>NC_086446.1:769658156-770858156 GCF_028390025.1 Pseudophryne corroboree
ATGGATTAGACTCGTGTCAGATATGGGCAGCGGCGGCTCCTACCTTTGAAGTGGAGGGGGGCCATGTCCCTGGAGATGAGGAAGGCCGCTGCTGCTGCCGCCAGCCGGGTCCCGAGACCGCACATGCACAGTCAAGCGGTGGTTTGACTGCGCATGTGCAAACCCCAGTTTTCTGTGGACTGTATCGGCTGCGAGGCATCAGGTCAGTAATTACTATTGGGTGGCGGGAGTCCTATTAACTTTGTTTTTGAAAACTTGAGTTTGAGGTGGCGAGATGACTTCCAAGATGAAGGCCGGGATGTAATGAAGTCCGTGTTCGCCGGCTGTGTAGGATGCCGGACAAACTCTGACTTTTTCTTTAAACGGGCATTCATGCATAAGGCATGGTTTAGCCTTGAACATTTGAACATGATTGCCCCTTTAAAAAACAGTTCCGCTTTTCAGGCTCTGTCCGGCTGTCACACCGGCGGGCCGCTGTGTCCCGTGAGGGGGAAGGGTTGAAAGGGGATATCAAAACACTGCAGAAGGAGGCTGCGGGGAATGGGGGGGGAGTTTAAACAGCCACGCCTCCTTTTCATGCACTCACCGAAACCACTGGCACAGTGTTCTTGCTCCAAGATGCTGGAAGATACAGCAATAGAGTGATTAGTTAAGTATAATGAGAGCCAGGATAGGAATGCACGCTGACAATCTAGGGATTGTAGCGTTTTGAGACAGTGGTGAGCAGTGTCATATGCCACAAAGGCATATAGGAGTATTAGAAATGGGTCATGGCCACTAGACTTAGCAGTGACCAAATCATTCACCACCTTAGTCAGTGCTGTCTGTACGGAATGTTGCACCAAAGTGGGTCCAATAAGTTAAGCCTCCAAATAGTGCCCTAGTTTATTTTCGGAGCCATAGCAGTGCCTTAGTTAATGTTATGACCCATAGCAGTGCCCTAATTTACATTATGACATACAGTGTCCCCAGATCATACTGTATTATGTCACATTAGTGCCTTCACTTCATATTGTGCCACATTACAGTGCCCCAATTCATATTATGTAACATTATAGCGCCCTCCAGTTGACTTTATTCCACATTACATGGGGCAGGTCCAGGGGCATATCTAGATATATTGTAGGTCCCAAGACAAACGTTTGTAATGTCCCCTATGTACAGTACCACACAATGGTGAAAAATGTATATAACACATGTAACTGTGACAGAGAAGGTGGCCCCTTCTCAGCTCTGGGCCCCATAGCAGCTGCACTTCCTGAACCTATGGTAGCTACACCCTGTATATAACACATGTAACTGTGACAGGGAAGGTGGCCCCCTCTCAGCTCTGGGCCCCATAGCAGCTACACTCCCTGCACCTATGGTAGCTACACCCTGTATATAACACATGTAACTGTGACAGGGAAGGTGGCCCCTCTCAGCTCTGGGCCCCATAACAGCTGCACTCCCTGCACCTATGGTAGCTACACCCTGTATATAACACATGTAACTGTGACAGGGAAGGTGGCCCTTCTCAGCTCTGGGCCCCATAGCAGCTGCACTGCCTGCACCTATGGTAGCTACACCCTTGTATATAACACATGTAACTGTGACAGGGAAGGTGGCCCCCTCTCAGCTCTGGGCCCCATAGCAGCTGCACTCCCTGCACCTATGGTAGCTACACCCTTGTATATAACACATGTAACTGTGACAGGGAAGGTGGCCCCTCTCAGCTCTGGGCCCCATAGCAGCTGCACTCCCTGCACCTATGGTAACTACACCCTGTATATAACACATGTAACTGTGACAGGGAAGGTGGCACCTCTCAGCTCTGGCCCCATAGCAGCTGCACTCCCTGCACCTATGGTAGCTACACCCTGTATATAACACATGTAACTGTGACAGGGAAGGTGGCCCCTCTCAGCTCTGGGCCCCATAGCAGCTGCACTCCCTGCACCTATGGTAACTACGCCCTTGTATATAACACATGTAACTGTGACAGGGAAGGTGGCCCCTCTCAGCTCTGGGCCCCGTAGCAGCTGCACTCCCTGCACCTATGGCATACCTCCCAACATGACCCTCTCCAGGAGGGACACAATGCTCTGCTCCTGGACTTCCCTCTTAATTTATGATTGCCATCACCTGTGCTGAAACACCTTTCTTAGCCAAAAACCTGTTCAAAACAGGTGCCAGAAATCATAAATTAAGAGAAAAGTCCAGAAGCAGAGCACTGTGTCCCTCCTGGAGAGGGTCATGTTGGGAGGTATGCCTATGGTAGCTAAACCCTTGTATATAACACAGGTAACTGTGACAGGGAAGGTGGCCCCTCTCAGCTCTGGGCCCCATAGCAGCTGCACTCCCTGCACCTATGGTAGCTACGCCCTTGTATATAACACATGTAACTGCATAGTTGCCTACCCTCCCGCATTCTGCAGGAGACTCCTTGAAATAGAAGCAATCTCCCTGACTCCCTGAATTGTCCAGAAATCTCCCTCATTGCACTTTATCCCCATTATGCAGTTGTTACATTCTT
Organism: Pseudophryne corroboree; assembly: GCF_028390025.1. Lineage (NCBI taxonomy): Eukaryota > Metazoa > Chordata > Amphibia > Anura > Myobatrachidae > Pseudophryne > Pseudophryne corroboree. The sequence continues at coordinate 769,660,672 of NC_086446.1, forward strand.
GGAAATCAGAGATACATACATTCAAATCGGCTCATCAGTGCCATTTTCCTGCCTTTGTTATAAGGCATAGTGATCCCTATAGCAACATGCATATTAAATAAGCTTTCTCGTAGCCACTTTGCAGTATATGGAACCTCTTGTAAAACACAATACGTGAACAAATCCTGAAATATATCCGTGTCTTTTTTTCAACAAGAAATCTTACTAACGTTGGGGCTCATTTATATTTGGATGTAAGTCATTTTCATGACACCTTTCAGATGTAGTATACGTCAGCGCTTATACAAGGTGTTACTTTCACAATCTCCCTGAAATGCTTATTCAAAAGTAGGCAAGTATGTGTAACTGTGACAGGGAAGGTGGCCCCTCTCAGCTCTGGCCCCATAGCAGCTGCACTCCCTGCACCTATGGTAGCTACACCCAGGGCTGGACTGACCATCTGGCACTTCTGGCAGATGCCAGAAGGGCCGATGGCCACGTGGGCCGGTCCAGCGGTCACTGAGACGCGCTGCCACTCAGTCCGGCGGCAGCGCGTCTCAGCTGTCAGGCTTGGAGAGCTGTGAGGGACGGGGGTCAGAACGCCGGGCGCCCGCCAGCACGGCTGTGTCTGGCGTGGCGCGTATAGCGGACTTCAAAGCAGCCGCCGGTTCGTGAGCCAATCAGAGCTCGCGGACCGGCAGCCAATCAGAAGCCGCCGGTCCGCGAGCTCTGATTGGCTCACGAACCGGCGGCTGGTTTGAACGCTATACGCTGCCGCGCCAGACACAGCCGTGCTGGCGGGCGCCCGGCGTTCTCACCCCCGTCCCTCACAGCCCGGAGGAGGAGGAGCAGCAGCAGTGCAGCAGCGGTAAGCAGCTGCAGCACTGGCTGCTGTGGGGGCAATTGTATACCTGGCACTGTGGGGGCAATTGGCTGGCACTGTGGGGCAATTGTATACCTGGCACTGTGGGGGCAATTGGCTGGCACTGTGGGGCATTTGTATACCTGGCACTGTGGGGGGCATTTGTGGATCTGGCACTGTGGGGGCATTTGTGTACCTGGCACTGTGGGGGCAATTGTTTACCTGGCACTGTGGGGGCAATTGGTTACCTGGCACTGTGGGGGCATTTGTATACCTGGCACTGTGGCGTCATCTGTATACCTGGCACTGTGGGGGCATCTGTATACCTGGCACTGTGGGGGCATTTGTATACCTGGCACTGTGGGGGCATTTGTGGATCTGGCACTGTGGGGGCATTTGTATACATGGCACTGTGGGGGCATTTGTATACCTGGCACTGTGGGGTGCATTTGTGGATCTGGCACTGTGGGGGCATTTGTGTACCTGGCACTGTGGGGGCAATTGTTTACCTGGCACTGTGGGGGCAATTGTTTACCTGGCACTGTGGGTGCAATTGTCTACCTGGCACTGTGGGGGCATCTGTATACCTGGCACTGTGGGGGCATTTGTATACCTGGCACTGTGGGGGCATTTGTATACCTGGCACTGCACTATCGGGGGCATATAATGTAAATTTCGACTCATACCGGGTGCTGTAATGTGAATTTTGTCTCATACTGTGTGGTATAATGTGAAAGGGGCAGCAGTACTAGATAGTATAAGGGGTCCTACTATTGTGGTGCATAATGCGTATAAGGGGTGTATGGTGTGGTAAATTACACTGAAGACCACACCCCCTTTTGAGTGACCACGCCCCCTTTGAGTGGCCACGCCCCCTTTTCCGGAGCGCGCTCGCGCCTTCGGCGCGCGCTTCATTACAAGCCTCACATTTCCATACCCCCACTTAAAAATTTCCACTTCAACCACTGGTTGTGTATATTTTAATAGAGAATGATGTACGCCTGTATGTTGTTAGAATATTAATTATATTTGTAAGAACATAGACTAATAAGTGGGAGGAGTCAGGAATAGTAAGGGGAGGAGTCACAGAGGTGGGCCTGTGTGCTTAAAAAATGCCAGGGCCTATTTTTAGTCCCAGTCCGGCCCTGGCTACACCCTGTATATAACACATGTAACTGTGACAGGGAAGGTGGGCCCTCTCAGCTCTAGGCCCCATAGCAGCTACACTCCCTGCCCCTATGGTAGCTACACCCTGTATATAACACATGTAACTGTGACAGGGAAGGTGGCCCCTCTCAGCTCTGGGCCCCATAGCAGCTGCACTGCCTGCACCTATGGTAGCTACACCCTGTATATAACACATGTAACTGTGACAGGGAAGGTGGGCCCCTCTCAGCTCTGGGCCCTATAGCAGCTGCATTCCCTGCACCTATGGTAGCTACACCCTGTATATAACACATGTGACTGTGACAGGGAAGGTGGTCCCTCTCAGCTCTGGGCCCCATAGAAACTGCACTCCCTGCACCTATGGTAGCTATGCCCTTGTATATAACACATGTAACTGTGACAGGGAAGGTGGCCCCTCTCAGCTCTGGGCCCCATAGAAACTGCATTCCCTGCACCTATGGTAGCTATGCCCTTGTATATAATACATGTAAATGTGACGGGGTAGGTGGCCCCCTTCACCTCTGGGCCCCATAGCAGCTGCACTGCCTGCACCTATGGGAAGATGAGAAGACAGTAGATACGTCATCTTCATTTGTGTGATCAGAGGATGAGAAAATGCCAGAGGGTTTAGGGGAGGAATACTGGGTGCTGCTCCTTGTGTGAAATAACTACTCTAGTAGTATATGGACTAAGGCTTCTGTCTGATAACATGACCTCAGTGGTAATGCTAACCACTATGTCACCGTGCTATCACACTGTCGCACATCGATAAGGCACGGCATGAGACACATGAGGTATAGCAGGGAGACGGCCTCCACAGCAGAGGCCTGGTAGTAGGAAAATGAATGGGCCACTAATCTATATCCATGCTGATATATATGTATATTATTATCTCTCTCTACAGATGGTACCACGGATATCTCTCCGGCGCAGACTCAGAGAAGTTGCTGCAGCAGAATGGGGAGCCGTGGACGTTCCTGGTCAGGGAAAGTCGCAGTAAACCGGGAGACTTTGTCATCTCCGTTCTAACCGATGATCTGAAAGGGGGGAAACTGCGCGTCACCCACCTCAAGATCATCTGCGAGGTACGTCTCAGGGTCCCCATTACATCGGCCGGTGACAGCAGCCCATGGCAACCAATCAGCTGCTCCGTACAACTGTATAGTATGCAAAGTATAAATGTTACTTCAATGCTGACTGGTTGCCATGGGCAACTTCTCCACTGGCTCACTTCTCCACACTTTTCACTGCTTCATGAATAGACCCCTTTAGCGCTGTTTACTTTATCTCCATTCAAGGCTTAGTAAATAGACCTCGTGTCTGCTGAGAGATGTTGTTTGCACCAATAACAAAAATAATGGGCAAATCACTAATAAGGAAAGTGTATACACTGCAAAGATAAATACAACAGATATTGCTTCTTAAGGAAGTGTCGCTGGCGTAACGGTGAAAGCGGTTGTGTCCATAGCCATCCACCGCTCACATAGGCGGCCATACTCAGACAGAGACACTACATCTGCCATAGGGCCTATGGTGCGACTTATGGTGCAACCGATGGTGCATATGGAGATACACCAAGCTGCATTTCAGCGCCTACAGTGCGGACAGTGGGCGTCTCAGTAAACCAGGGAGGGGCTTTGTAGCGGCGTTAGTATAAAGTCACAGACGTGACTGCAACAAAAGGCTCAAGGATGGCAGCGCTTGCGTTCTATCAGAATCAGCCCCTAGATGTGAGCCTGTACAGAGATGAGATGGCTCAATAATTATTCAGTCTTTGTACACACACGTGGATATAATTGTCTTCAAGTGCTCAGTAATCCACGTGATAATATTTTTTAATTAGAAAGCAATTAGTTTATCGGCCTTTTAGATAGATTTTCCCAAATTACACTCCCCCAAAAATACAGATTCCAGCAGTTGGTCACACGTGGCACAGTCCTGCCTCTCAGCGCTAACATCGAACAACAGGCTGGTTGCTCACTCTACCCGTACGCATCATCACTCTGCCCGTACGCATCATCACTCTGCCCGTACGCATCATCACTCTGCCCGTACGCATCATCATTCTACCCCTACGCATCATCACTCTGCACGTACGCATCATCACTCTGCCCGTACGTATCATCACTCTGCCCATACGTATCATCACTCTGCCCGTACGCATCATCACTCTGCCCGTACGCATCATCACTCTGCCCGTACGTATCATCACTCTGCCCGTACGCATCATCACTCTGCCCATACGTATCATCACTCTGCCCGTACGCATCATCACTCTGCCCGTACGCATCATCACTCTGCCCGTACGCATCATCACTCTGCCCGTACGCATCATCATTCTACCCCTACGCATCATCACTCTGCCCGTACGCATCATCACTCTGCCCGTACGTATCATCACTCTGCCCGTACGCATCATCACTCTGCACGTACGCATCATCACTCTGCCCGTACGCATCATCACTCTGCACGTACGCATCATCACTCTGCCCGTACGCATCATCACTCTGCACGTACGCATCATCACTCTGCACGTACGCATCATCACTCTGCCCGTACGCATCATCACTCTGCCCGTACACATCATCACTCTGCACGTACACATCATCATTCTGCCCATACGCATCATCACTCTGCACGTACACATCATCATTCTGCACGTACACATCATCACTCTGCCCGTACACATCATCACTCTGCCCGTACACATCATCACTCTGCACGTACACATCATCACTCTGCACGTACACATCATCACTCTGCCCGTACACATCAATCACTCTGCCCGTACGCATCATCACTCTGCACGTACACATCATCACTCTGCACGTACACATCAATCACTCTGCCCATACGCATCATCACTCTGCCCGTACGCATCATCACTCTGCACGTACACATCATCACTCTGCACGTACACATCAATCACTCTGCCCGTACGCATCATCACTCTGCCCGTACGTATCATCACTCTGCCCGTACACATCATCACTCTGCCCGTACGTATCATCACTCTGCCCGTACACATCATCACTTTGCCCGTACACATCATCACTCTGCACGTACACATCATCACTCTGCCCGTACGCATCATCACTCTGCCCGTACGCATCATCATTCTGCCCATACGCATCATCACTCTGCACGTACACATCATCACTCTGCCCGTACACATCATCACTCTGCCCGTACACATCATCATTCTGCCCGTACGCATCATCACTCTGCCCGTACACATCATCACTCTGCACGTACACATCATCACTCTGCACGTACGCATCATCACTCTGCCCGTACGCATCATCTCTCTGCACGTACGCATCATCAGTCTGCCCGTACGCATCATCACTCTTCCTATACGCATCATCTCTCTGCACGTACACATCTCTCTGGCCATACGCATCATCACTCTGCCCGTACGCATCATCACTCTGCCCGTACACATCATCACTCTGCCCGTACACATCATCACTCTGCCCGTACGCATCATCACTCTGCCCGTACGCATCATCACTCTGCCCGTACGCATCATCACTCTGCACATACACATCTCTCTGCCCGTACACATCATCACTCTGCCCGTACGCATCATCACTCTGCCCGTACGCATCATCACTCTGCACGTACACATCATCACTCTGCCCGTACACATCATCACTCTGCCCGTACACATCATCACTCTGCCCGTACACATCATCACTCTGCCCGTACACATCATCACTCTGCCCGTACACATCACTCTGCCCGTACACATCATCACTCTGCACGTACACATCATCACTCTGCACGTACACATCATCTCTCTGCCCGTACGCATCATCACTCTGCACGTACGCATCATCACTCTGCACGTACGCATCATCACTCTACACGTACGCATCATCACTCTGCCCGTACGCATCATCATTCTGCACGTACGCATCATCACTCTGCACATACACATCTCTCTGCCCGTACACATCATCACTCTTCCCGTACGCATCATCACTCTGCCCGTACGCATCATCACTCTGCCCGTACGCATCATCACTCTGCCCGTACGCATCATCACTCTGCCCGTACGCATCATCACTCTGCATGTACTCATCATCACTCTGCCCGTACGCATCATCACTCTGCCCGTACGCATCATCACTCTGCATGTACTCATCATCACTCTGCCCGTACGCATCATCACTCTGCCCGTACACATCATCACTCTGCACGTACACATCATCACTCTGCCCGTACACATCATCACTCTGCCCGTACGCATCATCACTCTGCCCGTACGCATCATCACTCCCCGTACACATCATCACTCTGCCCGTACACATCATCATTCTGCCCGTACGCATCATCACTCTGCCCGTACACATCATCACTCTGCACGTACGCATCATCACTCTGCACGTACGCATCATCACTCTGCCCGTACGCATCATCACTCTGCCCGTACGCATCATCATTCTGCCCGTACGCATCATCATTCTGCACGTACGCATCATCACTCTTCCTATACGCATCATCTCTCTGCACGTACACATCTCTCTGGCCATACGCATCATCACTCTGCCCGTACGCATCATCACTCTGCCCGTACACATCATCACTCTGCCCGTACACATCATCACTCTGCCCGTACGCATCATCACTCTGCCCGTACGCATCATCATTCTGCCCGTACGCATCATCATTCTGCCCGTATGCATCATCATTCTGCCCGTACGCATCATCATTCTGCCCGTATGCATCATCATTCTGCACGTACGCATCATCACTCTGCCCGTACGCATCATCACTCTGCACGTACACATCATCACTCTGCCCATACGTATCATCACTCTGCCCGTACACATCATCACTCTGCCCGTACACATCATCACTCTGCACGTACGTATCATCACTCTGCACGTACACATCATCACTCTTCCCGTACACATCATCACTCTGCCCGTACGCATCATCACTCTGCCCGTACGCATCATCACTCTGCCCGTACGCATCATCACTCTGCCCGTACGCATCATCACTCTGCCCGTACACATCATCACTCTGCCCGTACACATCATCACTCTGCCCGTACACATCATCATTCTGCCCGTACGCATCATCACTCTGCACGTACACATCATCACTCTGCACGTACGCATCATCACTCTGCCCGTACGCATCATCAGTCTGCCCGTACGCATCATCACTCTTCCTATACGCATCATCTCTCTGCACGTACACATCTCTCTGGCCATACGCATCATCACTCTGCCCGTACACATCATCACTCTGCACGTACACATCATCACTCTGCACGTACACATCATCACTCTGCCCGTACACATCATCATTCTGCCCGTACGCATCATCACTCTGCCCGTACACATCATCACTCTGCACGTACACATCATCACTCTGCACGTACGCATCATCACTCTGCCCGTGCGCATCATCTCTCTGCACGTACGCATCATCAGTCTGCCCGTACGCATCATCACTCTTCCTATACGCATCATCTCTCTGCACGTACACATCTCTCTGGCCATACGCATCATCACTCTGCCCGTACGCATCATCACTCTGCCCGTACACATCATCACTCTGCCCGTACACATCATCACTCTGCCCGTACGCATCATCACTCTGCCCGTACGCATCATCACTCTGCCCGTACGCATCATCATTCTGCCCGTATGCATCATCATTCTGCACGTACGCATCATCACTCTGCACATACACATCATCACTCTGCCCGTACGCATCATCACTCTGCCCATACGCATCATCACTCTGCACGTACACATCATCACTCTGCCCATACGTATCATCACTCTGCCCGTACACATCATCACTCTGCCCGTACACATCATCACTCTGCACGTACGTATCATCACTCTGCACGTACACATCATCACTCTTCCCGTACACATCATCACTCTGCCCGTACGCATCATCACTCTGCCCGTACGCATCATCACTCTGCCCGTACGCATCATCACTCTGCCCGTACGCATCATCACTCTGCCCGTACACATCATCACTCTGCCCGTACACATCATCATTCTGCCCGTACACATCATCATTCTGCCCGTACGCATCATCACTCTGCACGTACACATCATCACTCTGCACGTACGCATCATCACTCTGCCCGTACGCATCATCAGTCTGCCCGTACGCATCATCACTCTTCCTATACGCATCATCTCTCTGCACGTACACATCTCTCTGGCCATACGCATCATCACTCTGCCCGTACGCATCATCACTCTGCCCGTACACATCATCACTCTGCCCGTACACATCATCACTCTGCCCGTACGCATCATCACTCTGCCCGTACGCATCATCACTCTGCCCGTACGCATCATCACTCTGCCCGTACGCATCATCACTCTGCCCGTACGCATCATCATTCTGCACGTACGCATCATCACTCTGCACATACACATCTCTCTGCCCGTACACATCATCACTCTGCCCGTACGCATCATCACTCTGCCCGTACGCATCATCACTCTGCACGTACACATCATCACTCTGCCCGTACACATCATCACTCTGCCCGTACACATCATCACTCTGCCCGTACACATCACTCTGCCCGTACACATCATCACTCTGCACGTACACATCATCACTCTGCACGTACACATCATCTCTCTGCCCGTACGCATCATCACTCTGCACGTACGCATCATCACTCTGCACGTACGCATCATCACTCTACACGTACGCATCATCACTCTGCCCGTACGCATCATCATTCTGCACGTACGCATCATCACTCTGCACATACACATCTCTCTGCCCGTACACATCATCACTCTTCCCGTACGCATCATCACTCTGCCCGTACGCATCATCTCTCTGCCCGTACGCATCATCACTCTGCCCGTACGCATCATCACTCTGCCCGTACGCATCATCACTCTGCATGTACTCATCATCACTCTGCCCGTACGCATCATCACTCTGCCCGTACGCATCATCACTCTGCCCGTACGCATCATCATTCTGCCCATACGCATCATCACTCTGCACGTACACATCATCACTCTGCACGTACACATCATCACTCTGCCCGTACACATCATCATTCTGCCCGTACGCATCATCACTCTGCCCGTACACATCATCACTCTGCACGTACACATCATCACTCTGCACGTACGCATCATCACTCTGCCCGTGCGCATCATCTCTCTGCACGTACGCATCATCAGTCTGCCCGTACGCATCATCACTCTTCCTATACGCATCATCTCTCTGCACGTACACATCTCTCTGGCCATACGCATCATCACTCTGCCCGTACGCATCATCACTCTGCCCGTACACATCATCACTCTGCCCGTACACATCATCACTCTGCCCGTACGCATCATCACTCTGCCCGTACGCATCATCACTCTGCCCGTACGCATCATCATTCTGCCCGTATGCATCATCATTCTGCACGTACGCATCATCACTCTGCACATACACATCATCACTCTGCCCGTACGCATCATCACTCTGCCCATACGCATCATCACTCTGCACGTACACATCATCACTCTGCCCGTACACATCATCATTCTGCCCGTATGCATCATCATTCTGCCCGTACGCATCATCACTCTGCCCGTACACATCATCACTCTGCCCGTACGCATCATCACTCTGCCCGTACGCATCATCACTCTGCCCATACGCATCATCACTCTGCCCATACGCATCATCACTCTGCACGTACACATCATCACTCTGCCCGTACACATCACTCTGCCCGTACACATCATCACTCTGCACGTACGCATCATCACTCTTCCTATACGCATCATCTCTCTGCACGTAACGCATCATCACTCTGCCCGTACACATCATCACTCTGCCCGTACACATCATCACTCTGCCCGTACACATCATCACTCTGCCCGTACGCATCATCAGTCTGCCCGTACGCATCATCACTCTTCCTATACGCATCATCTCTCTGCACGTAACGCATCATCACTCTGCCTATACGCATCATCACTCTGCACGTACGCATCATCACTCTGCACGTACGCATCATCAGTCTGCCCGTACGCATCATCAGTCTGCCCGTACGCATCATCAGTCTGCCCGTACGCATCATCAGTCTGCCCGTACGCATCATCACTCTGCACGTACGCATCATCACTCTGCATGTACGCATCATCAGTCTGCCCGTACGCATCATCACTCTTCCTATACGCATCATCTCTCTGCACGTAACGCATCATCACTCTGCCCGTACACATCATCACTCTGCCCGTACACATCATCACTCTGCCCGTACGCATCATCACTCTGCCCGTACGCATCATCACTCTGCCCGTACACATCATCACTCTACCCGTACACATCATCACTCTGCCCGTACGCATCATCACTCTGCCCGTACGCATCATCACTCTGCACGTACACATCATCACTCTGCCCGTACACATCATCACTCTGCCCGTACACATCATCACTCTGCCCGTACACATCATCACTCTGCCCGTACACATCATCACTCTGCCCGTACACATCACTCTGCCCGTACACATCATCACTCTGCACGTACACATCATCACTCTGCACGTACACATCATCTCTCTGCCCGTACGCATCATCACTCTGCACGTACGCATCATCACTCTGCACGTACGCATCATCACTCTACACGTACGCATCATCACTCTGCCCGTACGCATCATCATTCTGCACGTACGCATCATCACTCTGCACATACACATCTCTCTGCCCGTACACATCATCACTCTTCCCGTACGCATCATCACTCTGCCCGTACGCATCATCACTCTGCCCGTACGCATCATCACTCTGCCCGTACGCATCATCACTCTGCCCGTACGCATCATCACTCTGCATGTACTCATCATCACTCTGCCCGTACGCATCATCACTCTGCCCGTACGCATCATCACTCTGCCCGTACGCATCATCACTCTGCCCGTACGCATCATCACTCTGCCCGTACGCATCATCACTCTGCATGTACTCATCATCACTCTGCCCGTACGCATCATCACTCTGCCCGTACACATCATCACTCTGCACGTACACATCATCACTCTGCCCGTACACATCATCACTCTGCCCGTACGCATCATCACTCTGCCCGTACGCATCATCACTCCCCGTACACATCATCACTCTGCCCGTACACATCATCATTCTGCCCGTACGCATCATCACTCTGCCCGTACACATCATCACTCTGCACGTACGCATCATCACTCTGCACGTACGCATCATCACTCTGCCCGTACGCATCATCACTCTGCCCGTACGCATCATCATTCTGCCCGTACGCATCATCATTCTGCACGTACGCATCATCACTCTTCCTATACGCATCATCTCTCTGCACGTACACATCTCTCTGGCCATACGCATCATCACTCTGCCCGTACGCATCATCACTCTGCCCGTACACATCATCACTCTGCCCGTACACATCATCACTCTGCCCGTACGCATCATCACTCTGCCCGTACGCATCATCATTCTGCCCGTACGCATCATCATTCTGCCCGTATGCATCATCATTCTGCCCGTACGCATCATCATTCTGCCCGTATGCATCATCATTCTGCACGTACGCATCATCACTCTGCCCGTACGCATCATCACTCTGCACGTACACATCATCACTCTGCCCCTACGTATCATCACTCTGCCCGTACACATCATCACTCTGCCCGTACACATCATCACTCTGCACGTACGTATCATCACTCTGCACGTACACATCATCACTCTTCCCGTACACATCATCACTCTGCCCGTACGCATCATCACTCTGCCCGTACGCATCATCACTCTGCCCGTACGCATCATCACTCTGCCCGTACGCATCATCACTCTGCCCGTACACATCATCACTCTGCCCGTACACATCATCACTCTGCCCGTACACATCATCATTCTGCCCGTACGCATCATCACTCTGCACGTACACATCATCACTCTGCACGTACGCATCATCACTCTGCCCGTACGCATCATCAGTCTGCCCGTACGCATCATCACTCTTCCTATACGCATCATCTCTCTGCACGTACACATCTCTCTGGCCATACGCATCATCACTCTGCCCGTACGCATCATCACTCTGCCCGTACACATCATCACTCTGCCCGTACACATCATCACTCTGCCCGTACGCATCATCACTCTGCCCGTACGCATCATCACTCTGCCCGTACGCATCATCACTCTGCCCGTACGCATCATCACTCTGCCCGTACGCATCATCATTCTGCACGTACGCATCATCACTCTGCACATACACATCTCTCTGCCCGTACACATCATCACTCTGCCCGTACGCATCATCACTCTGCCCGTACGCATCATCACTCTGCACGTACACATCATCACTCTGCCCGTACACATCATCACTCTGCCCGTACACATCATCACTCTGCCCGTACACATCACTCTGCCCGTACACATCATCACTCTGCACGTACACATCATCACTCTGCACGTACACATCATCTCTCTGCCCGTACGCATCATCACTCTGCACGTACGCATCATCACTCTGCACGTACGCATCATCACTCTACACGTACGCATCATCACTCTGCCCGTACGCATCATCATTCTGCACGTACGCATCATCACTCTGCACATACACATCTCTCTGCCCGTACACATCATCACTCTTCCCGTACGCATCATCACTCTGCCCGTACGCATCATCTCTCTGCCCGTACGCATCATCACTCTGCCCGTACGCATCATCACTCTGCCCGTACGCATCATCACTCTGCATGTACTCATCATCACTCTGCCCGTACGCATCATCACTCTGCCCGTACGCATCATCACTCTGCCCGTACGCATCATCATTCTGCCCATACGCATCATCACTCTGCACGTACACATCATCACTCTGCACGTACACATCATCACTCTGCCCGTACACATCATCATTCTGCCCGTACGCATCATCACTCTGCCCGTACACATCATCACTCTGCACGTACACATCATCACTCTGCACGTACGCATCATCACTCTGCCCGTGCGCATCATCTCTCTGCACGTACGCATCATCAGTCTGCCCGTACGCATCATCACTCTTCCTATACGCATCATCTCTCTGCACGTACACATCTCTCTGGCCATACGCATCATCACTCTGCCCGTACGCATCATCACTCTGCCCGTACACATCATCACTCTGCCCGTACACATCATCACTCTGCCCGTACGCATCATCACTCTGCCCGTACGCATCATCACTCTGCCCGTACGCATCATCATTCTGCCCGTACGCATCATCATTCTGCACGTACGCATCATCACTCTGCACATACACATCATCACTCTGCCCGTACGCATCATCACTCTGCCCATACGCATCATCACTCTGCACGTACACATCATCACTCTGCCCATACGTATCATCACTCTGCCCGTACACATCATCACTCTGCCCGTACACATCATCACTCTGCACGTACGTATCATCACTCTGCACGTACACATCATCACTCTGCCCGTACACATCATCATTCTGCCCGTACACATCATCATTCTGCCCGTACGCATCATCACTCTGCACGTACACATCATCACTCTGCACGTACGCATCATCACTCTGCCCGTACGCATCATCAGTCTGCCCGTACGCATCATCACTCTTCCTATACGCATCATCTCTCTGCACGTACACATCTCTCTGGCCATACGCATCATCACTCTGCCCGTACGCATCATCACTCTGCCCGTACACATCATCACTCTGCCCGTACACATCATCACTCTGCCCGTACGCATCATCACTCTGCCCGTACGCATCATCACTCTGCCCGTACGCATCATCACTCTGCCCGTACGCATCATCACTCTGCCCGTACGCATCATCACTCTGCACATACACATCTCTCTGCCCGTACACATCATCACTCTGCCCGTACGCATCATCACTCTGCCCGTACGCATCATCACTCTGCACGTACACATCATCACTCTGCCCGTACACATCATCACTCTGCCCGTACACATCATCACTCTGCCCGTACACATCACTCTGCCCGTACACATCATCACTCTGCACGTACACATCATCACTCTGCACGTACACATCATCTCTCTGCCCGTACGCATCATCACTCTGCACGTACGCATCATCACTCTGCACGTACGCATCATCACTCTACACGTACGCATCATCACTCTGCCCGTACGCATCATCATTCTGCACGTACGCATCATCACTCTGCACATACACATCTCTCTGCCCGTACACATCATCACTCTTCCCGTACGCATCATCACTCTGCCCGTACGCATCATCTCTCTGCCCGTACGCATCATCACTCTGCCCGTACGCATCATCACTCTGCCCGTACGCATCATCACTCTGCATGTACTCATCATCACTCTGCCCGTACGCATCATCACTCTGCCCGTACGCATCATCACTCTGCCCGTACGCATCATCATTCTGCCCATACGCATCATCACTCTGCACGTACACATCATCACTCTGCACGTACACATCATCACTCTGCCCGTACACATCATCATTCTGCCCGTACGCATCATCACTCTGCCCGTACACATCATCACTCTGCACGTACACATCATCACTCTGCACGTACGCATCATCACTCTGCCCGTGCGCATCATCTCTCTGCACGTACGCATCATCAGTCTGCCCGTACGCATCATCACTCTTCCTATACGCATCATCTCTCTGCACGTACACATCTCTCTGGCCATACGCATCATCACTCTGCCCGTACGCATCATCACTCTGCCCGTACACATCATCACTCTGCCCGTACACATCATCACTCTGCCCGTACGCATCATCACTCTGCCCGTACGCATCATCACTCTGCCCGTACGCATCATCACTCTGCCCGTACGCATCATCATTCTGCCCGTATGCATCATCATTCTGCACGTACGCATCATCACTCTGCACATACACATCATCACTCTGCCCGTACGCATCATCACTCTGCCCATACGCATCATCACTCTGCACGTACACATCATCACTCTGCCCGTACACATCATCATTCTGCCCGTATGCATCATCATTCTGCCCGTACGCATCATCACTCTGCCCGTACACATCATCACTCTGCCCGTACGCATCATCACTCTGCCCGTACGCATCATCACTCTGCCCATACGCATCATCACTCTGCCCATACGCATCATCACTCTGCACGTACACATCATCACTCTGCCCGTACACATCACTCTGCCCGTACACATCATCACTCTGCACGTACGCATCATCACTCTTCCTATACGCATCATCTCTCTGCACGTAACGCATCATCACTCTGCCCGTACACATCATCACTCTGCCCGTACACATCATCACTCTGCCCGTACACATCATCACTCTGCCCGTACGCATCATCAGTCTGCCCGTACGCATCATCACTCTTCCTATACGCATCATCTCTCTGCACGTAACGCATCATCACTCTGCCTATACGCATCATCACTCTGCACGTACGCATCATCACTCTGCACGTACGCATCATCAGTCTGCCCGTACGCATCATCAGTCTGCCCGTACGCATCATCAGTCTGCCCGTACGCATAATCAGTCTGCCCGTACGCATCATCAGTCTGCCCGTACGCATCATCAGTCTGCCCGTACGCATCATCACTCTGCACGTACGCATCATCACTCTGCACGTACGCATCATCAGTCTGCCCGTACGCATCATCACTCTTCCTATACGCATCATCTCTCTGCACGTAACGCATCATCACTCTGCCCGTACACATCATCACTCTGCCCGTACACATCATCACTCTGCCCGTACGCATCATCACTCTGCCCGTACGCATCATCACTCTGCCCGTACACATCATCACTCTACCCGTACACATCACTCTGCACGTACACATCATCACTCTGCCCGTACACATCATCACTCTGCCCGTACGCATCATCACTCTGCACGTACGCATCATCACTCTGCACGTACGCATCATCACTCTGCCCGTACACATCATCACTCTGCCCGTACACATCATCACTCTGCCCGTACACATCATCACTCTGCCCGTACGCATCATCACTCTGCACGTACACATCATCACTCTGCCCGTACACATCATCACTTTGCCCATACGCATCATCACTCTGCCCGTACGCATCATCAGTCTGCCCGTACGCATCATCAGTCTGCCCGTACGCATCATCAGTCTGCCCGTACGCATCATCAGTCTGCCCGTACACATCATCACTCTACCCGTACGCATCAATCTGCCCGTACGCATCATCACTCTGCACGTACACATCATCACTCTACCCGTACGCATCAATCTGCCCGTACGCATCATCTCTCCGCACGTACACATCATCACTCTGCCCATACGCATCATCACTCTGCCCGTACGCATCATCATTCTGTCCATGCGCATCATCACTCTGCACGTACACATCATCACTCTGCCCATACGCATCAGTCTGCCCGTACGCATCATCACTCTGCCCGTACGCATCATCACTCTGCACGTACACATTATCACTCTTCCCGTACGCATCATCACTCTGCCCGTACGCATCATCACTCTGCACGTACGCATCATCACTCTGCACGTACGCATCATCACTCTGCACGTACGCATCATCACTCTGCCCATACGTATCATCACTCTGCCCATACGTATCATCACTCTGCCCGTACACATCATCACTCTTCCTATACGCATCATCTCTCTGCACGTAACGCATCATCACTCTGCCTATACGCATCATCACTCTGCACGTACGCATCATCACTCTGCCCGTACGCATCATCAGTCTGCCCGTACGCATCATCAGTCTGCCCGTACGCATCATCAGTCTGCCCGTACGCATCATCAGTCTGCCCGTACGCATCATCACTCTGCACGTACACATCATCACTCTGCACGTACGCATCATCAGTCTGCCCGTACACATCACTCTGCACGTACACATCATCACTCTGCCCGTACGCATCATCACTCTGCCCGTACGCATCATCACTCTGCCCGTACACATCATCACTCTGCCCGTACACATCATCACTCTGCCCGTACGCATCATCACTCTGCACGTACACATCATCACTCTGCCCGTACACATCATCACTCTGCCCGTACACATCATCACTCTGCCCGTACACATCATCACTCTGCCCATACGCATCATCACTCTGCCCGTACGCATCATCAGTCTGCCCGTACGCATCATCAGTCTGCCCGTACGCATCATCAGTCTGCCCGTACGCATCATCAGTCTGCCCGTACACATCATCACTCTACCCGTACGCATCAATCTGCCCGTACGCATCATCACTCTGCACGTACACATCATCACTCTACCCGTACGCATCATCACTCTGCCCGTACACATCATCAATCTGCCCGTACACATCATCACTCTGCACGTACGCATCATCAGTCTGCCCGTACGCATCATCACTCTTCCTATACGCATCATCACTCTGCACGTACGCATCATCACTCTGCACGTACGCATCATCAGTCTGCCCGTACGCATCATCAGTCTGCCCGTACGCATCATCAGTCTGCCCGTACGCATCATCAGTCTGCCCGTACGCATCATCAGTCTGCCCGTACGCATCATCAGTCTGCCCGTACACATCATCACTCTGCCCGTACACATCATCACTCTACCCGTACGCATCAATCTGCCCGTACGCATCATCACTCTGCACGTACACATCATCACTCTACCCGTACGCATCAATCTGCCCGTACGCATCATCACTCTGCCCGTACGCATCATCACTCTGCACGTACGCATCATCACTCTGCACGTACGCATCATCACTCTGCCCATACGCATCATCACTCTACACGTACACATCATCACTCTGCCCGTACGCATCAGTCTGCACGTACGCATCATCACTCTGCCCGTACGCATCATCACTCTGCCCGTACGCATCATCACTCTTCCTATACGCATCATCTCTCTGCACGTACGCATCATCACTCTGCCTATACGCATCAGTCTGCCCGTACGCATCATCACTCTGCCCGTACGCATCATCACTCTGCCCGTACGCATCATCACTCTGCCCATACGTATCATCACTCTGCCCGTACGCATCATCACTCTGCACGTACGTATCATCACTCTGCACGTACACATTATCACTCTGCCCGTACACATCATCACTCTGCCCGTACACATCATCACTCTGCCCGTACACATCATCACTCTGCCCGTACGCATCATCACTCTGCACATACACATCATCACTCTGCACATACACATCATCACTCTGCACGTACGCATCATCACTCTGCCCATACACATCATCACTCTGCCCGTACGCATCATCACTCTGCCCGTACACATCATCACTCTGCCCATACGCATCATCACTCTGCACGTACACATCATCACTCTGCACGTACGCATCATCACTCTGCACGTACACATCATCACTCTGCCCGTACACATCATCACTCTGCACGTACGTATCATCACTCTGCACGTACACATTATCACTCTGCCCGTACACATCATCACTCTGCACGTACACATCATCACTCTGCACGTACGCATCATCACTCTGCACGTGCGCATCATCACTCTGCACGTACGCATCATCACTCTGCCCGTACGCATCATCACTCTGCCCGTACGCATCATCACTCTGCACGTACACATCATCACTCTGCCCATACGCATCAGTCTGCCCGTACGCATCATCACTCTTCCTATACGCATCATCTCTCTGCACGTACGCATCATCACTCTGCCTATACGCATCAGTCTGCCCGTACGCATCATCACTCTGCCCGTACGCATCATCACTCTGCACGTACACATCATCACTCTGCCCGTACGCATCAATCTGCCCGTACGCATCATCACTCTTCCTATACGCATCATCTCTCCGCACGTACACATCATCACTCTGCCCATACGCATCATCACTCTGCCCATACGCATCATCACTCTGCCCGTACGCATCATCATTCTGTCCTTATGCATCATCATTCTGTCCATACGCATCATCACTCTGCACGTACGCATCATCTCTCTGCACGTACACATTATCACTCTTCCCATACGCATCATCACTCTGCCCGTATGCATCATCACTCTGCCCGTATGCATCATCATTCTGCACGTACGCATCATCACTCTGCACGTACACATCATCACTCTGCACATACACATCACTCTGCCCATACGCATCATAATTCTGCACGTATGCATCATCACTCTACACGTACACATTATCATTCTGCCCATACGCATCATCACTCTACACGTACACATCATCACTCTGCCCATACACATCAACCATGGATAAACTAGCTCCTCCAACCGGCATGCTGATGTCTGGTAACTTGTCTGAAAACTGGAAAACATTTAAGTAAAGGTTTACTATATATCTTGCTGCATGTGGAGCTGATACAGAGGCTGACAAAACGAAGGCATCCATTTTCCTCCATGTGATAGGAGAGGATGTGCTGGACATTTATAATAGTTTTCAGTTGGCTGAGGGGCAGAATATGGTGCTATCTTCTATAATGCAAAAGTTTGAAAATTACTTTGTGCCAAGGAAAAATGTGACATATGAAAGATATGTTTTTCACATGTGATCAGAAGTCTGGAGATGGATTTGATCAGTATGTTACAGAGCTGCAATCACTCAGTAAAACCTGTAAGTTTGGTGATTTAAAGGATTCACTGATTAGAGATCGTATTGTCTGTGGAATACCTGATAATGGACTCAGAGAGAGACTGCTGAGAGAGCAAGACCTAACACTAGAAAAGGTAGTGACTATGTGTAGATGTGCAGAAATAACTAGATTTCAAGCCAAAAAGTTACACAAGGAAGCTGATGTAGTGCAGAAAACAGAGCCAAGCAAACCTGTAGTGCATGTAGTGCAGAAAACAGAGCCAAGCAAACATCCATTCTCAAAAATGAAGCAGTCTAAGCCACAGTCTAATAAGGAAATGTGTAGTAGATGTGGAAATGCTCACAATCTTAAAATGTGCCCTGCTTATGGTAAAACCTGCATGAAATGTGGTAGACTTAATCACTTTGCCAAATGCTGTAAAATTAAAAGTGAAACAACCAACGTGCATGCTGTTAAACAAACAGAGGAATTCTTTGTGGATTGCATTGAACTTTGCAGTGCAGATAAGAAAGAATGGATTGTCCCTTTTACTGTGAACGGGATTGTCATTCTCTTTAAGCTTAATATTGGTGCGCAGGTGAATTTAATATAATTTCAAGAATATAAGACTTTTAGAGTAAAACCTAAAATTCATCCAGCCAAAATGAAAGTTACAGGGTACACTGGGGAGTAAATTCCTGTGAAAGGTGCATGCTTAGTGACACTGAAATATAAGGGACAACAGTTTAAAACATCTCTACTGATTGTGGATAAAAATGTGCAACCGATTCTATAATTAAGTTCCTGTGAGAAACTAAGCTTGCTAAAGAAAGTTTATATGATGACATCACAAGTAGAAGATGACTGCAAATCGATGTTTACAGAGACTTGTTTGAAGGTCTAGGTTGTTTGCCTGGAGAGCATAAAATAAATATAGACACGCAAGTTTCTTCAGTGATACACCCCTGTAGAAAAGTGCCGTTTGCGCTGAGAGAAAAAACTGAAACAAGAGTTAAATCGCATGGAAGCCTTGGGTGTGATACAGAAAGTTGATGAGCCTACTGAATGGGTAAGCTCCTTAGTAATTGTTGAAAAGAAAAACGGACAACTCAGAATATGTCTAGATCCCAGAGATTTAAACAAAGCTATTAAACGAGAACATTTCAAACTACCAACCAGAGATGAAATCATGTCGCAATTTGCGGGAGCAAAATGGTTCAGTAAATTGGACGCATCTTCAGGATTCTGGCAAATGAAGCTAGATGAGGCCAGCTCAAAGCTTTGTACATTTAATACACCAGAAGGTCGATATAGATTTCTTCGACCACCATATGGAATATTGTCTGCTCCAGAAGTATATCACAAAAAGATACACATGATTTTTGAACATTTTTGAAAGTTGGCGCAGATTTGTTTGATTGTAATGGGAAAACGTACATTGTCGTGACTGATTATTACTCTAACTACCCTGAGGTGAAGACACTATATACAACTACTAGTAAAGCCGTAATCAATTGCATGAAGTCAATCTTTGCAAGGCATGGTGTTCCTATGGAAGTGTTCACTGACAATGGTCCTCAGTTTTCCAGTGCTGAATTTAGACAATTTGCTGATGAGTGGGAATTTGTCCATACTACGTCAAGTCCCCACTATCCACGCTCAAATGGGTTGGTGGAAAGTTCAGTAAAAACTGTAAATAGTCTCATGAAAAAAAGCTCAAGAAGGTAAAGATTTCTACAAAAGTCTTTTAATCTACCGCAGTACACCTTTACAGAATGGACTTTCTCCTGCACACTTGCTGATGGGAAGGAGGATTAGAGCAAATCTCCCGATACATGATGAATTGCTTAATACACATAACTCAGCGTTGGTCAGACTAAGGAACGTCAACAGGCGAAACAGAAACTGTTCCATTTCAGGCGAGCAAAAAGCTTATCTGATCTAAAATCTGGTGACCAAGTCTGTCTCAGAGATCACGAGAAAGGTATTTGGGTGCAGAAAGGTATTGTGCAAGAAAGGTATTGTGCACCAAGATCTTATACTATACGTACAGAGCGTGGAACTGAAGTAAGAAGAAATCGGGAGGATTTAAGATCTCAACCTAACCATGATGAAGACAACATGACTGAAGAATACCCTTCATCTGACATGTATGATGATCCTGATAATGGTGAACAAACCACGATTCTAGAAAGGTCCAACATGGTCAATGAAACACAGACTGTGTATGAAAGACCCAAAAGGGAAATACGCAGACCTGAGAGACTCATTGAAACGTGTTAGATGATGTTCTTAATATGACGTCGTTAATTGTTGCATTGAAGCATACAGGGCTTATATTTAAAGAAAAGAGGATGTGATGTTAGTGTATTAGAATGCTTATATTTGTAGACACTCCCTTACTAATCTGTGTAAGCCTGAATCTTCAGTGATGGTCCCTGGGACCAGGGGGATGCTGGGAAGTGGGTGGTCCAGGGTGCAGTGTGCCTGGAGTTGGTGATGGAATAAACAGCACAGCAGTGAACTCACATGTCTCTGTGTCCTGATGACTGGATTTACAAACATGAACAAAACACATAGCGGCTGCTAAAATGGTGCTGATGCCTAAATGAATGTACCTCCACCGTACTATACCAAGGCTACTTCCTAGACACCTTTATAACAGATTTAATCAAACTCTTATTAAATATGTTTGGAAAGGTTCTAAACCTAAAATAGCTAGAGCCACTATTTCCCTTCCAAAACTCAGCGGAGGTGCTGCTTTTCCGGACGTTGAGGAATACCACTCCGCCTGTATATTGAGCCAACTTAAAGACTGGTTTCAAACTGATTCTCTCAAACCGTGGGTGCTTATTGAACGTGCTATGATGTCACCATTTAGGAGTATATTCAATTGACATCGAAAACTGCTGTCTGTCGAAAAGACGGCAGTTTTTGACTTTTTTTTAGGTCGGAAGGGGTTCCATCCTATTCAATATATTCGACAAGTCGAGGAATTAGACGTGTCGAAAAGCACGAGGATCGGCGGAATAGCTGCCGATCCACGTGCTTGTGGCGAGTTTTGGCCCCCTTTTCGACCATCTCAGTCCGACATAAAAAAATGTTGGACTGAGATGTGGGACCCAGAGGAGGAGAGCGGGAGGGGGGGGGGGGGTGTGAGGGCTGCAGGGAGATGGGGGACAGCCGCGGGCATACAGGGGAGATCAGCGCTACAGCACAGCGCTGCAGCAGGATGTCTCACAGCCGTGCCGCTCACAGCAGCGTCCACCCGTCTCCAGCAAGTGAGGTCACGCTTGCTGGAGCCGGGTGGACACTGCAGTGAGGTGGGGCGGCTGTGTGACATCCTCCTGCAGCCCTACTGTAGCGCTGATCTCCTTCGTCTGCCCACGGCTCTCCCCGCTGGTCTCCCTGCGGCTCCCCCCCGCCCCCCCTCCTCCACTGGGTCCCTCATCTCAATCGACTTTTTAAAAGTCGAGTTGAGATGAGATTGAATAGGGGATAGGGGTTGTCGGATCCATTACGACAAATGCATGTCGGAATGGATCCGACCCTTATTGAACATACCCCTAAGTCTCCCAGATCTTTTATGGTTACCATCTACGGTGACTCCCCCCCAGTGGCGGAACTAGCGAGCGGTGGGCCCAGGTGCGACAAAATGCTTTGCCCCCCCCCTCCATCCCATCCAAGTCCACCCCCTCACCCCTGGAGAGGATCTGGTGAGGTGGACCTGCTCAGGGCCAGAGAAATGGATACCTAGCAACAGTGCCGTAACTAGACATTTTAGCACTGTGTGCAAGAAACAGCATCGGAGCATGCTGCATGCAAAACAGGGGCAGTGTGCGCCGTAGGCGCGCGCAAAAATACATAGTGGCGTGGCTTCGTGGTGAAGGGGTGTGGCCACAAAATAATGCCAATTCATAAAACGGTGCACAGTAGTCTCCATTGTTCAAATTAGGCCGCACAGTAGCACCACTACACCAGGTAGAGACCCTTTTACACCTTACGGTGGACAGATTCCTCTTTTTACACATTACAGCAGACAGCATCCCCTTTTTACACATTGCGGCAGACAGCGTCCCCCTTTTTACACATAACGGCAGACAGCGTCCCCCTTTTTTACACATAACGGCAGACAGCGTGCACTTTTTACACATAACGGCAGAAAGCGTCCCCTTTTTACTTAAACGGCAGACAGCGTGCCCTTGTTACACATTACGGCAGGCAGATTCCCCTTTTTACACATTGCGGCGGGCAGGTTCCCCCTTTTTACACATTGCGGCAAGCAGATTCCCCCTTTTTACACATTTCAGCAAGCAGATTCCCCCTTTTTACACATTGCGGCAGGCAGGTTCCCCCTTTTTACACATTGCGGCAAGCAGATTCCCCCTTTTTACACATTGTGGCAGGCAGATTCCCCCTTTTTACACATTGCGGCAGGCAGATCCCCCTTTTTACACATTGCGGCAGGCAGATCCCCCTTTTTACACATTGCGGCAGACAGTCCCCCTTTTTGCACATGGAAAAAAGACAGAAAAAGAAAGAAAGAAAGAATTATACTTACCCTCTCCGCTGGCTCAGGCTCCTCGGTGCAGCTTCTGGCAGATCACGATTCCCGGGCAGGAGAGAAGGAGGAGGAGGGAGGTGGAGGAGGGAGCCGCAGCAGCGCTGTGTTATTGGTGGAGGCCCTGCTGCTGCTGTCCCTCTGCTTCGCTATAGGCTGTTCTCGGAAGACAGCCTATAGTGAAGCAGAGGGACAGCAGCGGCAGCGCCTCAACCAGTAGCAAAGCGCTGCTGCGGCTCCCTCCTCCACCTCCCTCCTCCTCCTTCTCCCGCGTACTGCTGCGCTCCTCTCCTCTCTGTGCGGGCGGCTGTGTGCTGCGGGCAGCGGTTGCCCGCAGCACACAGCGGCATGTAATGAGTCAGTTTGACTCATTACATGCTTTGGGCCCCTGGACAGTGGCGGGCCCCAGTGCAACGCACTGGTTGCACTGGCGGTAGTTCCGCCTCTGCTCCCCCCTGTACCCGTCCTTGTAAAACAGTCTCTATGACACTACAAGTATGGCGTAAATTTGTATCTTGTGGAACAGGAATTGTGTTACCTTCTGTAGATAATCGGCCGCCATGCAAATTCGCAGAATAGGGATCAGTTCTGAACTGGGCCTCTAGTATGAGTACAACACAAAACGATTCCCTGGCTTGTGTCCCTAGTAAGTCCTTGTGAATGTCCAGTAATTGTACAGGTGTGAATGAGCACCACAGGTCACTACAGGTCTCCCGCTGATGTTGAACATTGGGTAACACACTGATCTCCTCCCTCCACAGGGTGATAAGTACACTTTGGGGGATATAAAATTCGATACACTTACAGATCTAATTGAGACGTACAAAAAGAAGCACATTGAGGAGGTGTCTGGAGCTCGCGTGTACTTGAAGAAGGTGAGTGCGCTCGGTGTGAATGGGAGCTCATTACATTGTGTATGGAGTAGTTGTGCTCACACCCCCCTCATCCTGTCTCCTGCATTGTACTCCGTGCCCCGTAGCCTATCCCCGGCTGTCAGACCCTTTGCTCCTGGGTTGCATCCTGTGGTTCCTGATGCCCTTTGCCTCAGTAGCTTACAAAGGCTCCATCTCTGCCCTGTTCCCAAACTTCCTGTGGCTCCATATGAACACAGTGCCGACTCATGCTCTGGAACAATGCTCTAGATTATTATGATGTAAATGACTGTTCATGGCCACTTACTGTTCTTTCCCAGCAGGAAGTAGATGGAGAGAGTGGTATCCGGACTCCGGGTCGACACCCCTTAGGTTGACATCCATTAGGTCGACACCCTTTGGTCAACAGTGAATAGGTTGACACTAGAAACAGGTGGACACGAACAAGGTCGACATGCAAAAAGATCGATATGAGTTTTTCACATTTTTTTTCTTTTTTTGAACTTTTTCATACTTTACGATCCACGTGGACTACGATTGGGAACAGTAACCTGTGCCGAGCGCAGAGAGGCACCTTGCCCGAAGAGAGGGGACACGGTGCACTAATTTGGGTTCCCGGTCACTTTACGAAGAAAACGACACAAAAAAACCCATGAAAACCTCATATCAACCTTTTTTCATGTCGATATAATGGCCGTGTCGACCTACTTATAGTGTCGACCTACCCACTGTCGACCAATAGGTGTCGACTTAGACACTGTTAACCCTGAGTCCCATACCCCATTTTACACACACATCCCAAATGTATCACCATAGTATTCTCCCCTCTGCTCCCCCAGATATACTGTAACCAGGACTTTTACCTAAAGCTCCAAATGCTGCAAATCAGTAATTCTCTACTCGCTCAAGAGAAAAAATGTCTTCTGTGATACTGTGGGGGAGATTTATCAAAGCTTGGAGAGAGATAAAATACCAACCAATCAGTATCTAACTGCCATGGGGTTGGGTATGAAATGCCGGCTTTACCCTAACCCTAACTCCCCCTGGTGGTGCCTCACCCTAACCCCCCCTCTCCCACTCTAAGTCCCCCGGGGGCTGCCTAAACCTTACCCACCCCGGCATAGTACTTACCCACCCCGCTGTCTCGAAGATCAGGTTCCCTACGGTCGGGATTCCAGCATGTGTATCCTGGCCCCTTTCAGGATTCTGGTGTCGGCATAACATCATGTGTCAGGATTCCGGTGATGGGATCCTGAATGTCGGGACTGAAAAATAACAGGAGCTGGTTAGTCGGTAGGTACTTTGGGGCCGATTCAGACCCTGACGCTGATGTGCAAAAATCACTATGAAGCGATTTCTGCACATCTGCCTATGCACGTATGCCGGTTCTCTTCAGAACGCAGTTTAAGACTTGGAGGGGAGCGGGAATGAAACGTTGATGCCGTGCTTTGTAGGCGCCGATGCTCCGTTTTAGGGACGAGGTCCGGACAACAGAGGCATGTCCGGATGTTGAAGGGGCGGCCCGCGGAGGCTGGGTGACGTCACACGCAGCCGATGCGACCCTTAACATGGCATGTAGCCGTCTGCCTTCACAGCTAGGCTACACAGGCAGACGGCTACTCGAAACATGCGATAGCACATCTACGGTCAAGTCTGAATTAGGCCCTTTATCTCTCTCCAAGCTTTGGTAACTCTCCCCCCCCTCTATCTTTTATTTTGTGTACACCATGGTGCCATTTACAGATTTTACAGATGTCCCCTTTCTGACTTCATGTTCTCTTCTTCCTCTCACTGTCTCGGCCTCCGCCTCCGTCTCCCCACAGCCGTATTACTCCACCAGAGTGAATGCTGCCGACATAGAGAGTCGCATGAAAGAATTAGACAAAAAGTCAGAGAAGGAGGAAACTGCAAAAGCCGGATTCTGGGAAGAGTTTGATGTAAGTTTCACAAATGCTTTTATAATTCTGTCTCTGGGTAAGCAGTGCGATGTCCCTGGGTAAGCAGTGTGTTGTCCCTGGGTAAGCACTGCGCTGTCCCGGGGTAAGCAGTGTTTTGTCCCTGGGTAAGCAGTGTTTTGTTCCTGGGTAAGCAG
Organism: Pseudophryne corroboree; assembly: GCF_028390025.1. Taxonomy (NCBI): domain Eukaryota; kingdom Metazoa; phylum Chordata; class Amphibia; order Anura; family Myobatrachidae; genus Pseudophryne; species Pseudophryne corroboree. The sequence goes on from NC_086446.1 coordinate 769,687,824, forward strand.
TGCGCTGTCCCTGGGTAAGCAGTGCGCTGTCTCTGGGTAAGCAGTGCGCTGTCCCTGGGTAAGCAGTGCGCTGTCCCTGGGTAAGCAGTGCGCTGTCCCTGGGTAAGCAGTGCGCTGTCCCTGGGTAAGCAGTGTGCTGTCCCTGGGTAAGCACTGCGCTGTCCCTGGGTAAACAGTGTTTGTCCTTGGGTAAGCAGTGTTTTGTTCCTGGGTAAGCAGTGCTCTGTCCCTGGGTAAGCAGTGCGCTGTCCCTGGGTAAGCAGTGCGCTGTCCCTGGGTAAGCAGTGCGCTGTCCCTGGGTAAGCAGTGCACTGTCCCTGGGTAAGCAGTGCGCTGTCCCTGGGTAAGCAGTGTTCTGTCCCTGGATAAGCAGGGCGCTGTCCGTGGGTAAGCAGTGAGTTGTCTCTGGGTAAGCAGAGAGTTGTCTTATGGTAAGCAGATTGCTGTCCTTGGGTAAGCAGAGCATTGTCCCTGTGTATGCAGTGCACTGTCACTAGGTAAGCAGTGCAGTGTCCCTGGGTAAGCAGTGCGGTGTCCCTGGGTAAGCAGTGCGGTGTCCCTGGGTAAGTAGTGCGTTGTCCTGGGTAAGCAGTGGCCTATCTCTGGGTAAGCAGTGCGGTGTCCCTGGGTAAGCAGTGCCCTCTCTCTGGGTAAGCAGTAAGGTGTCTTTGAGTAAGCAGGCTGCTGTCTCTTGGTAAGCAGTGCCCTATTTCTGGGTAAGCAGTGTGCTGTCTCTGGGTAAGCAGTGTGCTGTCTCTGGGTAAGCAGTGCGATGTCCCTGGGTAAGCAGTGCCCTGTCTCTGTGTAAGCAGTAAGGTGTCTCTGAGTAAGCAGGGCGCTGTATCTGGGTAATAAGTGCTCTGTCTCTGGGTAAGCAGTAAGGTATCGGTTAAGCAGTAAGGTATCTCTGAATAAGCAGTGCCCTGTCTCTGGGAAAGCAACACCCTGTCTCTGGGTAAGCAGTAAGGTGTCTCTGAGTAAGCAGTAAGGTGTCTCTGGGTAAGCAGCGCCCTGTCTCTGGGTAAGCAGCGCCCTGTCTCTGGGTAAACAGTGCCCTGTCTCAGGTTAAGCAGTTTCCTGTCTCTGGGTAAGCAGGGTACTGTCTCTGGGTAAGCAGTGCTATGTCTCTGGGTCAGCGGTGCCCTGTCTCTGGGTAAGCAGTGCACTGACTCTGGGTAAACAGTGTCCTGTCGCTGGATAAGCAGTGTCCTGTCTCTGGGTAAGCAGGGTACTGTCTCTGGGTAAGCAGCGCCCTGTCTCTGGGTAAACAGTGCCCTGTCTCAGGTTAAGCAGTTTCCTGTCTCTGGGTAAGCAGGGTACTGTCTCTGGGTAAGCAGTGCTATGTCTCTGGGTCAGCGGTGCCCTGTCTCTGGGTAAGCAGTGCACTGACTCTGGGTAAACAGTGTCCTGTCTCTGGATAAGCAGTGTCCTGTCTCTGGGTAAGCAGGGTACTGTCTCTGGGTAAGCAGTGCTCTGTCTCTGGGTCAGCGGTGCCCTGTCTCTGGTTAAGCAGTGCCTTGTCTCTGGGTAAACAGTGCCCTGTCTCTGGTTAAGCAGCGCCCTGTCTCTGGGTAAGCAGGGCACTATCTCTGGGTAAGCAGGGCACTGTCTCTGGGTAAGCAGTGCTCTGTCTCTGGGTAAGCAGTGCTCTGTCTCTGGGTCAGCGGTCCCCTGTCTCTGGGTAAGCAGTAAGGTGTCTTTGAGTAAGCAGGCTGCTGTCTCTTGGTAAGCGTGCCCAATTTCTGGGTAAGCAGTGTGCTGTCTCTGGGTAAGCAGTGCGATGTCCCTGGTTAAGCAGCGCCCTGTCTCTGTGTAAGCAGTAAGGTGTCTCTGAGTAAGCAGGGCGCTGCCCCTGGGTAAGCAGTAAGGTATCTCTGAATAAGCAGTGCCCTGTCTCTGGGAAGGCAGCACCCTGTCTCTGGGTAAGCAGTATGGTGTCTCTGAGTAAGCAGTAAGGTGTCTCTGGGTAAGCAGCGCCCTGTCTCTAGGTACGCAGCGCCCTGTCTCTGGTTAAGCAGTGCCCTGTCTCTGGGTAAGTAGTGCGCTTTAGAGGTGAGCATTACAAATCTACACATATATTATTATTACTGTATTATACATCATTCCACACTCACTGATACCAATCACTCCCCAACCTCAGGGAAATACAAAGCGCTATGAGGGCCTGAGTCAGACACAGCCTTGTCCATGTTTGCCCACCCTGAGCTCCCTCACACGGGCTGTCTGCTTCCTGCTATATCATCTTGCTGATTTTCATTCATAGCACCCTTGCCCACTCTCTGTTCTTCCCCCTACAGGAGATCCCTAGAGGGTAAGACCAGTGGCAGGTGTGGTGTGCATTTGGACACAATTTACTACATCACAACAGTCCTCTTCGCAAATTACCGTAAGGGGCCATAACGACCGTATGCACAACTGTGTGCTGATGCGACTCTGTGTCATGCAGCAGTTGCATCATGAAGGCCTTGTCCGCTTCACAGATAGGAGAATTGGGATCCCGGGTGTCTCCTAAACATTTGGGAGAGTAGACATAGCGCACATCTAACCTGCACACCAGTCTGATATATGAGAATCTTGGTGTTCCCCATCTGTGTCTGTTTTCATTGTTGTATTTGATCCTTTCCGGGGTGTCTTCACTCTTCTCTTTATTTTTTCTCCTGTTCTCTACTTGTTGCCTGACCTCTGTCTCTTATGCCTCCTTGTACCTAACATGATCCCTATGTTTCCCTTCCCTACAGGCTCTACAGAAACAGGAAACCAACTTATACGACAGGAAAGAGGGTCAAAGACCAGAAAACAAAAGCAAAAACCGGTACAAAAATATCCTCCCATGTGAGTTCACTTAGGAGAACCTATTCATTTCTGTGTTTCATCTTCCAGTTTTTACCCTGATCTCATTCTGTCCATAATAACTTTTTGGTTTTGACCTACTTCCTAACACAGCTTTCACTCTGGCTTCTTAACTGTCTCAGTGGTCACTCTGGCTTCTTAACTGTCTCAGTGGTCACTCTGGCCTCCTCCCTGTCTCAGTGGCCACTCTGGCCTCCTCCCTGTCTCAATTGTCACTGTGGCCTCCTTCCTGTCTCAGCTGTCACTTTGGCCTCCTCCCTGTTTCAGTGGCCACTCTGGCCTCCTCCCTGTCTCTGCGCCACTCTGGCCTCCTCCCTGTCTCAGCGGCCACTCTGGCCTCCTCCCTATCTCAGTAACCACTCTGGCCTCCTCCCTGTCTCAGTGGTCACTCAGGCCTCCTCCCTGTCTCAGTGGCCACTCTGGCCTCCTTCCTGTCTCAATTATCACTGTGGTCTCCTCCCTGTCTCAGTGGTCACTCTGGCCTCCTCCCTGTCTCAGCGCCACTCTGGCCTCCTCCCTGTCTCAGCGGCCTCTCTGGCCTCCTCCCTATCTCAGTAACCACTCTGGCCTCCTCCCTGTCTCAGTGGTCACTCTGGTCTCCTCCCTGTCTCAGTGGCCACTCTGGCCTCCTTCCTGTCTCAATTGTCACTGTGGCTTCGACCCTGTCTCAATTGTCACTGTGGCTTCGACCCTGTCTCAATTATCACTGTGGCCTCCTTCCTGTCTCATCAGTCACTCTGGCCTCCTCCCTGTCTCAATTGTCACTGTGGCCTCCTCCCTATCTCAGTGGCTACTCTGGCCTCCTCCCTATCTCAGTAACCACTCTGGCCTCCTCCCTGTCTCAGTGACCACTCAGGCCTCCTCCCTGTCTCAGTGACCACTGTGGCCTCGTCCCTGTCTCAATTGTCATTCAGGCCTCCTTCCTGTCTCAGCGGTCACTCTGGCCTTCTCCCTGTCTCAATTGTCACTGTGGCCTCCTCCCTATCTCAGTGGCTTCTCTGGGCTCCTCCCTATCTCAGTAACCACTCTGGCCTCCTCCCTGTCTCTGTGGCCACTCAGGCCTCCTCCCTGTCTCAGTGACCACTGTGGCCTCGTCCCTGTCTCAGTGGCCACTCTGGCCTCGTCCCTGTCTCAATTGTCATTCAGGCCTCCTTCCTGTCTTAGCGGTCACTCTGGCCTTCTCCCTGTCTCAATTGTCACTGTGGCCTCCTCCCTATCTCAGTGGCTTCTCTGGGCTCCTCCCTATCTCAGTAACCACTCTGGCCTCCTCCCTGTCTCTGTGGCCACTCTGGCCTCCTCCCTGTCTCAGTGGCCACTCTGGTCTCCTCCCTGTCTCAATTGTCACTCAGGCCTCCTTCCTGTCTCAGCTGTCACTCTGGCCTCCCACTTTCTCAGTGGTCACTGTGGCCTCCTCCCTGTCTCATCGTCTGCATCGTCTAGTGTGTACGCACAATGGCCTGCTCTCACGAGTCGCATGGAACAGTCCCAATCAGACGATATAGTATGCCCGGCCATTCAGTGTAATGAAGTTCTATCATTCAGTACATCATGTAGTGTGTACAGCCAATCTCTCATGGTGCAGGCGCAAGAGAATTCGACTCGACCATTGGGAAGATTGACCGTTGCTCTGATGTGTAGCCACCCTTAGTGTCGGTGGAATTCTGATATCGTCCTTTTATGAAACTAGTCATTTTGTGTCCTACACTTTAACAGTGTAAATACAGATTGTTATAAAGGCGACGTTTTACAAATATTAATATGCGTAACGCTCTGTAGCTGGCAGCGGAGAGTGTAACTTGCTCTAATAATACAACCATTGTGAGGAATAAAACCGTTATTATGTATTTAGGGAAATCTTTCCTCAGTAATTTCCAATGGGTTATCTACCATACGCTTTTTTGTGCTTCATCCACCAAAATAATCCTATATTGTCATTATTCCTCTATATTCCTTCTCCCTTATTCTTTTCCTCTGGTCCATGGTTTATGTAACAATGGGGCAGATGTATTAACCTGGAGAAGGCATAAGGAAGTGATGAACCAGTGATATGTGCAAGGTGATAATGCAACAGCCAATCAGATCCTCTGTTAATTTACATATTGGAGCTGATTGGCTAGTGCGTTTATCACCTTGCACTTATCACTGGTTTATCACTTCCTTATGCCTTCTCCAGGTTAATACATCTGCCCCTTATTCACTTGTCCTCTTTAGAACTTATTCACTTGTCTTCCATCGTACTTGGTGGCTTTGCTCTACCTCATAGGTCTGTAATCTCGGTCCTCAGGACTCCACACGGTGCATGTTTTGCAGGTCTCCTCATAGAATCACAAGTGAAATAATTAGCTCCACCTGCGGACCTTTTAAAATGTGTCAGTGAGTAATAAATACACCTGTGCACCTGCTGGGTTACCTGCAAAACATGCACTGTGTGGGATAATGAGGACCGAGTTTGCAGACCTATGATCTACTGCTTTATCCTGGTCCCTCCCTAAAGGCTCATACACACTTGACGATAAAATGAACGACGTCGTTAATTTCAGCCCTCATCAACGACGTTGCTCATTATATCGTCAAGTGTGTATGCATCAGACGACCACCGATGCGCGGCCCCGCGGGACGTTAACGACCCTCGCTTATCTGTGGAGCATGTATGCTCAATTTCCACTATGGTCGTTACTGACCAGAGACGTCGTTGAATGTGTATGGTGTGAAAGACCAATGACCAACGACCAAGCCACTGTCCACCAGCCCTGTTCCCAGCTCATTATTGTAATAAACTGTTCAGCTTGGATGCTTCAACGATGAATGGTGTATGGTCTTTGGTCTTTGGTCGTTGGTAGTGTGTATGCTCATGTCGTTTGCTCAGCTGTTCAAGGGAAGTCGTTAACGACGTGTGCATCGTCAAGTGTGTATGGGCCTTTAGTCTTCTGCTTTATTCCTCCGTAAACTGCTCTTTTCTACCTATATGCATGTCACAAGTCTATACTTTACATACTATTCGTATTAGTGTTCCTACCGGGTCATGGTTTCCTGCTCAATTCCTTTATACCGGCGTGAGCTGTCTTGTAATCGTTTGTCGCTCGTGTATGAACTTCTGCTTATACCGTCCATTCTTCCTGCCTCTTCTCTTCTTCATTCCCCTCCTCTTCTACAGACCCATATTCTTCTGTCTCTCCTCTTTCAGTTGACCACACAAGGGTGATGCTACAATGTGGAGACCCAAACGTTCCAGGCTCTGATTACATCAATGCCAACTACGTGACGGTGAGTGACGGAGACGGGTGAGTGGAACACCTAAGGCAATGAGGTGAACATAGAGGACAGAAAGGTGTCCCACAAAGTGATCCCTCCGGGATATTCTTTCTTGACCAGAAGCTAAGATTGTTGTGTAGTAGTTATTCACCTCCACAAATGAATATGGAACACAGCGAGATCTGGCACATAGGGATATCATTGGATTGCAGTAGAAGGTAACTTCTAAACAGAATCTCCCACCTATTTTGTTTTTGCATAGAACCAGCTTTGGGGGCATGAAGAGCCGTCCAAACGTTTTGTTGCCTGTCAGGGGTGCCTGGCGTCCACCACAGGGGATTTCTGGGAGATGGTCTGGCAGGAGAACAGCCTGATCATTGTAATGACCACGAAGGAGGTTGAAAAGGGACGGGTGAGGGTCATCTGCTACCTGGGCTTTTTTTTTTCTTGTGTGTGATCGTTGTTCTTGTTCGTTTCCTCAAGTCACTCTTAGAAATTCAAATTAATTTTAGATCTGCACTGTCTGCACCCTTGTCCTCCTTTATCCTTTGTAGACCAGTGTCTACTATAGCCATCACCTACACACACAGCTGAGGCAGCCATTCTGTGGGTTCAGCCAATGAGGTTCCAGTTCTAAGTGAGTTGATAGGTTGGGATCTCTTGAGCACTGGCCCCGTACACAAAATGGCTGCCACTACTGCATGCAGGTACTGGTACATTAGACTACACCCTGTGTATTCATGCTTCTACTTATCCAGCTCCTCCTGCTATCTCTGTATTACTCTCCTCCTTATCTTTCTAGGACGCAGAGTCTCTGTCTTTCTCTCATCCCCCTTTCCCTCCTAGACTAAATGTGTTCCCTACTGGCCGGATGCTGGAACTAACGGGAAGGAGTTTGGACGGTATTGGGTGGAGATTCTTTTGGAACACGAGGCCATGGAGTATAAAATTCGCACTCTACGAGTGTCACCCATAGCGAATGTGAGTATGCAGATATCATTGGAAAGATTACAGAGAAGACCAGGAGACAATGTCGGACTGGGACATGATGGGCCAACTGAGGGAATGCAGTGGCCGGGGCCTGTGTATAAGGGGTGTGTCCAGTTACCACAGGGGATGTGGAAATTAACCACAGAGTCTTGGCCAGTCATTTGACACCATGAAACTGACCCTCTAATGGAGTAACAATGTATAATTTGACAGAAATTGGAACCTGAGATGAGAGGAAGGCAGTGGGTCCCACCTGGAATTTTCCCTGTGCCACTATAGGTCAGTCAGACCCTGCCAGGAAATATTCTCTTTTCTTAGTCAGCCACTAAGGGACACTGCAATGTCCGTAGATCCCTACTGAAAGCAATATGCACAGAAGCACATGAATATGAACCATTCTTTTCGGTCTTCCATTCAAAGTGGAGCGTTCATCATGTATGGACCTTGTTCCATGAAACAGGGAACATAGAAGTTAATACAGTTAACTTTTATAATCATTTGCATTTTTTATACCATAGTGCAGTGGTTTCCAAACTTTTTTTAATCACGGCACCCTAGATTATCAGAATCTTTTTTCACGGCACCCCTAGGCCAAAAATTTCTTATGGAGAAATTTAGAAAGAAATATTACATTAAGTAGATCGCGTTTTATGTCATCCTTAGGGTCAGTTGTGTGGTGAGGGACAAGATTTGCTTCTGTTTGGCCACATACTTTATGATTGGCAGCCACCAGCACTGGTTTTGCCTATTATATTGACCATGAATAATTTGAATTGGTTCTGGACCACCAACCCAGGGCACCCCTGCAAGTGTCCCGAGGCACCCCAGGGAGCCACAGTTTGGGAACCTCTGCCATAGTGGTTTGAAGTGTTCAAGTGATACAGGATAAATGGTTTCCATGCTTCGCGTCATCGCATTAAATATACTTTTATAAAATTCTAAATGCAGAGCTAAGCTGATTCCGAGCTAGGAGGAAAGTAAAAAAACAAGCAAGAAACTTTGAATCTGGAACAAACCATTCTGCACTGCAGTGCACATGGTTTTGCCCATTAGAGAAAGATACTGCTTTTGCAATCAGGTCTGAATTAGGCCTGAGTTAGGACCAGAGGCGTAGGTAGGGTCTGTGGCACCCAGGGCAACATGAAGAACTTCCCTACCCCCCACCAAAAAAATAAAAAAAATAAAGAACAAAAGTATTACTCCCAAAAAGGGGCGTGGTTGACTGGGGAGGGGTGTGGTTTACCTGTTAGGTTTTGAGTAAGAGAGAGAGGCAAGGGGGTGGAGAACGTGGGGACAGGGAACAAAGACAAAGGGAGGAGGAATGGGGGCGAGAGAGGGGGAGGCATGGAGAGAGAGAGGTGAGACAGGGGGTAAGAGAGAGAGGGGGGGAGGGGGGGGGGAGAGGGTTGAGACATGCATCACTGTGTACCTCCTAATCACCGCCCAGTACAGGTGGCACTGTGTACATTGCCCTGTCCCCTTACCCCTGGTACAAGCGTCACTGGTATCCTGTAATTCCTCTCACAACTTTCCCCTTCAATACAAGCAGCACTGTGTACCCCCAGCAGCGGTGGGTCCCCCTCTTATCAACGCAGGCAGCAGCGGGTTCCCTTTCAGAGCCGGCAGCGGCCAGGTCCTCTCTTCTGGTTTTCGCGTAGGGACTGGTCACTAGATCGTGACATCGAGCCGCAGCAACAGCAGCATCAGAGAGGAACAGGAAATAGGAGGATCTGGATCATCTGGACCGCCTCCTCCTGCTAATACTGCACTGCCGCACCCCCCTCTGACGACCCTGCCATGGCACACAGGGCACGTGCCCCACATGCACCCCCCTTGTTATGCCACTGGTTAGGACACTCCCCCCCCCCCCCCCCCCCCCTTAACATTTAAAGCGCTCTGCATATTTTACATCTACCCCACCTGCAGTGCGGTATAGTTTCTCTGACGTCCTAGTGGATGCTGGGACTCCGTCAGGACCATGGGGAATAGCGGCTCCGCAGGAGACAGGGCACAAAAGTAAAAGCTTTAGGATCAGGTGGTGTGCACTGGCTCCTCCCCCTATGACCCTCCTCCAAGCCTCAGTTAGGTTTTTGTGCCCGGCCGAGAAGGGTGCAATCTAGGTGGCTCTCATAAAGAGCTGCTTAGAGTAAAAGTTTTGATAGTTTTCTTATTTTCAGTGAGTCCTGCTGGCAACAGGCTCACTGCAACGAGGGACTTAGGGGAGAAGAAGTGAACTCACCTGCGTGCAGGATGGATTTGCTTCTTAGGCTACTGGACACTAGCTCCAGAGGGACGATCACAGGTACAGCCTGGATGGGTCACCGGAGCCGCGCCGCCGACCCCCTTGCAGATGCCGAAGTATGAAGAGGTCCAGAAACCGGCGGCTGAAGGCTTTTCAGTCTTCATGAGGTAGCGCACAGCACTGCAGCTGTGCGCCATTGCGCTCAGGCACACTTCACACCAGCGGTCACTGAGGGTGCAGGGCGCTGGGGGGGGGGGGGGCGCCCTGGGCAGCAATGTTAATACCTTTCTGGCTAAAAAGAATACATCACATATAGTCCCTGAGGCTATATGGATGTATTTCACCCCTGCCAGGTCTCAGAAAAACCGGGAGAAGAGCCCGCCGGAATAGGGGGCGGGGCCTATCTCCTCAGCACACAGCGCCATTTTCCCTCACAGAACTGCTGGTGGGAAGGCTCCCAGGCTCTCCCCTGCACTGCACTACAGAAACAGGGTTAAAACAGAGAGGGGGGGCACTTATTTGGCGATATGATTATATATTAAGATGCTATAAGGGAAAACACTTATATAAAGGTTGTCCCTGTATAATTATAGCGTTTTGGTGTGTGCTGGCAAACTCTCCCTCTGTCTCCCCAAAGGGCTAGTGGGGTCCTGTCCTCTATCAGAGCATTCCCTGTGTGTGTGCTGTGTGTCGGTACGTGTGTGTCGACATGTATGAGGACGATGTTGGTGAGGAGGCGGAGCAATTGCCTGTAATGGTGATGTCACTCTCTAGGGAGTCGACACCGGAATGGATGGCTTATTTAAGGAATTACGTGATAATGTCAACACGCTGCAAGGTTGGTTGACGACATGAGACGGCCGGCAAACAAATTAGTACCTGTCCAGGCGTCTAAAACACCGTCAGGGGCTTTAAAACGCCCATTTACCTCAGTCGGTCGACACAGACACAGACACGGACACTGACTCCAGTGTCGACGGTGAAGAAACAAACGTATTTTCCTTTAGGGCCACACGTTACATGTTAAGGGCAATGAAGGAGGTGTTACATATTTCTGATACTACAAGTACCACAAAAAAGGGTATTATGTGGGGTGTGGAAAAACTACATGTAGTTTTTCCTGAATCAGAGAAATTAAATGAAGTGTGTGATGATGCGTGGGTTTCCCCCCGATAGAAAATTATTGGCGGTATACCCTTTCCCGCCAGAAGTTAGGGCGCGTTGGGAAACACCCTTTAGGGTGGATAAGGCGCTCACACGCTTATTAAAACAAGTGGCGTTACCGTCTCCAGATACGGCCGCCCTCAAGGAGCCAGCTGATAGGAGGCTGGAAAATATCCTAAAAAGTATATACACACATACTGGTGTTATACTGCGACCAGCTATCGCCTTAGCCTGGATGTGCAGCGCTGGGGTGGCTTGGTCGGATTCCCTGACTGAAAATATTGATACCCTTGACAGGGACAGTATTTTATTGACTATAGAGCACAGAGGGATATTTGCACTCTGGCATCAAGAGTAAGTGCGATGTCCATATCTGCCAGAAGATGTTTATGGACACGACAGTGGTCAGGTGATGCAGATTCCAAACGGCACATGGAAGTATTGCCGTATAAAGGGGAGGAGTTATTTGGGGTCGGTCCATCGGACCTGGTGGCCACGACAACAGCTGGAAAATCCACCCTTTTTACCCCAAGTCACATCTCAGCAGAAAAAGACACCGTCTTTTCAGCCTCAGTCCTTTCGTCCCCATAAGGGCAAGCGGGCAAAAGGCCAGTCATATCTGCCCAGGGATAGAGGAAAGGGAAGAAGACTGCAGCAGGCAGCCCATTCCCAGGAACAGAAGCCCTCCACCGCTTCTGCCAAGTCCTCAGCATGACGCTGGGGCCGTACAAGCGGACTCAGGTGCGGTGGGGGGTCGTCTCAAGAGTTTCAGCGCGCAGTGGGCTCACTCGCAAGTGGACCCCTGGATCCTACAAGTAGTATCCCAGGGGTACAGATTGGAAATTCGAGACGTCTCCCCCTCGCAGGTTCCTGAAGTCTGCTTTACCAACGTCTCCCTCCGACAGGGAGGCAGTATTGGAAACAATTCACAAGCTGTATTCCCAGCAGGTGATAATCAAAGTACCCCTCCTACAACAAGGAAAGGGGTATTATTCCACACTATATTGTGGTACTGAAGCCAGACGGCTCGGTGAGACCTATTCTAAATCTGAAATATTTGAACACTTACATACAAAGGTTCAAATCAAGATGGAGTCACTCAGAGCAGTGATAGCGAACCAGGAAGAAGGGGACTATATGGTGTCCCTGGACATCAAGGATGCTTACCTCCATGTCCCAATTTGCCCTTCTCACCAAGGGTACCTCAGGTTCGTGGTACAGAACTGTCACTATCAGTTTCAGACGCTGCCGTTTGGATTGTCCACGGCACCCCGGGTCTTTACCAAGGTAATGGCCGAAATGATGATTCTTCTTCAAAGAAAAGGCGTCTTAATTATCCCTTACTTGGACGATCTCCTGATAAGGGCAAGGTCCAGAGAACAGTTGGAGGTCGGAGTAGCACTATCTCAAGCAGTTCTACGACAGCACGGGTGGATTCTAAATATTCCAAAATCGCAGCTGTTTCCGACGACACATCTGCTGTTCCTAGGGATGATTCTGGACACAGTCCAGAAAAAGGTGTTTCTCCCGGAGGAGAGAGCCAGGGAGTTATCCGAGCTAGTCAGGAACCTCCTAAAACCAGGAAAAGTGTCAGTGCATCATTGCACAAGGGTCCTGGGAAAAATGGTGGCTTCTTACGAAGCGATTCCATACGGCAGATTTCACGCAAGAACTTTTCAGTGGGATCTGCTGGAAAAATGGTCCGGATCGCATCTTCAGATGCATCAGCGGATAACCCTGTCTCCAAGGACAAGGGTGTCTCTTCTGTGGTGTCTGCAGAGTGCTCATCTACTAAAGGGCCGCAGATTCGGCATTCAGGACTGGGTCCTGGTGACCACGGATGCCAGCCTGAGAGGCTGGGGAGCAGTCACACAAGGAAAAAATTTCCAGGGAGTGTGATCAAGTCTGGAGACTTCTCTCCACATAAATATATTGGAGCTAAGGGCAATTTACAATGCTCTAAGCTTAGCAAGACCTCTGCTTCAAGGTCAGCCGGTATTGATCCAGTGGGACAACATCACGGCAGTCGCCCACGTAAACAGACAGGGCGGCACAAGAAGCAGGAGGGCAATGGCAGAAACTGCAAGGATTCTTCGCTGGGCGGAAAATCATGTGATAGCACTGTCAGCAGTGTTCATTCCGGGAGTGGACAACTGGGAAGCAGACTTCCTCAGCAGGCACGACCTCCACCCGGGAGAGTGGGGACTTCATCGGGAAGTCTTCCACATGATTGTGAACCATTGGGAAAGACCAAAGGTGGACATGATGGCGTCCCGCCTGAACAAAAAACTGGACAGGTATTGCGCCAGGTCAAGAGACCCTCAGGCAATAGCTGTGGACGTTCTGGTAACACCGTGGGTGTACCAGTCGGTGTATGTGTTCCCTCCTCTGCTTCTCATACCCAAGGTACTGAGAATTATAAGACGTAGAGGAGTAAGAACTATACTCGTGGCTCCGGATTGGCCAAGAAGGACTTGGTACCCGGAACTTCAAGAGATGCTCACAGAGGACTCATGGCCTCTGCCGCTAAGAAGGGACTTGCTTCAGCAAGTACCATGTCTGTTCCAAGACTTACCGCGGCTGCGTTTGACGGCATGGCGGTTGAACGCCGGATCCTAAGGGAAAAAGGCATTCCGGAAGAGGTCATTCCTACCCTGGTCAAAGCCAGGAAGGAGGTGACCGCACAACATTATCACCACATGTGGCGAAAATATGTTGCGTGGTGTGAGGCCAGGAAGGCCCCACGAAGAAATTTCAACTCGGTCGATTCCTGCATTTCCTGCAAACAGGAGTGTCTATGGGCCTCAAATTGGGGTCCATTAAGGTTCAAATTTCGGCCCTGTCGATTTTCTTCCATTAAGAATTGGCTTCAGTTCCTGAAGTCCAGAAGTTTGTCAAGGGAGTACTGGATATACAACCCCCTTTTGTGCCTCCAGTGGCACTGTGGGATCTCAACGTAGTTCTGGGATTCCTCAAATCACATTGGTTTGAACCGCTCAAATCTGTGGATTTGAAATATCTCACATGGTAAGTGACCATGATGTTGGCCCTGGCCTCGGCCAGGCGAGTGTCAGAATTGGCGGCTTTGTCTCACAAAAGCCCATATCTGATTGTCCATTCGGACAGGGCAGAGCTGCGGACTCGTCCCCAGTTTCTCCCTAAGGTGGTGTCAGCGTTTCACCTGAACCAGCTTATCCTGCGGCTACTAGGGACTTGGAGGACTCCAAGTTGCTGGACGTAGTCAGGGCCTTGAAAATATATGTTTCCAGGACGGCTGGAGTCAGAAAATCTGACTCGCTGTTTATACTGTATGCACCCAACAAGCTGGGTGCTCCTGCTTCTAAGCAGACTATTGCTCGTTGGATTTGTAGTACAATTCAGCTTGCACATTCTGTGGCAGGCCTGCCACAGCCAAAATCTGTCAATGCCCATTCCACAAGGAAGGTGGGCTCATCTTGGGCGGCTGCCCAAGGGGTCTCGGCTTTACAACTTTGCCGAGCAGCTACTTGGTCAGGGGCAAACACGTTTGCTAAATTCTACAAATTTGATACCCTGGCTGAGGAGGACCTGGAGTTCTCTCATTCGGTGCTGCAGAGTCAACCGCACTCTCCCGCCCGTTTGGGAGCTTTGGTATAATCCCCATGGTCCTGACGGAGTCCCAGCATCCACTAGGACGTCAGAGAAAATAAGAATTTACTTACCGATAATTCTATTTCTCGTAGTCCGTAGTGGATGCTGGGCGCCCATCCCAAGTGCGGATTGTCTGCAATACTTGTACATAGTTATTGTTACAAGAATCGGGTTATTATTGTTGTGAGCCATCTTTTCAGAGGCTCCGCTGTTATCATGCTGTTAACTGGGTTCAGATCACAGGTTGTACAGTGTGATTGGTGTGGCTGGTATGAGTCTTACCCGGGATTCAAAATCCTTCCTTATTGTGTACGCTCGTCCGGGCACAGTATCCTAACTGAGGCTTGGAGGAGGGTCATAGGGGGAGGAGCCAGTGCACACCACCTGATCCTAAAGCTTTTACTTTTGTGCCCTGTCTCCTGCGGAGCCGCTATTCCCCATGGTCCTGACGGAGTCCCAGCATCCACTACGGACTACGAGAAATAGAATTATCGGTAAGTAAATTCTTATTTTTTCTTAGGTGCAAAGTTACTGGCTTTTATTTGCTTTCCTCCCAACAAGATTCAGTTGCAGTAATGTGTAAGCAGTGCCATTGAAATCAATTATTTAATTATATCCTACATCTGTATCAGTGGCTCTTCAGTCTCCTAGGAAAAATCCTGGAAAGATTGGTGGATTCACACTTTGTGTATATGCTTTGCTTAGCTATTTTAGCTTTTTGGCCCATCTGAAATTTGTTTCCAACATGAAATCTATTTTCAAATTGTCACTAACATATAAGGCTATTAACCAAACTGCACCAACATACATCTCTTCACTCATCTCAAAATATCTCCCTACCCGACCTCTCCGCTCTGCACAAGATCTGCGTCTCTCATCCACACGCACTACTTGTTCACACTCAAAATTACAGGACTTTATCTGGGCTTCACCCACTCTGTGGAATGCCCTCCCATGCACAATAAGACTCACCGCTAGTCTCTAAACCTTTAAACGTTCCCTGAAAACTCATCTCTTCAGACAAGCCTACCAAATTCCAGACCCACCCACATAACCTTCAGTGCTTCCCTATCCAATAACATCTTCTCTGTACAGTACACATAACATAACATATCTTGTCTTTCTTTACTCTCACACCTTCCTGACACTTGGCCCCAACATTGCTGGGTGATCATATCATACAACTAGAGATGAGCGGGTTCGGTTCGTTGAGATCCGACCCCCCCCCCCCCCCCCAAACTTCACCTATTTTACACAGGTTTGAGGTAGCCTCGGATCTTCCCGCCTTGCTCGGTTAAACCGAATGAGGCCGAATGTCATCATCCCACTGTCGGATTCTCGCAAGATTCGTATTCCATATAAAGAGCCGCGCGTCGCCGCCATTTTCACTTGTGCATTGGAGATTGAACGGAGAGGACGTGGCTACGTTCTCTCCCTGAAAAGCTCCGTATCTGTGCTCAGTGTGCTGCAAATATCTACGTTCTCTGCCTGAAAAGCTCCATATCTGTGCTCAGTGTGCTGCAAATATCTGTGCCCAGTGTGCTGCATTGTGGGGACCACCAGTATATAATTATATTAGTACAGTACAGTAGGCCATTGCTGTATCTTGCAGCTCCGTGTCAGACTCAGTTCTAGACAGTATCCTGATCATCAGTGCTCAATATCTGCTGCATTGTTGTGACCAGTATATACTATATATATATATATATAAACCAGATAAATAAGAGGCGGCACTCGGAGACTTGTAGCAAGAAGTGTATTCACAGTGACATCTACGTTTCGGGGACCAAACTCCCCTTCGTCAGGATAAAGTGACAGTGCTTCAAACAAACTTAAATAACATAACTCATTACTCACCCCATGTGCACATGGAATCAATCATCAATTCGTTACCAGCTGCACACCCGTCGGAGCCTCCGCTCAGTGCTTCCGCCCTGATCAGCATAGACCGGAAGTGACGTCGCGGGACCCCTCCGTTGTGTCCATGGTAACGCTGCGTGTTATGAAAATGTAAACATCAGTGCAAACAACAATGGCACTACAATCATATCAACGAGCAAAAAAAACAATACAACAACACTTAAAAAGGATATGATTGTGTATAAACAGTGATAATTAGCTAAAATTTATTTTATATATTCTTAAGTTAAAACATGTTGATTACATGATCGTGGGATTCCTAAATACACGGCAGCAAATTGCACCTAGCCCTACCATACTGGCTAGTAATTTGGAATATCCATCAGGCATCCTTTATTTCGGGTTTCAATTAACCCTTAAGCTGTCATACTATTCTTGAAAAACAGACAGCTTATCCAAACTGACAGCCCTTACTTGCTGCCCTGTTAATGGATCTATTGCTGGACCATAGCAAGAGGCATATTTATTAAAAGAGCATTAATTATTGCTAACGACCCGACCAAAAAAGTGATTATTAAATAAAATTAATTAGGCCCAAATTGTCATTGAGCCCATTGGGTTTTAACGTGTTTAACCTGTGGATCCACATGGATTCGAGTTGTAGGAGCCTCTTGCCCCTGTTGCCCCCCCGTAAAGCTTCCGGAACGTGATCTATAATGCGGTGTTTGAGGGTAGCCATATTATGGCGAAATTCCGCAAAATGTTTTGCAACAGGTTGGTCACCCCCTCCTGTGGCTAATGCATTTCTAATGGCCAGCCTGTGCTGTGCCATCCTAACTTTGAATTGGCACTCTGTTTTGCCTATATAATAACGCCCGCATGGGCATATGATGGCGTATATAACGAATTTTGTGCTACAGGTTAGGGGCCATTTAATTTTAAACTTCTTTCCTGTATAAGGGTGGGCAATGGAATCCCCAGGTGACATATATGTGCAAGTAGTGCACCCAATGCACTTAAAACATCCATTTTTTCTTGTCATAAAATGGGTGGGTCTAGTTTTAAATTTAGACATATCGGTTTTCACCAAATGGTCTCTAATGCTCCTACCCCTTGTGTAACTGGACATCACTCGAGTACCCCTAAAAACTTCCAGATCTGGATCGCTTGAGACTATCGGCCAAAGGGTACGTAATTTGTGTTGTACTTGTCTACTATTTATTTTGTATTCACATGCCCAGGGGATGGTTTTGGACATGTCTTTAGTTTTATTTGATGTAAATAAGTCATTTCTCTTGACTGCAGTCGCCTTGGTGCGAGCTGCTGAGAGTAGTTGCTGAGGGTACCCTCTATCTCGGAACCTCTGTTCCATCTCATCGAGTTGGACCTCTCTAGTGTGAATTTGGCTGTTGGTTCTGCATACTCTGAGAAATTGTGAATAAGGCAGGCCTTTGACGGTAGCTGGTGGATGGAAACTGTCATGTCGCAGTATAGTATTGCGGTCTGTAGGTTTCCTATATAAACAAGTTTCTAGCCTGCCATTTTTCAATTTAATCAAAATGTCAAGGAAACAAATTTCATGAGGGCTGCTAACCAGCGTGAGTTTAGCTGGGCAATCAGATTGATTGTGAGTCTCAATCATCACAATCAAATCCGAAATCTCTCCTCGCCATAAAATGAGTACATCATCGATATACCGCCGGTATAAAAATAACCGTGCTGCTGTTACTGGATTGGAAAAGAAGAGATCACACTCAACCCCCCACATATAAGAATTCGCGAACGAGGGTGCTACGGAAGATCCCATAGCACACCCCGTTCGTTGGAGGAAAAACTTGTCGTTAAAAATAAAATAATTATGTGATAAAGTAAATTGTAACAACTGTATCAGAAAGTCGATGTCTGGGCCTGAATAGGCGATGTTGCCTGTAATCAACCTTCTGACTGCCTGTATACCTGCCTGGTGTGGAATGCAGGTATACAGGCTGGCAACATCTATGGTAACCAGAGACACATCATCAGGTACCCGTTCTATACTAGCCAACAACTTCAACAGGGAACCTGAATCTTTCAGGTGTGTACTGGTACCCTGCACACAAGGTTGCAAAAAAACATCAAGGTAGATGGCCACTGGTTCACACAGAGACCCTCGGGCAGAAATGATGGGTCTGCCCGGTGGTCTCTGTGCGTCCTTGTGGACTTTGGGTATAGTGTAGAACACAGGGGATACTGGGTGTTCACAGAATAATTTGGCATAAATTTCAGTGGTGATGATGCCTTCAACACGAGCCTGCTCCAACAGTTCTTTAAGTTCTTCTTTAAATTCTTGTGATGGATCTTTACTTAGAGTACTATAGGTGTTATAGTCCTGGAGCAATCTCAAGCATTCGTCCATATAGTCCCCAATGTCCTGAATGACGATGGATCCGCCTTTATCAGCCCCGCGAATGACTATGTCTTTTCTGTTACTTAATGATTTAAGGGCTGCTCTCTCATCTGGCCGGAGGTTATGATGTACTGGTGACCTCTTTTCATCCGTTGTGTCGGCGGCTTCCAGCATCCTATGAAAAGTTTTGATCGAGGCATTGTGTGACACCGGATCAAATCTCGACCTTGGGCCCAGTTTCTGTAGTCTCTGCGGTAGCGGACTTTTTACCGGTACAGTTGGTTGTTTACTAAAGTGCTCTTTTAATTTTAAAGTGCGGTGCAGTTTATAGGTGTTCACCTTCCATCTAAAGTCGTCTCCAAACTGGGTGGGCACGAACGTGAGCCCTTTGTTCATTACCCTCTCCTCCGCCTGTGTCAATGGAGTCGACGAGAGGTTGAAGATTAATGATTCTTGCCCTTCGGGGGTTTTTTCTTGATTTTGTCTTTTGTTTTGACCACCTCTTCTGGTGTTACGACGCTTTCTCCCCGTGCTGCAAACCCCGCACGGGTTCTTGCCCCTAAAGGGGTCCCCCGTTGCGATCCAGATTTTGAGGAACCTCGGGCGTCATCAGAATCACTGGCTGAGGTCATGTTGTCTGTCGTACCTCTCCGTGGTCAAAACAAAAGACAAAATCAAGAAAAAACCCCCGAAGGGCAAGAATCATTAATCTTCAACCTCTCGTCGACTCCATTGACACAGGCGGAGGAGAGGGTAATGAACAAAGGGCTCACGTTCGTGCCCACCCAGTTTGGAGACGACTTTAGATGGAAGGTGAACACCTATAAACTGCACCGCACTTTAAAATTAAAAGAGCACTTTAGTAAACAACCAACTGTACCGGTAAAAAGTCCGCTACCGCAGAGACTACAGAAACTGGGCCCAAGGTCGAGATTTGATCCGGTGTCACACAATGCCTCGATCAAAACTTTTCATAGGATGCTGGAAGCCGCCGACACAACGGATGAAAAGAGGTCACCAGTACATCATAACCTCCGGCCAGATGAGAGAGCAGCCCTTAAATCATTAAGTAACAGAAAAGACATAGTCATTCGCGGGGCTGATAAAGGCGGATCCATCGTCATTCAGGACATTGGGGACTATATGGACGAATGCTTGAGATTGCTCCAGGACTATAACACCTATAGTACTCTAAGTAAAGATCCATCACAAGAATTTAAAGAAGAACTTAAAGAACTGTTGGAGCAGGCTCGTGTTGAAGGCATCATCACCACTGAAATTTATGCCAAATTATTCTGTGAACACCCAGTATCCCCTGTGTTCTACACTATACCCAAAGTCCACAAGGACGCACAGAGACCACCGGGCAGACCCATCATTTCTGCCCGAGGGTCTCTGTGTGAACCAGTGGCCATCTACCTTGATGTTTTTTTGCAACCTTGTGTGCAGGGTACCAGTACACACCTGAAAGATTCAGGTTCCCTGTTGAAGTTGTTGGCTAGTATAGAACGGGTACCTGATGATGTGTCTCTGGTTACCATAGATGTTGCCAGCCTGTATACCTGCATTCCACACCAGGCAGGTATACAGGCAGTCAGAAGGTTGATTACAGGCAACATCGCCTATTCAGGCCCAGACATCGACTTTCTGATACAGTTGTTACAATTTACTTTATCACATAATTATTTTATTTTTAACGACAAGTTTTTCCTCCAACGAACGGGGTGTGCTATGGGATCTTCCGTAGCACCCTCGTTCGCGAATTCTTATATGTGGGGGGTTGAGTGTGATCTCTTCTTTTCCAATCCAGTAACAGCAGCACGGTTATTTTTATACCGGCGGTATATCGATGATGTACTCATTTTATGGCGAGGAGAGATTTCGGATTTGATTGTGATGATTGAGACTCACAATCAATCTGATTGCCCAGCTAAACTCACGCTGGTTAGCAGCCCTCATGAAATTTGTTTCCTTGACATTTTGATTAAATTGAAAAATGGCAGGCTAGAAACTTGTTTATATAGGAAACCTACAGACCGCAATACTATACTGCGACATGACAGTTTCCATCCACCAGCTACCGTCAAAGGCCTGCCTTATTCACAATTTCTCAGAGTATGCAGAACCAACAGCCAAATTCACACTAGAGAGGTCCAACTCGATGAGATGGAACAGAGGTTCCGAGATAGAGGGTACCCTCAGCAACTACTCTCAGCAGCTCGCACCAAGGCGACTGCAGTCAAGAGAAATGACTTATTTACATCAAATAAAACTAAAGACATGTCCAAAACCATCCCCTGGGCATGTGAATACAAAATAAATAGTAGACAAGTACAACACAAATTACGTACCCTTTGGCCGATAGTCTCAAGCGATCCAGATCTGGAAGTTTTTAGGGGTACTCGAGTGATGTCCAGTTACACAAGGGGTAGGAGCATTAGAGACCATTTGGTGAAAACCGATATGTCTAAATTTAAAACTAGACCCACCCATTTTATGACAAGAAAAAATGGATGTTTTAAGTGCATTGGGTGCACTACTTGCACATATATGTCACCTGGGGATTCCATTGCCCACCCTTATACAGGAAAGAAGTTTAAAATTAAATGGCCCCTAACCTGTAGCACAAAATTCGTTATATACGCCATCATATGCCCATGCGGGCGTTATTATATAGGCAAAACAGAGTGCCAATTCAAAGTTAGGATGGCACAGCACAGGCTGGCCATTAGAAATGCATTAGCCACAGGAGGGGGTGACCAACCTGTTGCAAAACATTTTGCGGAATTTCGCCATAATATGGCTACCCTCAAACACCGCATTATAGATCACGTTCCGGAAGCTTTACGGGGGGGCAACAGGGGCAAGAGGCTCCTACAACTCGAATCCATGTGGATCCACAGGTTAAACACGTTAAAACCCAATGGGCTCAATGACAATTTGGGCCTAATTAATTTTATTTAATAATCACTTTTTTGGTCGGGTCGTTAGCAATAATTAATGCTCTTTTAATAAATATGCCTCTTGCTATGGTCCAGCAATAGATCCATTAACAGGGCAGCAAGTAAGGGCTGTCAGTTTGGATAAGCTGTCTGTTTTTCAAGAATAGTATGACAGCTTAAGGGTTAATTGAAACCCGAAATAAAGGATGCCTGATGGATATTCCAAATTACTAGCCAGTATGGTAGGGCTAGGTGCAATTTGCTGCCGTGTATTTAGGAATCCCACGATCATGTAATCAACATGTTTTAACTTAAGAATATATAAAATAAATTTTAGCTAATTATCACTGTTTATACACAATCATATCCTTTTTAAGTGTTGTTGTATTGTTTTTTTTGCTCGTTGATATGATTGTAGTGCCATTGTTGTTTGCACTGATGTTTACATTTTCATAACACGCAGCGTTACCATGGACACAACGGAGGGGTCCCGCGACGTCACTTCCGGTCTATGCTGATCAGGGCGGAAGCACTGAGCGGAGGCTCCGACGGGTGTGCAGCTGGTAACGAATTGATGATTGATTCCATGTGCACATGGGGTGAGTAATGAGTTATGTTATTTAAGTTTGTTTGAAGCACTGTCACTTTATCCTGACGAAGGGGAGTTTGGTCCCCGAAACGTAGATGTCACTGTGAATACACTTCTTGCTACAAGTCTCCGAGTGCCGCCTCTTATTTATCTGGTTTATCTACACCGGAGGGGAACCTGCGGATGGGGAAGGCACAGGAGCAAGTTATATCCCGCTGTGGATCAAGCGAGTGCCGGGGTTAAAGCACAAGTATATATATATATATATATATATAAGTTATATTTAGTAGTACAGTGCAGCATTTTGGTGACCACCAGTATAGTAGTACAGTACAGTAGCCCATTGCTGTATCTTGCAGCTCCGTGTCACTTTAAGTATCCATATCTGTGCTGCATTGTTGTGAGCAGTATATTAGTAGTACAGTGCAGCATTTTGGTGACCAACAGTATATAGTTGTACAGTACAGTAGTCCATTGCTATTGATATAATAATATTACTGGCATATAATTCCACACATTAAAAAATGGAGAACAAAAATGTGGAGGGTGAAATAGGGAAAGATCAAGATCCACTTCCACCTAGTGCTGAAGCTGCTGCCACTAGTCATGGCAGAGACTATTAAATGCCATCAACATCGTCTGCCAAGGCCGATGCCCAATGTCATAGTAGAGAGCATGTAAAATCCAAAAAACAAAAGTTCTGTAAAATGACCCAAAAATATAAATTAAAAGCATCTGAGGAGAAGCGTAAACTTTCCAATATGCCATTTATGACACGGAGTGGCAAGGAACGGCTGAGGCCCTGGCCTATGTTCATGGCTAGTGGTTCAGCTTCACATGAGGATGGAAGCACTCATCCTCCCGCTAGAAAAATGAAAAGAGTTAAGCTGGCAAAAGCACAGCAAAGAACTGTGCGTTCTTCTAAATCACAAATCCCCAAGGAGAGTCTAATTGTGTCGGCGGTTGCGATGCCTGACCTTCCTAACACTGGACGGGAAGAGGTGGCTCCTTCCACCATTTGCACACCCCCTGCAAGTGCTGGAAGGAGCACCCACAGTCCAGTTCCTGATAGTCAAATTGAAGATGTCACTGTTGAAGTATACCAGGATGAGGATATGGCTGTTGCTGGCGCTGAGGAGGAAATTGACAAGGAAGATTCTGATGGTGAGGTGGTTTGTTTAAGTCAGGCACCCGGGAGACACCTGTTGTCCGTGAGATGAATATGGCCATTGACATGCCTGGTCAAATTACAAAAAAAATCACCTCTTCGGTGTGGAATTATTTTAACAGAAATGCGGACAACAGGTGTCAAGCCGTGTGTTGCCTTTGTCAAGCTGTAATTAGTAGGGGTAAGGACGTTACCACCTAGAAACTTTGGGTGACAGCGGAAGCAGTCCACTGACAACTAAATCCCTTCCTCTTGTACCCATGTTCCTGCAAACCACAACACCAACTCCCTCAGTGTTAATTTCCTCCTTAGACAGGAACGCCAATAGTCCTGCAGGCCATGTCACTGGCAAGTCTGACGAGTCCTCTCCTGACTGGGATTCCTCCGATGGATCATTGAGTGTAACGCCTACTGCTGCTGTTGTTGCTGGTGGGAGTCGATCGTCATCCCAGGGGGGAAGTCAGAAGACCACTTGTACTATTTCCAGCAGCAATTGACTGTCCAACAGTCCTTTGCGAGGAAGATGAAATATCACAGCAGTCATCCTGTTGCAAAGCAGATAACTCAGGCCTTGGCAGCTGTGTTGGTGTTAGACGTGTGTCCGGTATCCACCGTTAATTCACAGGGACTTAGAGAATTTCTTGAGGTAGTGTGTCCCCAGTACCAAATCCCATCTAAGTTCCACTTCTCTAGGCAGGCAATACCGAGAATGTACACAGACGTCAGAAAAAGAGTCACCAGTGTCCTAAAAAATGCAGTTGTACCCAATGTCCACTTAACCACGGACATGTGGACAAGTGGAGCAGGGCAGGGTCAGGACTATATGACTGTGACAGCCCACTGGGTAGATGTATGGACTCCCGCAGCAAGAACAGCAGCAGCGGCACCAGTTGCAGCATCTCGCAAACGCCAACTCGTTCCTAGGCAGGCTACGCTTTGTATCACCGCTTTCCATAAGAGACACACAGCTGACAACCTCTTACGGAAACTGAGGAACATCATCGCAGATTGGCTTACCCCAATTGGACTCTCATGGGGATTTGTGACATCGGACAACGCCAGCAATATTGTGCGTGCATTACATCTGGGCAAATTCCAGCACGTCCCATGTTTTGCACATACAATTAATTTGGTGGTGCAGAATTTTTTTTAAAAATGACAGGGGCGTGCAAGAGATGCTGTCGGTGGCCCGAAGAATTGCAGGCCACTTTCAGCATTCAGCCACCACGTGCCGAAGACTGGAGCACCAGCAAACACTCCTGAACCTGCCCTGCCATCATCTGAAGCAAGAGGTGGTAACGAGGTGGAATTTAACCCTCTATATGCTTCAGAGGATGGAGGAGCAGCAAACGGCCATTCAAGCCTATACAGCTACCTACGATATAGGCAAAGGAGGGGGAATGCACCGACTCAAGCGCAGTGGAGAATGATTTCAACGTTGTGCAAGGTTCTGCAACCCTTTGAACTTGCCACATGTGAAGTCAGTTCAGACACTGCCAGCCTGAGTCAGATCATTCCCCTCATCAGGCTTTTGCAGAAGCAGCTGGAGAGATTGAAGGAGGAGCTAAAATGGAGCAATTCCGCTAGGCATGTGGGACTTGTGGATGGAGCCCTTAATTCGCTTAACCAGGATTCACGGGTGGTCAATCTGTTGAAATCAGAGAACTACATTTTGGCCACCGTGCTCGATCCTAGGTTTAAAGCCTACGTTGTATCTCTCTTTCCGGCAGACACAAGTCTGCAGAGGTTCAAAGACCTGCTGGTGAGAAAATTGTCAACTCAAGCGGAACGTGACCCGTCAACATCACCTCCTTCACATTCTCCCGCAACTAGGGCTGCGAGGAAAAGGATAAGAATTCCAAGCCCACCCGCTGGCAGTGGTGCAGGGCAGTCAGGAGCGAGTGCTGACATCTGGTCCGGCCTGAAGGACCTGCCAACGATTACTGACATGTCGTCTACTGTCACTGCATATGATTCTGTCACCATTGAAAGAATGGTGGAGGATTATATGAGTGAGAGCATCCAAGTAGGCACATCAGACAGTCTGTACGTATACTGGCAGGAAAAATAAGAATTTACTTACCGATAATTCTATTTCTCGGAGTCCGTAGTGGATGCTGGGGTTCCTGAAAGGACCATGGGGAATAGCGGCTCCGCAGGAGACAGGGCACAAAAAGTAAAGCTTTACGATCAGGTGGTGTGTACTGGCTCCTCCCCCTATGACCCTCCTCCAAGCCTCAGTTAGGATACTGTGCCCGGACGAGCGTACACAATAAGGAAGGATCTTGAATCCCGGGTAAGACTCATACCAGCCACACCAATCACACCGTACAACCTGTGATCTAAACCCAGTTAACAGTATGATAACAGCGGAGCCTCTGAAAAGATGGCTCACAACAATAATAACCCGATTTTTGTAACTATGTACAAGTAATGCAGATAATCCGCACTTGGGATGGGCGCCCAGCATCCACTACGGACTCCGAGAAATAGAATTATCGGTAAGTAAATTCTTATTTTCTCTATCGTCCTAGTGGATGCTGGGGTTCCTGAAAGGACCATGGGGATTATACCAAAGCTCCCAAACGGGCGGGAGAGTGCGGATGACTCTGCAGCACCGAATGAGAGAACTCCAGGTCCTCCTTAGCCAGGGTATCAAATTTGTAGAATTTTACAAACGTGTTCTCCCCCGACCACGTAGCCGCTCGGCAGAGTTGTAATGCCGAGACCCCTCGGGCAGCCGCCCAAGAAGAACCCACCTTCCTTGTGGAGTGGGCTTTTACCGATTTTGGCTGTGGCAGGCCTGCCACAGAATGTGCAAGCTGAATCGTACTACAAATCCAGCGAGCAATAGTCTGCTTAGACGCAGGAGCGCCCAACTTGTTGGGAGCATATAGTATAAACAGCGAGTCAGATTTCCTGACTCCAGCTGTCCTTGAAATGTATATTTTTAAAGCTCTGACAACGTCCAACAACTTGGAGTCCTCCAAGTCGCTTGTAGCCGCAGGCACTACAATAGGTTGGTTCAGATGAAATGCTGACACCACCTTAGGGAGAAAATGCGGACGAGTCCGCAGTTCTGCCCTGTCCGAATGGAAAATCAGATATGGGCTTTTGTAAGATAAAGCTGCCAGTTCTGACACTCTCCTGGCCGAAGCCAGGGCTAGTAGCATGGTCACTTTCCATGTGAGATATTTCAAATCCACAGTTTTTAGTGGTTCAAACCAATGAGATTTGAGAAAGTCCAAAACAACATTGAGATCCCACGGTGCCACTGGAGGCACCACAGGGGGCTGTATATGCAGCACTCCCTTAACAAAAGTCTGGACTTCAGGAACTGAAGCCAATTCTTTTTGGAAGAAAATCGACAGGGCCGAAATTTGAACCTTAATAGATCCCAATTTGAGACCCATAGACAATCCTGATTGCAGGAAATGTAGGAATCGACCCAGTTGAAATTCCTCCGTCGGAGCACTCCGATCCTCGCACCACGCAACATATTTTCGCCAAATGCGGTGATAATGTTGCGCGGTTACTTCCTTCCTTGCTTTAATCAAAGTAGGAATTACTTCTTCCGGCATGCCTTTTTCCTTTAGGATCCGGCGTTCAACCGCCATGCCGTCAAACGCAGCCGCGGTAAGTCTTGAAACAGACAGGGACCCTGCTGAAGCAAGTCCCTTCTCAGAGGTAGAGGCCACGGATCTTCCGTGATCATCTCTTGAAGTTCCGGGTACCAAGTCCTTCTTGGCCAATCCGGAACCACTAGTATCGTTCTTACGCCTCTTTGCCGTATAATTCTCAATACTTTTGGTATGAGAGGCAGAGGAGGAAACACATACACCGACTGGTACACCCAAGGCGTTACCAGCGCGTCCACAGCTATTGCCTGCGGATCTCTTGACCTGGCGCAATACCTGTCCAGTTTTTTGTTGAGGCGAGACGCCATCATGTCCACCATTGGTCTTTCCCAACGGGTTACCAGCATGTGGAAAACTTCTGGATGAAGTCCCCACTCTCCCGGGTGAAGGTCGTGTCTGCTGAGGAAGTCTGCTTCCCAGTTGTCCACTCCCGGGATGAACACTGCTGACAGTGCTATCACATGATTCTCTGCCCAGCGAAGAATCCTTGCAGCTTCTGCCATTGCACTCCTGCTTCTTGTGCCGCCCTGTCTGTTCACATGGGCGACTGCCGTGATGTTGTCCGACTGGATCAACACCGGTTTTCCTTGAAGCAGAGGTTCTGCCTGGCTTAGAGCATTGTAGATTGCTCTTAGTTCCAGAATGTTTATGTGAAGAGACGTTTCCAGGCTCGACCACACGCCCTGGAAGTTTCTTCCTTGTGTGACTGCTCCCCAGCCTCTCAGGCTGGCGTCCGTGGTCACCAGGATCCAATCCTGTATGCCGAATCTGCGGCCCTCCAATAGATGAGCACTCTGCAACCACCACAGAAGAGATACCCTTGTCCTTGGAGACAGGGTTATCCGCTGGTGCATCTGAAGATGCGACCCTGACCATTTGTCCAACAGATCCCTCTGGAAAATTCTTGCGTGGAATCTGCCGAATGGAATTGCTTCGTAAGAAGCCACCATTTTTCCCAGGACTCTTGTGCATTGATGTACAGACACCTTTCCTGGTTTTAGGAGGTTCCTGACAAGCTCGGATAACTCCTTGGCTTTTTCCTCCGGGAGAAAAACCTTTTTCTGAACCGTGTCCAGAATCATCCCTAGGAACAGCAGACGTGTTGTCGGAATTAACTGGGATTTTGGAATATTCAGAATCCACCCGTGCTGTTTTAGCACTTCTTGAGACAGTGCTAATCCCATCTCTAGCTGTTCTCTGGACCTTGCCCTTATTAGGAGATCGTCCAAGTATGGGATAATTAATACGCCTTTTCTTCGAAGAAGAATCATCATCTCGGCCATTACCTTGGTAAAGACCCGAGGTGCCGTGGACAATCCGAACGGCAGCGTCTGAAACTGATAGTGACAGTTCTGTACGACGAACCTGAGGTACCCCTGGTGTGAGGGGTAAATTGGAACGTGGAGATACGCATCCTTGATGTCCAAGGATACCATAAAGTCCCCTTCTTCCAGGTTCGCTATCACTGCTCTGAGTGACTCCATCTTGAACTTGAACTTCTTTATGTACAGGTTCAAGGATTTCAGATTTAGAATAGGTCTTACCGAGCCATCCGGCTTCGGTACCACAAATAGAGTGGAATAATACCCCTTTCCTTGTTGTAAAAGGGGTACCTTGACTATCACCTGCTGAGAGTACAGCTTGTGAATGGCTTCCAAGACCGTTACCCTGTCGGAGGGGGACGTTGGTAAAGCAGACTTCAGGAAACGGCGAGGTGGATCCGTCTCTAGTTCCAACCTGTACCCCTGAGATATTATCTGCAGGATCCAGGGATCTACCTGCGAGTGAGCCCACTGCGCGCTGAAATTCTTGAGACGACCCCCCACCGCCCCCGAGTCCGCTTGAGAAGCCCCAGCGTCATGCTGAGGCTTTTGTAGAAGCGGGGGAGGGCTTCTGTTCCTGGGAAGGAGCTGCCTGTTGCTGTCTCTTCCCCCTTCCTCTGCCTCGTGGCAGATATGAATATCCCTTTGCTCTCTTGTTTTTAAAGGAACGAAAGGGCTGCGGTTGAAAAGTCGGTGTCTTTTTCTGTTGGGGAGTGACTTGAGGTAAAAAGGTGGATTTCCCGGCTGTAGCCGTGGCCACCAAATCCGATAGACCGACACCAAATAACTCCTCCCCTTTATACGGCAAAACTTCCATATGCCGTTTTGAGTCCGCATCGCCTGACCACTGTCGCGTCCATAAACTTCTTCTGGCCGAAATGGACATAGCACTTACCCGTGATGCCAGTGTGCAGATATCCCTCTGTGCATCACGCATATAAAGAAATGCATCCTTTATTTGCTCTAAAGACAGTAAAACATTGTCCCTATCCAGGGTATCAATATTTTCAATCAGGGACTCTGACCAAGCTACCCCAGCACTGCACATCCAGGCTGTCGCTATAGCTGGTCGTAGTATAACACCTGTATGTGTGTATATACTTTTTTGGATATTTTCCATCCTCCTATCTGCTGGATCTTTAAGTGCGGCCGTCTCAGGAGAGGGTAACGCCACTTGTTTTGATAAGCGTGTGAGCGCCTTGTCCACCCTAGGAGGTGTTTCCCAGCGCGCCCTAACCTCTGGCGGGAAAGGGTATAAAGCCAATAACTTCTTTGAAATTAGCATTTTTTTATCGGGGGCAACCCACGCTTCATCACACACCTCATTTAATTCATCTGATTCAGGAAAAACTATAGGTAGTTTTTTCACACCCCACATGATACCCTGTTTTGTGGTACCTGTAGTATCAGCAATATGTAACGCCTCCTTCATTGCCAAAATCATATAACGTGTGGCCCTACTGGAAAATACGGTTGATTCGTCACCGTCGCCACTGGAATCAGTGCCTGTGTCTGGGTCTGTGTCAACCGACTGAGGCAAAGGGCGTTTTACAGCCCCTGACGGTGTTTGAGGCGCCTGGACAGGCACTAATTGATTGTCCGGCCGTCTCATGTCGTCAAACGACTGCTTTAGCGTGTTGACACTATCCCGTAATTCCATAAATAAAGGCATCCATTCTGGTGTCGACCCCCTAGGAGGTGACATCCCCATATTTGGCAATTGCTCCGCCTCCACACCAATATCGTCCTCATACATGTCGACACACACGTACCGACACACAGCAGACACACAGGGAATGCTCTTAACGAAGACAGGACCCCACTAGCCCTTTGGGGAGACAGAGGGAGAGTTTGCCAGCACACACCAAAAGCGCTATATATGACAGGGATAGCCTTATAATAAGTGCTCCCTGTATAGCTGCTTTAATAATATAGTTTTGCCACAATTTTGCCCCCCCTCTCTTGTTTTACCCTGTTTCTGTAGTGCAGTGCAGGGGAGAGCCTGGGAGCCTTCCTGACCAGCGGAGCTGTGTGAGGAAAATGGCGCTGTGTGCTGAGGAGATAGGCCCCGCCCCTTTTTCGGCGGGCTCGTCTCCCGCTCTTTAGTGGATTCTGGCAGGGGTTAAATATCTCCATATAGCCCCCGGAGGCTATATGTGAGGTATTTTTAGCCAAAAAAGGTTTTCATTTGCCTCCCAGGGCGCCCCCCTCCCAGCGCCCTGCACCCTCAGTGACTGCCGTGTGAAGTGTGCTGAGAGGAAAATGGCGCACAGCTGCAGTGCTGTGCGCTACCTTAAGAAGACTGAGGAGTCTTCTGCCGCCGATTCTGGACCTCTTCTCGTTTCAGCATCTGCAAGGGGGCCGGCGGCGAGGCTCCGGTGACCATCCAGGCTGTACCTGTGATCGTCCCTCTGGAGCTAATGTCCAGTAGCCAAGAAGCCAATCCATCCTGCACGCAGGTGAGTTCACTTCTTCTCCCCTAAGTCCCTCGTTGCAGTGATCCTGTTGCCAGCAGGACTCACTGTAAAATAAAAAACCTAAGCTAAACTTTTCTAAGCAGCTCTTTAGGAGAGCCACCTAGATTGCACCCTTCTCGGCCGGGCACAAAAATCTAACTAAGGCTTGGAGGAGGGTCATAGG
The DNA here is from genome assembly GCF_028390025.1 of Pseudophryne corroboree. Lineage (NCBI taxonomy): Eukaryota > Metazoa > Chordata > Amphibia > Anura > Myobatrachidae > Pseudophryne > Pseudophryne corroboree. The sequence continues at coordinate 769,718,497 of NC_086446.1, forward strand.
GGGAGGAGCCAGTACACACCACCTGATCGTAAAGCTTTACTTTTTGTGCCCTGTCTCCTGCGGAGCCGCTATTCCCCATGGTCCTTTCAGGAACCCCAGCATCCACTAGGACGATAGAGAAAAGGCAATTTGGAGGCCCTTGCACAAACTGGCTTTATTTTATCTAAGTTGCCCCCCTTCCTGTGTGTACTCCGGAAGAGTGTTTAGTGCAGCCGGTCACCTTGTCAGCGATCGGCGTACGAGGTTACTTCCACAAAATGTGGAGAAGATGTTCATCAAAATGAATTATAATCAATTCCTCCGTGGACACATTCACCAGCAGCAATTGCCTCCAGAAAGTACACAGGGACCTGAGATGGTGGATTCCAGTGGGGACGAATTAATACTCTGTGAGGAGGGGGATGTACACAGTGAAAGGGGTGAGGAATCGGAGGATGATGATGTCGACATCTTGCCTCTGTAGAGCCAGTTTTAGCAAGGAGAGATTGATTGCTTCTTTTTTTGGTGGGGGCCCAAACCAACCAGTCAAATCGGTCACAGTCGTGTGGCAGACCCTGTCGCTGAAATGATGGGTTTGTTAAAGTGTGCATGTCCTGTTTATACAACATAACGGTGGGTGGGAGGGCCCAAGGACAATTCAATCTTGCACCTCTTTATTCTTATCCTTTTCCTTGCAGCCCCAGTTGCGGGAGAATGTGAAGGAGGAGCTGTTGACGGGTGACGTTCTGCTTGACTTGACAATTTTCTCACCAGCAGGTCTTTGAGAGGTTCAAAGACCTACTGGTGAGAAAATTGTCAAGTCAAGCGGAACGTGACCCGTCAACAGCTCCTCCTTCACATTCTCCCGCAACTAGGGCTGCGAGGAAAAGGATAAGAATTCCAAGCCCACCCGCTGGCAGTGGTGCAGGGCAGTCAGGAGCGAGTGCTGACATCTGGTCCGGCCTGAAGGACCTGCCAACGATTACTGACATGTCGCAACCTCGGTGCAAATTTTAGGACTAAAAATAATATTGTGAGGTGCAGAGCCGGCCCTAGCCAATATGATGCCCTAGGCAAGATTTTGGCTGGTGCCCCCTAGCACCACCGCTAATTCCGCCTCTGATCTTGCACCTCTTTCCCAGCACCCCTCACCCATAGCAGTCCTTGTACCTCCTATATTTGATACACATAATGAAACAGAGTATTGCCCCTTACACATATGAGACACATTATTAATGTCCTTATAAACATAATTCACCTTACGCATTATGACAACCTTTATTAATGTCCTTTTACACATAATGTCCCTTACACATATGCCGCACATTATTAATGCCCCTATACACATAATGACACACATAGTGCCCTTTACACATATGTTGCACATTATTAATGCATTTTTACATGACACACATAGTGCCCCTTACACATATTCCGAACACTACTGCACAACCAACCCAATCACATGCACACAGCACTCACACTGCCACTAACACTGTGACCTCTGCCTCTGCTTGGATACAGATGTGTTCTCATAAATCTTGCCTCAATGCTAACGTTGGGCACCTATTTTTTGATGAAAATGCATCTTATTTGCATTGCTATGTGGCTAGGATGCACAAGCAGCTTCTGATGATTAAACTGATATGCAGCATGCCTATATACTGTGTGAGACTGTGGCTGTATCTGCATATGAAATGCTACACACAGAATATAGGCATACCGCATATCATTTTAATCAGCAGAAGCTGCTGATGCCCCTAGGCATATCAAATGCCCTAGGCAATTGCCTAGTGTGCCTATGCCTATGGCCGGCTCTGGTGAGGTGTTCAGAATAGACTGGAAATGAGTGGAAATTCTGGTTATTGAGGTTAATAATACTATAGGATCCAAATTACCCCCAAATTCTATGATTTAAGCTGTTTTGATGGGTTTTTGGAAAAAAATACCCGAATCCAAAACACACCCGAATCCAACAAAAAAAAATTCAGGGAGGTTTTGCCAAAAACGCATCCGAATCCAAAACACGGCCGCGGAACCGAATCCAAAACCAAATCACAAAACCCAAAAAATTTCCGGTGCACATCTCTAGCAATCTGGTGGATCATTATGCAATAGGTAGCATCTATCCATATGTATCAGTGCCTATTTCCCTATAGATTGTAAGGTTGCGAGCAGGGCCTTCCTACCTCTATGTCTATCTGTTTTTACCCAGGTTTGCTTTATTACTGTTGTTCTAATTGTAAAGTGCAATGGAATATGCTGCACTATGGGGGTAATTCCAAGTTGATCGCAGCAGGAAATTTTTTAGCAGTTAGGCAAAACCTAATTCACTGCAGGGGGGGGGGGGGGGGGGGGGGCAGATATAACATTTGCAGAGAGAGTTAGATTTGGGTGGGTTATTTTGTTTCTGTGCAGGGTAAATACTGGCTGCTTTATTTTTACTGCAATTTAGATTGCAGATTGAACTCACCACATCCAAATCTAACTCTCTCTGCACATGTTATATCTGCCCCCCCCCTGCACTGCACATGGTTTTGCCCAACTGCTAAAAATGTTCCTGCTGCAATCAACTTGGAATTACCCCCCATATAAGAAACTGTTAGTAAATAATAATAATACATTTGCTACAAACACCAGACAGTGACAGCCATCCCCTATGGTCTCAGTTTGGCGCAGCTATACAAGTGTAATTCTGGTAGTCAGGATGTCCTGAATGGTTCTTCATATTGACATGTATGTTTACAGCCCACCGCTGCTCGGAAAATCATTCACTACCAGTACCTGAGCTGGCCAGATCACGGGGTGCCCTCTGACCCTGGTGGTGTACTGAGCTTCCTGGGGGAGGTTAACCGCATGCAGGAGAGTTTGCCAGAGGCTGGACCCATCATTGTCCATTGCAGGTAAACTCATGACCTTCAACTATTTCCATCATCTTCATATACTGACCTGATCCTGCCAGAAAACAGTCTGTGCTTAATTCTCCCATATAATCTCATCTATTTCACTCACAGTGCTGGAATCGGCCGGACTGGAACCATAATCATCATAGACATGTTGCTGGACACGATTCAGATGAAAGGTGAGAAACCGTACAGAAGTATGACAAGTGTGCCGTTATTAATACCCTTATGGTGAACTCACTTCTCACTTCATCTCACTGTCATGTCACCACCTCAGTCCACAGTATCTCCTTAACTCATTGTCATATCTCCACCTCAGTCCATACTACCTCCTTAACTCAGTCATAGCTAGATTCTCTGACCCTTACACTGTCACTCTAGCACGTCATCCACCTGTCATATCTCCACCTCAGTCCATAGTACCTCCTTTACTCACTGTCATAGCTAGAATCTCTGACCCTACCACGTCATCCTCCTGTCATATCTCCACCTCAGTCCATACTACCTCCTTAACTCACTGTCATAGCTAAAATCTCTGACCCTCACACTGTCACCCTACCATGTCATCCCCCTGTCATATCTCCACCTCAGTCCATACTACCTCCTTAACTCTGTCATATCTAGAATCTCTGACCCTACCACGTCATCCTCCTGTCATATCTCCACCTCAGTCCATACTACCTCCTTAACTCTGTCATATCTAGAATCTCTGACCCTCACACTGTCACCCTACCACGTCATCCCCCTGCCATATCTCCACCTGTCCATACTACCTCCTTAACTCTGTCATATCTAGAATCTCTGACCCTACCACGTCATCCTCCTGTCATATCTCCACCTCAGTCCATACTACCTCCTTAACTCTGTCATATCTAGAATCTCTGACTTTCACACTGTCACCCTACCACCTCATCCCCCGTCATATCTCCACCTCAGTCCATACTACCTCCTTAACTCTGTCATATCTAGAATCTCTGACTTTCACACTGTCACTCTACCACGTCATCCTCCTGTCATATCTCCACCTCAGTCCATACTACCTCCTTAACTCTGTCATATCTAGAATCTCTGACTCTCACACTGTCACCCTACCACGTCATCTTCCTGTCATATCTCCACCTGTCCATACTACCTCCTTAACTCTGTCATATCTAGAATCTCTGACCCTCACACTGTCACTATACCACGTCATCCTCCTGTCATATCTCCTCCTCAGTCCATACTAGCTCCTTAACTCACTGTCACATTATTATTATTTCATTTTATTTATAAGGCGCCACAAGTGTTTCGCAGCGCCGCACAAGAACAGTACAGAGAGACAACACTTAACAGTACAGTAAATAAATAACAAAAATAGAGTACAGGTAACAAAGAGCACCACAATTCTCAAACCATAATACAGATAAGATGTAAATAGTGAGGGAGTAATCACAGTACTACAAGGTGCTGGTGGCCATAGATGGAGATGAGCCTTTATCAGCAGGAGAAAGAGCGGGTAAAGATGGTCGCTGAGTAAGAAAGAGCTGTGAGTGAAATGTGTCGAGAAGAGGGTTTTGACAACAAGAACAAAGAGGGCCCTGCTCTGGGGAGCTAACAATCTAGTAGGAAAGGGCGACAGATGACATGAGGTGCAAGCAGGCAGGAGGTAGACTGATGGCAGGGTGTAAGCAAAGCAGACATGGTCAAGGCATGAGGCAGGGGGATGGAGGAGCAGCCTCAGGACTAGGTTATGCATCGGAAGGGTACGCTTTGATGAATAGGTTGGTTTTAAGTACCCGTTTGAAGCTTTGCAAGGTCGGGATAGTCTAATGGAGCGCGGGAGCGCGTTCCACTGAAGGGATACAGCACGGGCAAAATCTTGAACTCGAGCATGGGAAGCAGTGACCAGGGTAGAGGAGAGGCGACGGTCATTGGCCGACCGTAGGGGGCGGGAGGGAGTATGAAGGGAGAGGAGGTTGGAGATGTAGGGAGCAGTGGAATTAGAGATTGCCTTGTATGTGAGGGTGAACAGTTTGAATAGGATTCTAATAGGGGAATGGGAGTCAGGTCAGAATCCCTGATCTTCACACTCTCACCTTACCACTTCATCTCACTGTCATATCGCCACCTCAGTCCATGCTACCTCCTTAACTCACTGTCACATCTAGACTCTCTGCTCCTCACACTCTCACCCTACCACTTCATCTCACGGTCTTATCTCCACCTCAGTCCATACTACCTCCTTAACTCACTGTCACATCTAGAATATCTGATCCTCCCTACCAGGTCACTGTCATATCTCTACCTCAGTCTATACTACGTCAATAACTCACTGTCACTGCTAGACTTTGCGACTCACATTCTCGGCCTACCACTACATGTCACTGTCATATCTCCACCTCAGTTCATACTAACTTAACTCATGATCTTCTCTGTACTGACTTCTCCAGACACTCTCACACTAGCACTTCATGTCACCATCATATCTCTATCTCAGTCCATGCTACCTCCTTGCCTCACTGTCACGTCTAGACTCACTTCTACTCACACTCTCGCCCTACCACTTCATGTCACTGTGGTGGTATCATCAGCTCGTCCTGCTGCGTCATCTCATTGTCATATATCCACATCAGTAGATACCACCTCAACTCACTGTCACTTCTAAAGTAATTCCTGCTCACACTCTCACCCTACCACTTCATGTCACTGTCATATCTCCACCTCAGTCCACACTACCTCCTCAATTCACGATCTTCTCTACACTCACTTTTTCTCATACTCTTGCCCTGCTACTTCAACTTACTGTTGTATTTTCACTGCAATCATTTGTTTTCTCCATATAAGTTTCACTGACTATTAAAAGAGTATTAATCTAAGTAGTCAATTTTTCCCCACTTGGACGGCTCATCTCTTCCTCTCGCTGGTCTCTCCTTTCCAGCTGTTTTCCGATCTCCATCCCACAGCGCGTAGTCCGCACCACATGTTGTGTTTCCACTAAGCACTTCTCAGTGGCGGCACACTCTTTCAGTCACGGAGTGCTGACCTTGCAGTTATCATCTACTAGTCACTGCCCTGCAATTACCTGCTTGGGCACGGCTCTAACATATTGCCTTTTACAGCTGGCTACGTACAAACGGACCTAGTTGAATAATATGATCATTTATCACCAAGTTTCTAACCAATGAAATGGTATGAAAATTTGGTTGAATTCTGAACTCTTTTGGGGTCACGTGGAAGTGGAGAGTGGTGGAGAGTATCTGGGAACACAGTGTGGTCCAGTCAGTCAGACCAGAACTTGAGCAACTAGCTTCTACCTCACAGTCCTATCTTCTCTCATCTGACTGACATCATGTCTCCTGCAGGCCTAGACAGTGACATTGACGTGCATAAAACCATCCAGATGGTGCGGTCACAGCGCTCAGGAATGGTGCAGACGGAGGCCCAGTACAGATTCATCTATGCAGCCATCGCACAATACATTGATTCCGCCAAACACAAGCTGCATGCAATAGAGGTACATTAGAGCAACATGTGAGGGTTGGATGGGATGTTAGAGAGATGGGTGTTAGAGAGTGTACGAAGATGCTAACGGTAATGTCCAATCTGTACAAGCCCCTTCATCCTCTAACCTATAGAGCAGGGCTGGCCAAACCGGTCCTCGAGATCTACCAACAGTTCATGTTTTCCAGGCCTCCTGGAGATCTGTAGAATTGTCAGTTAGGAATGAATGCAGCACATCCTAATTAGTAATGACTACACCTGTGCACCAGCTAGGTGGTCTGGAAAATGTGACCTGTTGGTAGATCTCGAGGACTGGTTTGGCCAGCCCTGCTATAGAGGTACTATATTGCCATCTGCCTACCTTTCTCTACAGATACCTCTTCCTGGACATCAGGCCACCTGGAGCTCTGACCCACTGTACTAAATGAAATACAGCTCCTGACTTGATGGTCAAAGCACCCGTCCAATGAGGTTCTTCCTTTCATTTAGTGCATTGTGTCATCCTCCAATATGTCTACAGGAGGTGATAAGTGGGCTTTTAGGTACTAAGAACTTATATTTATAGCAAATCAGCAGCATTACCATGGGAGGGTCCCTCAAATTGGACATTTCATTTAGCGGGAGATGTATCAAAGCTTGGAGAGAGATACAATACCAACCAATCAACCACTGTAATTTCTCTGACGTCCTAGTGGATGCTGGGACTTCCTTAAGGACCATGGGGAATAGCGGCTCCGCAGGAGACTGGGCACAAAGTAAAAGCTTTAGGACTAGCTGGTGTGCACTGGCTCCTCCCCCTATGACCCTCCTCCAAGCCTCCTGTAAGATTTTGTGCCCGGCCGAGAAGGGTGCAATCTAGGTGGCTCTCCTGAGCTGCTTAGAGGTAAAAGTATAATTAGGTTTTTTTATTTTCAGTGAGACCTGCTGGCAACAGGCTCACTGCAGCGAGGGACTAAGGGGAGAAGAAGCGAACTCACCTGCGTGCAGAGTGGATTGGGCTTCTTGGCTACTGGACATTAGCTCCTGAGGGACGATCACAGGTTCAGCCTGGATGGGTCCCGGGGCCGCGCCGCCGGCCCCCTTACAGAGCCAGAAGAGCGAAGAGGTCCGGAGAAAGCGGCGGCAGAAGACGTTCCTGTCTTCAGATAAGGTAGCGCACAGCACTGCAGCTGTGCGCCATTGCTTTCAGCACACTTCACACTCCGGTCACTGAGGGTGCAGGGCGCTGGGGGGGGAGCGCCCTGAGACGCAATGAAACATGTTTAAAACCTTATGTGGCTAAAGAAATGCATCACATATAGCTCCTGGGCTATATGGATGCATTTCATCCCTGCCAGTTTTCCAGAAAAAAGCGGGAGAAAAGGCCGCCGAGAAGGGGGCGGAGCCTATCTCCTCAGCACACAAGCGCCATTTTCCCTCACAGCTCCACTGGAAGGACAGCTCCCTGACTCTCCCCTGCAGTCCTACATACGGTAACAGGGTAAAACAAGAGAAGGGGGGCACTATTTGGCAAAATAATAATATAAGCAGCTATTTTAGGGAGTAACACTTATATAAGGTTATCCCTATACATATATAGCGCTCTGGTGTGTGCTGGCAAATCTCCCTCTGTCTCCCCAAAGGGCTAGTGGGGTCCTGTCCTCTATCAGAGCATTCCCTGTGTGTGTGCTGGGTGTCGGTACGATTGTGTCGACATGTATGAGGAGGAAAATGATGTGGAAGCAGAGCAATTGCCTGTGTTAGTGATGTCACCCCCTAGGGAGTCGACACCTGACTGGATGGTCGTGTTTAAAGAACTGCGTGACAGTGTCAGCACTTTGCAAAAAACTGTTGACGACATGAGACAGCCGGCAAATCAATTAGTGCCAGTCCAGGCGTCTCAGACACCGTCAGGGGCGCTAAAACGCCCGCTACCTCAGGTAGTCGACACAGATCCAGACACGGATACTGAATCCAGTGTCGACGGCGAGGAGACAAACGTAATGTCCAGTAGGGCCACACGTTACATGATCACGGCTATGAAAGAGGCGTTGAACATTTCTGACACTACAAGTACCACAAAAAAGGGTATTATGTGGGGTGTGAAAAAAACTGCCTGTGGTTTTTCCTGAGTCAGATGAATTAAATGAGGTGTGTGATAAAGCGTGGGTTTCCCCCGATAAAAAACTGCTGATTTCAAATAAATTATTGGCACTATATCCTTTCCCGCCAGAGGTTAGGGCGCGTTGGGAAACACCCCCTAGGGTAGATAAGGCGCTCACACGCTTATCAAAACAAGTGGCGTTACCGTCTCCAGATACGGCCGCCCTCAAGGAACCAGCCGATAGAAGGCTGGAAAATATCCTTAAAGGTATATACACACATACTGGTGTTATACTGCGACCAGCGATTGCCTCAGCCTGGATGTGCAGTGCTGGGGTGGCTTGGTCAGATTCCCTGACTGAAAATATTGATACCCTGGATAGGGACAGTATATTATTAACTATAGAGCATTTAAAGGATGCATTACTATATATGCGAGATGCACAGAGGGATATTTGCACCCTGGCATCTAGAGTAAGTGCGATGTCCATTTCGGCCAGAAGAGCCTTATGGACGCGACAGTGGTCAGGGGATGCGGATTCCAAACGGCATATGGAAGTATTGCCGTATAAAGGAGAGGAATTATTTGGGGTCGGTTTATCGGACCTGGTGGCCACGGCAACTGCTGGGAAATCCACCTTTTTACCCCAGGTCACCTCTCAGCAGAAGAAGACACCGTCTTTTCAAAATCAGTCCTTTCGTTCCCATAAGGGCAAGCGGGCAAAAGGCCACTCCTTTTTGCCCCGGGGCAGAGGAAGAGGGAAAAGACTGCACCAGGCAGCCCCTTCCCAGGAGCAGAAGCCCTCCCCCGCTTCGGCAAAAGCTTCAGCATGACGCTGGGGCTTTACAAGCGGACTCAGGCACGGTGGGGGCCCGTCTCAAAAATTTCAACGCGCAGTGGGCTCACTCGCAAGTGGACCCCTGGATCCTGCAGGTAGTATCTCAGGGGTACAAATTGGAATTCGAGACATCTCCCCCTCGCCGGTTCCTGAAGTCTGCTCTACCAACGTCTCCCTCCGACAGGGAGGCTGTTTTGGAAGCTATTCACAAGCTGTATTCTCAGCAGGTGATAATCAAGGTACCCCTCCTACAACAGGGAAAGGGGTATTATTCCACACTGTTTGTGGTACCGAAGCCGGACGGCTCGGTGAGACCAATTTTAAATCTAAAATCCTTGAACACTTACATAAAAAGGTTCAAATTCAAGATGGAGTCACTCAGAGCAGTGATAGCGAACTTGGAAGAAGGGGACTATATGGTGTCTCTGGACATCAAGGATGCTTATCTCCATGTCCCAATTTTTCCTTCTCACCAAGGGTACCTCAGGTTTGTGGTACAGAACTGTCATTATCCGTTTCAGACGCTGCCGTTTGGATTGTCCACGGCACCCCGGGTCTTTACCAAGGTAATGGCCGAAATGATGATTCTCCTTCGAAGAGAAGGCGTCTTAATTATCCCTTACTTGGACGATCTCCTGATAAGGGCAAGGTCAAGGGAACAGTTAGAGGTCGGTGTAGCACTATCTCAGGTAGTGCTGCGTCAGCACGGGTGGATTCTAAATATCCCAAAATCACAGCTGATTCCAACAACACGTCTGCTGTTCCTAGGGATGATTCTGGACACAGTCCAGAAAAAGGTGTTTCTCCCGGAGGAGAAGGCCAGGGAGTTATCCGAGCTAGTCAGGAACCTCCTAAAACCAGGACAAGTGTCAGTGCATCAATGCACGAGAGTCCTGGGAAAAATGGTGGCTTCGTACGACGCGATTCCATTCGGAAGATTCCATGCAAGAACTTTTCAGTGGGATCTGCTGGACAAATGGTCCGGATCGCATCTTCAGATGCATCAGCGGATAACCCTATCTCCAAAGACAAGGGTATCTCTCCTGTGGTGGTTACAGAGTGCTCATCTTCTAGAGGGCCGCAGATTCGGCATTCAGGATTGGATGCTGGTGACCACGGATGCCAGCCTGAGAGGCTGGGGAGCAGTCACACAAGGAAGGAATTTCCAGGGCTTGTGGTCAAGCATGGAAACGTCTCTTCACATAAATATCCTGGAACTAAGGGCCATTTACAATGCCCTGAGTCAAGCAAGGCCTCTGCTTCAGGGTCAACCGGTGTTGATCCAGTCGGACAACATCACGGCGGTCGCCCACGTAAACAGACAGGGCGGCACAAGAAGCAGGAGGGCAATGGCAGAAGCTGCAAGGATTCTCCGCTGGGCGGAAAATCATGTGATAGCACTGTCAGCAGTGTTCATTCCGGGAGTGGACAACTGGGAAGCAGACTTCCTCAGCAGACACGACCTCCACCCGGGGGAGTGGGGACTTCACCCAGAAGTCTTCCAAGTAATTGTAAACCGTTGGGAAGAACCAATGGTAGACATGATGGCGTCCCGTCTCAACAAAAAACTGGACAGATATTGCGCCAGGTCAAGGGACCCTCAGGCAATAGCGGTGGACGCTCTGGTAACACCGTGGGTGTACCAGTCGGTGTATGTGTTTCCTCCTCTGCCTCTCATACCCAAAGTACTGAGAACCATAAGAAGGAGAGGAGTAAGAACTATACTCGTGGCTCCGGATTGGCCAAGAAGAACTTGGTACCCGGAACTGCAAGAGATGCTCACGGAGGAACCGTGGCCTCTACCTCTAAGAAAGGACCTGCTTCAGCAGGGACCTTGTCTGTTCCAAGACTTACCGAGGCTGCGTTTGACGGCATGGCGGTTGAACGCCGGATCCTGAAGGAAAAAGGCATTCCAGATGAAGTCATCCCTACCCTGATAAAAGCCAGGAAGGATGTAACTGCAAAATATTATCACCGCATTTGGCGGAGGTATGTTGCGTGGTGTGAGGCCAAGAAGGCCCCTACGGAGGAATTTCAACTGGGTCGGTTCCTACATTTCCTGCAAGCAGGACTGTCTATGGGCCTAAAATTGGGATCCATTAAGGTTCAGATTTCGGCCCTGTCGATCTTCTTCCAGAAAGAACTGGCTTCGGTACCTGAAGTCCAGACGTTTGTCAAGGGGGTACTGCATATACAGCCTCCTTTTGTGCCTCCAGTGGCACCTTGGGATCTCAATGTAGTTTTGGGGTTCCTAAAATCACATTGGTTTGAGCCACTCACCACTGTGGACTTTAAATATCTCACATGGAAAGTGGTAATGCTGTTAGCCCTGGCTTCAGCCAGGCGTGTATCAGAATTGGCGGCTTTATCCTATAGAAGCCCTTACCTGATTTTTCATTCAGACAGGGCAGAATTGAGGACTCGTCCTCATTTTCTCCCTAAGGTGGTTTCAGCATTTCACCTGAACCAGCCTATTGTGGTACCTGCGGCTACTAGAGACTTGGAGGACTCCAAGTTACTGGACGTAGTCAGGGCCCTGAAAATATATGTTTCCAGGACGGCTGGAGTCAGGAAATCTGACTCGCTGTTTATCCTGTATGCACCCAACAAGCTGGGTGCTCCTGCTTCTAAGCAGACTATTGCTCGTTGGATTTGTAGTACAATTCAGCTTGCACATTCTGTGGCAGGCCTGCCACAGCCAAAATCTGTAAAAGCCCATTCCACAAGAAAGGTGGGCTCATCTTGGGCGGCTGCCCGAGGGGTCTCGGCTTTACAACTTTGCCGAGCAGCTACTTGGTCAGGGGCAAACACGTTTGCAAAATTTTACAAATTCGATACCCTGGCTGAGGAGGACCTGGAGTTCTCTCATTCGGTGCTGCAGAGTCATCCGCACTCTCCCGCCCGTTTGGGAGCTTTGGTATAATCCCCATGGTCCTTAAGGAAGTCCCAGCATCCACTAGGACGTCAGAGAAAATAAGAATTTACTTACCGATAATTCTATTTCTCGTAGTCCGTAGTGGATGCTGGGCACCCATCCCAAGTGCGGATTGTCTGCAATACTTGTATATAGTTATTGTTACAAAAAAATCGGGTTGTTTATTGTTGTGAGCCATCTTTTCTAGAGGCTCCTCTGTTATCATGCTGTTAACTGGGTTCAGATCACAGGTTGTACAGTGTGATTGGTGTGGCTGGTATGAGTCTTACCCGGGATTCAAAATCCTTCCTTATTATGTACGCTCGTCCGGGCACAGTATCCTAACTGAGGCTTGGAGGAGGGTCATAGGGGGAGGAGCCAGTGCACACCAGCTAGTCCTAAAGCTTTTACTTTGTGCCCAGTCTCCTGCGGAGCCGCTATTCCCCATGGTCCTTAAGGAAGTCCCAGCATCCACTACGGACTACGAGAAATAGAATTATCGGTAAGTAAATTCTTATTTTTACAGACTGTGTTTGAAACATGGCAGTTAGATTATTGCTCTCCCCCTTAATCTGTTTACAACAGTGGCCACTGCAGTAAATAACGTTATCTCCTCTCTTTGTCCTACAGAAAACACAGGGACTAGAGTCAGAGTACGGAAACCTGTCCACCAGTCTATCTAAGATGAAGGTGACACGGAGTTCCTCAAAGTAAGTCTTCTGCAGCTTCCAGTCTGATGCTCAGGACACCCCTTTCCCCGGCCTGTGTGATGCTCAGGACACCCCTTTCCCCTGGCATTTGTGCACTCATATCTGCCCATTTTATATTCCAGGCCTAAAGAAGAGGGGAAGCTCTATGAAAACCTGAACACAAAAAAAGAGAAAGTCAACAAGAAGACATCAGCGGAGCAGAAGTCACGGACTTCCGTGAAGAAAAAGTAACACACAGGTGAGAGACGATATGTGTTCTCTCCGGATCCCATTGCTTCACCTCTCAGTTGGAAAGCTCTGTCACTCTCTGCTCTAGAAGAGAAATGTTGGGCGGTATGATGATGCAATGCAAACATAAACATAACATGGAGTATGCAAATATTAAAGCATGCAATATTTATAAACATTAACAAGGTATTGTATGCAAACATGCTGAAAACATAGAGGACCAGCAGCAGTGTAAAGTGATACAGCTGTCAGCTCTATGGGGGTCATTCAGAGTTGATCGCTCGCTAGCTACTTTTATCAGCCGTGCAAACGCATAGACACCGCCCACGGGGGAGTGTTTTTTCGCTTTGCAAGTATGTGAAAGCGTGTGCAGCCGAGCGGGATGATAACGTTTTTTGCATTTCTGAGTAGCTCTGGACTCACTCAGTCCTTGCGATCACTTCAGTCTTTTTGGTCCCGGAACTGACGTCAGATACCCGCCCTGCAAACGCCTGGACACGCCTGCGTTTTTCCAAACACTCCCTGAAAATGGTCAGTTGACACCCTTAAACGCCCTCTTCCCGTCAGTCTCCTTGCGATCGGCTTTGCGAATGGATTCTTTGTTAAATCCATCGCCCAGCAACGATTCGCTTTGTACCCATACAACGCCAAATTCTATGCTGTGGGTGAGCACGTGTGCTGTCTGGATGGTACCATGAGGGGAGTAAAAATGGCTGCTCTGTTTCTTTTACCCAGAACACACTGAGCACCTCTGCTATGGTGGGCTGTGAGGTTCACCATTAATACCCCTTTTACACCTACCTACATGGGTCGCAGCCGGGAACCTGACTATCACTTGCGTCAGCTCACTTACCTGCACCACTCACTAACCCGACATGTTGCCGGGTTGGTGACGTGGCGTGGACAGCGCTGGGAGATCACGATACCAGAGTTGGAATACCGGGTCACTCGACCCGAATTATTCCAACTCTACCCTTTTACACCAGCCAGCAACATGGGTTATCTGCGTTCATGTGCAATAACCCGTGTTATATTATACTGGTTGGTCTAAAAGGGGTATAAGCTATTTCTGTGCTGACCACTAGATGGGGCTGATAACATAACTATGAAGACAAATAAGAGGTCAATTACAGACATACTGAAAGCATGACATGTAAGATATATGCTGAAGGCAGATAAGAACCACTTGCCCCATTTAGTCTGCCTTTTTTTTAAACCTTTTGGTAACCTCAGTTCTTTGTAAGGATATCATTATGTCTATCCCATTCATGTTTAAATTGCTCTACAGTCTTAGCCTCTACCACCTCGGATGGGAGGCTATTCTACCTGTCCACTGTCTGTGAAGTAATTTTTCCTCAAATTTCCCCCGAGCCTCCCTCCAGTCTCAGAGCATGTCCTCGTGTCCTATTGCTTCTCTTCCTGTGAAGAAAGTTTCACTCCTGGACTTTGTTAAAACCCTTGATATATACAGTGTGAACGTCTCTATCATGTCTGTACACATACTAAAATCTTTTAGGTCTTTCCAGGGAAGTATTGGGGTGTAGGGCATGCACCATTTTAGTTGCCCTTCTTTTTACAGTCCCTAATGCAGAGTTCTCAAACAGTGTGCCGTGGCATCCTGGGGTGCCTCGGAGCACTGGCAAGGGTGCCTTGGATTGGATTCTACATTTCGCAATAAGAATCTTTTGGCCTATGGGTGCCGTGAAAAAAATTTGGATTTTGGTTACATACCGGTAAATCCTTTTCTCGTAGTCCGTAGAGGATGCTGGGGTCCACATTAGTACCATGGGGTATAGACGGGTCCACCAAGAGCCATTGGCACTTTAAGAGTGTGGGCTGGCTTCTCCCTCTATGCCCCTCCTACCAGACTCAGTCTAGAAACTGTGACGACATACTTCAAGAGAAGGATTATACACAGATAGTGGTGAGATTCATACCAGCTCACACAACAAGGCACGTCAAGTCAACTATCTTGAACTACTCAGCAACAGCTGAAACATTACTTACCAAGTAACAGTGCAGTACTAAAATGAAGTTGTACGGAACCAAATAACATTTGCAGGAGAACGAAGCGCTGGCCGGCGCCCAGCATCCTCTACGGACTACGAGAAAGGGATTTACCGGTAGGTAACCAAAATCCTATTTTCTCTTACATCCTAGAGGATGCTGGGGTCCACATTAGTACCATGGGGATGTACCAAAGCTCCCAGAACGGGAGGGAGAACGCTGAGGCTCCTGCAGAACTGTTTGGCATCTGATGATCTGAAATTTAGTCAAAGTATCGAACTTGTAAAACTTTGCAAATGTGTTTGACCCAGACCAAGTTGCAGCTCGGCAAAGTTGCACTGCCGAGACACCCTGGGCAGCCACCCAGGAAGACCCCACCTTACGAGTAGAGTGGGCCTTAACAGATTTTGGACACGGTAGCCCTGCCGTAGAATAAGCATGCTGGATAGTGAACCTAATCCAGCGAGAAATGGTCTGCCTAGAAGCAGGACACCCAATTTTCTTGGGATCATAGAGGGCAAACAGAGAGTCCGACTTTCTGTGACAAGAAGTTCTCTTCACATACATCTTCAGAGCCCTCACAACATCCAAGGACTTTGATGTAATTGAGGAGTCAGTATCCACTGGCACCACAATAGTTTGGTTGATATGAAATGCCGACACAACCTTCGGAAGAAACTGCGGAAGAGTTCGGAGCTCAGCTCTATCTTCGTGGAAGATCAAGTAAGGGCTTTTACAGGATAAAGCCCCCAGCTCGGACACACGTCTAGAAGAATCCAAGGCCAACAAAATTACCGCCTTCCATGTAATAAATTTGACCTTTACCTCCTGTAGAGGTTCATATCCAATCCGACTGGAGGAACTGCAACACCACGTTAAGGTCCCAAGGCGCCATAGGCGGTACAAAGGGAGGTTGGATATGCAGAACTCCCTTCAAAAAGGTCTGAACCTAACAGAGGGCAGCCAGTTGTTTCTGAAAGAAAATGGATAGGTCTGAAATCTGGACCTTCACAGAACCCAAACTCAGGCCCATATCCGCTCCTGCTTGCAGGAAGAGGAGGAAACGTCACAGTTGAAACTCCACTGTAAGAAACTTCTTGGACTCACACCAAGAGACATATTTCTTCCAAATACGGTGGTAATGTTTAGACGTTACCCCTCTCCTAGCCTGTATGAGTGAAGGTATAACCTTCTTCGGAATGCACTTCCGAGCAAAAGTCAGGCGCTCAACTTCCATGCCGTCAAACGTAGCTGCAGTAAGTCTTGATAGGCGAATGGCCCCTGCTGCAGCAGGTCCTCCTGAAGAGGAAGAGGCCTCGGATCTTCTTACAATAGATTCAGAAGGTCCGCGTACCAAGCCCTTCTTGGCTAGTCTGGGACAATGAGGATCACTTGAACCCTTGTTCTCCTTATGAGCTTTAGGATTCTTGGGATGAGTGGGAGTGGTGGAAACACGTACACTGACTGGAACACCCACGGAGACACCAGGGCGTCCACTGCCTATGGGTCCCTCGACCAGGAACAATAACATTGAAGCTTCTTGTTGAGACGAGAGGTCATCATGTCTATTTGGGGTAAACCCCAAAGAGCTGTTATTTCCTTGAACAGCTCCGGATGGAGTCCCCACTCTCCTGGGTGGAGATCGTGTCTGCTGAGGAAGTCTGCTTCCCAGTTGTCTACTCCCAGAATGAAGATGGCTGACAGCGCTAACGCGTGCTTTTCTGTCCAGAGGAGTATTCTTGTCACCTCTGACATTGCCGCTCTGCTCTTCATTCCGCCTTATCGGTTTATGTAAGCCACTGTTGTTACGTTGTCCGACTGCACTTGAATGGCCCGATTTCTCAGAAGAGGGGCCGCCTGAAGAAGACCGTTGTAGACGGCTCTTAGTTCCAGGATGTTGATGGGCAGGCCAGCTTCCAGGCTTGACCACCGTCCTTGGAAGGTTACTCCTTGAGTGACTGCTCCCCAGCCCCGAAGGCACGCATCCGTAGTTAGAAGGACCCAGCCCTGAATCCCGAACCTGCATTCTTCCAGAAGGTGAGGCAATTGGAGCCACCAGAGGAGTGAAATCCTGGCCTTTGGCGACAGACGAATTCTCTGGTGCATGTGGAGGTGAGATCCCGACCACTTGTCCAGGAGATCCAGTTGGAAGGTCCGAGCGTGGAACCTCCCGTACCGTAGAGCCTCGTAAGAGGCCACCATCTTTCCCAATAGGCGAATGCATTGATGAACCGACACCCGGGGTGGCTTCAGGACATCCCGGACCATGGCTTGTATCACAAACGCCTTTTCCTGCGGAAGAAACACCCTCTGGACTTCCGTATCCAGGATCATTCCCAGAAATGACAACCTCTGGGTTGGTTCCAAATGTGACTTTGGAAGGTTCAGAATCCAACCATGACTCTGGAGCAGTCGCATTGTGAGAACAATGGACTGCCGCAGCCTCTCCTTGGACGATGCCTTTATCAGCAGGTCATCCAGATATGGAATGATGTTCACACCCTGCTTGCGGAGGAGAATCATCATTTCCGCCATCACCTTGGTAAACACCCTCGGTGCTGTGGAGAGGCCGAATGGCAGTGCCTGGAACTGGAAATGACAGTCCAGCAATGCGAAGTGGAGATAAGCCTGATGCGGCAGCCAGATCAGAATGTGGAGGTACGCATCCTTGATATCCAGGGATACCAGGAATTCCCCTTCTTCCAGACCTGATATCACCACCCTGAGAGACTCCATCTTGAACTCGACTCCTTTAGAAAGGGGTTCAATGATTTTAGGTTCAGAATGGGCCTGACCGAACCATTCGGTTTCGGTACCACGAAAAAGTTCGAATAGTAACCATTTTTCAGCATGTGAGGTGGTACTGGCACAATGACCTGTGCCTTTACAAGCTTTTGGACAGCGTCTTGTAGTACAGTGCTGTCCTCCAACAGGGTTGGCAAGCCTGACTTGAAAAAGCGATGAGGGGAGAGACTTTGAAATTCCAGCCTGTATCTCTGAGACACAACATCTACCACCCAGGGGTCCAGGCCGGACGATACCCAGACATGGCTGAAGTGTCTGAGTCTCGCTCCCACTGGCCCCACCACCGGGGCGTGCAGTCCACCGTCATGCGGAGGACTTTGGTGTACCCGAAGCAGGCTTTTGTTCCTGGGAACCTGCAGCGGCATGTTTCTTAGACTTAACCCGATCTCCCCTAAAGAAGGTATCAGAAGTTCTGGCCTTCCTAGGCTTGTTAGGCCGAAAGGACTGCGTTGCAGATGAAGAGGGAAGAAATGGAGACTTACCCCCTGTAGCAGTGGATATCCACGCATCTAGAGCTTCCCCAAAGAGAGCCTGACCTGTATAGGGTAGGGACTCCAAACTTCTTCTGGATTCCGCGTCGGCCGACCACTGGTGCAGCCACAGTCCCCAACGAGCTGAAACAGACATGGAAGATATTCCTGCGGCCTTTCATGGATTCTACCATAAAACTTGCAGAATCATGTATGTTGTGTAAATATAATGCAACGTCATCCCTATCCATCGTATCCAAATCCTCAAGTAAGGTAGCCGACCACTTTACTATTGCCTTTGCAATCCATGCAGTAGCAATAGTGGGACGTAATATGGCCCCTGAAGCAGTATACATTGATTTAAGCGTGTTATCAATTTTCCTATCAGCCGACTCCTTTAAGGCGGTAGATCCTGGAACAGGTAAAACCACCTTCTTTGAGAGTCTGGACACAGAGGCGTCAACAATTGGCGGATTTTCCCATTTTGTCCTATCCTCCTCAGGGAAAGGAAACGCCACCTGTACCCTTTTAGGGATCTGTAATTTTTTTCTCAGGGTTTACCCATGCTTTTTCAAATATAGCATTCAATTCCTTTGACGCAGGGAAGGTTAGCGAGGCTTTTTTATTTTCAGTGAAAAAAGCCCCCTCAACCTGCTCAGGTGTGGTATCATTAACATTTAACACATCCCTGATAGCCTCTATCAACAATTACACCCCCTTTGCAAGAGATGCGGACCCACGCAACACATCCACATCACCATCTGTAGTGTCAGAATCGGTATCCGTGTCGTCTTGTGTGACATGCATAAGCGCACGTTTGTGGGGGTATATAGCGGAGCGTCCTGAGGTACCAGAACCAGGCCATACAGCCATAGAACTCTGTAATACCTGGGTTGCAGATTAATTACTTGCAACCCTGTCAGAAATCCAAGATTTGATAGAGGAAAACCACTCTGGTTCCCTTGCTGGTATCTGTGCTAAACCAGTGCTATCCTGATTACATGGAATGGGATCATCCTGGGAGGATAAATCCTCTGCAGCATATGACACAGTGTCCCTGGACATAGCTAAAGGAGACCATCAAACACTCCACACACACAGCTGGGGCAGACAGAGTTTCCCCCCCAAGAACGGCAAGAGAGACACAGAGATTGGAGCCAACCCACACACAGCGCTATTAGCAAAGGGAGACCCCTTGTCAGCGCTGACTGTGCACCTTAATAGGAGACACAGTCATTTTACAGCCTCCCCCTTCTACAGCCCCCTGGTACCGTGTACTGACAGTTGGAGCTGCTGTGGAGGGACCTGTTCTTCCTCTCAGCGCTGTGCAGGCAGGAAAATGGCGCTGGAATGCTGCTGGGTCCACTCTGAGAAGCTCCGCCCTCTTAATGTTGCTGTCTTCCTGCTCTTCATAGATTATACTGGCCTGAGGTAAAACTTGCTGGTTGAGATCCGCGGACCCTGACAGACTTGTGGACCAGTGTGGGGGGTAAGCGCTGGCTCAGGGCGCCCCTCACAGTGCCACACCATGTGCCTCTGAACCTTCAGAGGAGCACAGTTAATACTGCTCTCCCTCCCTGTTGCCGCCATCTTCACACCGGCCCCCCGCTTGCTAGGGGGGTCAGTGACTCACTCAGCACTTCTTCAGCTCTGTAAGGGGTTGGCGGCATGCTGCTGGGGCGAGCGGTCTCTTGTGGCGGAGAGCGATCCAACCCCTCTGGAGGTCAGTGTCCAGTCAGCGGCTCAGACCCCGCAGGGCGGACACTGCTCCCCCCCTTAGCCCCTCGTTGCAGGCAGGCTGTTGCCAACAGCCGGCTGTAAAAAAATAAACTCTAAAAATAACTAACTAAAAAAGCTCTGTAGAGCTCCCCCAGCTGTGACCGGCTCCTCTGGGCACATTTTCTAAACCGAGTCTGGTGGGAGGGGCATAGAGGGAGGAGCCAGCCCACACTCTCAAACTCTTAAAGTGCCAATGGCTCCTGGTGGACCCGTCTATACCCCATGGTACTATTGTGGACCCCAGCATCCTCTAGGACGTAAGAGAAATTCTGATATTTTAGAGCGCTGCGATTCAAAAAAGTTTGGAAACCACTGGCCTAACGTATTAATATCCTTCTGAAGATTTGGCCTCTGGAATTGAACACAGTATTCTAGATGAGGCCGTACCTATACAGTGACATTATTACTTTTCTTTCTGCTGCTGATTCCTCTCCCAATGCAGCCTAGCATCTGACTAGCCTTCCTTATTGCTTTGTTACATTGCTTACCTGCCTTCAAGTCACCTGAAATAGAGACTCCTAGATCCCTTTCCTCCTCATTAGTTTCCAGTATAGTGCCATTAGTACTATAGTTAGCGATCCAAGTGTATGATATTTGAACAGTAAACTTTAATTACCGCACTCCTGCCCATTCCCCTAGTCTACCTAGATCACAGGTTCTCAAACTCGGTCCTCAGGACCCCCCACAGTGCATGTTTTCCAGGTCTCCTCACAGAATCACAAGTGAAATAATTAGCTCCGCCTGTGGACCTTTTAAAATGTGTCAGTGAGTAATTAATACACCTGTGCACCTGCTGGGTTATCTGCAAAACATGCACTGTGTGGGGTCCTGAGGACCAAGTTTGATAACCTATGACCTAGATCAGTGGTTTTCAAACTCGGTCCTCAGGACCCCACACAGTGCATGTTTTGCAGGTAACCCAGCAAGTGCGCAGGTGTATTAATTACTCACTGACAGATTTTAAAAGGTCCACAGCTGGAGCTAATTATTTCACTTGTGATTTTGTGAGGAGACCTGCAAAACATGCACTGTGTGGGGTCCTGAGGACCGAGTTTGAGAACCTGTGACCTAGATCATCAATCATTTGTTTTACCTCTCCTGGTGTGTCTACCCTGTTGCATACCTTTGTGTCATCTGCAATAAGGCATACTTTCCCTTCAATACCATTTGCAAAGTCTCCAATAAAGACATTAAAAAGCACTTGTCCAAGTACAGATCCCTGGGGTACTCCACTGGTAACATTTCCCTCCTGTGAATGCACTCCATTTACTACAACTCTCTGTTTTCTATCCTGGAACGAAGATCTTATCCATTCAACCATCTTAGCATCCAATCCCAAGCTTTTGAGTTTATTTAGCAGTCTGCAATGTGGGACAGTGGGCCTAATACAGACCTGATCGCACCTCTGCGAATTTGCAGAGGTCTTCGATCAGATAGTTGCCACCCAGTCAGAGTGAATAACCGCCGTGTCTGCGTACGCCGTGCGAAAAGCTTTGCAAACGCCGGTCAGCTACAAATCCGTTCGCAACTCACTCACCATCTAATGATTTTTCCAGTCTGTGCGCAGCCCAGGACTTAGTCCTACAGTGCAATGAGAACAGGCTGATCGGGGCCGAACCCGACGTCACACACCCGCCCTGAAAACGCGTGGCTGCGTTTTTCCGGACACTCACAGAAAACGGACAGTTACCACCCACAAATGCCCGCATCCTGTAAGTCAACCTGTGTTCGCCTAGCGATAAAAAAAAAAGACGCAGGATTTTTTCGCAGTTCGGCTTCTCGCCTCCAAATTACGATCCGTACGCATGCGCAGTCATTTCATAATCATCCGCTGTACGATTTTGCACAATTGCGATCAGGTCTGAATTAGGCCTAGTAACGTATGAACAAAACGTCTTTGGGATGCTTGTACCGTATGTTTCATTCAGTAAGAATACACAGATAAGAAATGTTTTGGTATAATGAGTCCCTTTAAGCATGAAAATGTTTGTGACATTCCTTGTATGTACAATCTTCTCACGCTCTCCGTGTTTCCGTACCTAGCAGGAGTTCGCCGGCCAGGGAGTCCGTGGATGCAGTATTCCTCCAGCTTGTCGGCCACCCCGTTCCCCTCCCTTCTAAGCTGGTACCAGTCTGCTTCTCCGCTGTCTAGGACTACAGGAAATGCCCTGTACAATGTTTACTATGAAATCTTGTATAATTTAATAAAGTGTTATATACGCACAACGAACGCTGGTTGTTACTCTTTTCCACCAAACCAATGAGAACTTTATGGAAGATCCAGCACAGATTTAGCCGGATCGTTTATGAAGATAAGACAGATCACATTTATACTGGAAATAAGAAAACTGCAGGATGATATAGTGCCACCTACGGTAAGGCAGTAGGGCTGAACTTTGACCTCCAACAGGTCACGTTTTGAGGATTTCAGTCTGTGGGATAATTAGATTAACTCACCTGTGCATGGTTAAAGAAATCCACAAAACATGGCCTGTTGGTGGCACTTGAGGACCGGCATTGCCCGCTTCTGCTAGAATGGTCCCTTAATAGCTGGTAAAATGAAGATACACAGGGCAATTGCAGATTGTTTATAGGACATTATACAGCGGGCAGTAGGAAAACGGACGTGAGTATAGAAGGCAGCCTGTTATTACATATTTATTGCTATAATTATCTTTATACGGTATTTATAAATAAGTAATTGGAGTCTCATTTATGTCTAATTAGGGCATGAGACTCAGTAGCCGTGGCAGATGTGCATTTTATATATTTCTTATTTAAAGATACTAGAACACAATACAAGAATCATAAAACGTACGATCACCCAGTACTCAAGGTGTAAAGAGTCACATAGAGAGGGACACCAATGCAAGGAAGGGTGGGACAAGTGGGAAGGTCAATGGAAGGGTCACCTGTGCGTTCACCCATCAAGAGGATGAACTCAAGCCCTAAAGGAGAGGCCGGAGGAAAATAGGGGAGAGAATTGTGACCCATCACCAGCGGTATCTGGAGTCGCACGCAGGGGTCCTGAATGGGAGTGATAAATAGCCGATTCAATAACCTTCTATATACCATGTGGCTCTGTAATATCTATCCGATGCCTCCATCATGACATAAATCCACAGCTACTACAACTTATGGTTCATTGCAGTATTGGCACTACAGCGGCTTGCCCACCTTTCCCCATGGTGTCACCAGAACCGTCCCGGACGGCCCCTTCCTTCCATTACATGTGGTTCCTTCACAATAAGCTGCTACTTGATGCAGTACCAGGTACTACTGTAACGTGCAAAAAACAGGATTTTGGTACTTACCGATAAATCCCTTTCTCCGAGTCCATGGGGGATGCTGGCATTCTGTACCATGGGGTATAGATGGGGTGATCAGGTGAGCCGGCACTTTACATTTTTCAATGCGTGTGACTGTCTCCTCCCCCTCTATACCCCTCCACAGACCAGTCTAGAAACTGTGCCCGAGGAGAGACGCAACACGACCAACAGAGTCTAATATAACATCTAATTACATAGGAATGCCAAATATACAGATATATACACTGGATAGTGAGATATCGTAACACACGTCTTAGGTTCCATTCATGGGTATGATTGCTATGACCAGTGACAGTGAAGGCAGACACCGTACATATAGAGTTATGTACGGTTGCAGAATAACCAAACAAAAAAAGAGAAAAAGAAAAGGATGGTAAGGCTAGGAATACCTTGTATCCGGTATATAACCACACCTCCGGAAAAGAGTAGCGCAGGGTGGGCGTCCAGCGTCCCCTATGGACTTAGAGAAAGGGATTTATCGGTAAGTACCAAAATCCTGTTTTCTCCATGATCCATAGGGGACGCTGGAGTTCTGTACCACGGGGACGTCCCAGAGCTTCCCAAACGGGCGGGAGAGCGCTGAGAATTCCGGAAAACCGTAGTCAAACCGAGACTCCGGGCCACAACCAAAAAGAACTCCGGAACAAAAGAATGGCATGTAACCGAAGATGCAGGATGACCGAGAGACATCCGATATAGTGACCCACCCAGACAACTGGGATACATATATCCAGTGGTGTCACAGGGTGGGTGCGGCCCACACCCAGGTGTCATCCGCCGAGTGGTGACACCAAAGTGCCGGCTCCTGATCAGTGAAAGGAGCTGGGTGCCGCATTGTAACATTACGAGCAGCAACCCGGCTCCTATCACCATGCTGGAGCTGGCACTGCAGACACGCCAGTCTTCGGGGGCAGGCCACAGCTCCCAGACCCCCGAGTGACGGAAATGCAGGTCGGCGCGCTTAGCCACGCCCCCTTCCGTGAAGCCACGCCCTTTGCAGCGACCAGGTACAAAAGGAGGTCAGTGACGCCTCTGCATATATCGTACCAATATCCGCACTAGCGAGCCAGACCTCATGGGAAAGTAAGCCAGGCAGTCATCGAAAATAGGATTTTAATACCTACCCGTAAATCCTTTTCTCCTAGTCCGTAGAGGATGCTGGGGACTCCAAAAGGACCATGGGGTATAGACGGGATCCGCAGGAGACATGGGCACACTAGAAGACTTTTACTGGGTTTGAACTGGCTCCTCCCTCTATGCCCCTCCTCCAGACCTCAGTTATAGGAACTGTGCCCAGGGAGACGGACATTTCGAGGAAAAGGATTTTTGTTAAACTAAGGGCAAGAACATACCAGCCCACACCACAAACACACCGTACAACTGGATTAGCAGGAATACCAGAAAATAAGAATTTACTTACCGATAATTCTATTTCTCGGAGTCCGTAGTGGATGCTGGGGTTCCTGAAAGGACCATGGGGAATAGCGGCTCCGCAGGAGACAGGGCACAAAAAGTAAAGCTTTAGGATCAGGTGGTGTGCACTGGCTCCTCCCCCTATGACCCTCCTCCAAGCCTCAGTTAGGATACTGTGCCCGGACGAGCGTACACAATAAGGAAGGATCTTGAATCCCGGGTAAGACTCATACCAGCCACACCAATCACACAGTACAACCTGTGATCTGAACCCAGTTAACAGTATGATAACAGCGGAGCCTCTGAAAAGATGGCTCACAACAAATAATAACCCGATTTTTGTAACTATGTACAAGTAATGCAGATAATCCGCACTTGGGATGGGCGCCCAGCATCCACTACGGACTCCGAGAAATAGAATTATCGGTAAGTAAATTCTTATTTTCTCTATCGTCCTAGTGGATGCTGGGGTTCCTGAAAGGACCATGGGGATTATACCAAAGCTCCCAAACGGGCGGGAGAGTGCGGATGACTCTGCAGCACCGAATGAGAGAACTCCAGGTCCTCCTTAGCCAGGGTATCAAATTTGTAGGATTTTACAAACGTGTTTGCCCCTGACTAAATAGCCGCTCGGCAAAGTTGTAAAGCCGAGACCCCTCGGGCAGCCGCCCAAGATGAGCCCACCTTCCTTGTGGAATGGGCATTTACATATTTTGGCTGTGGCAGGCCTGCCACAGAATGTGCAAGCTGAATTGTATTACACATCCAACTAGCAATAGTCTGCTTAGAAGCAAGAGCACCCAGTTTGTTGGGTGCATACAGGATAACAGCAAGTCAGTTTTCCTGACTCCAACCGTCCTGGAACCTATACTTTCAGGGCCCTGACAACATCCAGCAACTTGGAGTCCTCCAAGTCCCTAGTAGGCGCAAGGCACCACAATAAGCTGGTTCAGGTGAAACACTGACACCACCTTAGGGAGAGAACTGGGGACGAGTCCGCAGCTCTGCCCTGTCCGAATGGACAAACAGATATGGGCTTTTTTGAGAAAAAAACCACCAATTTGACACTCGCCTGGCCCAGGCCAGGGCCAAGAGCATGGTCACTTTTCATGTGAGATGCTTCAAATCCACAGATTTGACTGGTTTTAAACCAATGTGATTTGAGGAATCCCAGAACTACGTTGAGATCCCACAGTGCCACTGGAGGCACAAAAGGGGGTTGTATATGCAATACTCCCTTGACAAACTTCTGGACTTCAGGAACTGAAGCCAATTCTTTCTGGAAGAAAATCGACAGGGCCGAAATTTGAACCTTAATGGGCCCCAATTTGAGGCCCATAGACACTCCTGTTTGCAGGAAATGCAGGAATCGACCGAGTTGAAATTTCCTCGTGGGGCCTTCCTGGCCTCACACCACGCAACATATTTTCGCCACATGTGGTGATAATGTTGTGCGGTCACCTCCTTCCTGGCTTTGACCAGGGTAGGAATGACCTCTTCCGGAATGCCTTTTTCCCTTAGGATCCGGCATTCCACCGCCATGCCGTCAAACGCAGCTGCGGTAAGTCTTGGAACAGACATGGTACTTGCTGAAGCAAGTCCCTTCTTAGCGGCAGAGGCCATAAGTCCTCTGTGAGCATCTCTTGAAGTTCCGGGTACCAAGTCCTTCTTGGCCAATCCGGAGCCATGAGTATAGTTCTTACTCCTCTACGTCTTATAATTCTCAGTACCTTAGGTATGAGAAGCAGAGGAGGGAACACATACACCGACTGGTACACCCACGGTGTTACCAGAACGTCCACAGCTATTGCCTGAGGGTCTCTTGACCTGGCGCAATACCTGTCCCGTTTTTTTTTGTTCAGACGGGACGCCATCATGTCCACCTTTGGTATTTCCAAACGGTTCACAATCATGTGGAAAAACTTCCCGATGAAGTTTCCACTCTCCCGGGTGGAGGTCGTGCCTGCTGAGGAAGTCTGCTTCCCAGTTTCCACTCCCGGAATGAAACACTGCTGACAGTGCTATCACATGATTTTCCGCCCAGCGAAAAGTCCTTGCAGTTTTTGCCATTGCCCTCCTGCTTCTTGTGCCGCCCTGTCTGTTTACGTGGGCGACTGCCGTGATGTTTTTCCCACTGGATCAATACCGGCTGACCTTGAAGCAGAGGTCTTGCTAAGCTTAGAGCATTATAAATTTACCCTTAGCTCCAGTATATTTATGTGGAGAAAAGTCTCCAGACTTGATCACACTCCCTGGAAATTTTTTCCTTGTGTGACTGCTCCCCAGCCTCTCGGGCTGGCCTCCGTGGTCACCAGCATCCAATCCTGAATGCCGAATCTGCGGCCCTCTAGAAGATGAGCACTCTGTAACCACCACAGGAGAGACACCCTTGTCCTTGGATATAGGGTTATCCGCTGATGCATCTGAAGATGCGATCCGGACCATTTGTCCAGCAGATCCCACTGAAAAGTTCTTGCGTGAAATCTGCCGAATGGAATTGCTTCGTAGGAAGCCACCATTTTTACCAGGACCCTTGTGCAATGATGCACTGACACTTTTCCTGGTTTTAGGAGGTTCTTGACTAGCTCGGATAACTCCCTGGCTTTCTCTTCCGGGAGAAACACCTTTTTCTGGACTGTGTCCAGAATCATCCCTAGGCACAGCAGACGTGTCGTCAGGATCAGCTGCGATTTTGGAATATTTAGAATCCACCCGTGCTGTTGTAGCAGTATCCGAGATAGTGCTACTCCGACCTCCAACTGTTCCCTGGACTTTGCCCTTATCAGGAGATCGTCCAAGTAAGGGGTAATTAAGACGCCTTTTCTTCGAAGAAGAATCATCATTTCGGCCATTACCTTGGTAAAGACCCGGGGTGCCGTGGACAATCCAAACGGCAGCGTCTGAAACTGATAGTGACAGTTCTATACCACGAACCTGAGGTACCCTTAGTGAGAAGGGCAAATTTGGGACATGGAGGTAAGCATCCCTGATGTCCCGGGACACTATATAGTCCCCTTCTTCCTGGTTCGTTATCACTGCTCTGAGTGACTCCATCTTGATTTGAACCTTTGTAAGTGTTCAAATTTTTTAGATTTAGAATAGGTCTCACCTAGCCTTCTGGCTTCAGTACCACAATATAGTGTGGAATAATACCCCTTTCCTTGTTGTAGGAGGGGTAATTTGATTATCACCTGCTGGGAATACAGCTTGTGAATTTTTTCCCATACTGCCTCCTTGTTGGAGGGAGACCATGGTAAAGCAGACTTCAGGAGCCTGCGAGGGGGAAACGTTTCGACATTCCAATCTGTACCCCTGGGATACTACTTGTAGGATCCAGGGGTCCTGTACGGTCCCAGCGTCATGCTGAGAGCTTGGCAGAAGCGGTGGAAGGCTTCTGTTCCTGGGAATGGGCTGCCTGCTGCAGTCTTCTTCCCTTTCCTCTATCCCTGGGCAAATATGACTCTTATAGGGACGAAAGGACTGAGGCTGAAAAGACGGTGTCTTTTTCTGCAGAGATGTGACTTAGGGCAAAAACGGTGGATTTTCCAGCAGTTGCCGTGGCCACCAGGTCCGATGGACCGACCCCAAATAACTCCTCTTCCTTTATACGGCAATACTTCCATGTGCCGTTTGGAATCTGCATCACCTGACCACTGTCGTGTCCATAAACATCTTCTGGCAGATATGGACATCGCACTTACTCTTGATGCCAGAGTGCAAATATCCCTCTGTGCATCTCGCATATATAGAAATGCATCCTTTAAATGCTCTATAGTCAATAAAATACTGTCCCTGTCAAGGGTATCAATATTTTTAGTCAGGGAATCCGACCAAGCCACCCCAGCTCTGCACATCCAGGCTGAGGCGATCGCTGGTCGCAGTATAACACCAGTATGTGTGTATATACTTTTATATGATATTTTCCAGCCTCCTGTCAGCTGGCTCCTTGAGGACGGCCCTATCTATAGACGGTACCGCCACTTGTTTTGATAAGCGTGTGAGCGCCTTATCCACCCTAAGGGGTGTTTCCCAACGCGCCCTAACTTCTGGCGGGAAAGGGTATACCGCCAATAATTTTCTATCGGGGGGAACCCACGCATCATCACACACTTCATTTAATTTATCTGATTCAGGAAAAACTACGGTAGTTTTTTCACATCCCACATAATACCCTCTTTTGTGGTACTTGTAGTATCAGAAATATGTAACACCTCCTTCATTGCCCTTAACGTGTGGCCCTAATAAGGAATACGTTTGTTTATTCACCGTCGACACTGGATTCAGTGTCCGTGTCGACCGACTAAGGTAAACGGGCGTTTTAAAACCACCGACGGTGTTTTTGAGACGTCTGGACCGGTACTAATTGTTTGTCGGCCGTCTCATGCCGTCAACCGACCTTGCAGCGTGTTGACATTATCACGTAATTCCCTAAATAAGCCATCCATTCCGGTGTCGACTCCCTAGAGAGTGACATCACCATTACAGGCAATTGCTCCGCCTCCTCACCAACATCGTCCTCATACATGTCGACACACACGTACCGACACACAGCACACACACAGGGAATGCTCTGATAGAGGACAGGACCCACTAGCCCTTTGGAGAGACAGAGGGAGAGTTTGCCAGCACACACCAAAAAACGCTATAATTATATAGGGACAACCTTATATAAGTGTTTTCCCTTATAGCATCTTTTTATATATTTCTAACGCCAAATTAGTGCCCCCCCTCTCTGTTTTAACCCTGTTTCTGTAGTGCAGTGCAGGGGAGAGCCTGGGAGCCTTCCCTCCAGCCTTTCTGTGAGGGAAAATGGCGCTGTGTGCTGAGATAGGCCCCGCCCCTTTTTCGGCGGGCTCGTCTCCCGCTCTTCAACGGATTCTGGCAGGGGTTAAATATCTCCATATAGCCCCCGGAGGCTATATGTGAGGTATTTTTTTGCCAAAAAATAGGTTTACATTGCCTCCCAGGGCGCCCCCCTCCCAGCGCCCTGCACCCTCAGTGACTGCCGTGTGAAGTGTGCTGAGAGGAAATGGCGCACAGCTGCAGTGCTGTGCGCTACCTTAAGAAGACTGAGGAGTCTTCTGCCGCCGATTCTGGACCTTCTTCTCGTTTCAGCATCTGCAAGGGGGCCGGCGGCGAGGCTCCGGTGACCATCCAGGCTGTACCTGTGATCGTCCCTCTGGAGCTAATGTCCAGTAGCCAAAGAAGCCAATCCATCCTGCACGCAGGTGAGTTCACTTCTTCTCCCCTAAGTCCCTCGTTGCAGTGATCCTGTTGCCAGCAGGACTCACTGTAAAATAAAAAACCTAAGCTAAACTTTTCTAAGCAGCTCTTTAGGAGAGCCACCTAGATTGCACCCTTCTCGGCCGGGCACAAAAATCTAACTGAGGCTTGGAGGAGGGTCATAGGGGGAGGAGCCAGTGCACACCACCTGATCCTAAAGCTTTACTTTTTGTGCCCTGTCTCCTGCGGAGCCGCTATTCCCCATGGTCCTTTCAGGAACCCCAGCATCCACTAGGACGATAGAGAAAACAGTATGAACGAAAAACAGCAACAAGCTGAACATAACCAATACACAACCTTTGTGTAACCAAAACCAACAATACAACTGCAAGTAACAGTACGCACTGGGATGGGCGCCCAGCATCCTCTACGAACTAGGAGAAAAGGATTTACCAGTAGGTATTAAAATCCTATTTTCTCTTAAGTCTTAGAGGATGCTGGGGACTCCCAAAAGGCTCCAGACCGGGCGGGAGAGTGCGGACGACTCTGCAGCACCGATTGAGCAAACATGAGGTCCTCATCAGCCAGGGTATCAAACTTGTAGAACTTGGCAAAAGTGTTTGAACCCGACCACGTAGCTGCTCGGCACAGCTGAAGTGCCGAGTCCCCTCGGGCAGCCGCCCAAGATGAACCCACCTTCCTGGCAGAATGGGCCTTTACTGACTTCGGCAATGGCAACCCAGCCGTAGAATGAGCGTGCTGAATCGTATTACAAATCCAGCGTGCAATAGTCTGCTTGGAAGCAGGATTTCCAATCTTGTTAGAAGCATACAGGACAAACAGAGCCTCCGTTTTCCTATCAAGAGCCGTTCTGGCAACATAAATTTTCAAAGCTCTCATGACATCAAGAGATTTTGGCACTGCCACAGCATCCGTAGCCACAGGCACCACAATAGGTTGGTTTATGTGAAACGAAGAAACCACCTTCGGCAGAAATTGTTGACGAGTCCTCAATTCCGCTCTATCCACATGGAAAATCAAATATGGGCTCTTGCAATTCTGACACCCGTCTGGCGGACGCTAAGGCCAAAAGCATGACCACTTTCCAAGTGAGAAATTTTAACTCAACCTTTCGTAAAGGTTCCATCCAGTGAGACAAAAGACATTGTAACACTACGTCAAGATCCCACGGTGCCACGGGTGGCACAAACGGAGGATGGATATACAGCACTCCCTTCACGAAAGTCTGAACTTCAGGAAGAGCAACCAATTCTTTTTGAAAGAAAATAGATAAAGCCAAAATCTGCACTTTGATGAAACCCAATTTCAGGCCTTCATCCACACCTGCTTGCAAAAAAATAAGAATTTACTTACCGATAATTCTATTTCTCGTAGTCCGTAGTGGATGCTGGGAACTCCGTAAGGACCATGGGGAATAGCGGCTCCGCAGGAGACTGGGCACAAAAGTAAAGCTTTAGGACTACCTGGTGTGCACTGGCTCCTCCCCCTATGACCCTCCTCCAAGCCTCAGTTAGGATACTGTGCCCGGACGAGCGTACACAATAAGGAATGATTTATGAATCCCGGGTAAGACTCATACCAGCCACACCAATCACACCGTACAACTTGTGATCTGAACCCAGTTAACAGTATGATAACAGAGGAGCCTCTGGATAGATGGCTCACAACAACAATAACCCTATTTAGTTAACAATAACTATGTACAAGTATTGCAGACAATCTGCACTTGGGATGGGCGCCCAGCATCCACTACGGACTACGAGTAATAGAATTATCGGTAAGTAAATTCTTATTTTCTCTGAAGTCCTAGTGGATGCTGGGAACTCCGTAAGGACCATGGGGATTATACCAAAGCTCCCAAACGGGCGGGAAAGTGCGGATAACTCTGCAGCACCGAATGAGAGAACTCCAGGTCCTCCTCAGCCAGGGTATCAAATTTGTAGAATTTAGCAAACGTGTTTGCCCCTGACCAAGTAGCTGCTCGGCAAAGTTGTAAAGCCGAGACCCCTCGGGCAGCCGCCCAAGATGAGCCCACCTTCCTTGTGGAATGGGCTTTTACAGATTTTGGCTGTGGCAGGCCTGCCACAGAATGTGCAAGCTGAATTGTATTACAAATCCAACGAGCAATAGTCTGCTTAGAAGCAGGAGCACCCAGCTTGTTGGGTGCATACAGGATAAACAGCGAGTCAGATTTTCTGACTCCAGCCGTCCTGGAAACATATATTTTCAGGGCCCTGACTACGTCCAACAACTTGGAGTCCTCCAAGTCACTAGCAGGTACCACAATAGCTTGTGTCATGCCTTCAGCATTTGCTTTGTGTAGATCTGATTACCTTTACTACAGAAAGTTGTATTATTCCCCCATCTAGTGGTCAGTCCCATCAATTAATTTGACCCTCATAGCCTCTTGTAGCCAGTCTTGCAATGCATTCTGGGATGAAGAAGCTGGGATCAGCCTTTCTACTTCCCTCATGGTCCCAGACAGTCATGCTTTACATGGGTCCAACTCTCATATAGCATTCGATGGTGAGTTTGTATATTAAATGTCTCATCTCAACCTGTTTAGCCAGTGAGTAATGTTAGCTGCACTGTAGTTTATACTTGCACATGTAATCACATGTTTGCACAGCCCATGTTATATGTACTTGTGTATATCCATTTTGCTTTTCACATGCATATCATAATTGCATATTCTTGTTTCATTAACAGTTTTACCTCATTATCACACATCATCATATCGTATTGTACATCAAATCAACGCATCATATCTGTGATCCCTTTACTGAATAATAAAACACCGTTCTACAAACACCTCTTCTGAACAGATTATTGAAAAGTAAAGGTGGTTATACTGTAGGCTTCAAATTTGCCAGAAAGGGCTTAGTGAGAGGCTGAACAGTAAAACATCGAATGCTACAAGCAGATGGACTCTCTTACACTGACTCCGTCAGTAAATCATTGCCTGTCAGCAGTGGGGACATATACTGACTTACAGAGCCGTTACACTGCCAGCCACAGCTATCTGCATATGACAGCCACACAGTTTCTATACAGTCTACCAACTATGGCAGCTCAGCAATAGGAGTACCGCCATTTGACTACACAGAAACCTGTACAAGTCAGTGCAGCCACGCTTATAAGGCAACACAACAGTCTCTTCACAGTCAAGCAGCTTCATAACAGTTCAAAGATACTGACTCCTCAGAGATCTGCGACACAGTCTGAACAGTTACTTGCAGACAGCATTACAGCAGTCTCTACACAATCAAACATCTCTACCAGATCACCATGTCACAGAAAACGATATCCTCATACAAAACAAGGTCCCAAGTCTCTGGTTCCTCCAAATCCTTGTCTGTCAGTAATGCAGCCATCATGGCACGTGCAAAAGCGGAAGCCGCAAAAGTAAGGGCTAACTTTGCCGAGCAGGAGATGCAATTAAAAATCGAGAGCAAACGCTTAGAAGCAATCGGCGAGAAGCTCGCTGCAGAGAAGGAGGCAGCGGCTGCCATAGCTGAAGCAGAAATCTTGGAGACTGCAGAACTCCCTGATATAAGAAGAACCAATGTACTTGACACAGAGAATGGATCTCAGGATTCACTGCAACGCACATCAGAATACGTACGTCAAGTCTCAAAAAGAAGTAGCAACCCTCCATCTTTACAAGGTACGCATTCAGACTTCATGCAAACAAATCAAGTACACTCTACAGCGCCACCACCAGTGGACAACAGACCACACATTTGCAAGCAAGAGAATCCTAGACACTGTGAACCTATGAGGGACAACTCTTCCCCACCTCAGATGTCTGAATCTGCAAACTCCAAGAAAGACACAGCCTACTTCACACAGAAGCGGTGTGATACCAACCGTCGGGAACCAGACAACACTAACAGGTATGACTACACACCATATACCTACCGTGTTAATGTACCGACATCTCCAAGAGCCAATCAGGACACATTAGACTTTGCTAAATTTCTCACCCGCCGTGAATTAGTCACGATTAGTATTTCAAAGTTCAATGATCGCCCTGAGAACTTCAGAGCCTGGCAGTCCTCTTTTCAAAATGCTATCAGAGGAATAGACCTTTCACATAGTGAAGAGATAGACCTCTTAATTAAATGGCTTGGGAATGAATCTGCAGAGCATGCTAGAAGGATAAGAGTGATTAACATTAACCACCCTGAGAATGGACTTAGGATGATCTGGGATAGACTTAATGAGTGCTATGGCTCACCAGAGATAATAGAGAGTGCTCTGTTCAAAAGAATAGACGATTTCCCCAGGTTACCCAACAAAGGCTATCAGAGACTCAGAGAACTAAGTAACTTACTAAAAGAACTTCAAGTAGCTAAATGTGAGGGAGATTTACCAGGACTTGCCTTCCTTGACACAGCCAGAGGCGTTAACCCTATAGTGCAGAAACTACCGTATAATCTGCAGGAACAATGGATCAACCATGGCTCCAAATATAAGCGGCAGAACAAAGTGCAATTTCCACCATTCTCAGTTTTCGTGGACTTTGTACACCAGCAAGCTATGACCAGGAATGATCCTAGTTTTGCCTTTACCTTGACAAATACTGCACCTATGGTACCTAACCCCCGCAAAACATCAGTTGCAGTTCACAAGACTAATGTGCATTATTCAGATTCTTTCCGCAGGTCTACCAGCTTTAATCGCCAAGAGACCACAGACAAAGATCCAGCCAAGCAATGTCCTCTGCATCACAAACCGCATCCTCTCCTGAAATGCAGAACCTTCAGAGAAAAGTCCCTGGAGAACCGCAAAGCCTTCTTAAAGGAGAATAGGATCTGCTACAAGTGCTGTTCCTCCACATCACACCTCGCCAAGGACTGCAAGGTTAGTGCTAACTGCACAGAATGCCACAGCACAGACCACAATACCGCTCTACACCCTGGTCCTCCCCCATGGGCTTTGCAACACAGTTATACCGATACAGAGCATGGCGGGGAGCACAGTGTAGAACAAAAAGACACTGTTGCAGTCACACCAGAAATAACTTCACAATGTACCGAAGTCTGCAAAGATGCCATTAGCGGTAGATCCTGCTCCAAAATATGTTTAGTCAAAGTTTACCCCAGAGGCCATCCAGACAAAGCCGTTAAACTTTATGCAATCCTAGATGACCAAAGTAACAGGTCTCTAGCCAGATCAATCTTCTTTGAGACCTTTAATGTTAAAGGACCCAGCACTCCTTACTCCTTAAGATCCTGCGCAGGGAGTTTTGAGACAACAGGAAGGAGAGCAACTGGCTATCAAATTGAGTCCTTGGATGGGAAGACATGTCTCTCTTTACCAACTATCACAGAGTGTGACGAGATTCCAGACAATAGGAGTGAGATTCCTACACCAGATGTAGCTAAACACCATACACATTTGAAACGCATAGCACATGTGATACCAGAACTGGATCCACATGCCCAAATAAATCTACTCATTGGGAGGGATATCCTACAAGTCCACAAAGCCAGAAGTCAGATTAATGGTCCACATAACGCACCTTACGCTCAAAGACTGGATCTGGGATGGGTAATAATAGGAGAAGTATGTCTTGGAGATGTGCATAAACCAGATTCTGTCAACAGCATGCTTACCTGTACTTTAGAAAATGGACGCCCTTCTCTATTCCAGCCATGTCATAACCATTTCCTCATAAAGGAATTACCACACTGTACCTTCATAGACTCAACTAGTGACAACCATATCTGTGACAACTATCAAGATCATCTGGGACACGCAGTCTTCCAGAGAACAAAGAAGGATGACCAGGTGGCAATGTCCATAGAGGACAAACTATTCTTGGAAATAATGGAGAAAGGACTAGTCAAGGATGATGCCAACAGCTGGGTTGCTCCTCTACCCTTTAGAACACCCAGACAACGCCTTCCTAATGACAGAGAACAAGTACTCAAACGCTTCTCTTCACTTAAACACAACTTTCACAGGAAACCAGAGATGAAAGATCATTTCTTCTCCTTTATGGCTAAAATATTTGAGAATGGTCACGCCGAGATAGCTCCCATTCTTAAAGACACAGAAGAATGCTGGTACCTGCCAATGTTCGGAGTATATCACCCGAAGAAACCAGGTCAGATAAGAGTGGTGTTCGATTCCAGTGCCCAGTTTGAAGGTGTTTCTTTAAATGACGTACTCCTGACAGGACCAGACCTCAACAACAAACTCCTAGGAGTACTCATCCGTTTCCGAAAAGACTCTATTGCCTTCACGGCTGACATTCAACAAATGTTTCATTGCTTTCTTGTGAGAGAAAAAGACAGGAATTTCCTAAGATTCTTCTGGTTCAGAGACAATGACCCCTCAAAAGACATCACGGAGTATCGCATGAAGGTACACATCTTTGGTAACAGCCCTTCACCTGCAGTTGCCATCTATGGACTCAGACGTTCAGCTCAAGAGGGTGAGCTAGAGTATGGTTCTGATGTTAGACAACTTGTAGATAAAGACTTCTACGTAGATGACTGCCTAAAATCTATGCCAACAGCCGAGACAGCAATCAGCCTCCTCAAAAGAGCTCAGGAAATGCTTGCTTGTTCAAACCTGAGGCTTCACAAAATAGCTTCCAACAGCAAAGTAGTGATGGAAGCCTTCCCTTCCCAAGATCATACCAGCGATTTAAGAGACTTGGATTTAGGAACCGATTCCCCACCAGCTCAACGTAGCCTTGGACTCTTGTGGGACTTAAAATCTGACACCTTTACCTTCCAAGTAAACAGCGAAGAAAGACTTTTCACTCGCAGAGGTGTTCTCTCTACTCTAAACAGCTTGTACGACCCCTTAGGATTTGCAGCTCCTGTCACTATCCAAGGTAAAGCTTTGCTCAGAGACCTAACCTGTGAGTCAATTGACTGGGATGCCCCACTGCCTCCCCAGAAAAGAAACTTGTGGCAAGAGTGGAAAGATTCTCTATCTACCTTAACCAACCTCCGCATTACACGTCCATATGCCCCCGTGCCTTCTACAGCAGTACAAAACCAGAGACTATGTGTATTCTCTGATGCCTCAACCCAAGCAATTGCTGCAGTTGCATATCTTAAGACCATGGACATCAAGGGACAATGTCATATTGAATTTGTCATGGGCAAAGCAAAGTTAGCTCCACGTCCAGAACACACAGTGCCCAGACTTGAACTTTGTGCTGCAGTACTAGCTGTAGAATTAGCTGAGCTCATTTCATCTGAGTTACCAATTGGACTCTCTGAAGCAGATTTCTACACAGACAGTAAGGTAGTATTAGGCTACATATGCAACGAGACCAGACGGTTCCATGTTTATGTCAGCAATCGTGTGCTAAGAATCAGAAGATCCACCAATCCAAAACAGTGGCACTATGTATCTACTGCTCACAATCCAGCAGATCACGCTACAAGAGCTGTCCCAGCCAGTATCCTCAAAGACACTACATGGCTCAGAGGACCTGAATTCCTGTACAAGGCAGATTCGAACAATCCTGAAAGTAGCATATTCAAGCTAGTAGACGCAGACTCAGATGTTGAAATTCGTCCACAAATAACTACAATCCATACCGTAACTTCAGATTGTCAACTTCAGCCTCACAGATTCCAAAGATTTTCAACTTGGAAATCACTTGTCAGAGCCATTACCTGCTTAACTCACATAGTCCATTCATTTAAACGCAACGCATCTGTAAGTGTGAATGGATGTAAAGGTTGGCATCACTGTCAAAATGTTTACGCACCAGAAGAAACACAACGATCCAAGAGCCTTATCATCCGTGTTGTGCAGCACCAAATCTTTTCCGGAGAGATCGACTGCATTAACAGTGGAAATCCTATTCCCAAAGACAGCACCTTAAAAAAGCTAGACCCTTTTCTTGATGAAAATCATTTATTGAGAGTAGGAGGCCGTCTTCAAGAAGCAAACTTGGAGACAAATGAGAAAAATCCTTTAATCATTCCTGGGAGTCACCACATAGCTTCTTTAATTGTGCAACACTATCACAACGAAGTCAAACACCAAGGACGATTGTTTACCGAAGGAGCTCTACGATCAGCTGGGTTCTGGATTATTGGAGCGAAAAGGTGTGTAAGCAGCACAATCTTCAAATGTATCATTTGCCGTAGACTTCGTGGTACTTCCCAAACTCAGAAGATGGCTAATCTTCCAACAGACAGACTTAGTACAGACCCTCCTTTCTCCAATGTTGGTCTTGATGTATTTGGTCCATGGACTGTCATCACATGACATACTAGAGGTGCGAATGCGAACAGCAAGCGCTGGGCGGTTGTATTCACTTGTATGAGCATCAGAGCTGTTCACATCGAAGTTATAGAATCAATGGACACTTCAAGCTTCATCAATGCCTTTAGACGCTTCATTGCTATCCGTGGCCCAGTAAAACACATCCGGTCCGACAGAGGTACCAACTTCATTGGAGCAGCCAAAGAATTACAAATTAATTCGAACATTGACACTAAAAGCATAGAGAGATATCTCAGTGAGCAAGGTTGTACATGGACCTTCAACCCGCCTCATTCTTCTCATATGGGAGGTGCCTGGGAAAGGATGATCGGCATGATACGCAGAATCCTTGATTCCATATTCTTGCAAGTGGGAACTGCAAGACTTACTCACGAGAGCTTAACAACCTTCATGGCTGAAGTCTCAGCTATCGTCAACGGAAGACCATTGACTTCAGTGTCTAATGACCCAGAAGACCCACTTCTACTTACTCCGGCCACTCTTCTTACACAGAAGACCGGGATTACCTATGCTCCTCCTGGAGAATTCAATACCAAAGACCTGTTCAAACGTCAATGGAGACAAGTTCAAAGCCTTGCAAACACCTTTTGGGACAGATGGAAAAGACAATACCTTTCTACCCTGCAGTCAAGGAGCAAGTGGCAAGTTGCCAAACCCAACTTAAAACCAGGTGACATTGTGCTCGTCAGAGATTGCCAGTCACAACGCAACGAATGGCCTTTAAGTCTTGTCACCAAGACGTTCCCAAGCAAGGATGGGAAAGTTCGTAAGGTTGAGGTCAAGATCTGTAAGCGAGGAGAGACTAAGTTGTTCCTCAGACCAGTGACTGAACTATTCTTATTGTTATCTGTTTAGAGTTTAAAATATGGTACCAGTGATACCAGACGGGGAGTGTCATGCCTTCAGCATTTGCTTTGTGTAGATCTGATTACCTTTACTACAGAAAGTTGTATTATTCCCCCATCTAGTGGTCAGTCCCATCAATTAATTTGACCCTCATAGCCTCTTGTAGCCAGTCTTGCAATGCATTCTGGGATGAAGAAGCTGGGATCAGCCTTTCTACTTCCCTCATGGTCCCAGACAGTCATGCTTTACATGGGTCCAACTCTCATATAGCATTCGATGGTGAGTTTGTATATTAAATGTCTCATCTCAACCTGTTTAGCCAGTGAGTAATGTTAGCTGCACTGTAGTTTATACTTGCACATGTAATCACATGTTTGCACAGCCCATGTTATATGTACTTGTGTATATCCATTTTGCTTTTCACATGCATATCATAATTGCATATTCTTGTTTCATTAACAGTTTTACCTCATTATCACACATCATCATATCGTATTGTACATCAAATCAACGCATCATATCTGTGATCCCTTTACTGAATAATAAAACACCGTTCTACAAACACCTCTTCTGAACAGATTATTGAAAAGTAAAGGTGGTTATACTGTAGGCTTCAAATTTGCCAGAAAGGGCTTAGTGAGAGGCTGAACAGCTTGGTTCAGATGAAACGCTGAAACCACCTTAGGGAGAAAATGAGGACGAGTCCTCAATTCCGCCCTGTCTGAATGGAAGATCAGATAAGGGCTTTTACAGGATAAAGCCGCCAATTCTGACACGCGCCTGGCCGAGGCCAGGGCCAACAGCATGACCACTTTCCATGTGAGATATTTTAACTCCACAGATTCAAGTGGTTCAAACCAATGTGACTTTAGGAACCCCAAAACTACATTGAGATCCCAAGGTGCCACTGGAGGCACAAAAGGAGGCTGTATATGCAGTACCCCTTTTACAAACGTCTGAACTTCAGGAACTGAAGCTAGTTCTTTCTGGAAGAAAATTGACAGGGCCGAAATTTGAACCTTAATGGACCCCAATTTTAGGCCCATAGACACTCCTGTTTGCAGGAAATGCAGGAATCGACCTAGTTGAAATTCCTCCATCGGGGCCTTACTGGCCTCACACCACGCAACATATTTTCGCCAAATGCGGTGATAATGCTTTGCGGTTACATCCTTCCTGGCTTTGATCAGGGTAGGGATGACTTCATCCGGAATGCCTTTTTCCTTCAGGATCCGGCGTTCAACCGCCCTGCCGTCAAACGCAGCCGCGGTAAGTCTTGGAATAGACAGGGTCCTTGCTGGAGCAGGTCCCTTCTTAGAGGTAGAGGCCACAGGTCCTCCGTGAGCATCTCTTGAAGTTCCGGGTACCAAGTCCTTCTTGGCCAATCCGGAGCCACGAGTATAGTTCTTACTACCCTCCGTCTTATAATTCTCAGTACTTTTGGTATGAGAGGAAGAGGAGGGAACACATACACTGACTGGTACACCCACGGTGTTACCAGAGCGTCCACAGCTATTGCCTGAGGGTCCCTTGACCTTGCGCAATACCTGTCCAATTTTTTGTTTAGGCGGGACGCCATCATGTCCACCTTTGGTTTTTCCCAACGGTTTACAATCATGTGGAAGACTTCTGGGTGAAGTCCCCACTCTCCCGGGTGGAGGTCGTGCCTGCTGAGGAAGTCTGCTTCCCGGTTGTCCACTCCCGGAATGAACACTGCTGACAATGCTATCCCATAATTTTCCGCCCAGCGAAAAATCCTTGCAGCTTCTGCCATTGCCCTCCTGCTTCTTGTGCCGCCCTGTCTGTTTACGTGGGCGACTGCCGTGATGTTGTCCGACTGGATCAGCACCGGCTGACCTTGAAGCAGAGGTCTTGCTTGGCTTAGGGCATTGTAAATGGCCCTTAGCTCCAAGATATTTATGTGAAGTGATGTCTCCAGGCTTGACCCCAAGCCCTGGAAATTTCTTCCCTGTGTGACTGCTCCCCAGCCTCGCAGGCTGGCATCCGTGGTCACCAGGACCCAGTCCTGAATGCCGAATCTGCGGCCCTCTAGAAGATGAGTACTCTGCAACCACCACAGGAGAGACACCCTTGTCTTTGGTGACAGGGTTATCCGCTGATGCATCTGAAGATGCGATCCGGACCATTTGTCCAGCAGGTCCCACTGGAAAGTTCTTGCGTGGAATCTGCCGAATGGAATTGCTTCGTAGGAAGCCACCATTTTCCCAGGACCCTTGTGCACTGATGCACTGACACTTGGCCTGGTTTTAGGAGGTTTCTGACTAGTTCGGATAACTCCCTGGCTTTCTCCTCCGGGAGAAACACCTTTTTCTGGACTGTGTCCAGGATCATCCCTAGGAATAGAAGACGTGTCGTCGGGATCAGCTGCGATCTTGGAATATTGAGAATCCAACCGTGCTGCCGCAACACTACTTGAGATAGTGCTACCCCGACTACCAACTGTTCCCTGGATCTTGCCCTTATCAGGAGATCGTCCAAGGGATAACTAAAACTCCCTTCCTTCGAAGGAGTATCATCATTTCGGCCATTACTTTGGTAAAGACCCGGGGTGCCGTGGACAAACCAAACGGCAGCGTCTGAAATTGATAGTGACAGTTCTGTACCACAAACCTGAGGTACCCTTGGTGAGAAGGGTAAATTGGGACATGGAGATAAGCATCCTTGATGTCCAGAGACACCATATAATCCCCTTCTTCCAGGTTCGCAATCACCGCTCTGAGTGACTCCATCTTGAATTTGAACCTTTGTATGTAAGTGTTCAAGGATTTCAGATTTAAAATATGTCTCACCGAGCCGTCCGGCTTCGGTACCACAAACAGCGTGGAATAATACCCCTTTCCCTGTTGTAGGAGGGGTACCTTGATTATCACCTGCTGGGAATACAGCTTGTGAATGGCTTCCAATACCGCCTCCCTGTCGGAGGGAGACGTCGGTAAAGCAGACTCGATGCAGTGAGCCTGTTGCCAGCAGGTCTCACTGAAAATAAAAAACCTAAAACTAAACTTTCACTAAGAAGCTCAGGAGAGCCCCTAGTGTGCACCCTTCTCGGCCGGGCACAAAAATCTAACTGAGGCTTGGAGGCGGGTCATAGGGGGAGGAGCCAGTGCACACCAGGTAGTCCTAAAGCTTTACTTTTGTGCCCAGTCTCCTGCGGAGCCGCTATTCCCCATGGTCCTTACGGAGTTCCCAGCATCCACTAGGACGTCAGAGAAATAAAGGAAACGACCCAGGTGAAACTCCTCCGCAGGAGCTTCTTTGGCTTCACACCATGACACATATTTCTCCAAATACGGTGATAATGCTTCGCCGT
Source organism: Pseudophryne corroboree (assembly GCF_028390025.1). Taxonomy (NCBI): domain Eukaryota; kingdom Metazoa; phylum Chordata; class Amphibia; order Anura; family Myobatrachidae; genus Pseudophryne; species Pseudophryne corroboree. The sequence goes on from NC_086446.1 coordinate 769,761,124, forward strand.
GACCTCCTTTCTAGCCTTAAGGAGAGGGAGGATGACTTACCCGGGAATACCCTTACGAGCTAGGATTTGGCGTTCAACCTCCACGCCGTCAAACAAAGCCGCGGTAAGTCCTGAAATACGCATGGCCCCTGCAGTAACAGCTCCTCTCTGAGAGGAAGCGGCCAAGGATATTCTATGAGCAATTCCTGAAGATCCAGATACCAGGCCCTCCATGGCCAATCTGGAACGACGAGTACTACTGGAACCCTTGTTCGTCTTATGAGCCTCAACACTTTTGGAATGAGAGGAAGTGGAAGGAACACATACACTGACTGAAACACCCATGAAGTTACCAGGGCGTCCACCGCACTGGCTTGGGGGTCCCTTGACCTGGAACAATACCTCGGAAGCTTCTTGTTGAGGCGAGACGCCATCATGTCTATTTGAGGAATTTCCCAATGCCTTGTAACTTCTGCAAATACCTCTTGATGAAGGGCCCACTCTCCTGGATGGAGATCGTGTCTGCTGAGGAAGTCTGCTTCCCAGTTGTCCACGCCTGGAAGGAAGACTGCTGACAGGGCGCTCACGTGCTTTTCCACCCAGCGGAGAACTCTTGTGGCCTCCGCCATTGCCGCTCTGCTCTTTGTTCCGCCCTGGCGGTTTACGTACGCCACCGCTCTTATGTTGTCCGACTGAATCAGGACAGGTAGACCTTGAAGAAGGTTTTTCGCTTGCAGAAGGCCGTTGTGGAGACAAGATTCCTGGCTTCACCATTTTCCCTGGAAACTTCTTTCTTGTGTGACTGCACCCCAGCCTCGGAGACTTGCATCCGTGGTCAGCAGGACCCAATCCTGGATTCCGAACCTGCGTCCCTCTAGAAGGTGAGAACTTTGCAGCCACCACAGGAGAGAAATTCTGGTCCTGGAAGATAGGCTTATTTTCTGGCGCATGTGCAGGTGAGACCCGGATCATTTGTTCAGCAGGTCCCACTGAAACACCCGGGCATGAAACCTGCCAAATGGAATGGCTTCGTAAGCCGCAACCATCTTCCCTAGCACTCGCGTGCATTGATGAATCAACACACTTGGAGGTTTCAGAAACTCCTTGACCATGCAATGGATTTCCAGAGCTTTTTCCGCTGGAAGAAACACACTCTGTAGTTCCGTGTCTAGGATCATGCCCAAGAAGGGCAACCGAGTTGTCAGGATCAACTGAGACTTTGGCAAATTTAGAATCCAACCATGATGTCGCAGAACCGTCAGGGAGAGTTCCACATTCCTCAGCAACTGCTCTTTGATCTCGCCTTTATCAGGAGATCGTCCAAGTACGGGATAATTGTGACCCCTTGCTTGCGTAGGAGTACCATCATTTCCGCCATCACTTTGGTGAAGACCCTCAGGGCCGTGGAAAGCCCAAATGGCAACACCTGAAATTGGTAATGACAATCCTGGACCGCAAATCTCAGGAAGGCCTGATGAGGAGGATATATCGGGACATGGAAGTAAGCATCTTTTATGTCGACTGACGCCATAAAATCCCCCCCTTCTAGGCTGGAGATCACAGCTCGAAGAGATTCTATCTTGAACTTGAAAGTTTTCAAGTACAGATTGAGGGATTTTAGGTTTAGGGTCGGTCTGACCGAGCCGTCCGGCTTCGGCACGACAAAGAGGCTTGAATAAAACCCTCCCCCCCGTTGGGACAGGGGAACCGGGACAATGACCCACTGTTTACACAACTTTTGGGGGACCCAAGGATCTAGGCCCGATTGAATCCAGACCTGACTGAAGAATCGGAGACGGGCCCCTTCCCGTAGGGAAGCCCCAGCGTCATGCGGTGGACTTGGCAGAGGCGGGGGAGGACTTTTGGTCCTGGGCGCCTGACTCAGCAGGCTACCTTTTTCCCCTTTCTGTACCTTTTTAAAGCGAGGAAGGACGCGCCCCTTCCTTTTTTGTATTTATTAGGCCAAAAGGACTGCATCTGATAATGGGGTGCCTTTTTCTGTTGTGCGGGAACATAAGGAAGAAAAGATGACTTACCCGCAGTAGCGGTAGACACCAGGTCAGCGAGGCCGTCACCAAACAAGACACTACCTTTATAAGGGAGAGCTTGCATAGCTTTCTTGGAGTCGGCATCAGCATTCCATTGATGAATCCACAGCGCTCTCCTGGCCGAGACTGCCATGGTATTGGCCCTTGATACCAAGAGGCCAATATCCCTTTCCGCATCCTTTAGGTAAGCTGCAGCGTCCCTGATATAACCAAGAGTCAAAAGAATGTTATCCTTATCAAGAGTATCCATGTCAGATGCCACATTATTAGCCCGCTTAGCAATAGCACTACTCACCCATGCCGACGCCACTGCAGGTCGGAGGAGTGCACCCTTAGTAACATAAATGGCCTTTAATGTAGTTTCCTGCTTGCGATCCGCAGGATCCTTGAGGGCAGCCGTGTCCAGAGACGGAAACGCCACTTTTTTGGACAGTTGAGACAGAGCCTTATCCACATTGGGAGAGGACTTCCACTTCTTCCTGTCGTCAGAGGGGAAAGGATATGCCATAAAAATTCTCTTGGGAATCTGCCACCTTTTGTCAGGCGACTCCCAAGCTTTTTCACAAAGCGCATTCAGTTCATGAGAGGGGGGAAACTTCACCTCTGGCTTTTTCCCTTTAAATAAACAAACCCTAGTATCTGGAACAGCAGGTTCATCAGAGATATGTAAAACATCTTTAATAGCCACAATCATGTACTGAATACTCTTTACCAATTTTGGATGTAAAGTGGCTTCACTAAAGTCGACACTGGAATCAGAGTCCGTGTCGGTATCCGTATCTGCCATCTGGGTAAAGGAACGTTTCTGTGACCCTGAGGGGGCCTGTACCTGAGACAAGGCGTCCTCCATGGATTTCCTCTATGTTTGTGTCTGAGAATCAGATTTATCCAGCCTCTTAGACAGTAAAGCCACATGTGCATTCAGTGTACTCAGCATATTCACCCAATCAGCAGTCGGCTGTGCTGACAGAGCCACTCCCAAATCTTTCTCTGCGCCCCCAGTAACTTCCTCCGGGGAGGAGCACTCAGCCTCAGACATGTCGACACACGGTACCGACACACACACACTGGCAAAAGGGGACAGACCCACAGGGAAGCCTGTAGAGAGAACACAGAGGGAGTATGCCAGCTCACACCCCAGCGCCCATATACTACTAAAAAACTAATATATGATATCTGCGCTGTATTATATAGCACCAATTGACTGTGCCCCCCCCCCCCAACCTCACCCTGTTTTGCTCCCAGTACTTGAAAGGAGAGTGGAGGTCCGGGCCAGCGTCTCTGCATGCACTGTGAAGAGAGAAAATGGCGCTGGTAAGCTGTGCGGCTAAGCCACGCCCCTTCCCGGCGCGCTGCAGTCCCGCTCAAATTTAAATTATTATACTGGCGGGGGTCTCATACATAGTGCCCAGGCACCTCTAATATGCAGTTTTGCCAGTTAAAAAAAACTCAGTAACTTGCTGCCCAGGGCGCTCCCCCCCAGCGCCTTGCACCCTGTGAGTGCCGTTGGTGTTGGTGTGTGGGAGCATGGAGCGCAGCGCGACCGCTGCGCTGTATCTCAGTTACTGAAGTCTTCTGCCGTCACTGAAGTCTTCTGCATACTCACCCGGCTTCTCTCTTCTGTGAGGGGGTGACGGCGCGGCTCCGGGAACAAGCAGCTAGGCGCACCAAGTGATCGAACCCTCTGGAGCTAATGGTGTCCAGTAGCCTAAGAAGCAGAGCCTTTAACTAAGAAGAAGTAGGTCTGACTTCTCTCTCCTCAGTCCCACGATGCAGCGAGCCTGTAGCCAGCAGGTCTCCCTGAAAATAAAGAACCTAACAAAAGTCTTTCCAGAGAAACTCAGGAGAGCTCCCCTAGTGTGTGTCCAGTCTCTCCTGGGCACAGAATCTAACTGGAGTCTGGAGGAGGGGCATAGAGGGAGGAGCCAGTTCACACCCAGTAAAAGTCTTATAATGTGCCCATGTCTCCTGCGGATCCCGTCTATACCCCATGGTCCTTTTGGAGTCCCCAGCATCCTCTAGGACGTAAGAGAAAGAAAAATAGGATTTTAATTACCTACCGGTAAATCCTTTTCTCGTAGTCCGTAGAGGATGCTGGGGTCCACATTAGTACCATGGGGTATAAACAGGTCCACTAGGAGCCATTTGCACTTTAAGAGTTTAATAGTGTGCTGGCTCCTCCCTCTATGCCCCTCCTACCAGACTCAGTCTAGAAACTGTGCCCGAGGAGACGAACATACTTCGAGAGAAGAAAATACACAGATAGTGGTGAGATTCACACCAGCTCACACATAACAATGCAAACCAGGCCAACCAGCCTGAACAATTCCAGCAACAGCTGAATAACAGTACTTAATCAAGTAACAACACAGTACTAAACCAAGTAACAAGGCAGTACAAGTAGCAACTGCAAGAAAAAGAAGCGCTGGGCGGGCGCCCAGCATCCTCTACGGACTACGAGAAATCAGGATTTTAATACTTACCGATCCCTTTCTCCGATTCCACAGGGGCCACTGGAGCGCAGTTACAATGGGGAAATAGTAGGCAGTAATTGGGAGCTGGCACTTTAAAATTCTAACACTGTGGCTAGCTCCTCCCCTACTATCTCCCCTCCAAGCCAGTCTACGTAAAACTGTGCCCGAGGAGAGCTGTAATAAACAAACCTTAAGGTAGAGGAGTTTAATGACGCCCTGTAAATCAGGATAACACAAACCAAACCTGGAACAGAACTGAACAAAAAACAGGCTAACCTAAACTCAACAAGCAGTCATATATTGATCTGCAAACCGTTAAGCAAAAAACAAGGAGGAAACAGCACTGGGCGGGCGTCCAGTGGCCCCTGTGGAATCGGAGAAAGGGATTTATCGGTAAGTACCAAAATCCTGATTTATCCTTCATCCACTAGGGGCCACTGGAGCGCAGTTACAATGGGGACGCCCCAGAGCTCCCAAAACGGGTGGGAGAGCGCTGAGAGTCCTGTAAAACCGCTCGGCCAAACTGAGATGCCGAGACTGCAAAAGTGTCAAACTTCTAGAATTTGACAAACGTATGTCGGCCCGACCAAGTAGCCGCCCGACATAAAGTAGTCATGGAGACCCCACGGGCAGCCGCACACGAAGGTCCCACAGAGCGCGTGGAGTGCGCTGAAATGGAAGATGGAGGTTCCCGAGAAGCTGCCAAATAAGCTTGTCTGATGGTAAGTCGAATCCATCGAGACAAGGTCTGCTTAGAAGCCGGCCAACCACGGTGGGCAGCATCGTATAGAACAAATAAGGAATCTGACTTCCGAATAGCTGAAGTCCTATCCACATAGATCTTGAGCGCCCTGACAACGTCCAATGATCTCGAATCCGGAGAGTCCGGGACCACAAGCGGCTGATTGATGTGAAAATCAGACACCACCTTAGGTAGAAAGGACATGCGAGTACGAAGCTCGGCCCTATCCGCATGAAACACCAGGTATGAAGACCTACAAGAGAGCCCCAAGTTCCGACACCCGTCTAGCTGAAGCCAGCGCCAGGAGAAGAACCACCTTCCAGGTGAGATATTTTATCTCTACTGATTCCAGGGGCTCAAACAATGAAGACTGCAGAAAAGACAGGACAAGACTGAGATCCCATGGCACTGTCGGAGGACGGAAGGGAGGCTGTATTCGAAGAACCCCTTGAAAGAAAGTCTGAACCTCAGGCAGCAAGGCTAACTTTTTCTGGAAGAAAACCGAAAGAGCAGAGACCTGCACTTTTAGTGAACCCAGTCTTAGGCCTGCTGAGAAACCCGCCTGCAAAAAATGGAGAAGACGGGCTAAGCTATACACGGAAGGAGAAAATTCTCGACGTTCACACCAGGCTACATAAGCCTTCCAAATGCGGTAGTAGTGAGAAGATGTGACTGACTTTCTAGCCCAAAGCATAGTAGGTATAACTGTATGAGGAATCCCCTTCCTTTTCAAGATGGCTTTCTCAACAGCCTGCGTAAGTCTGGATAAAGAAAAGGACCCTGTTGTAGAAGGTCATCTCGTAAGGGCAGGGGCCAAGGCTCGGCCACTGACAACAGGTGTAGGGTGGAGTACCAAACCCTGCGTGGCCAATCCGGAGCCACCAGGAGGACCAGAGCGTCTTCTCTCTTGATGCGTTGCAGAACCCTCGGCAACAGCGGGAAAGGAGGAAAGAGGTAAACGAACCGGAAATTCCAAGGAGCCGTGAGGGCATCCACTCCCGCCGCCGCCGGGTCACTTGTCCGAGAGTAATAAAGAGGCAACTGATAGTTCCGGCGGGACGCCATGAGGTCGATCTGTGGTTTTCCCTACCGGCGTACCAGTTGCCAAAACACCTGGGGATGTAGTGACCACATGTCCTGGCGGCTTAGATAATCGGCTTCCCAATTGTCCACTCCCGGAATTAATATTGCCGAGAAGGACAGAGCACACTTCTCCGCCCAGAGAAGGATGTTGGTGACCTCCCTCATCGCCGCACGGCTGTGAGTGACGCCCTGACGGTTGATGTACGCTACCGTCGTGGCGTTGTCGGACTGAACTCTGACCGCTCGACCGCGCAGTAAGTGATGTGCCTGAAGTAGGGCGTTGTACACCGCCCTTAGTTCGAGAATGTATATGGGGAGAGCGGATTCGTGGATTGACCAGCGCCCCTGAAACCGATGTTCCAGGGTCACTGCCCTTCAACCTCCTCACCGCGGACTGGCGTCCGTGGTGAGGAGAGTCCAATCCCATATACCGAACCGTCTTCCTTCCAACAAATGTGTCGACTGGAGCCACCAGAGCAGCGACGACCATGCCTTTGGAGATAGCGTCACCCGCTGATGAAGGAACAGATGAGATCCTGACCACTGATGTAGAAGACACAGCTGAAACGGTCGAGAGTGGAAGCGACCGTACGGAAGAGCTTCAAACGCTCCTACCATCTTTCCCAGAAGGCGAATGCACAGATACACTGACACCCGACGGTGTCGAAGAACCGATCTTACCATTGTCTGCAGAGACAGTATCTTGTCCTGCGGAAGGAAAACCCTCTGACGGACTGTGTCGAGAATCATCCCCAGAAACAACAGCCGTTGTGAGGGGCATAAGTGAGACTTCGGGAAATTCAGGATCCACCCATGTCGAATCAGAAGGTCCTGTGTGATCAAAATATTCTGAAGTAACCGTTCTGCTGAGATTGCTTTTATTAGCAGATCGTCCAGATAGGGAACAATTGTCACACCATGCTTCCGAAGTAGGGCCATCATGACCGCCATGACCTTTGTGAACACTCTGGGAGCAGAAGGGAGACCGAAAGGAAGGGCCTGGAACTGTAAATGAGTGTCCTGTATTGCGAACCGGAGAAAAGCCTGATGAGGAGGCCAAATGGGAACATGTAAGTATGCATCCTTGATGTCTAAGGATGCCAGAAACTCGTTTTTTTCCAACCCCGCAATAACAGACTGGAGGGACTCCATCTTGAACTTGAATACCTTCAAATACGGATTGAGATCTTTCAAGTTCAGGATTGGCCTGACCAAGCCGTCCGGCTTCGGTACCAGAAACAGGCTTGAGTAATAGCCCTGTTTCCGATGATGAGAAGGAACAGGGATCACCACCCTTGCGGATAGAAGCTTCTGGACCGCTGCCTGTAAGGCAACTCCTCGGTTATCGGAAACTGGCAAACCCGTGGTAAAAAAACGGTGGGGCGGTTGTTCCTGAAAATCGAGCTTGTAACCGCAAGTGATTAGAGCCCGGACCCAAGCGTCTGGGCAGGACTGTGTCCAGACCTCCTTGAAATCCCACAGACGAGCTCCCACCCTGTGATCTCCCAGGTGGGAGGAAAGCCCCTCACGCGGTGGTAGTGGTAGAGGACTTAACCTCTGACTGGGCTGAGGTTGCGGAACGTCTACCCCTGCCGCCGCCTCTACCTCTATGGCCACGGAAGGTAGAAGCTCCACCTCTGGCCTGGCCTCGAAACCTGTAAGGGGCACAAAAGGATCGAAAAGAGGGACCCCTATATGGCCTGCGAGTGGCTGGAGCAGCAGAAGGAAGATAAGTCGACTTACCTTCGGTGGCCTGAGAGATCCAGGCATCCAGATCCTTACCAAACAGAAACTCACCCATAAAGGGCAACGCTTCTGCCGCCCTTTTGGATTCCGTATCCGCCTGCCACTGCCGGAGCCAGAGAGTTCTGCGGGCCGCAATTGCTAAAGCGGAAATTCTAGCTCCGAGAATACCTATGTCCTTGGATGCTTCGCAAAGATAAAGGGCTGATTCACGGATGTGTTCCGCCAACTCTATCAATTGATCCGCCGGCAATTCGTCACGAATTCCAGAGGACAAATGCTCCGCCCAAGCTTCGATCGCCTTGTTGACCCAACAACCTACCTGCGCCGGGCGATGTAATACCCCTGCCGCAGAGTAAATATTCTTTAAGGTAGATTCCAACTTCCTGTCTGACGCCTCCTTAAGCAAAGTTGCACCCGGAACTGGTAGGACCGTCTTTTTGGACAGATGAGATACCGAAGGCTCCACCATCGGAGAGGTCTCATAACGTGTCCTGCTATCTGCGGGAAAAGGATAAGAAGACAAGTTTTCTTGATACCTGAAATTTGGCGTCTGAATGTTTCCAGGCTGCCCTTATGAGCGCATCCAGCTCCTCCGAAACTGGAAAGGTCACCGGCAGGCATTGGTTGGTGCCAAACCTTGAAGGGCGTAAGGCGTCCTGCTCTGGTCTCCTCCACCTGTAATACTGAGCGAACAGCAGTAATAAGAGCCTCTATACCCTGAGCTACTGGTTCAGAGTCCCCGTATACCTGATCCTCATCAGTATCCTGTATATCAACATCTTGTATATCCTGTAAATCTAACCCCGCCTCATCTAATTGAGGCATATCATCGTCAAAGTCCTGCAACACAGAGGCTAGCAATCTCTTTTTAGAAGCCTGTTGAGGGGGCTAAAGGAAGGGGCTTGGGAAGGGATCACAGCCATAGAGAGCCCTTCCACTGACTTTGCCAATGAGACAGCCCATGCAGGTTCTGGCTCCGGTACCTGGACTCTATCTTCCCGAGAGGCTTTAAGTTCCTCAGTCCATGTCGGGGCGCTCTGGGGTTCTGAGGAGGGCTGAGCCGATGGCTGTGACTACTCACATAAAATCTGACCCTGCTTTTGTGTTGCCTTGGAGCCTTTACTGGCCATGGCAGCGCCTAACACTGTGACCCTCCCCCACAGGAAAGGAGGGAGGGGGGAAAGCAGGGAAAACAAGCAGCCTGATCTATCCTGCACGATACTGTGCAGTGACAGGCTTGCAGGACGATTTAGGTATCCCCCAGTGCCCCCCTTCCCCACTTTAACAGCCTCACTGCGTCCGTGGCGCTCCTCTGTCCCGCTCTGGAGAAAGGGAATGGCCGCCAGCGCGCGCTACTTCCGGCGTTGCAGAGCGGGACTAAGCTCCGCCCCCCTCCGCAAAGGCGCCAGATTCAAAGTCTGCTTTGCGCCTTTTGCCGGATCCCCGTAGCGGCTCTGGCGGGGATCCGAGCGGAGAGGAGGGGGGGGGCGAGCGAGCGGGTGGGCTGCGTGTGGTAACAAAACCAGAGCATCTACAATAAATAAATAATAAAATCATTCACTGTAACTTTATTCAAACCCCCCTGCCACCCTGTGATCTCAACCCTGCAGAGAGCCTGGGGGGAAGGGAAAGGGGGGGGGGGGGGGGGCGGTAGGGTGAGGATAGCACACACTCACCTTTTCTGTGGTGGAGTGGCCCTGACACACGCAGCGGTGTCCGGCCGCTTTTGACACTTACCGCTGCCATGCTGCCGGAATCTTCTGCTGGTGGAGCGGCCCCGACACGCGCCGCACGCAGCGGTGTCCGGCCAGCTCAGGAGAGCTCAGTGTCTCCCACAGCCGGGGCCCATCCCGAGCCGCAAGCAGCTGCAATGGGACCCCGCCGGCAGCTCCCGCGGTGCAGACTGGCAGTGGCAGAGCTGCCAGTCTGTGCATGTAAGAAAGAAAAATTTAAATAATAAAGAAAAAAATTCTTCAGATAAAACCCAAGTGACCAGCTCATCTCGGGCACTAACTAAGACTGGTTTAGAGGGGAGATAGGGGAGGAGCTAGCCACAGTATTAGAATTTTAAAGTGCCAGCTCCCAATTACTGCCTACTATTTCCCCATTGTAACTGCGCTCCAGTGGCCCCTAGTGGATTAAGGAGAAAATAAGATTTTACTCACCGGTAAATCTATTTCTCGTAGTCCGTAGTGGATGCTGGGGACTCCGTAAAGACCATGGGGCTCCGCAGGAGACTGGGCACTTTAAGAAAGATTTAGTACTATATCTGGTGTGCACTGGCTCCTCCCTCTATGCTCCTCCTCCAGACCTCAGTTAAGGAAACTGTGCCCGGAAGAGCAGACATAATAAGGAAAGGATTTGGAACCCAGGGTAAGATTCATTCCAGCCACACCGTACAACTTGTGATAACTTACCCAGTTAACAGTATGAACATAACTGAGCCTAACTGAACAGATGGCTCATAACCAAAACCCTGTATTACGCAATAACTATATACACGTATTGCAGAAAGTCCGCACGTGGGACGGGCACCCAGCATCCACTACGGACTACGAGAAATAGATTTACAGGTGAGTAAAATCTTATTTTCTCTAACGTCCTAAGTGGATGCTGGGGACTCCGTAAGGACCATGGGGATTATACCAAAGCTCCCAAACGGGCGGGAGAGTGCGGACGACTCTGCAGCACCGAATGAGCAAACTCAAGGTCCTCCTTAGCCAGGGTATTAAACTTGTAGAACTTAGCAAAAGTGTTTGAACCCGACCAAGTAGCTGCTCGGCAAAGTTGTAATGCCGAGACCCCTCGGGCAGCCGCCCAAGAAGAGCCCACCTTCCTTGTGGAATGGGCCTTTACTGATCTTGGATGCGGCAATCCTGCCGCAGAATGAGCTTGCTGAATCGTGTTACAGATACAGCGAGCAATAGCTTGCTTTGAAGCAGGCGCACCCAGCTTGTTGGGTGCATACAGTATGAACAGTGAATCAGACTTTCTGACTCCAGCCGTTCTAGAAACATAAATATTCAAAGCTCGGACTACACTGAGTAACTTGGAGTCCTCCAGGTCACGAGTAGCCGCAGGTATCACAATAGGTTGGTTCAGGTGAAAAGATGACACCACCTTCGGCAGAAACCGCGGACGGGTCCGCAATTCTGCCCTATCTACATGGAAAATCAGGTAGGGGCTCTTACAGGAGAAAGCCGCCAATTCTGACACCCGCCTAGCCGAAGCCAAGGCCAACAGCATGACCACTTTCCAAGTGAGATATTTGAGCTCCACTGTCTTAAGTGGCTCAAACCAGTGAGATTTCAGGAAATCCAAAACTACATTGAGATCCCACGGTGCCACTGGTGGCACAAAAGGGGGCTGAATATGCAGCACTCCTTTAACAAATGTCTGAACCTCAGGCAGTGAAGCCAGTTCTTTTTGAAAGAAAATGGATAGGGACGAAATCTGGACCTTTATGGATCCTAGTTTAAGGCCCATAGTGACAACTGCCTGCAGGAAGTGTAGGAATCGCCCAAGCTGAAATTCCTCTGTAGGGGCCTTCCTGGCCTCACACCAAGCAACATATTTTCGCCATATTCGGTGATAATGTTTTGCTGTCACGTCCTTCCTAACCTTTATTAGCGTAGGGATAACTTCCTCCGGAATACCCTTTTCCGCTAGGATCCGGCGTTCAACCGCCATGCCGTCAAACGCAGCCGCGGTAAGTCTTGGAACAGACAGGGGCCCTGTTGCAACAGGTCCTGTCTGAGAGGCAGAGGCCACGGGTCCTCTGATAGCAACTCTTGCAGTTCTGGGTACCAAGTTCTTCTTGGCCAATCCGGAACAATGAGTATTGTTCTTACTCCTCTTTTCCTTATGATCCACAGCACCTTGGACATGAGAGGTAGAGGAGGGAACACGTAGACTGACTGGAACACCCACGGTGTCACCAGAGCGTCCACAGCTATTGCCTGAGGGTCCCTTGACCTGGCGCAATACCTTTTCAGCTTTTTGTTGAGACGGGACGCCATCATGTCCACCTGTGGCAGTTCCCATCGATTTACAATCTGCGAGAAGACTTCTGGATGAAGTCCCCACTCTACCGGGTGTAGGTCGTGTCTGCTGAGGAAGTCTGCTTCCCAGTTGTCCACTCCCGGAATGAACACAGCTGACAGTGCTTGTACGTGATTCTCCGGCCAAAGAAGAATCCTGGTGGCTTCCGCCATTGCCACACTGCTTCTTGTGCCGCCCTGGCGATTAACATGAGCGACCGCAGTGATGTTGTCTGACTGAATCAGCACTGGTTTTTCTCAGAGCATCGGCTCCGCTTGAGTCAGGGCATTGTATATTGCCCTTAGTTCCAGGATATTGATGTGCAGAGAAGCCTCTTGACTTGACCACAGTCCTTGGAAGTTTTTTCCGAGTGACTGCCCCCCCACCCTCGGAGGCTTGCATCCGTAGTCACCAGGACCCAGTCCTGTATGCCGAACCTGCGACCCTCGAAGAGATGAGCACTCTGCAGCCACCACAGAAGAGACACCCTGGCCCTTGGGGACAGGGTGATCAGCCGGTGCATCTGAAGATGCGATCCGGACCACATGTCCAGCAGATCCCACTGACAGATCCTCGCATGGAACCTGCCGAAGGGAATGGCTTCGTATGACGCCACCATCTTTGCCAGGACTCGCGTGCAGTGATGCACCGATACCTTTTTTGGTTTTAGGAGGCCTCTGACCAGAGTCACGAGCTCCTGAGCCTTCTCCTCCGGGAGAAACACCTTCTTCTGGTCTGTGTCCAGAATCATGCCCAGGAAGGACAGACGTGTCGAAGGAATCAGCTGCGACTTTGGAATATTCAGGATCCAGCCGTGCTGTCTCAACACTTCCTGAGAGAGTGCCACATTGATCAGCAACTGCTCTCTGGACCTTGCCTTTATGAGGAGATCGTCCAAGTATGGGATAATTGTAACTCCTTTCTTCCGAAGGAGTATCATCATCTCCGCCATCACCTTGGTAAATATTCTCGGTGCCCTGGACAGGCCAAACGGCAACGTCTGGAATTGGTAATGACAGTCCTGTACCACAAACCTGAGGTACTCCTGATGAGGAGGAAATATGGGGATATGCAAGTAAGCATCCTTGATGTCCAGGGACACCATGTAATCTCCCTCCTCCAGGCTTGCAATGACCGCTCTGAGCGATTCCATTTTGAATTTGATTTTCTTTAGGTAAATGTTCAGGGACTTTAAATTCAAAATGGGCCTGACCGAACCGTCCGGTTTCGGTACCACAAACATTGTGGAGTAGTAACCCCTTCCCTGCTGAAGTAGGGAACCTTCACCACCACCTGCTGGAGATATAGTTTGTGTATTGCCGCCAGCACTACTTCCCTCTCCATGGGGGAGGCCGGCAAAGCAGATTTTAGGAAGCGTTGAGGAGACGCCTCTTCGAATTTCAGCTTGTATCCCTGAGACACAATCTGTATCGCCCAAGGATCCACCCGGGAACACACCCACTGGTGGCTGAAATTCTTGAGACGCGCCCCCACCACTCCTGGCTCCGCCTGTGGCGCCCCAGCGTCATGCGGTAGATTTAGAGGAGGCCGGGGAGGACTTCTGCTCCTGGGCACTGGCTGCCTGATGCAACTTTTTTCCCCTTCTCTTACCTCTGGCAAGGAAAGATGCTCCTCTGACCTTTTTGCTCCTTGGGGGACGAAAGGACTGCATTTGATAATACGGTGCTTTCTTAGGCTGTGAGGAAACATACGGCAAGAATTTTGACTTCCCATCAGTTGCCGTCGAAATGAGGTCTGAAAGACCGTCCCCAAATAATTCCTCACCCTTATATGGTAAAACCTCCATATGTCTTGTCAACGCCTTGTCTACCCTGGGAGGGGCTTCTCAGAGTAATCTGTCCGTTGGCGGGAAAGGATACGCCATAAGTAGCCTCCTGGGAATGACCTTCTTTTCCGGGGATTCCCAGGCTTTTTCACATAATTCGTTTAATTCATGTGATGGGGGGAAAGTAACCTCTTGTTTTTTTCTCCCCAAACATATTAATCCTCTTGTCAGGGACAGGGATTTCCTCAGCAATGTGCAATACATCTTTCATTGCTATAATCATGTATCGGATGGCTTTAGTCATTTTAGGCTGCAATTTAGTCTCATCGTCGTCGACACTGGAGTCAAACTCCGTGTCGACATCCGTGTCGACTAACTTAGATAGTGGACGCTTGAGAGACCCTGACGGCCCCTGCCCTGTGGGATCAGCCCCTGGGTGAGACCCTGACTGTCCCACGGCTTCAGCTTTATCCATCCTCTTATGTAAAGAGGTTACATTGTCATTTAACATTTTCCACATATCCAGCCAACCTTGTGTCGACACCTGAGGTGTCGACACCACATCCATCTGCACCTGCTCCGCCTCCACATACCCTTCCTCATCAAACATGTCGACACTGACGTACCGACACACCTCACACACACTCTGGGAATGCTCTGACTGAGGACAGGACCCCCACTAAGGCTTTTGGGGAGACAGAGAAGGAGTATGCCAGCACACACCACAGCGCTATATAACCCAGGGATTTACACTACAATATGTGTTTACCCTGTAGCTGCTGATTATCACCTTTTTGCGCCTAAATTTATGTGCCCCCCCCCCCCTCTCTTTTTGCCCTTGGAGTACCTGGATACTGCAGGGGAGAGCCCAGGGAGCTTGCTTCCAGCGGAACTGTGAAGTAAAATGGCGCTGGTGTGCTGAGGAAGAAGGCCCCGCCCCCTCAGCGGCGGGCTTCTGTCCCGCATAATCTGTGTAAAAAATGGCGGGGGTATCCCTATATACAGTCTAGGACTGTATATATGGGTATTTTTGCCACCAAAGGTATCTTATTGCTGCCCAGGGCGCCCCCCCCCAAGCGCCCTGCACCCTACAGTGACCGGAGTGTGTAAGTGTGCTGGGGAGCAATGGCGCACAGCTGCGGTGCTGTGCGCTACCTTAGTGAAGACCGGAGTCTTCGTGCCGCCGATTTCGAAGTCTTCTTGCTTCTCCTGGACTTCAGTGCTTCTGGCTCTGTGAGGGGGGCGGCGGCGCGGCTCCGGGAACGGACCGCCAGTGTTCGATCCCTCTGGAGCTAATGGTGTCCAGTAGCCTAGAAGCGCAACCCGGCTGCATGCAGGCAGGTTTGCTTCTCTTCCCTCAGTCCCTCGTAGCAGTGAGTCTGTTGCCAGCAGAGCTCACTGAAAATAAAAAACCTAACAAATATCTTTCTTTTTCTAGCAGGCTCAGGAGAGCCCACTAGGTGCCTCTGCTCTGTCCGGGCACAGATTCTAACTGAGGTCTGGAGGAGGGGCATAAAGGGAGGAGCCAGTGCACACCAGATATAGTACTAAATCTTTCTTAAAGTGCCCAGTCTCCTGCGGAGCCCGTCTATTCCTCATGGTCCTTACGGAGTCCCCAGCATCCACTTAGGACGTTAGAGAAAAGGATTTACCGGTAGGTAATTAAAATCCTTTTTTCTCTTACGTCCTAGAGGATGCTGGGGTCCACATTAGT
This sequence comes from Pseudophryne corroboree, assembly GCF_028390025.1. NCBI lineage: Eukaryota > Metazoa > Chordata > Amphibia > Anura > Myobatrachidae > Pseudophryne > Pseudophryne corroboree. Next base: position 769,776,737 of record NC_086446.1, read on the forward strand.
ACCATGGGGATGTACCAAAGCTCCCAGAACAGGAGGTAGAGCGCAGAGACTCCTGCAGAACTAATTGACCAAACTTTAGGTCCTCTGAGGCCAAAGTATCGAACTTGTAGAACTTAGCAAACATGTTCAACCCCGAATAAGTAGCCGCTCGGCAAAGCTGCAAAGCCGAGACACCCCGGGCAGCCGCCCAGGAAGAACCCACGTTACGAGTAGAGTGGGCCTTAACAGATTTTGGACAAGGCAATCGTGCCGTAGAATACGCATGCTGGATAGTGAACCTGATCCAGCGAGAAATAGTCTGCTTAGAAGCAGGCCACCCAACCTTGTTTGGATCATAAAGGACAAACAGAGAGTCCAACTTTCTGTGACGAGCCGTCCTCTGCCCATAGATCTTCAAAGCCCTCACATCATCCAGGGACTTAGTGGGAATTGAGGAGTCAGTAGCCACTGGCACCACAATAGGTTGGTTGATATGAAAAGCCGACACAACCTTTGGAAGAAACTGCTGACGCATCCTGAGCTCAGCTCTATCCTCATGGAAAATTAAGTAGGGGCTTTTAAAGGACAAAGCCCCCAATTCCGACACACGTCTAGCAGATGCTAACGCCAACAGTGTGACAGCCTTCCATGTGAGAAACTGGAACTCAATCTCCTGTAAAGGCTAGAACCAATCCTATTGCAGGAACTGCAACACCACGTTAAGATCCCAGGGTGCCGTATGAGGCACAAAGGGTGGTTGGATGTGCAGAACCCCTTTCAAGAAAGTCTGAACCTCAGGGAGGCTCAACCAATTGTTTCTGGAAGAAAATGGATAAGGCCGAAATTTGGACCTTTATGGATCCCTAACGCAGGCCCACATCCACACCTGCTTGCAGGAAGAGTAGAAACCGTCCAAGTTGAAACTCCACCGTAGGAAACTTCCTGGATTTACACCAAGACACATACTTTTTCCAAATGCAATGGTAATGTGTTGACGTTACTCCTTTCCTAACCTGTATCAGGGTAGGAATAACCTGGGCCGGAATGCCTTTCCGTGCCAAGATCCGGCATTCAACCTCCATGCCATCAAACGTAGCCGTGGTAAGTCTTGATAAGCGGACGGCCCTTGTTGCAGAAGGTCCTCTCGAAGAGGAAGAGGCCTCGGATCTTCCAGTAGTAACTCCAGAAGATCCGCATACCAAGCTCTTCTTGGCCAGTCCGGAGCAATGAGGATCGCCTGAACTCTTGTTTTCTTTACGAGTTTTAGAATTCTTGGGATGTGTGGAAGTGGAGGGAACACGGACACTGACTTGAACACCCACGGAGTTACCAGGGCATCCACTGCCACTGCCTGTGGATCTCGCGACCTGGAACATTAACTCCAAAGTTTATTGTTGAGGCAGGAGGCCGTCATGTCTATTTGAGGTACACTCCAAAGATTTGTCACCTATGTGAACAACTCCGGATGGAGGCCCCACTCTCCCGTATGAAGATCATGTCTGCTGAGGAAGTCCGCTTCCCAGTTGTCCACTCCCGGAATGAAGATTCCTGACAGCGCCACTGTGCGTCTTTCTGCCCAAAGGAGGATTCTTGTTACCTCCGACATTGCAGCCCTGCTCTTCGTTCTGTCTTGTCGGTTTATGTAGGCCACTGTCGTTACATTGTCCGACTGCACCTGAATGGCCTGATCTTGCAGAACAGGTGGTGCTTGTAGAAGACCGTTGTACACAACTCTTAGTTCCAGAATGTTAATCGGAAGAATGGATTCCAGACTTGAGCACCTTCCTTGGAAGGTTTCCCCCTTGGGTGACAGCGCCCCAATCTCTGAGACTTGCATCCGTAGTTAGAAGGATCCAGTTCTGAATCCCGAACCTGCGGCCCTCGAGAAGGTGAGGCATTTGTAGCCACAATAGGAGTCAAATCTTGGCTTTCGTTGACAGACGAATTCTCTGGTGCATGTGCGGGTGAGATCCGTACCACTTCCATACTGTAGAACCTCGTAGGAGGCAACCATCTTCCCCAGAAGGCGAATGCATTGATTAACCGATACCCGGGCAGGTTTCAAAACATCCCGGACCATTGTTTGCATCACCAACGCCTTCTCCATCGGTAGAAACACCCTCTGCACTTCCGTGTCGAGGATCATCCCAAGGAAAGACAGACAATCTCCTCGTCAGCTCCAAATGTGACTTTGGAAGATTCCGGATCCATCCATGATCCCTAAGCAGTCAATTCGTGAGAGCAATGGACTGAAACAGCCTCTCCCTGGACGATGCCTTTATCAGCAGATCGTCCAAATATGGAATCATGTTCACTCCCTGTCTGCGGAGGAGTACCATCATCTCTGCCATCACCTTGGTGAACACCCACGGTGCCGTGGAGAGGCCGAATGGCAGTGCCTGGACCTGGTGTGGCAGCCAAATCGGAATGAGGAGGTACGCATCCTTGATATCCAGGGATACCAGGAATTCCCCCTCCTCCAGACCTGAGATCACCGCTCTCAGAGACTCCATTTTGAACATGAATTCCCTGAAATAAGGGTTTAACGACTTAAGGCTCAAAATTGGTCTGACCGAACCATCCGGTTTCGGTATCACAATTAGGTTTGAATAGTAACCCTTGCTTTCCAGATGAGGTGGAACTGGAACAATGACATTTGCCTTTTCTAATTTTTGAATGGCTTCCTGTAGGATAGCCCTTACTGTCAGCAAAGCTGGCAAGCCTGATTTGAAGAATCGGTGAGGTGGGAGTTCTTGAAACTCCAGTCTGTACCCCTGGGACACAATATCCTGTACCCAGGGATCCAGGCCAGATGACACCCAGACGTGGCTGAAACGTCCCAGTCTCGCACCCACCAGCCCGTTCTCCAGGCTTTGAGGTCCACCGTCATGCTGAGGATTTTGAGGAACCAGAAGCAGGTCTCTGGTCCAGGATCACCTCTAAAGAAAGTGGTAGAAGGCCTGGGCTTTTTTTGTCTTATCGGTCCGAAAGGACTGCTGCACAGCTGATAAAACAGTTTCTTCGTAGAAGGAGTAGCTGAGGGAAGGAAAGGGGACTTACTGTTGGTTGCCGTGATATTCCACGCATCCAATGCTTCCCCAAATAGAGCCTGACCTGTGTAGGGTAGGTTCTCCACACATCTCCTGGATTCGGCGTCTGTAGATCATTGGCGTAGCCAGAGTCCCCTGCGAGCTGATACCGACATGGTGGCTATCCGTGCAGTCAGCATACCCAGGTCTTTCATGGATTCCACCATGAACCCCGCAGAATCCTGTATGTTACGTAAAAACAATTCAATGTCACTTCTATCCATTGTATCCAAATTCTCTAGTAATGTGCCACCACTTTACTATGGCTTTAGAAATCCATGCACAGGCAATAGTGGGCCTTAAGGCCACTGCTGAAGCAGTGTATATGGATTTGAGCGTAGTGTCAATCTTGCGATCAGCTGGTTCTTTCAACGCGGTAGAATCAGGGACAGGTAAAACTACCTTTTTAGACAGTCTGGAGACGGATGCGTCAACAATTGGTGGGTTTTTAATTTTTTCCTATCTTCCTCAGGGAAGGGAAAATCAACCAGAACTTTTTGGGATCTGGAATTTTTTCTCTGGGTTTCCCCAGAATTTTTAAAACATAGCGCTTAATTCTTTAGACACATCTCCGATGGCCTTATGAGCTGCATACCCCTTAGCAATGGATGCCGCCGCCCCCACCCCCAAGCACATCCCCATCATCGTCTGAAGTATCAGAATCGGTATCCGTGTTATCTTGCATAATTTGGGCAAGTGCACGATTCTGTGGGAACATGCTAGGGGGTTTTGCAGGAATAGGGACAGAGCCTGACCAAACTGCCATAGACTTCTTCAACACCTGAGTTTCAGTCTCAGTATTAGGTTCAACAATAGGGATCTGAGACAAAGCTTTACAATCCTGTGTACATGGAATGGATCCCTCCTGAGAGGAAACATCTTCTGCAGCATATGACACAGTCACTAGACATGACTATGGGAGATCGTAAACACACACACACATGCACACACACAGGGAAATGTCAGACAGTTTCCCCCTAAGTATGCCACAGAGAGACACAGAGATTGGAGCCAACCCACACAGAGCGCTTTTTAAGGTAGAACTAATGACACTACCAGCGCTGTCCGTGTACCTTAATAGACTACACAGACTTTACACAGCCTCACCCCCCCCCCCCCCCCCCTTGGAGGGACAGCTCTCAATGTCAGCGCTTCTGCAGGCAGGAAAATGGCGCTGAACACTGCCGGGTCCGCTGAGAAGCTCCGCCCCCTTTCATGGCGCTGCTTCCCGCTCTCCTGTAGTTTATACTGGCCTGAGGAATTGTTCTGGCAGTGATCCTGGGACCCTGACAGGCTTGTTGGACAGTGTAGTGTGTAGGTGCTGGCTCAGGGCGCCGCACCATGTACTGCTGAGCCCCAGAGTGCAGTCAGTACTGCGCTCCCTACCCTGTTGCCGCCATCTACACACCGGCTCCCCGGGGGGTGGTGACTAACTCGCCACTGAAGTCTTCTGGCTCTGTAAGGGGGTGGTGGCATGCTGCTGGGGTGAGTGATCACCTGGTCATTAGCTTCTGCTCACACTGGTCTCTACGGGAGCAGTAGGATTTGCCGGGCGCGTGGGATCCCGGTGCTCGTAATACAGACGCCAATTCCCGATTTGTAAGATGCCGACAGGGGTAAATATCAGGTGTTCTCCTGTCTCCCAAACCCTTCCTCCCAGCAGCCTATCCGTGACCTCCCAACTTGGAGCCTAACCCTAACCCCTTGTCCCCACTGCCTAACCCTCCCCCACCACCCGCAGCCTATCCCTAACCCCACCCTCCCCGCAGCCTATCCCTAACCCCACCCTCCCCGCAGCCTATCCCTAACCCCACCCTCCCCGCAGCCTATCCCTAACCCCACCCTCCCCGCAGCTTATCCCTAACCCTCCCCGCAGCCTAAACCTAACCCTCCCTGCAGCCTAAACCTAACCCCCCCTCCCGCAGCCTAAACCTAAGCCCCCCCCTCCCCGCAGCCTAAACCTAACCCTCCCCTCCCTGCAGCCTAACCCTAACCCCCCTCCCCGCAGCCTAAACCTAACCCCCCCCCTTTTCCACGGCTTACCTGCTTGCGGTGCAGTCTCTCTTCATTCGGGATCCCGCTTGTCTGTATCCCACACCAAGATGGTGTACCCTTCTGGATGCCGGTGTCACCATTCAGACGTCGGTATTCTGACTGTCTCTACTACACCTGAAAACCTCTCCCTTATCTGCTGATGGAGATGAAAGGGTGGCCAGATCAGTTTAATTTACTTGGATGGGAAATAGACGGACTCTTCGTATTTATTACGGCATCACTGAAGCGGCTTCTTTACCGCTGTGGCCTCTTACACCTCCTTCTTCCCTAATTCTGTGTCTCCAGAACTCTCCTGAATACACAGCAAACACACAACACACACACACAGGAGATCCCACCCTCACGTCAGACAGGGAGCACACAGCAACTTCTGGATAAATAAATCACACACGTTACGGATCTGATTTTTTTCCCTTTTTTAATAAAGTTCACACAGTAGCAGTGGCCCCTCTCTGCCAGGAACACAAGACAATACAAAGTTCTTCAACTCCAGTAATCTCATCACGGGTTGTGTCCAACTCACAGCGAGGCGGCCAGGCCAGTTGCAGGTTCAATTTGAGGGACACAGGAATTACAAGGTGGTTGCGGGTGGGGGTTCATCGTTCATCATTTCTTCCCTGGTTTGACCAGTAGACTGTCACTGCAAGGAGAGGAAGAGTGTGAGACACAGAGGGAGGAAGCAGCCATCGGAGGACAGACACAGGGGGTCACGCAGACAAGAGAATCATTGGTTCAATAAAAAAGAAAGAAAGAAAGAAAGAAAGAAAGAAAGAAAGAAAGAAAGAGAAAAAGAAAAAGAAAGAAAGAAAGGATCGTTAAAGATGTATTACAGATCTACTAACGATATACAGACATACGTCTGACTGTGCAGCAGCCGAGAGAAGCAAATTGTTATTTCAGGCAGACTTGGTGTGAAAGGACATAGGAAAGGATAAGAGATATACAAAGCCAGCCAATGGTTATAACAGGTAAACGGAGAAAGGCCAGGGATTCTGACCATACAAACAAGCTTACCTTCCCCTGCAATGTTCAATGTCCCAGGTGATGAGAGAGAGAGAGAGAGATTAATAATGCTGCATGTAACAAACCCTCTTATATAAAACTTACAGCTTGGACGAGTGGCCCTAAGGCGAGGAATGTGTGACATCACAGGTGCGGAGCCTGATGTCACTGATCCATAGATATGACAAAGCATTGCAGATATGACATTCTGTGTTTTCTTATAGACTGTGCCAAGGGACACTACAACACTATATCCAGCACCACACTATTATTACGGATGTACTACGTTCTACCGACGATCGGGATCCCGGCACCCAGCATACCGGAGCCGGGTTCCCGACCACTGGAATGCCGGCAGCAGGGCGAGCGCAAAAGAGCCCCTTGCGGGCTCACCACGCTGCAGGCACGGCTATTTATTCTCCCCTTCAGGGATGTCGTGGACACCCAAAGAGGAAGAATAGTTGTCGGTATCCCGGCGCCGGTATGCTGAGCTCCGGCATATCAAATGCTTTCCGATTATTACACCACAGTATAGTATTGTAAGCATGGAGCACTTCTGAGGTTAGTGTCCCTGTCATTGTAATTGGTCCCATATCACGTCAGATAGACGTATATTACTGATAAGGCGCGGGGACTCCTAACGCTTATGATAACGATGTAACGGATATAATATAGCGAGTCACCAGCTACATTCTCGCATACAATGTAGAATGAAGTGTAATAATCCACAGTCATGTGATAAGATACCGGATACCCTCCCAGTAATCCTGTCTCCCTATAAGGCTAAACTGTAGAATGAGGTGTAATAATACAGTCATGTGATAGAATACACAACAACAACCGCTGCCGTCACCCTACCCAGGAATCCTGTGTCCCTATAAGGCCAAATTTTAGATTGAGGTATAATAATACAGTCATGTGATAGGGTACCAGATACCAAAGACTGCTGTCTCCCCACCCAGTAATCCTGTCTCCCTGTAAGGCTAAACTGTAGAATGCGGTATAATAATATAGTCATGTGATAGGATACACAATAACAAACACTGCTGTCTCCCCACCCAGGAATTCTAGCATCCATATAAGTCCAAGCTGTTTAGTCTGATTTACGTTTTGCAGAAGACATACAGGAGCCCTTTATATACACACACTAGCGCGTGCAGGGGTGTATACGATACGACACAACTGCCACCAAGGTAAAACATTACCGCAGTGATATAACCTGATCGTACACAGAGCAGAGACAATACGGATGGGAATACGGAATATACCTGGTGAATGTGTCTTCCTGGAGATTAAGGATTAGACTGTCTGCGTTCAGATATACGCGGTTCTGGGATTGAGCAATCTGAAAGGAGGAGAATGACAACGTCAGTGCAGACACAACTTGGGCGGTGGGATGAAGAGGACAGGACAACCGCAATGCGGGTAACGGTGTGTGGGGTTAATGAAGGCTCGGGTACTCTGCGAATGGAGGTGTTAGGTGGAGTAATAAGGCACACACAACGGCAGTGTAGGTGGGTGGACAGACAAGGCAGAAGTGTTATTATATAACAATGCACCCAGTTTATTACACTCACCGTCTTTGCAATGCCCTGAGCCGCTCTAATCCGTCGCAGTTTTAAGTATCCCGGGTTTTTACTGAGAGCATCGCCAATGTAAGAGACTGTCAAGGAAAAGAACACCAACCACATGGATACAAACATGGAAACAGAACAGGCTGATTATGTGATAAAGGATTGTAAGCTCATGGGCAGCGCCCTCATACCGCTTTGTCTGTCTGTGGTATTACTACGATTGCCACAGCTATAAAGCGTTGTGGCGTACTCTGTCACAATACAAATGAAGGTTAATAACCAGCAAAGCCTGGAAAGGATATCATCTTGGCAGCCGCGGCTTCTCCCTCTGCCTGAACGATCTTCTGTCTCTGATCCTGCTTTGCCTTCTCCACCAGAAACTGAGCGCGCTGCGCCTCTTGCTGAGCTGCGGGTGAGGAGACAGATTGCGGTCAGCGACAAACATGCGCCTGATATTAGCACCGAATACAACTACGAACCTGGCGAGAAACAGGAGACTCAGTTCTCTGAGATGGCTGGAAAGTGACTCCCAGGTGAAGCTGATAATTTTCCCTTGCACGCTATAGTAGTGCAAAGGAAAATTACCGATGTTTGAGTACCGTACTACAAGGTGACGTGCACAGCCGGACATCGGCGAGTACTGAATCTCCCCCATTGATACTTCTTAGACGGGGATTGATGGGCAAGCACATCTGGAAGTCTTAGGGGTACATTCAATAACTGTCGGAAGCTGCCGTCTTGTCAGAAAGACGGCAGCTTCCGACAGTTTTAGGTCGGAAGGGGTTCCGACCTATTCATTACGGCCCCATTTATTCCGACAAGTCGGGAAACCCGACTTGTCGGAATTCTGTCGGAATGCACGTTGATCGGCCGCCGATCAGAGTGCATTGTTGGAAGCAGGGCCAAACCAGACAGGTTTTAGCCCCGTTGCTGACAATCTCAATCCAACTTTAAAAAAGTGAGCTAAGAGCAGGAGACAGGGGAGCAGTGGGGAGAGCAGGAACCCAGCGGCAGTGTCCATCCGGCTCAAGCAAGCGAGGTCCCGCTTGCTGGAGCCGGATGGACGCTGCCGTGAGCCACTGCTGCTGCAGCCACTGCTCTCCCATCTCCTCCGCTGTCTCATCCCCAGCGCCGCTGACATTACCTCCTCCCGACGCCGCTGTCATCCCCTCCACCCGGCGCCGCTGTCATCCTCTTCTCCCGGCGCCGCTGTCATCCCCTCCTCCCGGCACCGCTGTCATCCCCTCCTCCCGGCACCGCTGTCATCCCCTCCTCCCGGCACCGCTGTCATCCCCTCCTCCCGGAGAGGCAGACTGCTCCCTCCCCCAAGCGCCGCCGACAGCTTCCCCTACTGCTGACAGCAGCAGCGGTAGCAGCAAAACATGACATCGGGAGCAGCCAAATCCGACAGTCGGATTTGGTCGCTCTTTTGAATAGGGGTTGTCGGGTCCATTCCGACAACTGCATGTCGGAAAAGACCAGACTCTTATCGAATATACCTAATAGTAGTGGAATAAGAGTTGCAGGTCCTTACCCACTTGCTTGGACTCGACGGCGGCTGTGTACTGTGCGCTGAAGCTCAGCTCGGTGATAGCCACATCGTCCATGATCAGATTGAAATCCTTTGCTCGCTCTGTCAGCTCACGACGGATCAGGAGAGAGACCTGAGATTACAGGTGATAAGACCAACGTGACCATATGAGAGACACAGATGAAGAGGAGTCCATATAGAGTAATACAGTATATGGAGCTTTAAACAATCTGTGCAGCTCTGCAGCCACCAATTCCTCCCCCCCCTCCCACTTATCTCTACACTCAGCCTTCCCCTGACATCACCAGCATGCAGAATTTCCTCCCCCAGTCTCTTTAATGCTGCCTCACACCGGCCCACCTCCGTGCACCTACGTATCCAATCGTTCCCTCCCCTCCTTACCCTGCCATGGCCCTACCCTACCTCTCCCCGCCAACCGCATTACCTGAGCTCTCTGTGTAATCAGCTGCGACGCATTGAACTTGGCCACCACGCTCTTCAGGACTTCATTAACGATGGAAGGCAGAACTCTCTCCTCATAATCCAGGCCGAGCCGCTGGTACGTTATGGGGAGCGCCGAGGCCAGAGGGCGAGAGAGGACACGCAGCGTGATGTTCACCATCTGCAGATCTGGCAAAGACGATGCATGAAAATGAGTCAGGCGTCACGACTTTTCAGATGTGTTTCTAAATAATACAGCTATGAACACGAATATGTCCTACACTGCATGCACACTACACACAAATGTGTCTTGTACTACAGATAACAAACACACAGCTTACACTGGGGGAGGTGTATCAAGCCTTGAGGAGGTGTAAAGTGGACAAGTTGCCCAAATCAACCAATCATTTTCTAACGGTCATTTGTCTAGCGCAGTCTTTGTTACAAGCGGATTGGTTGCTTGGAGCAGTTACTCCGCATTCTCTCTCTCCAAGGCTTGATAAATCCCGCCCGCTATACGGCTATTGTAACAACACACCACACATGTGCTATACCTTTGGACCCTGTTGGAGAGGAGATTTTTCGGGGTTTTGCTCGGATGTCATAGATAATTGGATACTGGAACCATGGGACCCTAATAATAAAAAAAAAAAAATACACCAAGTATAGACACTGGTACAGGAAAATAAAGTTGACTAAATATTGGTGGCGATTCAATTGTGTTTTTGGGTGCCCAAAGTAATTCAATTGTTGCTCCGACAGAGCACCCATTAGTGTTGACGTTCCCAAAAGCACCAGACTTAGCCCCCGCAAAGTGGATAAACCCAACTAAGGTTTTGGCCAGGCCGTGAAAAATTCCATATGGGTGCTCAAATGGGACACTTTGCACATATCTGCTCACCACCTTGGGAGGCTGCTAGCAAAAATGTTGGCTTCCTCTAGTGGTGGGCCCTCAGACACCAATTGAATCGTCCCCACGGACTCAGAGGCGATCTCCCATCTCATACACAGGACACAGCTTGGTCAGTAGGATAAAACTAAGCACAGAGGGATTATGGGAAAAAGAAAACTCTGGCTCTGACTTGGCTACGTTCCACATGGAAAGCAGCCAGATGCACATTATCTATGAGACCAGAGTTTCTCAGCTTACAGATCTATCTTCCATTAACCCAGGTCCAGTTTACTTGGAAATATCTGTCCAGGCGCAGAGTAATCCCATCTGTAGTACCTGAAATGAAGGCCTTCAGAGAGGATGGTGTCCGGCTGTACCCCTCCGATACGATTGAAGAAGATGGCTCTCTGACCGCCCTCCACTGAGAGAGAAGAGATAAGAGGTCAATACAAGGATCAGGGGTCAAGCTCTGGTTATCAGCTGTATCCGAGGGAGAGGTGGCCGCGGTCTAACCTGTGAACAAGGACTCCTTTACGGCATAAGCCACAGCGCCGGCTCCCAGCAACAGCTTCACACCGGTCCCCAGACCCCGGGGCCCAGCAGGGAGACGCCCAGCAAAGTCCTTCAAGTTTTGAGCCATGATCTGAGAATGGGAACAAAGAAATAACGTAGATGTCCGTAGTCCTTAGTCAACATGAGGCCGCAGCAATCACCTGCCATCCCGTATAGCACTGCTCTACCAGGGCAATGGCGGCTAAGATGCCTTCCGCTCACAATACAAAGATGCAGAATAATACGATTTTCTGAGATGAATTACTCGGGTCTGTACATATACACTGAGAGAACAGATCAGTGTCATTATGGTGCGTTTCCTGTGTAACACTGATGCTATGGCCAGAGCGCAGAACTGACTGGAGACTAAATAAGGTTATCAGTTATCTTATAGCGCCATCTACAGTTCAAAAGAAGCAAATATCAATGGGCTGAATGTATCTGGACCCCATGTAACTTTATGTAAGTACAAACCATCCAGCCAGGTGTGAATCACAGGGGCTGTAATACACACAGGACTGGTAGTAGCAGTGCCCCGATAATAACTTGGAACACACAGCAATATAACATATGAGGGTGTCTGGCGTGTCAGACTGTTAGTACACATGCCCAGCCCTATGCAGATACAGTCTGAGGCCAGCACTAGTAAGAATGTGGCGGATTACCCTAACACGCAGAGAAAAGGGGAGCCCCAACGAACCTCTGTCACCCCTCGTGTTGTGGAACAGCTCCATGACACAGGGAGGTCCACAGGATAGGAAATGTTAATAAATGTCCTGGTCTCTGCTGCTCCCTGTGTTTCTCCATCGCTGGAAGGCTGCAAGTTTACTCTGGGAGAGAACTGTACATTTTGGAGCGAATACGAATAGAGGAGTAACTGGTATGCCCATACACTTGTGAGATAATCGGTGCTAACCTTCGATTTCGACCGCATCTGTGAGAGAAACTGAAGGATTGTATGCACATTTTAGTTTCCTTTCGACGCGATGCGCGGGTACGCCGGTCGAATCTCACGTCTCAAGATAGTATGTGCTGCACTTAATATTTATCGAATCGCAGTGCGATCACATGTGTTTTTAAAAAAAAACATACTATATATCGCACTGTGATGTGCGATGGGCACCAGCCGCCGCTCCCACTCGGCGGTGATGTTCCCATCATGTGATTACCATGCGATAGATCGCATGGTAATCACTTTGGCAGTTCAGGTGCGATTTCAACGCACCTGAACTGCCGGTGCTATGCCCCGTCGCACAAGTGTATGGCCACCAGTAGTAGGTGTGAGGTCTGATGTAGTCATACATGGCAATGAGTAAGGGGGATCGGGAGGGGCTACAATGCTGAAAGTCACATTTGATAACAGGGGCTCTTCCAAAAAAAAACCACTTAGGACTAGGGTGGACAATACCTGGATCGGAGGGATCACGGGATTTAAGCCTAAAATTGGCCTGGATTCAATCCTGGGGATTTTGGGATTACACAACTCCTTGTTTTTTCAGTGTTGGGCAGCGTTGAGCAATCCTCAGAAGGCGGGAGCGAACGGGGTGCGGAGACGGACAAACGGGGGCATGATCACGGCGGCTGCTTGACGTTAGTGCGTGTCGGTGAATGGACACGGCGGCAGGGCCGTCACTAATTTCTATGATGAAGCCGAAAATAAGAATTTACTTACCGATAATTCTATTTCTCGTAGTCCGTAGTGGATGCTGGGAACTCCGTAAGGACCATGGGGAATAGCGGCTCCGCAGGAGACTGGGCACAAAAGTAAAAGCTTTAGGACTAGCTGGTGTGCACTGGCTCCTCCCCCCATGACCTTCCTCCAAGCCTCAGTTAGGATACTGTGCCCGGACGAGCGTACACAATAAGGAAGGATTTTGAATCCCGGGTAAGACTCAATACCAGCCACACCAATCACACCGTACAACCTGTGATCTGAACCCAGTTAACAGCATGATAACAGAGGAGCCTCTGAAAAGATGGCTCACAACAATAATAACCCGATTTTTGTAACAATAACTATGTACAAGTATTGCAGACAATCCGCACTTGGGATGGGCGCCCAGCATCCACTACGGACTACGAGAAATAGAATTATCGGTAAGTAAATTCTTATTTTCTCTGACGTCCTAGTGGATGCTGGGAACTCCGTAAGGACCATGGGGATTATACCAAAGCTCCCAAACGGGCGGGAGAGTGCGGATGACTCTGCAGCACCGAATGAGAGAACTCCAGGTCCTCCTCAGCCAGGGTATCAAATTTGTAGAATTTAGCAAACGTGTTTGCCCCTGACCAAGTAGCTGCTCGGCAAAGTTGTAAAGCCGAGACCCCTCGGGCAGCCGCCCAAGATGAGCCCACTTTCCTTGTGGAATGGGCTTTTACAGATTTTGGCTGTGGCAGGCCTGCCACAGAATGTGCAAGCTGAATTGTACTACAAATCCAACTAGCAATAGTCTGCTTAGAAGCAGGAGCACCCAGCTTGTTGGGTGCATACAGGATAAACAGCGAGTCAGATTTTCTGACTCCAGTCGTCCTGGAAACATATATTTTCAGGGCCCCGACTACGTCCAGCAACTTGGAGTCCTCCAAGTCCCTAGTAGCCGCAGGCACCACAATAGGCTGGTTCACGTGAACCGCTGAAACCACCTTAGGAAGAAATTGAGGACGAGTCCTCAATTCTGCCCTGTCCGTATGAAAAATGAGGTAAGGGCTTTTATAGGATAAAGCCGCCAATTCTGAGACACGCCTGGCTGAGGCCAGGGCTAACAGCATTACCACTTTCCATGTGAGATATTTTAAGTACACAGTGGTGAGTGGTTCAAACCAATGTGATTTTAGGAACCCCAAAACTACATTGAGATCTCAAGGTGCCACTGGAGGCACAAAAGGAGGCTGTATATGCAGTACCCCCTTGACAAACGTCTGAACTTCAGGAACAGCCAGTTCTTTCTGGAAGAAAATCGACAGGGCCGAAATTTGAACCTTAATGGACCCTAATTTTAAGCCCATAGACAGTCCTGTTTGCAGGAAATGCAGGAAACGACCCAGTTGAAATTCCTCTGTAGGGGCCTTTCTGGCCTCACACCACGCAACATATTTACGCCAAATACGGTGATAATGTTGCACGGTTACATCCTTCCTGGCTTTGATCAGGGTAGGGATGACTTCATCCGGAATGCCTTTTTCCTTCAGGATCCGGCGTTCAACCGCCATGCCGTCAAACGCAGCCGCGGTAAGTCTTGGAACAGACAAGGTCCCTGCTGGAGCAGGTCCTTTCTTAGAGGTAGAGGCCACGGGTCCTCCGTGAGCATCTCTTGAAGTTCCGGGTACCAAGTCCTTCTTGGCCAATCCGGAGCCACGAGTATAGTTCTTACTCCTCTCCTTCTTATGATTCTCAGTACCTTGGGTATGAGAGGCAGAGGAGGGAACACATACACTGACTGGTACACCCACGGTGTTACCAGAGCGTCAACCACTATTGCCTGAGGGTCCCTTGACCTGGCGCAATATCTGTCGAGTTTATAATCCTGTGGAAGACTTCTGGGTGAAGTCCCCACTCTCCCGGGTGGAGGTCGTGTCTGCTGAGGAAGTCTACTTCCCAGTTGTCCACTCCCGGAATTGCTGACAGTGCTATCACATGATTTTCCGCCCAACGAAGAATCCTTGCAGCTTCTGCCATTGCCCTCCTGCTTCTTGTGTCACCCTGTCTGTTTACGTAGGTGACTGCCGTGACGTTGTCCGATTGGATCAACACCGGCTGACCTTGAAGCAGAGGTCTTGCTAAGCTTAGAGCATTGTAAATGGCCCTTAGCTTCAGGATATTTATGTGAAGTGATGTCTCCAGGCTTGACCATAAGCCCTGGAAATTCCTTCCCTGTGTGACTGCTCCCTAGCCTTGCAGGCTGGTATCCGTGGTCACCAGGACCCAGTCCTGAATGCCGAATCTGCGGCCCTCTAGAAGATGAGCACTCTGCAACCACCACAGGAGGGACACCCTTGTCCTTGGTGACAGGGTTATCCGCTGATGCATCTGAAGATGCGACCCGGACCATTTGTCCAGCAGGTCCCACTGGAAAGGTCTTGCGTGGAATCTGCCCAATGGGATTGCTTCGTAGGAAGCCACCATTTTACCCAGAACCCTTGTGCATTGATGCACTGAGACTTGGCTCGGTTTTAGGAGGTTCCTGACTAGCTCGGATAACTCCCTGGCTTTCTCCTCCGGGAGAAACACCTTTTTCTGGACTGTGTCCAGGATCATCCCTAGGAACAGAAGACGAGTCGTCGGAACCAGCTGCGATTTTGGAATATTGAGAATCCAATCGTGCTGCCGCAACACTACCCGAGATAGTGCTACACCGACCTCCAACTGTTCCCTGGATCTTACCCTTATCAGGGAATCGTCCAAGTAAGGGATAACTAAAATTCCCTTCCTTCGAAGGAGTATCATCATTTCGGCCATTACCTTGGTAAAGACCCGGGGTGCCGTGGACCATCCATACGGCAGCGTCTGAACTGATAGTGACAGTTCTGTACCATAAACCTGAGGTACCCCTGGTGAGAAGGGTAAATTTGGAAATGAAGGTAAGCATCCTTGATGTCCCGAGACATCATGTAGTCCCCTTCTTCCAGGTTCGCAATCACTGCTCTGAGTGACTCAATCTTGAATTTGAACCTTTGTATGTAAGTGTTCAAAGATTTTAGATTTAGAATCGGTCTCACCGAGCCGTCCGGCTTCGGTACCACAACAGTGTGGAATAATACCCCGTTCCCTGTTGCAGGAGGGGTACCTTGATTATCACCTGCTGGGAATACAGCTTGTGAATGGCTTCCAAAACTGTCTCCCTGTCAGTAGGAGACATCGGTAAAGCCGACTTTAGGAAACGGCGAGGGGGAGACGTCTCGAATTCCAATTTGTACCCCTGAGATATCACCTGAAGGATCCAGGGGTCTACTTGCGGGTGAGCCCACTGCGCGCTGAAATTCATTGAGACGGGTTCCCCACCGTGCCTGATTCTGCTTGTAAAGCCCCAGCGTCATACTGAGGGCTTGGCAGAGGCGGGAGAGGGTTTCTGTTCCTGGGAGCTGGCTGATTTCTGTAGCCTTCTTCCTCTCCCTCTGTCACGAGGCAGAAATGAGGAACCTTTTGCCCGCTTGTCCACGAAAAGACTGCGCCTGATAATACGGCGTCTTCTCATGTTGAGAGGCGACCTGGGGTACAAACGTGGATTTCCCAGCTGTTGCCGTGGCTACCAGGTCTGAAAGACCGACCCCAAATAACTCCTCCCCTTAATAAGGCAAAATTTCCAAATGCCGTTTGGAATCCGCATCACCTGACCACTGTCGTGTCCATAACCCTCTACTGGTAGAAATGGACAACGCACTTAGACTTGATGCCAGTCGGCAAATATTCCGCTGTGCATCACGCATATATAGAAAAACATCTTTTAAATGCTCTATAGGCAATAATATACTGTCCCTATCTAGGGTATCAATATTTTCAGTCAGGGAATCCGACCACGCCAACCCAGCACTGCACATCCAGGCTGAGGCGATTGCTGGTCGCAGTATAACACCAGTATGTGTGTAATACATTTTAGGATACCCTCCTGCTTTCTATCAGCAGGATCCTTAAGGGCGGCCATCTCAGGAGAGGGTAGAGCCCTTGTTCTTACCAGCGTGTGAGCGCTTTATCCACCCTAGGGGGTGTTTCCCAACGCACCCTAACCTCTGGCGGGAAAGGATATAATGCCAATAACATTTTAGAAATTATCAGTTGTTATCGGGGGAAACCACGCATCATCACACACCTCATTTAATTTCTCAGATTCTGGAAAACTACAGGTAGTTTTTCCTCACCGAACATAATACCCCTTTTTGGTGGTACTCGTATTATCAGAAATGTGTAAAAATAAGATTTTACTTACCGATAAATCTATTTCTCGTAGTCCGTAGTGGATGCTGGGACTCCGTAAGGACCATGGGGAATAGCGGCTCCGCAGGAAACAGGGCACAAAATAAAAGCTTAAGGATCAGGTGGTGTGCACTGGCTCCTCCCCCTATGACCCTCCTCCAAGCCTCAGTTAGGATACTGTGCCCGGACGAGCGTACATAATAAGGAAGGATCTTGAATCCCGGGTAAGACTCATACCAGCCACACCAATCACACCGTACAACTCGTGATCTGAACCCAGTTAACAGTATGATAAATGCAAAGGAGCCTCTGAAAAGATGGCTCAAACAATAATAACCCGAATTTTTGTAACAATAACTATATACAAGTATTGCAGACAATCCGCACTAGGGATGGGCGCCCAGCATCCACTACGGACTACGAGAAATAGATTTATCGGTAAGTAAAATCTTATTTTCTCTGACGTCCTAGTGGATGCTGGGACTCCGTAAGGACCATGGGGATTATACCAAAGCTCCCAAACGGGCGGGAGAGTGCGGATGACTCTGCAGCACCGAATGAGAGAACTCCAGGTCCTCCTCAGCCAGGGTATCAAATTTGTAGAATTTAGCAAACGTGTTTGCCCCTGACCAAGTAGCTGCTCGGCAAAGTTGTAAAGCCGAGACCCCTCGGGCAGCCGCCCAAGATGAGCCCACTTTCCTTGTGGAATGGGCTTTTACTGATTTTGGCTGTGGCAATCCTGCCACGGAATGTGCAAGCTGAATTGTACTACAAATCCAACGAGCAATCGTCTGCTTTGAAGCAGGAGCACCCAGCTTGTTGGGTGCATACAGGATAAACAGCGAGTCAGTTTTCCTGACTCCAGCCGTCCTGGAAACATATATTTTCAGGGCCCTGACAACGTCTAGCAACTTGGAGTCCTCCAAGTCCCTAGTAGCCGCAGGCACCACAATAGGTTGGTTCATGTGAAATGCAGAAACCACCTTAGGTAGAAATTGAGGACGAGTCCTCAATTCCGCCCTGTCAGAATGAAAAATTAAGTAAGGGCTTTTATATGATAAAGCCGCCAATTCTGACACACGCCTGGCTGAAGCCAAGGCTAACAACATCGACACCTTCCACGTGAGATATTTTAAGTCCACAGTGGAAAGTGGTTCAAACCAATGTGATTTTAGAAAACTCAATACAACATTGAGATCCCAAGGTGCCACTGGAGGCACAAAAGGAGGCTGTATGTGCAGCACCCCTTTCACAAATGTCTGAACTTCAGGTACTGAAGCCAGTTCTTTCTGGAAGAAAATCGACAAGGCCGAAATTTGAACCTTAATGGACCCTAATTTTAGGCCCATAGACAGTCCTGTTTGCAGGAAATGCAGGAAACGACCCAGTTGAAATTCCTCTGTAGGGGCCTTCTTGGCCTCACACCACGCAACATATTTACGCCAAATGCGGTGATAATGTTTTGCGGTTACTTCCTTCCTGGCTTTGACCAGAGTAGGGATGACTTCTTCTGGAATGCCCTTTTCCTTTAGGATCCGGCGTTCAACCGCCATGCCGTCAAACGCAGCCGCGGTAAGTCTTGGAACAGACAAGGCCCCTGCAGTAGCAGGTCCTTTCTTAGAGGTAGAGGCCACGGTTCGTCCGTGAGCATCTCTTGAAGTTCCGGGTACCAAGTCCTTCTTGGCCAATCCGGAACCACGAGTATAGTTCTTACTCCTCTCCTTCTTATGATTCTCAATACTTTTGGTAAGAGAGGCAGAGGAGGGAACACATACACTGACTGGTACACCCACGGCGTTACCAGAGCGTCCACTGCTATTGCCTGAGGGTCCCTTGACCTGGCGCAATATCTGTCCAGTTTTTTGTTTAGACGTGACGCCATCATGTCCACCTTTGGTTTTTCCCAACGGTTTACAATCAGGTGGAAGACTTCCGGGTGAAGTCCCCACTCTCCCGGGTGAAGGTCGTGTCTGCTGAGGAAGTCTGCTTCCCAGTTGTCCACTCCCGGAATGAACACTGCTGACAGTGCTATCACATGATTTTCCGCCCAGCGAAGAATCCTTGCAGCTTCTGCCATTGCCCTCCTGCTTCTCGTGCCGCCCTGTCTGTTTACGTGGGCGACTGACGTGATGTTGTCCGATTGGATCAACACCGCCTGACCCTGAAGCAGAGGTTTTGCTTGACTTAAGGCATTGTAAATGGCCCTTAGTTCCAGAATGTTTATATGAAGAGATGTTTCCATGCTTGACCACAAGCCCTGGAAATTCCTTCCCTGTGTGACTGCTCCCCAGCCTCTCAGGCTGGCATCCGTGGTTACCAGGATCCAATCCTGAATGCCAAATCTGCGGCCCTCTAGTAGATGAGCACTCTGCAGCCACCACAGGAGAGACACCCTTGTCCTTGGCGACAGGGTTATCCGCTGATGCATCTGAAGATGCGATCCGGACCATTTGTCCAGTAGATCCCACTGAAACGTTCTTGCATGGAATCTTCCGAATGGAATCGCTTCGTAAGAAGCCACCATTTTTCCCAGGACCCTCGTGCACTGATGTACTGAGACCTGTCCTGGTTTTAGGAGGTTCCTGACTAGCTCGGATAACTCCCTGGCCTTCTCCTCCGGGAGAAACACCTTCTTCTGGACTGTGTCCAGAATCATTCCTAGGAACAGTAGACGTGTCGTTGGAATCAGCTGCGATTTTGGAATATTTAGAATCCACCCGTGCTGACGTAACACTACCTGAGATAGTGCCACTCCGACTTCTAACTGTTCCCTGGTTCTTGCCCTTATCAGGAGATCGTCCAAGTAAGGGATAATTAAGATGCCTTTTCTTCGTAGAAGAATCATCATTTCGGCCATTACCTTGGTAAAGACCCGAGGTGCCGTGGACAATCCAAACGGCAGCGTCTGAAACCGATAATGACAGTTTTGTACTACAAACCTGAGGTACCCTTGGTGAGAAGGGTATATTGGGACGTGGAGATAAGCATCTTTGATGTCCAGAGACACCATATAGTCCCCTTCTTCCAGGTTCGCTATCACTGCTCTGAGTGACTCCATCTTGAATTTGAACCTTTTTATGTAAGTGTTCAAAGATTTCAGATTTAAGATTGGTCTCACCGAGCCGTCCGGCTTCGGTACCACAAACAGCGTGGAATAATACCCCTTTCCCTGTTGTAAGAGGGGTACCTTGATTATCACCTGCTGGGAATACAGCTTGTGAATGGCTTCCAAAACTGCCTCCCTGTCGGAGGGAGACTTTGGTAAAGCAGACTTCAGGAACCGATGAGGGGGAAACGCCTCGAATTCCAGTTTGTACCCCTGCGATACTACCTGTAGAATCCAGGGATCCACTTGCGAGTGAGCCCACTGCGCGTTGAAATTCTTGAGACGGGCCCCCACCATACTTGTAAAGCCCCAGCGTCATGCTGAAGACTTGGCAGAAGCAGAGGAGGGCTTCTGCTCCTGGGAAGCGGCTGCATGGTGCAGTCTTTTTCCCCTTCCTCTGCCCCGGGGCAGAAAGGAGTGGCCTTTTGCTCGCTTGTATTTATGGGAACGAAAGGACTGAGTTTGAAAAGACGGTGTCTTTTTCTGTTGATGTGAAGTGACCTGGGGTAAAAAGGTGGATTTTCCAGCCGTTGCCGTGGCCACCAGGTCCGATAGACCAGCCCCAAATAACTCCTCCCCTTTATACGGCAATACTTCCATGTGCCGTTTGGAATCTGCATCCCCTGACCACTGTCGCGTCCATAACGCTCTTCTGGCAGAGATGGACATAGCACTTACTCTTGATGCCAGGGTGCAAATATCCCTCTGTGCATCACGCATATATAGTAATGCATCCTTTAAATGCTCTATAGTTAACAAAATACTGTCCCTATCCAGGGTATCAATATTCTCAGTCAGGGAATCCGACCATGCGACTCCAGCACTACACATCCAGGCTGAGGCGATTGCTGGTCGCAGTATAACACCAGTATGTGTGTATATACTTTTTAGGATATTTTCCAGTCTTCTATCAGCCGGCTCTTTGAGGGTGGCCGTATCAGGGGACGGTAACGCTACTTGTTAAGATAAACGTGTGAGCGCCTTATCTACCCTAGGGGGTGTTTCCCAGCGCGTCCTAACCTCTGGCGGGAAAGGATATAGTGCTAATAATTTATTAGAAATTAGCTGTTTTTTATCGGGGAAAACCCACGCTTTATCACACACCTCATTTATTTCATCTGACTCAGGAAAAACTATTGGTAGTTTTTTCACACCCCACATAATACCCTTCTTTGTGGTACTTGTAGTGTCAGAAAGGTTCAATGCCTCTTTCATTGCCGTGATCATGTAACGTGTGGCCCTGCTGGACATCACGTTTGTCTCGTCACCGTCGACACTAGACTCAGTATCTGTGTCTGGGTCTGTGTCGACCCACTGAGGTAATGTCTGAGACGCCTGGACAGGCACTAATTGATTTGCCGGCTGTCTCATGTCGTCAACAGTTTTTTGCAAATTGCTGACATTATCACTTAATTGTTTAAATACAATCATCCAGTCAGGTGTCGACTCCCTAGGGGGTGACATCACTAACACAGGCAACTGCTCCGCTTCCACCTCATTTTCCTCCTCATACATGTCGACACACGCGTACCGACACACAGCACACACACCGGGAATGCTCTGATAGAGGACAGGACCCCACTTAGCCCTTTGGAGAGACAGAGGGAGAGTCTGCCAGCACACACCCAGCGCTATATATATATACAGGGATAACCTTATATAAGTGTTACTCCCTTATAGCTGCTGTTAATATATTTATTTGCTGCCAAACGTGCCCCCCCTTCTCTTTTTTACCCTGATTCTGAAGCAGGACTGCAGGGGAGAGTCAGGGAGCCGTCCTTCCAGCGGAGCTGTGAGGGAAAATGGCGCTTGTGTGCTGAGGAGATAGGCTCCGCCCCTTCACGACGTCCTTATCTCCCGCTTTTTCTGTGTAAAATGGCAGGGGTAAAATACATCCATATAGCCCATGAGCTATATGTGATGTATTCTTTTTAGCCACCTAAGGTATATACTGTAATATTGCGTCTCAGGGCGCTCCCCCCCAGCGACCTGCACCCTCAGTGACCGGAGTGTGAAGTGTGCTGAGAGCAATGGCGCACAGCTGCGGTGCTGTGCGCTACCTTAGTCTGAAGACAGGACCGTCTTCTGCCGCCGATTTCACCGGACCTCTTCGTCTCTTCTGGCTCTGTAAGGGGGACGGCGGCGCGGCTCCGGTGACCCATCCAGGCTGTACCTGTGATCGTCCCTCTGGAGCTAATGTCCAGTAGCCTAAGAAGCCCAATCCACTCTGCACGCAGGTGAGTTCGCTTCTTCTCCCCTTAGTCCCACGATGCAGTGAGCCTGTTGCCAGCAGGACTCACTGAAAATAAAAAATCCTAAACTAAACTTTTATTCTAAGCAGCTCAGGAGAGCCACCTAGATTGCA
The DNA here is from genome assembly GCF_028390025.1 of Pseudophryne corroboree. Taxonomy (NCBI): domain Eukaryota; kingdom Metazoa; phylum Chordata; class Amphibia; order Anura; family Myobatrachidae; genus Pseudophryne; species Pseudophryne corroboree. The sequence continues at coordinate 769,799,231 of NC_086446.1, forward strand.
CCCTTCTCGGCCGGGCACAAAAATCATTTTTCATTGCCTCAATCATGTAACATGTGGCCCTACTGGAAGTCACATTTGTCTCTTCACCGTCGACACTGGAGTCAGTATCCGTGTCGGCGTCTATATCTGCCATCTGAGGTAACGGGCGCTTTAAAGCCCTTGACGGCCTATGAGACGTCTGGACAGGCACAAGCTGAGTAGCCGGCTGTCTCATGTCAACCACTGTCATTTATACAGAGCTGACACTGTCACGTAATTCCTTCCAACAGTTCATCCACTCAGGTGTCGACCCCCTAGGGGGTGACATCACTATTACAGGCAATCTGCTCCGTCTCCACATCATTTTTCTCCTCATACATGTCGACACAAACGTACCGACACACAGCACACACACAGGGAATGCTCTGATAGAGGACAGGACCCCACTAGCCCTTTGGGGAGACAGAGGGAGAGTTTGCCAGCACACACCAGAGCGCTATATATATATATATATATATATATATATATAGGGATAACCTTATATAAGTGTTTTTCCCCTTATAGCTGCTGTATTGTTTATACTGCGCCTAATTAGTGCCCCCCTCTCTCTTTTTAACCTTTTCTGTAGTGTAGTGACTGCAGGGGAGAGCCAGGGAGCTTCCCTCCAACGGAGCTGTGAGGGAAAATGGCGCCAGTGTGCTGAGATAGGCTCCGCCCCTTCTCGGCGGCCTTATCTCCCGTTTTGCTGTGTATTTTGGCAGGGGTTAAATGCATCCATATAGCCCAGGAGCTATATGTGATGTATTTTTTAGCCATTTAAGGTATTTTTATTGCGTCTCAGGGCGCCCCCACCCAGCGCCCTGCACCCTCAGTGACCGGAGTGTGAAGTGTGTTGAGAGCAATGGCGCACAGCTGCGGTGCTGTGCGCTACCTTATTGAAGACAGGACGTCTTCTGCCGCCGATTTTCCGGACCTCTTCTGGCTCTGTAAGGGGGACGGCGGCGCGGCTCTGGGACCCATCCATGGCTGGGCCTGTGATCGTCCCTCTGGAGCTAATGTCCAGTAGCCTAAGAAGCCCAATCCACTCTGCACGCAGGTGAGTTCGCTTCTTCTCCCCTTAGTCCCTCGATGCAGTGAGCCTGTTGCCAGCAGGTCTCACTGAAAATAAAAAACCTAAAACTAAACTTTTTACTAAGCAGCTCAGGAGAGCCACCTAGTCTGCACCCTTCTCGTTCGGGCACAAAAATCTAACTGAGGCTTGGAGGAGGGTCATGGGGGGAGGAGCCAGTGCACACCAGCTAGTCCTAAAGCTTTTACTTTTGTGCCCAGTCTCCTGCAATGCCGCTATTCCCCATGGTCCTTACGGAGTTCCCAGCATCCACTAGGACGTCAGAGAAATAGCAGAAATTGCGATCGCCTCGCAATTTCTGCTTCATCAAAGGGTGGGGGGAGGCTCCGGTCAGCATGGTGGGCAGCCCCCAACATGCTGGGAAAAGGATAGTAAACTCTGATAATTAGCAGAATTTGCTATCCTTACTGAATAAGGCCCATAACCTTCTATATTTCTCTTCAGTCTATCCTTAACACTGGGGCAAAGACGAACCTTTCTCCCTTTAACCTGCGCCAATCCCTGCAGAGTCCAATACAAACTCCTCGTCACCCACTCCATACACCTCCAACCTCCAGTCCTCTCCACCTGGCCAACGGCCACCATCTCATCTCCAGTGCCGCTCCCCACCTCCAGAACCCTCTCCCCCGGGCAGCAAAGCTTCACACAGTCCCAAAAACCCCACCTGTACGAGACACACTAACAATCTGCCAACCTACCCCATCCCGTCCCCAGGTCACCCACCCTCGTTTCATCAAGGCCCATTAGATTGCAAACTCTCAGGAGCTGGGTGTTACCGCCTTGTATCCCCATGCCCCCTAACGCGCCCCCCCCCCCCCCCACACACACACACACACAGTACTCTGCTCCATCCCTCTGTCTGTCCTGTGCATGCTACACTACACCCTGGTGACATCATACTCTACATGGTGCTGATGTAGAACCATACACATGAGCAATAATCACACAGCATCAGTGGGCAGGCCCGCCCACACTTACATCAACAGTCATTAGGGCGACATGTTTTTCAAATTTTTTTTTTACTTTTTCATACGTTACGATCCACGTGGACTACGATTGGGAATAGTAACCTGTGCTGAGCGCAGCTGTAGCGGAGCGAGGCACCTTGCCCGAAGCGTGAGCCATGCGAGGGGACACTGTGCACTAATTGGGGTTCCCCGTCACTTTATGAAGAAAACGACACCAAAAAAAGTTTTTTAAAAACTAATGTCAACCTTTTTCCATGTCAACCTTGTTCATGTCGACCTAATGACCATGTCGACCTAGTGACCATATCGACCTGTCGACTTAAGTGTGGTCGACCTAATGACCCATACCTGGCCCGGCATAGCCATGCTGCATAATTACTGACCCCAGTGACAGGCCCAGACAATGTCTGTGTGGGGTTTGTATGTTCTCTCAGTGTTTGCGTTAGGTAAACCCTAGTGTGCGTGTCCATGTGATGGGGATAGAGTGTAAGCTCTTCTGGGCCAGGGGCCGAGGTGACTGATATACTCTGTACAGCGCTGCAGTATATGTGTGCACTATATAAAATAATACTCAATGTCACCCTGACTCCAAACACACTTACACAGCACAATACACACCACTGAGCAATACACACCACCGCGCGTAGCTGTTGGCCATAAGCAGCAGGAACAGCTAGCTACATGTTACATACAGACCTCTCACATGTTACATACATGACACACGCCTCTCACATGTTACATACATGATACGACACAGGTCGCCTCTCTCACCTCTGCGGTACCGCTTACTCACGTGTCTCCTGTGTGACAGTCTTGGGAAGGACACCGGAAGTGCTCCCTGGCGCTGTCAGACAGTTTCCGGTCACGTGCACCCTCCGGCCGCCAGCCGCAACATGGCGCCACCTCCCGGCCGGAAGTGTCCTCGCACACATTGATTGCAGCCCACAACAATCATGGCGGCGCGCAGGGAGCACACGGGAGACGGAGATTCCCTGGCGGAGCCGCACGCCAAGCGGCGGAGGGAGAAGCGGCTGATCGTCCTGCTGGAGGGGGCGAGCCTGGAGACCGTGCGGGTAACCATGCACTACAGGTCCCAGCGTGCCCGGTACCACGTGTGGCACTGCGAGTCACAGGGTGCCCGGCACATCTGCTATGTACCCACGTATGGTACTACAGGTCACAGCATTCCTGCTATGCATCATGTGTGCACTGCAAGTCCTAGCACATTGCCCAGTATGTACTGTAAAAAGTAGCGCGCTCCAGCACGGTGGCTGGTAGAAGGCAGCACGGTGCCCGGTAGAAGGTAGTGCCCTCCAGCAGGTAAAACGTTTTAGCCTGGTAGGAGGTTGCGCGCTCCAGCACAATGCTCAGTAGAAGGTAGCATGTTTCAGTCCAGTGCCCGTAGAAGGCAGCGCGTTCCAGTCCAGTGCCCGTAGAAGGCAGCGCGTTCCAGCACGGTGCCCGGTAGAAGGCAGCGCGCTCCAGCCAGGTGCCCGGTAGAAGGCAGCGCGCTCCAGCCAGGTGCCCGGTAGAAGGCAGCGCGCTCCAGCCAGGTGCCCGGTAGAAGGCAGCGCACTCCAGCAAGGTGCCCGGTAGGAGGCAGCGCGCTCCAGCAAGGTACCCCCAGCCAGGTGCCCGGTAGAAGGCAGCGCGCTCCAGCCAGGTGCCCGGTAGAAGGCAGCGCGCTCCAGCCAGGTGCCCGGTAGAAGGCAGCGCGCTCCAGCCAGGTGCCCGGTAGAAGGCAGCGCACTCCAGCAAGGTGCCCGGTAGGAGGCAGCGCGCTCCAGCAAGGTGCCCCCAGCAAGGTGCCCGGTAGAAGGCAGCGCGCTCCAGCCAGGTGCCCGGTAGAAGGCAGCGCGCTCCAGCCAGGTGCCCGGTAGAAGGCAGCGCGCTCCAGCCAGGTGCCCGGTAGAAGGCAGCGCGCTCCAGCCAGGTGCCCGGTAGAAGGCAGCGCGCTCCAGCCAGGTGCCCGGTAGAAGGCAGCGCGCTCCAGCCAGGTGCCCGGTAGAAGGCAGCGCGCTCCAGCCAGGTGCCCGGTAGAAGGCAGCGCGCTCCAGCCAGGTGCCCGGTAGAAGGCAGCGCACTCCAGCAAGGTGCCCTGTAGCAGGCAGCACGCTCCAGCCCGGTAGAAGGCAGCGCGCTCCAGCAAGGTGCCCGGTAGAAGGCAGCGTGCTCCAGCACGGTGCCCGGTAGAAGACAGCGTGCTCCAGCACGGTGCCCGGTAGAAGACAGCGCGCTCCAGCAAGGTGCCCGGTAGAAGGCAGCACGCTCCAGCAAGGTGCCATGTAGAAGGCAGCACGCTCCAGCAAGGTGCCCGGTAGAAGGCAACGTGCTCCAGCACGGTGCTCAGTAGAAGGTAAAACGTTTTAGCCTGGTAGAAGGTAGTGCGCTCCAGCACGATGCTCAGTAGAAGGTAGCATGTTTCAGTCCGGTGCCCAATAGAAGGTAGCGTGTTCCAGCACAGTGTCCGGTAGAAGGTAGTATGCTCCAGCTCGGTAGATGTCATGTTTCAGGTCTGTGCCCAGTAGAAGGTAGTGTGTCTGGTTGGCACTGCTCAGTTGTCCTGGTTTTGTTTGTACAGACTTGCAGCACAAATTTAGATGTACGGTAGCAGAAATGGGCGTCTCCGGAAAGTGGCTGCGCACAGTCACTTAAAAGACCATAGCCAGATGGAGACACTACACCTGCAAGAGGGCTGGACCATTTTTCGATGTTGCAACCGATGGTAGCGTCTAAAGACGCACCACATAGTAATACAGCACCTATAGATGCCACACGGATGTACACAGACGCGATTGGACAGCCACAGCTTCATCCGACTCTGAACAAGACCAATAGAACAGAGTTCTGTGCAAGCTGTCTGCCCTCATAACTTTAGCTCGGCATAATTTATATTAAAGGCTTATTCTATATCAGCTAGTAGAGCACAAGTTAATTTAGTTCTATAAGTGGGCGGGAAGGTCTGGCGTTGTCTGACGTCTCCAGGGTTGCATCGCTGCTGCCGATGTCTATATGTGGATGTATGGTAATTCTAGGTTAGTATATAACGGATGAGTCTTGTTGTTTCAGGTGGGGAAAACATACGAGCTTCTAAATTGTGACCAACACAAATCTGTATTAGTGAAGAACGGAAGAGACCCGGGAGAGGTCCGTCCGGACATCACGCACCAGGTATAGTGGTCGCAGAGTTTCCGCTACTGTGTCGCCACCTCCGCCATAGCTGCCAGGTTTCAGGTGTTTTGCTTTCCACTTTGTAGGCTGGGCGTGTTTAGTAATACTCATGAATAGTTATACCTGCCCAGAAGTGGGCTGACACAAAGCAGACATGGAAAACGGTGAATATAGGAGTAATTATCCATCTGTAACACAGTAAATGGAACGTATGTTTGGGTGTTGGCTGCTCAGCTAACCATTTAGCGTGTGGCTTCTTTAAGAACTGAGGGGGAAGAGGCATCAAGTCTACTAAAGAGTAGAATATAGCAATATCGCCTTTAGCTAGCTTTTAGTAATTTTCTCACTTGTACGCGCTGTAGGAGGCTTGAGACATCTCCCCCTGACGCTGAGCAAGTGACGAGGATGTAACATTAATATAGGGGCGTCTCTTTCATGTCTCCAGTGTTTGCTGATGCTGCTAGACAGTCCTCTGAACAGGGCGGGATTGCTGCAAGTTTATATCCATACTCAGAGGAATGTTCTGATAGAGGTGAACCCCCAGACGCGTATCCCCCGAACGTTCCCGCGATTCTGCGGCCTGATGGGTAAGTAGCATGTTGGGAGATTGTACAATTGAATCACGGATTACTGAAAATTAGGACTGAGGAATGTGAAAATGATGGACGTGGAATTTTTTATGGTGCCAGTGATGTTTTTGGCTAGGTCATGTTTAGTTTAGTGTTTTGGTGGGGTTTTAATTCTTTTGCACCATGATTACCGGTGTAAGGTGGTGTGCTCCAGCAGAGTGCTCCGTGCAAGGTGGCGCGCTCCAGCACGGTGCTCTGTGTAAGGTGGCGCGCTCCAGCGCGGTGCTCTGTGCAAGGTGGCTCGCTCCAGCGCGGTGCTCTGTGTAAGGTAGCGCGCTCCAGCGCGGTGCTCTGTGTAAGGTGGCGCGCTCCAGCGCGGTGCTCTGTGTAAGGTGGCGCGCTCCAGCGCGGTGCTCTGTGTAAGGTGGCGCGCTCCAGCGCGGTGCTCTGTGTAAGGTGGCGCGCTCCAGCGCGGTGCTCTGTGTAAGGTGGCGCGCTCCAGCGCGGTGCTCTGTGTAAGGTGGCGCGCTCCAGCGCGGTGCTCTGTGTAAGGTGGCGCGCTCCAGCGCGGTGCTCTGTGTAAGGTGGCGCGCTCCAGCGCGGTGCTCTGTGTAAGGTGGCGCGCTCCAGCGCGGTGCTCTGTGTAAGGTGGCGCGCTCCAGCGCGGTGCTCTGTGTAAGGTGGCGCGCTCCAGCGCGGTGCTCTGTGTAAGGTGGCGCGCTCCATCGCGGTGCTCTGTGTAAGGTGGCGCGCTCCAGCGCGGTGCTCTGTGTAAGGTGGCGCGCTCCAGCGCGGTGCTCTGTGTAAGGTGGCGCGCTCCAGCGCGGTGCTCTGTGTAAGGTGGCGTGCTCCGGCATGTTACTCGGTGCAGGGTGGCGCGCTCCGGCAGGTTGCTCGGTGCAGGGTGGCGCGCTCCGGCAGGGTGCTTGGTGCACGGCGGCGCGCTCCGGCAGGGTGCTCGGTGCAAGGCGGCGCGCTCCGGCAGGGTGCTCGGTGCAAGGTGGCGCGCTCCGGCAGGGTGCTCGGTGCAAGGTGGCGCGCTCTGGCAGGGTGCTCGGTGCAAGGTGGCGCGCTCCGGCAAGGTGCTCGGTGCAAGGTGGCGCTCTGTGGCTGGGTGCAAGGTGGCGCGCTGCGGCAGGGTGCAAGGTGGCGCGCTCCGGCACAGTGCTCTGTGTAAGGTGGCACGCTCCAGCAGGGTGTTCTGTGTAAGGTGGCGCGCTCCAGCAGGGTGCTCTGTGCAAGGTGGCGCGCTCCAGCATGGTGCAAGGTGGCGCGCTCCAGCTCGGTGTAAGATGGGGCGCTCCAGCTCAGTGTAAGGTAGCGTGCTCCAGCAGGGTGCTCTGTGTAAGGTAGCACGCTCCAGCAGGGTGCTCTGTGTAAGGTGGCGCGCTCCAGCAGGGTGCTCTGTGTAAGGTGGCGCGCTCCAGCAGGGTGCTCTGTGTAAGGTGGCGCGCTTCAGCAGGGTGCTCTGTGTAAGGTGGCGCGCTCCAGCAGGATGCTCTGTGTAAGGTGGCGTGCTACGGCAGAGTGCTCTGTTCAAGATGGAGCGCTCCGGCAGGGTGCTCTGTGCAAGGTTCCGCGCTCCGGCAGGGTGCTCTGTGCAAGGTGGCGCGGTCCGGCAGGGTGCTCGGTGCAAGGTGGCGCTCTCTGGCAGGGTGCTCGGTGCAAGGTGGTGCGCTCCAGCTCGGTGTAAGGTAGCGCGCTCCAGCAGGGTGCTCTGTGTAAGGTGGCGCGCTCCAGCAGGATGCTCTCTGTAAGGTGGCGCGCTACGGCAGATTGCTCTGTGCAAGATGGAGCGCTCCGGCAGGGTGCTCTGTGCAAGGCTCCGCGCTCCGGCAGGGTGCTCTGTGCAAGGTGGCGCGGTCCGGCAGGGTGCTCGGTGCAAGGTGGTGCGCTCCAGCTCGGTGTAAGGTAGCGCGCTCCAGCAGGGTGCTCTGTGTAAGGTAGCGCGCTCCAGCAGGGTGCTCTGTGTAAGCTAGCGCGCTCCAGCAGGGTGTTCTGTGTAAGGTAGCGCGCTCCAGCAGGGTGTTCTGTGTAAGGTAGCGCGCTCCAGCAGGGTGTTCTGTGTAAGGTAGCGCGCTCCAGCACGGTGCTCTGTGTAAGGTGGCGCACTCCAGCATGGTGAAAGGTGGCGCGCTCCACTCGGTGTAAGATGGGGCACTCCAGTAGGGTGCTCTGTGTAAGGTGGCGCGCTCCAGCAGGGTGCTCTGTGTAAGGTAGCGCGCTCCAGCACGGTGCTTTGTGTAAGGTGGCGCGCTCCAGCAGGGTGCTCGGTGCAAGGTGGCGCGCTCCAGCAGGGTGCTCGGTGCAAGGTGGCGCGCTCCAGCAGGGTGCTCGGTGCAAGGTGGCGCGCTCCAGCAGGGTGCTCGGTGCAAGGTGGCGCGCTCCAGCAGGGTGCTCGGTGCAAGGTGGCGCGCTCCAGCAGGGTGCTCGGTGCAAGGTGGCGCGCTCCAGCAGGGTGCTCTGTGCAAGTTGGCGCGCTCCAGCAGGGTGCTCGGTGCAAGGTGGCACGCTCCAGCAGGGTGCTCGGTGCAAGGTGGCGCGCTCCAGCAGGGTGCTCGGTGTAAGTTGGCGGGCTCCAGCTCGGTGTAAGTTGGCGGGCTCCAGCAGGGTGCTCGGTGTAGGGTAGCGCACTCCAGCTCGGTGTAGGGTAGCGCACTCCAGCTCGATGTAAGGTAGCGCGTTCCAGCTCAGTGTAGGGTAGCACACTCCAGCTCGGTGTAAGGTAGCGCGCTCCAGCAGGGTGCTCAGTATAAGGTGGCGCGCTCCAGCTCGGTGTAAGATGGGGCACTCCAGCATGGTGCTCAGTGGAAGGTGGCGGGCTCCAGCTCGGTGTAAGGTAGTGTGCTCCAGCAGGGTGCTCTGTGTAAGGTAGCACGTTCCAGCAGGGTGCTCTGTGTAAGGTGGCGGGCTCCAGCTCGGTGTAAGGTAGCACGCTCCAGCACGGTGCTCGGTGTAGGGTAGCGCACTCCAGCTCGGTGTAGGGTAGCGCACTCCAGCTCGGTGTAGGGTAGTGCACTCCAGCTCGGTGTAAGGTAGCGCGTTCCAGCTCGGTGTAAGGTAGCGCGCTCCAGCACGGTGCTCAGTGTAAGGTAGCGCACTCCAGCTCGGTGTAGGGTAGCGCACTCCAGCTCTGTGTAAGGTAGCGCGTTCCAGCTCGGTGTAAGGTAGCGCGCTCCAGCAGGGTGCTCAGTGTAAGGTGGCGCGCTCCAGCTCGGTGTAAGATGGTGCACTCCAGCATGGTGCTCAGTGGAAGGTGGCGCGCTCCAGCTCGGTGTAAGGTAGTGTGCTCCAGCAGGGTGCTCTGTGTAAGGTAGCGCGCTCCAGCAGGGTGCTCTGTGTAAGGTGGGGCGCTCCAGCAGGGTGCTCGGTGTAAGGTGGTGCGCTCCAGCTCTGTGTAAGGTGGGGCGCTCCAGCATAGAGCTCGATGGAAGGTAGTACCGTGCTATTTACCAGCTGCCTTACAGCACTTTGGAAGAAGCGTAGAGATTCTGATGTCATATGTGAGTAAGAACATTCCTGAAACATGTAGAATTATCACAACCCTTGGACAGAAAACTGTTGTCCGCCAGTCACAGCAGCCTTATCCCCTGCCCTGCAGATCTTTGCTCCGCAGCGGGACAGATGTGACATTCACCTGCCTTCACCCTAGGTAGCAGTCTCTGAAATCCTGTAACAACATTGTCACCTGTATTTCAGTACAACTGCTGCACAAGCTGAGTGTTCGAGCCGCCGACGGACCCCAGAAGCTGTTAAAGGTAAGAGGGCCTCAACGCCCTGCGGGTTCTCCTCTGCATGTGAGGATGTGATGGGAGGGACGTGTCTATTGATTTTGCTGACAAAGTTCTGAGTTTCTATAAATTAAATTTGTAACTTTAACATTCTTTTTGTCCTATCGCTCATGCACGGCCATCTGCCAATCAGGTACAAGCGCCTGAAAGCTTCACTTTTTGGAGCTTGATACAGATGAGGATTGTGTCAAACCTTCGAAAACTGCATTTTAACCTCATCTTGCTGTTAGTACATCCCGCCCACTGTATCTCACTGTCCTGTATTTATATAGGGTTCTGGCCATGTTCAACCACCAGGTCATTCTCCTGTTTGTCCTGTAGGGGGCTCACTTTTGTTTTCCCATTTCCTCTACTAGATGCATTGTTGTACTTGTAGCTCTCACCAGCCCTACTACCTTGTGTCTACTAATGGTAAGGTGGTCCCCACGTACAGTGCCCACCCCCTCATATCCCTCTGGGATCATGGTGCACCATGCCTGGGCGGCTGGTCTATCGGTGGGGCATTGGGGAAAACCATGTCTGCAGAGCCGCCTCCTGGTCATGTCTTCTAACCTTCCTTAGGTTGTACAAGTCTTTGGCGTTCCTCCCCGTCAGCTGGTGGTGGCGCGTTCTGTGTTCTATAGCAGAGGAAATTTTATTTTGGGTTTATTATTTTCCTTTCTTTTAACTGAATGAAGTTATTGCAGGAGCGTATCTGAAGTAGGAGAGTGTGTTTCACTTTACTTATATCAGAGGCGTGGGACAGGGCCCCAGGTATATTCCTGTCGAATATACAAGTTGTTCTGACTCCTTAGGATCTGCGTCCTATGTATACTGACGGCTGAGTTCCCAGGTACAGCACAGGCTCAGACGCCACCTTGTTCTTTATTAGACATGTCATATACTGTACGTTGTGCTATTTCATTATCAGGTTATTAAGAATCCGCTGAGTGATCACCTCCCTGTGGGTTGTGTGAAGATCTCTACCTCATTCCAAGGAGAGAGCGTGCCGTGCGCGCGAGACCTGGTGCCTCCCACGGAGCCCACGCTGATAGTGATCGGAGCATTTGCTCACGGCTCGGTGAGTGGTGCGGAGCCCTGCGTGTGATGTCTGGGCACTGATAGGGGCAGTGCCACCCATTAGCCATCTGTCCCAGCAAACGCTTAACTTATGTTTCTCTGTGTTTTCTTTTCTTTCAGATCAATGTGGACTTTACAGAGCGCAGCGTGTCCATAAGTCAGTACCCGCTGTCTGCCGCCCTCACCTGCGCCAAGGTCTGCACCGCCTTTGAAGAGGTCTGGGGGGTGATGTAGAGGCACCGGCTGACGCCAACTACTCCGCAGCCACCGGCTCCCCTCCGTCATAGAGCGTCGTTATTCTTTTATATGTAATTTATGTACAGTGATATGTTTGAAATAAAACAAACAAAATTCAGAGAGTGCGATGGCTGAATCCGACAACCGGCAGCAGAGATCCCATAACTTACGGTTTCGCTGTTTTAAGGGGATGCGTCCTATTTTTCACTGCCACTGTCTGTGTGTGGTCAGACTCCTTTCCCAGGCGGGCCCAGGTGATTGGATGGCTGCGGAAGTCTAGCCACACCCTACCCACAGTGTATTAGGAAAGGCTGCATCTTATTGGATAGACTTCCGTAGCCATCCAATAAAATGCAGCCTTTCATAATACACTGTGGGTAGGGCTAATGTTAAAAGGGGTTGGGGTCGGGAAGCTGGCGGTCAAAATACAGACTGTGGCATCCCTATTTTTATAATCTTGTCAGGGATCGGGAAACAATTCTAACTAACCCCCTAACCCTCACCTTCCCACAGCCTAACTCTCACCAGTGGTGCTTAACACGACGCCCTATTCCTGCAGCCTAAACCTAACCCTCCCCCCCCATCCGCCTGCACCTTACCTCTCCAGCAGCCCAGCAGTCCCTCGAATGTAAAATCGGCTGTGGGGATGCCTGTGCTGTGACCCTATTTGGAGATATCGGTGTCTGTATTTCGACAGCCGGGCCGATCCCGTTAAAAGATCACTTCTGTGGCAGTGAACTATTGGTAAAGAATTGGAGAAACGGAGATGAAAGTGGCCCTGTATTGAGTCACATATGGGCCCTAGTTTTGTGGCAAATAATTGATCCTCATTCCTCTCTCTCTCTCTGACCTGGGTGCAGTACAAAGAGTCTGTTCTCCCGCTAGCCGTCTCCCTGAAATACGTCTCTCCCAGTACTACAGACAGCTGACCCTACTGTAGGTGACTGTGTGTGACTCCTCTCGTGATCTATAAATCCGTCTGTTATTTCTCTGACGTCCTAGTGGATGCTGGGACTCCGTAAGGACCATGGGGAATAGCGGCTCCGCAGGAGACAGGGCACAAGAATAAAAGCTTTAGGATCAGGTGGTGTGCACTGGCTCCTCCCCCTATGACCCTCCTCCAAGCCTCAGTTAGATTTTTGTGCCCGAACGAGAAGGGTGCAGGCTAAGTGGCTCTCCTGAGCTGCTTAGAATAAAAGTTTAATTTAGGTTTTTTATTTTCAGTGAGTCCTGCTGGCAACAGGCTCACTGCATCGTGGGACTAAGGGGAGAAGAAGCGAACTCACCTGCGTGCAGAGTGGATTGGGCTTCTTAGGCTACTGGACATTAGCTCCAGAGGGACGATCACAGGTTCAGCCTGGATGGGTCCCGGAGCCGCGCCGCCGGCCCCCTTACAGAGCCAGAAGAACGAAGAGGTCCGGTGAAATCGGCGGCAGAAGACGGTCCTGTCTTCAGACTAAGGTAGCGCACAGCACCGCAGCTGTGCGCCATTGCTCTCAGCACACTTCACACTCCGGTCACTGAGGGTGCAGGGCGCTGGGGGGGGAGCGCCCTGAGACGCAATATAAACAGAGAATACCTTAGGTTGGCAAAACAATACATCACATATAGCTCCTGGGCTATATGGATGTATTTTAACCCCTGCCATTTTTACACAAAAGAGCGGGAGATAAGGACGTCGTGAAGGGGCGGAGCCTATCTCCTCAGCACACAGGCGCCATTTTTCCCTCACAGCTCCGCTGGAAGGACGGCTCCCTGACTCTCCCCTGCAGACCTGCTACAGAATCAGGGTAAAAAAGAGAAGGGGGGGCACTATTGGCAGCAAATAATAATCTAAACAGCAGCTATAAGGGAATAACACTTATATAAGGTTATCCCTATATATATATATATATATATATATATATATATATATATATATCGCTTGGTGTGTGCTGGCAGACTCTCCCTCTGTCTCTCCAAAGGGCTCGTGGGGTCCTGTCCTCTATCAGAGCATTCCCGGTGTGTGTGCTGTGTGTCGGTACGTGTGTGTCGACATGTATGAGGAGGAAAATGATGTGGAGGCGGAGCAATTGCCTGGGTTAGTGATGTCACCCCCTAGGGAGTCGACACCTGACTGGATGATCGTATTTAAAGAATTAAGTGATAATGTCAGCACTTTGCAAAAAACTGTTGACGACATGAGACAGCCGGCAAATCAATTAGTGCCTGTCCAGGCGTCTCAGACACCGTCAGGGGCCCTAAAACGCCCGTTACCCCAGTGGGTCGACACAGATACTGAGTCTAGTGTCGACGGTGAAGAGTCAAACGTAATGTCCAGTAGGGCCACACGTTACATGATCACGGCAATGAAGGAGGCATTGAACATTTCTGACACTACAAGTACCACAAAGAAGGGTATTATGTGGGGTGTGAAAAAACTACCAATAGTTTTTCCTGAGTCAGATGAATTAAATGAGGTGTGTGATAAAGCGTGGGTTTCCCCCGACAAAAAACTGCTAATCTCTAATAAATTATTGGCACTATATCCTTTCCCGCCAGAGGTTAGGACACGTTGGGAAACACCCCCTAGGGTAGATAAGGCGCTCACACGTTTATCTAAACAAGTAGCGTTACCGTCTCCTGATACGGCCACCCTCAAAGAACCAGCTGATAGAAGGCTGGAAAATATCCTAAAGAGTATATACACACATACTGGTGTTATACTGCGACCAGCAATCGCTTCAGCCTGGACGTGCAGTGCTGGAGTCGCGTGGTCGGATTCCCTGACTGAAAATATTGATACCCTGGATAGGGACAATATATTGTTAACTATAGAGCATTTGAAGGATGCATTACTATATATGCGTGATGCACAGAGGGATATTTGCACCCTGGCATCAAGAGTAAGTGCTATGTCAATTTTTGCCAGAAGAGCGTTATGGACGCGACAGTGGTCAGGGGATGCGGATTCCAAACGACATATGGAAGTATTGCCGTATAAAGGGGAGGAGTTATTTGGGGCTGGTCTATCGGACCTGGTGGCCACGGCAACGGCTGGAAAGTCCACCTTTTTACCCCAGGTCACTTCACATCAGCAGAAAAAGACAGTCTTTTCAAACTCAGTCCTTTCGTTCCCATAAATACAAGCGAGCAAAAGGCCACTCTTTTCTGCCCCGGGGCAGAGGAAGGGGAAAAAGACTGCACCATGCAGCCGCTTCCCAGGAGCAGAAGCCCTCCCCTGCTTCTGCCAAGTCTTCAGCATGACGCTGGGGCTTTACAAGCAGACTCAGACATGGTGGGGGCGCGTCTCAAGAATTTCAACGCGCAGTGGGCTCACTCGCAAGTGGACCCCTGGATTCTACAGGTAGTATCGCAGGGGTACAAACTGGAATTCGAGGCGTTTCCCCCTCGCCGTTTCCTGAAGTCTGCTCTACCAAAGTCTCCCTCCGACAGGGAGGCAGTTTTGGAAGCCATTCACAAGCTGTATTCCCAGCAGGTGATAATCAAGGTACCCCTCCTACAACAGGGAAAGGGGTATTATTCCACGCTGTTTGTGGTACCGAAGCCGGACGGCTCGGTGAGACCAATTTTAAATCTGAAATCCTTGAACACTTACATAAAAAGGTTCAAATTCAAGATGGAGTCACTCAGAGCGGTGATAGCGAACCTGGAAGAAGGGGACTATATGGTGTCTCTGGACATCAAAGATGCTTATCTCCACGTCCCAATCTACCCTTCTCACCAAGGGTATCTCAGGTTTGTAGTACAAAACTGTCATTATCAGTTCCAGACGCTGCCGTTTGGGTTGTCCACGGCACCTCGGGTCTTTACCAAGGTAATGGCCGAAATGATGATTCTTCTTCGAAGAAAAGGCATCTTAATTATCCCTTACTTGGACGATCTCCTGATAAGGGCAAGGTCCAGGGAACAGTTAGAAGTCGGAGTAGCACTATCTCAGGTAGTGTTACGTCAGCACGGGTGGATCCTAAATATTCCAAAATCGCAGCTGATTCCAACGACACGTCTTCTGTTCCTAGGAATGATTCTGGACACAGTCCAGAAGAAGGTGTTTCTCCCGGAGGAGAAGGCCAGGGAGTTATCCGAGCTAGTCAGGAACCTCCTAAAACCAGCCCAGGTGTCAGTGCATCAGTGCACGAGGGTCCTGGGAAAAATGGTGGCTTCTTACGAAGCGATTCCATTCGGAAGATTCCATGCAAGAACGTTTCAGTGGGATCTACTGGAAAAATGGTCCGGATCGCATCTTCAGATGCATCAGCGGATAACCCTGTCGCCAAGGACAAGGGTGTCTCTTCTGTGGTGGCTGCAGAGTGCTCATCTACTAGAGGGCCGCAGATTTGGCATTCAGGATTGGATCCTGGTGACCACGGATGCAAGCCTGAGAGGTTGGGGAGCAGTCACACAGGGAAGAAATTTCCAGGGCTTGTGGTCAAGCATGGAAACATCTCTTCATATAAACATTCTGGAACTAAGGGCCATTTACAATGCCCTAAGTCAAGCGAAACCCCTGCTTCAGGGTCAGGCGGTATTGATCCAATCGGACAACATCACGTCAGTCGCCCACGTAAACAGACAGGGCGGCACGAGAAGCAGGAGGGCAATGGCAGAAGCTGCAAGGATTCTTCGCTGGGCGGAAAATCATGTGATAGCACTGTCAGCAGTGTTCATTCCGGGAGTGGACAACTGGGAAGCAGACTTCCTCAGCAGACACGACCTTCACCCGGGAGAGTGGGGACTTCACCCAGAAGTCTTCCACCTGATTGTAAACCGTTGGGAAAAACCAAAGGTGGACATGATGGCGTCTCGTCTAAACAAAAAACTAGACAGATATTGCGCCAGGTCAAGGGACCCTCAGGCAATAGCGGTGGACGCTCTGGTAACACCGTGGGTGTACCAGTCAGTGTATGTGTTCCCTCCTCTGCCTCTCATACCAAAAGTACTGAGAATCATAAGAAGAAGAGGAGTAAGAACTATACTCGTGGTTCCGGATTGGCCAAGAAGGACTTGGTATCCGAAACTTCAGGAGATGCTCACGGACGAACCGTGGCCTCTACCTCTAAGAAAGGACCTGCTCCAGCAGGGACCTTGTCTGTTCCAAGACTTACCGCTGCTGCGTTTGACGGCATGGCGGTTGAACGCCGGATCCTGAAGGAAAAAGGCATTCCAGATGAAGTCATCCCTACCCTGGTCAAGGCCAGGAAGGACGTAACCGCAAAACATTATCACCGCATTTGGCGAAAATATGTTGCGTGGTGTGAGGCCAAGAAGGCCCCTACAGAGGAATTTCAACTGGGTCGTTTCCTCCATTTCCTGCAAACAGGACTGTCTATGGGCCTAAAATTAGGGTCCATTTAGGTTCAAATTTCGGCCCTGTCGATTTTATTCCAAAAAGAACTGGCTTCAGTGCCTGAAGTTCAGACATTTGTAAAAGGGGTACTGCATATACAGCCTGCTTTTGTGCCTCCAGTGGCACCTTGGGATCTCAATGTTGTGTTGAGTTTCCTAAAGTCACATTGGTTTGAACCACTCACCACTGTGGACTTAAAATATCTCACATGGAAGGTGACGATGCTGTTAGCCCTGGCTTCAGCTAGGCGTGTGTCAGAATTGGCGGCTTTATCATATAAAAGCCCTTACTTAATATTTCATTCTGACAGGGCAGAATTGAGGACTCGTCCTCAATTTCTACCTAAGGTGGTTTCTGCATTTCACATGAACCAACCTATTGTGGTACCTGCGGCTACTAAGGACTTGGAGGACTCCAAGTTGCTTGATGTGGTCAGGTCCCTGAAAATATATGTTTCCAGGACGGCTGGAGTCAGAAAATCTGACTCGCTGTTTATCCTGTATGCACCCAACAAACTGGGTGCTCCTGCTTCTAAGCAGACGATTGCTCGTTGGATTTGTAGTACAATTCAGCTTGCATATTCTGTGGCAAGCCTGCCACAGCCAAAATTGGTAAAAGCCCATTCCACAAGGAAAGTGGGTTCATCTTGGGCGGCTGCCCGAGGGGTCTCGGCTTTACAACTTTGCCGAGCAGCTACTTGGTCAGGGGCAAACACGTTTGCTAAATTCTATAAATTTGATACCCTGGCTGAGGAGGACCTGGAGTTCTCTCATTCGGTGCTGCAGAGTCATCCGCACTCTCCCGCCCGTTTGGGAGCTTTGGTATAATCCCCATGGTCCTTACGGAGTCCCAGCATCCACTAGGACGTCAGAGAAAATAAGATTTTACTTACCGATAAATCTATTTCTCGTAGTCCGTAGTGGATGCTGGGCGCCCATCCCAAGTGCGGATTGTCTGCAATACTTGTATATAGTTATTGTTACAAAAATTCGGGTTATTATTGTTGTGAGCCATCTTTTCAGAGGCTCCTTTTCGTTTTATCATACTGTTAACTGGGTTCAGATCACGAGTTGTACGGTGTGATTGGTGTGGCTGGTATGAGTCTTACCCGGGATTCAATATCCTTCCTTATTATGTACGCTCGTCCGGGCACAGTATCCTAACTGAGGCTTGGAGGAGGGTCATAGGGGGAGGAGCCAGTGCACACCACCTGATCCTAAAGCTTTTATTCTTGTGCCCTGTCTCCTGCGGAGCCGCTATTCCCCATGGTCCTTACGGAGTCCCAACATCCACTACGGACTACGAGAAATAGATTTATCGGTAAGTAAAATCTTATTTTCTTATATGTTGAACCGGATTCTGAGAAGGACACAATGATGATATTGTAGACAGATTGCCCGCATGTGTATAAGTCGCACTCCATATGTGCTGCGATGGTCCTGCAACGACGGACACATTGAGGCTTTATTTACAAAGCGAGTGACAACCAGAACAAATTTGCGTCTGCAATGACATTAGCATACGTCTCTGAATCACGCCCGGTGTTCTGTGATAAACAGCCTTTGATATATTTTAATTTCAAATACTTTGCCGTCTGGCTACACGATAACGGTCACTGACAGCAAAGTCCATCCACCAATACGTTAGTCAAGAGAGGAAATGTAAATAAAAGTGGTAGTCGCATTTAAAAACGGAATTAACTGGTCATTTGTAGCTAGTTTGAGAAGAAGAGGGGAATGGAGGCAGCAGGTAGCCACAGACTGAGGGGTAAATTTACTAAGGTCCCGATTTTGACCGAGATGCCGTTTTTTCTTCAAAGTGTCATCTCGGTCATTTACTAAACTCAAATCACGGCAGTGATGAGGGCATTCGTATTTTTTTGGAAGTAGTTGTAAAAAAATACGAATGAATACACCATCGGTCAAAATACGCCAGCAAATTAGTAGAACTCGGTCATTTACTAAAAAGTGCAAATCTCAAAAGAGGAAAACACTGCCGTGAAAAATTACAAATCGCAAAAAAGTGCTAAAAAAAAACAGACCTGCTTTTTATATCCGTGATTGGATAGGCATGCACGGATCCATGAGATCCGTGCATGTATATCAGTGGGAAGGGGTGGGAAAGTGGTTATTTTCACAAAAAAAATTGCGTGGGGTCCCCCCTCCTAAGCATAACCAGCCTCGGGCTCTTTGAGCCGATCCTGGTTGCAAAAATATGGGGGGGGAAATGACAGGGGTTCCCCCATATTTAAGCAACCAGCATCGGGCTCTGCGCCTGGTCCTGGTTCCAAAAATACGGGGGACAAAAAGAGTAGGGGTCCCCCGTATTTTTAAAACCAGCACCGGGCTCCACTAGCTGGACAGATAATGCCACAGCCGGGGGTCACTTTTATATAGTGCCCTGCGGCCGTGGCATCAAAAATCCAACTAGTCACCCCTGGCCGGGGTACCCTGGGGGAGTGGGGACCCCTTCAATCAAGGGGTCCCCCCCCCCCCCAGCCACCCAAGGGCCAGGGGTGAAGCCCGAGGCTGTCCCCACCCCCACCCCCCCATCCAATGGGCTGCGGATGGGGGGGCTGATAGCCTTTTGTGTAAATGAAAAGATATTGTTTTTAGTAGCAGTACTACAAGGCCCAGCAAGCCTCCCCCGCATGCTGGTACTTGGAGAACCACAAGTACCAGCATGCGGCGGAAAAACGGGCCCGCTGGTACCTGTAGTAGTAGTACTACTAAAAAAATACCTAAAAAAAGACAAGACACACACACCTTGAAAGTAAAGATTTATTACATACATGCACACAAACATACATACATACATACTTACCTTATGTTCACACGCAGGTCGGTCCTCTTCTCCAGTAGAATCCAAGGGGTACCTGTTGAATAAATTCTACTCACCAGATCCAGGGTCCCAGGCTCCTCTGCGAATCCCTTTGTAATCCACGTACTTGAATTAAAATAAAAAACCGGACACCCGAGCCACGAACTGAAAGGGGACCCATGTTTGCACATGGGTCACCTTTCCCCGAATGCCAGAAACCCACTCTGACTTCTGTCTAAGTGGGTTTCTTCAGCCAATCAGGGAGCGCCACGTTGTAGCACTCTCCTGATCGGCTGTGTGCTCCTGTACTGAGTGACAGGCGGCACACGGCAGTGTTACAATGTAGCGCCTATGCGCTACATTGTAACCAATGGTGGGAACTTTCTGCCCTGCGGTTGACCTAAAGTGACGTCACCGCTGAGCAGAAAGTTCCCACCATTGGTTTCAATGTAGCGCATAGGCGCTACATTGTAACACTGCCGTGTGCCGCCTGTCAGTCAGTACAGGAGCACACAGCCGATCAGGAGAGTGCTACAACGTGGCGCTCCCTGATTGGCTGAAGAAACCTACTTAGACAGAAGTCAGAGTGGGTTTCTGGCATTCGGGGAAAGGTGACCCATGTGCAAACATGGGTCCCCTTTCAGTTCGTGGCTCGGGTGTCCGGTTTTTTATTTTAATTCAAGTACGTGGATTACAAAGGGATTCGCGGAGGAGCCTGGGACCCTGGATCTGGTGAGTAGAATTTATTCAACAGGTACCCCTTGGATTCTACTGGAGAAGAGGACCGACCTGCGTGTGAACATAAGGTAAGTATGTATGTATGTTTGTGTGCATGTATGTAATAAATCTTTACTTTCAAGGTGTGTGTGTCTTGTCTTTTTTTGGGTATTTTTTTAGTAGTAGTACTACAGGTACCAGCGGGCCCGTTTTTCCGCCGCATGCTGGTACTTGTGGTTCTCCAAGTACCAGCATGTGGGGGAGGCTTGCTGGGCCTTGTAGTACTGCTACTAAAAACAATATCTTTTCATTTACACAAAAGGCTATCAGCCCCCCCATCCGCAGCCCATTGGATGGGGGGGGACAGCCTCGGGCTTCACCCCTGGCCCTTGGGTGGCTGGGGGGGGGGTCCCCTTGATTGAAGGGGTCCCCACTCCCCCAGGGTACCCCGGCCAGGGGTGACTAGTTGGATTTTTGATGCCACGGCCGCAGGGCACTATATAAAAGTGACCCCCGGCTGTGGCATTATCTGTCCAGCTAGTGGAGCCCGGTGCTGGTTTTAAAAATACGGGGGACCCCTACTCTTTTTGTCCCCCGTATTTCTGGAACCAGGACCAGGCGCAGAGCCCGATGCTGGTTGCTTAAATATGGGGGAACCCCTGTCATTTTTTTCCCCATATTTCTGCAACCAGGATCGGCTCAAAGAGCCCGAGGCTGGTTATGCTTAGGAGGGGGTACCCCACGCATTTTTTTTTTATATTTTACATTGTTTAATTTAAAAAAAAAAAAAAAAATGAACCCCAGCACGGATCACACAGATCCGGCCGAGATTCATTTTTAAAAAGTCGGCAGTGTTTTGCTAATCACTGCCGTGAAAAAAAGAAAAAAAACACGAATGACATCGACATCGGAACAAAATAAAAATCCGAATACGACAGCTTAGTAAATTAGTCGTAATAAATTCAAAAAGTTGCAGTTTTACACTTTCGATGTCATTCGTGATTGAACTTTGACCTTTTTCCGAAAATTACGAATCTTAGTAAATTTACCCCTGAGAGTTATATAGTGGGAGGAGCAGGGTCCCCAGCAGCACAGAGTATATCAGGAGGTGAGTGATGTGTCAGTGAGGACAGGGGCAGTGACATGATGTGAGGAGGGGAATGGAGGCAGCAGGAAGACACAGACTGAGAGTTATATAGTGAGAGGAGCAGGGTCCCCAGCAGCACAGAGTATATCAGGAGATGAGTGATGTGTCAGTGAGGACAGGGCTGCATGTGACACGGGCAGTGACATGATGTGAGGAGAGGAATGGAGGCAGCAGGAAGCCACAGACTGGGAGTTATATAGTGGGAGAAGCAGGGTGCCCAGCAGCACAGAGTATATCAGGAGATGAGTGATGTGTCAGTGAGGACAGGGCTGCATGTGACAGGGGCAGTGACATGATGTGAGGAGGGGAATGGAGGCAGCAGGGAGCCACAGACAGAGTTATATAGTGGGATGAGCAGGGTCCTCCAGCAGCACAGAGTATATCAGGAGATGAGTGATGTGTCAGTGAGGACAGGGCTGCATGTGACAGGGGCAGCAACATGTTGGGGTTGATGCTGAGTTAGGAGCAAACAAAACAAGTAACTTTGGGCCTAATTCTGAGTTGATCACAGCATCAAATTTGTTAGCAGTTGGGCAAAACCATGTGCACTGCAGGAGGGGCAGATGTCACGTGCAGAGAGAGTTAGATTTGGGTGGGGTGCATTCAAACTGAAATCTGATTTGCAGTGTAAAAATAAAGCAGCCAGTGATTACCCTGCACAGAAACAAAATAACCCACCCAAATCTAACTCTCTGCAAATGTTATATCTGCCCCCCCCTGCAGTGCACATGGTTTTGCCCAATTGCTAACAAACTTGCTGCTGCGATCAACTCAGAATTATCCCCTTTGCACCTTGGCAAAACCATGCAGCACTGCAAGTAGGGCAGATTTAAAATGTGCAGAGAGATTTAGACATGAGTGGTGTGTCACAGCTGAAATCTAAATACTGTAAAGCTGCCCAGCATGTGTGGGCTACATGGAAAAGCAGCCAGTATTTACAATGCATTCAAAAAATAAGAATTTACTCACCGGTAATTCTATTTCTCGTAGTCCGTAGTGGATGCTGGGAACTCCGTAAGGACCATGGGGAATAGACGGGCTCCGCAGGAGACTGGGCACTCTAAAAAAAGATTAGGTACTATCTGGTGTGCACTGGCTCCTCCCTCTATGCCCCTCCTCCAGACCTCAGTTAGGGAAACTGTGCCCGGAAGAGCTGACAATACAAGGAAAGGAAATTTTGAATCCAGGGTAAGAATCATACCAGCCACACCAATCACACCGTACAACTCGTGATAACTATACCCAGTTAACAGTATGAACAACAACTGAGCCTCACTAAACGGATGGCTCATAACAATAACCCTTATTAAGCAATAACTATGGCCCTCATTCCGAGTTGTTCGCTCGGTCTTTTTCATCGCATCGCAGTGAAATTCCGCTTAGTACGCATGCGCAATGTTCGCACTGCGACTGCGCCAAGTTATTTTGCTAAGAAGAAAGTATTTTTACTCACGGCTTTTTCTTCGCTCCGGCGATCGTAGTGTGATTGACAGGAAATGGGTGTTACTGGGCGGAAACACGGCGTTTTAGGGGCGTGTGGCTGAAAACGCTACCGTTTCCGGAAAAAACGCAGGAGTGGCCGGAGAAACGGTGGGAGTGGTTGGGCGAACGCTGGGTGTGTTTGTGACGTCAACCAGGAACGACAAGCACTGAACTGATCGCACAGGCAGAGTAAGTCTGAAGCTACTCTAAAACTGCTACGAGGTTTGTGATCGCAATATTGCGATTACTTCGGTCGCACTTTTAAGAAGCTAAGATACACTCCCAGTAGGCGGCGGCTTAGCGTGTGTAACTCTGCTACATTCGCATTGCGACCGATCAACTCGGAATGAGGGCCTATATACGTTAATTGCAGAAAGTCCACACTTGGGCGCCCAGCATCCACTACGGACTACGAGAAAATAAGAATTTACTTACCGATAATTCTATTTCTCGGAGTCCGTAGTGGATGCTGGGGTTCCTGAAAGGACCATGGGGAATAGCGGCTCCGCGGGAGACAGGGCACAAAAGTAAAGCTTTCCGATCAGGTGGTGTGCACTGGCTCCTCCCCCTATGACCCTCCTCCAAGCCAGTTAGGTACTGTGCCCGGACGAGCGTACACAATAAGGGAGGAATTTTGAATCCCGGGTAAGACTCATACCAGCCACACCAATCACACCGTACAACTTGTGATCTAAACCCAGTTAACAGTATGATAACAGCGGAGCCTCTGAAAAGATGGCTCACAACAATAATAACCCGATTTTTGTAACTATGTACAAGTATTGCAGATAATCCGCACTTGGGATGGGCGCCCAGCATCCACTACGGACTCCGAGAAATAGAATTATCGGTAAGTAAATTCTTATTTTCTCTATCGTCCTAGTGGATGCTGGGGTTCCTGAAAGGACCATGGGGATTATACCAAAGCTCCCAAACGGGCGGGAGAGTGCGGATGACTCTGCAGCACCGAATGAGAGAACTCCAGGTCCTCCTTAGCCAGGGTATCAAATTTGTAGAATTTAGCAAACGTGTTTGCCCCTGACCAAGTAGCTGCTCGGCAAAGTTGTAAAGCCGAGACCCCTCGGGCAGCCGCCCAAGATGAGCCCACCTTCCTTGTGGAATGGGCATTTACATATTTTGGCTGTGGCAGGCCTGCCACAGAATGTGCAAGCTGAATTGTATTACACATCCAACTAGCAATAGTCTGCTTAGAAGCAAGAGCACCCAGTTTGTTGGGTGCATACAGGATAACAGCAAGTCAGTTTTCCTGACTCCAGCCGTCCTGGAACATATTTTCAGGGCCCTGACAACATCTAGCAACTTGGAGTCCTCCAAGTCCCTAGTAGGTGCAAGGCACCACAATAAGCTGGTTCAGGTGAAACACTAACACCACCTTAGGGAGAGAACTGGGGACGAGTCCGCAGCTCTGCCCTGTCCGAATGGACAAACAGATATGGGCTTTTTTGAGAAAAAACCACCAATTTGACACTCGCCTGGTCCAGGCCATGGCCAAGAGCATGGTCACTTTTCATGTGAGATGCTTCAAATCCACAGATTTGACTGGTTTTAAACCAATGTGATTTGAGGAATCCCAGAACTACGTTGAGATCCCACAGTGCCACTGGAGGCACAAAAGGGGGTTGTATATGCAATACTCCCTTGACAAACTTCTGGACTTCAGGAACTGAAGCCAATTCTTTCTGGAAGAAAATCGACAGGGCCGAAATTTGAACCTTAATGGACCCCAATTTGAGGCCCATAGACACTCCTGTTTGCAGGAAATGCAGGAAACGACCGAGTTGAAATTTCTTTGTGGGGCCTTCCTGGCCTCACACCACGCAACATATTTTCGCCACATGTGGTGATAATGTTGTGCGGTCACCTCCTTTCTGGCTTTGACCAGGGTAGGAATGACCTCTTCCGGAATGCTTTTTTCCCTTAGGATCCGGCTTTCCACCGCCATGCCGACAAACGCAGCTGCGGTAAGTCTTGGAACAGACATGGTACTTGCTGAAGCAAGTCCCTTCTTAGCGGCAGAGGCCATAAGACCTCTGTAAGCATCTCTTGAAGTTCCGGGTACCAAGTCCTTCTTGGCCAATCCGGAGCCATGAGTATAGTTCTTACTCCTCTACGTCTTATAATTCTCAGCACCTTAGGTATGAGAAGCAGAGGAGGGAACACATACACCGACTGGTACACCCACGGTGTTACCAGAACGTCCACAGCTATTGCCTGAGGGTCTCTTGACCTGGCGCAATACCTGTCCCGTTTTTTTTTTTTTTTTTTTTTTTCAGACGGGACGCCATCATGTCCACCTTTGGTATTTCCCAACGGTTTACAATCATGTGGAAAAAACTTCCCGATGAAGTTTCCACTCTCCCGGGTGGAGGTCGTGCCTGCTGAGGAAGTCTGCTTCCCAGTTTCCATTCCCGGGATGAAACACTGCTGACAGTGCTATCACATGATTTTCCGCCCAGCGAAAAGTCCTTGCAGTTTTTGCCATTGCCCTCCTGCTTCTTGTGTCGCCCTGTCTGTTTACGTGGGCGACTGCCGTGATGTTTTTCCCACTGGATCAATACCGGCTGACCTTGAAGCAGAGGTCTTGCTAAGCTTAGAGCATTATAAATTTACCCTTAGCTCCAGTATATTTATGTGGAGAAAAGTCTCCAGACTTGATCACACTCCCTGGAAATTTTTTCCTTGTGTGACTGCTCCCCAGCCTCTCGGGCTGGGCTCCGTGGTCACCAGCATCCAATCCTGAATGCCGAATCTGCGGCCCTCTAGAAGATGAGCACTCTATAACCACCACAGGAGAGACACCCTTGTCCTTGGATATAGGGTTATCCGCTGATGCATCTGAAGATGCGATCCGGACCATTTGTCCAGCAGATCCCACTGAAAAGTTCTTGCGTGAAATCTGCCGAATGGAATTGCTTCGTAGGAAGCCACCATTTTTACCAGGACCCTTGTGCAATGATGCACTGTTTTTAGGAGATTCCTGACTAGCTCGGATAACTCCCTGGCTTTCTCTTCCGGGAGAAACACCTTTTTCTGGACTGTGTCCAGAATCATCCCTAGGCACAGCAGACGTGTCGTCGGGATCAGCTGCGATTTTGGAATATTTAGAATCCACCCGTGCTGTTGTAGCAGTATCCGAGATAGTGCTACTCCGACCTCCAACTGTTCCCTGGACTATGCCCTTATCAGGAGATCGTCCAAGTAAGGGATAATTAAGACGCCTTTTCTTTGAAGAAGAATCATCATTTCGGCCATTACCTTGGTAAAGACCCGGGGTGCCGTGGACAATCCAAACGGCAGCGTCTGAAACTGATAGTGACAGTTCTGCACCACGAACCTGAGGTACCCTTAGTGAGAAGGGCAAATTTGGGACATAGAGGTAAGCCTCCCTGATGTCCCGGGACACTATATAGTCCCCTTCTTCCTGGTTCGTTATCACTGCTCTGAGTGACTCCATCTTGATTTGAACCTTTGTAAGTGTTCAAAAATTTTTTTAGAATAAGTCTCACCTAGCCTTCTGGCTTCAGTACCACAATATAGTGTGGAATAATACCCCTTTTCTTGTAGTAGGAGGGGTAATTTAATTATCACCTGCTGGGAATACAGCTTGTGAATTTTTTCCCATACTGCCTCCTTGTCGGAGGGAGACCTTGGTAAAGCAGACTTCAGGAGCCTGCGAAGGGGAAACGTCTCGACATTCCAATCTGTACCCCTGGGATACTACTTGTAGGATCCAGGGGTCCTGTACGGTCTCAGCGCCATGCTGAGAACTTGTCAGAAGCGGTGGAACGCTTCTGTTCCTGGGAATGGGCTGCCTGCTGCAGTCTTCTACCCTTTCCTCTATCCCTGGGCAGATATGATCTTATAGGGACGAAAGGACTGAGGCTGAAAAGACGGTGTCTTTTTCTGCAGAGATGTGACTTAGGGTAAAAACGGCGGATTTTCCAGCAGTTGCCGTGGCCACCAGGTCCGATGGACCGACCCCAAATAACTCCTCTTCCTTTATACGGCAATACACCTTTGTGCCGTTTGGAATCTGCATCACCTGACCACTGTCGTGTCCATAACATCTTCTGGCAGATATGGACATCGCATTTACTCTTGATGCCAGAGTGCAAATATCCCTCTGTGCATCTCGCATATATAGAAATGCATCCTTTAAATGCTCTATAGTCAATAAAATACTGTCCCTGTCAAGGGTATCAATATTTTTAGTCAGGGAATCCGACCAAGCCACCCCAGCTCTGCACATCCAGGCTGAGGCGATCGCTGGTCGCAGTATAACACCAGTATGTGTGTATATACTTTTTATGATATTTTCCAGCCTCCTGTCAGCTGGTCCTTGAGGACGGCCCTATCTATAGACGGTACCGCCACTTGTTTTGATAAGCGTGTGAGCGCCTTATCCACCCTAAGGGGTGTTTCCCAACGCGCCCTAACTTCTGGCGGGAAAGGGTATACCGCCCATAATTTTCTATCGGGGGGAACCCACGCATCATCACACACTTTATTTAATTTATCTGATTCAGGAAAAACTACGGTAGTTTTTTCACATCCCACATAATACCCTCTTTTGTGGTACTTGTAGTATCAGAAATATGTAACACCTCCTTCATTGCCTTTAACGTGTGGCCCTAATAAGGAATACGTTTGTTTATTCACCGTCGACACTGGATTCAGTGTCCCTGTCTGTGTCTGTGTCGACCGACTAAAGTAAACGGGCGTTTTAAAACCCCTGACAGTGTTTTTGAGACGTCTGGACCGGTACTAATTGTTTGTCGGCCGTCTCATGTCGTCAACCGACCTTGCAGCGTGTTGACATTATCACGTAATTCCCTAAATAAGCCATCCATTCCGGTGTCGACTCCCTAGAGAGTGACATCACCATTACAGGCAATTGCTCCGCCTCCTCACCAACATCGTCCTCATACATGTCGACACACACGTACCGACACACAGCACACACACAGGGAATGCTCTGATAGAGGACAGGACCCACTAGCCCTTTGGAGAGACAGAGGGAGAGTTTACCAGCACACACCAAAAACGCTATAATTATATAGGGACAACCTTATATAAGTGTTTTCCCTTATAGCATCTTTTTTATATATTTCTAACGCCAAATTAGTGCCCCCCCTCTCTGTTTTAACCCTGTTTCTGTAGTGCAGTGCAGGGGAGAGCCTGGGAGCCTTCCCTCCAGCCTTTCTGTGAGGGAAAATGGCGCTGTGTGCTGAGGAGATAGGCCCCGCCCCTTTTTCGGCGGCCTCGTCTCCCGCTCTTAACGGATTCTGGCAGGGGTTAAATATCTCCATATAGCCTCCGGAGGCTATATGTGAGGTATTTTTAGCCAAAATAGGTATTCATTTGCCTCCCAGGGCGCCCCCCTCCCAGCGCCCTGCACCCTCAGTGACTGCCGTGTGAAGTGTGCTGAGAGGAAAATGGCGCACAGCTGCAGTGCTGTGCGCTACCTTTAGAAGACTGAGGAGTCTTCTGCCGCCGATTCTGGACCTCTTCTTACTTCAGCATCTGCAAGGGGGCCGGCGGCAAGGCTCCGGTGACCATCCAGGCTGTACCTGTGATCGTCCCTCTGGAGCTGATGTCCAGTAGCCAAGAAGCCAATCCATCCTGCACGCAGGTGAGTTCACTTCTTCTCCCCTAAGTCCCTCGTTGCAGTGATCCTGTTGCCAGCAGGACTCACTGTAAAATAAAAAACCTAAGCTAAACTTTTCTAAGCAGCTCTTTAGGAGAGCCACCTAGATTGCACCCTTCTCGGCCGGGCACAAAAATCTAACTGGCTTGGAGGAGGGCCATAGGGGGAGGAGCCAGTGCACACCACCTGATCGGAAAGCTTTACTTTTGTGCCCTGTCTCCTGCGGAGCCGCTATTCCCCATGGTCCTTTCAGGAACCCCAGCATCCACTAGGACGATAGAGAAATAGAATTACCGGTGAGTAAATTCTTATTTTCTCTGACGTCCTAGTGGATGCTGGGAACTCCGTAAGGACCATGGGGATTATACCAAAGCTCCCAAACGGGCGGGAAAGTGCGGATGACTCTGCAGCACCGAATGAGCAAACGCAAGGTCCTCCTCAGCCAGGGTATCAAACTTGTAGAACTTTGCAAATGTGTTTGAACCCGACCAAGTAGCAGCTCGGCAAATCTGTAATGCCGAGACCCCTTGAGCAGCCGCCCAAGAAGAGCCCACCTTCCTCGTGGAATGGGCTTTTACCGATTTTGGATGCGGCAATCCAGCCGCAGAATGAGTCTGCTGAATCGTGCTACAGATCCAGCGAGCAATAGTTTGCTTTGAAGCAGGAGCACCCAGCTAGTTGGGTGCATGCAAGATAAACAGCGAGTCAGTCTTCCTGACTCCAGCCGTTATGGAAACATATCTTCAAAGCCCTGACTACGTCCAGCAACTTGGAGTCCTCCAAGTCCCTAGTAGCCACAGGCACCACAATAGGTTGGTTCAAATGAAACTATGACACCACCTTTGGGAGAAATTGGGGACGAATCCTCAATTCTGCCCTGTCTATATGGAAGATCAGATATGGGCTTTTACATGACAAAGCCGCCAATTCCGACACACGCCTAGCCGATGCCAAGGCCAACAGCATGACCACTTTCCACGTGAGATATTTTAGTTCCACGGTTTTAAGTGGCTCAAACCAGTGTGATTTCAGGAAATCCAACACAACGTTAAGATCCCAAGGTGCCACTGGAGGCACAAAAGGGGGCTGAATATGCAGCACTCCCTTTACAAAAGTCTGAACCTCAGGCAGTGAAGCCAGTTCTCTTTGAAAAAAATTGGATAGGGACGGAAGCTGGACCTTTTATGGACCCCAATTTTAGGCCCATAGTCACCCCTGACTGTAGTAAGTGCAGGAATCGACCCAGTTGTAATTCCTCCGTAGGGGCCTTCCTGGCCTCACACCAAGCAACATACTTCCGCCATATACGGTGATAATGTTTTGCTGTCACGTCTTTCCTAGCTTTTATCAGCGTAGGAATAACTTCATCTGGAATGCCTTTTTCCGCTAGGATCCGGCGTTCAACCGCCATGCCGTCAAACGCAGCCACGGTAAGTCTTGGAACAGACAGGGCCCTTGTTGCAACAAGTCCTGTCTGAGAGGCAGAGGCCATGGGTCCTCTGTGCGCATTTCTTGCAGTTCCGGGTACCAAGTCCTTCTTGGCCAGTCCGGAACAATGAGTATTGTTCTTATTCCTCTCTCTCTTACTATTCTCAGTACCTTTGGTATGAGAGGAAGAGGAGGAAACACATATACCGACTGGTACACCCACGGTGTCACTAGGGCGTCCACAGCTATCGCCCGAGGGTCCCTTGACCTGGCGCAATAACTGTTTAGCTTTTTGTTGAGGCGGGACGCCATCATGTCCACCTGTGGCAGTTCCTATCGGTTTGCAATCAGTTGGAAAACTTCTTGATAAAAGTCCCCACTCTCCCGGGTGGAGGTCGTGTCTGCTGAGGAAGTCTGCTTCCCAGTTGTCCACTCCCGGAATGAACACTGCTGATAGTGCTTGCACGTGATTCTCCGCCCATCGAAGAATCTTTGTGGCTTCCACCATTGCCATCCTGCTTCTTGTGCTGCCCTGGCGGTTTACATGGGCGACCGCCGTGATATTGTCTGACTGAATCGGCACTGGTTGGTTTCGAAGCAGGGGCTCTGCTTGACTCAGGGCATTGTAAATGGCCCGTAGTTCCAGTATATTTATGTGTAGAGAAGTCTCCAGACTTGACCACAGCCCTTGGAAGTTTCTTCCCTGAGTGACTGCCCCCCACCCTTGGAGGCTTGCATCCGTGGTCACCAGGACCCAGTCCTGTATGCTGAACCTGTGGCCCTCGAGAAGGTGAGCACTCTGCAGCCACCACAGAAGAGACACCCTGGCCCTTGGGGACAGGGTGATCAGCCGATGCATCTGAAGATGCGATCCGGACCACTTGTCCAACAGATCCCACCTCGCATGGAACCTGCCGAAGGGAATGGCTTCGTATGAAGCCACCATCTTTCCCAGGACTCGCGTGCAGTGATGCACCGATACCTGTTTTGGTTTCAGGAGGTCCCTGACCAGAGATGCTAATTCCTGGGCCTTCTCCACCGGGAGAAACACCTTCTTCTGTTCTGTGTCCAGAATCATGCCCAGGAAAAGCAGTCGCGTAGTAGGAATCAGCTGCGACTTTGGAACATTTAGAATCCAACCGTGCTGTAGTAACACTTCCTGAGAGAGTGTTACGTTGATCAACAACTGCTCCCTGGACCTCGCCTTTATGAGGAGATCGTCCAAGTACGGGATAATTATAACTCCCTTCTGCCGAAGGAGTATCATCATTTCGGCCATTACCTTGGTAAATATTCTCGGTGCCATGGACAGGCCAAACGGTAACGTCTGGAATTGGTAATGACAGTCCTGTACCACAAATCTGAGGTACTCCTGGTGAGGTGGGTAAATGGGGACATGCAAGTAAGCATCTTTGATGTCCAGCGACACCATAAAATCCCCCTCTTCCAGGCTTGCAATCACCGCTCTGAGCGATTCCATTTTGAACTTGAATTTCTTTATATAAGTGTTCAAGGACTTTAAATTCAGAGTGGGTCTTACCGAACCGTCCGGTTTCGGTACCACAAACATTGTGGAATAGTAACCCCGTCCCTGTTGAAGGAGGGGGACCCTGACAATCACTTGCTGGAGGTACAGCTTGTGAATTGCCACCAGCACTACCTCCCTTTCCATGGGGGAAGCTGGCAAGGCTGATTTGAGGTAACGGCGGGGGGGGGGTCGCTTCGAATTCCAGTTTGTATCCCTGAGATACAATTTGTATAGCCCAGAGATCCACCTGTGAGCGAACCTACTGGCTGCTGAAGTTTCTGAGACGCGCCCCCACCGCACCTGGCTCCGCCTGTGGAGCCTCAACGTCATGCGGTGGACTAAGTGGAAGCAGGGGAGGACTTTTGTTCCTGGGAACTGGCTGCATGGTGCAGCTTCTTACCTCTACCCCTGCCTCTGGCAAGAAAGGATGCACCCCTGACCCTCTTGCCTTTTTGGGAACGAAAGGACTGCATTTGATAATACGGTGCTTTCTTAGGCTGTGAGGAAACCTGAGGCAAGAAAGTGGACTTTCCAGCTGTCGCTGTAGACACGAGGTCCGACAGACCGTCCCCAAACAATTCCTCACCCTTATAAGGCAAAACCTCCATGTGTTTTTTAGAATCAGCATCTCCTGTCCATTGCCGAGTCCATAAGACCCTCCTGGCAGAAATGGACATAGCATTAATTCTAGATCCCAGCAGGCAAATGTCCCTCTGAGCATCTCGCATATATAAGACAACGTCTTTGATATGGCCCAGGGTTAGCAAGACAGTATCTCTGTCGAGGGAATCTATGTCGTCTAACAGAGTATCTGTCCACGCTGCTACAGCACTACACATCCAGGCTAAAGCAATAGCAGGTCTCAGTAAAGTACCAGAGTGTGTATACACCGACTTCAGGCTAGCTTCCTGCTTTCTATCCGCAGGCTTCTTTAGGGCGGCCGTATCCTGAGACGGCAGGACCACCTTTTTAGATAAGCGTGTCAGCGCCTTGTCCACCCTAGGGGATGTTTCCCAACGTAACCTGTCCGTTGGCGGGAAAGGGTACGCCATCAGTAACCTCTTAGAAATCACTAGTTTCTTATCAGGGGAACTCCACGCTTCTACACACAATTCATTTAATTCATCAGATGGGGGAAAAGTCACTGGCTGCTTTTTCTCCCCAAACATATAAACCCTTTTGGTATTAACCGGGTTACTCTCAGAAATGTGTAATACAGCTTTCATTGCAATAATCCTGTATCGGATGGCCTGTCATTTTAGACTGTAAATGTGCCTCATCATCGTCGACACTGCAGTCGGACTCCGTGTCGGCATCAGTGTCAACCATCTGAGCTAGAGGGCGTTTATGAGCCCCAGACGGTTTCTGAGTCGCCTGGGCAGGGGCGGGCTGACAACCCGGCTGTCCCGTCATCAAACCTTTTATGTAAGGAGTTTACATTGTCATTTAAGACCTTCCACATATCCATCCAATCTGGTGTCGGCCCAGACGGGGGCGATACCACACTTATCTGCCCTTGCTCTGCCTCGTAACCTTCCTCATCAAACATGTCGACACAGCCGTACCGACACACCGCCCACACACAGGGAATGCTCAGAATGAGGACAGGACCCCACAAAGTCCTTTGGGGAGACAGAGAGAGAGTATGCCAGCACACACCACAGCGCTATATAACACAGGGATTTACACTGCTAATAAGTGATTTTCCCAATAGCTGCTTGTCTGTATTGATTTGCGCCTAAATTTATGTGCCCCCCCTCTCTTTTTAACCCGTCTTGTACCTGGATGCTGCAGGGGAGAGCCTGGGGAGTGTGCTTCCAGCGGAGCTGTGAAGGGAAAATGGCGCTGGTGTGCTGAGGAAGAAGGCCCCGCCCCCTCAGTGGCTTCTGTTCCGTTTTCAGTGTATAATAATGGCAGGGGTTTTTACATATATACAGTGCTAGACTGTATATATGTATGATTTTGTGCCAAAGGTATCTCAATTGCAGCCAAGGGCGCCCCCCCCCCCCCCCCTCCCCAGCGCCCTGCACCCTACAGTGACCGGAGTGTGTAAGTGTGCTGGGAGCAATGGCGCACAGCTGCGGTGCTGTGCGCTACCTTAATGAAGACAGGAGTCTTCAGCCGCCGATTTTGACGTCTTCCAGCTTCTGTTCTTCTGGCTCTGCGAGGGGGACGGCGGCGCGGCTCCGGGAACGGACGATCGAGGACAGGTGCCTGTGTTCGAACCCTCTGGAGCTAATGGTGTCCAGTAGCCTAAGAAGCACAAGCTAGCTGCAAGCAGGTAGGTTCGCTTCTCTCCCCTTAGTCCCACGTAGCAGTGAGTCTGTTGCCAGCAGAAACTCACTGAAAATAAAAAACCTAAAAATACTTTCTTTTCTAGTAAGCTCAGGAGAGCCCACTAGGAGCACCCAGCTCTGGTCGGGCACAGATTCTAACTGAGGTCTGGAGGAGGGGCATAGAGGGAGGAGCCAGTGCACACCAGATAGTACCTAATCTTTTTTTAGAGTGCCCAGTCTCCTGCGGAGCCCGTCTATTCCCCATGGTCCTTACGGAGTTCCCAGCATCCACTAGGACGTCAGAGAAACAATAAATATATATACACAGGCTCACCATACTGTCCCTTTAAACTGGGATACTCATGAATTACACAGGTTGTGTGGCTGTCTGACTTCAATCCTGCATTTTCCACGGTTTAACCACTTACCTGGCATGGTCGCATCAAATGCAACCATACCTGCAAGTGCTCTATCTGACCTGGTCACACAGGACGCCACCAGTCAGATAAACAGTGTTAGCAGCGGAAGGGAAGAGAAACTTCCCTCCGCTGCTGCTTCGGTGCCTCTGCCTCCCTGCACTCTCCCCTCAGTGTTGCCGTGGTGCCGATCATTGCTGATCGGTCAGCACGGCAGGACCCCCCCACCCCGATCAGCTGCAGACAATAGAAGCCGCTGGGAAAGTGTAAACCAGCCACCCCCATGTGTACCTGACAGTTGTCTGGGGTGTAAAAAGTAGAGATGAGCGGGTTCGGTTTTACTCGGTTCTCAAAACGGCATCTAATTGGCTCACGGATGTCACGTGTTTTGGATAGCCAATAAGATTCGGTTTTGAGAACCGAGTAAAACCGAATCCGCTCATCTCTAGTAAAAAGTAACTTTGCAATGTTACCGATCTTCCTGACTGATGTTCCGATGTTTGAGGAAAAAATTATAAAAAAAAAAAAAATCCAATTATTTTTTTACATTTTTGTTTTTAGAACTAAAATCATTTTGGATAAGGTTAAATTCATGCTCTTCACCTAATTCACTCATAAAAAAAACCCACGGCAATTTCTGAGCGTTTTTTTTTTTGGGAAAAATTGTCAGTTAAGTGGTTAAGCAGCTAGAGAACCTGTGTTATTCATGTGTCCCAGTGTAAAGGGATGGTATGGTAAGCCTATATGTGCACCCCTTGCATTACAACATGGGGACTAATTCAGACCTGATCGCAGCGGCAAATTTGTTAGCTAATGGGCAAAACCATGCTGCACTGCAGATGTAACATGTGCAGAGAGAGTTAGATGTGGGTGGGGTGTGTTCAAACTGAAATCTAAATTGCAGTGTAAAAATAAAGCAGAAAAAAGGGGGGAGAAAATTGCTGCGCCTGTGTCTACCAATTAGGCTGATCTCATGTCCTAAATCTGAAAATTAATAATGTCAAAAGTACGTTGGCCTCTAAGGAGTTGTGTGATATCCTGAACCTAGATATCAGAAAAAAGAATTAATAGAGGCGCTCATTTCATTTTGACATCATGAAGTCCTATATTCTTTCACAACCAAGGAGTCAGATGAAAATAAATATTTATTATCAAAATGAATCAATAAAAAATTTGTTTATATCAAGCTCATATCTAAAATACAATTCATAATCCCTGTCCTCACTAGATTGCCGCTTATATAAAGATTTGGAGCTCGCATAAATTATTCCAACAGCACTGAAAACAATAAAACATATAAGCAGCAATCTAGTGAGGACAGGGATTATGAATTGTATTTTAGATATGAGCTTGATATAAACAAATTTTTTATTGATTCATTTTGATAATAAATATTTATTTTATTTTCATCCAACTCCTTGGTTGTGAAAGAATATAGGACTTCATGATGTCAAAATGAAATGAGCGCCTCTATTAATTATTTTTTTCTAAAAATAAAGCAGCCAGTATTTACCCTGCACAGAAACAATATAACCCACCCAAATCTAACGCTCTCTGCACATGTTACATCTGCCCCCCTGCAGTGCGCATGGTTTTGTCCATTAGCTAACAAATTTGCTGCTGCGATCAGATCTGAATTAGGCCCATGGTTTGTTCCAGATACAAAGCTACTTTCTACCTAAACCAGTGCATTTGTCATTGTGCCTCTCCTTGTTGGCTTCCTAACACTATATTTAATTAAGTCTATGACTCCGCTGATAATTCTCATTTAATTTTTATTTCTTCACATTTTCTCTCTGCATAGTTGACCGTATTATTCGTGAAGCACATATAATCATTCCCCAAAAAATATATACCCCCCCCAAGGATAAAACAAGTCAGAGCCAGCAGATACTCTATATATTTTTTTATATATAGTTTTATATATATTTATACCAGAAATCAGTGTTTATATCATTCATTGTCGTGACCCCCTTTTTTCCGAGAACCCCTACACAGGGGCTTAGACGTGAAACGAGGTGGGGTGTGGTGGGGAGAAGGGAGGACATTTATAAAGGGAGATGGGGGAAGGGGAGCGGACTGGTTGGAGAAGACAGATCGGTGTACAGTGAATTGTTAAGCGTTAGTCCATTGTGTCTGTGGATTATCAGCCTTTGTTTGGATAGGGAATTTCCTTTGCTGGGACCTCTCTCCTTATACAAGAGGAACGCTCGCTGACCCCCTGGAAATGACGCTGACAGAATATTAGCTTCTCGGGGACCTAATGTAGAAACATCACGTGAGACGGTTACAAATACGGCATGAAGAAGAGAAGGCGGCAAATTTTCCCCTGAGAAATGATGACGAAAAGGGGGAGAGGCATCCGGATAGAGAGAGAGCGAGTACGGGTGTGATACACAACCCAGCTAGAGTGCCGGCGTGGGTGACACTCCGAAGAGAGAACCAGGCTGCAACACACCCTCCCAAGAGAGGGGAACGGGGTGGGACGGGCCCCAGGCTGAGTGTCTATTTGTTGCACTCGTCGCTTAAGAGTGTCAGATAGTAGCACAAGCGTGTGTGTTCATAAGTGGCACACACCACACAGTCGTGTCAGGATGTGGCGTACACGCCAGGCTATGGTGGGGATGACACGTAAGCGAAAAGTACACAGATGCACAGCTGAAAGAGGCGGCTCTCAACGTGACTCCTCCTCCGGGTCCCCTTGCTCAGAGACGGCCGCTTTCTGTGCCGCGACCAAACCGCGAGACTGCAGGGTCTGTAAGACAGAAAAGAGAGGGAAGAGTAAACGTGACGGAAACAGACGTTGTTTGACATTACGACTCCAATGCATTGTGGGTTTGTGTAATGCTGTGTATGTAGCGTCTATGTTTTGTACATGCAAGCTTAAACAGTTGCGTTATTCTTCTCACCTCCATTGGGTTAACCGTTATGGTCATCGCCGAATCCTCCCAGAACGGATCCCGTTGATTGGCTGCCTCTAGCTCCGCCCCCTCGGAATCCCCCCGCTTCTGCACGTTGTGTATCCTCGATAGCCCCAGAGTAACAATCAGCGCCAAGAAGCCGATACACACGACAATGATCACCATAGCGACTCCGGGAAACACTGAAAAGAGAGGACAAAGTGTGTGTGACACATTGAGCGAGACCGTAGCGCTGGGTCACGCGTGTCGCCTGCACTAACCTGAGCTGCGATTGACGCCGACTGGCGCGTGACCAGATAGCTCCGCTGGGGCCTGGTGCACGTTGTGGACGAACTGTTGAGCCGAGAGGAGATGACTGGGAGAGACGGCGTGAATTCCATGTAAGATGTCAACCTGAAGACAGGGCAGGGAGCACATGTCAACACTGAGAGATATTTCACGTGGATATCAGATCATATATACTGCAAATAAAGTAAAGAAGTAACTCTCAGGCATTCGTACCGGGTGACCATAATTAATCTTCCGCTATTCAGAGCCGTCTGTAGCTTGCTATAACAACTAGATCAGAGGTTCTCAAACTCGGTCCTCAGGACCCCACACAGTGCATATTTTGCAGGTAACCCAGCAGGTGCACAGGTGTATTAATTACTCACTGACACATTTTAAAAGGTCCACAGGTGGAGCTAATTATTTCACTTGCGATTCTGTGAGGAGACCTGCAAAACATGCACTGTGTGGGCCCCCGGGGACCGAGTTTGAGAACCTCTGAACTAGATTGTCACCAAATTTGGTAGCGAGAGACTATTAGGACACGGGAAACAGGATTCCGCGGAAATTAATTTTTTTTAGTGCAAAAAGTTGTACAATGTAAACTAGTATTCACAATTATTGTTCTAAACTGAATATTAAATGTTTTATTGCAGCGTTCTCCTTAATGTGACAGAATAAAAGAAATCGTTACAGTTTAGTTTTGTTATTCAATTGTCCATTTTCACGCTGTTTTTACACTGTACAGCGCCTTATTCCTGCTATCGATTACTTTTTCCCGTTTCCCATGTCCTAATAAGTCTCCCTACAAAATTTGGTGACATTCTGGTTGTTAGGCCGAGCCACAGATGGCTCTGAGTAGTGAAAGTTAAATTATGGCCACCATTATTTTCCTTATTTTCACATTACAATACCTTCTGTTTGCCTGTAGATGGAGCTCTATAGTTAGAACCCATCTTTCACATTCAGAGATATTGGGCCTAATTCAGACCTGATCGCTCGCTAACTATTTTTTGCAGCGCTGCGATCAAATAGTCGCCGCCTATAGGGGAGTGTATTTTAGTTATGCAAGTGTGCGATCGCATGTGCAGCCGAGTGGTACAAAAAAGTTTTGTGCAGCTTCTGAGTTGCCCAGAACTTACTCAGCCGCTGCGATCACTTCAGCCTGTCCGGTCCCGGAATTGACGTCAGACACCCGCCCTGCAAACGCTTGGGCACGCCTGCGTTTTTCCAAACACGCCCAGAAAACGGTCAGTTGCCACCCACAAACGCCCTCTTCCTGTCAATCTCCCTGTGATCGGCTGTGCGAATGGATTCTTCGTTAAATCCATCGCTCAGCAACGATCCGCTTTGTACCCGTACGACGCGCCTGCACATTGCGGTGCATACGCAGTTATGACCTGATTGCAGTGCAGCGAAAAAACCTATTGTGCAATCGGGTCTGAATGACCCCCATAGTGTACAGCCATGGCCAAAAGTTCTGAGAATGACACAAGTATTGGTTTTCACAAAGTTTTCTGCGTCAGTGTTTTTAGACCTTTTTGTCAGATGTTACTACGGTATACTGAAGTATAAAAGGGCGTTATTGACAATTACATTAAGTTTATGCAAAGAGCCAATGGGCCTAATTCAGACCTGATCGTAGATGTGCAATCCATTTCACAGACATGCGGGGGATGGCCAGCACAGGGCTAGTCCGCCCCGCATGTCAGGCTTTGCACTGCCCCCCCCCCTCACCCCTGCACAGGTACAAAAGCATTGCACGGCGGCAATGCTTTTGTACTTGGAGTAGTTCCCTACTCATCACTTCCTTGGTTGCAGTGGCTGCGTGTGCTGTCACGCAGCCGACGCGGTCCCTCCCCCACGCGGTCCGAGCACACCTGCGTTGCCTGGACCGCGCCCCCCCCAATACAGCGGGCAAATGCCGTTGCCTGGCCCGCCTCCTCCCACCCAGCAATCGCATCTCTGGCATGCGCACTGCGGCGCCGGCGCAGTTCAGTCCTGATCGCCCGCTGTGCGAAACGTACAGCAGCGATCAGGTCTGAATTAGGCCCAATATTTGAGTGTTGACCCTTCTTTTCCAAGACCTTCTGCCATTCGCCCTGGCATGCTGTCAATCAACTTCTGGGCCACATACTGACTGATGGCCGCCCATTCTTGCCTAATCAATGCCTGGAGTTTGTCAGAATTTGTGGGATTTTGGTTTGTTCACCCGACTCTGGAGGACTGACCACAGGTTCTCGATTGGATTAAGGTTTGGGGAGTTTCCTGGCCATGGACCCAAAATTTCAATGTTTTGTTGCCCGATCCACTTAGTTATCACCTTTGCCTTATGGCAAGGTGCTCCACCATGCCGCAAAAGGCATTGTTCCTCACCAAACTGTTCTTGGATGGTTGGTAGAAGTTGCTGTTGGAGGATGTTCTGGTACCATTCTTTATTCATGGATGTGTTCTTAGGCAAAATTGTGAGTGAGGCCACTCCCTTGGCTGAGAAGCCACCCCACACATGAATGGTCACTGGATGCTTTACTGTTGGAATGACACAGGACTGAGCGCTCACCTTTCCTTCTCTGGACAACCGTTCTTCCAGATGCCCCATACAATCTGAAAGGGGATTCATCAGAGAAAATGACTTTACCCCAGTCCTCAGCAGTCCAATCCCTGTATCTTTTGCAGAATATCAGTCTGTCCCTGATGCTTTTCCTGGAGAGAAATGTCTTCTTTGCTGCCCTTCTTGAAACCAGGCCATCCTCCAAGTCTTTGCTCCACGTTACGTACAGTTGCACTCGCACCTGCCTGCTGCCATTCCTGAGCAAGCTCTGCACTGGTGGTGCCCCGATGCCGCAGCTGAATCAACTTTAGGAGACGGTCCTGGTGCTTGCTAGACGTTCTTGGGCGCCCTGAAGCCTTCTTCACAACTATTGAACCCCTCTCCTTGAAGTTCTTGATGATCTGATGAATAGTTGATTTAGGTGCAATCTTACTAGCAGTAACATCCTTGCATGTGAAGCCCTTTTTGTGCAAAGCAATGATGACTGCACATGTTTCCTTGCAGGTAACCATTGTTAACAGAGGAAGAACAATGATTTTAAGCACCACCCTCCTTTTAAAGCTTCCAGTCTGTTATTCTAACTCAGTCAGCATGACAGAGTGATCTCCAGCCTTGTCATCGTCCACACTCTCACCTGTGTTAATGAGAGAATCACTGACAAGATGTCAGCTGGTCCTTTTGTGGCAGGGCTGAAATGCAGTGGAAATGTTGTTTTGGGGATTAAGTTCGTCATGGCAAAGAGGGACTTTGCAATTAATTGCAATTCATCTGATCACTCTTCATGACATTCTGGAGTATGTGCAAATTGCCATCATAAAAACGGAGGCAGCAAACTGTGAAAACCAATACTTGTCATTCTCAAAACTTTTGGCCATGGCTGTATTCTACATCATTCCTGATGGAAATGTAGCCTAGCCATGCACTAGAAGCTAGTAAAAATTGCAGCCCCAAAATACACACAATAAGGACTGGTAACGTTACAGAAGCACATTCTGCCTATTTGGTGCCATAACACCTTTAGTGAATTGACTGATCACTTTCTCGGTGGCTGCCTCCACTGCGAATGGCTTGTGGGTGTACTCTAAACAGTATTTTCCCAAGACCTGTAAGATACTGAGCCACCTACTAGCTGAAGCCAACAAGCTGATGAGCGGTAAATGCAATTGTATCTCGGGAATTACATTGCGAAAGTTGAATCGCATTTTAAATCCGGTAAATCTGACTCCAATCAGGCAATAAAGAACTTTGCTAGTTGGGTTTCTATGAAACACAATCGGGTATTGTTACCAGCTTCCAGAAAATAATACAACGTCTTCACAAGACAATAAACCGATAATGCAGATATTGCTGGACAATGGGAATGTCTCCGTGAGAAAAGACATAGATACTAATAACATAATAACAGCCCCTTCCATGGTAGCCGGAGTGTGAGAAAAGCCTTGCATGTATCTGATATCATATACAGCGCATGGGATATAATACATTGTGAGAACAGAGACAGCAGCCCGGGGCGCTGCACCGACGCTAAGTACATTCAGCCAAGATCTGTTCTCTTTTGGCAGAATGGACAAAATACTGTAGCTGGATGGGTGCCTCTGTTCTGGGCCAAGTAAATGTACTTGGCCTGCGTGGTAGGATTGGTAACCAGATTATTGCCTTTGTTCAATGAATTCTGTTCCATTCCCAGCAAACAATGACTCAAGACT
Organism: Pseudophryne corroboree; assembly: GCF_028390025.1. Lineage (NCBI taxonomy): Eukaryota > Metazoa > Chordata > Amphibia > Anura > Myobatrachidae > Pseudophryne > Pseudophryne corroboree. Next base: position 769,840,408 of record NC_086446.1, read on the forward strand.
GAGATCTTGTGTAGAGTCCAGCTCTGTCCCTAGGTCATCTCCTGAGTAACTGAGTATGTTTGGGTCATAGGGGGTCATTCTGACCCGATCGCACGCTGCAGTTTATCGCAGTGGTGCGATTGGATCAGAACTGCGCCAGCGCATGCCAGACGGCCAAAGGCCGTCTGGTCGCTGCGATCGACTCTGCCTGATTGACAGGCAGAGGTGGTCGCTGGGCGGGCACGGTCCGGCCAACGCAGGCGTGGCCGGACTGAACGGGGGGCGGGCCGCAGGGGCTGCGTGACGTCACACGCAGCAGCTGCGGGACGGGGAGCGATCAGTAGCTCCCAGCCAGCACGCTAAAGCTGCACTGGTCGGGAGCTACTCTTGAGGTGCAAAGGCATCACCGCTGTGTGATGCCTTTGCACTTCTGTGGGGGGGGGGTGAGGGGGGGGGGCGGCACTTACATGCGCAGCTGTGCTAAATTTAGCACAGCTACGATTATCTCGGAATGACCCCCATAGTCCTGTTCAGTATCGGTGCTCTTAATGGTTGTAGATCACTTCTTGATCCAAAAATAGACACGCTGTCACTATTGCCCATGCAGCCAGGACATACTGCCAGCATTTTAATGTCACTTCCAGGGACTTTCTACCACTGAGCTCCTGGTCTGGGTCAGTAACCTCCGTAACCTAGTTATTTCCATTTACTCACCATTAAAGGACACATCTGCCGTTGCTGGATATTTGCTGGTTATGTGTGCAGGGTAATCCCAAAGGGGCCAATTCAATGCTGGGCAACCGGCCGTGAAGGCAGCTGGGCACATGCAGACGACCAGACCCACCATCATGTTACACATTCAGGGGGAGGGTTATCAAGCCTTGGAGAGAGATGGAGAGCGGAGAGTGGCCCAAAGCAACCGACCAGATTCAAACTGTCATTTATCTAGCGCAATCTATGAAATGACAGTTAGAAGCTCATTGGTTGCTATTGGTGACTGCTCCAATTTATCTCAGGCTTGATACATCTCCCCACCAGTGTCATGAAGATTGAACAGCGCAACGTAAATAATTATTTGCAACAGAGATTCCTTGTCATGCCATTAGCACTCGGACATTCTACGCCTGCTATAGGGCTGGGGCAATGTCTGATGCTGCAGGCAATGGCGCACCGATAATGCATCTTTGTACGCACATCGGCGATTTCCTGCTGCAGCCGGTGGCCATCTCAATAGGACGCCCATCAGTTGCGGCACTAACATAAAGACCCAGCATCCAGCTCCGAATCACCTCTGCAGCGAGAAAGATGTTATGGAATAAGAGATAAGTATAACGCAGGCAGCAAGTTACCTTCCGAAAACCTGCTACAGTCCATCTGGCTCCTATTTACAAACCAAAATAGTCCACTTACAGACGTGTTTCCCAAACATGGTCCTCAAAGCCCCCTAAATGTCTAAGGTTTTAAGTCTGTCCATGTTTGAGCAGGTGACTTAATTAGTATTGTCTTATAAGCATCTCTGCCCATGCATGGATATCCTTAAACCCTGGATTGTAAGGGGGATCTGATGACCGTGTCTGGGAAACACTGACCTATAGTCTCTGGAGCGTGAAGAGCATAGAAAAGATTCCGGCTCGGAGAGAATGATTCGGAGACTGCTGCATTACATATGGTTGTGCGTCAGCCGAATGCGTTTATCTTCCTTCTCATTCATCCGATTAGAGCAATACAATAAACATTAACTAAGCAATATTACAGAATTGGGAGATTCTCTACACAGGGAGAGATGTCTGATGGATTCTGCAGGGTGTAACGTGACTATTTCTCCCCCCTCTGTTCCGCTGACCTTCATCACCTGCCCCCGGCAGTGGACACGGAGAGCATAATCCACAATCAATAGATCTGACTTATGTTACGTGATTATTACAGAGCTCAGGGACAGAATGTCCGGCTCCGACCTAAGCAGTGATCACCAGACGGTGTAATCATATATTCCAAACTTGCTATATATTGTGTTCGGTTGCATAGGTTCCATATACAGAACCAGTTTTCTTCCCGGCATAGGGAGTAACATAAACTGCTGTAAATATGTTGGTCGCTGTGTAATATTGCAAATTCTGTACTTTATCTCCGGTATGCGGACAGTCGTACTTGTTGTGGTTCTCTATGCTGTGTTTGCAAATACATCTCAATAGCTGTGTAGGTGTTCTGTGTATTGGTCACCCATACTGTGCTGCTCTCTGTGCTCTAATACATATACACCAGTGTAGGGTCGATGAGGGAGTTGTATCGGTGGAGAAGATGTCCCCATTAACCAATTGGCTTCTAGCTATCATTTTACAGAATGCTCCAGAAATAAATGACAGCTAGAAGCTGATTGGTTGCTACAGACAACTCCTCATCTTGTCCCTCTTTAGAAGGTTTGATATGACTCATAATATGCTGAGTCTATGTCATTAAATGTTGGTACTCCGAGCTCTTTTCGGGTACCTCAAACCAGCATAATATTATTATTATTATCCTTTATTTATATGGTGCCTCAAGCGGTCCCCAGGGCCTTACAAAGTACATAAACAGGAACAGTATGAACAAAACAAGAAAAACGTGACCTACAGCACAGGACTTTGACATTGTAAATCTACATTGCTGCATCAGTGATACCCAATTAAGCAGGAGGGCGCCAAACCCCAAAGGCTGTTGACAGCGGGGAATTGTTGGCAGGGTGGAGAAGATGAGGGTATACATGAGGGAAAGAAAAGCACATGAGGAAAGAGGGCCCTGCTCGTGAGAGCTTACACTCTAGTAAAGAGATGTGCTTCTAACCACTGTGGGTTGGGTTACCGTGACTACGTACAGTGTTGCATTGTACAGTAATACTGTGTCAGCTGTTCCCACCCCAATGGACTGGGACTTATTTTTGTGTCACAAGAATTCAGGTTTGATTAGTGAAAAGTCTCTAAAAATAAATAAATGATGATATGAACTTGGGTGACACATGAAAATTGCTAATAATTAGGCTGGTTTCTCAGACTCAAATAGTAGAAAAATGTATACAAACCCTATATAAAGGCTGCTGTACTAAGGGGGACATTTACTAAGCAGTGATAAGAGCGGAGAAGTGGCCACATGAACCAATCAGCAGCTCTATATAATTTTATAGCATGCAAATTATAGATGATACTTCAGTGCTGATTGGTTGCCATGGGCAACTTCTCCACTGGCTCTCTTCTCCGCTCTTATCACTGCTTAGTAAATGTCCCCCTATTTCATGTCAAGTATTTATAGGATTCCATTATAAGGGGCCCATATATCAACAAGTGATAAAACTCATTGTGGTTGATAAATGGTGCACCAGCCAATCAGCTCCCAACTGTCATGTGTTCAGCTCCTGTCATGTGTTTGAAAAATTACAATTGGGAGCTAATTAGCTGGAGCATCATTTATCATATGCAACGAGTTTTATCACTCGATGATATATAAGCTCCTTAGGGCGGTAGCCTATTAGCCAAAAATGCCTGCATCCTTTTCCCCCGATGCCGGCACTTATCGGCGATTATGCTTCTGGTGCCTGAACCTAATGCGCGGTAAGGGGCCGGGGACTTATCCCCGAATCCATGTGTTTGCGTGCGACCGCGGGTCCAATTTCGGCTGATCAAAACGGCCTCTAACTGGATACAGTGATAATGACAGGTCATTGATTGCTATATCCAGCATCCGAAATCGCATTGGGACTAACAGGATACCGCCCTTAATGTCTTATCCTGATATTATTGTTTGTAAAGAAAAATAAATAATTCATAACACAGCCCACGATGACCCTGTCCAGGACGTAGTGTAGGGTTTGACAGCTCAATATAGAATGAAAAGATGAACCCAACAAGACCATTGTGATTTTATACTTCTACTGCATTGGGTAACTTAGGGGCAGATGTATTAAGCCTGGAGAAGTGATAAAGCAGTGATAAGTGCAAGGTTATAACGCACCAGCCAATCAGCACCAATATGTAAATTTACAGTTTACAGTGATTGGCTGGTGCGTTATCACCTTGCACTTATCACTGCTTTATCACTTCTCCAGACTTAATACATCTGCCCTTTACTCTGCTATAAAAAAGAGCCCTAGTTATCCCAATCCGCAGACTGTGCCAGGTAGCTGTCTCTGGAAGCATTTGCTAACTTGTGGTCCCTAGGGTGAAATTCTTTTAGGATAACTCTGACTCACATGTTTTGCACGCAAAGTTTGTACCTACCTCAGTATAAAGCTGGTTGCTTATATAACGCCCGTTCATCTCACTGCAGTACACGTGAAATTTACGTGCATATAATGACGCCTTGGCCCCTGCGCGGTAGCTGACACTACGCAAGACGTCCTCATACACCGCCACATTCTGCACGCCTGGATAGGAGAGACACACAGATCAGTGCAAGCTGAGGGCTCCCGTATGACTGGTAGAAATAAATGCGATATGGTTAGGGTTGTCTTAGGAAGACTCGTTACCGGTGATCCGGAGGCTCCGGGAGCTGTTCTCAGTCTCCAGCCCGTGCTGCCATACGGAAGAGACATCCAGGGCCAGGCTCTCGTACTCCAAGTTCAAGTCCTCTCCCACCACACCAATCTCGCACCTCTCCAAGGAGCACTCTATCCCATCAGGAGACTGCACATCTAGGGGACACGGATAAGAAACTCAGGGACAGTGCGCCAACTCGTCGTGTATTTGAGCACTATCCAGAAAACAGAAGATACGGCAAACATTCTAAGTAGCGACCTGCTCTTGGAGCCCTTTCCAGCTTGTTGGATGTTAGAGAATGGGAAACGGTGCAAGTGATCCTCAGGTCTGGAAATATAGGGACGCCTTGTGGCCCCTGGAAGTCGTTTATCGGGTGCGCGGACCGCGGTGAGCCTGTCAGTTGGACTTGCGGAGCATCCGGCTGAAGGACCACGAGGTAGCCATCTAGATCTGGTACCATGAGACAACCTTCATCGCTGAGACACCTGCACAACAAGACAGTCATTGTAGTGACTGGGATTCCTCAGAAAACAAGCATTATTCGCCTATATGGTAAAGAAAAGCTGGTTAGACACACTTGTGAAAACTTACACAATACTGCACAGGAAGCTGGCGTTGCCCACAGTAATTATTATAATAGTACAGGTTGGACACAGGGACCTGTTGGACAATTCTTATAAATATTCCCCATAATGGCTAAGAATATTACATGAGGGACAACAAGCCGGCAACAGAACTTGTGTCAAGGTCTGGTCTGATAGGCTGCGCTCTGTAGATGAGAAAAATGGAAGCAAAATGAGCCTGAATATGAGGTCGCGCGCAAGTTTGATGTGGCAGCATCTCGCCATTTTTAGCAAACATTGCATGCTCCGTACCCTATCAATTCTGAGTAGGACGCATCTCCATTCCTTCTTACCAACAGGTGAATGGGTGCTACTGGGTGGCACCAAGGCGTTCACACGTAAGTACCTCATGGATATGTAGTCAGAGTTGAGACCTATTCTGAGTCATTTGCATGCAGAGTGCCCACTATTTTCAGACGCATCTTCTGCACCAAGCATGGAGTAGAGGCACGTGCCGTTACTGGTGAGGACAGCTGCTCTCTCGCGGCTGGAGGGTTGGGGCGGTGCAGCTGCATCGATGAGTCCTACTCAGATTATGGCCTGATTTTGGTATAGAACCTTCGATCGCTTAAGGCACAGGTTCTCAAACTCGGTCCTTGGGAACTCACACGTTTCATGTTTTGCAGGTCGCATGTAGATTTTTAAAATGTGACAGTTGGTGATACACAGTGCAGCTGCTGGGTGATCTGCAAAACATGAACCGTGTGGGGTCCTGAGGACCGAGTTTGAGAACCACTGGCTTAAGGCATTGTGTGCAACTCAATATAAAGCCCACAGTGTCCAGACTGGTTCCGGTATGAATGGTCGACCATGTTAAGTTCGACAGTCATTAGGTCGACCACTATTGGTCGACATTGACAAATGGTCGACACATTACAGGTTGACACATGAAAATGTCGACATGGATTTTTGAACTGTTTTGGGGGTAATTTTTTCCATAACATGACCAGGAACCCCAATTAGTGTACCGTGTGCCCCTTGCATGGCTCGCATCGTACGCCATGCTGCGGGCAAGGTGCCTCGCTCCACTACCGCTGCGCTCGGCACAGGTTACTATTCCCAATCGTAGTCCATGTGGATGGTAAAGTATGAAAATGTTAAAAATTAGTTTTATGGCAAGAACTTACCTTTGTTAAAACTCTTTCTGCAATGTACACTGGGCTCCACAAGGAAAGACATAGGGGTGTAGAGTAGGATCTTGATCTGAGGCACCAACAGGCTCAAAAGCTTTGACTGTTCCCAGAATGCATAGCGCCGCCTCCTCTATAACCCCGCCTCCCTGCACAGGACCTCCGTTTTTAGTTAACCAGCCCAATGCAGTAGCAGGAAAAGAGACGACAACAGTTAGTAGCCACATACACCACACTCTCACGACAGGAGAAGTGTCAGCGGCTAATGCCATACCAACCCAAAGAAGCTAAGTGAGTCAGGGTGGGCACCTTGTGGAGTCCAGTGTACCTCGCAGAAAGAGTTTTAACAAAGGTAAGTTCTTACCATAAAACTCGTTTTCTGCTGCGGGGTACACTGGGCTCCACAAGGATAGACATAGCGGGCACAAGAACCCGGCGTCCAAAGGAAGCATCCTGGGAAGCGGCTGTATCGAAGGCATAGAACCTTATGAACGTGTTCACAGAGGACCACGTAGCTGCCTTGCACAATTGTTCAAGGGTCGCACCACGGCGGGCCGCTCAAGAAGGTCCAACAGACCGAGTAGAATGGGCCGTAATGTGAGCAGGAGCTGATAGACTAGCCCTCACATAAGCATGTGCAATCACCATTCTAATCCATCTGGCCAAAATTTGCTTGTGAGCAGGCCAGGCCCGTTTGTGAAATCTAAACAGCACAAAGAGAGAATCAGATTTTCTAATAGAAGCAGGTCTCATAGATACGGAGAGCCCGTACCACATCCAAAGACCGCTCTTTGAGAGACAGTTCAGGAGAAACAAGTGCCGGAACCACAATCTCCTGGTTAAGGTGGAACGAAGAAACCACCTCAGGCAAATATCTGGGACGAGTCCTAAAAACCGCCCGGTCACGGTGAAATATCAGATATGGGGAACTACAAGACAAGGCACCCAAATCCGACACTCTTCTAGCTGAAGCAATAGCCAGCAGAAACACCACCTTAAGGGAAAGCCACTTAAGATCAGCTGAACCAAGAAGTTCAAACGTAGACTCTTGTAACACCTCCAAAACCACGACAAGTCCCAAGGAGCCACAGGCGGGACATAGGGAGGTTGGATACGCAACACACCCTGAGTAAAGGTATGCACATCAGATAAGGTTGCAATCTTTCTCTGAAACCACACCGACAAAGCAGATACTTGAAACTTGAGGGAGGCCAGACGCAGGCCTAAGTCCAGGCCCTGCTAAAGAAAAGTCAACAACTTGGCTATACTAAACTTGGAAGCGTCATAATTGTTAGATGCGCACCAAACAAAGTAAGAATGCCAGACCCTATAGTAAATCCGAGCAGAAGGTGGTTTCCGGGCCCGCAACATAGTTTGAATGACCGCCTCAGAAAACCCTTTAGCCCTTAAGACGGAAGCTTCAAGAGACACGCCGTAAAAGACAGCCGGGCTAGGTCCTGGTAGACACAGGGGCCCTGAATGAGGAGGTCTGGGCATTGTGGAAGTAGAATTGGACGCTCTGACGATAGGCCCTGCAGGTCTGAGAACCAGTGCCGTCTGGACCACGCTGGAGCTATGAGAAGCAGAATTCCTCTTTCTTGCTTGAACTTCCGAATTACCCTGGGCTGGAGAGACACCGGAGGGAACACGTACGGCAGTCTAAACCTCCACGGCACCGCCAGCGCATCCACGAATGCTGCTTGAGGATCCCTCGTCCTTGCTCCGAAGACCGGAACCTTGTGATTGTGTCGAGACGCCATCAGATCTACGTCTGGAATGCCCCACTTTTCCACTAGGAGTTTAAACACTTCTGGATGGAGGCCCCACTCTCCGGAGTGTACGTCCTGACGACTGAGAAAGTCCGCTTCCCAATTCAGGACTCAAGGAATGAATATTTCCAATATGGCCGGTAGATGGCATTCCGCCCAATGTAGAATCCGTGAGACTTCCTTCATTGCCAAACGGCTTTGAGTGCCGCCTTGATGACTTATGTAAGCCACTGTGGTGGCGTTGTCCGACTGTACTTGAACAGGACGGTTCTAAATTAAATGCTGGGCCAGGTTCAACGCATTGAAGACCGCCCGTAATTCCAGAATGTTGATCGATAGGAGAGATTCCTCCTTGGTCCACCGACCCTGAAGGGAGTGTTGCTCCAGCACCACTCCCCAACCTCTTAGACTGGCATCTGTCGTCAACAGGACCCAGTCGGATATCCAGAAGGGACGGCCCTTGCACAATCGTTGGTCCTGGAGCCACCAGTGCAGCGACAGACGGACCTCCGGAGTCAATGAGATCATGTGATACCTGATCCGGTGAGGCAGGCCATCCCACTTGGCTAGAATCAGCCTCTGGAGGGGGCGAGAATGAAATTGAGCATACTCCACCATGTCGAATGCTGATACCATGAGGCCCAGCACCTGCATTGCCGAATGTATCGACACTTGCGGACGAGAAAAGAAGTAACGAATCCTTTCTCCTGAGACAAGAACAACCGCTGGTTGTTAGTATCCAATAGCGCTCCCAGGTGCACCATGCTCTGAGCAGGAACCAGGGAGGATTCTTTCCAGTTGATGAGCCACCCGTGGGCTTGTAGAAACTGGACAGTCATATCCAGATGACGTAGGAGAAGTTCTGGGGAATTTGCCAGGATTAACAAGTCATCCAGATATGGCAGTATCCTGACCCCTTGACGGCGGAGTACCACCGTCATCACCGCCATAATTTTGGTGAAGACTCGCGGAGCCGTAGTTGAACCAAAAGGTAACGCCCGAAACTGGTAATGGAGGTTGCCAATCGCAAACCTCAGGTATTGCTGATGTGACACTGCTATAGGAATATGCAGGTAAGCATCCTGTATGTCCAGGGAGACCATGTAGTCCCCAGGTTCCAAGGCCAGAACTATAGAGCGAAGGGTTTCCATACGGAACTTGGAAACTTTCACAAACCTGTTCGATGCCTTGAGGTTGAGAATGGGCCGGGAGGACCCATTCGGTTTCGGGACCAGAAACAGCGGAGAATAGTACACCCGGCCCCTCTGAGCAAGAGGCACCTGTTCTACGACTCCTGTATCCAGTAGGGTCTGTACCACCGAATGTAGAGTGTTTGCCTTTGTCTGGTCCAACGGGACGTCTGTCCGGCAAAATCGATGAGGGGGTCGGTTTTTGAAGGCGTAACCTCGAGTGACGACTTCCCGTACCCAGGCATCTGACGTGGTCTTCAACCATTCCTAGAAGCCAGCCCCCCACCCTGGGATCCCCCAGGGGACGGCCCGCCCCATCATGCGGCAGGCTTATCGGTCTTGGAAGCTGGCTGACGGGCAGCCCAGGCTCTTCTGGGCTTCGGCTTACCAGGTTAGGAAGTGCGGGCCTGCTTGTTGTACGCCTGACCTTTTGCTTTACCTGAAGGACGAAAGGGGCGAAAGGAAGTACCTTTAGCCTTCGACACAGAAGGAGCGGTACTTGGCAGACAGGCAGTTTTGGCAGTAGCCAAGTCAGCCACTATCTTATTTAAGTCCTCCCAAACAGAATATCTCCCTTGAAAGGGAGTACCTCCAGGGTTTTTCTAGAGTCCAGATCCACAGACCAGGATCTCAGCCACAATTTTCCGGTGAGCCAGGACTGACGTAGTAGAGGCCTTGGCCGCTAGGATACCGGCATCAGAAGCCGCCTCTTTAATATAGTGAGAAGCTGTGACAATATATGACAAGCATTGTCTAGTATGGTCAGAAGAGATTTTAGCTCCTAACTCTAGGGCCCATGCTTCAATTACCTCTGCAGCCCATGTTACTGCAATAGTGGGCCTTTGTACAGCACCCGTGAGGGTGTTAATCGCTTTCAGACAACCCTCCACACGTTTATCCGTAGGCTCTTTTAGAAAAGTGACTGTCATGACAGGTAGAGCTGAGGAAACCCCCATCCTAGCCACATGTGAGTCTACTGGAGGAGGCGTTTCACAATTTTTAGACAGCTCTGGCGCGAGGGGATAGCGAGCCAGCATCTTCTTTGAGGCACAAACTTCTTACCCGGGTTTCCCCAGGGTTCCTGACGTATATCCACCAGGTGGTCAGAGTGAGGTAAAACTTGTTTCACCACCTTCTGACGCTTGAACCTATCTGGTTTCTTAGGAGGGGCGGATGGCTCGGGATCATCCGTAATCTGTAAAATTAACTTAATAGCCTCCAAAAGATCACTAACATCCACATGTGAACTACCCTCCCCATCAGCCGTATCTGTGTCAGAATCTGTGGGGTCAGTGTAAGCGCCATCTTCATCAGACGAGGTGTCAGTGACAGCAGTGGGTTGTGAGGAGATAAGAGCTCGCTTAGAGGACCCCTTGGTCTTAGGCGAGCGAGGGTCAGACTTTTTAGTAGTCAAGGACTGGTTCACCTTTTTCAATTGAGCAGATAAATTATCCGCCCACGGCGGGTTAGCTGCGGAGACCACATACGGTTGTACCAGCATAGGAGGTCCCATAGGGGGTGTTAGTTTAGTAACTAGCGTATGTAGAAGCGTGGAGAAAGTAGCCCATGGTGGGTCATTATGTACCCCCATTGCCACAGTCCCACTGGGGGGCAAGGAGCCCCCAGAACCAGAGCCCACAGCTGCTGTAGTCTCCTCATAGGGATCTGTGGCTTCAGCAACACCGGCAGTGTGTTCAGCCCCAGAACCGTTACCCTCAGAAACAGTCATGATATAACTTCCAATATCAGGTAACACAGTACAATTGGCAGCAGCACAATACCTCTTACCCAAACCCCTGCGCAGTGTAGTCAGCACAAGCAGAGATACAGGAGAGATATAGTGACTAAAATCACAGAGAAAAATACGTATTAAAGTATATCTTGTGAAAATCCTATATAATTATAAAACCTGACGCACCAAGCCCCCTCAGGTTATAGAATATAGGGATAGCAAGTTGAGTGAGAGACACAAAATGGAAACCACTCAGCAAGCTAATGCACACACATATAGTCACAGTTATACAATGCAGAGGTTATTACTAACAATAATACTGCACTGGACCAGCTTATACTGTATATAGCTATGTAGTCAATAGATATAACACTGCACAGTAAGAACTGGATGTATATCACAGGGTACTTGTACCAGAGAACCCTGACTAAATGCACTCTTTCTTAACTAACACTGTCTAAATGACATATAGAATACTTAAGTGTCATGTAAAGTCACAGCGCTGACAACCAGGTGGCTTTACACAGGAGGATTTGCCCAAGCAGTCCCAGGAACAGTGTAGCTGAGAGAAATGGCGCCCAGACACTGTCAGGGAGTGAGGGAGAGACAGATATGCAGCTCCAGGGCGGAAACATTTGCTGGAAATGGCGCCCTGGGACTGGGGGAGGGGCTCCAGGTCTAAGCCTTATCCCCTCTGCTGGCAAAACCACCAGGTACTGCGGGCTACACATAAAAAGGTTTTAAGGGAAAACCTGTCCTGCACCCATGCCCTGGTGATCTAGTGGGATCGCCTGTACTGTCACAGTGTCCACCGCCAGCGCGCGCGGCCCGCCTCCCACCGGCCGCGTCGGGTCACGATAAAGCACGGGCCCCGCGAGCGGGACCCACTCACCACCTCCCGAAGCGCGGCTACGCAATCCCAGAGAGGCCCCGTCGTGTGTGCCTGACCAGAAGAAAACCGGAGCCTCCTGCTGTAGTTACTTGGCAACCAGGGCTCGGGAGTGTACAGCACCGCTGGGGTGAGATGGAGCTGCAACACTGAATGTCCACTGACATGTAACACTGCTACAGCCCTTGAAGTCTTCACTTTTCTTCTCAAAAAGCTCTTCTTAGGGCTGCCCAGAGCAGCCCCTCTGTTATGTGCCTGCTATCTGCGGCACCAACTACAAAACTGAGGTCCTGTGCAGGGAGGCGGGGTTATAGAGGAGGCGGCGCTATTCATTCTGGTAACAGTCAAAGCTTTTGAGCCTGTTGGTGCCTCGGATCAAGATCCTACTCTACACCCCTATGTCTTTCCTTGTGGAGCCCAGTGTACCCCGCAGCAGAAAATCATTTTTTTTTAAATAAAAAAGCCATGTCGACCTTTTCATGTGTCGACCTGTCACGTGTCGGCCATTTTCATGTGTCGCCAATGTGTCCATGTCAATGTCGACCAATAGTGGTCGACCTACTGACTGTCGACCATCCAAACGGATACCGTCCAGACCAGGGACAACCTCTGTCCTTAGCGGTCTGCAATTAGATAACACTAGTGGAGCGCCGGCTTTTATATCAGTGTCATGTAGCTGCTCATTCAGAAGCCTCTGCAAGGTGATCACCACCCAATGGAGCAGGTGGTGGCCAAATCTAAAATGCAGGCAATGATATCTAAAGAGACAGGCTTGTGGGAAGCCAGCCGCCATTAATTAGACCGCGGCAGGCAGCCACTGTCTCTCCAACAGGCACAGCCAACGTCACTCCCGTCTATTGGGAGCACACACGCACCTCACTGTTGTCTGGAGTTTCAGGGGTCGCACTCCCGGCGTGGGGAACTGTAAGGAGTTGAGGTATTCCACATGCCGCAGAGCACGACTAAAGGAGAGCGCATCGTCCCCCTCCAGGGTGAGCTGTGACTGAGCAGGGTTGACGTGGACCTAAAATGAAGCAGGTGATACAATACAGGCTTAGTTCTGTACCACACATCGGTGCATAGTATTATTACAGTATACAAAATAAATATATATATATACATATATACACACACATATACAGAGAACTCAGCACTCTCCTTAGTAACCTCATTCACGTCAAAACTTTAATACATAACTAGATAAATAATGGAGGTTTAGTTCATGAATTGTACAATACATTTAAGCTTGCAGCCCAACATCAAGGGACCCCATTTCACTGCAAGTCCTGCTCTATCACATAGATTTTTCACGTAGATATTTTGGAAACCTGGCAACTGCTATCCAATAGTAGAAAATGTGCCTACTTGGTTTAAAGCTCACCTGTCAACTAACTACTGGCTTTTAAAGGCGAGACAGTCACCAGCATACCAATGAAACAGCTGCTGCTGTTTCATTGGTGTGCTGGTAACTGTCTCACCTTTAAAAGCCAAAAGTTTGTTGGCAGGTGGGCTTTAAACCAAGTAGGCACATTTAAATCTATGTGAAAAATCTTTGTGATAGAGTAGGACTGGCAGTGAAATGGGGTCCCTTGATGTTGGGCTGTAAGCTTAAATGCATTGCATTTTATTGAAGTCTGACACTCTCCTTTGAACTACTTGCTTTTGATTGACAGCACCAGTCTGGTCACTTCTATCTATCGTTCATAGGGGGTAATTCAGACCTGTTGCTCGCTAGTGTTTTTTTGCAGCGCTGCGATCAGGTCAGAACTGCGCATGCATATGCACCGCAATGCGCAGGCGCGTCGCACGGGTACAAAGCGGATCGTTGCTGTGCGATGGGTTTTACGAAGAATCCATTCGCACAGCCGATCGCAAGGAGATTGACAGGAAGAGGGCGTTTGTGGGTGGCAGCTGACCGTTTTCTGGGAGTGGTTGGAAAAACGCAGGCGTGTCCAAGCGTTTGCAGGGCGGGTGTCTGACGTCAATTCCGGCCCCAGACAGACTGAAGTTATCGCAGCGGATGATTAAGTTCTGGGCAACTCAGAAACTGCACAAAGTTTTTTTGTACCGCTCAGCTGCACGTGTGATCGCACACTTGCAAAGCAAAAATAATCTCCCCAGTGGGTGGCGACTATGCGAACGCAAGACTGCAAAAAACAGCTAGCAGGTGATCAGGTCTGAATTACCCCCATAGTTTTAGCATAATAGATAAGTAGTGACACTATAAGAATTGCGTTACCTTCATTCCTTTCCCCAGGCTGTCAAAGTCCGTGTACTGCAACCCCTCCTTACAGGAATACAGGCACTCAATCACCTCCCGAGAATCCACTGGGCCCAAACGCAGGTAGAGGCCGGACACGTAACCGCGCAGATAGTGGCCGGTGGTGGTGGTGGTGGTGGCTGGGTACAGGAGAGAGGAGGGTACATGGATAATTCAGTATAGAGGGGATATACTGTACGATATGGAGTTGTGCGGAACTTTAGGCTGATACCGGGAAAGATGGGACACTTTAGTCCTATTCTAGATAACGGACAATGCAGCAAATAAATGGAGTGAGAAGACGTATGAGGGCGAGGTAAGTAACACCCCATAGCAGCTTTGTAAAGGTCTGCAACACTGCTGCAACATTAATAGAGTACATCCGACATCATGCTATAATGTTCTCTTATTCCATGGGGAATGAGGATACAGGAGAGCGACAGGGACCTTCTCAATCCATACCTGGTGTTCTGGAAGTCTCATTGTCATTCACTTTCACTGAAATCTTCTCATCTGTCACAAGATTAGACATATTTTAGGTTCTATTAATATATTCTACTTCTATTTTTGATCATATATTAGGATTTCCAGTCTCCAGTCTTCCCCCATGTACATGAAGTGACCTCTGTCTTTCCTCACCTGTCCAGCAGCCTCCAATCATTAGCCTAGCCTGGCGCTTGGGAGGTGTGAGGGCACCATTGTCATGGATGAGCGCAGGGTCGTAGGTCACCCCGTCCACGTAGAGAGAGACAGTGGGGAACTCCAGGCTCAGGGCATAGTGGTGCCACTCCACGTCACACACCTGTGGGCACAGATGCCAGCATAAGGAACAGAGCAGAGAGAAAAGGGAGTAAGGTATAAGGGCCGCACAGGTAAAGAAGAGCTGATGATATAAGGAGGGAGGTTACAGGAAAGCAGACGGAAGGATGGGGATGCAGGCAGGAGAGCAGAGAGGAAGAGGGTGCTAGGAGGGAAGTACAGGGGACTAAAGAGAAGGGATAACAATACAATGGAATGCAGAGATAGCATGAGGAAGAGAATGCAGAAAAACAGGAAGAGAGTACAGGAGAACAGAGAGAGGGAATGAGGATGTAAGGAGAGTACAGGAGAACAGAGGGAGGGAATGAGGGTGTAAGGAGGAGAGTACAGGAGAACAGAGGGAGGGAATGAGGGTGTAAGGAAGAGAGTACAGGAGAACAGAGAGAGGGAATGAGGGTGTAAGGAAGAGAGTACAGGAGAACAGAGAGAGGGAATGAGGATGTAAGGAGGAGAGTACAGGAGAACAGGGAGAGGGAATGAGGGTGTAAGGAAGAGAGTAAAGGAGAACAGAGAGAGGGAATGAGGATGTAAGGATGAGAGTACAGGAGAACAGAGGGAGGGAATGAGGATGTAAGGAGGAGAGTACAGGAAAATAGAGAATGAGGATGTAAGGAAGAGAGTACAGGAGAACAGAGGGAGGGAATGAGGATGTAAGGAGGAGAGTACAGGAGAACAGAGAGAGGGAATGAGGGTGTAAGGAAGAGAGTACAGGAGAACAGAGGGAGGGAATGAGGATGTAAGGAAGAGAGTACAGGAGAACAGAGGGAGGGAATGAGGATGTAAGGAGGAGAGTACAGGAGAACAGAGAGAGGGAATGAAGATGTAAGGATGAGAGCACAGGAGAACAGAGAGAGGGAATGAGGGTGTAAGGAAGAGAGTACAGGAGAACAGAAGGAGGGAATGAGGATGTAAGGAGGAGAGTACAGGAGAACAGAGGGAGGGAATGAGGATGTAAGGATGAGAGCACAGGAGAACAGAGGGAGGGAATGAGGATGTAAGGAGGAGAGTACAGGAGAACAGAGGGAGGGAATGAGGATGTAAGGAGGAGAGTACAGGAGAACAGAGGGAGGGAATGAGGATGTAAGGAGGAGAGTACAGGAGAACAGAGGGAGGGAATGAGGATGTAAGGAGGAGAGTACAGGAAAATAGAGAATGAAGATGTAAGGAAGAGAGTACAGGAGAACAGAGAGAGGGAATGAGGGTGTAAGGAAGAGAGTACAGGAGAACAGAGGGAGGGAATGAGGATGTAAGGAGGAGAGTACAGGAGAACAGAGGGAGGGAATGAGGATGTAAGGATGAGAGCACAGGAGAACAGAGAGAGGGAATGAGGGTGTAAGGAAGAGAGTACAGGAGAACAGGGAGAGGGAATGAGGATGTAAGGAAGAGAGTACAGGAGAACAGAGAGAGGGAATGAGGATGTATAGAAGAGAGTACAGGAGAACAGAGAGGGAATGGAGATGTAAGAAAAGGGAGAATAGAACAGAGAGAGGGAATGAGGGTGTAAGGAAGAGAGTACAGGAGAACAGAGGGAGGGAATGAGGATGTAAGGAGGAGAGTACAGGAGAACAGAGAGAGGGAATGAGGGTGTAAGGAAGAGAGTACAGGAGAACAGAGGGAGGGAATGAGGATGTAAGGAGGAGAGTACAGGAGAACAGAGAGAGGGAATGAGGATGTAAGGAGGAGAGTACACGAGAACAGAGGGAGGGAATGAGGATGTAAGGAGGAGAGTACAGGAGAACAGAGGGAGGGAATGAGGATGTAAGGAGGAGAGTACAGGAGAACAGAGAACGGGAATGAGGATGAAAGGAGGAGAGTACAGGAGAACAGAGGGAGGGAATGAGGATGTAAGGAGGAGAGTACAGGAGAACAGAGAGAGGGAATGAGGGTGTAAGGAAGAGAGTACAGGAGAACAGACGGAGGGAATGAGGATGTAAGGAGGAGAGTACAGGAGAACAGAGAGGGAATGAGGATGAAAGGAGGAGAGTACAGGAGAACAGAGAGAGGGAATATGGATGTAAGGAAGAGAGTACAGGAAAATAGAGAATGAGGATGTAAGGAAGAGAGTACAGCAGAACAGAGGGAGGGAATGAGGATGAAAGGAAGAGAGTACAGGAAACTAGAAAATGAGGATGTAGGGAAGAAAGTACAGGAGAACAGAGGGAGGCAATAAGGATGTAAGGAGGAGAGTACAGGAGAACAGAGGGAGGGAATGAAGATGTAAGGAGGAGAGTACAGGAGAACAGAGAGAGGGAATGAGGGTGAAAGGAGGAGAGTACAGGAGAACAGAGGGAGGGAATGAGGATGTAAGGAGGAGAGTACAGAAGAACAGAGAGAGGGAATGAGGACGTAAGGAAGAGAGTACAGGAGAACAGAGAGAGGGAATGAGGGTGTAAGGAGGAGAGTACAGGAGAACAGAGGGAGGGAATGAAGATGTAAGGAAAGGGAGAATAGAACAGAGAGAGGGAATGAGGGTGTAAGGAAGAGAGTACAGGAGAACAGAGAGAGGAAATGAGGACGTAAGGAAGAGAGTACAGGAGAACAGAGAGAGGGAATGAGGGTGTAAGGAGGAGAGTACGGAGAACAGAGAGAGGAAATGAGGATGTATAGAATAGAGTACAGGAGAACAGAGAGAGGGAATGAGGATGTAAAGAGGAGAGTACAGGAGAACAGAGAGAGGGAATGAGGATGTAAGGAAGAGAGTACAGGAGAACAGAGGGAATGAAGATGTAAGGAAAGGGAGAATAGAACAGAGAGAGGGAATGAGGGTGTAAGGAAGAGAGTACAGGAGAACAGAGGGAGGGAATGAGGATGTAAGGAGGAGAGTACAGGAGAACAGAGAGAGGGAATGAGGATGTAAGGAAGAGAGTGCAGGAGAACAGAGGGAGGGAATGAGGATGTAAGGAGGAGAGTACAGGAGAACAGAGAGAGGGAATGAGGATGTAAGGAGGAGAGTACACGAGAACAGAGGGAGGGAATGAGGATGTAAGGAGGAGAGTACAGGAGAACAGAGAGAGGGAATGAGGGTGTAAGGAAGAGAGTACAGGATAACAGAGGGAGGGAATGAGGATGTAAGGAGGAGAGTACAGGAGAACAGAGAGAGGGAATGAGGATGTAAGGAGGAGAGTACAGGAGAACAGAGGGAGGGAATGAGGATGTAAGGTGGAGAGTACAGGAGAACAGAGAGATGGAATGAGGGTGTAAGGAAGAGAGTACAGGAGAACAGAGGGAGGGAATGAGGATGTAAGGAAGAGAGTACAGGAGAACAGAGGGAGGGAATGAGGATGTAAGGAGGAGAGTACAGGAGAACAGAGGGAGGGAATGAGGATGTAAGGAGGAGAGTACAGGAGAACAGAGAGACGGAATGAGGGTGTAAGGAAGAGAGTACAGGAGAACAGAGGGAGTGAATGAGGATGTAAGGAGGAGAGTACAGGAGAACAGAGAGAGGGAATGAGGGTGTAAGGAAGAGAATACAGAATAACAGAGAGAGGGAATGAGGATGTAAAGAAGAGAGTACAGGAGAACAGACAGGGAATGAGGGTGTAAGGAAGAGAGTACAGGAGAACAGAGAGGGAAAGAGGATGTAAGGAGGAGAGTACAGGAGAACAGAGAGAGGGAATGAGGATGTAAGGAAGAGAGTACAGGAGAACAGAGGGAATGAAGATGTAAGGAAAGGGAGAATAGAACAGAAAGAGGGAATGAGGGTGTAAGGAAGAGAGTACAGGAGAACAGAGGGAGGGAATGAGGATGTAAGGAGAAGAGAACAGGAGAACAGAGAGAGGGAACAAGGATGTAAGGAAGAGAGTACAGGAAAATAGAGAATGAGGATGAAAGGAAGAAAGTACAGCAGAACAGAGGGAGGGAATGAGGATGTAAGGAAGAGAGTACAGGAAACTAGAAAATGAGGATGTAGGGAAGAAAGTACAGGAGAACAGAGGGAGGCAATGAGGATGTAAGGAGGAGAGTACAGGAGAACAGAGGGAAGGAATGAAGATGTAAGGAAAGGGAGAATAGAACAGAGAGAGGGAATGAGGGTGTAAGGAAGAGAGTACAGGAGAACAGAGAGAGGGAATGAGGACGTAAGGAAGAGAGTACAGGAGAACAGAGAGAAGGAATGAGGGTGTAAGGAGGAGAGTACAGGAGAACAGAGAGAGGAAATGAGGATGTATAGAAGAGAGTACAGGAGAACAGAGAGAGGGAATGAGGATGTAAGGAAGAGAGTACAGGAGAACAGAGGGAATGAAGATGTAAGGAAAGGGAGAATAGAACAGAGAGAGGGAATGAGGGTGTAAGGAAGAGAGTACAGGAGAACAGAGGGAGGGAATGAGGATGTAAGGAGGAGAGTACAGGAGAGTACAGGAGAACAGAGAGAGGGAATGAGGGTGTAAGGAAGAGAGTACAGGAGAACAGAGGGAGGGAATGAGGATGTAAGGAGGAGAGTACAGGAGAACAGAGAGAGGGATTGAGGATGTAAGGAGGAGAGTACACGAGAACAGAGGGAGGGAATGAGGATGTAAGGAGGAGAGTACAGGAGAACAGAGAGAGGGAATGAGGGTGTAAGGAAGACAGTACGGGAGAACAGAGGGAGGGAATGAGGATGTAAGGAGGAGAGTACAGGAGAACAGAGAGCGGGAATGAGGATGTAAGGAGGAGAGTACAGGAGAACAGAGAGAGGGAATGAGGATGTAAGGAAGAGAGTACAGGAGAACAGAGGGAATGAAGATGTAAGGAAAGGGAGAATAGAACAGAGAGAGGGAATGAGGGTGTAAGGAAGAGAGTACAGGATAACAGAGGGAGGGAATGAGGATGTAAGGAGAAGAGTACACGAGAACAGAGGGAGGGAATGAGGATGTAAGGAGGAGAGTACAGGAGAACAGAGAGAGGGAATGAGGGTGTAAGGAAGACAGTACGGGAGAACAGAGGGAGGGAATGAGGATGTAAGGAGGAGAGTACAGGAGAACAGAGAGCGGGAATGAGGATGTAAGGAGGAGAGTACAGGAGAACAGAGGGAGGGAATGAGGATGTAAGGAAGAGAGTACAGGAGAACAGAGAGGGAAAGAGGATGT
Source organism: Pseudophryne corroboree (assembly GCF_028390025.1). Taxonomy (NCBI): domain Eukaryota; kingdom Metazoa; phylum Chordata; class Amphibia; order Anura; family Myobatrachidae; genus Pseudophryne; species Pseudophryne corroboree. The sequence goes on from NC_086446.1 coordinate 769,860,367, forward strand.
AGGGAGGAGAGTACAGGAGAACAGAGAGAGGGAATGAGGATGTAAGGAAGAGAGTACAGGAGAACAGAGGGAATGAAGATGTAAAGAAAGGGAGAATAGAACAGAGAGAGGGAATGAGGGTGTAAGGAAGAGAGTACAGGAGAACAGAGAGAGGGAACAAGGATGTAAGGAAGAGAGTACAGGAAAATAGAGAATGAGGATGAAAGGAAGAAAGTACAGCAGAACAGAGGGAGGGAATGAGGATGTAAGGAAGAGAGTACAGGAAACTAGAAAATGAGGATGTAGGGAAGAAAGTACAGGAGAACAGAGGGAGGCAATGAGGATGTAAGGAGGAGAGTACAGGAAAACAGAGGGAAGGAATGAAGATGTAAGGAAAGGGAGAATAGAACAGAGAGAGGGAATGAGGGTGTAAGGAAGAGAGTACAGGAGAACAGAGAGAGGGAATGAGGACGTAAGGAAGAGAGTACAGGAGAACAGAGAGAGGGAATGAGGGTGTAAGGAGGAGAGTACAGGAGAACAGAGAGAGGAAATGAGGATATATAGAAGAGAGTACAGGAGAACAGAGAGAGTGAATGAGGATGTAAGGAGGAGAGTACAGGAGAGTACAGGAGAACAGAGAGAGGGAATGAGGGTGTAAGGAAGAGAGTACAGGAGAACAGAGGGAGGGAATGAGGATGTAAGGAGGAGAGTACAGGAGAACAGAGAGAGGGATTGAGGATGTAAGGAGGAGAGTACACGAGAACAGAGGGAGGGAATGAGGATGTAAGGAGGAGAGTACAGGAGAACAGAGAGAGGGAATGAGGGTGTAAGGAAGACAGTACGGGAGAACAGAGGGAGGGAATGAGGATGTAAGGAGGAGAGTACAGGAGAACAGAGAGCGGGAATGAGGATGTAAGGAGGAGAGTACAGGAGAACAGAGGGAGGGAATGAGGATGTAAGGAAGAGAGTACAGGAGAACAGAGAGGGAAAGAGGATGTAAGGAGGAGAGTACAGGAGAACAGAGAGAGGGAATGAGGATGTAAGGAAGAGAGTACAGGAGAACAGAGGGAATGAAGATGTAAGGAAAGGGAGAATAGAACAGAGAGAGGGAATGAGGGTGTAAGGAAGAGAGTACAGGATAACAGAGGGAGGGAATGAGGATGTAAGGAGAAGAGTACACGAGAACAGAGGGAGGGAATGAGGATGTAAGGAGGAGAGTACAGGAGAACAGAGAGAGGGAATGAGGGTGTAAGGAAGACAGTACGGGAGAACAGAGGGAGGGAATGAGGATGTAAGGAGGAGAGTACAGGAGAACAGAGAGCGGGAATGAGGATGTAAGGAGGAGAGTACAGGAGAACAGAGGGAGGGAATGAGGATGTAAGGAAGAGAGTACAGGAGAACAGAGAGGGAAAGAGGATGTAAGGAGGAGAGTACAGGAGAACAGAGAGAGGGAATGAGGATGTAAGGAAGAGAGTACAGGAGAACAGAGGGAATGAAGATGTAAAGAAAGGGAGAATAGAACAGAGAGAGGGAATGAGGGTGTAAGGAAGAGAGTACAGGAGAACAGAGAGAGGGAACAAGGATGTAAGGAAGAGAGTACAGGAAAATAGAGAATGAGGATGAAAGGAAGAAAGTACAGCAGAACAGAGGGAGGCAATGAGGATGTAAGGAGGAGAGTACAGGAGAACAGAGGGAAGGAATGAAGATGTAAGGAAAGGGAGAATAGAACAGAGAGAGGGAATGAGGGTGTAAGGAAGAGAGTACAGGAGAACAGAGGGAGGGAATGAGGGTGTAAGGAAGAAAGTACAGGAGAACAGGGAGAGGGAATGAGGATGTAAGGAAGAGAGTACAGGAGAACAGAGGGAGGGAATGAGGATGTAAGGAAGAGAGTACAGGAGAACAGGGAGAGGGAATGAGGATGTAAGGAAGAGAGTACAGGAGAACAGGGAGAGGGAATGAGGATGTAAGGAAGAGAGTACAGGAGAACAGAGGGAGGGAATGAGGGTGTAAGGAAGAAAGTACAGGAGAACAGGGAGAGGGAATGAGGATGTAAGGAAGAGAATATGTATATTAGAGAGAGGGAATGAGGATGTAAGGAAGAGAGTATAGGAGAACAGAGAGAGGAAATGAGGATGTAAGGAAGAGAATATGTATATTAGAGAGAGGGAATGAGGATGTAAGGAATAGAGTACAGGAGAACAGAGAGAGGGAATGAGGATGTAAGGAAGAGAATATGTAGATTAGAGAGAGGGAATGAGGAAGTAAGGAAGAGAGTACAGGAGAACAGAGAGAGGGAATGAGGATGTAAGGAAGAGAGTACAGGAGAACAGAGAGAGGGAATGAGGATGTAAGGAATAGAGTACAGGAGAACAGAGAGAGGGAATGAGGATGTAAGGAAGAGAATATGTAGATTAGAGAGAGGGAATGAGGAAGTAAGGAAGAGAGTACAGGAGAACAGAGAGAGGGAATGAGGAAGTAAGGAAGAGAGTACAGGAGAACAGAGAGAGGGAATGAGGAAGTAAGGAAGAGAGTACAGGAGAACAGAGAGAGGGAATGAGGATGTAAGGAAGAGAGTACAGGAGAACAGAGGGAGGGTATGAGGATGTAAGGAAGAGTATATGTATATTAGAGAGAGTGAATGAGGAAGTAAGGAAGAGAGTACAGGAGAACAGAGAGAGGGAATGAGGATGTAAGGAAGAGAGTACAGGAGAACAGAGAGAGGGAATGAGGATGTAAGGAATAGAGTACAGGAGAACAGAGAGAGGGAATGAGGATGTAAGGAAGAGAATATGTAGATTAGAGAGAGGGAATGAGGAAGTAAGGAAGAGAGTACAGGAGAACAGAGAGAGGGAATGAGGATGTAAGGAAGAGAGTACAGGAGAACAGAGAGAGGGAATGAGGATGTAAGGAATAGAGTACAGGAGAACAGAGAGAGGGAATGAGGATGTAAGGAAGAGAATATGTAGATTAGAGAGAGGGAATGAGGAAGTAAGGAAGAGAGTACAGGAGAACAGAGAGAGGGAATGAGGAAGTAAGGAAGAGAGTACAGGAGAACAGAGAGAGGGAATGAGGAAGTAAGGAAGAGAGTACAGGAGAACAGAGAGAGGGAATGAGGATGTAAGGAAGAGAGTACAGGAGAACAGAGAGAGGGAATGAGGATGTAAGGAAGAGAGTACATGAGGACAGAGAGAGGGAATGAGGATGTAAGGAGGAGAGTACAGGAGAACAGGGAGAGGGAATGAGGATGTAAGGAAGAGAATATGTATATTAGAGAGAGGGAATGAGGATGTCAGGTGATGAATGATGTGTTAGTGAAGTCAGGGCTGCATGTGACGTGATGTGAGAAGAGGAATGGAGGCAGCAGGTAACAGAGAGAGTTATATATAGTGGAAGAAGCTAGGTCACTCAACAGTAGTAATATCAAAATGATGAAGAAAGATTGTGGGGTTAAACACAACTCTATAAGAGACACAGGGGGAAATTATTATAGCGCACATATCGTGCCGCTATAACGCCTCCAGCTTCGCCTCTTGGCTAAGGTGAAGCAGAAGCAACACAGATGATATGTATTAACATCTCGTTTGCGGAGTGGGGGAGTGAAAACTCCCCGCTCCGGCAATCCCTTGCCAGAGCGCACAGCTGATGCACTGTGTCTCACTGTCCAGCCGGCTCACTGGGTATGTGCGAGATCTCACTACTATCGCGAGATCTCCTGTGCAGCCCGGAGCCAGCAGCCGCATCAGGGGCAATGACACCAGCAGCTACCGAAAACCAATAGTGCCTCTGACCTTTCTTACATCGCCCCGCACATCGGCGAGCTACAGTATTTTAAAAATAGCAGCACCAATAATGACAGGGTGGATAGCACATAACGTGCGTTGATACCCCATCTCCCCCATATCGGCACTTAATACATCCACCACATAGCCCATTACATCCCGCTTATTGAATTAGGTCTACTGGTGTCATATTTGATGACCCCTAATCAGATGTCACCTACAAGCTGCTGCATCGTGGGTATGTCATGTGACAGTGTCACTGGGAGAGTCGTTTAATATAACAAGAGACGAGACACAGCTGGGGGTTGCTAAGAGTGAATACACACCTGCATCACTTCTCATTAGAATACAGAACAGCAATGACCTAAACTAGAGGAGCAGCAGGAGTCCAAACAGCAACTTCACAGCTCCAGGGTCCTGTTATCGTACGTGTTAATGAGTTATATTCTATTTTATATTCTGATTATTCAGCTCTGTGCATCTGCGGATCTTTTGTTTTTATACTTGTTATTCCATTCAATGACGTGTCATTTATAACCTGACCCCAGCTGCTGCAGTGTGCGCTGAGCACGAGAGCTGTATCTGTTCCCTATTCCAGATATTAATAAAATACACATATTTATGATTCATGCAGTAAATAAATTATTAGGTTTTCATTTCATGACGTCTTCTTTTACACCCAGGGTTCTATTTACTAATAGGCCCTACACACTGGGCGATAAAAGTCAAAGATATGAACGATCTCGTTCATTAATGAACGAGATACCGTTCATATCTTTCAGTGTGGAGTCACCAGCGATGAACGATGCGCGGCCCCACGCTCGTTCATCGCTGGTCCCCCGTCGGCTGTGCATGCAGGCCAATATGGACGATCTCGTCCATATTTGCCTGCACTTCTATGGAGCCAGGTGACGGGGGGAGTGAAGAAACTTCACTCCCCCTGTCACTTCCTCCTCCCCGCCGCCGGGTCGCCCGTCGGCCGTATCCGCCGTCGGGCAGCTCGGCGGCGGATCGTTAAATGTGTAGGGCCCTTAAGCCTTGGACGGAGATAAAGTACCAAGCAATCAGCTCCTAACTGTCATTTTTCAAACACAGCCTGTGACACGGCAGTTAGGAGCTGATTATATCCGTACACAGGCTTAGTAAATAGACCCCTAAGATGCCTCGGTTACGCCACGTAGCATTTCTCCTCTCCAATCACCTGTCCTGGAGACACCTGTGTAACTGCGGATGGGGAATAATTACCTGTTCCAGCTTCCACAGGAATTTGACGGGACGAGCGCTGTCCAGCAGAGACCAGTAGAGGAATGAGATGCGACAGCCGTGTACAGCCAGGGTGTAGTGCGAGAAGCTGCCATCTTACATATAGGGAGAGGAGAAAGGGGTCACGAATGGGATTGCAATATTAGATGGGCGGCAGGAACACTAAATAGAAACAAAATAATTCTTTAATGCTTTCGTCCCCCTCACGGGATTGCCCCCCTGTGAGTTATAATCTTCATTCACACTCATTATATTATATAGTGCTTTGCCGGGCTCAAGAGAAAAAAAAAAATTTTTTACTCACCAGTAAATCTATTTCTCGTAGTCCGTAGTGGATGCTGGGACTCCGTAAGGACCATGGGGAATAGCGGCTCCGCAGGAGACTTGGCACAACTAAAGAAAGCTTTAGGACTACCTGGTGTGCACTGGCTCCTCCCACTATGACCCTCCTCCAGACCTCAGTTAGGATACTGTGCCCGGAAGAGCTGACACAATAGGGAAGGATTTTTGAATCCTGGGTAAGACTCATACCAGCCACACCAATCACACCGTAACACGTGATACTATACCCAGTTAACAGTATGAAATATAACTGAGCCTCTCAACAGATGGCTCAACAATAACCCTTTAGTTAACAATAACTATGTACAAGTATTGCAGACAATCCGCACTTGGGATGGGCGCCCAGCATCCACTACGGACTACGAGAAATAGAATTACCGGTGAGTAAAATCGTATTTTACTAAGTGGATGCTGGGACTCCGTAAGGACCATGGGGATTATACCAAAGCTCCCAAACGGGCGGGAGAGTGCGGATGACTCTGTAGCACCGAATGAGCAACCTCTAGGTCCTCCTCAGCCAGGGTATCAAATTTGTAGAATTTAACAAAGGTGTTAGACCCTGACCAAGTAGCAGCTCGGCAAAGTTGTAAAGCCGAGACCCCTCGGGCAGCCGCCCAAGAAGAGCCCACCTTCCTTGTGGAGTGGGCTTTTACAGATTTAGGATGCGGCAGTCCAGCCGCAGAATGCGCAAGCTGAATTGTTCTACAGATCCAGCGAGCAATAGTCTGCTTAGAAGCAGGAGCGCCCAGCTTGTTGGGTGCATACAGGATAAATAGAGAGTCAGTTTTCCTGACTCCAGCCGTCCTGAAAACATAAATTTTCAAGGCCCTGACTACGTCCAGCAACTTGGAATCCTCCAAGTCCCTAGTAGCCGCAGGCACCACAATAGGTTGGTTCAAGTGAAAAGCTGATACCACCTTAGGGAGAAACTGGGGACGAGTCCTCAATTCTGCCCTATCCATATGGAAAATCAGATAAGGGCTTTTACACGACAAAGCCGCCAATTCTGACACACGCCTGGTCGAAGCCAAGGCCAACAGCATGACCACCTTCCACGTGAGATATTTTAAATCCACGGTTTTAAGTGGCTCAAACCAATGTGATTTTAGAAAATCCAACACCACGTTGAGATCCCAAGGTGCCACTGGAGGCACAAAAGGGGGCTGAATATGCAGCACTCCCTTAACAAATGTCTGAACTTCAGGCAGTGAAACCAGTTCTTTCTGGAAGAAAATCGACAGAGCCGAAATCTGGACCTTAATGGAACCCAATTTTAGGCCCATAGTCACCCCTGACTGTAGGAAGTGCAGAAATCGACCCAGCTGAAATTCCTCTGTTGGGGCCTTCCTGGCCTCACACCACGCAACATATTTTCGCCAAATGCGGTGATAATGGTTTGCGGTTACTTCTTTCCTAGCTTTAATCAGCGTAGGAATGACTTCCTCCGGCCGCGGTAAGTCTTGGAACAGACAGGGGCCCTGCTGCAGCAGGTCCAGTCTGAGCGGTAGAGGCCATGGGTCCTCTGAGATCATTTCTTGAAGTTCCGGGTACCAAGCTCTTCTTGGCCAATCCGGAACAATGAGTATAGTTCTTACTCCTCTTTTCCTTATTATCCTCAGTACCTTGGGTATGAGAGGAAGAGGAGGGAACACATAAACCGACTGGTACACCCACGGTGTCACTAGAGCGTCCACAGCTATTGCCTGAGGGTCTCTCGACCTGGTGCAATATCTTTCTAGCTTTTTGTTTAGGCGGGACGCCATCATGTCCACCTGTGGCCTTTCCCAATGGTTTACAATCAGTTGGAAGACTTCTGGATGAAGTCCCCACTCTCCCGGGTGTAGGTCGTGTCTGCTGAGGAAGTCTGCTTCCCAGTTGTCCACTCCCGGAATGAACACTGCTGACAGTGCTAACACGTGATTTTCCGCCCATCGGAGAATCCTTGTGGCTTCTGCCATCGCCATCCTGCTTCTTGTGCCGCCCTGTCGGTTTACATGGGCGACTGCCGTGATGTTGTCTGACTGGATCAGTACCGGCTAGTTTTGAAGCAGGGGTCTTACCTGACTTAGGGCATTGTAAATGGCCCTCAGTTCCAGAATATTTATGTGTAGGGAAGTCTCCTGACTTGACCAAAGTCCTTGGAAGTTTTTTCCCTGTGTGACTGCCCCCCAGCCTCGAAGGCTGGCATCCGTGGTCACCAGGACCCAGTCCTGTATGCCGAATCTGCGGCCCTCTTGGAGATGAGCACTCTGCAGCCACCACAGCAGAGACACCCTGGTCCTTGGAGACAGGGTTATCAGCCGATGCATCTGAAGATGCGATCCGGACCACTTGTCCAACAGGTCCCACTGAAAAGTTCTTGCATGGAACCTGCCGAATGGAATTGCTTCGTAAGAAGCTACCATCTTTACCAGGACTCGCGTGCAGTGATGCACCGATACCTGTTTTGGTTTCAGGAGGCCTCTGACTAGAGATGACAGCTCCTTGGCTTTCTCCTCCGGGAGAAACACTTTTTTCTGGTCTGTGTCCAGAACCATCCCCAGGAACAGTAGACGCGTCGTAGGGACCAGCTGTAACTTTGGAATATTTAGAATCCAACCGTGCTGTTGTAGCACTTCCTGAGATAGTGCTACCCCGACCAACAACTGCTCTCTGGATCTCGCCTTTATTAGGAGATCGTCCAAGTATGGGATAATTAAAACTCAATTTTTTCGAAGGAGTATCATCATTTCGGCCATTACCTAGGTAAATATAGATTGTAAGCTTGCGAGCAGGGCCTTCCTACCTCTGTCTGTCTGTCTGTTTTTACCCAGTTTTGTTCTATTACTGTTGTTCTAATTGTAAAGCGCAACGGAATATGCTGCGCTATATAAGAAACTGTTAATAAATAAATAAATATCCTCGGTGCCGTGGACAGCCCGAACGGCAACGTCTGGAATTGGTAATGACAATCCTGTACCACAAATCTGAGGTACTCCTGGTGAGGATGGTAAATGGGGACATGCAGGTAAGCATCCTTGATGTCCAGAGATACCATGTAATCCCCCTCGTCCAGGCTTGCAATAACCGCCCTGAGCGATTCCATCTTGAACTTGAATTTTTTTATATATGTGTTCAGGGATTTCAAATTTAAAATGGGTCTCACCGAACCGTCCGGTTTCGGTACCACAAACATTGTGGAATAGTAACCCCTTCCTTGTTGAAGGAGGCGCACCTTGACAATCACCTGCTGGGAATACAGCTTGTGAATTTCCTCTAGCACAGCCTCCCTGCCTGAGGGAATTGTTGGCAAGGCAGATTTGAGGAAACGGCGGGGAGGAGACGTTTCGAATTCCAGCTTGTACCCCTGAGATACTACTTGTAGAATCCAGGGTTCCACCTGTGAGCGAGCCCACTGATTGCTGAAATTTTTGAGCCGGCCCCCCACCGTACCTGGCTCCGCCTGTGGAGCCCCACCGTCATGCGGTGGCTTTTGAGGAAGCGGGAGAGGACTTTTGTTCCTGGGAACTGGCTGTATGCTGCAGCTTTTTCCCCCTACCTCTGGGCAGAAAGGACGCTCCTTTTCCCCGCTTGCTCTTCTGGGGCCGAAAGGACTGCACCTGACAGTGATAATACGGTGCTTTATTTGGCTGTGAGGGAATATGGGGCAAAAATGCTGACTTCCCAGCTGTTGCTGTGGAAACTAGGTCCGAGAGACCGTCCCCAAATAACTCATCACCCTTGTAAGGCAAAACCTCCATGTGCCTTTTCGAATCTGCATCCCCTGTCCACTGCCGAGTCCATAACCCTCTCCTGGCAGAAATGGACATTGCACTTATTTTAAATGCCAGCCGGCAAATATCCCTCTGTGCATCTCTCATGTATAAGACTGCGTCTTTTATATGCTCTACGGTTAGCAATATGGTGTCCCTGTCTAGGGTGTCAATATTTTCCGACAGGGAATCTGACCACGCAGCTGCACCACTGCACATCAATGCTGAAGCAATAGCTGGTCTCAGTATAATGCCTGAGTGTGTATACACAGACTTCAGGATAGCCTCCTGCTTTGTATCAGCAGGTTCCTTTAGGGTGGCCGTATCCGGAGACGGTAATGCCACCTTCTTTGACAAGCGTGTGAGCGCTTTATCCACCCTAGGGGGTGTTTCCCAACGTGACCTATCCTCTGGCGGGAAAGGGTACGCCATTAGTAATCTTTTAGAAATTATCAGTTTCTTATCAGGGGAAGCCCACGCTTCTTCACACACTTCATTTAACTCCTCAGATGGGGGAAAAACCACTGGTAGCTTTTTCTCCCCAAACATAATACCCTTTTTAGTGGTACCTGGGGTAAGATCAGAAATGTGCAACACATTTTTCATTGCCTCAATCATGTAATGAGTGGCCCTATTGGACATTACATTAGTCTCCTCGTCGTCGACACTGGTATCAGTATCCGTGTCGACATCTGTGTCTGCCATCTGAGGTAGCGGGCGTTTTAGAGCCCCTGATGGCCTTTGAGACGCTTGGGCAGGCACGAGCTGAGAAGCCGGCTGTCCCATATTTGGTATGTCATCAAACTTTTTATGCAAGGAGTTGACACTTTCACGTAATTCCTTCCACAAGTCCATCCACTCAGGTGTCTGCCCCGCAGGGGGTGACATCACATTTATCGGCATCTGCTCCGCCTCCACATAAGCCTCCTCATCAAACATGTCGACACAGCCGTACCGACACACCGCACACACACAGGGAATGGTCTGACAGAGGACAGGACCCCACAAAGCCCTTTGGGGAGACAGAGAGAGAGTATGCCAGCACACACCAGAGCGCTATATAACACAGGGATCCCACTATAAATGAGTGTTTTTTTCCCTTATAGCTTCTTATATTATATATATACTGCGCCTAAATTTAGTGCCCCCCCTCTCTTTTTTACCCTTCTGTAGTCTGGAAACTGCAGGGGAGAGCCTGGGAGCGATCCTTCCAGCGGAGCTGTGAGGGGAAATGGCGCCAGTGTGCTGAGGGAGATCGCCCCGCCCCTTTTTCGGCGGACTTCTCCCGCTTTTTCTGGAATTCTGTCAGGGGTAGTTTTACACCTATATAGCCTTCCTGACTATATATGGTGTAGATTTGCCAGCCAAGGTGTATTATATTGCCCTCAGGGCGCCCCCCCCCCAGCGCCCTGCACCCATCAGTGACCAGAGTGTGAGGTGTGCATGAGGAGCAATGGTGCACAGCTGCAGTGCTGTGCACTACCTTGTTGAAGACTGAAGTCTTCTGCCGCCGATTTTCCGGAACACTTCTTGCTTCTGGCTCTGTAAGGGGGCCGGCGACGCGGCTCTGGGACCGAACGATTGAGGTCGGGTCCTGTGTTCGATCCCTCTGGAGCTAATGGTGTCCAGTAGCCTAAGAAGCCCAAGCTAGCTGCAAGCAGGTAGGTTCGCTTCTTCTCCCCTTAGTCCCCCGTAGCAGTGAGTCTGTTGCCAGCAGGTCTCACTGTAAAATAAAAAACCTAAAATATACTTTCTATCTAGCAGCTCAGGAGAGCCCCTAGTGTGCATCCAGCTCAGCCGGGCACAAGATTCTAACTGAGGTCTGGAGGAGGGTCATAGTGGGAGGAGCCAGTGCACACCAGGTAGTCCTAAAGCTTTCTTTAGTTGTGCCCAGTCTCCTGCGGAGCCGCTATTCCCCATGGTCCTTACGGAGTCCCAGCATCCACTTAGGACGTCAGAGAAATACTATTAATATAGTAATATACATAAAAGTCAGTCCTACAGTCTCCCTCCAGCTCTCACCGTTCTGTACTGTGTTACACAGCAGCACCTCCTCTTCCTTTCCAGCCTTCCCTCCGCTCCCCCCTGCATGCTTCAGCCAGAAAGAAAGAGTCAGGTGATCAGCGGCTCCGCCCCCTGCAGGTAACCGCCCAGGAGGAACCTCCACTGACTGGGAACCATTGAACCAAAAGACTGGGCTGCTGTCTTGTGTATCCTGTATCGGGAGGCTATGGGTCCAGTTATACATAGGGCTGGGTGCAGGCAGCAGGTCAACATCTCCTACGGCAGCTCCTGAGGAACAGAAACGTAAGTGATATAACATAATAATATTTAGTGGCAGATCAAAAAAAATGACGTGGATGAAAACTAAAGTGGCCAAAGTCCCATAGATGAGCGTCAATGAGCTTTGTATCAGAGCTGCAGTGGAACGTCAGGGTAACACTGAACAGTATATTTTTCTTTCGTGGTTCATATCCAAATGTTTATTTTGTGGTTTAGTGGTTATTTAATATAGAACAATTGGCTGAAAGTTTTTATCACTGTGTTGCAGGCTACATGTATAAAATAACGAAAGAAAACACCAACTATAGACATAAAACACACATGGACGTATTCAATTAGCCGCAATGGCTACCTAAACAGATGGGCAAATAGGAGGCGCTGTGTTAGATACGGAGGAGCATAAAGTAAATGTATAATGCCTATACTCCTATCCCCCATGAGAACTGGATTATATCACGATTTACATACCGCACATCTTGCGCAAGGACTTCTCCGAATAGTTGTCACGGTCGCAGCCCTTGGCAATGTGACTTGTCTGGATCTCTACGGTGGCCTGGATGCTCCATATTCCCTCCTCACAGGTCTCTAGGTGGATCCCGGGGAATAAGGCCAGGCTCCCTGTGCCAGGCATGTATTCAATACGTTTGTTCCAACCTGTCAGGGCAGAGACCAGCTTGGGCATTAAGCGATGCGTGACTTAGTAACATGAATACAATACAGGGATTTCTTGTACACACACACACACACACACACACACAGTGATAAACAGAGCGATTGTTTCCTGCACAATTACTGTGGATGGATGCAGCAGCGTGCACAGCGGATCAGGCCAACAGGTAAACTGAGATCTGTCCACTATACGGGCAACATGGACGGTGTAGCGGTTAGCATTACTGCCTCACAGCACTGAGGTCATGGGTTCGATTCCCACCATGGCCCAACTGTGTGGAGTTTGTATGTTCTCCCCATACTTGCGTGGGTTTCCTCTGGGTATTCCGGTTTCCTCCCACAATCCAAAAATATTCTAGTAGGTTAATTGGCTCAAAATAAAATGAACCCTAGCGTGAATGTGTAGTAGGGAATATAGATGGCTGCACTATATCGCTGACCCTTTATGTCCTGATCAGCTGTTACTTTTTATGGAGCTCTGTTCCTGCACACAAAAATGAACTGATACATTCCCATGACCACTCACACGCTGACACACTCACTGGCACTAAGGTGTTACCTTTCCAGCTGGGTTTGCAGGTGGGTTTCACCTGGATTTCCACTTCCGCGTCCTCCACGGCTCGTTTCTTCCCGCAGTCATATGCCGTGACTGTGAATCTGATCAGCCTGTCTCCGCTGGCCTGCAGAGGCTGCGTGTTCTTTATGTACCCTGGCGAGAGGAGACAGAAGGAGATGACAAAGGAGAATGACGCACGACTTGGACCTAGGACATAGTTATCATACAGGGCCACTAGGCGGATCAGGGGCAGCCTAGACATGAAGATACTACCCTCCTGCAATGTTCTGCACTGTAAGTCTTCTCATACTAAAGGAAAAATGCAGTAAAAACACAGTTTTTAGGGTTTTTACCACATATTCAAATGTACTAAACTCGCCTGCTTGCCGATGCGGAGGATAGCGCCATCTTTTTATAGCGATATCCCATAGAAGCCAATGGGCTTCTTACTGCATCCTCTCGCATCCCGCCGCACCACGCCACTCACGCCGCCCCCTCTCACCTGCATGCTGTCAGCCTACCGGTGCGCTGTCCGATCCCCCAACCTCCTCCTCCCCCGCAACACAGCCGTCTGTCCTTCCAGCTGCAGGGAGGAGGAGCCCGGACTGGCTACACAGACGTCACCTCCCGCCGGGGCTGAGAGGTGACGGAGACCCCCACACACCTCTCACAGGTAACGGAGGCCCCCTCCGTCATCTCATTGCGATACTAATCGCATATGTTTAAGTTAAGGCAGGGTGGTAGATTTACAAAAAAAAAGTTGTGGTGTTTCCAATAGCAACCACTGAGGTTCTAGCTATCATTTCCCTGTTGCACTCTAGAAAATTATAGATGTTTGCTGTATGTGGATTGTGGAAGTTGCATCATCGTCATCCACTTGTTATACAGGAAGTGTTTAGTTGAACAGGAAGTGCCTTTACAGCCATGGTGTAGCATGACTACAGCTAGTAAAGACACACTTCTGCAGTTCTCCAGAATCCTGTGGTAGTTTGCACACAGACCACATTACAAAAATGAAAGACAGAATCTGACTGGTTTCTATGGGCAACAGCCACCACTGCCAAGTGCCCAGAGGCTACTAGCACCTAAACCTGAACCTGCAGCACAACAGCCGTGTACTCCTGCATGCCATGCTGGGGATAGATTTGGGGTAAATAACTTATTTCTCTGCTACAGGTAGGACTCGCAGGTGACTTACCATCATTGTCAATCGTGAAGGGCACGTTGGGGGTGAGGATCTGGTAGAAGCAGACCTGGCTGTACTGAGGGGAGCAATCCTGGTCCCACGCCTGGACCCGGAGGACTCGCTCGTACATACGACCCTCAGTCACTGAAGCTCTGAAGACCCGTTCCCCAAAGACGGGGGCAAATTCATTGACGTCATTTACCCGGACATGTACTGTGGCTCTATTGCAGACATAAAAGGGGACAGGGTACATAACACAGTGAAAACATATGTAAGAGCTGGAGATAATAATGTGAGGGAGAGTTCTGGATGATCAGGGGCAAATGGAGACAGAAAGACGACGAGAAGAGACGATATAAGATAACAGAGGAGGAGACGATGAAGACTCTATATACTGATGTGTTAAAGACTTTGGGTCTACTTCTGATAAAGTACCAGCCAATCAGATCCTTACTGCCGTGTCACAGGCTGGGTTTAAAAAATGACAGTTAGGAGCTGGTTGGCTGGTACTTTATCACTGTCCACTTTATCTCTCTCCAAGGCTTAGTAAATAGAGTCCTAAGTATCCCATACTTTGGATTGTGAGATCTCTGCATCCAAGTAATACATATAACAAGTTCTGAACACTCTCTGGACATGGGATGGGAGAGATACATTTTTAAATGTGGTAGGGCGTTCAAAATTTTCCCCCCGAGTGGTCCTGTGAAGGACTCAGCGGTCTTTATGGATGAAAGTCATGTATTTGGTCTACGTAGTCTTGATGGTTATGGGGTAGATGTATCAAGCCTCGGAGAGATAAAGTGCAGAAGTTACGCAAAGTAACCAATCAGCTTCTGTCATTTGAAAGACTGTGCTAGATAAATGATAGAACCTGATTGGTTGCAACTTCTCCACTTTATCTTTCCTACGAGGCTTGATCCCCCCCTATGGGACCTACACACAGAGACTCGCTCACTTGTGGGATTTTTTGCTGTTGCTCCCATCTGGCCCCTCTCCGCAGTCATGGGCCTGGATGGTGAAGGTGTGCTCTCTCTGCGCCTCACAGTCCACGGGACCCTTAGCACGGATAAGACCTTCCCCTGTTGTCCGATCTAGAACAACGGCTTCAAAGGGGGTTCCAGCTCCATGAATCCGGAACCCGCAGATCTCCCCTGTGACAAAGGTGACATGTAACAAAGTTATTTTGATTAAATGTTTTTGTGGGCCAAATACCCATTGGGTCATCTGTATTATCCAGCTATTGCCCACTGTTCCCCCATTCCCAGTACCTGCGTATCTCAGCGGAGCATCTTTGTCCAGAGCAAAGAGTGGTGGGTTGAGTAAGACAGTGTTATCGTTCTCCATGATAATCCCTTGGTACTGTGCTTCCATCCATGGCTTGTGTTTGTTACCTTCGCACAGAGTAAAGACATTCGGTAATTAGTGGCTGAACAAAGCTGATATCTGACTGGTTGCTACGGGTTACAGCACACGTATGATACTGGCACCTTGTTAATGTAGATTCAATTCACCAATTATCAGAACATTGGCTACAAGACCTTTATATATATATAGATGTGTACATGAAGCTGTAATAAGGCGAGACATGCTTCCTGAAGGATAGATATAGATATTCCTGCTACAGGATTTGTGGGACCCCGTCTGGCCTTGGGCATTGCACTAAGTGGAAACTCCAGAGGTGGCGCTGCAGCGCAGTCCAAAGTTCAACCCACTACTACCAACTGTCATCCCGTACTGACTCACTGGCAGTTGGTGGCTCCCCTATTTGAACTTTGGCTGCGCTGCAGCACCACCTCTGGAGAGCCACTGGTCGACGTGGTAAAAGGACGACACTAATCATTATATGTTCTGTTTTAGCCATAAATTACATATTTGGACATTGCTTAGAAGAAAAAGACGTTTACGTAACTGCAGGCCGCCACCCACATTTGGATATTGCGTTGAATTCCGGATATATAAGGTGTAGTCACTCCCACCCTGCCCAGTCGAGAAAAACGCACACATGCAGGGGCAAAAGCTAGTTAAGAAGATTTCCATTATATTCCATGACGCGGTATCTGGGTCACACATCAGCAGGGAAAAGCTCACAGGAGCTGGAGGACTAGTCTAATAGGCAGAGGGTATATAAGCCACAGAAATCCGACAATGACAGACCGATCAGTAACTTGTCTGCAGATTACTCCCTCCCTCAGGCTCCATAATTTGCAGAGACATTTTCACGCCCACATCATTAGGGGAGAGTAGCCCCGATCTGTGCCCTCTACAATTGTAAACACTGCCGTTATCTGAAATGGGGGTAGGGTGTACACCCTGCGCCCAGGACTGTGGCACCATCTTTTGTGTGATATATTTGGAAAGATGAGGCAGGTGATGGTAAAGACTGTGTCAGCGCTTTCTCTAGCTTTCATACATAAGCTATCTTCGGAAAATATCATAGACGGTGTGTCACCGGCCAAAGGGTGAGATGGGGCGCTGCACAGAGGAAGGCGGGGCTTTCACACGGCCACCCCCTCCGGTTCTAGACCTTATACTACTAGTGTGTTTTACTTTTAAGAACATTGCATGTACCTAGAACCTTCAAGTCAAGAGTACTGTTAAAAAGGGTATGCCGACTGTCGGGATCCCGGCACACAGTATACCGCCGCCGGAATCCCGACAGCCGACACTTTTTCTCCCTCGTGGGGGTCCACGACCCCCCTAAAGGGAGAATAAAATAGCGTGACCGTGACCGCAGCGTGGCGAGCGCAGCGAGCCCGCAAGGGGCTCATTTGCGCTCGCCACGCTGTCGGTATGCCGGCGGTCGGGCTCCCGGCGCCGGTATGCTGGTCGCCGGGAGCCCGGCCGCCGGCATACCATACTACACCCATTAAAAAAAAAAATAAGAATTTACTTACCGATAATTCTATTTCTCGGAGTCCGTAGTGGATGCTGGGGTTCCTGAAAGGACCATGGGGAATAGCGGCTCCGCAGGAGACAGGGCACAAAAGTAAAGCTTTCCGATCAGGTGGTGTGCACTGGCTCCTCCCCCTATGACCCTCCTCCAAGCCAGTTAGGTACTGTGCCCGGACGAGCGTACACAATAAGGGAGGAATTTTGAATCCCGGGTAAGACTCATACCAGCCACACCAATCACACCGTACAACTTGTGATCTAAACCCAGTTAACAGTATGATAACAGCGGAGCCTCTGAAAAGATGGCTCACAACAATAATAACCCGATTTTTGTAACTATGTACAAGTATTGCAGATAATCCGCACTTGGGATGGGCGCCCAGCATCCACTACGGACTCCGAGAAATAGAATTATCGGTAAGTAAATTCTTATTTTCTCTATCGTCCTAGTGGATGCTGGGGTTCCTGAAAGGACCATGGGGATTATACCAAAGCTCCCAAACGGGCGGGAGAGTGCGGATGACTCTGCAGCACCGAATGAGAGAACTCCAGGTCCTCCTTAGCCAGAGTATCAAATTTGTAGAATTTAGCAAACGTGTTTGCCCCTGACCAAGTAGCTGCTCGGCAAAGTTGTAAAGCCGAGACCCCTCGGGCAGCCGCCCAAGATGAGCCCACCTTCCTTGTGGAATGGGCATTTACATATTTTGGCTGTGGCAGGCCTGCCACAGAATGTGCAAGCTGAATTGTATTACACATCCAACTAGCAATAGTCTGCTTAGAAGCAAGAGCACCCAGTTTGTTGGGTGCATACAGGATAACAGCAAGTCAGTTTTCCTGACTCCAGCCGTCCTGGAACATATTTTCAGGGCCCTGACAACATCTAGCAACTTGGAGTCCTCCAAGTCCCTAGTAGGTGCAAGGCACCACAATAAGCTGGTTCAGGTGAAACACTGACACCACCTTAGGGAGAGAACTGGGGACGAGTCCGCAGCTCTGCCCTGTCCGAATGGACAAACAGATATGGGCTGTTTTGAGAAAAAACCACCAATTTGACACTCGCCTGGTCCAGGCCAGGGCCAAGAGCATGGTCCCTTTTCATGTGAGATGCTTCAAATCCACAGATTTGACTGGTTTTAAACCAATGTGATTTGAGGAATCCCAGAACTACGTTGAGATCCCACAGTGCCACTGGAGGCACAAAAGGGGGTTGTATATGCAATACTCCCTTGACAAACTTCTGGACTTCAGGAACTGAAGCCAATTCTTTCTGGAAGAAAATCGACAGGGCCGAAATTTGAACCTTAATGGACCCCAATTTGAGGCCCATAGACACTCCTGTTTGCAGGAAATGCAGGAAACGACCGAGTTGAAATTTCTTTGTGGGGCCTTCCTGGCCTCACACCACGCAACATATTTTCGCCACATGTGGTGATAATGTTGTGCGGTCACCTCCTTTCTGGCTTTGACCAGGGTAGGAATGACCTCTTCCGGAATGCCTTTTTCCTTTAGGATCCGGCTTTCCACCGCCATGCCGACAAACGCAGCTGCGGTAAGTCTTGGAACAGACATGGTACTTGCTGAAGCAAGTCCCTTCTTAGCGGCAGAGGCCATAAGACCTCTGTAAGCATCTCTTGAAGTTCCGGGTACCAAGTCCTTCTTGGCCAATCCGGAGCCATGAGTATAGTTCTTACTCCTCTACGTCTTATAATTCTCAGCACCTTAGGTATGAGAAGCAGAGGAGGGAACACATACACCGACTGGTACACCCACGGTGTTACCAGAACGTCCACAGCTATTGCCTGAGGGTCTCTTGACCTGGCGCAATACCTGTCCCGTTTTTTGTTCAGACGGGACGCCATCATGTCCACCTTTGGTATTTCCCAACGGTTTACAATCATGTGGAAAAAACTTCCCGATGAAGTTTCCACTCTCCCGGGTGGAGGTCGTGCCTGCTGAGGAAGTCTGCTTCCCAGTTTCCATTCCCGGGATGAAACACTGCTGACAGTGCTATCACATGATTTTCCGCCCAGCGAAAAGTCCTTGCAGTTTTTGCCATTGCCCTCCTGCTTCTTGTGTCGCCCTGTCTGTTTACGTGGGCGACTGCCGTGATGTTTTTCCCACTGGATCAATACCGGCTGACCTTGAAGCAGAGGTCTTGCTAAGCTTAGAGCATTATAAATTTACCCTTAGCTCCAGTATATTTATGTGGAGAAAAGTCTCCAGACTTGATCACACTCCCTGGAAATTTTTTCCTTGTGTGACTGCTCCCCAGCCTCTCGGGCTGGGCTCCGTGGTCACCAGCATCCAATCCTGAATGCCGAATCTGCGGCCCTCTAGAAGATGAGCACTCTATAACCACCACAGGAGAGACACCCTTGTCCTTGGATATAGGGTTATCCGCTGATGCATCTGAAGATGCGATCCGGACCATTTGTCCAGCAGATCCCACTGAAAAGTTCTTGCGTGAAATCTGCCGAATGGAATTGCTTCGTAGGAAGCCACCATTTTTACCAGGACCCTTGTGCAATGATGCACTGTTTTTAGGAGGTTCCTGACTAGCTCGGATAACTCCCTGGCTTTCTCTTCCGGGAGAAACACCTTTTTCTGGACTGTGTCCAGAATCATCCCTAGGCACAGCAGACGTGTCGTCGGGATCAGCTGCGATTTTGGAATATTTAGAATCCACCCGTGCTGTTGTAGCAGTATCCGAGATAGTGCTACTCCGACCTCCAACTGTTCCCTGGACTATGCCCTTATCAGGAGATCGTCCAAGTAAGGGATAATGAAGACGCCTTTTCTTCGAAGAAGAATCATCATTTCGGCCATTACCTTGGTAAAGACCCGGGGTGCCTTGGACAATCCAAACGGCAGCGTCTGAAACGGATAGTGACAGTTCTGCACCACGAACCTGAGGTACCCTTAGTGAGAAGGGCAAATTTGGGACATAGAGGTAAGCATCCCTGATGTCCCGGGACACTATATAGTCCCCTTCTTCCTGGTTCGTTATCACTGCTCTGAGTGACTCCATCTTGATTTGAACCTTTGTAAGTGTTCAAGAAAAATTTTTTAGAATAAGTCTCACCTAGCCTTCTGGCTTCAGTACCACAATATAGTGTGGAATAATACCCCTTTTCTTGTAGTAGGAGGGGTAATTTAATTATCACCTGCTGGGAATACAGCTTGTGAATTTTTTCCCATACTGCCTCCTTGTCGGAGGGAGACCTTGGTAAAGCAGACTTCAGGAGCCTGCGAAGGGGAAACGTCTCGACATTCCAATCTGTACCCCTGGGATACTACTTGTAGGATCCAGGGGTCCTGTACGGTCTCAGCGCCATGCTGAGAACTTGTCAGAAGCGGTGGAACGCTTCTGTTCCTGGGAATGGGCTGCCTGCTGCAGTCTTCTTCCCTTTCCTCTATCCCTGGGCAGATATGATCTTATAGGGACGAAAGGACTGAGGCTGAAAAGACGGTGTCTTTTTCTGCAGAGATGTGACTTAGGGTAAAAAACGGTGGATTTTCCAGCAGTTGCCGTGGCCACCAGGTCCGATGGACCGACCCCAAATAACTCCTCTTCCTTTATACGGCAATACACCTTTGTGCCGTTTGGAATCTGCATCACCTGACCACTGTCGTGTCCATAACATCTTCTGGCAGTTATGGACATCGCATTTACTCATGATGCCAGAGTGCAAATATCCCTCTGTGCATCTCGCATATATAGAAATGCATCCTTTAAATGCTCTATAGTCAATAAAATACTGTCCCTGTCAAGGGTATCAATATTTTTAGTCAGGGAATCCGACCAAGCCACCCCAGCTCTGCACATCCAGGCTGAGGCGATCGCTGGTCGCAGTATAACACCAGTATGTGTGTATATACTTTTTATGATATTTTCCAGCCTCCTGTCAGCTGGTCCTTGAGGACGGCCCTATCTATAGACGGTACCGCCACTTGTATTGATAAGCGTGTGAGCGCCTTATCCACCCTAAGGGGTGTTTCCCAACGCGCCCTAACTTCTGGCGGGAAAGGGTATACCGCCCATAATTTTCTATCGGGGGGAACCCACGCATCATCACACACTTTATTTAATTTATCTGATTCAGGAAAAACTATGGTAGTTTTTTCACATCCCACATAATACCCTCTTTTGTGGTACTTGTAGTATCAGAAATATGTAACACCTCCTTCATTGCCTTTAACGTGTGGCCCTAATAAGGAATACGTTTGTTTATTCACCGTCGACACTGGATTCAGTGTCCCTGTCTGTGTCTGTGTCGACCGACTAAAGTAAACGGGCGTTTTAAAACCCCTGACGGTGTTTTTGAGACGTCTGGACCGGTACTAATTGTTTGTCGGCCGTCTCATGTCGTCAACCGACCTTGCAGCGTGTTGACATTATCACGTAATTCCCTAAATAAGCCATCCATTCCGGTGTCGACTCCCTAGAGAGTGACATCACCATTACAGGCAATTGCTCCGCCTCCTCACCAACATCGTCCTCCTACATGTCGACACACACGTACCGACACACAGCACACACACAGGGAATGCTCTGATAGAGGACAGGACCCACTAGCCCTTTGGAGAGACAGAGGGAGAGTTTGCCAGCACACACCAAAAACGCTATAATTATATAGGGACAACCTTATATAAGTGTTTTCCCTTATAGCATCTTTTTTATATATTTCTAGCGCCAAATTAGTGCCCCCCCTCTCTGTTTTAACCCTGTTTCTGTAGTGCAGTGCAGGGGAGAGCCTGGGAGCCTTCCCTCCAGCCTTTCTGTGAGAGGGAAAATGGCGCTGTGTGCTGAGGAGATAGGCCCCGCCCCTTTTTCGGCGGCCTCGTCTCCCGCTCTTAACGGATTCTGGCAGGGGTTAAATATCTCCATATAGCCTCCGGAGGCTATATGTGAGGTATTTTTAGCCAAAATAGGTATTTATTTGCCTCCCAGGGCGCCCCCCTCCCAGCGCCCTGCACCCTCAGTGACTGCCGTGTGAAGTGTGCTGAGAGGAAAATGGCGCACAGCTGCAGTGCTGTGCGCTACCTTTAGAAGACTGAGGAGTCTTCTGCCGCCGATTCTGGACCTCTTCTTACTTCAGCATCTGCAAGGGGGCCGGCGGCAAGGCTCCGGTGACCATCCAGGCTGTACCTGTGATCGTCCCTCTGGAGCTGATGTCCAGTAGCCAAGAAGCCAATCCATCCTGCACGCAGGTGAGTTCACTTCTTCTCCCCTAAGTCCCTCGTTGCAGTGATCCTGTTGCCAGCAGGACTCACTGTAAAATAAAAAACCTAAGCTAAACTTTTCTAAGCAGCTCTTTAGGAGAGCCACCTAGATTGCACCCTTCTCGGCCGGGCACAAAAATCTAACTGGCTTGGAGGAGGGTCATAGGGGGAGGAGCCAGTGCACACCACCTGATCGGAAAGCTTTACTTTTGTGCCCTGTCTCCTGCGGAGCCGCTATTCCCCATGGTCCTTTCAGGAACCCCAGCATCCACTAGGACGATAGAGAAAAGAATTTACTTACCGATAATTCTATTTCTCATAGTCCGTAGTGGATGCTGGGGACTCCGAAAGGACCATGGGGAATAGCGGCTCCGCAGGAGACTGGGCACAAAGTAAAAGCTTTAGGACTAGCTGGTGTGCACTGGCTCCTCCCCCTAAGACCCTCCTCCAAGCCTCAGTTAGGATACTGTGCCCGGACGAGCGTACACAATAAGGAAGGATTTTGAATCCCGGGTAAGACTCATACCAGCCACACCAATCACACCGTACAACTTGTGATCTGAACCCAGTTAACAGCATGATAACAGAAGGAGCCTCTGAAAAGATGGCTCACAACAACAATAACCCGATTTTTGTAACAATAACTATGTACAAGTAATGCAGACAATCCGCACTTGGGATGGGCGCCCAGCATCCACTACGGACTATGAGAAATAGAATTATCGGTAAGTAAATTCTTATTTTCTCTAACGTCCTAGTGGATGCTGGGGACTCCGAAAGGACCATGGGGATTATACCAAAGCTCCCAAACGGGCGGGAGAGTGCGGATGACTCTGCAGCACCGAATGAGAGAACTCCAGGTCCTCCTCAGCCAGGGTATCAAATTTGTAGAATTTAGCAAACGTGTTTGCCCCTGACCAAGTAGCTGCTCGGCAAAGTTGTAAAGCCGAGACCCCTCGGGCAGCCGCCCAAGATGAGCCCACTTTCCGTGTGGAATGGGCTTTTACAGATTTTGGCTGTGGCAGGCCTGCCACAGAATGTGCAAGCTGAATTGTACTACAAATCCAACGAGCAATCGTTTGCTTAGAAGCAGGAGCACCCAGCTTGTTGGGTGCATACAGGATAAACAGCGAATCAGATTTCCTGACTCCAGCCGTCCTGGAACATATATTTTCAGGGCCCTGACTACGTCCAGCAACTTGGAATCCTCCAAGTCCCTAGTAGCCGCAGGCACCACAATAGGCTGGTTTAAGTGAAATGCTGAAACCACCTTAGGGAGAAATTGAGGACGAGTCCTCAATTCTGCCCTGTCCGTATGAAAAATTAGGTAAGGGCTTTTATAGGATAAAGCCGCCAATTCTGAGACACGCCTGGCTGAAGCCAGGGCTAACAGCATTACCACTTTCCATGTGAGATATTTTAAGTCCACAGTGGTGAGTGGTTCAAACCAATGTGATTTTAGGAATCCCAAAACTACATTGAGATCCCAAGGTGCCACTGGAGGCACAAAAGGAGGCTGTATATGCAGTACTCCCTTGACAAACGTCTGAACTTCCGGAACAGAAGCCAGTTCTTTTTGGAAGAATATTGACAGGGCCGAAATTTGAACCTTAATGGACCCTAATTTGAGGCCCATAGACAGTCCTGTTTGCAGGAAATGCAGGAAACGACCCAGTTGAAATTCCTCTGTAGGGGCCTTCCTGGCCTCGCACCACGCAACATATTTACGCCAAATACGGTGATAATGTTGTATGGTTACATCCTTCCTGGCTTTGATCAGGGTAGGGATGACTTCATCCGGAATGCCTTTTTCCTTCAGGATCCGGCGTTCAACCGCCATGCCGTCAAACGCAGCCGCGGTAAGTCTTGGAACAGACATGGTCCCTGCTGGAGCAGGTCCTTTCTTAGAGGTAGAGGCCACGGGTCTTCCGTGAGCATCTCTTGAATTTCCGGGTACCAAGTCCTTCTTGGCCAATCCGGAGCCACGAGTATAGTCTTTACTCCTATCCTTCTTATGATTCTCAGTACTTTTGGTATGAGAGGAAGAGGAGGGAACACATACACTGACTGGTACACCCACGGTGTTACCAGAGCGTCTACAGCTATTGCCTGAGGGTCCCTTGACCTGGCGCAATATCTGTCCAGTTTTTTGTTGAGGCGGGACGCCATCATGTCCACCTTTGGTTTTTCCCAACGGTTCACAATCATGTGGAAGACTTCTGGGTGAAGTCCCCACTCCCCCGGGTGAAGATCGTGTCTGCTGAGGAAGTCTGCTTCCCAGTTGTCCACTCCCGGAATGAACACTGCTGACAGTGCTATCACATGATTCTCCGCCCAGCGAAGAATCCTTGCCACTTCCATCATTGCCCTCCTGCTTCTTGTGCCGCCCTGTCTGTTTACGTGGGCGACTGCCGTGATGTTGTCCGACTGGATCAACACCGGCTGACCCTGAAGCAGAGGTCTTGCCTGACTTAGGGCATTGTAAATGGCCCTTAGTTCCAGGATATTTATGTGAAGTGACGTTTCCATGCTTGACCACAAGCCCTGGAAATTTCTTCCCTGTGTGACTGCTCCCCAGCCTCTCAGGCTGGCATCCGTGGTCACCAGGACCCAATCCTGAATGCCGAATCTGCGGCCCTCTAGGAGATGAGCACTCTGTAACCACCACAGGAGAGACACCCTTGTCCTTGGAGACAGGGTTATCCGCTGATGCATTTGAAGATGCGATCCGGACCATTTGTCCAGCAGATCCCACTGAAAAGTTCTTGCGTGGAATCTGCCGAATGGAATCGCTTCGTAAGAAGCCACCATCTTTCCCAGGACCCTTGTGCATTGATGTACTGACACTTGGCCTGGTCTTAGGAGGTTCCTGACTAGGTCGGATAACTCCTTGGCTTTCTCCTCCGGGAGAAACACCTTTTTCTGTACCGTGTCCAGAATCATCCCTAGGAACAGCAGACGTGTCGTCGGAATCAGCTGCGATTTTGGAATATTTAGAATCCATCCGTGCTGTCGTAGTACTACTTGAGATAGTGCTACTCCGACCTCTAACTGTTCTCTGGACCTTGCCCTTATCAGGAGATCGTCCAAGTAAGGGATAATTAAGACGCCTTTTCTTCGAAGAAGAATCATCATTTCGGCCATTACCTTGGTAAAGACCCGGGGTGCCGTGGACAATCCAAACGGCAGCGTCTGAAATTGATAGTGACAGTTCTGTACCACAAACCTGAGGTACCCTTGGTGAGAAGGGCAAATTGGGACATGGAGGTAAGCATCCTTGATGTCCAGAGACACCATATAGTCCCCTTCTTCCAGGTTCGCTATCACTGCTCTGAGTGACTCCATCTTGAACTTGAACCTTTTTATGTAAGTGTTCAAGGATTTCAGATTTAAAATGGGTCTCACCGAGCCGTCCGGCTTCGGTACCACAAACAGCGTGGAATAATACCCCTTTCCCTGTTGTAGGAGGGGTACCTTGATTATCACCTGCTGGGAATACAGCTTGTGAATTGCTTCCAATACCGCCTCCCTGTCGGGGGGAGACATTGGTAAAGCAGACTTCAGGAACCGGCGAGGGGGAGACGTCTCGAATTCCAATTTGTACCCCTGAGATACTACCTGCAGGATCCAGGGGTCCACTTGCGAGTGAGCCCACTGCGCGCTGAAATTCTTGAGACGGGCCCCCACCGTGCCTGAGTCTGCTTGTAAGGCCCCAGCGTCATGCTGAGGACTTGGCAGAAGCGGGGGAGGGCTTCTGTTCATGGGAAGAGGCTGTTTGCTGCAGTCTTTTTCCCTTTCCTCTGCCCCGGGGCAGATATGAGTGGCCTTTTGCCCGCTTGCCCTTATGGGGACGAAAGGACTGAGCCTGTAAAGACGGTATCTTTTTCTGCTGCGAGGTGACTTGGGGTAAAAAGGTGTATTTTCCAGCCGTTGCCGTGGCCACCAGGTCCGATAGACCGACCCCAAATAACTCCTCCCCTTTATACGGCAATACTTCCATATGCCGTTTGGAATCCGCATCCCCTGACCACTGTCGCGTCCATAATCCTCTTCTGGCAGAAATGGACATCGCACTTACTCTCGATGCCAGAGTGCAAATATCCCTCTGTGCATCTCGCATATATAGAAATGCATCCTTTAAATGCTCTATAGTCAATAATATATTGTCCCTGTCCAGGGTATCAATATTTTCAGTCATGGAATCCGACCAAGCCACCCCAGCACTGCACATCCAGGCTGAGGCGATTGCTGGTCGCAGTATAATACCAGTATGTGTGTATATACTTTTAAGGATATTTTCCAGCTTCCTATCAGCTGGTTCCTTGAGGGCGGCCGTATCAGGAGACGGTAACGCCACTTGTTTTGATAAGCGTGTGAGCGCCTTATCTACGCTAGGGGGTGTTTCCCAACGCGCCCTAACCTCTGGCGGGAAAGGGTATAATGCCAATCATTTTTTAGAAATTAGCAGTTTTTTATCGGGGGAAACCCACGCTTCATCACACACCTCATTTAATTCATCTGATTCAGGAAAAACTACGGGTAGTTTTTTCACACCCCACATAATACCCTTTTTTGTGGTACTTGTAGTATCAGAAATGTTCAAAACCTCCTTCATTGCCGTGATCATGTAACGTGTGGCCCTACTGGAAAATACGTTTGTTTCCTCACCGTCGACACTGGAGTCAGTGTCCGTGTCAGTGTCTGTATCGACCTGAGGTAACGGGCGTTTTATAGCCCCTGACGGTGTTTGAGACGCCTGTACAGGTATTAACTGATTTGCCGGCTGTCTCATGTCGTCAACAGTCTTTTGTAAAGTGCCGACACTATCACGTAATTCTTTCCATAAGACCATCCAGTCAGGTGTCGACTCCCTAGGGGGTGACATCACTAACACAGGCAATTGCTCCGCCTCCACACCATTTTCCTCCTCATACATGTCGACACAGCGTACCGACACACAGCACACACACAGGGAATGCTCTGACAGAGGACAGGACCCCACTAGCCCTTTGGGGAGACAGAGGGAGAGTTTGCCAGCACACACCAGAGCGCTATATATATACAGGGATAACCTTATATAAGTGTTTTTCCCTAATATAGCTGCTGTATATATTAATATGCCAATTTAGTGCCCCCCCTCTCTTGTTTTACCCTGTTTATGTAGTGCAGGACTGCAGGGGAGAGTCAGGGAGCCTTCCTCCAACGGAGCTGTGAGGAAAAATAAGAATTTACTTACCGATAATTCTATTTCTCGGAGTCCGTAGTGGATGCTGGGGTTCCTGAAAGGACCATGGGGGATAGCGGCTCCGCAGGAGACAGGGCACAAAAAGTAAAGCTTTAGGATCAGGTGGTGTGCACTGGCTCCTCCCCCTATGACCCTCCTCCAAGCCTCAGTTAGGATACTGTGCCCGGACGAGCGTACACAATAAGGAAGGATTTTGAATCCCGGGTAAGACTCATACCAGCCACACCAATCACACTGTACAACCTGTGATCTGAACCCAGTTAACAGTATGATAACAGCGGAGCCTCTGAAAAGATGGCTCACAACAATAATAACCCGATTTTTGTAACTATGTACAAGTAATGCAGATAATCCGCACTTGGGATGGGCGCCCAGCATCCACTACGGACTCCGAGAAATAGAATTATCGGTAAGTAAATTCTTATTTTCTCTATCGTCCTAGTGGATGCTGGGGTTCCTGAAAGGACCATGGGGATTATACCAAAGCTCCCAAACGGGCGGGAGAGTGCGGATGACTCTGCAGCACCGAATGAGAGAACTCCAGGTCCTCCTTAGCCAGGGTATCAAATTTGTAGGATTTTACAAACGTGTTTGCCCCTGACTAAATAGCAGCTCGGCAAAGTTGTAAAGCCGAGACCCCTCGGGCAGCCGCCCAAGATGAGCCCACCTTCCTTGTGGAATGGGCATTTACATATTTTGGCTGTGGCAGGCCTGCCACAGAATGTGCAAGCTGAATTGTATTACACATCCAACTAGCAATAGTCTGCTTAGAAGCAAGAGCACCCAGTTTGTTGGGTGCATACAGGATAACAGCAAGTCAGTTTTCCTGACTCCAGCCGTCCTGGAACCTATACTTTCAGGGCCCTGACAACATCCAGCAACTTGGAGTCCTCCAAGTCCCCAGTAGGCGCAAGGCACCACAATAAGCTGGTTCAGGTGAAACACTGACACCACCTTAGGGAGAGAACTGGGGACGAGTCCGCAGCTCTGCCCTGTCCGAATGGACAAACAGATATGGGCTTTTTTGAGAAAAAAACCCACCAATTTGACACTCGCCTGGCCCAGGCCAGGGCCAAGAGCATGGTCACTTTTCATGTGAGATGCTTCAAATCCACAGATTTGACTGGTTTTAAACCAATGTGATTTGAGGAATCCCAGAACTACGTTGAGATCCCACAGTGCCACTGGAGGCACAAAAGGGGGTTGTATATGCAATACTCCCTTGACAAACTTCTGGACTTCAGGAACTGAAGCCAATTCTTTCTGGAAGAAAATCGACAGGGCCAAAATTTGAACCTTAATGGGCCCCAATTTGAGGCCCATAGACACTCCTGTTTGCAGGAAATGCAGGAATCGACCGAGTTGAAATTTCTTCGTGGGGCCTTCCTGGCCTCACACCACGCAACATATTTTCGCCACATGTGGTGATAATGTTGTGCGGTCACCTCCTTCCTGGCTTTGACCAGGGTAGGAATGACCTCTTCCGGAATGCCTTTTTCCCTTAGGATCCGGCGTTCCACCGCCATGCCGTCAAACGCAGCTGCGGTAAGTCTTGGAACAGACATGGTACTTGCTGAAGCAAGTCCCTTCTTAGCGGCAGAGGCCATAAGTCCTCTGTGAGCATCTCTTGAAGTTCCGGGTACCAAGTCCTTCTTGGCCAATCCGGAGCCATGAGTATAGTTCTTACTCCTCTACGTCTTATAATTCTCAGTACCTTAGGTATGAGAAGCAGAGGAGGGAACACATACACCGACTGGTACACCCACGGTGTTACCAGAACGTCCACAGCTATTGCCTGAGGGTCTCTTGACCTGGCGCAATACCTGTCCCGTTTTTTGTTCAGACGGGACGCCATCATGTCCACCTTTGGTATTTCCCAACGGTTCACAATCATGTGGAAAAACTTCCCGATGAAGTTTCCACTCTCCCGGGTGGAGGTCGTGCCTGCTGAGGAAGTCTGCTTCCCAGTTTCCACTCCCGGAATGAAAAACTGCTGACAGTGCTATCACATGATTTTCCGCCCAGCGAAAAGTCCTTGCAGTTTTTGCCATTGCCCTCCTGCTTCTTGTGCCGCCCTGTCTGTTTACGTGGGCGACTGCCGTGATGTTTTTCCCACTGGATCAATACCGGCTGACCTTGAAGCAGAGGTCTTGCTAAGCTTAGAGCATTATAAATTTACCCTTAGCTCCAGTATATTTATGTGGAGAAAAGTCTCCAGACTTGATCACACTCCCTGGAAATTTTTTCCTTGTGTGACTGCTCCCCAGCCTCTCGGGCTGGCCTCCGTGGTCACCAGCATCCAATCCTGAATGCCGAATCTGCGGCCCTCTAGAAGATGAGCACTCTGTAACCACCACAGGAGAGACACCCTTGTCCTTGGATATAGGGTTATCCGCTGATGCATCTGAAGATGCGATCCGGACCATTTGTCCAGCAGATCCCACTGAAAAGTTCTTGCGTGAAATCTGCCGAATGGAATTGCTTCGTAGGAAGCCACCATTTTTACCAGGACCCTTGTGCAATGATGCACTGACACTTTTCCTGGTTTTAGGAGGTTCTTGACTAGCTCGGATAACTCCCTGGCTTTCTCTTCCGGGAGAAACACCTTTTTCTGGACTGTGTCCAGAATCATCCCTAGGCACAGCAGACGTGTCGTCAGGATCAGCTGCGATTTTGGAATATTTAGAATCCATCCGTGCTGTTGTAGCAGTATCCGAGATAGTGCTACTCCGACCTCCAACTGTTCCCTGGACTTTGCCCTTATCAGGAGATCGTCCAAGTAAGGGGTAATTAAGATGCCTTTTCTTCGAAGAAGAATCATCATTTCGGCCATTACCTTGGTAAAGACCCGGGGTGCCGTGGACAATCCAAACGGCAGCGTCTGAAACTGACAGTGACAGTTCTATACCACGAACCTGAGGTACCCTTAGTGAGAAGGGCAAATTTGGGACATGGAGGTAAGCATCCCTGATGTCCCGGGACACTATATAGTCCCCTTCTTCCTGGTTCGTTATCACTGCTCTGAGTGACTCCATCTTGATTTGAACCTTTGTAAGTGTTCAAATTTTTTTAGATTTAGAATAGGTCTCACCTAGCCTTCTGGCTTCAGTACCGCAATATAGTGTGGAATAATACCCCTTTCCTTGTTGTAGGAGGGGTAATTTGATTATCACCTGCTGGGAATACAGCTTGTGAATTTTTTCCCATACTGCCTCTTTGTCGGAGGGATACCTTGGTAAAGCAGACTTCAGGAGCCTGCGAGGGGGAAACGTTTCGACATTCCAATCTGTACCCCTGGGATACTACTTGTAGGATCCAGGGGTCCTGTACGGTACCAGCGTCATGCTGAGAGCTTGGCAGAAGCGGTGGAAGGCTTCTGTTCCTGGGAATGGGCTGCCTGCTGCAGTCTTCTTCCCTTTCCTCTATCCCTGGGCAAATATGACTCTTATAGGGACGAAAGGACTGAGGCTGAAAAGACGGTGTCTTTTTCTGCAGAGATGTGACTTAGGGTAAAAACGGTGGATTTTTCAGCAGTTGCCGTGGCCACCAGGTCCGATGGACCGACCCCAAATAACTCCTCTTCCTTTATACGGCAATACACCTTTGTGCCGTTTGGAATCTGCATCACCTGACCACTGTCGTGTCCATAAACATCTTCTGGCAGATATGGACATCGCACTTACTCTTGATGCCAGAGTGCAAATATCCCTCTGTGCATCTCGCATATATAGAAATGCATCCTTTAAATGCTCTATAGTCAATAAAATACTGTCCCTGTCAAGGGTATCAATATTTTTAGTCAGGGAATCCGACCAAGCCACCCCAGCTCTGCACATCCAGGCTGAGGCGATCGCTGGTCGCAGTATAACACCAGTATGTGTGTATATACTTTTATATGATATTTTCCAGCCTCCTGTCAGCTGGCTCCTTGAGGACGGCCCTATCTATAGACGGTACCGCCACTTGTTTTGATAAGCGTGTGAGCGCCTTATCCACCCTAAGGGGTGTTTCCCAACGCGCCCTAACTTCTGGCGGGAAAGGGTATACCGCCAATAATTTTCTATCGGGGGGAACCCACGCATCATCACACACTTCATTTAATTTATCTGATTCAGGAAAAACTACAGGTAGTTTTTTCACATCCCACATAATACCCTCTTTTGTGGTACTTGTAGTATCAGAAATATGTAACACCTCCTTCATTGCCCTTAACGTGTGGCCCTAATAAGGAATACGTTTGTTTATTCACCGTCGACACTGGATTCAGTGTCCGTGTCTGTGTCTGTGTCGACCGACTAAGGTAAACGGGCGTTTTAAAACCCCTGACGGTGTTTTTGAGACGTCTGGACCGGTACTAATTGTTTGTCGGCCGTCTCATGTCGTCAACCGACCTTGCAGCGTGTTGACATTATCACGTAATTCCCTAAATAAGCCATCCATTCCGGTGTCGACTCCCTAGAGAGTGACATCACCATTACAGGCAATTGCTCCGCCTCCTCACCAACATCGTCCTCATACATGTCGACACACACGTACCGACACACAGCACACACACAGGGAATGCTCTGATAGAGGACAGGACCCACTAGCCCTTTGGAGAGACAGAGGGAGAGTTTGCCAGCACACACCAAAAAACGCTATAATTATATAGGGACAACCTTATATAAGTGTTTTCCCTTATAGCATCTTTTTATATATTTCTAACGCCAAATTAGTGCCCCCCCTCTCTGTTTTAACCCTGTTTCTGTAGTGCAGTGCAGGGGAGAGCCTGGGAGCCTTCCCTCCAGCCTTTCTGTGAGGGAAAATGGCGCTGTGTGCTGAGGAGATAGGCCCCGCCCCTTTTTCGGCGGGCTCGTCTCCCGCTCTTCAACGGATTCTGGCAGGGGTTAAATATCTCCATATAGCCCCCGGAGGCTATATGTGAGGTATTTTTTGCCAAAAAATAGGTTTACATTGCCTCCCAGGGCGCCCCCCTCCCAGCGCCCTGCACTCTCAGTGACTGCCGTGTGAAGTGTGCTGAGAGCAATGGCGCACAGCTGCAGTGCTGTGCGCTACCTTAAGAAGACTGAGGAGTCTTCTGCCGCCGATTCTGGACCTTCTTCTCTTTTCAGCATCTGTAAGGGGGCCGGCGGCGAGGCTCCGGTGACCATCCAGGCTGTACCTGTGATCGTCCCTCTGGAGCTAATGTCCAGTAGCCAAAGAAGCCAATCCATCCTGCACGCAGGTGAGTTCACTTCTTCTCCCCTAAGTCCCTCGTTGCAGTGATCCTGTTGCCAGCAGGACTCACTGTAAAATAAAAAACCTAAGCTAAACTTTTCTAAGCAGCTCTTTAGGAGAGCCACCTAGATTGCACCCTTCTCGGCCGGGCACAAAAATCTAACTGAGGCTTGGAGGAGGGTCATAGGGGGAGGAGCCAGTGCACACCACCTGATCCTAAAGCTTTACTTTTTGTGCCCTGTCTCCTGCGGAGCCGCTATCCCCCATGGTCCTTTCAGGAACCCCAGCATCCACTAGGACGATAGAGAAAAATAGCGCTTGTGTGCTGAGGAGATAGGCTCCGCCCCTTTTTCGGCGGCCTTTCTCCCGCTTTTTTGTGGAAAACTGGCAGGGGTTAAATACATCCATATAGCCCAGGAGCTATATGTGATGTATTTTTAGCCATTTAAGGTATTTTCATTGCGTCCCAGGGCGCCCCCCCCCAGCGCCCTGCACCCTCAGTGACCGGAGTGTGAAGTGTGCTGAGAGCAATGGCGCACAGCTGCAGTGCTGTGCGCTACCTTATTGAAGACTGGACGTCTTCTGCCGCCGATTTTCCGGACCTCTTCACTCTTCTGGCTCTGTAAGGGGGCCGGCGGCGCGGCTCCGGGACCCATCCATGGCTGGGCCTGTGATCGTCCCTCTGGAGCTAATGTCCAGTAGCCTAAGAAGCCCAATCCACTCTGCACGCAGGTGAGTTCGCTTCTTCTCCCCTTAGTCTGCAGTGAGCCTGTTGCCAGCAGGTCTCACTGAAAATAAAAAAACCTATTTAAACTTTTACTCTAAGCAGCTCAGGAGAGCCACCTAGATTGCACCCTTCTCGTTCGGGCACAAAATCTTAACTGAGGCTTGGAGGAGGGTCATAGGGGGAGGAGCCAGTGCACACCAGCTAGTCCTAAAGCTTTTACTTTGTGCCCAGTCTCCTGCGGAGCCGCTATTCCCCATGGTCCTTTCGGAGTCCCCAGCATCCACTAGGACGTTAGAGAAATAGGTAGTTTGCAGAATACAGTACAGAAGGAACTATATATAGATCAAAAAAGAAATTCCCTTTTGGCCAAGCTAACGTCAGATCTAAGCTGCACCTTTCAGGTGATCCACTGCTAGTAGAGGCCAAACAGATAATAGATAATTAACGGTACCTCAGGTGCGC
Source organism: Pseudophryne corroboree (assembly GCF_028390025.1). Lineage (NCBI taxonomy): Eukaryota > Metazoa > Chordata > Amphibia > Anura > Myobatrachidae > Pseudophryne > Pseudophryne corroboree. Next base: position 769,893,942 of record NC_086446.1, read on the forward strand.
TAATATGTTAATATTACAATATAATAAAATTATCAACATTCGTGTATCTAATGTGATATCAGTTTCCTGATCATTTTATTATATTGTGTAACTTCGAGTGACCATTTGCAATAAAGTTATTCCACCAATCAAGGATGCTGTAATATTAACACATTAGCCCACCTGAGGTACCTTTTCTTATCTAATGTATATATATATATACTAGGTGCTTCATCGTGCCCTACGGGCGCTCTTCACACCGTCGCAAGGGGCTACGCCCCTTAACCCTTGCATGCCTTTCTGGGGTTTAATATTTGTATTATATAGAGTATTACCTGCATTCCTTTGTTAGTGGTTAAATATTGCACAATGAAAGGGCGTGCGATGGTGAAGGAGGCGCAGCCCCTTGCGACGGCGTGAACACCACCTGCAGGGCACAATGTACAGAATGTAGCGGGTGCGGGGGGGACTGTGGATGGGGGAGGGTGTCTGCAGATGCTGCGGGTGGAGGGGGTGGCGGAAGCGAGGGGGCCGGATGGGGAAGGGTCGGGAGATGCTGCGGGTGGGGGAGGGACAGAGGAGTGGGGGCTGCAGATGGGGGAGGGGTCCGGAGGCACTGCAGGTGGGGGAGGGGCAGGGGTGCCAAGGGTGGGAGAGGGGCAGGTGCGGGGATGTTGCGGATGGGTGAAGGGTTCCAGAGGTGCTGTGGGATGGGAAGGGGCTGGGGGGGGGGGGGGTAGGTGGTCCGGAGGTGCCGTGAGTAGGGGAGGGGAAGGTACGGGTAGTGCGGCGGATGGGGAAGGGGGTCCGGAGGTGCTGCAGGTGGTGGAGGGGCAGGTGGGGGAGGGGTGGGGGAGGGGGGCACCGCGGATGGAGGAGGGTGTCTGCAGATGCTGCAGGTGGAGGGGGGGCAGGTGTGGGTGGAGACATATATGGGAGGTGGATGGTGGAGGGGGTCTGGAGGTGCTGTGGGTGGTGGAGGGGCGGAGGAGTGGAATCCGCGGGTGGTGTAGGGGTCTGGAGGCACAGCGTGTGGGGGAGGGGTGGGGTGCCGCATGTGGTAGAGGGGAAGGTGCGGAGGTGTGGTGCATTGGGGAGGGGTCTGGAGGCGCTACGGGTACTGTACCTGCCAAAAAGGTAGTTGGAGGGCATGCAGTAACAGGGCCAGGACAGGGGTGACAGGGTCAGAACAGGGGTGACGGGGCCAGGACAGGGGTGACGGGGCCAGGACAGGGGTGACAGGATCAGAACAGGGGTGACAGGGGCGACGGGGCCAGAACAGGGGGCGACAGGGCCAGGACAGAAATGACAGGGACAGGATAGGGGTGACATGGCCAGGGTAGGGGCGGCAGGACCAGGACAGGGGTGACAGGGCCAGTATAGGGTTGACAGGGCAAGCACAGGGGTGACAGGGCCTGGATAGGGGTGACAGGGCCAGGATAAGGGTGACAGGGCCAGGATAAGGGTGACAGGGACATAACAGAACACAGGGCACGGGAGAGATTGGTATTAGGGACAGAACAGTGGTGACAGACAGATGTGTCTTACCGAAGTCACTGCTGCTGGCTGCTGCTGTTCCACTCCAACCTGTTGGGATCTGCTGCTGCTGGAGACTTGGCATGGCTGACTCTCTCAGGCTGGAGTCCTGCTTCCCCTGCCTGTCCGCATCCCCCCCCCCCTCCTCAGTCACACACCGCAGCACCGCAGACCTCGCGCAGCTGCCGGGCACTGTGGTAAGGTGAGACTGGGAGTGACTGGTTAGCCCCCAGGAGATGCTGCGGCTGGAGGGAGGAGGGGGTCATAGCATGCACGTGGCATGGACCTCACGGCTGCTGGGCACTGTGGTAAGGGGAGACTGGGAGTGACTGGTTAGCCCCCAGGAGACGCTGCGGCTGGAGGGAGGAGGGGGTCATAGCATGCACGTGGCGTGGACCTCACGGCTGCTGGGCACTGTGGTAAGGGGAGACTGGGAGCTGGTTAGCCCCCAGGAGACGCTGCGGCTGGAGGGAGGAAGGGGTCGGAGCCTGCAAGCAGCGCGGACTTCTGCAGCGCTGCCCGCCAGCTAAAGTGTGTGAAGGAGCTGGGCGCACCTCACTGCGGGTGGCAGCACTGCAGCTAGCGGTGGGGTTGCCGGGGCTGGAGATAACAGAGGCAGTATGGAACCTGCACAGCAGCAGGTGCCCCACAAAACTGCAGCTAAGAAGCGTGGAGTGTGCCAGAAAGTGACGCTCCTCCGCGCCAGAGAGACCCTAATGAGTATGCTGATGTGGGGGGTCAAGCACACAGTGAGCCGGTGCCCATCTGTCTGTACGGCATACCCCCTCACACACCCCCATACCTCCCAACTGTCCTGATTTTCGCGGGACAGTCCCATTTTTTAGGGTCTGTCCCGCTGTCCCATCCGCGGGCCACAGTGTCCCGCGGTGGTGGTGGTGTTGATGTGTGTGTGTGTGGGGGGGGGGGGGGGGGCAGTTGGAAAGCTCCTGTACTCGCTGTTCTGCTTAGCAGAGCAGCGGTGCATTTAGTGGAGACAGAGGGAGAGGGGGCATCAGGGGGTACGGATTAAGGGGGGGTTCCAGCAGTTGAGCCGGATTAAGGGGGGGGCAGGGGGTACGTACCATGGGCACCACAGTTTTCGGGGGGCCCCCGGCTGGAGTAGCTCTGTCCCAGCTCAGAAGCTCCCCCGTCCTGCCAGCAACAACGGCAGCATTGTGCTACAGTCAGCACACGCTGCTGCGTGTAGTCAGGTCTGTGGTGTTGCAGGGAGGCAGCAGTCTCCCTGCTTTCTTCTGCCTGTGCGGGTGTGTAGGGGGAGCGACCACCTCCTCTGGATTTAGCCCTAGCTGAGGGGCCAAAATCCAATTTAAAAAAAAAAAATCCTGGATTTTGCATAAGGGGGCGTGGCCACGCGTGGCGAGATTAGGCCACGCCCCCAACACACAGCAGGCTCAGCAATGAGATAGGGCTCAAGTGCCCTGGGCCCCCCAGACTCATAATCCGCCCCTGGGGGCATGCCAGCAGCTCACAGAGCGCTGGGCATGCCCCTCACTGACAAAAACGGGGACCCTCCTGTGAAGCCACGCCCCTTTTCGCCGAGTGTGTGTCCCTCCTTCTGCCTGAAGAAAGCTCCTGAAGAAAGCTGGGAGGTATGCACCCCTGCCTGTGCCATGCCCATACTATCTGCTTCTGCTCCTAGTGTCCTATAGATTTATCCAGATCTGTGACTCATTTGAATAACTCCGCCCACTGTTGTGACTCCGCCCAGCGTCAGCAAATGAAGCACAAAGTCACAGAATAGGGCTATTATATAGGAGAGATATATATATATATACACACAAACATGGGCGCCATCTTGAATCTAAGTCAGATTTCCTGCACAGTTTTTGAAACAAAAGGGTGTACTCATACCTCCCAACTTTTCATTCCCATGAAGAGGGACACACGCGCGGCGAAGCCGTGCGCGCACCAGAAAAGGGGCATACTCCTTAGAAAAGGGGGGCGTGGCTTCGCGGAGGACCCGCGATCGCGAGCCATGCTCCCGTTTTTCGTCACTGAGGGGGCATGCCCAGCGCTCTGTGAGCCGCTGGCATGCCCCCTCTCCCTCTGACTCCAGTTAATAGACGCTGTCCCGCGAAAATCGGGACAGTTGGGAGGTATGGTGTACTGCAACTTTTGAATCACTATATATATATATATTTCATACCTGTGTAAATAAGAAATGCTAGGCATATATTGCAATTGTGATGTAACATCTGACAAAAAAAGATTTTAATATATACCTTGTGTTGCCCACTGTCACATTCTATAATACGTAATATAGGTTTTACTTAAAAAAATATATAAAAGGTGGCCCCGCTGAGGCAAGGTGCGCATGGCAGAAACACCCTAGTATATTTCTGTAGCACAGAGTAATACTGGGGGTGATAAAGCACGACCACCCATATACAGGAAATGTATGCTTTCCCTAGTGCAGGGTAATATGGTCAGGTGATCACAGGCAGGCACCAGACAATGGCTAGTAGGGGGGGCCTCATCATGTGAGAGAGTTGTCCCTGAATGTATGGGGGGGCCAGACTGGGGGAGACCTTCTCCCATGATCTTTCTGCAGTGTATGGGTTAATGGGCAAGAGAGGGGTGGTAGTGAGATTTATCAAACCTTCTATAGAGGGGTGTAGTATGTTATGCTGGCAGCTGGGCGAGCGCAAATGAGCCCCTTGCGGGCTCGCCACACTATTTATTCTCCATCCACGGGGGTCGTGGACCCCCAAGAGGGAGAATAGTTGTCGGTATTCGGGGTGCCAGGATTCCGGCGCCGGTATTCTGAGCGCGGGGATCCCAACAGCCGGCATCCTGAAGACCACCCCTACAGAGAAATGTATAATTTATCTAGTACATTCTATACATTGATAGCTGAAATCTCATTGGTTGCTTCTGTCAAATTCCCACTTGTCTCTTTTGAAAGTTTAGTAAATCTCCCCCAATCTCTAGTGATCACAGATATTATTAAGGGGGCACCTAGGTTGAAAGGTCCCATCTTGCTCTCTATCTTTGTAGCTACTATGCCGGGGGAGAAATATGGGGACTTGCAGTCTTTACCTCCACCTTTTTTGGATTTTGTTTTACAAAAGTCATGCATACCCGCGACAACGTCTTTTCCAAATCGGTCCCTGGAGGTCATCTGGACCTGTGGTGGTGGAAAAGGACATCTTTTTTTTTTTTATATATATTCCCCTCATCGCTGTGGAGGATGAGCCTCACAGCACAGGGGTTAGAGACCTCCATGTCTCGAGACTGTGAGCTCTCTCAAACAGGGCCCTCTCTTCCCGATGTCTCGCGTCTGCACCGCCTTGGTCTGCCTCAAACGTTCCTGTCATGTTTAACGTCAATGTGTGTAATTTTCATGTGTAATTTGTACTACTTTTATACAGATGGAGCCATATTTATCTTGGCTTCTCTGCTGCACCTAGGTGCACCATGGTTTATTATCATAAACCCTTCATCTATTGTTCTCAGCTGCAATACAATACAGAGAGAACAATACATCAGGGGATTAAGTCATTACAGCAGGGGATTAAGTCTGACTGCCCTGGCTCAGGTAATCCTATTAAAGGCCAAGATAAAGATGGCTCCTTCTATATTTGCTATTTCAAATTGTGTATGTAAGATATTATGTTTTATTTTTGGCGTCTTACAAATAAATGATGATGATGTCTCCACTGGAAATATTGGTGAACAGGGCTGAGGCTGTAGCAGGGTTTATCAACACACCAGCCGATGCCTTACAACTACGAACAGCCCAATTACTCAACCAGTGGAGTGGTTTACACGTCCTGCTGTGAGATTGCCTGACGTCTGCCTCATAAAAGCCAGTAGGATGTACGGACTCCAGGCCCTCATATAGAATGGGTGAAGGGTGCAGTCTCCCCTATACTCCAAAGAAAGATTCCAGTAAACAGCGCAGCGCAGGGATGCTGTGACATTCCCGGGTAACAGCTGCACCGCGACAAAGGGGGGGTCACGCGCTTACAGGAGGAAAAATCAGTGATGAATTCTACCAGCTGAAAGGCAAAGAAGCAATCAGCAGGGCAGGAGCAACACATGAGCCGCATCCTTATGTGGCACTTATGTCTAGGACATAGAAACCCCAGAGCGATCGGAAGCTGCTAAATGACAGGCGCACTGATCAGTGCAGCCAGACAATGAGACGTGATAGCTGCTGGAAAGGAAAAATGCTAAGTAAATCTCTCCCATATACCAGCGGTAACAGCAGAGACGGGCGGCCCCTGTACATGATACACACGCAGACATTATATACATGGGAAACGAGCACCGAGACCCTGGGAGAGAATTAGCATTTACTCACAGACATCACAGATCAGTTACACAGCAGACTTTCACAGCACAGAACCTCTGCGCCATGTTCCCTGTACATAACATGACATACAAAAACACAACAGTTATCAGTAGTAGGGATGTAAGGGTCCCACCTGATGAGGTCACCGGAACGTGGTAGGTGGGCCCACATTTTTGGCCAACACTGTGCTAAGAACCTCAATTTTACTCCACGTTAAAAATGTAGAGTTTATTATAATTGTTCTGGTTACCAGTGTTCTTAGGCCCTCATTTAGAAATGGACGCAGTACGCTGTATACGCAGCAAGATCTGCGTCCATCTTCTCACATGCTGGAGGCCGCCCAGCACAGGGCAAGGCCGCCCAGCATATGTGGAGGCATCTAATTATGGTTGTCCCCTGGCAGTGCAGTCAGGCGGTCCACCGCCAGTTTTTTAATCAGAGCAAGTACACGGTGGAGCACATGTAGGGGCGTGCACAAGCACTGTGGCTGGTGCGCATGTGCAGACCTCCCGAATATAGCCGATGTGTACAGACGTGCTGCTGCGTTTGGGTCTGAATGCCCCCCTTAGTGCTTAGAGTGTGCTCCTGCATTTTCTTTTTTTTTCTGTGTGGCACTACTAGTCTCACCAAGGTAGCACCTCTTATGTTTAAAATTAGGGTGTGCAATTTTTCAGGCACCCCACATGTCAGCATGCTATTACTCAAGTACACGTACTCAAGTGTCAGTGTGCCATTATTAAGGGGACCCATGTGTCAGTGTGCTATTATACAGGGACCCCACGTGTCAGTGTGCTATTATACAGGGACCCCACGTGTCAGTGTGCTGTTATACAGGGACCCCATGTGTCAGTGTGCTGTTATACAGGGACCCCACGTGTCAGTGTGCTGTTATTCAGGGACCCCATGTGTCAGTGTGCTGTTATTCAGGGACCCCATGTGTCAGTGTACTATTATTCAGGGACCTCACGTGTCAGTGTGCTGTTATTCAGGGACCCCACGTGTCAGTGTGCTGTTATTCAGGGACCCCATGTGTCAGTGTACTATTATTCAGGGACCTCACGTGTCAGTGTGCTATTATTCAGGGACCTCATGTGTCAGTGTGCTGTTATTCAGGGACCCCATGTGTCAGTGTACTATTATTCAGGGACCTCACGTGTCAGTGTGCTGTTATTCAGGGACCCCATGTGTCAGTGTGCTGTTATACAGGGACCCCACGTGTCAGTGTGCTGTTATTCAGGGACCCCATGTGTCAGTGTGCTGTTATTCAGGGACCCCATGTGTCAGTGTACTATTATTCAGGGACCTCACGTGTCAGTGTGCTGTTATTCAGGGACCCCACGTGTCAGTGTGCTGTTATTCAGGGACCCCATGTGTCAGTGTACTATTATTCAGGGACCTCACGTGTCAGTGTGCTATTATTCAGGGACCTCATGTGTCAGTGTGCTGTTATTCAGGGACCCCATGTGTCAGTGTACTATTATTCAGGGACCTCACGTGTCAGTGTGCTGTTATTCAGGGACCCCATGTGTCAGTGTGCTGTTATTCAGGGACCCCATGTGTCAGTGTACTATTATTCAGGGACCTCACGTGTCAGTGTGCTGTTATTCAGGGACCCCATGTGTCAGTGTACTATTATTCAGGGACCTCACGTGTCAGTGTGCTGTTATTCAGGGACCCCATGTGTCAGTGTACTATAATTCAGGGATCCCATGTGTCAGTGTACTATTATTCAGGGACCCCATGTGTCAGTGTACTATTATTCAGGGACCCCATGTGTCAGTGTGCTGTTATTCAGGGACCCCATGTGTCAGTGTACTATTATTCAGGGACCTCATGTGTCAGTGTACTATTATTCACGGACCCCATGTGTCAGTGTACTATTATTCAGGGACCCCACGTGTCAGTGTGCTATTATTCAGGGACCTCACGTGTCAGTGTACTATTATTCAGGGACCCCATGTGTCAGTGTACTATTATTCAGGGACCCCATGTGTCAGTGTACTATTATTCAGGGACCCCATGTGTCAGTGTGCTGTTATTCAGGGACCCCACGTGTCAGTGTACTATTATTCAGGGACCCCACGTGTCAGTGTACTATTATTCAGGGACCCCACGTGTCAGTGTACTATTATTCAGGGACCCCATGTGTCAGTGTACTATTATTCAGGTACCCCACGTGTCTGTGTACTATTATTCAGGGACCCCACGTGTCAGTGTACTATTACTCAGAGACCCCATGTGTCAGTGTACTATTATTCAGGGACCCCATGTGTCAGTGTGCTATTATTCAGGGGACCCCACATGTCAGTGTGCTATTACTGCTATTACTCAGGGACCCCACATGTCAGTGTGCTATTATTCAGGGACCCCACGTGTCAGTGTACTATTACTCAGGGACCACACGTGTCAGTGTACTATTACTCAGGGACCCCACGTGTCAGTGTACTATTATTCAGGGGATCCCACATGTCAGTGTGCTATTACTCAGGGACCCCACATGTCAGTGTACTATTATTCAGGGGACCCCACGTGTCCACATAACCTCACATATCTTGTCTTCCAACATTGCTGGGTGATCATATCATACAACCCATTAAGAACCTAGCAATCTGGTGGACCGTTATGTGACAGGTAGTATCTATCCTTGTGTATCAATGCCTATTTCCCTATAGATTGTAAGCTTGCGAGCAGGGCCCTCCTACCTCTATGTCTGTCTATGGGCAGGATTTACTCAAGGGAAAATGCGGTAAAACCCCCATTTTACCGCATTTTCATATGTACTAACTCCTGACCGCCGCGTTTTCGCCCCATATGGGTATCGCCATCTTTTTATGGCGATACCCTATAGAAGTCTATGGGACTCTTACCGCCGCCGCCGGATCCCGCCGCCGCCCCGCTCACGACGACCCCCCCCTAACCCCCGGCATACCTGAGAGGCTGCTGGTGCGGCCCCCCTCCTCCTTCTCTCCCGCAGCACAGCCTTGTCTCCTTCCGGCTGCAGGGGGGAGGAGGAGGAGCCCAGGGACTCCCTGCGCACGTCACCTCCCGGGTCTGGGAGGTGACGGAGACCTTCGCTGACCCCCGCTGACATCGTCGCGGGGGGCCTCCTATACCGCATTGCGATACTAATCGCATATGTTAGTACATATGCGATTAGTATCGCTGTGGCAGTTGGCGAGGGGCGGCGATGTCTTATAGTACATCCCGCCCTGGGTCTTTGCCCAGTTTTGTTTTATAACTGTTGTTCTAATTGTAAACCGCAACGGAATATGCTGCGCTATATAAGAAACTGCTAATAAATAAATAAAATATTACTCAGGGACCCCATGTGTCAGTGAACTACTATTCAGGGGCCCCACATGTCAGTGAACTACTATTCAGGGGCCCCACATGTCAGTGTGCTATCATTCAGGCACTTCACTTTTACAGCGTGTAATAAAATATTCTAATATATAGCATGGCATATAGATGTTGGTTGTTATAAAATACAGCATGAGGAGGGCACACAGATCGCTGCTAGCTCGTGTCCCTTTGCTATTTCTGGCACCATGAATAAGGAATAAGTAGGTGCTAACTGCTAAGCTGCCTATCCTTTGACGGATTTAGATAATTACTATCCACACAGGTCCAAACCCAAAATATATACACAGACACAATGAGTGGCGTTATACGGTCACAGTTTTTATTATTACATATGTAAATGAATAGGTAGCCAAGAAATTGCTGCAAGTCCCAACACTAGCCATAAATGGAATTAACAAATAGTGGAGCACTTACACCCCCAGTGCAACCCGAGTTACGAAGGCACCACACCCCCTTAACTGGCTTAGAACTACTGCGCCCAACCTCGAGGAAGAAGCCTAGGTCACCCCTTGAGGGCAGAGACAACTTGTTCTATGAAAGGGAAAGTTCCCCGCAACTACTTCTTGTGCCACTATGGCCACACCAAGGGGTCTATTCATGAAGCAGTGAAAAGTGTGGAGAAGAATCAGTGGAGAAGTTGCCCATGGCAACCAATCAGCATTGAAGTAACATTTATAATTTGCATACTATACAATTGTATGGAGCAGCTGATTGGTTGCCATGGGCAACTTCTCCACATGCTCACTTCTCCACTCTTTTCACTGCTTCATGAATAGACCCCTAAGTGCAATGCATTCCTCCAAGACAGGTTCTAAAGGAACTCCAGCGACCCAGAAGACTCTACAATGCCACCCCAAAGTGACCAATGCCAGGTCACGTGGAAGAGGACACCTATCCAGGCGATGCAAGAAACATCAATGCGGAAAGAGGAAGTAACCTCCGGACCTCAACTCATGTAGTACTCTATGGGCCGGATGTATGAAGTCCAAGTTTGTCAGAGGTGCAGGTTCCCGGCGAACGCGGATGTTTTTTGTAAGCGCAAATCATGTACAAGGAAAAACCATGCCTTGTAAATTATTGGGGCTTTAAAAAACCGTCCGAGTTCAGCCAGGAACCCGCACCTCTGACCAACTCGCCCCTATATCTGTTCTCAATTACCCAAACAGTTCATGTTTTCCAGGTCACCTGTGTTTCTTTAAGATGTGATATTTGGTGATACACCTGTGCCTCTGCTGCGTGGTCTAGAAAACGTGAAGTGTTCGGAGTCCTGAGGACTGGGGGTTGAGAAACAGAAATTGCTAAACTATATCCCACCCTCAGTGACAGACAGGGGCTCCGTTTTGAGGGCACACGCACGTCACGGAGGGCACGCTGACACGATGTACCGGAGTGTGCCGCGAGTCAGGGGAGCAAGGACTTGCGGCATGCCCCTATTTCCATGGAGACGTTTGCTGGGGCAGGGGCGCACCGCGAGCCCGGGGGGTGGACTCGCCCCCCCCATTTCCATGGAGACCAGTGGGGACGGCCTTCCCGGCTCTCTGTGGGACCGGACTGCGGACTGGTCCACCAGCTGATCGGCCCTTCTGGCAATCCGGCCCTGCCCACCCCCATGCAATATTACTGTATCGGATGAACCCGCCACCCAACACGTCAATGTAGGACTCAATATACATTTTAACCCTGGACAAACCACTATATTTAGCATTTCTATTACATAAACTAGGCGCTTATGGGGGTAATGCAAACCTGATTACTAGGGTGCGTTTTTTGCATCTCTGCGATCAGGTAGTCGCCGCCTACAGGGAGAGGGTATGGAGTGTGTGCAGGGGTGCGATCGCATGTGTAGCAGAACTGCACAAACATCAGTTTCTGCTCAGCCCAGGACTTACTCATCCGCTGCGATGATCGGGGCCGGAGCGGACGTCAGACACCCGCCCTCCAAACGCCTGGTCCCTCCTGCGTTTTCCAGGACACTCCTTGAAAACGGTCTGTTGCCACCCACAAACGCCCTCTTCCTGTCAATCTCCTTGCGATCGCCCGTGCGCTCGGAAATTTCGCACCATCCCGACGCTGATCGGCGATCCCCCTTGCTGCAGTCCGACATGCTTGCGCATTGCGGTGCATACGCATGCACAGTTCAGATCTAATCGCCCGCTGTGAGAAAACGCAGCCTAGCGATCAGGTCTGAATTAGCCCCCTATGTGCCATCAGGATGTTGCAGCCTTCCGATAATCTTTAAATAACCACAATGACTTTGATTGGTTTGATTATTTAAGTTAGAGCAATGGTCTGCTGTAGTTGCAGTTTGTACCAGTGTACTGTCTGTCATTGGTTGCTATGGTTACAGTGTACCTGTGTTCTGCAGGTATTTACTTGCACATCATTGCATATTTGTTTTCAACAGCACTGGACAATGCTGTGCATGCACGATGCCACTTTGCCACTGTGTATGAGCGCCACGGTGGTACACTGGTCTGCACCACTTAGCTCCAGAAGAGACCTGCGATCACCTTCTTCGAATTGCATTTCCAGTGTCCTGCGCCGCTACCCGCATCCTGCATACACTCACCGGCAGGTGAGCTGATGACACCCGGCTCCGCTCAAGCTCTGGTCCATCTACAAGTGTGTGTAACAGTGAGTACGGCTGTACCACACCTGGCTTTTAATAAACACTAGTGAAGCAACTGGGCTGTTCGCAGTTTTATGGCATCCGCTGGTGTGTACATTTACTCTGCCACATCGACAAAACCAGTCATGGTGGTTCCAAGCGAATACTTTGTCACTGCCCCGAAACGCCCCTTTTCATGGAAACAGATATCTGGCCAAGTTGCATCTGACTCATAACAGAACGGGCATGCGCAAAAATTCATAAAGTCGCCATTTGTGTCCGTGAAGAGAGATCCGTGCAATACGGAATCAGTCCCTTACCTGTAACCACCCTTTGCAAGGTCAGGGCCCTGTATGTCGCTAGGCCCATCGGCATTACACAGTCCCCATGACACATACAGATACTGTATATACATATGGGGATTGGTGTGTGAGTTATAACCTAGCGCAGGGGATAAGAGCACACCTTCCGCCTCTCGCACTGACCCCATAGTCTGACCATCGCTAAACCTTAATAGAAGCAACTCCCTACTACAGGACTCTGCCGGCAGCTGTGTTCCAGAGTCAACGGTCTCAGCGCACAGCTAGCAGCCATCTTACCCCACCAGCACAGACTAGTCCCAGCATATGCAGCCTTGCACAGCAAGTTAGTGTCATGGAAGCAGTGCTAGAACTAGTGACTGGTATGACCTGCAGAGATGGAAGAGGTGTCTTCCCAAGTGTCTCCTGGAGTAATAGCATCTTCCCGTTTGACATTTAAAAGGGAAGTGGGAACATCTATTTGTAAAGAACCCCCCCCCCCACTCATAAATGCTTCATTGGTGAATCTTCAGACGCCACCATTGGTCTCACGATCGCTAATATCGTGCCCAGATCACACTGCAAATACAATTCTTGATAAATGGGCACCTTACAAACACAAGTAGTCCAGGAAAACAAGGTGGGGTGGGGGGTGACCAATGAGAGCAACATGGGGGATGCTGGGATCTCCGACAAAAATATGAGGGACGAAGGAGAGCCAAGAGCAGAGAGATAAGAAAGGAAGAAGACCCAAAAATGGTCAAAGTTGGCAAATTGGGCATTTATAATATGTTTCATCCCCCCAATTCCCCATTAAAGAGACAAGCAGGGTATACGGACGCCACCATGTAATGACCAGTGCTGTAAATGCAAAACAGATAATACAACAAATAGATAATAGAATCAACTAGAACAGATCAGAGATGTGAATGGTAATAAATACGTTTTACCACAGTTTTCCATCACAAAGCAGCTACAGAACAAGGATTAATGGGGGAGTAATTAACCTATCGCCTCCCATTCAGAAGCTCAGAGTAGCACTTGCAGGACTAGTAAATATATAAAGCGAGAATGACTGTACACAGAGGAGCTATGAATAGTGCTGTAACCCCTCACAGTGTACAGAGCGGGAAGCTACCTACAGCCACCTACCTCACAGTGTACAGAGCGGGAAGCTACCTACAGCCACCTACCTCACAGTGTACAGAGCGGGAAGCTACCTACAGCCACCTACCTCACAGTAAGAGTCGTACACTTGGTGCATGTCACGCTGATAGTTCATGTGACAAGCGTCACAATACTGATAGGATATAACAATTGAGAGGACTCAACAATTCGATGAGAAATGAAAAAAAGCATAGACAAATGTCCTGATAACAAAGCACAGCGACGCAGTATTACACACTATAGGGCTGACGTAGTATTATACACTATGGGGCCGACGTAGTATTACACACTATGGGGCCGACGCAGTATTACACACTATGGGGCCGACGTAGTATTACACACTATGGGGCTGACGCAGTATTACACACTATGGGGCCGACGTAGTATTACACACTATGGGGCTGACGCAGTATTACACACTATGGGGCTGACGCAGTATTACACACTATAGGGCTGACGTAGTATTATACACTATGGGGCCGACGCAGTATTGCACACTATAGGGCTGACGTAGTATTATACACTATGGGGCCGACGTAGTATTACACACTATGGGGCTGACGCAGTATTACACACTATGGGGCCGACGTAGTATTACACACTATGGGGCTGACGCAGTATTACACACTATGGGGCCGACGTAGTATTACACACTATGGGGCTGACGCAGTATTACACACTATGGGGCTGACGCAGTATTACACACTATAGGGCTGACGTAGTATTATACACTATGGGGCCGACGCAGTATTACACACTATAGGGCTGACGTAGTATTATACACTATGGGGCCGACGTAGTATTACACACTATGGGGCTGACGCAGTATTACACACTATGGGGCCGACGTAGTATTACACACTATGGGGCTGACGCAGTATTACACACTATGGGGCTGACGCAGTATTACACACTATGGGGCTGACGTAGTATTACACACTATGGGGCTGATGCAGTATTACACACTATGGGGCTGACGCAGTATTACACACTATGGGGCCGACGTAGTATTACACACTATGGTGCTGACGTAGTATTACACACTATGGGGCTGACGTAGTATTATACACTATGGGCTGAAGCAGTATTACACACTATGGGCTGATGCAGTATTACACACTATGGGGCTGACGTAGTATTATACACACTATGGGCTGACGTAGTATTACACACTATGGGGCTGATGCAGTATTACACACTATGGGGCTGACGTAGTATTATACACACTATGGGCTGACACAGTATTACACACTATGGGGCTGACGTAGTATTATACACACTAAGGGCTGACGTAGTATTACACACTATGGGGCGACGTAGTATTACACACACTATGGGGCTGACGTAGTATTACACACACTATGGGGCTGACGTAGTATTACATACACTATGGGGCTGACGTAGTATTACACACTATGGGCTGACGCAGTATTACACACACTATGGGGCTGACGTAGTATTACACACACTATGGGGCTTACGTAGTATTACACACTATGGGCTGACGCAGTATTACACACTATGGGCTGATGCAGTATTACACACTATGGGGCTGATGCAGTATTACACACTATGGGGATGACGCAGTATTACACACTATGGTGCTGACATAGTATTATACACACTATGGGGCTGACGCAGTATTACACACTATGGGGATGACACAGTATTACACACTATGGGGCTGATGCAGTATTACACACTATGGGGCTGACGTAGTATTACACACTATGGGGCTGACATAGTATTATACACACTATGGGGCTGATGTAGTATTACACACTATGGAGATGACGCAGTATTACACAATATGGGGCTGACGTAGTATTACACACTATGGCGCTGACGCAGTATTACACACTATGGGGATGACGTAGTATTACACACTATGGGGATGACGCAGTATTACACACTATGGGGCTGACGCAGTATTACACACCATGGGACTGACGTAGTATTACACACTATGGGGCTGACGTAGTATTACACACTATGGGGCTGACGCAGTATTACACTCTATGGGGATGAAGCAGTATTACACACTATGGGGCTGACGTAGTATTACACACTATGGGGCTGACGCAGTATTACACACTATGGGGCTGACGTAGTATTACACACTATGCGGCTGACGTAGTACTACACACTATGGGGCTGACGCAGTATTACACACTATGGGGCTGACGTAGTATCACACACTATGGGGATGACGCAGTATTACACACTATGGGAATGACGCAGTATTACACACTATGGGGCTGACGCAGTATTACACACCATGGGGCTGACGTAGTATTATACACACTATGGGGATGACGTAGTATTACACACTATAGGGCTGACGCAGTATTACACTCTATGGGGATGACGCAGTATTACACACTATGGGGCTGACGTAGTATTACACACTATGGGGCTGACGCAGTATTACACACTATGGGGCTGACGTAGTATTACACACTATGGGGCTGACGTAGTATTACACACTATGGGGCTGACGCAGTATTACACACTATGGGGCTGACGTAGTATTACACACTATGGGGCTGACGTAGTATTACACACTATGGGGCTGACGCAGTATTACACACTATGGGGCTGACGTAGTATTACACACTATGGGGCTGACGTAGTATTACACACTATGGGGCTGACATAGTATTATACACACTATGGGGCTGACATAGTATTACACACTATGGGGATGACGCAGTATTACACAATATGGGGCTGACGTAGTATTACACACTATGGGGCTGACGCAGTATTACACACTATGGGGATGACGTAGTATTACACACTATGGGGATGACGCAGTATTACACACTATGGGGCTGACGCAGTATTACACACTATGGGGATGACGTAGTATTACACACTATGGGGATGACGCAGTATTACACACTATGGGGCTGACGCAGTATTACACACCATGGGACTGACGTAGTATTACACACTATGGGGCTGACGTAGTATTACACACTATGGGGCTGACGCAGTATTACACTCTATGGGGATGAAGCAGTATTACACACTATGGGGCTGACGTAGTATTACACACTATGGGGCTGACGCAGTATTACACACTATGGGGCTGACGTAGTATTACACACTATGCGGCTGACGTAGTACTACACACTATGGGGCTGACGCAGTATTACACACTATGGGGCTGACGTAGTATCACACACTATGGGGATGACGCAGTATTACACACTATGGGAATGACGCAGTATTACACACTATGGGGCTGACGCAGTATTACACACCATGGGGCTGACGTAGTATTATACACACTATGGGGATGACGTAGTATTACACACTATGGGGCTGACGCAGTATTACACTCTATGGGGATGACGCAGTATTACACACTATGGGGCTGACGTAGTATTACACACTATGGGGCTGACGCAGTATTACACACTATGGGGCTGACGTAGTATTACACACTATGGGGCTGACGTAGTATTACACACTATGGGGCTGACGCAGTATTACACACTATGGGGCTGACGCAGTATTACACACTATGGGGCTGACGTAGTATTACACACTATGGGGCTGACGTAGTATCACACACTATGGCGCTGACGTAGTATTACACACTATGGGGCTGACGTAGTATTACACACTATGGGGCTGACACAGTATTACACTCTATGGGGATGACGCAGTATTACACACTATGGGGCTGACGCAGTATTACACACCATGGGGCTGACGTAGTATTATACACACTATGGGGCTGACGTAGTATTACACACTATGGGGCTGACGCAGTATTACACACCATGGGGCTGACATGGTATTATACACACTATGGGCTGACGTAGTATTACACACTATGGGGCTGATGTAGTATTATACACACTATGGGGCTGACGTAGTATTATACACACTATGGGGATGACGCAGTATTACACACTATGGGGCTGACGCAGTATTACACACTATGGGGCTGACGTAGTATTATACACACTATGGGGCTGACGCAGTATTACACACTACGGGACTGACGCAGTATTACACACTATGGGGCTGACGCAGTATTACACACTATGGGGCTGACGTAGTATTATACACACTATGGGGCTGACGTAGTATTACACACTATGGGGCTGACGCAGTATTACACTGTATGGGGATGACGCAGTATTACACACTATGGGGCTGACGTAGTATTACACACTATGGGGCTGACACAGTATTACACACCATGGGGCTGACGTAGTATTATACACACTATGGGGCTGACGTGGTATTATACACACTACGGGGCTGACGCAGTATTACACACTATGGGGCTGACGCAGTATTACACATTATGGGGCTGACGTAGTATTATACACACTATGGGGCTGGTTCTCAGTGACACGCTGCTGCCACCTAATTAGTGTCTTTTGCCACAGTTGTGTCTACGACTATAAGATAATGGAGCAGATGTATTAAGCCTGGAGAAGTGATAAAACAGTGATAAGTGCAAGGTGATAACGCACCAGCCAATCAGCTCCTAACTGTCATTTTTCAAATCCATAATGATTGGCTGGTGCGTTATCACCTTCCACTTATCACTGATTTATCACTTCTTTATCCCTTCTCCAGGCTTAATACATCTGCTCCATTGTTAGTATCAGCCTTTCCACTGGTGTACAGCCGTGCGTCTGTCTGTGAAAGGACTTTTTATAGGGATGGCCATCGATCATTACAAATCATCGATGGTTGGTGGCCAATGTCAAATAGTTTTGCCATCAATGGCAAAGAACATATGGATGGTTGTTTTTTTAATCCCACTGGTTAATGCCGGGTATACGGAGCATAGCTCTGCCCACAGAAGGGCCTGCAAAACCCTGCCCTCCAGGCTCTCATTGGCGGCGGACCATCGATGGTTTGCCTGTGAATGGTTTTATACCATCGAGGTTAACCACTGATGGTACCACAGATGATTAGTCACCGATGGCCATCCCTAACTCTTTGTGCCTCTAGAGGCAACAATAAGACGCATCATCGAAACCTGCACCTGCAGATTCCCCTTCAGAGTATGGCCCCCAGTGTAAGCAATTAAGGGGTCTATTCATGAAGCAGTGAAAAGTGTGAAGAAGTGAGCCTGTGGAGAAGTTGCCCATGGCAACCAATCAGCATTGAAGTAACATTTATAATTTGCATACTATAAACTTATACAGAGCAGCTGATTGGTTGCCAAGAGCTACTTTTCCACTGGCTTATGTCTCCACTCTTTTCACTACTTCATGAATAGACCCCTTAGGGCGGGATGTATTAAAGCAAAAATGCGGTAAAACCCCCGAAAACGGGGGTTTTACCGCATTTTCATATTTACTAACACCCTACCGCCGCGTTTTCTGCATCCAGGGTATCGCCATCTCTGGATGGCGATACCCTATAGAAGCCTATGGGTTTTTTTTCACCGACCGCCGCAACCCGCCAACACCGCCGCAGACACCTCCCCCCCTCCCCCCTGGCTTACCTTCCTCCAGGCTGCCCTGGACCCGGAAGGTAGTCTCCTCCTCCCCCTAGCAACGCAGCCGGACGTCCTTCCGGCTGCAAGGGGGAGAAGGAGGCGCCGGGGGCAGCCTGCTGCTGCTTCCCGGCGTCTAGCCAGTGTGGGGACGCCTGGAGGTGACGGAGACCCCCCGCAGACCACCTAACAGGTATCGCGGGGGGCCTCCGTCACCGCATCGCGATGTTAGTACATATGCGATCAACATCGCTGCGGTAACCGGCGAGGGGCGGCGATGTATGTTAATACATCCCACCCTTAGTGTCTAAGGGGTCTATTCTCGAAGCAGTGAAAAGAGTGGAGAAAAGGATCAGTGGAGAATTTGCCCATGGCAACCAATCAGCTTTGAAGGAAGCATTTATCAAGTACATTCTATGAAATGTAATGGAGATGCTGATTGGTTGCCATGGGCAACTTTTTCAGTTGGTCTTTCTGCATTCTTTTCACTGCTTCATGAATAGACCCCAGATTTATCAAGCCTTGGAGAGTGATAAATAGCACGGTGATAAAGTACCAACCAATCAGCTCCTAACTGTCATTTTTCAAACACAGCCTGTAACATGGCAGTTAGGAGCTGGTTGGTTGGTACTTTATCTCCGTCCACTTTATCACTCTCCAAGGCTTGATAAATCTGGGCATGTTTGAAACCACTTATGCGATGGTATGGTAGGTCGACAGTCAATAGGTTGACACCATATGGTTGACAAGCATTAGGTTGACAGGTACAAAAGGTTGACATGTTCAAAAGGTCGACACACAAATGGTCGACACATGTTTTGGGTTTTTTTTACAAATTTTTCCAACATTTGCTTGATTTACTATCCACTTGGACTGCAACTGGGAATAGTAACTGTGAGGGTTCACGTCTTTACTGATTGGCGGTCATAAATAATGAAACAGGCAAGATTTCACACCCCCCCAAAAAATAAAAATAAAAGTGTGTCGACCATTTGTGTGTCGACCACTGCCATGTTGACCTTTTAACCATCCTGGCTTTTTGTACTAATTGACATATTATACCTGTCGACATAATGCATGTCGGCCATTTGGGGTCGACTTACTGAATGCCGACTTAGACACTGTAGATCTCTTATACCACACCCTTATGTGACACGCCCAGCATACAGGAATACATTTTACATTTTAATGACATCACATAAGAATAACCAGGCAACATTTTTGAAAATAGAAACCTGAAAACATGTCCTGTGCCCCGCACAACCTGCACCTGATGCGCCGATGTAGTTGAGCGATTCTTAGCAACTGCGCATGTGTGAAAATGTCTGAAGGCCCCTACGGCGTATGAACGCCACAGAGTACTGTACGGGTGCTTTTGCGATCGGGTCAGAAGTTTTCAGAAATGGGGGTAAAAAAGGCGTTCATGGGCAGTGACTGGGTGGTGGCTAGTAGTGTGCGCAAAAAGTGTCATAGGGGCGGGAGTGTTGGGGGGGTGTCAGTGAAAGCAGCGACATTTCCGGGCGCACAGCCACAGGCATAGGCCAGGGTCAGATAGAGAAAGTACTCCTGCCATTGGGCTGATGCAAGTTCCGGTAGTGCGACCAATGGCATACCTCCCAACTGTCCCTATTTCAGCGGGACAGTCCCACTATTTGGACACTGTGCTCGTGTCCCACCCATTGGCTGCAGTATCCCATGGGAGTGGGTGGAGGGTTGGGAGTAGGGAGGCCAATCCCCGCCCTGCACACATAATTCACCATACACACGCTAAACGCTGCCCAGCTTAAAAAAACACACAGGGCCACATGATCCCTCAATCCCCGGGATTGGAGCTTCCAATTCCGGGATTGAATGCCGGACAATATTTGGCCTAAATCCCGGGATCCCGCCGATCCCAATTCCGGGATTGGCCACCCTACTTAGGAGCCATTGCTCACCGCTGCTCTGCACTGCAAAGCAGCAGGTGATCCCTGAATAGATGCTGTGCGCACGCGCAGCTCAAGGAGGGCTGGGCGCACCCCCAAAATAATGAAAATGGGGGACGTGCCATGAGGCCACCCCCACACTAGAGGCCGCGCCCCCACTCAGCCTCCCAATGTTAGGAGATATGCAATGGTGGCGTGTAAAGAATCTCCGGCGGTACTACAGCGCACAGAGACGCAGAAAGTGGGTGTCCTCGCACACTCAGGCGCAGGCTACTATACCAGCAGGAGGCTGATACTGGCGCTAGAGCGGACACAGCCGCATCCAGTTCTGAATCAGGCCGTCTGCCTTTTATATGGACTACCCATGTGCTTACATAAAATGTTATAATCTACAGTACGTCTTTTGATTATAATAATACCAAATAATTTTTTGTGATATTACAGTTGAGTTGGGTTGATAGGCTGTTACGAAATGCTGTATATTTAGTTTATTACCAGTTACTTATATAGCGCACACCTATCACACTTCGCTTTACAGACAGTGTTTCAGTCTTTCACATCCATCCCTCCCCAGAGGAGCTTACAATCTATATTTCTTGTCACGCACAGTAGGGATAGTACTCTATTTTGCCAGAAGTCAATAAACCTTCAAGTATGAGTGTCAGGGAAAACGGGAGAACCCAGAGGAAACCCACCAAATGCTGGAAGGACATACAAACTGCACACAGACAGTGTCTTGTTCTGGAATCAAATTTGTGCCCACAGGCCTGTGAACCACTGATGCAAACCACTACGCCAACTGTGCTGCCCATGATTGGTGTAGTGGTCAACTCTCTTTTTTAATTTTTTTTTAAATAAATCTCATTTTTACCTTGATGAGACTCCGGTTATTTGATGGGCCTCCTATCCTGCCAGAACTAAAGGGTTCAGGACTAGATGTCAGACAGCAGATTCTATTGGATCCAGGTATCTTGGAGCAATTAATGATCTTGGGCAGAAGCGGCACCACCCTTGGGCTGCCACCGGCCTAGATGAAGTCAGCAATGCCATGTACTGGGGTCAGGATGCCAGGTATGGGAGAAAATCAATGTCGTTCTCTGATAGTTAAGTATGGCGGTGCATGGTTATCCAGCCACCACCATTGGCAAGCTATGATGGGTACAGGGTGAGCGGTACCCTGGGGCCCCTGAGATATGAGGGCTCATACCGCAGACCCTGAACCCATTGAATATACTTACATGGCGGGTGGCATTTAACCAATCTCCGGGGAAACTGGCACCAGAACCATATTCCCGAGACATGTGCAGCAGAGAAATAACGCATGCCGTCTACACTGCGTCCGCCGACACAATGGGAGGGTGGCCCATACAAAGACTGCACACGGGCTTCCTCCTCTAACACAATGCCCCAGGCCACGTCTGCACTGTAATATAACATGGTGCATGGTCAGCAAGTGGTTAAAGCGCATCAGCAACTTACACACAGAGAAAGCAGACTGTCTGGGCTGGGTATGGTATGTAGGGTCGACAGTAACTAGGTGGACAATGTTTAGGTCGACAACTATTGGTCGACAGTAACTAGGTTGACATGGTCTAGGCCAACAGGTCAAAAGGTCGTCATGAGGTTTTTTCTTTATTTGGTGTCGTTTTCTCCGTAGAGTGACCGGGAACCCCAATTAGTGCACCGTGTGCAATTAGTGCTCGTTTCGCTCGCCATGCTTCGGGCAAAGTGCCTCGCTCCACTACCGCTGCGCACGGCACAGGTTACCGCTCCCAATTGTAGTCCGCGTGGATCGTTAAGTATGAAAAAGTAAAAGAAAAAAGAAAAAAAAATGTGAAAAACTCATGTCAACCTAGGACATGTCGACATACAGACCATGTTGTCATAGAAACTCTGTCGCCTAAACATTGTCGAAGTAGTTGCTGTCGACCTAGAGACCGGATCCCGTTTGGGCTGCAGCAATCACTGGTACCTCATTAATTAATGGTAAGTTAATTAATTGTCTTATGAGTATTGGATCAGCCCATGAATTGTTCTCCTCCACTGTGTGTAAGTGGTGGGTACTGTACAATACTTGTAGCAGTCTGTATATGGATTAGAGCAGGGGTGGCCAAACAGTCGATCGCGATCGACTGGTCGATCGCGGACATGCGACCAGTCGATCGCGATCCGCCGCCCAGCCACCCGAAGCCGCGCCTCTCCTGCCTGCCGCTCTGCCTCCTCAGTCTGGTCTCCAGCAGTGACGGCCGAGTGTATAGCTCAAATCAGGTGCCGGTTCGTTAGCCAATGAGAGCTCGCGGACCGGCGCCTGATTTGAGCTATACACGCTGCCGTCACCGCCGGAGATTAGACTGAGAAGCAGGGCGGCAGACAGGAGAAGCGCGCGCTGCGCTCTCCACGCAGCAACGGTGAGCTCTTCTATGGGGGCATATCTGGCATTGTGGGCACATGGCTCAGTGGGGGCATATCTGGCAATGTGGGGCATATCTGGCACTGTGGGGTCATATGTGGCACTGGGGGCATATCTGGCTCTGCGGGCACATGGCACTGTGGGGGCATATCTGGCACTGTGGGGGCATATCTGGCACTGTGGGGGCATATCTGTAATCTGGCACTGTGGGGGCATATCTGGCACTGTGGGCACATGGCACTGTGGGGGCATATCTGGCACTGTGGGGGCATATCTGTAATCTGGCGCTGTGGGGGCATATCTGGCACTGTGGGCACATGGCACTGTGGGGGCATATCTGGCACTGTGGGGGCATAACTGGCACTGTGGGGGGCATATCTGTAATCTGGCACTGTGGGGGCATATCTGGCACTGTGGGGGCATATCTGGCACTGTGGGGGCATATCTGGCACTGTGGGCACATGGCACTGTGGGGGCATGTGTATCTGGCACTGTGGGGGCATATCTGGCACTGTGGGCACATGGCACTGTGGAGCATATCTGTATCTGGCACTGTGGGGGCATATCTGGCACTGTGGGCATATGGCACTGTGGGGGCATGTGTATCTGGCACTGTGGGGGCATATGTGTTTGAGGTTTTTACCTGTGGGGGCCAATGTGTTATTTCGTGTGAGGCAGTCATTACACTCTGTGCAGCAAGGCTACGTCCCTTTTTTTTAAAGTTATGCCACGCCCACTTTTAGTTATACCACGCCCACTTTTTGTTATGCCATGCCCCTTTTTTTGCGCGCGTGCCTGCGGCGCGCGCTATTATTCCTCCTAGGTAGATCACAAAAGCTTTTTAGCTTTCACAGTAGATCACCGTTTCCAAAAGTCTGGCCGCCCTGGATTAGAGGAATGCGCCTCTTTGTGCGGAATTGTACAAGTGTTCCGTGAAGTAAGAACTTGGGGGGTGGGGGCAGTGTTAGCAGTTGACCCCGCCTATGATTGCTGTTGGATGGGCAAAGACTGTATTTTGATCCCCCATGAACTTCTACACAACAGCGAATGGGGATGAACTGTTTCCGTTTACCAGAAATGAAGTTATCTTCGTGTTTGCTATGCGTACATTTTCTTCTTGCTAACACTTTTTTCTCTTTCTTAGACGCCCCGCTCATATAGCTGTCACAATTTGCAGTAAGCAGACACACGCGAGCGAGGCCGGGAAGCCGCACTTCCCACTATAACCAGAAATGAAGAGAGGAAACTTATTTTTGGCAAACGCTACTTTCTGAAGTCATGGCATCTGTTCTAAACTTGTGAAACTTTTCTAAAAATATAGATTGTCTTAGTATACAGATTGATTTGTGTATTTTAAAAACTGTAGGGGGTAAATTTATTAAAGCTTCTAAAAGTGAAAAGAGGTGTTGTTGCCCACAGCAACCAATAAGATTTCTCTGTTGCATCCTAGAAGATGATCACAATCACCTCTTTTACTTAGTAAATTACCCCTAAGGGGGGTATCCAATTACCTATGGTCATGGGTCAATTACCCCTGATGCCTGCGTCCCTATCTCCCGATACCGGCACTTATTGAGTATTATGAGGCACGCCAAGCATAATCCCCGAAAAGCAGACGCCGGAGCCACCATAACACACAAGATAGGAGATCTTATCCCAGTTTCCACATGTCATCGTGCGATCGCGGGTCCATTTTTGCCCAATGAAAACAGCCTCTAATTGGATACCGTGATAATGACCATCGGTCATACATCGAGCTATCAGGCTGTTTTTATCAGCTGAATACAGATCGGTGCTAATAGGATAACACCCCCCCCCCCCCCCCCCCGCGCACGCACACACACACACACACATACACTTCCTCTAATGGGCAAAATCATGTGCACTGCAGGTGGGGCAGATGTAACATGTGCAGAGAGAGTTAGATTTGGGTGGGTTATATTGTTTCTGTGCAGGGTAATTACTGGATGCTTTATTTTTACACTGCAATTTAGATTTCAGTTTGAACACACCCCACCCAAATCTAACTCTCTCTGCACATGTTACACCTGCCCCACCTGCAACGCACATGGCTTTGCCCATAAGAGGAAGAGTTTGCTTTTGCAATCAATCTGGAATTAGGCCCTTTGTGCAGTGCGTCCAGTAACAAACATGAGATAAAGCTAATTTAGATTTATAGCACATACTATAACCGGCAAAGCAGTGACTATAGATTAAAAAAAACTCCCAATCAAGTCAGATTAGGCTGTCAGCAAAATGTGAATAAACTCTTGGTTGATGACAATGAAAAATAAAAATTTTTAAGATGAACAATTACAGTACATATCTTTCTAACGGCTATTATCAGTGCCGGATTTCCCACTAGGCACCCGCTGGGGGCGGCACAGCATTCCCCCCCCCCCCCCCCCGACCAGAGGAGCAGCACAGCAGCCCCCTCCCCCCTCCTTGTGGAGTAGCTAGTAGGGCAGGCAGTCACCCCACCAGCGTCATCAGTGGCCGCCTGCTGACCGTAACTGTTCATCTCCCACTGTGGCCGCCTCCCACCCCTGTTTGGCTGCTTCCCGCATCCCCTACCCCCGCCAGCCTTGGCCGAAGCCCTCTTGCCCGTCCGTCCGCTTCCTGCGGGCTGCAACACACCCCCCTCCGCAGAGTCGAGGGACAGGATGGAGGTTAGACACAGAGAGACACACACACTCTCTCTTTCTCTACTGGTGCAATGCTATAAGGGGCTACCTGGTGCAACGTGTATAACAGGCTCAAACTGCCGCAATGTGTATAACAGGCTTGACCTGGCACAAGGTGTATCACGGGCTCGACTTGGCGCAATGTGTATAAGAAGCTCTACCTGGCGCAATGTGCATAAGAGGCTCTACCTGGTGCAATGAGTATACAGCAGTCCCCGCCCCCCACATCAGAGCAGCTGTGCAGCACAGCATCCTACCCTTCCTCCGCCGCATCAGAGGATGGAGGGTGGACGGACTGGCGGGTCGGGAGGAATGGCTGTAGAGGGACCGAGCACCCGAGCAAAGGTACAGCTGGTGAGTTTGGATGTTCATTGTGCTTGGGGGAAGGGGCAATATCATTGTGCCTAGGGGAGCCCTGAGCCCTAAATCCGGCTCTGGCTATTATACTATCAGTATTAATAATAATATTTATTTAATAATGTATACAATGAAACTGGGGTTGGCCAACCCCTGAAACACTGACGTAAATGAACATAGGATTGGGAGTCTTTGTATATCTGCAGTCACTGGTCCAACTGTCATAAAGCGAGATACCAATCGCAAGAAACAGGGGCTCCAGGCCCTATAGTAGACCTTGGCCTTTTGCCGCCCATGAAAATTTCTGTCCCTACGCCCCTGCAAGTGTTCCATCTTTCTGATACAGTTCTCCCCTGTAATGCGCATATATCTCTTCATCCAAGGACCCCCCCCCCCACATGACATCAGGGACTGGCTTCCTATTTTCCGTCGGAAAGTGTCACGGCATGGTTACTGGATCCCCAGGCTGGTACTGATAGTCAGGAACCCAGTAGAGGAACTGCGAGTATGCTACGGACATTTTTAAAAATGGCAAGGCCACTTGCAGAATAGAAAGGCTTGTGGGGTTCCCTGGGAATTGGAGAGCTTGGAAATTGCTTTCACCACAAATCCAGTCCTGGGTTTCTCGAACAATGGCTCAAAGGAATTTGGCTACCTTATGGCATCTGGTAAGAACCACCATGTGTCCTCAGCGAGGCTTCATTGTTACTGTTACAAGGCCCAGCCTGTAGAGACACAGTAAGGTTCCTTTAAGGGACCCATATGTGATTTTCGGACCTCATCCAGGCAATTCGCGATCCAACCGCAATATTTACAATGACAATGCGAGCGCATACGCAGGGCCCATCCTGCGCCGCATTTACCGTTTCCAAGATGGAGCGTTGCAGGGGCGGCGGCTTCCGAGCGGGGGCATAGATGCGGCGTTATCGGGGCGGGTGCGTGATGTCACATGCAGCCAATCCGATCAAAAAGATGGCGGCGGGCCTGCTGCCGTCACAGCCAGACTGCGCCGGCATGAGGCTTCCCTAATTTCTGCGACCGTGCACTAATTGCGGTGCAATCACAGTTAGTGCAGGTCACAGATGGGGGTCGGCGGTTAGCATGCTGGGTGGCCTTGCCCTGCGATGGGCGATCCCCAGCATGCGAGACAAAGGATTGCAAATTCTGCTAAGAAGCCTTAGTGAATAGCTCCTTCATGTTCATACTTATTACACCTGCATGTGCCAGGAATCTTGTTTGCCTTCCCTCACTAATGCTGAGTGTGGGGTGTGTGGAATTCCTTGTGATACTGCTGCTTAATACCCCTTTTCCACTAAAGCACGGGTCGCAGCCGTGTCGCCTGACACGGCTGCGACCCGTGCTACAGCCCCTTTTGAACAGCGCTCACCAACCCGGCATATTACACTGTGAACGGGAGCTGTGTCGCCTCGACGCGGCTCCCATTCACACTAGACAGCTAGCCGGGTTGAACATGCGTTCAACCCGGCTAGCTACCCGGGTAGGATTCCCGGATCACTTGATCCGGGAATTTGCCGGGAAACCCTTTTCCACTAGGGCAAAACACAGGTAAATGCGCGCCCCCGCACATTTACCCATGTTTCTAAGAGCTAGTGGAAAAGGGGTATAAGTTGTCATTACCCAGTCAGAGGCAAAGGCCCGGGTCCCGCTGCCCCCTCCCCCTTTCCCAACGCAGAAAGCCAGACATAAGAGAGAGAACTGATTGCCGCTGCAGCAGCCGCTCTCCCCAGCCCAGCACACACTGTGTGTAACTATAGCAGCCTAGCCTGTATAGCACTGGCCTACTGACACATTGTGTGTAACTACTATAGCAGCCTAGCCTGTATAGCACTGGCTTACTGACACATTGTGTGTAACTACTATAGCAGCCTAGCCTGTATAGCACTGGCTTACTGACACATTGTGTGTAACTACTATAGCAGCCTACCCTGTATAGCACTGGCCTACTGACACATTGTGTGTAACTACTATAGCAGCCTACCATGTATAGCACTGGCTTACTGACACATTGTGTGTAACTACTATAGCAGCCTAGCCTGTATAGCACTGGCTTACTGACACATTGTGTGTAACTACTATAGCAGCCTACCCTGTATAGCACTGGCTTACTGACACATTGTGTGTAACTCCTATAGCAGCCTACCCTGTATAGCACTGGCTTACTGACACATTGTGTGTAACTACTATAGCAGCCTACCCTGTATAGCACTGGCTTACTGACACATTGTGTGTAACTACTATAGCAGCCTACCCTGTATAGCACTGGCTTACTGACACATTGTGTGTAACTACTATAGCAGCCTACCCTGTATAGCACTGGCTTACTGACACATTGTGTGTAACTACTATAGTAGCCTACCCTGTATAGCACTGGCCTACTGACACACTGTGTGTAACTATAGCAGCCTACCCTGTATAGCACTGGCTTACTGACACATTGTGTGTAACTACTATAGCAGCCTACCCTGTATAGCACTGGCTTACTGACACATTGTGTGTAACTACTATAGCAGCCTAGCCTGTATAGCACTGGCCTACTGACACATTGTGTGTAACTACTATAGCAGCCTACCCTGTATAGCACTGGCTTACTGACACATTGTGTGTAACTATTATAGCAGCCTACCCTGTATAGCACTGGCCTACTGACACATTGTGTGTAACTACTATAGCAGCCTACCCTGTATAGCACTGGCTTACTGACACACTGTGTGTAACTATAGCAGCCTACCCTGTATAGCACTGGCCTACTGACACATTGTGTGTAATTCCTATAGCAGCCTACCCGGTATAGCACTGGCTTACTGACACATTGTGTGTAACTACTATAGCAGCCTACCCTGTATAGCACTGGCTTACTGACACATTGTGTGTAACTATTATAGAAGCCAACCTGTATAACACTGGCTTACTGACACATTGTGTGTAACTACTATAGCAGCCTACCCTGTATAGCACTGGCTTACTGACACATTGTGTGTAACTACTATAGCAGCCTACCCTGTATAGCACTGGCTTACTGACACATTGTGTGTAACTATTATAGAAGCCAACCTGTATAACACTGGCCTACTGACACATTGTGTGTAACTACTATAGCAGCCTACCCTGTATAGCACTGGCCTACTGACACATTGTGTGTAACTATTATAGCAGCCTACCCTGTATAGCACTGGCTTACTGACACATTGTGTGTAACTACTATAGCAGCCTACCCTGTATAGCACTGGCCTACTGACACATTGTGTGTAACTATTATAGCAGCCTACCCTGTATAGCACTGGCTTACTGACACATTGTGTGTAACTACTATAGCAGCCTACCCTGTATAGCACTGGCTTACTGACACACTGTGTGTAACTATAGCAGCCTACCATGTATAGCACTGGCTTACTGACACATTGTGTGTAACTACTATAGCAGCCTACCCTGTATAGCACTGGCTTACTGACACACTGTGTGTAACTATAGCAGCCTACCCTGTATAGCACTGGCCTACTGACACATTGTGTGTAACTACTATAGCAGCCTAGCCTGTATAGCACTGGCCTACTGACACATTGTGTGTAACTACTATAGCAGCCTACCCTGTATAACACTGGCTTACTGACACATTGTGTGTAACTACTATAGCAGCCTACCCTGTATAGCACTGGCTTACTGACACATTGTGTGTAACTACTATAGCAGCCTACCCTGTATAACACTGGCTTACTGACACATTGTGTGTAACTACTATAGCAGCCTACCCTGTATAGCACTGGCTTACTGACACATTGTGTGTAACTACTATAGCAGCCTACCCTGTATAGCACTGGCTTACTGACACATTGTGTGTAACTACTATAGCAGCCTACCCTGTATAGCACTGGCTTACTGACACATTGTGTGTAACTACTATAGCAGCCTACCCTGTATAGCACTGGCTTACTGACACATTGTGTGTAACTACTATAGCAGCCTACCCTGTATAGCACTGGCTTACTGACACATTGTGTGTAACTACTATAGCAGCCTACCCTGTATAGCACTGGCTTACTGACACATTGTGTGTAACTATTATAGAAGCCAACCTGTATAACACTGGCCTACTGACACATTGTGTGTAACTACTATAGCAGCCTACCCTGTATAACACTGGCTTACTGACACACTGTGTGTAACTATAGCAGCCTACCCTGTATAGCACTGGCCTACTGACACATTGTGTGTAATTCCTATAGCAGCCTACCCTGTATAGCACTGGCTTACTGACACATTGTGTGTAACTACTATAGCAGCCTACCCTGTATAGCACTGGCTTACTGACACATTGTGTGTAACTCCTATAGCAGCCTACCCTGTATAGCAATGGCTTACTGACACATTGTGTGTTCCTACTATAGCAGCCTACCCTGTATAGCACTGGCTTACTGACACATTGTGTGTAACTACTATAGAAGCCTGCCCTCTAGAGCGCTGGCTTACTGACATATTGTGTGTAACTATTATAGCAGCCTACCCTATATAGCACTGGCTTACTGACACTGTGTAGCTACTATAGCAGCCTACCCTGTATAGCACTGGCTTACTGACACATTGTGTGTAACTACTATAGCAGCCTACCCTGTATAGCACTGGCTTACTGACACATTGAGTGTAACTACTACAGCAGCCTGCCCTCTAGAGCGCTGGCTTACTGACACATTGTGTGTAACTCCTATAGCAGCCTACCCTGTATAGCACTGGCTTACTGACACATTGTGTGTAACTACTATAGCAGCCTACCCTGTACAGCACTGGCTTACTGACACATTGTGTGTAACTCCTATAGCAGCCTACCCTGTATAGCAATGGCTTACTGACACATTGTGTGTTCCTACTATAGCAGCCTACCCTGTATAGCACTGGCTTACTGACACATTGTGTGTAACTACTATAGCAGCCTGCCCTCTAGAGCGCTGGCTTACTGACACATTGTGTATAACTATTATAGCAGCCTACCCTGTATAGCACTGGCTTACTGACACATTATGTGTAGCTACTATAGCAGCCTATCCTGTATAGCACTGGCTTACTGACACATTGTGTGTAACTACTATAGCAGCCTACCCTGTATAGCACTGGCTTACTGACACATTGAGTGTAACTACTATAGCAGCCTGCCCTCTAGAGCGCTGGCTTACTGACACATTGTGTGTAACTCCTATAGCAGCCTACCCTGTATAGCACTGGCTTACTGACACATTGTGTGTAACTACTATAGCAGCCTACCCTGTATAGCACTGGCTTACTGACACATTGTGTGTAACTACTATAGCAGCCTACCCTGTATAGCACTGGCTTACTGACACATTGTGTGTAACTACTATAGCAGCCTACCCTGTATAGCACTGGCTTACTGACACATTGAGTGTAACTACTATAGCAGCCTGCCCTCTAGAGCGCTGGCTTACTGACACATTGTGTGTAACTCCTATAGCAGCCTACCCTGTATAGCACTGGCTTACTGACACATTGTGTGTAACTACTATAGCAGCCTACCCTGTATAGCACTGGCTTACTGACACATTGTGTGTAACTACTATAGCAGCCTACCCTGTATAGCACTGGCTTACTGACACATTGAGTGTAACTACTATAGCAGCCTGCCCTCTAGAGCGCTGGCTTACTGACACATTGTGTGTAACTCCTATAGCAGCCTACCCTGTATAGCACTGGCTTACTGACACATTGTGTGTAACTACTATAGCAGCCTACCCTGTATAGCACTGGCTTACTGACACATTGTGTGTAACTCCTATAGCAGCCTACCCTGTATAGCAATGGCTTACTGACACATTGTGTGTTCCTACTATAGCAGCCTACCCTGTATAGCACTGGCTTACTGACACATTGTGTGTAACTACTATAGCAGCCTGCCCTCTAGAGCGCTGGCTTACTGACACATTGTGTATAACTATTATAGCAGCCTACCCTGTATAGCACTGGCTTACTGACACATTATGTGTAGCTACTATAGCAGCCTATCCTGTATAGCACTGGCTTACTGACACATTGTGTGTAACTACTATAGCAGCCTACCCTGTATAGCACTGGCTTACTGACACATTGAGTGTAACTACTATAGCAGCCTGCCCTCTAGAGCGCTGGCTTACTGACACATTGTGTGTAACTCCTATAGCAGCCTACCCTGTATAGCACTGGCTTACTGACACATTGTGTGTAACTACTATAGTAGCCTACCCTGTATAGCACTGGCCTACTGACACATTGAGTGTAACTACTATAGCTGCCTGCCCTCTAGAGCGCTGGCTTACTGACACATTGTGTGTAACTACTATAGCAGCCTACCCTGTATAGCACTGGCTTACTGACACATTGTGTGTAACTACTATAGCAGCCTACCCTGTATAGCACTGGCTTACTGACACATTGTGTGTAACTATTATAGCAGCCTACCCTGTATAGCACTGGCTTACTGACACATTGTGTGTAACTACTATAGCAGCCTACCCTGTATAGCACTGGCTTACTGACACATTGAGTGTAACTACTATAGCAGCCTGCCCTCTAGAGCGCTGGCTTACTGACACATTGTGTGTAACTCCTATAGCAGCCTACCCTGTATAGCACTGGCTTACTGACACATTGTGTGTAACTACTATAGTAGCCTTCCCTGTATAGCACTGGCTTACGGACACATTGAATGTAACTACTATAGCAGCCTGTCCTCTAGAGCGCTGGCTTACTGACACATTGTGTGTAACTCCTATAGCAGCCTACCCTGTATAGCACTGGCTTACTGATACATTGTGTGTAACTACTATAGTAGCCTACCCTGTATAGCACTGGCTTACTGACACATTGAGTGTAACTACTATAGCAGCCTGCCCTCTAGAGCGCTGGCTTACTGACACATTGTGTGTAACTCCTATAGCAGCCTACCCTGTATAGCACTGGCTTACTGACACATTGTGTGTAACTTCTATAGCAGCCTACCCTGTATAGCACTGGCTTACTGACACATTGTGTGTAACTACTATAGCAGCCTACCCTGTATAGCACTGGCTTACTGACACATTGTGTGTAACTACTATAGCAGCCTCCCCTGTATAGCGCTGGCTTACTGACACATTGTGTGTAACTACTATAGCAGCCTACCCTGTATAGTCCTGGCTTACTGACACATTGTGTGTAACTACTATAGCAGCCTACCCTGTATAGCACTGGCTTACTGACACATTGAGTGTAACTACTATAGCAGCCTGCCCTCTAGAGCGCTGACTTACTGACACATTTTGTGTGTAACTGTAGCAGGTAAGTGTCAAGGAGCACACTCAACCACAACACACAGTACATGGCTACAAAATGGCACCCAAAAAGAGAACTTAAAAGAACACCCACTATTATACCAGCCTACCCTATATAGCACTGGCTTACTGACACTGTGTAGCTACTATAGCAGCCTACCCTGTATAGCACTGGCTTACTGACACATTGTGTGTAACTACTATAGCTGCCTACCCTGTATAGCACTGGCTTACTGACACATTGAGTGTAACTACTACAGCAGCCTGCCCTCTAGAGCGCTGGCTTACTGACACATTGTGTGTAACTCCTATAGCAGCCTACCCTGTATAGCACTGGCTTACTGACACATTGTGTGTAACTACTATAGCAGCCTACCCTGTATAGCACTGGCTTACTGACACATTGTGTGTAACTCCTATAGCAGCCTACCCTGTATAGCAATGGCTTACTGACACATTGTGTGTTCCTACTATAGCAGCCTACCCTGTATAGCACTGGCTTACTGACACATTGTGTGTAACTACTATAGCAGCCTGCCCTCTAGAGCGCTGGCTTACTGACACATTGTGTGTAACTCCTATAGCAGCCTACCCTGTATAGCACTGGCTTACTGACACATTGTGTGTAACTACTATAGTAGCCTACCCTGTATAGCACTGGCCTACTGACACATTGAGTGTAACTACTATAGCAGCCTGCCCTCTAGAGCGCTGGCTTACTGACACATTGTGTGTAACTACTATAGCAGCCTGCCCTCTAGAGCGCTGGCTTACTGACACATTGTGTGTAACTCCTATAGCAGCCTACCCTGTATAGCACTGGCTTACTGACACATTGTGTGTAACTACTATAGTAGCCTACCCTGTATAGCACTGGCCTACTGACACATTGAGTGTAACTACTATAGCAGCCTGCCCTCTAGAGCGCTGGCTTACTGACACATTGTGTGTAACTTCTATAGCAGCCTACCCTGTATAGCACTGGCTTACTGACACATTGTGTGTAACTACTATAGCAGCCTACCCTGTATAGCACTGGCTTACTGACACATTGTGTGTAACTACTATAGCAGCCTACCCTGTATAGCACTGGCTTACTGACACATTGTGTGTAACTATTATAGCAGCCTACCCTGTATAGCACTGGCTTACTGACACATTGTGTGTAACTCCTATAGCAGCCTACCCTGTATAGCACTGGCTTACTGACACATTGTGTGTAACTACTATAGTAGCCTTCCCTGTATAGCACTGGCTTACGGACACATTGAATGTAACTACTATAGCAGCCTGTCCTCTAGAGCGCTGGCTTACTGACACATTGTGTGTAACTCCTATAGCAGCCTACCCTGTATAGCACTGGCTTACTGACACATTGTGTGTAACTACTATAGTAGCCTACCCTGTATAGCACTGGCTTACTGACACATTGAGTGTAACTACTATAGCAGCCTGCCCTCTAGAGCGCTGGCTTACTGACACATTGTGTGTAACTCCTATAGCAGCCTACCCTGTATAGCACTGGCTTACTGACACATTGTGTGTAACTTCTATAGCAGCCTACCCTGTATAGCACTGGCTTACTGACACATTGTGTGTAACTACTATAGCAGCCTACCCTGTATAGCACTGGCTTACTGACACATTGTGTGTAACTACTATAGCAGCCTACCCTGTATAGCGCTGGCTTACTGACACATTGTGTGTAACTACTATAGCAGCCTACCCTGTATAGTCCTGGCTTACTGACACATTGTGTGTAACTACTATAGCAGCCTACCCTGTATAGCACTGGCTTACTGACACATTGAGTGTAACTACTATAGCAGCCTGCCCTCTAGAGCGCTGACTTACTGACACATTTTGTGTGTAACTGTAGCAGGTAAGTGTCAAGGAGCACACTCAACCACAACACACAGTACATGGCTACAAAATGGCACCCAAAAAGAGAACTTAAAAGAACACCCACCCAGGAAGCTTGGTGCTCATGGAGACAGGCAGGGCTGGCCACTCCTGACAAATGTTAGACAAATGTGACAAAATAGACGGTAAGCCTGCGAGTAGGGCCCTCTTACCTCTCTGTTTACACTGGGATTGCATTTCCCAGAATGTACTTGATAAATGATAGCTAGAAACTGATTGGGTGACTACTTCACTTGCCCTGTATAAAATCGTTGCTACAATATGGTACTTTGCTGCAGCAGGTGCACCAGCCACTTCCACATACTCCCAACACCTCCAATTAGTTATGCCCGTGGGTCCATCTACTGTTAGCAGCAAGGGGCCGGGGGCATATTTACAAGATTGGGGTGGAGGGGTTACTGATAGAATGGGGGTTTTGACTAGAACGTCCTCTAAAACACATTCACAACTCGTACAGCAGAGCAGTTCAATATGGGGGCGGCTCATTGTAACTAGTTCTCGTCAGCGTCATTATTGATTAACAATTATTTCTATAGCAACTTGTTATTATGCAGCACTTTCCAGCGACCATATATCCATCCACCTCCGTGCCTGCCTCATCCATGTACCAGAGGGAGACTGTATGGGTTTCAAGATGTTTTTTATGTTAATTCTTATCCGGGGGTTCTGACAGGATGTGTGCATGCATCTATGTGTCTGCAGCCCAAGCAAACATGTCTGTTTACCTTCTGTCTATACGCTATGCATATGATTACACGCACCTGCTGGCTGCCTCGCTGGCTGTTTTTTCAACAGGCATTTTAACTCCTTCAAGGGGAGAAGTTACCCATAGCAACCAATACACTTATAGCTATCAATTATATAGCACAGGCTATAAAATAAAACGACAGAAGCTGGTTAGTTGCTATGGGCAACTTCTCCACTTTATCCAGGTTTGAGACATCTCCCCCTCAGTGTCTGAAAATATAAATGTAATTTGAACACAGAGAGGCTGATTGACAGCTGCATGGAAGTCCGCTTTGTGAAAGGGACATTGTGACTTTTTCGCACTGCGCAAGTTCTATAGCCAAGCATCCGCTTCTCTGCGTTATTATGGGCGAATTGGCGCTTCTCAGCCTCATCTCTTCTTGTTGCTGAGTGGGTGTAACTGGGCGTTCGTACATAGGGTGTGTGTGATACCCCAGAATCTGCAGGTGTAATGGCCGGTCTTTAGGACCCTGTGGATACCGTGCAGGCAGCACTGCAAGCACAAGGCAGGAAAACACAGAGGTTGTTAGGGGCGGAGCTTAGGAAGTCCAGGTGTGTTAGGCCGGGTACACACCTGAACGATCTCGGCATGATATGTCGTTTTCGGCCAAGTCGAAACGACATAGCGCCGGATCGTACAGTGTGTACGTCAGATTGCACGCTCCCACAGGTCGTACATGGTATCTACTGGTTGACCGTGCTGCATGGCCAACCAGAAGTTATCACGTATGATACCATGCTGCATGGTAAATTGTGCCATCGCACCACTGCATCATGCAGGCGGAACAATATGTCTGCCGTTCTGATGTGTACCCGGCCCTAGAGAGACTGCTGAGCATAAGACCAAAGGGTTTATTTACTAAGCTATGTGTCCTAAAACCCGGTGCCTCCGATCGTGTCTGTGCCCGAAATTAGAAAAACCAATGCTGCGACTTCATTAAAGTGATCAATCCCATGAAAATTATTAAGTGTCTTGCTTTTTTTTTTTTACATAAATCAACATGGCAGGTTATAAGAAGCTCTGTACTTGCTTTGCTTCTTCAGGCTGCTATTACTGATTGATAATCCTGTATGATTGACCCAGTGTCCTGTAATTACCATGGTAACCACATGATGTGGTTCATTTTCAGGGAGGATTTGAATTCACCCTCTGTGCTCAGTCTGCTTTTATACTATAATACCCCCACAATCCTCTTCCCCTCTCGTCCCGCCCCCCGAAAGCATTAAGCAACCCCTGTAAGCATCTACGGGGGATGATATTTGCAGCTATCTCCCATTTTTGATCACAAAACCTATTTGCTTATTTGACAAATCTTCCATATGAAGCATTCTAGAGCTTGACCTCCAGATGGCATAAGCCATTGTAGCCAATAGGCTGCTTTTTGCGAAAGGAACCCACTTGCATACCTCCCAGCTTTTCAGATGCTATAATCAGGCGCCTGTCCAGAAAGGGGCGGGGCCTCACAGAAAGGGGCATAGCCTTGTGTCGGTTAGGTCACGCCCCCTGATGGATACCGTTTTAGTCCCCTTTGCGTGTCACGCTGTTGGGCAGCCCAGCACTCTGGCAATGGCTAGGTTAGCCCCAGCCTCATCCCAGCACTGAGTGGATGCCACGCGAAATCGCACGGTGTTCATTCACCGCTGGTCTGCATTGGCAGCGGTGTGATAAGTGTCTCCCAGCCCCCCACCCGCAGGACCTGCGGCCCGTGGGTGGGACAGCGGGACAGTGCCTGATAAAGTGTACAGTCCGGCTGAAATCGGGACGGTTAGGAGGTATACACTCACACATGCGTGGATAGAGGACCGCACAGTGCACCCGGTTCCCAAATGAGAATCTCATTACTGATCACTTCACTTCTAATACACTGAAGGGATGGGCCCTGACCCTGATATGGTTTTTAATACATCCAGGCGATTGCTCATTTAATTGTTAGTGCTGCGACAAGCGGCGATAAGAAATTATAAACCTTATAATAATGTGCTCCAGTCTTCCTGCACAGTAAGCAAAACTGAGAAGCCACAAATGCGTTCCAGCTGAGAGTTTGTAAGTGGGACTGTCAGCCATACTCGTATGCCCTCCAGAGAGGTTTTGAAAAGGAGATGATCTGTAGTATACATGCTAAAGAAATGCTTAAACCAGTCCAGTATTTCTGCAGTTAAGAGTACCTCGTTTATACCAACTGGTCGCACCTGGGAGCCTGACGCAGGTGCTTCCCGGCTACGACCCGCCTCTGGCCCCTTTCCCACCGCAGTTTCCAACCCGGCATATTGCCGGGTTGGTGATGTCAGCAGTGACGCTGCGGCGGTGGCGCTTGGAGACCACATGATCTCCAAGTGCCGCCCGTACAAACACTGTGAACAGGAAGCCGGGTCAATGCTTCCCGTTTACACAGCACAGCTTGCCGGGTTAAACCCGTGTTCAACCTTGCAAGCTACCCAAGTAGGAATACCGAGTCACTTGACCCGGAATTTCCAACTGGACCCTTTTACACCACACAGCAACACGGGTTATGCGCGCTCATGTGCAATGACCCAGGTTAGAAGCTATCGGTGAAACAGGGGTATAGTGAACTCTTTCAGACCATGGCTATAGGAGTAAGTGTGGGGTTAAATGGCAGTGTATAATGGGGGTAATTCCAAGTTGATCGCAGCAGGAATTTTTTTAGCAGTTGGGCAAAACCAGGGCCCTCATTCCGAGTCGTTCGCTCGGTAATTTTCTTCGCATCGCAGCGTTTTTCTGCTTAGTACGCATGCGCAATGTTCGCACTGCGACTGCGCCAAGTAATTTTGCTATGAAGATAGTTTTTTTACTCACGGCTTTTTCTTCGCTCCGGCGATCGTAGTGTGATTGACAGGAAATGGGTGTTACTGGGCGGAAACACAGCGTTTTATGGGCGTGTGGATAAAAACGCTACCGTTTCCGGAAAAAACGCGGGAGTGGCTGGAGAAACGGAGGAGTGTCTGGGCGAACGCTGGGTGTGTTTATGACGTCAAACCAGGAACGACAAGCAGTGAACTGATCGCAGATGCCGAGTAAGTCTGAAGCTACTCTGAAACTGCTAAGTAGTTTGTAATCGCAATATTGCGAATACATCGTTCGCAATTTTAAGAAGCTAAGATTCACTCCCAGTAGGCGGCGGCTTAGCGTGTGTAACTCTGCTAAAATCGCCTTGCGAGCGAACAACTCGGAATGAGGGCCCATGTGCACTGCAGGGGAGGCAGATACAACATGTGCAGAGAGAGTTAGATTTGGGTGGGTTATTTTATTTCTGTGCAGGGTAAATACTGGCTGCTTTATTTTTACACTGCAAATTAGATTGCAGATTGGACACACCACACCCAAATCTAACTCTCTCTGCACATGTTATATCTGCCCCCCCCTGCAGTGCACATGGTTTTGCCCAACTGCTAACAAACTTGCTGCTGCGATCAAATCAGAATTACCCCCAATATGATCAGTTCCCTCCTCTGGCTACAGTCATAGTCTGAGGTATGCTATGGGAGGTATTCAATTAACCACAGGGACTACCCCGTGCACGAGTCCCCGCAGTCGGAGCTGTGAGGTAAAGTTTGCGGAAAAAACACATAATCTGGTTCAAAAATGACCATTCTGCATGACTCCCCGCACTGTGGCCACCCCTGGCTGTATCACGTGCACACTTACTCACAAACAGTGCCAGGGACCTTAGCATACGAAGAAAGACACAGGTTTCCTTACAGTCAACCATCAGATGACTGACTACTACCAACACTAAGCAACAGTGGCGTGCGGTGAGGTCAGTGGCTGGTGAGGCACTGCAGCCATAATGTCCTTTGAGTACCGCTGATGACTCCTACAGCCGCTGATCCAATGCCCGCTACTGGCAATGCCCCCGCCAATGCCCGCAGCCTGCCTGCTCATCAAACTTGTGATGAGCAGGAGGCTAATATATTGTCAATTTTTATACATTTATGGGACAGAAT
Source organism: Pseudophryne corroboree (assembly GCF_028390025.1). Classification (NCBI taxonomy): domain Eukaryota; kingdom Metazoa; phylum Chordata; class Amphibia; order Anura; family Myobatrachidae; genus Pseudophryne; species Pseudophryne corroboree. The sequence goes on from NC_086446.1 coordinate 769,934,007, forward strand.
GAGTAGGAATATGGGGAGATGGAAGAGAGAGGAGAAGTATGGAGATGTGAGGAACAGGGGGAGACAGGAGAGAGAGGAGGAATAGGGGGAGAAGGAAGAGAGGAGAAGTATGGAGATGTGAGGAACAGGGGGAGACAGGAGAGAGAGGAGGAATAGGGGGAGAAGGAAGAGAGAGAGGAATAGGGGGAGACGGAAGAGAGACAAGGAATAGGGGGAGAAGGAAGAGAGACAAGGAATAGGGGGAGAAGGAAGAGAGACAAGGAATAGGGGGAGAAGGAAGAGAGACAAGGAATAGGGGGAGAAGGAAGAGAGAGAAGGAATAGGGGGAGAAGGAAGAGAGAGAAGGAATAGGGGGAGAAGGAAGAGAGACAAGGAATAGGGGGAGAAGGAAGAGAGAGAAGGAATAGGGGGAGAAGGAAGAGAGAGAGGAATAGGGGGAGAAGGAAGAGAGACAAGGAATAGGGGGAGAAGGAAGAGAGAGAAGGAATAGGGGGAGAAGGAATAGGGGAGAAGGAAGCGAGAAAAAGAAGAGAAGGAATAAAGGGAGATGGGAGAGAGAAGGAATAGGGGGAGACTGGAGAGAGAGAAGAGGAATAGAGGGGAGACAACATAGAGGGAGAGGGGAGGAATAGGAGAGACGGCAGGCAGCGAGAGAGGAATAGTGGAAGAAGGAATAGAGAGAAGGAATAGGGGGAGAAGAGAGAGAGAAGGAATAGAGGGAGATGGGAGCAAGAGAGAGAGAGAGAAGGAATAGAGGAGATTGCAGAGAGAGAGAGGAGGAATAGGGGCATATACAGTAAAGAGGAGAAGTAGCAGGGAAACAGGAGAGAGGAGAAATGGGGGGGGGGGAGATGGGAGTGAGAGAGGAACAGAGGGAGATGGGAGAGAGAAGGAATAGGGGGTGACTGGAGAGATGAAAAAGAGAGGGAGGAGGAATAGGGGGAGACCACCAAATATAGCAATAAGCCAGTAAGTAAAAATAAGAAGGGTGGTATTCAGTATACCGGTTGTTGGGATCCCGGCGCACAGTATACCGGCGCCGGAATCCCGACAAACCGGCATACCGACACCTTTCCTCCCTCTTGGGAGAAAAGAGGGGCTTGTCCCGCTGTCGGTAAGCCGGCGGTCGGGATCCCGGCACCGGTATGCTGCCCGCTAGGGCCCCGGCCGCCGGCAACTCATACTACACCCAAATCAGAACTAGTTAATGCAAGGAAAAGGTACTACAAGCAGTTACAAATGGGGGAATAAGGCAAGAGGGAGAGACAGGGATGTGGGAGATGGAGGGGGGCAGAATAGAGAGAAAAAGAGAGAGAGGGTGTGGATAGATAGGGGGGGCCGAGGAAGAGAGAGAGGGCGGGGGGGGGGGAGGGGGCAAGAGAGAGTGGGAGCTGAGGGGGAGATAGAAAGAGAGAGTGGGAGCTGAGGGGGAGATAGAAAGAGAGAGTGGGAGCTGAGGGGGAGATAGATAGAAAGAGAGAGTGGGAGCTGAGGGGGAGATAGAAAGAGAGAGTGGGAGCTAAGGGGGAGATAGATAGAAAGAGAGAGTGGGAGCTGAGGGAGAGATAGAAAGAGAGAGTGGGAGCTGAGGGGGAGATAGAAAGAGAGAGTGGGAGCTGAGGGGGAGATAGATAGAAAGAGAGAGTAGGAGCTGAGGGGGAGATAGAAAGAGAGAGTGGGAGCTGAGGGGGAGATAGAAAGAGAGAGTGGGAGCTGAGGGGGAGATAGAAAGAGAGAGTGGGAGCTGAGGGGGAGATAGATAGAAAGAGAGAGTGGGAGCTGAGGGGGAGATAGATAGAAAGAGAGAGTAGGAGCTGAGGGGGAGATAGAAAGAGAGAGTGGGAGCTGAGGGGGAGATAGAAAGAGAGAGTGGGAGCTGAGGGGGAGATAGATAGAAAGAGATAGATAGATAGAATCCCAGATAGATAGATAGATAGATAGATAGATAGATAGATAGATAGATAGATAGATAGATAGAAAGAAAGAAAGAGAGAGTGGGAGCTGAGGGGGAGATAGATAGAAAGAGAGAGTGGGAGCTGAGGGGGAGATAGATAGAAAGAGAGAGTGGGAGCTGAGGGGGAGATAGAAAGAGAGAGTGGGAGCTGAGGGGGAGATAGATAGAAAGAGAGAGTGGGAGCTGAGGGGGAGATAGATAGAAAGAGAGAGTGGGAGCTGAGGGGGAGATAGAAAGAGAGAGTGGGAGCTGAGGGGGAGATAGATAGAAAGAGAGAGTGGGAGCTGAGGGGGAGATAGATTGAAAGAGATAGTGGGAGCTGAGGGGGAGATAGAAAGAGAGAGTGGGAGCTGAGGGGAGATAGATAGAAAGAGAGAGTGGGAGCTGAGGGGGAGATAGAAAGAGAGAGTGGGAGCTGAGGGGGAGATAGAAAGAAGAGAGTGGGAGCTGAGGGGGAGATAGATAAGATAGAAAGAGAGAGTGGGAGCTGAGGGGGAGATAGAAAGAGAGAGTGGGAGCTGAGGAGGAGATAGACAGAAAGAGAGAGTGGGAGCTGAGGGGGAGATAGAAAGAGAGAGTGGGAGCTGAGGGGGAGATAGATAGACAGAGAGAGTGAGAGCTGAAGGGGAGATATATAGAAGGAGAGAGTGGGAGCTGAGGGGGAGATAGACAGAAAGAGAGAGTGGGAGCTGAGGGGGAGATAGATAGAAAGAGAGAGTGGGAGCTGAGGGGGAGATAGATAGAAAGAGAGAGTGGGAGTTGAGGGGGAGATAGATAGAAAGAGAGAGTGGGAGCTGAGGGGGAGATATATAGAAAGAGTGGGAGCTGAGGAGGAGATAGATAGAAAGAGAGAGTGGGAGCTGAGGGGGAGATAGAAAGAGAGAGTGGGAGCTGAGGGGGGGATAGATAGAAAGAGATAGTGGGAGCTGAGGGGGAGATAGAAAGAGAGAGTGGGAGCTGAGGGGGAGATAGAAAGAGAGAGTGGGAGCTGAGGGCGAGATAGATAGAAAGAGAGAGTGGGAGCTGAGGGCGAGATAGATAGAGAGAGTGGGAGCTGAGGGGGGGATAGAAAGAGAGAGTGGGAGCTGAGGGTGAGATAGAAAGAGAGAGTGGGAGCTGAGGGGGAGATAGATAGAAAGAGAGTGGGAGCTGAGGGGGAGATAGATAGAAAGAGAGAGTGGGAGCTGAGGGGGAGATAGAAATAGAGAGTGGGAGCTGAGGGGGAGATAGATAGAAAGAGAGAGTGGGAGCTGAGGGGGAGATAGAAATAGAGAGTGGGAGCTGAGGGGGAGATAGATAGAAAGAGAGAGTGGGAGCTGAGGAGGAGATAGATAGAAAGAGATAGTGGGAGCTGAGGGGGAGATAGAAAGAGAGAGTGGGAGCTGAGGGGGAGATAGAAAGAGAGAGTGGGAGCTGAGGGCGAGATAGATAGATAGAGAGAGTGGGAGCTGAGGGCGAGATAGATAGAGAGAGTGGGAGCTGAGGGGGGGATAGAAAGAGAGAGTGGGAGCTGAGGGGGAGATAGAAAGAGAGAGTGGGAGCTGAGGGGGAGATAGATAGAAAGAGAGTGGGAGCTGAGGGGGAGATAGATAGAAAGAGAGAGTGGGAGCTGAGGGGGAGATAGAAATAGAGAGTGGGAGCTGAGGGGGAGATAGATAGAAAGAGAGAGTGGGAGCTGAGGGGGAGATAGAAAGAGAGAGTGGGAGCTGAGGGCGAGATAGATAGATAGAGTGGGAGCTGAGGGCGAGATAGATAGAGAGAGTGGGAGCTGAGGGGGGGATAGAAAGAGAGAGTGGGAGCTGAGGGGGAGATAGAAAGAGAGAGTGGGAGCTGAGGGGGAGATAGATAGAAAGAGAGTGGGAGCTGAGGGGGAGATAGATAGAAAGAGAGAGTGGGAGCTGAGGGGGAGATAGAAATAGAGAGTGGGAGCTGAGGGGGAGATAGATAGAAAGAGAGAGTGGGAGCTGAGGGGGAGATAGATAGAAAGAGAGAGTGGGAGCTGAGGGGGAGATAGAAAGAGAGAGTGGGAGCTGAGGGGGAGATAGATAGAAAGAGAGAGTGGGAGCTGAGGGGGAGATAGAAATAGAGAGTGGGAGCTGAGGGGGAGATAGAAAGAGAGAGTGGGAGCTGAGGGGGAGATAGATAGAAAGAGAGAGTGGGAGCTGAGGGCGAGATAGATAGAGAGAGTGGGAGCTGAGGGGGAGATAGATAGAAAGAGAGAGTGGGAGCTGAGGGGGAGATAGATAGAGAGAGTGGGAGCTGAGGGGGAGATAGATAGAAAGAGAAAGTGGGAGCTGAGGGGGAGATAGATAGAGAGAGTGGGAGCTGAGGGGGAGATAGATAGAGAGAGTGGGAGCTGAGGGGGAGATAGATAGAAAGAGAGAGTGGGAGCTGAGGGGGAGATAGATAGAGAGAATGGGAGCTGAGGGGGAGATAGATAGAGAGAGTGGGAGCTGAGGGGGAGATAGATAGAAAGAGAGAGTGGGAGCTGAGGGGGAGATAGATAGAAAGAGAGAGTGGGAGCTGAGGGGGAGATAGAAAGAGAGAGTGGGAGCTGAGGGCGAGATAGATAGATAGAGTGGGAGCTGAGGGCGAGATAGATAGAGAGAGTGGGAGCTGAGGGGGGGATAGAAAGAGAGAGTGGGAGCTGATGGGGAGATAGAAAGAGAGAGTGGGAGCTGAGGGGGAGATAGATAGAAAGAGAGTGGGAGCTGAGGGGGAGATAGATAGAAAGAGAGAGTGGGAGCTGAGGGGGAGATAGAAATAGAGAGTGGGAGCTGAGGGGGAGATAGATAGAAAGAGAGAGTGGGAGCTGAGGGGGAGATAGATAGAAAGAGAGAGTGGGAGCTGAGGGGGAGATAGAAAGAGAGAGTGGGAGCTGAGGGGGAGATAGATAGAAAGAGAGAGTGGGAGCTGAGGGGGAGATAGAAATAGAGAGTGGGAGCTGAGGGGGAGATAGAAAGAGAGAGTGGGAGCTGAGGGGGAGATAGATAGAAAGAGAGAGTGGGAGCTGAGGGCGAGATAGATAGAGAGAGTGGGAGCTGAGGGGGAGATAGATAGAAAGAGAGAGTGGGAGCTGAGGGGGAGATAGATAGAGAGAGTGGGAGCTGAGGGGGAGATAGATAGAAAGAGAAAGTGGGAGCTGAGGGGGAGATAGATAGAGAGAGTGGGAGCTGAGGGGGAGATAGATAGAGAGAGTGGGAGCTGAGGGGGAGATAGATAGAAAGAGAGAGTGGGAGCTGAGGGGGAGATAGATAGAGAGAATGGGAGCTGAGGGGGAGATAGATAGAGAGAGTGGGAGCTGAGGGGGAGATAGATAGAAAGAGAGAGTGGGAGCTGAGGGGGAGATAGATAGAGAGAGTGGGAGCTGAGGGGGAGATAGATAGATAGAGTGGGAGCTGAGGGGGAGATAGAAAGAGAGAGTGGGAGCTGAGGGCGAGATAGATAGATAGAGAGAGTGGGAGCTGAGGGCGAGATAGATAGAGAGAGTGGGAGCTGAGGGGGGGATAGAAAGAGAGAGTGGGAGCTGAGGGGGAGATAGAAAGAGAGAGTGGGAGCTGAGGGGGAGATAGATAGAAAGAGAGTGGGAGCTGAGGGGGAGATAGATAGAAAGAGAGAGTGGGAGCTGAGGGGGAGATAGATAGAAAGAGAGAGTGGGAGCTGAGGGGGAGATAGATAGAAAGAGAGAGTGGGAGCTGAGGGGGAGATAGATAGAAAGAGAGAGTGGGAGCTGAGGGGGAGATAGATAGAAAGAGAGAGTGGGAGCTGAGGGGGAGATAGAAATAGAGAGTGGGAGCTGAGGGGGAGATAGAAAGAGAGAGTGGGAGCTGAGGGGGAGATAGAAAGAGAGAGTGGGAGCTGAGGGGGAGATAGATAGAAAGAGAGAGTGGGAGCTGAGGGCGAGATAGATAGAGAGAGTGGGAGCTGAGGGGGAGATAGATAGAAAGAGAGAGTGGGAGCTGAGGGGGAGATAGATAGAAAGAGAGAGTGGGAGCTGAGGGGGAGATAGATAGAAAGAGAGAGTGGGAGCTGAGGGGGAGATAGATAAAGAGAGTGGGAGCTGAGGGGGAGATAGATAGAAAGAGAGTGTGTGAGCTGAGGGGGAGATAGATAAAGAGAGTGGGAGCTGAGGGGGAGATAGATAGAGAGAGTGGGAGCTGAGGGGGAGATAGAAAGAGAGAGTGGGAGCTGAGGGGGAGATAGATAGAGAGAGAGAGTGGGGGGCCAATGGACTGACAAAGAGATGCTGAACAGCACTTGCCACCTTTACAACTCCAGGATATTGTTTTTCCTACCTGCCACTGTGGTGTGGACAATCACGGTGCTGCTGCACATCGAAATTGATTCCCTCTCATGGACATGGACATGTCAGGGGACATGGAGAAGTATTGACCCCTTTTCCCCCCTCTAGCTGGGGAGTCCCAAACGGGCAGCATTAGGGAGTATGGGGGAGGAGCTAAGAGAGAGGCCCCTCCCCTTCCTCCGGCTGGCCAATTCCAGTCCACACAGGCTGTATTACTGACTCTGGGGGGAGGAGCTGAGAACTCGGCTCCTCCTCCCCCTCCTGTCCGGAACCCGAAAACTACAGTAGGTAGCCACATTACCGCGGACTCTGGGGCACTGGCAGCGCCCCAGAGTCCGCGGCCCTGTACACTGGCGCTGTCTGAGAAAGTCGGCGGCGGCAAGCGGCCCTCGGTGGGGGGAAGCCCTGCATATAATCGGCTGTAAACTCCAGCAAGGGGGGGCTTGGGGCGCCGGATTATCGGCCGCTGCTGGTATAAGATTGGGGGCAGGGGGCGTGTTGCTCGCATCAGCCAGCCCAGGAATGGGGGGTGGTTTGGTGCCGGGCAGCCAGTTCGGCCCTGCCCACTGCCCAATCACATCAGTGTTAGCGACAGGGGCGTGCTTTCATATGGGCTGAAAGCATGCCCCTGTCACAGAGGCACTTCTATGGGTGCCGCTTATCTGGCTTTTTTTTTAATGGGCTTCTACTGCCGCTTCTACTGCCCGGTGTTTGGCCCCGCCCCCCATTTCCGGCCCTTTTATATTGACAGCAGAAGGCACCGAGAACGGTGCCTCCGAACACGTTTAAAACTTTTTTTTTTACATGCTCTAAATAATATAAAGAATAACAGATACTTATGACACAGAACCTGTGTCATAAAGTATCTTCTTTGTAACTTGAATGATTAGGGACAGGGGAGGCACTGCCTCCCCTGACTGAACGTCCCTGCTAAGCAAGCGTAATACACCGAGGCTCTGAGACACTCTGAGGTGCAAGAACGAAAATAAAGGAGCAATCTGCACCTTGGTAAAACCAGGTTGCACTGTAAGGGGGCACATATGAAATGTGCAGAGAAACGTATAGTTGGGAAGAGGCGTGCTCTGGCTTAATGCTAAATTTGAGTCTAAAAATGAAGCTGCCCAGTTTGAATCCGGTTAGTATACTGGTCAGAACACCGACGCCGGGATCCCCCCATCGATCACAATGCGGTGTCAGAATTCCGAACGTAAGTATGCCGGGGCTGGTTAGGGTTAGACAGTGGGGGGCAGGGTTAGGGGAGGTTAGAGCTAGGCTGCGAGGTGGGGGTGGGGGGGGGGGTAGGCGCGGGATGGGGGAGGTTTTAGGGTTAGACTGCGGCGAGGGATGGTTAGGGTTAGGCACCACTGGGGAGGGATAGGGTTAAGCTGTGGGAGGGACGGTTAGGGCTAAGCACCACTGGGGAGAGTTAGGGCTAGGCTGTGGGGAGGGATGGTTAGGGTTAGGCACCACTGGGGAGGGTTGGGGTTAGACTGCGGCGAGGGATGGTAAGGGCTAGGCACCACTAGGGAGGGTTAGGGTTAGGCTGCGGGAGGGATGGTTAGGGCTAGGCACCACTGGGGAGGGTTAGGGTTAGACTGCGGCGAGGGATGGTTAGGGTTAGGCACCACTGGGGAGGGTTAGGGCTAGGCTGCGGGGAGGGATGAGTTAGGGTTAGGCACCACTGGGGAGGGTTAGGGTTAGGCTGCGGGGAGGGATGGTTATGGTTAGGCACCACTGGGGAGGGTTAGGGTTAGACTGCGGCGAGGGATGGTTAGGGTTAGGCACCACTGGGGAGGGTTAGGGTTAGACTACGGCGAGGGAGGGTTAGGGTTAGGCACCACTGGGGAGGGTTAGGGTTAGGCTGCGGGGAGGGATGGTTATGGTTAGGCACCACTGGGGAGGGTTAGGGTTAGACTGCGGCGAGGGATGGTTAGGGTTAGGCACCACTGGGGAGGGTTAGGGTTAGACTACGGCGAGGGATGGTTAGGGTTAGGCACCACTGGGGAGGGTTAGGGTTAGGCTGCGGGAGGGATGGTTGGGGAGGGTTAGGGTTAGGCTGCGGGGAGGGATGGTTATGGTTAGGCACCACTGGGGAGGGTTAGGGTTAGACTGCGGCGAGGGATGGTTAGGGTTAGGCACTACTGGGGAGGGTTAGGGTTAGACTGCGGCGAGGGATGGTTATGGTTAGGCACCACTGGGGAGGGTTAGGGCTAGGCTGTGGGGAGGGAGGGATAGGGTTTGGCACTAAGTGGGGAGGGTTAAGGTAAGGCTGCGGGAAGGGTGGGTTAGGGTGCGGGGAGGGAGGGTTTGGGTTAAGCTTCACCAGGGTGGGTTAGAATCAGGCTGTGGAGGGGGGAGGGGGGGGGGTGTTAGGGTTAGGCTGCAGGTAAGGAGGGTTAGTGTTATGGGGGTGTGGGAAGGGTTAAAATACTTACGTACCAGGTGTCAGGATTCTCCGTATCGAGATGCCACTGTCGGTATTCAGACCACCGGCATCCCAAGCGACCAGATCCTGATACCATCCTGTCCAGTATTTGTTCACTACATGCAACAGCAGCCAGTATTTACCCAGCATGCTAAAAAAAACCTAAATGCAGTTGATCCCCTTCGCATTGCAACTTGGTTTGTTCCAGGAGCAAATTGTGTTTTTGTTTTTTAGTTCATGGTCCTAACTGTGATTCAGGCCCCTGGGCGAGTGACAGTCACTGTGACACAACACTATAAGGACTCAGGGGGTCATTCCGAGTTGATCGCACAGTAGCAGTTTTTTGCAGCCGTGCGATCAGATAGTCGCCGCCCACGGGGGAGTGTATTTTAGCTCAGCAAGTGTGCGAACGCTTGTGCAGGGGAGCTGTGCAAAAACATTTTGTGCAGTTTCTGAGTAGCTCTGAACTAACTCAGCTGCTGCGATCACTTCAGCCTGTCAGGTCCCGGAATTGACGTCAGACACCCGCCCTGCAAACGCCTGGACACGCCTGCGTTTTCCACGGCACTCCCAGAAAACGGTCAGTTGACACCCAGAAACGCCTTCTTGCTGTCAATCACCGCTGCGTTCGCTTTCTTCGTAAGGACCCACGCTGCCCGGCGTTTCCCGTCGCTGGGCAGTGAGGCGCCTGTACATTGCGGTCACGGGGCATGCGCAGTTCAGACTCGATCGCACCACTGCGAAAAACTGCAGCGTGCGATCGAGTCGGAATGACCCCCTCAGTTTCTATCCCCAGTGGTAAGATGCGGGTAGAGCTTTTGTGGATGCTGATAGGACCATCCTATGTTCCCCCACCTACACCAGCGAGGGGGACGCGGTATTTTATATTCAGAACATATTTCATATGCTAATCCTCGGAGTGTGCTCCTGTTGCCTACACTCTGCGTGTAGGTTGCAGTTTTGTGGGCTGACATAGTATGGATGTGAATATTTCCTTCTGCCTGACTGGTATGACTAGTTACAAAGGCAATGACAGCAGAATATCAGTGCAGCCCCCACATATGAGGTGTGAGGTGATTAGTACTCTGTACTCAGCAGGTGAGGCGTGAAAGGACAGATAACCAGAATTGCGCTTAATGGCCCCAAATCTCCAGGTACAGTTCCAGGTGTAAAGACTTGTACTTGGAATTTATTTTCTTCTTCTGCCTGATGATATCCGTGACTGGAATTCTAATGCAACGTTCTCAGGTGTGTGGTCTTCAGTATGCCGACTGACGGGATCCCGGTGCACAGTATACCGGCGCCGGAATCCCGACAGCCGGCATACCGACACTTATTCTCCCTCGTGGGGGTCCACGACCCCCCTGGAGGGAGAATAAAATAGCGTGGTGCGCATAGCGCTCCACCGTGCCCGTATCGTGGCAAGCGCAGCGAGCACGCAAGGGGCTCATTTGCGCTCGCCACACTGTCGGTAAGCCGGCGCTTGGGCTCCCGGCGCCGGTATGCTGGTCGCCGGTATGCTGGTCGCCGGGAGCCCGACCGCCGGCATACCATACTGAACCCTCTCAGGTTATGTAGTACAGGCAGTGTTCACTTGGGATCATTCAGACCTGATGGCACGCTAGGATTTTTCCCTGCGCTGCGATCAGGTCAGAACTGCGTATGCACTGCAATGCGCATGAGCGTCGTACGGCTACAAAGCGGAATGTTGCTGTGCGATGGATTGTACGAAGAATCCATTCGCACAGCCGATCGCAAGGCGATTGACAGGAAGAGGGCGTTTGTGGGTGCCAACTGACTGTTTTCTGGGAGTGGTTGGAAAAACGCAGGCGTGTCCAGGCGTTTGCAGGGCGGGTGTCTGACGTCAATTCCGGGCCAGAAGAGGATGAAGTGATCGCAGCGGCTGTGTAAGTTGTGCGCTACTCAGAAACTGCACAAAGCTTTTTTGTACCGCTCGGCTGCACATGCGATCGCACACTTGCAAAGCAAAAATACACTCCCCAGTGGGCGGCAACTATGTGATCGCTGCGCTGCAAAAAATAGCTAGCGAGCGAGCAATCAGGTCTGAATGACCCCCATTGTCTGCTCTCGTATATGTATGGAGGAAATTGCACAGTACCACTTCCGTTGTTACGTGTGCACATTGGACTGAACAGAATGGAAGAGGCGTGTCATTGGCTAGCGGGATAATGTCCTATCATATACATTAGACACGGGGTACCACGTTACGCTTCCTCATCTTTTCAAATTCCTGCCGTGAACCTCACAGCGCTGCGGCCTTTAGTAACGTGGCTTACATGACATCTATCTTCCTCAGTAACCGGCCTCACCTACCTCACGTGGCAGTATTTATTCACGTGGATTATGTAGGCCTGTCTGACACTGATACAACACTAACAATCTGCTAGGTGACTTCTAATATCCGTATAATACTCAACAAGTCATATGTGAGTCTATGCGCACGCAGTGACCTCAGCAGTTACTTATACACATGGAGAATTGTGCCACAGATTTTGGCTGTAATATTGGGTATTAGGGTTGGGGTATAGGTTTAGGGTTATTGGTTACGGTTAAGTTGGGTTAGGGTTGTTATTAGTATTAGTGATAGGGTATTAGGGTTAGGGTATTAGCGTCATGGTTAGACTAGGGCATTAGGGTGACGTTTAGGTTAGTGTTAGGGTATTAGGGTCATGATTAGGTTAGGACATTAGGGTGACGTTTAGGTTAGGGTCAGGGTTGGGTTAGGGTATTAGGGTCAGGGTTTGATTAGGGTATTAAGGTGAGGGTTAGGTCAGGCTATTAGGGTGAGGATTGGGTTAGGGTATTAGGGTCATGGTTAGGTTTTAGGCTATTAGGGTGAGGGTTAGGTTAGGGTATTAGGGTGAGGGTTAGGTAAGGGTATTAGGGTAAGGGTTGGGTTAGGGTATTAGGGTCAGGGTTTGATTAGGGTATTAGGGTGAGGGTTAGGTTAGGGTATTAGGGTGAGGGTTAGGCAAGGTATTAGGGTGAGGGTTAGGTTCGAGTATTAGGGTGAGGGTTAGTTTAGGGTATTAGGGTGAGGGTTGGGTTAGGCTATTAGGGTGAGGATTGGGTTAGGGTATTAGGATCATGGTTAGGTTTTAGGGTATTAGGGTGAGGGTTAGGTTAGGGTATTAGGGTGAGGGTTAGGTCAGGGAATTAGGTTAAGGGTTGGGTTAGGGTATTAGGGTCAGGGTTTGATTAGGGAATTAGGGTCAGGGTTAGGTTAGGGTATTAGGGTGATGGTTAGGTCAGGGTATTAGGGTGAGGGTTAGGTTAGCGTATTAGGGTGAGGGTTAGGGTATTAGGGTAAGGGTTGGGTTAGGCTATTAGGGTGAGGATTGGGTTAGGGTATTAGGGCAAGGGTTACGTTAGGGTATTAGGGTGAGGGTTAGGTCAGGGTATTAGGGTGAGGGTTAGGTCAGGGTATTAGGGTCAGGGTTAGGTTAGTGTATTAGGGTCAGGGTTAGGTTAGGGTATTAGGGTCAGGGTTAGGTTAGGGTGAGGTTTAGGTTAGGGTTAGGTTTAGGGCAGTGGTTCTCAAACTGTGTGCCGAGACCTCAGGACACTTGCAGGGGTGCCCTGTAATAGGCAAAACCAGAGCTGGTGGCTGCCAATCATACTATATGTGGACAAACAGAAGCAAATCCTGTCCCTCACTACAAACTGTAACTGAGCCTAAGGATAACATATAAACACAACTTACTTCATTTAATATTTCTTTCTAAATTTCTCAAGAAGAAACTTCTGGCCTAGGGATACCATGAAACAAATTCTATTACTCTAGGGCGCCATGATTCAAAAAAGTTTGGGAACCACTGGGTTAGGGTATTAGACTTAGGGCAGCAATGCTCTATGGGTGTAATTCAGAGTTAATCGCAGCAGCAAATTTGTTAGCAGTTGGGCAAAACCATGCGCACTGCAGGGGGGCAGGGCAGATATAACATGTGCAGAGAGAGTTAGATTTGGGTGGGTTCTATTGCTCCTGTGTAGGGTAAATACTAGCAGCTTTATTTGTACACTGCAATTTAGATTTCACTTTGTACACACCCCACACAAATCTAACTCTCTCTGCACATGTTACATCTGCATGCCTCCCAACTTTGATACTTTGTGGAGCGGGACACTCGCGCGGCAAAGCCGCGCGCGCTCCCGAAAAGGGGTGTGGCCTACGAAAGGGGGCGTGGCTTCGCGGGAGGACCCGCGATCGCGAGCCACGCCCCCCGTTTTCGTCACTGAGGGGGCATGCCCAGCACTCTGTGAGCCGCTGGCATGCCCCCTCTCCCTCTGTCTCCAGTGAATAGACGCTGTGCGCATGCGCACAGCGTCTATTCACCGCTGCTCTGCTAAGCAGAGCAGCGATTGACAGAGCCTCCCAACTGACCCCCCCACCGCGGGACACTGTGGCACGCGGGTGGGACAGCGGGACAGTCCCCAAAAAATGGGACTGTCCCGCGAAAATCGGGACAGTTGGGAGGTATGCATCTGCCCCCCCCGCAGTGCACATGGTTTTGCCCAACTGCTAACAAATTTGCTGCTGCAATCAACTTTTAATTACTTCCTATGTCCTGGATTTGTCGGGATTGTACTGGATTCAGGATATGTGCCCCCATATATGTATTTATACACAAGCATGGAGTAAATTAATCTGGCAAAAAGTATTTTGGGACAAAACGAAATTACAAGTAGTATGAAATTTAGTACTAGGTGTTTATGTACATATATATATATATATATATATATATATATATATATACAGAGCCGAAGCTAGCCGCTCAGCAAAGGGATGCAGTGCAGGGAGGCGCCAAACTGAAGAGGCGCTCAGCCTCTCCCTGCTCTGCATCCCTGCTGCTGCCAGCTGCCGCTGCGCCTGTCACACTGGATGACAGGTAGCGGCGCTGGCAGCTTGCAGTGCGGCTCCCTCCCCCTCCTCCTCCCCAGAGAGTGCACGCAGTGTGTGGCCTCAGCCCACACACAGCACCGCTGACATCCAGAGCTGCCTAGAGGGTTGGGGCGTGGCCTAATCGCGGGAGCTGTGACCACGCCCCTTTATGGGGAAAATAATTTTAAAAAAAGTATTTGCAGTACAGAGCAGGGTGGGTGCAGTGCCTGAGCCCCCAGCCCTCAGCCCCTCAGCCAGAGTCAATTCGAGGGGGGAGTGTGATCACAATCCCCCCACCCACCCATACAGGAACACACAGAGGCTCAGCAATAACAGCAGCCTCTCTAACCCTACTGCAGCACAGCACACTGCAGCATGCGCTGTGCTGCCAAGATGAGAGCTGCTGCTGCTGCCCAGTAAGGTGGGAGTGCAGGGGACCAGTGCCCCCTCCGGGCCCCTCCATCAGTCCCAGGCCCAAGTAATTACTACCCGCTCCCTCCCCCACGTCACTGACAACATCCGACAGAGCCACTGGAGTAACGGAGCCTGCGAGAGACCGGAGGAGATGGGAGAGGAGGAGCAGCGCCCGAGCCGGGACCTCCTGCAGGTAACGGGCCGCACTGTGGGGGGAACGAGGGCTGTGCCTGGCATAGGGGGTCATTCAGAGATGAACGCAGATCGCAGCATACGCAGCCAGTTCTGGGGGGCCGCCCAGCACAAAGCAAGGCTGTCCAGCATGTGTAGCGCCGCCTCCCGATGCATCCGCAATTACATTGCCGACGCATCTTATGTAAGGCTGACCCCTGCCTGCACTGTCAGCTGCATTTTTTTTTCTCGGACACTACTGTGCGGTGTAATGTGAATAGCGAACACTACTCTGTGCGGTGTAATGTGACTAACGGACACTACTGTGCGGTGTAATGTGAATAGCGAACACTACTCTGTGCGGTGTAATGTGACTAACAGACACTATTATACAGTGTAATGTGACTAACGGACACTACTGTCCAGTGCAGTAGCGGATCTTACCACGGGCAAGCAGGACTTTTGCCCGGGGCGCCGCCATCCGGAGGGCGCCGCACCAAGGCAAGATCCGCTACTGCTGTGTGCCCCCCGCTGGCCGCTGGCCGCTGCCCCCCCGCTGCCGCTGGGAAGGGAAACTAGACGCGTATGCGTCTAGTTTCCCTTCGTGGAGAGGTCCTTTACTGTGCGGTGCGCGATGACGTCATCGCGCACCGCACAGCAAAGGTCCTCTCCACGAAGGGAACTAGACGCTACGCGTCTAATTTCCCTTTGTGGAGAGGACCTTTGCTGAGCGGTGCGCGATGACGTCATCGCGCACCGCTCAGCAAAGGTCCTCTCCACAAAGGGAAATTAGACACATCATTTCAGTCTGTACAGGGAGCGTAAATGACCACGCCCCCTGTACGAAGCCACACACCCTAATGCCGCCCGGGGCGCCAGAAGCCCCGGAACCGGCCCTGGTCCAGTTTAATGTGACTAACGGATACTACTGTGCAGTGAAATGTGACTAACGGACACTACTGTTCAGTGAAATGTGACTAATAGAAACTACTGTGCAATGTAATGTGACTAACGGACACTACTGTGCAATGTAATGTGACTAACGGACACTACTGTGCGTGTAATGTGACTAGCGAACACTACTGTGCGGTGTAATGTGACTGACGGACACTACTATGCGGTGTAATGTGACTAGCGAACACTACTATACGGTGTAATGTGACTAATGGACACTATTGTGCAGTGTAATGAGACTAACGGACACTACTATGCGGTGTAATGTGACTAACCGACACTACTATGCAGTAATGTGACTAACGGACACTACTATGCGGTGTAATGTGACTAACGGACACTACTGTGCAGTGTAATGTGACTAACGGACACTGCTGTGCAATGTAATGTGACTAACGGACACTAGTATGCGGTGTAATGTGACTAGCGAACACTACTGTGCAGTGTAATGTGACTGATGGACACTACTATGCGGTGTAATGTGACTAACCGGCACTACTATGCGGTGTAATGTGACTAACGGACACTACTGTGCAGTGTACTGTGACTAACGGACACTACTGCGCGGTGTAATGTGAGAAACGGACACTACTATGCGGTGTAATGTGACTAGCGAACACTACTGTGAAGTGTAATGTGACTAACAGACACTACTATGAGTTGCAATGTGACTAGCGAACAATACTGTGCAGTGTAATGTGACTAGCGAACACTACTATACGGTGTAATGTGACTAATGGACACTATTGTGCAGTGTAATGAGACTAACGGACACTACTATGCGGTGTCTAACCGACACTACTATGCAGTAATGTGACTAACGGACACTACTATGTGGTGTAATGTGACTAGCGAACAATACTGTGCAGTGTAATGTGACTAGCGAACACTACTATGCGGTGTAATGTGACTAACGGACACTACTATGCGGTGTAATGTGACTAGTGAACACTACTATGCAGTGTAATGTGACTAACGGACACTACTGTGCGGTGTAATGTGACTAGTGAACACTACTGTGCAGTGTAATGTGACTGACGGACACCACTATGCGGTGTAATGTGACTAGTGAACACTACTGTGCAGAGTAATGAGACTAATACCCCTTTTACACTCGCAGAAAAATCCCGGGATATTGCACGTGAACGCGCATCATCCCGGGATTTTTGTGAGTGTGAATGGGTACAGGGACAATTTCCCAGGACGAGCATCCCGGGATTTCAACTCAGGTCTCGACCTGGGTTGAATCCGGGACCGTCCCGGGAAGCTGTGCAGTGTGAACGGGTATACCGGGTCAAGGCGACCCGACACCCATTCTCTGCATAGGAGGAGGCGGTGCTTGGAGAAGATTGTCTCCAAGCACCGCCTCCGCTAGAGTCAGCGGTGACGTTACCGACCCGGCAATATGCAGGGTCGGCCCGCTAATGTGAAAGGGTCATTCCCGGGAATGTGTCCCGGCAAATATACCGGGACACATTCCCGGGAATGACCCTTCACTGCGAGTGTAAAAGGGGTATATCTGACACTACTACGTGGTGTAATGTGACTAGGGAACACTACTGTGCAGTGTAATGTGACTAAAGGACACTACTATGCGGTGTAATGTGATTAACAGACACTACTGTGCAGTGTGATGTGAGTAACGGACACTACTGTGCAGTGTAATGTGAGTAACGGACACTACTGTGCGGTGTAATGTGAGTAACAGACACTACTGTGCGGTGTAATGTGAGTAACGGACACTACTGTGCGGTGTAATGTGACTAGCGAACACTACTGTGCAGTGTAATGTGAATTGGTACTATTCTGTGGCCCCTATATTTTTGGCGCTCTCCCCTGCTGGGGGATGTGGCATGTGTAAAAGGGTGCTCTACCTGGCGCAAAGTGTAAAAGGGAACTCTACCTGGCTCAGTGTGTAAAATGGTGCTCTATGTGGAATAATGTGTGACTGGCTCTACCTTCCGTTGTAAAATGGGCTCTACCAGGCACAATGTGTAAAAGGGACTCTACCTGGCATTATAAAAGGAGACTATACCTTGCGCAATGTGTAAAAGGGTGCTCTACCTTGAATAATGTGTGACTGGCTCTACCTGGTGCAATATGTAAAAGGGGGCTGTATCTGGCGTAATGTATATAAGGGGCACTACCTGGCGTAATGTATATAAGTGGTACTACTGTGTGGCATAATTTTGAATGATGGAGACTACCGTGCATCATAATTATTTTACGCCCCTATATTTTATGTAAGTTTTTTATGACCCTATATTTATGGCTCTTGAGGGGGGGGGCACCAAAATGTCTAGATTGGTCACATTTGTATTTGTAGAAAGGCGCAAAATTGATAGTTTGCAGGAGGGCGCCGAACACCCTAGCACCGGCCCTTTATATATATATATATATATATATATATATATCTTCCCTTGCATAGATGCACTCTCCTTTTCAACATGTAGGGTGCATCATTAATAGTCCCATTTTAGCGACCTCCAATATCTCCCGAAGCAAGTGCACTCACTACTATTTCAGTTCCAAAGTTTCACAGTTATTTTATTCAATTCAATCTGCAGGTACAGTTGTATCAATTCATTCCCTTCATGAACATGTCCATATAGGAGTCAATACACCACTTCCGATTTATCCATTACATCAATCCACATTTATCGTTCCACTCAGGATACATAAATACTCTGAATATCTCCAAATATCAATGGTGTGGCTCCATTTATATATGGCTTTCACATGTCATAAATTCTTATAGTGCATCATGTCTTTTCTATATCTGTCGACTTCGGCCGCTTTTCGTGCCGTTAAAGACCCACATTGATCAGCCGAACTCCTCGGCGTGCGTTCCACCGTCCTGCGCATGTTCATGAAGGGAATGAATTGATACAACTGTACCTGCAGATTGAATTGAATAAAATAACTGTGAAACTTTGGAACTGAAATAGTAGTGAGTGCACTTGCTTCGGGAGATATATATATACAGGTTGAGTATCCCATATCCATATATTCCGAAATACGGAATATTCCGAAATACGGACTTTTTTGAGTGAGAGTGAAATAGTGAAACCTTTGTTTTTTGATGTCTCAATGTACACAAACTTTGTTTAATACACAAAGTTATTAAAAATATTGTATTAAATTACCTTCAGGCTGTGTGTATAAGGTGTATATGAAACATAAATGAATTGTGTGAATGTAGACACACTTTGTTTAATGCACAAAGTTATAAAAAATATTGGCTAAAATGACCTTCAGGCTGTGTGTATAAGGTGTATATGAAACATAAATACTTAGGTCCGATATCTCACTATGGTATGCAATTATTCCAAAATACGGAAAAATCCCATATCCAAAGTACCTCTGGTCCCAAGCATTTTGGATAAGGGAGACTCAACCTGTATATATATATATATATATATATATAATTACACACATGTATGGGGTCAGACAGGTAAATCCAGGGGTGACATTTGCCCACGTTCTCCCTCCCCTCTCTCCATACTGACCTTTATTGCAGACAGCTGAGTGCAGGAAAGCAGTCACAAGGAGCACCAGCAGACAGATGTCTCTCTGGATCATTCTTAGCTGTCACAAGCACTCCCGCTCTACCCACGAGGTCTCTCGCTATATTATGAATAGTCTTGCTTTGTGACAGCATGCAGTGTTACTGTAAAACAAAGTGAAGAAACAGTCTATATTAGTGATTTTGTGCTATCGCAAGCAGTCTCTCTTGTCCTAAGCAGTCTCTTTATTCCATCCATCCATTCCATGCCACCATCGGGTCCCCCGTTATGCTAGACAGTAGTCTCAGAAGGTTTGTCAGCAGAGTCTCTGTCACACCATACTGCCTCTGTGTCACACTGTGATGTCTCGCTCTCCCAATCACTGCTGTCTCTCTCTTGCAGTCCCTTATGAGACCCCAGTTCCCAGTGTACAAAGGGCTTTCCCTGCAGCACAATGTAGTCTGTGAAATTGGGGTTTAATTCAAAAGAAAAGAAAAGAAAATGCAGTATTTTTAATTATTGATCCGTGTATATGACAAGCAGACCACAATGATTACAATGTATCCCCGCCCCTTACCCCCTCCTCCACTGTGCAGCCAGGATGTCAGTCCAACAGTTATACACTGCCTGTAATGCTAATGTGTCTATTCTGCCAGTCACTATCTGTGTGTGCCTGTCTCCTGCACACTGTGCAGTCTCAATGTCACAGGTCGCAGTAGTCACAATTCACATACAGACTCCCTGGAGCCTCCACCTGTCACTCCACAGCCTCTGTCTCCCTGTAGCCTCCACTCCACAGCCTCTGTCTCCCTGTAGCCTCCACCTGTCTCTCCACAGCCTCTGTCTCCCTGTAGCCTCCAACTGTCACTCTGCAGCCTCTGTCTACCTGTAGCCTCCACCTGTCACTCTGCAGCCTCTGTCTCCCTGTAGCCTCCAACTGTCACTCTGCAGCCTCTCTCCCTGTAGCCTTCAACTGTCACTGTGCAGCCTGTCTTCCTGTAGCCTCCACCTGTTACTCTGCAGGCTCTCTTTCCCCCTGTAGCCTCCACCTGTCACTCTGCAGCCTCTGTAACCCTGTAGCCTCCACCTGTCACTCTGCAGCCTCTCTCCATGTAGCCTCCACCTGTCACTCTGCAGCCTCTCTCCATGTAGCCTCCACCTGTCACTCTGCAGCCCCTCTCACCCTGTAGCCTCCACCTATCACTCTGCAGCCTGTCTTCCTGTAGCCTCCATCTGTCACTCTGTAGCCTCTGTTACCCTGTAGCCTCCACCTGTCAGTTTGTAGCCTCTATCCCTCTGTAGCCTCCAACTGTCACTCTGCAGCCTCTGTTTCCCTGTAGCCTCCACCTGTAACTCTGCAGCCTCTCTCCCCTATAGCCCCCACCTGCCACTCTGCAGCCTCTCTCTCCTTGTATCCTCCACCTGTCACTCCGCAGCCTCTATCTCCCTGTAGCCTCTACCTGTCACTCTGCAGCTTCTCTCTCCTGGAAACTACACCTGTCACTCTGCAGCCTCTGTCACCTCCACCTGTCACTCTGCAGCCTCTATCTCCCTGTAGCCTCCACCTGTCACTCTCCAACTTCTGCCGCCTCCACCTGTCACCATGCAGCCTCTCTCTCCATGTAGCCTCCACCTATCACTCTGCAGCCTGTCTTCCTGTAGCCTCCACCTATCACTCTGCAGCTTCTATCTCCCTGTAGCCTCCACCTGTCACTCTGCAGCCTCTCTCTCCATGTAGCCTCCACCTATCACTGTCACTCTGCAGCCTCTGTCACCTCCACCTGTCACTCTGCAGCCTCCACCTGTCACTCTGCAGCCTCTCTCTCCATGTAGCCTCCACCTGTCATTTTGCAGCCTCTATCTTCCTGTAGCCTCCACCTGTCACTCTGCAGCCTCTGTCACCTCCACCTGTCACTCTGCAGCCTCTCTATCCCTGTAGCCTCCACCTGTCACTCTGCAGCCTCTGTCACCTCCACCTGTCACTCTGCAGCCTCTATCTCCCTGTAGCCTCCACCTGTCACTCTCCAACTTCTGCCGCCTCCACCTGTCACCATGCAGCCTCTCTCTCCATGTAGCCTCCACCTATCACTCTGCAGCCTGTCTTCCTGTAGCCTCCACCTATCACTCTGCAGCTTCTATCTCCCTGTAGCCTCCACCTGTCACTCTGCAGCCTCTCTCTCCATGTAGCCTCCACCTATCACTGTCACTCTGCAGCCTCTGTCACCTCCACCTGTCACTCTGCAGCCTCCACCTGTCACTCTGCAGCCTCTCTCTCCATGTAGCCTCCACCTGTCATTTTGCAGCCTCTATCTTCCTGTAGCCTCCACCTGTCACTCTGCAGCCTCTGCCGCCTCCACCTGTCACTCTGCAGCCTCTCTCTCCATGTAGCCTCCACCTGTCACTCTGCAGCCTCTCTCCATGTAGCCTCCACCTGTCACTCTGCAGCCCCTCTCACCCTGTAGCCTCCACCTATCACTCTGCAGCCTGTCTTCCTGTAGCCTCCATCTGTCACTCTGTAGCCTCTGTTACCCTGTAGCCTCCACCTGTCAGTTTGTAGCCTCTATCCCTCTGTAGCCTCCAACTGTCACTCTGCAGCCTCTGTTTCCCTGTAGCCTCCACCTGTAACTCTGCAGCCTCTCTCCCCTATAGCCCCCACCTGCCACTCTGCAGCCTCTCTCTCCTTGTATCCTCCACCTGTCACTCCGCAGCCTCTATCTCCCTGTAGCCTCTACCTGTCACTCTGCAGCTTCTCTCTCCTGGAAACTACACCTGTCACTCTGCAGCCTCTGTCACCTCCACCTGTCACTCTGCAGCCTCTATCTCCCTGTAGCCTCCACCTGTCACTCTGCAGCCTCTGTCTCCCTGTAGCCTCCACCTGTCACTCTGCAGCCTCTCTATCCCTGTAGCCTCCACCTGTCACTCTGCAGCCTCTGTCACCTCCACCTGTCACTCTGCAGCCTCTATCTCCCTGTAGCCTCCACCTGTCACTCTCCAACCTCTGCCGCCTCCACCTGTCACCATGCAGCCTCTCTCTCCATGTAGCCTCCACCTATCACTCTGCAGCCTGTCTTCCTGTAGCCTCCACTTGTCACTCTGCAGCTTCTCTCTCCATGTAGCCTCCACCTATCACTCTGCAGCTTCTATCTCCCTGTAGCCTCCACCTGTCACTCTGCAGCCTCTCTCTCCATGTAGCCTCCACCTATCACTGTCACTCTGCAGCCTCTGTCACCTCCACCTGTCACTCTGCAGCCTCCACCTGTCACGCTGCAGCCTCTCTCTCCATGTAGCCTCCACCTGTCATTTTGCAGCCTCTATCTCCCTGTAGCCTCCACCTGTCACTCTGCAGCCTCTGCCGCCTCCACCTGTCACTCTGCAGCCTCTCTCTCCATGTAGCCTCCACCTGTCACTTTGCAGCCTCTCTCCATGTAGCTTCCACCTGTCACTCTGCAGCCTCTATCTCCCTGTAGCCTCCACCTGTCACTCTGCAGCCTCTGCCGCCTCCACCTGTCACTCTGCAGCCTCTCTCTCCCTGTAGCCTCCATCTGTCACTTTGCAGCCTCTCTCCATGTAGCCTCCACCTGTCACTTTGCAGCCTCTCTCCATGTAGCCTCCACCTATCACTCTGCAGCCTCTCTCTCCATGTAGCCTCCACCTATCACTCTGCAGCCTCTCTCTCCATGTAGCCTCCACCTATCACTCTGCAGCCTCTCTCTCCATGTAGCTTCCAACTATCAGTCTGCAGCCTCTGTCTCCCTGTAGCCTCCAACTGTAACTTTGCAGCCTCTCTCCATGTAGCCTCCACCTATCACTGTCACTCTGCAGCCTTTGTCACCTCCACCTGTCACTCTGCAGCCTCTCTCTCCATGTAGCCTCCACCTATCACTCTGCAGCCTCTCTCCCCATGTAGCCTCCACCTATCACTCTGCAGCCTCTATCTCCCTGTAGCCTCCACCTGTCACTCTGCAGCCTCTCTCTCCATGTAGCCTCCACCTATCACTCTGCAGCCTCTGTCTCCCTGTAACCTCCACCTGTCACTCTGCAGCCTCTGTCTCCCTGTAGCCTCCACCTGTCACTCTGCAGCCTACCTCTCCCTGTAGCCTCCACCTATCACTCTGCAGCCTCTCTCTCCCTGTAGCCTCCACCTGTCACTCTGCAGCCTCTCTCTCCCTGTAGCCTCCACCTGTCACTCTGCAGCCTCTCTCTCCCTGTAGCCTCCACCTGTCACTCTGCAGCCTTCACCTATCACTCTGCAGCCTCTGTTTCCCTGTAGCCTCCACCTGTCACTCTGCAGCCTCTCTCTCCCTGTAGCCTCCACCTGTCACTCTGCAGCCTCCACCTGTCTCTGTGTGCCCCCCAAACCTCCCACTATGCAGCGCTTCCCTGCCTGTGTCTATAGAGGGCGGATGCTGTACCTGAGTGCGCTGCTCTGCACCGATGCTCTGCTCCCTGATGATGCTGTAACAGGAGATGCTGTGCTGTGAGCCTCCTCTGCTCCAGGAATGCTGTGTAATAGGTGATGCTCTGCACAGGGAGGATGCTCTGCTGATAGACTGTGTGCTGCACCCAGATTAGTGCTGCTGCTGGTGGTAGGTTGCTGACCTCTAATGCTCTGCTCTTGGGGAGGGGGTTTAAGAAGATTATTTGATTGCACAGTAAAAAATAAATAGTCGGTGGTTTAGGAGTGTCCTGCTGGAGGGGGGGGGGGGGGGATGCTCTGCTCCGGAGTGTACTCCAGGGGGGGAGGTGAGAAAAATGCTCTGCTCCAGGGGAGATGCTCTGCAATCTGCTCTGAGGGGAGACGTTCTGCTCCAGGGGAGGGTCTGTGCTATGTCCTTAGGATGGAGCTGAGTCTGGAAGCAGCACTGCAGGATGACATCAGCTGAAGACTGGCAGCTCCACATGGCCAATGAGCGAGCTGCTGCAGGTGGCGGAGGGGGGTGGTGGTCTTTATCCCCCCCTCTCCACTACCTTGTGCTTCATGTCCTCTCTGTGTCTCTCCCCTCCCTCTCCCACACCCACCATATTACATTCAGCAGCAGATGTGTGATGGAGAGGTAGGGGGGCACAGAGCAGGAGGACAGGGTGGGGAGGGGTACCAGAAACATGGCTGTCAGGATAAATACACTGCTCTGACAGTGTGTGTCTCTATAGGCTACACTGTCCCCATACTGATGATACACAGTGATCACACTGCAACATCATATCGACATTATCCAGGCAGCTATGGATGATTGGAACGGATAATATTGTGATGCACTGATTCTCAGTAACAGGTGATCTGCAGCAGCAGCAGCAGATTGTGGGGGCAGGGCTGTATGCTGTGCATTGTAATGAGTGATTCCAGCCTGCATCATTGTGATAGTGGGGTTTGTGTGTCACAACCAATCACTAATCAGTTTTGTTCAGTCTGCTGCAATTTGCACCGGTGGTGCTGCTGAAGGAGGCAGCGTTACACAATGGGGGTCATTCCGAGTTGTTCGCTCTGTATTTTTCTTCGCATCGCAGCGATTTTCCGCTAACTGCGCATGCGCAATGTTCGCACTGCGACTGCGCCAAGTAAATTTGCTATGCAGTTAGGTATTTTACTCACGGCATTACAAGGTTTTTTCTTCGTTCTGGTGATCGTAATGTGATTGACAGGAAGTGGGTGTTTCTGGGCGGAAACTGGCCGTTTTATGGGAGTGTGTGAAAAAACGCTTCCGTTTCTGGGAAAAACGAGGGAGTGGCTGGAGAAACGGGGGAGTGTCTGGGCGAACGCTGGGTGTGTTTGTGACGTCAAACCAGGAACGACAAGCACTGAACTGATCGCAGATGCCGAGTAAGTTTAAAGCTACTCAGAAACTGCTAAGAAGTGTCTATTCGCAATTTTGCTAATCTTTCGTTCGCAATTTTGATAAGCTAAGATTCACTCCCAGTAGGCGGCGGCTTAGCGTGTGCAAAGCTGCTAAAAGCAGCTAGCGAGCGAACAACTCGGAATGACCCCCAATGTTGTGTCAGTGTTACCCACATTTCCCCATGTCAGACATTATCCATTAGACATTATCAATTAGACATTATCCATTATGTGTGTGTGTGTGTGTGTGTGTGTGTGTGTGTGTGTGTGTGTGTGTGTGTGTGTGTGTGTGTGTGTGTGTGTGTGTAAAAGTATATAGGCTTAGTTACATTTTTTTTCAAAGGTGATTGAAAAGACATACATACATAAAAGATGTCCGCTGTTAAACACAGTGGACGGGATGTACTAAGGGACAAATGCGGTAAAACCCCCGTTTTCAGGGGTTTTACCGCATTTTCAAATGTAGTAAGACCCGGCCGCCGGGTTTTCGTTGCCCAAGGTATCACCATCTTTGGATGGCGATACCCTAAAGAAGCCTATGGGCTTCTTATCGCCGGCCGCCGCAACCCGCCACTTCCGACCCCCCTCCCCCCAGGCATACCTTCCTCCAGGAAGTCTGGACCCGGAAGGTAAACTCCTCCTCCCCCTAGCAACACAGCCGGAGGTCCTTCCAGCTGCATGGGGGAGGAGGAGGCCGCGGGGACAGCCTGCCGCTGCTTCCCGGCGTGGGAAGAGTGTGGAGAACCCAGGGAGGTGACGGAGCCCCCCTGCACACCACCTCACACGTATCGCGGGGGGGCCTCGATCACCGCATTGCGATGTTGATCGCATATGTTAGTACATATGTGATCAACATCGCTGCGAGGGGATAATACTTCCCGCCCAGTATATCTTATACCCCTGACACTCCGCACAAATAACCCGGTATATTGCCGGGTCGACGCGGGTCGCTGTGCGGTGTGAAAGGGTCAGTCCCAAATTCCCGGGTTGTCTGACTCAGTAATTCAACCCGGGAATAAAGAAGTGTTATTCCCGGGTTATTACCGGGTCAGGTGCAGTGTGAACGGGTTTCCCACGTCGATGCGACCCAGCACCCGTTCACAGCATAGGGAGAGGCGGCGCAAAGATGATCGCATCTTCTAGAGTCGCCTCCGCCCCCACCCCCCCGATTACGCAGCAGTCCCCGCCCACGATGGCGACCCGACATGGCAATAATGCCGGGTTGGGAAGCTAGTTCTCAGGATCTAATGCCAGGTCGCACACCGGAAGGACCCGTTTCCAATTCCCGGGTGCGACGCGGCATTAGCGATCTGACAGCGGTATAAGAGACAAAAAGCAAGGGGCACCAAACATAGGGCCTGAGTCAAAGATGGACGCAGAACACATCAATGCAGTATCTCTGGACGCAGCAGCGGTGTGTAAAATACTAACGCAGCGGGAGGCATCGATAGGAAGATGACGCCTCCTGCCGCCACCTCCACAGGTAAAATTACCCATATGTCAGTAAAGGGAAAAGGGAGCTTATCTGAGATCCTGTAGGATAGATTAAACAACAGGGGGACGGACTTCTAACTTCCACAGGTAAGATTGCCCACACAGGTATCCAGCTGAAAAGGTGTCGCCAATTTGAACAGACCGACACACTTCATCCTGCTGGGCTTCCTCATAGGCTCTCTGACTGGCCTGCGGCTACAAAGCACTATGGGGTCTATGAGCCTGATTCATGTTTGCAAGTAAAGTAAAAAAAAAGCAAGACCTGGAGCACAGGTTCTCAAACTCTGTCCTCAGGACCCCACACGGTTCATGTTTTACAGGTCACCTGCAGATTTTTAAAATGTGACAGTTGGTGTTACACAGTGCACCTGCCAGGTAACCTGGAAAACGTGAACCGTGTGGGGTACTGAGGACCGAGTTTGAGAACCACTGTCCTAGAGGATGCTGGGGTCCATATTAGTACCATGTGCAGAGCCGGATTAAGGGGGTGGCCCAGGGGGTAAGTACCCCGGGCCCTCCTATTTTAGGGGGCCCACCGATAGAGCAGCTATGCCACAGCGCGGGGACTCACTGATTCTGTAATCTCCAGCGGCAGCGGAGGCTGGAGATTACAGAATCAGTGAATCTCCGCGCTGCCTGAGATGGAGGGGGAGGGAAATGGCGCACACACTGCAGCGCAGCAGAGATGGGATGAAGCGGGTGCTAATTACCCAGATCCCCCGCCGACCCCTGTCTCCTGGGCGCTGCGCCCACTCCTCCCGCTCATACATATTCATCTATGCAAAGCGCCCTCTGACCAATGGGGCGGCGGGAGGTCACGTGTCCGACTGGCAAAGAGCAGCGAGGAAGAGCTCATGAATAAGTTAGTGGCAGCCAGGGCTCGGCGGCTAATGGGGGCACCGCAGTGTCACGTGGTGTGCCGGGGAGGTTCGGAAGGAGAAGTTATCTTTCAGTGAGCACGGTGCAGGTAGGTACTCAGTCTACCCCCCTCCTCCTGCCAGCAGCAGTATTGTGCTCCAGCCAGCAGCCCAGCACACGCTGATGTGTGCTGGCTGGTCTGTGAGAGTGCAGGGAGGCTGCTGCCGCATACCAGCAGCAGCCTCTTCTGCCTGTGCAGGGGCCAGGGGGAAGCGATCACACTGATCACTCCCCCCTGTGGATTTGACCCTGGCTGGGGGGCCAAATCTATGGGGGAAAAAAGTAGTTTCAGTCATTTGCATAAAGGGCGTGGCCAGGCTGGACGCGATTAGGTCACGCCCCTGAAACTTTCAGCTGTGTGTGGAGTCACTGGCAAAGGGGGGGAGGGCCCCAAGTCTTAAGTGCCCTTGGCCCCCCGAAGCCATAATCCGCCCCTGACCATGTGGTATAGACGGTTCCACTAGGAGACATGGGCACTTTAAAAAATCAATAGTGTTGGCTGGCTCCTCCCTCTATGCCCCTCCTACCAGACTCAGTTTAGAAAATGTGCCCGGAGGAGCCGGTCACGCTTTGGAGAGCTCCTGAAGAGTTTTCTACTTTTATTTTACACGTTTGTTATTTTCAGTCAGGGCTGTTTGGCAACAGACTGCCTGCTTCTTGGGACTTAGGGGGGAGAACGGCCCAACTTCCTGAGAGTTAATGGTCCCATTTCTCTGCTGACAGGACACTGAGCTCCTGAGGGAGCCATTTGCAAACCACACCACAGCGCAGCGTACCCTCCTACAGCTGCCACCCCATAACAGAGCCAGAAGATGAAGAGTGGTGAGTACAACGCCAGCGTCCCGGTTAGCGCGGCGCCGACGGAAATGGCGGCACTAGGGCTGGAGCGCAGCTCTGACTGCAGGCTGCGCTTCAGGGGGCTCAGACAGACACACGCTGATGGTGTGTCCCGCTGTGAGGGGCGCGCTGAGCCTCCGCTAATGCCCACACTGGCCACAACGTACTAACAGGGGTTTTAACTCTTGGTTAGACATTTTTTACCTCAGGGCCAATATAAAAAATGCGGGAAGCAGCGCCATTACAGGGGGCGGGGCTTCACTCAGAGTGTATCCTACAGCTCTCCAGCGCCATTTCCCTCTGCAGCTCATACAGGCAGCATTCTAGTGTGTGTGTGTGTGTGTGTGTGTGTGTGTGTGTGTGTGTGTGTGTGTGTGTGTGTGTGTGTGTGTGTGTGTGTGTGTGTGTGTGTGTGTGTGTGTGTCCCTTTACAATCATGTCCAGGGACTGTGTGTCTTTGTACAGCGGAATGTCTCTCATCCCCTGGGGACTCACTACCCTGTACTCAGGATAGTGTTTACTCCCAGTCCAGTGGGGCTGAACCCCCATGGTTGGCCTCCATTAAAAGGATTATTTCAAATATTTCTACTAAGTGGTCTCATACTGAGAATTAGACAAAATTCTTACGGCAGTCTATGGATGAGCTGATAAATAGAGATTCAGCTTCCATGCCTGCGCCCCACACTCTCGCCATTTGCCCACAAAAGCGTACTGTGGCCCGAATCATGCAGGGTGATACTGATCATGAGGCTATCAGAGCTGTCCTACATATTCCTGACAAGACTGAAGATGAAGAGGAATCTTATTTTAACACTAAAAAGAAATCCTCAGCTACTTTCCCCGCTTCAAAGGAATTAAATGCCCTGTTTGAAGAGATGTGGGTGAACCCTGACAAAAAGTTTCAGATCCAAAAAAGGCTGATTTCTTCCTTTCCCTTTCCTGCGGAGGATAGGAAGAAATGGGAAAACCCGCCGATTGTGGACACATCAGTGTCCAGGTTGTCACGTAAGACAGTCTTACCGGTTCCCGGCGCCGCGTCCTTAAAGGACGCAGCTGACCGCAAGATTGAGACCACTCTCAAATCTTTATACACTGCGGCTGGGGTGGCCCAGAGACCCACTATAGCTTGTGCATGGATCACTAGGGCCATTGCTAAGTGGTCAGGTAACCTAATTGACGGCTTAGATTCCTTACCCAGGGGGGAGATTATTTTACTGCTACAGCATATTCAGGATTCTGCTAACTTTATGGTGGAGGTCTTAAAGGAAATTGGTTTGCTCAACGCACGCACTACTGCCATGGCAGTGTCAGTACGCAGGGGCTTTTGGCTATGAGTGTGGACTGCGGATGCGGATTCCAGGAAAGGCGTGGAAAGGCTACCATTCACGGGTGCGGCTCTTTTTGGAGATGAACTGGATACGTGGATATCGAAAGCTACGGCGGGTAAGTCTACATACCTTCCTTCCGCAGCAGCTAGGAAAACCTACACTGCTCCAACTCTGCAGTCCTTTTTGGACTGCAAAATTTTAAGGAAAATCCAAGGGTTCTTCTACAACCTTCCAAGGCGGTAAAAGTAAACCCAGAAAACCCACTGCTGCAGGTTCTCAGGAACAGACCTCCGGATCTGCTTCCTCAAAGCCTTCAGAATGACGGTGGACCGCACTGCCTGGAAGACAGGCAGGTGGGAGCCCGGTTACGTTATTTCAGTCACATATGGGCGACATCATGTCAAGATCCCTGGGTCAAAGATTTTATCGCACAGGGATACAGACTGGAGTTTCAGGAACTCCTACCTCCCAGATTCTTCAAATTTCGGCTTACCAGCTTCTCCAGAAGCAGGTTTGACTTTGCAGGCAGCGATTCAAAAACTGGTACAGACTCAGGTCATTGTTCCAGTTCCACTACACCTACAAAACAAGGGTTATTATTCCAACCTGTTTGTAGTACCGAAACAGAACGGTTCGGTAAGGCCCAATTTAAGTCTCAAGTCACTGAACCCGTACTTACGGGTGTTCAAATTCAAGATGGAGTCTCTGAGAGTGGTGATCTCAGGTCTGGAGGAGTGGGAATTTCTGGTGTCTCTCGACATCAAGGATGCGTACCTTCACATTCCGATTTGGCCGCCTCATCAGACAAATCTAAGGTTTACCCTGCAGGTCTGTCACTACCAGTTTCAGGCCCTGCCATTTGGCCTCTCCACGGCACCGAGGGTTTTCACCATGGTGATGGCAGAGATGATGTTTCTCCTTCGCAGACAGGGAGTGAACATCATACCATACCTGGACGACCTGCTGATAAAAGCGCCTTCCAGGGAGAGGTTGTTGGACAGCATTTCCCTCTCAACCAGACTTCTCCAGGATCACTGGTGGATTCTGAACCTACCAAAATCCAACCTGGAACCAAAACGGAGGCTTACGTTCCTAGGAATGATCCTGGATACGGAGGAACAAAAGGTGTGCCTTCCCTTAGAAAAGGCATTGGTAATCCAGTCAATGGTGCGGGATGTCCTAAAACCAACCCGGATATCGGTGCATCTGTGCATTCGCCTTCTGGGGAAGATGGTAGCCTGTTACGAGGCTCTGCAGTACGGAAGGTTTCATGCCAGGCCATTCCAGCTGGATCTGTTGGACAAATGGTCCGGATCACATCTTCACTTGCACCAGAGGATACGTCTGTCACCAAAAGCCAGGATTTCTCTTCTGTGGTGGCTCCGGACTTCTCACCTGACCGAGGGTCTACGGTTCGGGATTCAAAATTGGATTCTGCTAACTACGGACGCAAGCCTCAGAGGTTGGGGAGCAGTCATCCAAGGGGAACAGTTCCAAGGAAAATGGTCAAGTCAGGAAGCCATTCTTCCGATCAACATTCTGGAATTAAGGGCCATATACAACGCCCTTCTATAGGCATCGCATCTTCAAGATCAAGCCATTCAGGTTCAGTCGGAAAATGTGACGGCCGTCACATACATAAACCGACAGGGCGGAACGAAGAGCAGAGCTGCAATGTCAGAGGTAACAAAAATTCTCCTCTGGACAGAAAGACACGCGGTGGCTCTGTCAGCAATCTTCATTCCGGGAATAGAGAAATGGGAAGCGGACTTCCTCAGCAGACACAACCTTCATCCAGGAGAGTGGGGCCTTCACCCGCAGGTGTTCGAGTCCTTGACAAGTCGGTGGGGAATTCCACAGATTGACATGATGTCCTCTCGTCTCAACAAGAAGCTAAAGCGCTATTGTTCCAGGTCGAGGGACCCACAAGCAGTAGCGGTGGACGCTCTGGTGACTCCATGGGTTTACCAGATGGTTTACGTGTTCCCACCTCTTCCACTGATCCAAAGAATTCTCCAAATAATAAAAAGGGATAAGGTTCAAGCGATTCTCATTGCTCCAGATTGGCCGAGATGGGCCTGGTACGCGGATCTACTGGAGTTGCTTCTGGAGGACCCGTGGCCTATACCTCTGCGAGAGGATCTTCTGCAACAGGGGACGTTCGTCTATCAAGACTTACCGCGGCTATGTTTAACGGCATGGAAGTTGAACGTCAGATTTTAGCCCGGAAAGGTATTCCAAACAAGGTTATTCCAACCCTGATCCAAGCTAGGAAAGGGGTAACGTCTAAACATTACCACCGTATTAGGAAAAAATTTGTCTCATGGTGTGAAAACAGGAAATTTCCTGCAGTGGAATTTCAACTGGGACGTTTTCTCCTTTTTCTACAGTCAGGTGTGGATGTGGACCTACGTTTGGGCCCCTTGAAAGTCCAGATTTCGTCTTTGTCCATTTTCTTCCAGAAACAATTGACTTCCCTCCCTGAGGTTCAGAAGTTCTTGAAGGGGGTTCTGCACATCCAACCGCTTTTTGTGCCTCCCATGGCACCTTGGGATCTTAACATGGTGTTGCTGTTTCTGCAATCGGACTGGTTTGAACCTTTACAGGAGGTTGACGTTAAGTTTCTTACGTGGGAGACTGTCACACTGTTGGCCTTGGCTTCCACAAGGCATGTGTCCGAACTGGGGGACTTGTCTCACAAAAGCCCCTATTTGGTTTTTCATGAGGATAGAGCTGAACTCAGAACTTGTGAGCAATTTCTTCCTAAGGTGGTGTCTGCATTTCATATCAACCAACCTCTTGTGGTTCTGGTGCTTACTGACACCTCTGCTACCTCAAAGTCCCTGGATGTTGTGAGGGCCTTGAGGATCTACGTGAAGAAGACAGCTTGTCACAGAAAATAGCTGTTTGTTCTCTATGATCCCTAGAAAATTGGGTGTCCTGCTTCAAAGCAGTCTATTGCTCGATGGATCAGGCTTACCATCCAGCATGCTTATTCATCGGCAGGATTGCCGGTTCAGAAAGTACAGGCCCACTCTACTAGGTCAGTGGGTTATTCCTGGGCGGCTGCCCGGGGGTGTCTCGGCTTTATATGTCTGCCGAGCAGCTACTTGGTCAGGATCGAACACGTTTGCTAAGTTCTACAAGTTCCATACTTTGGCCTCTGAGGACCTTCAGTTTGATCAATCAATTCTGCAGGAACCTCAGCACTCTCCCACCTGGTTTGGGAGCTTTGGTACATCCCCATGGTACTAATGTGGACCCCAGTATCCTCTAGGACATAAGAGAAAATAGGATTTTAATTACCTACGGCAGAGGTTCCCAAACTCGGTCCTCAAGGCACCCCAACGGTCCTGGTTTTAAATGTATCCATGTCTGGCCACAGGTGACTTAATTAGCACCCTAGTCAATTTGATTTAACCATCTGTGCTGAGCCATGCCTATACCTAAAACCTGGACTGTTGGGGTGCCTTGAGGACTGCGTTTGGGAACCTCTGACCTACGGGTAAATCCTTTTCTCGTAGTACGTAGAGGATACTGGGCTCTCGCCCAGCGCTTCGTATTTCCTGTCCTGTTACTTAGTTAAGTATTATTGTTGGTTCAGCTGTTGCTGTTTCTGTTCAGTTTGGTTAGTTTGGCTTTCCTCTTGTTTGTGTGTGCTGGTTCGAATCTCACCACTGTTCAGTTAAATTCTTCTCTCAAAGTATGTCCTTCTCCTCGGGCACAGTTTCTAGACTGAGTCTGGTAGGAGGGGCATAGAGGGAGGAGCCAGCTCACACTATTGATTTCTTAAAGTGCCCATGGCTCCTAGTGGACCCGTCTATACCCCATGGTACTAATGTGGACCCCAGTACCCTCTACGGACTACGTGAAAAGGATTTACCGGTAGGTAATTAAAATCCTATTTTCTGGTATGAACCATGCTGCTATGCAAGGGGAGCAAATACATGTATATTTTTTCTGTGCAGGGTAAATACTGGCTGCTTTTGCATGTAGCCCACTGTTAGCCGCGGCTCGTGGAGGAGGCAGGTCCTGACTGTTGCCTAGCGACCGGGATGCTGCACCTCCTCCATCAGCCGGCACTTCCGGGTCCTGCCCTACGCGTAGCAACGCTACCGCTGGGGGGACTGGGAGCCGCGAGCGCCTATCAACCGGGACGCTAGACGCAGGCAGCGTTCCCGGTTGCTGGGCAACGAGTACAGCTCTGTATTGTGGATTTGCAGCAGCACAGCTGCATGTCCTTTCATTTATCTCATGACTGGGTTCTGATTGGTGCAACACCATTTATATTCCCTTCCTGGCCTCTCCCAATTCGGTGGTGATAGTTCCTGCTTTAGTATGAACCTGTCAGCGCGTATGAGATCCTGTCTGCCTGTGTTATATATATGACTCGGAGACCTTGCCAGACTGATTGACTGATAAGATCCAGCTAGCCTCGTATTAAGGTTTCTGTAGTCTCCACACAGACACTACTTTGCCTGCGTTTCTTTATTGTATATATCCTGTGCATTGTTGCATGTAATTCCAGTCTAGTTGTTTATAACATCTTTGAGCATTGTTGCTTTCATATTTATTACGTTGCTTATTACATCTTATGCATTGTTGCATTTACAATTATTCATATATTCAGTGTCGTTGCTTTCAACACCCTGTGCATTGTTATACATATGTGATGTGAATGATATAACGTCCGATCTGCCGGATCGGACGATATTGTTTATAGAGAAAAAGAGAGACTCTGTGTTGGGGCACGCTTAATAAAACTTAACTTTTAATTTGGAATATGATAAAATATAGTACCTTGACAAACACACACATATATATCTATACACCTATAGTCCTAAAAGAGAAGGACAAAATTTAAGGGAGATTCTGAATCTCTCTCTACTATTCTCATGAAAATCTAAAATTTGATTTTAATAAAGTAATAGATGAGATGATAGTGACACCTAAGATGAAAATATCGAAATTGATTTCAAACTAAGAAGAAAAAAACAAAGTTTCTGATAGGAATCACAATGGCATAGGATGTGACCACAGTTTGTAGTAAATTTTTAGATATAGGTATATTAACCAATGCCAAATGTGATAAATTTATCCTGGTATCCTAATAGAGGTAAATTGCCAATTCTAGCTTTCACGTCAGTAATAAGCGTATAAGGTAATATATGTAAATTCAGATAATGATATATTTAACAAGTCTGTAATCAGACACTTAAGAGAGGGAAAAAAAGGGGTGAAATTCAGTAGGGTCAAAGGTTGCTCCAACACTTCTGCTTTTCACACTTGGATACAGGTATCAATTACTGCACCCGATATTCCCTAGTAGTCTCCCACCTAGGTACTATTCAGGCTCCTCACTGCTTAGCTTCCAAGATCAGGCGAGATTGGGCGTAGCCAGAGAGATATGGCAGTAATATTACCTAGATTGTGAATGAGAGAGTGTATGGTTATTGGCACATACCAAGAGAGCACTTCTATTTTAATGAGTGCTGAATGAGTGAGGTATAGGAAACATTTAAGCACAAGGCCCGCCTCCTGTTGTTCGCCGCACTATATATGAATAGTGGACGAAGGGGCGGGTTGCCTGTGCTTATAGGAAAAAAAGAAAAAAAGTGAGAGGGATGAAATTACACAGGTATCTTAAAGTTTTCTTTGATATTCAAAGATTCAAAGTAGGGATCATAAGATCATATGTTATCCTAGGTGATAATTTGTATCTCTTGGAGTACCTGAGGTAAGTTTTGAAAATATATGAGGAGAACTGAATTACCAATATTGTAATATATTACTTGTTTATCACACTGATTGTCATTTAGTAAAAGAGAATGAAAAAGTTGACAAGAAAGAATAATTAAGCAATTTTACCTGTTGGTAGATCAAAGATTAAATATCAAATCTCAAATTTTCAAAATTTAACATAAATGATACGATACCAGGTAAGGTGGTGGGCTGAACCGTGCACTGTTCAGCACCACTTAACACAGACGGCCGTTTCACCTGAGGTGGCTTGTTCACTGTGACACAGTGAACAAGCCACCTCAGGTGAAACGGCCGTCTGTGTTAAGTGGTGCTGAACAGTGCACGGTTCAGCCCACCACCTTACCTGGTATCGTATCATTTATGTTAAATTTTGAAAATTTGAGATTTGATATTTAATCTTTGATCTACCAACAGGTAAAATTGCTTAATTATTCTTTCTTGTCAACTTTTTCATTCTCTTTTACTAAATGACAATCAGTGTGATAAACAAGTAATATATTACAATATTGGTAATTCAGTTCTCCTCATATATTTTCAAAACTTACCTCAGGTACTCCAAGAGATACAAATTATCACCTAGGATAACATATGATCTTATGATCCCTACTTTGAATCTTTGAATATCAAAGAAAACTTTAAGATACCTGTGTAATTTCATCCCTCTCACTTTTTTTCCTATAAGCACAGGCAACCCGCCCCTTCGTCCACTATTCATATATAGTGCGGCGAACAACAGGAGGCGGGCCTTGTGCTTAAATGTTTCCTATACCTCACTCATTCAGCACTCATTAAAATAGAAGTGCTGTCTTGGTATATGCCAATAACCATACACTCTCTCATTCACAATCTAGGTAATATTACTGCCATATCTCTCTGGCTACGCCCAATCTCGCCTGATCTTGGAAGCTAAGCAGTGAGGAGCCTGAATAGTACCTAGGTGGGAGACTACTAGGGAATATCGGGTGCAGTAATTGATACCTGTATCCAAGTGTGAAAAGCAGAAGTGTTGGAGCAACCTTTGACCCTACTGAATTTCACCCCTTTTTTTCCCTCTCTTAAGTGTCTGATTACAGACTTGTTAAATATATCATTATCTGAATTTACATATATTACCTTATACGCTTATTACTGACGTGAAAGCTAGAATTGGCAATTTACCTCTATTAGGATACCAGGATAAATTTATCACATTTGGCATTGGTTAATATACCTATATCTAAAAATTTACTACAAACTGTGGTCACATCCTATGCCATTGTGATTCCTATCAGAAACTTTGTTTTTTTCTTCTTAGTTTGAAATCAATTTCGATATTTTCATCTTAGGTGTCACTATCATCTCATCTATTACTTTATTAAAATCAAATTTTAGATTTTCATGAGAATAGTAGAGAGAGATTCAGAATCTCCCTTAAATTTTGTCCTTCTCTTTTAGGACTATAGGTGTATAGATATATATGTGTGTGTTTGTCAAGGTACTATATTTTATCATATTCCAAATTAAAAGTTAAGTTTTATTAAGCGTGCCCCAACACAGAGTCTCTCTTTTTCTCTATAAACAATACAGTATCATTGACTCTGGGTGCACCACCAACCACAACAAATTCCTTGAATACCATTCACAGGCATCTTTGATGTAAATGTACTGTTGGTCACAAGGGACAAATTTCATTAAGAGCCCCTGTCAAAAGAATATTTTAGTCCTGTGCGGCACCCAACCAACTTTTTCTCTGTTGATACATACGGATCGGACGATATATCAGGTGAACATCGGCAAGTGTGTACGGAGCCTAAGAAAAATACAAAGAAACTATTAGGAATATCTTCTTTGTATTATTGTAATCATTTTAATAGTCAAACCTGAATATTGGTCTATGACAGGTGAGGCAGTGCCTCCCCTGCCTATCTTTTCCTCGCATCTCTGATCAAAGCTCACCAAATTTCCAGCAGTATATACTGCTGCACCTGTGTATAATGCCCACAGTAACCCTCAGGCAGTGCCGTTTCTTGTGGCAGGTGAGCCGAAACCGCGTCATTCCACGAAACTCCGCCCCCCAAGCGGAGTACTATGGGTGGGAGTAGTGGGAGCAGAATATCAGCTCTGTCAGGCCCCCTTGAGAACAAGCATTCCCCTTGGGAATGAGCATGGATCCCAGAGCATGAAACCCCTGGCAACGAGCATGACGCCCAGCGCATGAAACCCCTGGCAACAAGCATGACGCCCAGCGCATGAAACCCCTGGCAACAAGCATGACACCCAGCCATGAAATCCCTGGCAACGAGTGTGACAGCCAGCGCATGAAACCCCTGACAACAAGCGTGACACCCAGCGCATGAAACCCCTGGCAACGAACATGACACCCAGTGGATGAAACCCCTGGCAACGAGCATGACACCCAGTGCATGAAACCCCTGGCAACGAGCATGACACGCAGTGCATGAAACCCCTGGCAACGAGCATGACACCAAGTGCATGAAACCCCTGGCAACGAGCATGACACCCAGTGCATGAAACCCCTTGCAACAAGCATGACACCCAGCGCGTGAAACCCCTGGCAACGAGCAGGTAATTTAAAAGTAATCAGAAGCTTTACTGTAGGGCATAATGTATCACGGGCATTGCGGTGTGTGGCATAATATGGTGCATGGGGCATTACTGTGTGAGGCTTAATATGGTGGAATTTAGTTTCTTTTCCTGTGGTGGCCGGGTCTGTTGCTGCAAGGTCAAAAACTGGGGTGTAAGGTAGTCTTTTCCTGTGAGACCACACCCATTTTAGTAAGACCATGCCAATTTTAACAAGACCACACCCCCTCACTTAATTTTTTTTTTTTTAATGCTCGCACTGGGCGTTATATTGTCGCTCGCACTGGGCGTTATATTGTCTAGAAACAGCCCTGCCCTCAGATTCATATATTGGGGTAAATCTACTAAAATGGGAGTTCTATGTAAAACCCCTTCTACACCAAAATCCCAGGTCTGACTCAGGATTTGGAACACGGTTCCAAGCCGGGTCAGACCCGGGACTTCCCCCATTTCACTGCAATGCCGATCCGGGATATTCCCGGATCGGCACCGTTTATTCCCGGACCCTGCATGCGGGGGGAGGACATGTCAAAGATTTTCATCGTAGATGTGCGTTTTTTCACACATCTACGATCAGATCTGAATTAGGCCCTAAGCCTTGGATGGCGATAAAGTGGATGGAGATAAAGCACCAACCAATCAGCTCCTAACTGTCATTTTTTAAACAAATATTCATGAAGCAGTGAAAAGTGTGGAGAAGTGAGTTAGTGGAGAAGTTGCCCATGGCAACCAATCAGCATTGAAGTAACATTTATAATTTGCATACTATAAAATTATACAGAGCTGCTGATTGGTTGCCATGGCAACTTCTCCACTGGCTCACTACCCCACTCTTATCACTGCTTAATGAATAGACACCATACAGCCTGTAACATGGCAGGAGCTGATTGGCTGGTACTTTATCTCTGTCCAATTTATCTCTCTCCAAGGCTTAGTACATAGACCAGTGGTCTCCAACCTTAATTGAGCTACTTTCGTAAAATAAAACCTCTGAAGGAGCTACCCCCTCTCCCCAATGCGCGTGCGTTCCTGCGGACATGGGTGTGGCCTCACAAAAGTGGGTGTGGCCTCACAACGACAAGTAATGCTTCCCCCCATAGTGCCAGATACACAAATAATGCCCCTCAGCAGCAGTGGCGGATTTAGCGGGGGGCGATTAGGGCGAACGCCCCCCCTACACATACCGGCACCGGGATGGAGGCCGGGTCCCGCCGCGGTGTTGGGAAAGAGGTGGAGAGCGGTGCAGCGCGGCGGGGGAAGGGGAGAGAGAGAGAGCGTCCTCACGCGCATACAGCAGCTGAGCGGCCTCTGTTCTGACCGCGCCCCCTCCTTCCTGTACGCGCGTCAGGACGCTCTCTATCTCTCCCCGTCCCGCGCCGCGCTGCCCGCTCTCCACCTCGTTCCCAATGCCGCGGCACCCGGCCTCCATCCGACTCCTCATGCTGGTGTCACTGTCTGCCAGCCATGTCTCCTACCCTCCAAACTTTAAGTAAGTGTGTGTGTGCCCCCTCTGTGTTCCATGTCTCCCCCCTCCGCTCCTAGCTAAAGTGCCTGTGTTCCATGTCTCCCCCCTCCGCTCCTAGCTAAAGTGCCTGTGTTCCATGTCTCCCCCTTCTTCTCCTAAGTAAAGTGTATGTGTCCCTGCATTATTTTGGCTCATTCAGTGTACTGTAATGTGAATTTCGGCTCATTCTACATGCAGTAAATAATGTGAATTTTCGGCTCATACATTGTGCTATAATGTGAATTTTGGCTCATTCTGCGTGCTATAATGTGAATTTCGGCCCAGTCAGTGTGCTATAATGTGAATTTCGGCTCATTCAGTGTGCTATAACGTGAATTTTGGCTCATTCTGCGTGCTATAACGTGAATTTTGGCTCATTCTGCGTGCTATAACGTGAATTTCGGCTCATTCAGTGTGCTATAACGTGAATTTTGGCTCATTCTGCGTGCTATAACGTGCATTTCGGCTCATTCTGCGTGCTATGATGTGCATTTCGGCTCATTCTGCGTGCTATGATGTGCATTTCGGCTCATTCTGCGTGCTATGATGTGCATTTCGGCTCATTCTGCGTGCTATGATGTGCATTTCGGCTCATTCTGCGTGCTATGATGTGCATTTCGGCTCATTCTGCGTGCTATGATGTGCATTTCTGCTCATTCAGTGTGCTATGATGTGCATTTCGGCTCATTCAGTGTGCTATAACGTGAATTTTGGCTCATTCTGCGTTCTATAATGTGAATTTCGGCTCATACAGTGTGCTATAATGTGAATTTCGGCTCATTCAGTGTGCTATAATGTGAATTTTGGCTCATTCTGCGTGCTATAACGTGAATTTTGGCTCATTCAGTGTGCTATAATGTGAATTTCGGCACATTCAGTGTGCTATAATGTGAATTTCGGCTCATTCAGTGTGCTATAATGTGAATTTCGGCTCATACAGTGTGCTATAATGTGAATTTTGGCTCATTCTGTGTGCTGTAGAAACAGAATTTGTCGGCAGATAAGAACCACTTGGCCCATCTAGTCTGCCCCTTTTTTTTTTTACATAATTTTTTATCTCTAACCTTATCTGATCCTTATTTCTTTGTAAGAATATCCTTATGTCTATCCCATGCATGTTTAAATTGCCCTACTGTCTACACATCGTGCTATAATGTGAATTTTGGCTCATTCTGCGTGCTATAATGTGAAATTTGGCTCATTCTGCGTGCTATAATGTGAATTTCGGCCCAGTCAGTGTGCTATAATGTGAATTTCGGCTCATTCAGTGTGCTATAACGTGAATTTTGGCTCATTCTGCGTGCTATAACGTGAATTTCGGCTCATTCAGTGTGCTATAACGTGAATTTTGGCTCATTCTGCGTGCTATAACGTGAATTTGGGCTCATTCTGCGTGCTATAACGTGAATTTGGGCTCATTCTGCGTGCTATAACGTGCATTTCGGCTCATTCTGCGTGCTATGATGTGCATTTCGGCTCATTCTGCGTGCTATGATGTGTATTTCGGCTCATTCTGCGTGCTATGATGTGCATTTCGGCTCATTCTGCGTGCTATGATGTGCATTTCGGCTCATTCTGCGTGCTATGATGTGAATTTTGGCTCATTCAGTGTGCTATAATGTGAATTTCGGCACATTCAGTGTGCTATAATGTGAATTTCGGCTCATTCAGTGTGCTATAATGTGAATTTCGGCTCATTCGGTGTGCTGTAGAAACAGAATTTGTCGGCAGATAAGAACCACTTGGCCCATCTAGTCTGCCCCTTTTTTTTTTTTTTTACATAATTTTTTATCTCTAACCTTATCTGATCCTTATTTCTTTGTAAGAATATCCTTATGTCTATCCCATGCATGTTTAAATTGCCCTACTGTCTTATCCTCTACCACCCCTGATGGAAGGAATGGCGATTCGCCAGTCTGTATCACCAGTGCGCAGGGTTCTCTCCACTAACTGGCAACATTTTATTAGTAATGGCAACAATAGGAAATTTAGAAGCGAACGGGAAGGGCATTACTAAGTGGGAGGGGCTATGATTAGGGGGAGGAGTCATAATTCTTAAACCGCCCCCCCCCTAAAAGTTAAGTCTAGATCCGCCACTGCTCAGCAGTGTCAGATATACAAATAATGCCTCCCAGCAGTGCCAGATACACAAATAATGCCCTCAGCAGTGCCAGATACACAAATAATGCCCCCAGCAGGGCCAGATACACAATTAATGTACTCAGCAGTGCCAGATACACAAATAATGCCCCCAGCAGTGCCAGATACAATTCCCCCCGCAGTGCCATTTAAAATGCCCCCCCCCGCAGCGCCAGATAAAATGTTCCCGCGCAGTGTCCGATACAGTGCCCCACAGAATGCTAACCCTTGCTGGCTTCTTCTACTGCCGCCGGTGCTGCTCCTCCCATATGAGGGACGGAGGGGGGAGGAGAGTGCAGCACGTGCCTCTCCTGTGATGTCCGGAGAGCGGCTGCCGTGAGGATTACAGAGTCTCCGGCGGCTGCGGGCATTTAAAATATGGTGCCGGTAAGTGAGCCAATCAAAACTCTCGGCCCGGCAGCCACTGCCGGTCCACAAGCTCTGATTGGCTGACGGCCGGCACAATATTAAAAATGAAGGGAGGAGCAGCACCGGCGGCAGTGACTGCCCAAGCCCGTGCACTCTATGAGCTACTGAAAATACTACGGCGAGCTACCTGTTGGAGATCACTGACATAGACCCTGTGTGTTCGGACACGTTTCCATCATAGCCAGCAATAACTTTATCAGCAGTTTGTGCTAGTGGGATTGGGGCAGATGCCTAGCCTTCTCTCCCCATGAGACCTGTCACTCAGATTCTTATGCTTGGTCATTTTCTTGCTTCCGGTGTTCACTTGCTGCCTAATATGTCCCACCACTTCACAGGTGCCATTGTAATGAGATAATCACCTGTCAGTGATTTTTATTGTTATGGCCGACCAGTATACATACCACGTTCAGATAATGAGGGTGGCAACTGAACTGCCCTCGCACCGCACAGCCGCAAGCTGCCTGTGGACAGAGATAGCGTTCAGACACTGTAGGTGCAAAAGGGGTGCAGCTCTTCCTGTGTCACTTGTTGTCTCCCCCCTTGACCCCGCATCCATCCCCTCCACTGATTACCATCATTTCCTGATCTCTGTCTCCCCCCTGTATTGTGTGTGTGTGACTGTATTTTCCCTCTCAGCTTTCCCGCAACCTTCTTCATATTACTGCCTTGCCCCAAAAATCCTGCAGGGAGTAACATGAGTATTGTATTGTAGAATATTTGCCCTATAGTGCAGGTAAGCGGTATCCGGACTCTGGGTCGACACCAATTAAGTCGACACCCATTGGCCGACAGTGGCTAAGTCGACACTAGAAATAGGACAACGATGAACAAGCTTGACATGCAAAAAGGTCACCATGATTTTTTCACATTTTTGTTTTATTTGGACTTTTTCACACTTTACGATCCACGTGGATTACAATTGGAACGGTAACCTGTGCCGAGCGCAGCGGTACCGGAGCGAGGCACCTTGCCCGCAGCATGGTGAGCGAAGTGAGCCATGCAAGGAGACACGGTGCACGAATTGGGGTTCTAATTGGGGCACTAATTGGGGTTCCCGGTCATTTGACGGAGAAAACGATACAAAAAAAACATTAAAAACTCATATCGACCTTTTTTCATGTCGACCTTGTTCGACCTAATGGCCGTGCCAACCTATTTCTAGTGTCGACCTAGCCACTGTCGACCAATGGGTGTCGACCTAATTGGTGTCGACCCTGATTCCCATACCCCAGGTAAGCACCTGAAGAAGGCAAAACTCCCTGGCTTTTGTCAGTGTAGGTTTCCCCTGTGAACAGTATTATTGTGGTAGACTACTTTTGCCATCGATGGGGGGAGAACCAGACAGTTTCCCTCCATCGATGGCATGTGATAAAGCTAAATATTTATCTTATATAAAACCCTTTATGAGGTCTAAGAACACTGTACGCTATTTACGTATGGAGTACCGTAAGGGTACGCTCGTTGCGTAACGATCGCTTAGCCGTGGTCGAGACGCTCAAGCGTCACGTTCGCTCACGGCCAAGAGATCACAGGCAGGCACGCTATTGGCTGCCGACTAACGTAATGGTTCGCTATAGCGTAGCGGACGCTCGGGACCACGAGGAGATCACCAGCGGCGCTGACGCTCACAATGTTAAACCTTTATATCTAAACCATAAACAATGTAATATGCTGTAAAACCTTAGTGTAGAGATAGGGTGTAGATGCAACACAGTGTAACCTTATTAACTTAAAAGCTGTTTGAGCGTCACCGACGCTCTGAGAATACTGAACACTATAAGAAATACACAGATACCGTGCTTAGGGTCCAACGCCTAATATATATATATTATGAATGTTATACTTGCAAAAGAATTAATACAATACAAGTCATACACTACAATATAACATAGACTACCTAACCAGATAACTACACATGAAATACAATACAATACTATTACGTTTAAGAGAATACGAGAGAAAGAGAAGAGAGAGAGAAATGGCCCATAACCACAAGAAAGACAATATGATTGCGGAGAAAACTTACGCACAAAGGAAACGATCGCATGCGCCTCTGGACATCCAGCTCCCGATTTTCAGCAATGATAACCGTTGAAGAGTGAGAGCTGGATGTGATCGGCTTGTCTATTTATGCCCCACACACAATACAATTCAATGGTCCCTACAATCTCATTGTTCATTGGACACAGGAATTCCTCCTCGCATTATAACAAAAGGTCATAGGTTGATTCATACAGGTGGGCTGTGACTATTTCCAACAGCTCAGGTGGGAGGGAAACTGGGTTTCCCGCCGCATGGATAAGTAAGTGCAAATACAGTAAATGTTCATAAACTTCTTATGTCCATAACTATTCGCACGAGCGATTAATCCGCTTCAAACCAACACCGGAATATTGCTAATTAAATACTCTTCCGATGGGTACTAAACACCACTGTATTACTCCTGTCTGACCCTTCGTATCAAACAAAGAGGGATTTCTCTGTTCACGAACATTCTATATTAACCAAACTTTCAGAATCTATCAAAGGGACCATGATCTATAAAATACATTATATAGTGAAAATATGTAACGAATGAGTCGCACGCTACGATCACATAAACTCTACCGTAAATACGCATACCGTGCACCTGCGGGTGCCCGCGACTGTGAGTATGCGCACGTACGGGAGAGCGTACGCATGCGCAGCACGGACCTGTGTGAGGTGCAAATATGGTAGTGTGCATAGAGATATTTTTCTGACTTTGACAGTCCACCCTTTGGCAGTCAACAATAACTGCCACCTTCTAAAACATTTCAAAAAGAGAAAAATATATGTCAGGGGTTAATACATTTACATGGTTGGGTAGGGGAGGAGAGGAGAAGGTAGGAAAAGGGTATGACCTAGTGAGATAGCAGAAGCATGTGTGTATGAATCCGTGCTT
The DNA here is from genome assembly GCF_028390025.1 of Pseudophryne corroboree. NCBI lineage: Eukaryota > Metazoa > Chordata > Amphibia > Anura > Myobatrachidae > Pseudophryne > Pseudophryne corroboree. Next base: position 769,978,385 of record NC_086446.1, read on the forward strand.
GGGGGTCATGTATCATCGTGCCGTACGTGTTTTAAATCAAGCTTCGAGGTATTGCGAAGTATACATTTGAATTCCTTCTTATCCCGTGATACGGGTCTGTGGATGGGCTGTCAAACTTTACCGAGCTCTTTTCGGCTTTGGTTGTAACAAAATGGGGGAGATATGTGATTGCTGATATCTGTGCCTGTATTCCCTATCGACTATGTGTGTCATTACCTGAGGGTTGTAGAAATGAAGAAAAGACATAATTACGGTAAATGCGGTGGTATTCTATGTCAGGTAAATGTACATTCGTCGATTGAGGTCTTGTTTGGTGTCTGTTGAATGCAGTCTTCTTTGTGCTTTTGCCCATAAGGTGCGAGCAAAAGCTGTCAATGTCCATAGATTTACAAAAGTGTTGGGCTAGCGTAATTTTAAAATTTCTAGGGAAACTGGGGATCCATGGCATAGTTCATCAAAAATCTGTGTATCAGGTTGTCAAAACTTCATCTTTAATCCATCTGTTGTCTGTATATCGGCTCATCAAATTCCTCGTCCAAGTGGGTCTTTTTACCTTGGAGGAAACGGAAAAACAGGTGAAAGAAACGGACCGTAGAAATCGCATTTTCATCACATCATTGTTTCTACATTTGGGTCATAAATCAGATCCATGGGAATTACAGTTTCCTCACTCCTTAAACTCATTACCCTAGTACGACGATTGCACCTCATTAAAGCCTGACCGCATCTAAATATCAAACCAATCGTTATGATAACACCTAAGATACATAGGAGAAACTTCCCAACATCCATTATGACTCCTTGAGCCCAGTCTCCTAAACCAGAGAACCAATTTCGCGGGTTCAACCATGACACCCAACCAGTCAGCTCATTACCTACAGCAGCAAGAGTGAGATTGTGTCTCCTGCGAAATTCCCACTTCAGTTGGAGAATATCGTCCATCTTTTGGTCTATGACCTCGACCGGATCCTCGGTGCTATTCGTAATATATGTGCAACATTTCACGCCGTATTGTGTTGCCAGTGTGACACAATATCCGCCTGTCACTGCTGTGAGGTAATTAAGAACCATTCTATGCTGTACCAGTTCTGTTTTATAAGCCTGAAGTTCTCTTCCAGTATACCTAAACGTGTCATCATACATTTCAGTGATATTATCTAACAAATTGGTGAGCGCAGATATGTATTTATAATTCAACACTCCTCTAGCGGTGCGAGTGATATCTAACGCGATTAGAAACTGAATCCCGGTGGATTCATGGATCATGTCAGAGGCCGGATGCTCTGTTCTTTCTATCAGGTGCCGTTTAACTACGTGCTCGTAATGGGTGTGAGTATAAGGAGTTTGGGCAACACGGTGTATGTCTTTCATTTTGTCATGTGATACAGTCATTACTTCAGGCAGTACTTTTCCAATATAACACAATCCTTCAGAGTTTGGGGCAAGCCACTTATACGCCTTTCTCCCGCATATGAAATATGCATCATCGGGGAGAACATATGGGACGGAGTAGGACATAACCATATTACACACCTTCCATGTGAAATCTCCTAACCCTAATTCTTCCATCTGCTTAGTACACGTATCAGGTTGTACGATATGTGCACAGTATCCTGGTGATACCTCTCCAACTCTCGTAATCCTATTTCCTAAGGTATACCTATATCGGAAAGATTTTCCTCTACTGGCTATGTGGCGTATAAGCTCTGTATCTGTAGGCATTCTATCTGCTCTATGCGAAAAGGTCATGGTTTGATTACTCCATGACACTTCCCAATTTCCCGGCTTTCGGGGATTGGAGATGTTAAAACATAATAGGGACCTATCCACATGGTATTGGTGGAGCTTCAAACTAGGAGGGCTGGAGATATTAAACCTCCTGTCCACCGGTCTCCCACCACTTAACTCAAGTACCTCCCCTAACGTTAAAGGAAATGGTACTAGCCCTGATTTGCTATGACCTTGAGGTACTTGAGAGCATACCCAACAATCTGTTTTATTTAACACACTACCCACTAAGGAGTGATAGTCACTCAATGGATGCCGGTCCATATGGATATTAAAACTGGATTGGCATTTCTTTATGCACCCATCCTCAATGACATTGTTACAGAGCCGACAGATACAGTTTTCTTCAGCTAACAATCCTTCACAATTCCTTCTATGGTCAATGCTATCGGATCGTTTTCTGATACTCGCCTTTACTTGTTGGTTACGTTGTTCTTGGAAAACTACGCCTCCATCTTTATCATCAGAACCCATTCCAGAACCTCTCTCGACCTCCATGGTACTCTCGCCGGAACAGACTGCTCTGGTCAACATCATGGTCAACAGGAAAATCCGGATCACAGTCTCTTGGGGCAAGTCCATCTTGTAGGAGGAAACGGAGAAGAATGAGAAGGGGGAAAAAATAATTTGAGGGAGAGGGGATGGGAAGTTGGAGAAAAACAATAAAAGGGAACAGGGGATCGACAACTGCTTTTGGTCTTGTGATTTTCAATGCTCAGGTGCCGCCTCAATCTTCCTGGAACAGACACTCCAGTGATACAACCTCTACCGTCTGTTCCTTATCACGGGACCTCTCTGGATCAGCAACCTTCTTACAGTGGGACGAATGAACCCAAGTCTCTCTCTCAGCAACCTTCAATGCTGTAGTGCTAGTCAATAAGACCTGGTATGGTCCTTCCCATCTGTCAATAAGGCAACCTGAGCGTAGAAAATTCCGTATCATTACATAATCCCCAGGTTCAATGTCATGACAATTACTATCTGGTAAATCAGGAATCACCAACTTCAAATTATCATTTTGATTCCTTAGCTGTTTACTCATGTTAATCAAGTACTTTACAGTCACTTCATTGTTACACTTCAAATCATCCTGAGGGTTAATCATAACATGCGGTTGTCGACCAAACAAGATTTCAAAAGGTGACAGATTAAGAGGGGACCTGGGAGTGGTTCTGATGCTGTACAGTACAATGGGTAAAGCTTCTGGCCATGTCAATCCTGTCTCTGCCATAACTTTACTCAGTTTATTTTTAATAGTGCTGTTCACTCTTTCCACTTTCGCACTCGCCTGTGGACGGTATGGAGTGTGCAGCTTGCTATCAATTCCCATCAATTTACACATTCCTTGAAAGACATCACCTGTAAAATGGGTACCCCTATCACTTTCAATTATTCTAGGGATACCATATCTACATACAAATTCCTGCACAATTTTCTTAGCAGTAAACATAGCGGTATTTGTGGCCGCAGGAAATGCTTCGACCCAATTTGAGAAAACATCTATACAAACAAGTACATATTTCAAATTTCGACAAGGGGGTAATTGAATGAAGTCAATCTGTATTACCTGGAAAGGGCCGCCTGCAGGTGGGATATGAGATGGTTCTGTTGGTATTGCCTTTCCGATGTTCTTTCTCAAACAGGTAAGGCATGACATTGCTCTCTTACTTGCATGAGATGAAAATCCTGGGGTGCACCAATATGCTCTTACCAACTTGCACATTCCCTCCTTGCCCAGATGAGTCAGCCCGTGTGCTGCCTCAGCTAAACATGGAAGATATGCTCTGGGGGCCACCGGTTTACCTTGTCCATCCGTCCAGAGTCCTGAGGACTCCTGGCCATATCCCTTTGCCTTCCAAACTGCCTTTTCCTGTGTGGAACACAAATTTTGCATCTCACACAACTTCTGTGTGTTGATGGTATTAAATACCATCAGTTGTGTGGTGTCTGTCTGTCTGGGTGTACCAGCTGCTAACTTAGCAGCTTCATCTGCTCGGCTGTTACCAAGTGATACTGGGTCTTGGCTATATGTGTGTGCTTTACACTTGATAACAGCCACTCTGTCGGGTTCCTGTATCGCTGTTAGAAGCCTTTTGATGTGAGCTGCATGCGCTATCGGTGTACCAGCTGCCGTCATGAAATTTCTGAGGCGCCATAGGGCTCCGAAATCATGGACTACCCCGAATGCGTATCTAGAATCGGTGTAGATATTGGCTGATTTGCCCTTAGCCAATTCACATGCTCTGGTTAGGGCGACCAGTTCAGCAACCTGGGCTGAGTGAGGTGGGCCTAGCGGTTCCGCTTCTATGGTGCCTTGGTCATCTACGACTGCGTATCCAGTACACAAGTCTCCCGAGTCTGACTGTCTATGACAACTACCGTCTGTGTAGAACGTAAGTTCTACATCTTCCAGTGGGTTGTCACTGATGTCAGGCCTTGCGGTAAAATTTTGGGTCAAATATTCCATACAATCATGTGTGTCTTCCTTTGTGTTAAATTCTCCTTCCCCACCACTCTCATCCTCCACCCTTTGTGCCTGTCCAGGCACACCTGGGAGATATGTTGCAGGATTTAATGCACTGCATCTCCTTATGGTGATGTTTACGGGGGCCATTAGTGCCAATTCCCATCTTGTAAACCGCGCTGATGAGACGTGTCTGGTTTGGGCAGAATTCAGCAAGGCTGACACTGCATGTGGTGTATGAATTGTGAGGTTGTGACCTAGCACTACATCTTCGCTTTTCATTACTAGCAATGCTATCGCAGCAACGCTTCGCAAGCATGTGGGGAGGGATCGCGCTACCGTGTCTAGCTGAGCGCTGTAATATGCTACTGGCCTGCTGGCATCACCGTGTTTTTGGGTTAGTACGCCTGCCGCGCAACCAGCACTTTCTGTTCCGTATAGTTCAAAGGGTTTCCCATAGTCTGGCATACCTAATGCTGGTGCCTGCGTTAGGCACTGTTTAAGTCTCTCAAATGCTGTCTCAGACTCGTCTGTATGCGAAATCCGATCAGGTTTGTTTGAGGAGACCATCTCCTGCAAGGGTAACGCTAGAATGGAAAACCCTGGGATCCAATTACGGCAATACCCACACATTCCTAAAAATGTTCTGATCTGTTGCTGGGTTCGTGGCAGAGTCATGTCTCTAATTGCTTGAATTCTATCAGCGGTCAGGTGTCTCAGTCCTTGTGTTAGACAGTGTCCCAAATATTTTACCTTAGTTTGGCATAATTGCAACTTGTCTTTGGAAACCTTGTGTCCTGTGTCTGAAAGATGAAACAGGAGCTGTTTCGTATCCTTCAGGGATGCTTCCAATGAATCAGAACACAGTAGTAGATCATCCACGTACTGTATTAATACTGATCCACTCACTGGTTGGAAAGACTGTAAACAATCATGCAAAGCCTGGGAAAATATACTTGGACTATCTATGAATCCTTGTGGTAATCGAGTCCATGTGTATTGGACTCCTCTGTATGTAAATGCAAACAAATATTGACTGTCAGGGTGCAGAGGTACCGAAAAGAAAGCGGAGCAGAGGTCAATAACAGTGAAAAATTTCGCAGTGGGAGGGATTTGCATTAGGATGACAGCTGGATTTGGCACTACGGGGAACTGACTCTCAACTATTTTGTTAATCCCCCTTAGATCCTGCACTAGCCGGTAACCCCTCCCCCCACTCTTTTTAACAGGGAAGATGGGACTATTGGCAGTGCTGGACGTTCTTACCAGAATGCCCTGTTGTAGCAAGCGCTCTATTACTGGGTAAACTCCTAATTCCACCTCTGGCTTCAGAGGGTACTGTGGGATTTTTGGAGCTATCCTACCATCTTTTACTTGTACAACTACCGGAGCTACGTTTGCCATTAATCCAGTGTCCTGTCCATCTTTAGTCCAAAGTGACTCTGGTATCTGAGATGTCATTTCTTCTACTTGGGAGGGAGTCCTATTTGTCATAATGGTATGTGACATTAATTTTGATGGGGAGTCTAACATGTCTCGCACTTCCTGAGCGTGATTCTCAGGTATGTCCAAGAATACACCTTCAGGAGTACAATAAATGACGCACCCCATTTTACACAGTAAGTCTCTTCCCAGGAGATTAGTCGGTGCCGATGCAGCCAGCAAAAAGGAATGCTTGGTATGTAAAGGCCCTATTGTAATCTCGGCTGGTTTGCTAACAGGGTAGTGCTGGACTACTCCCGTTACCCCTATGGCTGGAATTGTCTTACCAGTGGTGCTCATGCCCACTGTCGAATTTATCACTGATTTGGCCGCCCCTGTGTCTACAAGAAAGTTTAATGATTTACCAGCTACATTGATTGCAATTTCTGGTTCACTCCCAAGACTTGCAATCAATTTTACTGGCTGCAGATTACAGGTATGGCCACACCCCTATTGGGTATGGTGACCTCCCTGAATCCCGCTGGCAGCAACTACTTGTGAAGGGGTGAAATGGGAACTACCAGTGGCTTGCCAGTCTCTGTTCGGGGGGTATCTTTTTGTTTCCCCTGTATGTGGCTCATAACTCCGTCTCTGCGGACCTTGCTCCCAATGTCGTGTGTCGTGTCGTTGTCTAGGGGGTTGGTATGATCTTTGCGAATTTTTCGCTCTACAGTCTCGTGCTATGTGTCCCTGTTTATGACAAAAATAACATGTTACCACCTTTGACTTACCCACAGGGTTTGGTGATATAAACACAGGCTATTTTGTGGTCAGGGCCTGTATACTTACTGACATTAACTTATCACCTTGCGACTCCCTGTGTCTGGTGATATTCCGGTCGTGATCAATAGCAGCCTCTCTCAAAGTAGCCACCGACAGACCTCGCCAACATGGTTGTGTGGTCTGTACCCTAGTCTTTAATGCCTCTTTTAAACCATCCATTAGCACAGATACTGCTACTTCTTGATGATTTGCATTGGTCCTAATGTCCTCTATGCCAGTGTACTTTGCCATTTCTAATAATGCCCGGTGAAAATAATCAGCAGCTGTTTCTGATTCTTTTTGTTTAATGGAAAAAATTCTATTCCATTTGGCTACAGCTGGGAAATACTCCTTTAACTGTAAATTTATTCTTTTTACGTTATCTTTGTTGTACACATCTGTAAGAGGTACATCCTGATCCAGTCCACAGTCAGCTAAAAATTGAGCTGCGTCGACATTGGAGGGTAAACATGCCCTCAGCAATACCTGCCAATCTTTGTTATTGGGCTCTAAAGTGTTTCCTAGGTCTCTGATGTATTTTTGGCTAGCAACTAAGTCTTTTCTGGGGTCAGGGAATTCAGACACTATGGTCCTTAATTCCATTCGGGAAAACGGGCTGTACATGGCAATGTTCCTAACAGGAGTGACTCCTGAAGTGTCCGTTTTCCCATTTGGCACTACTATTACCTTAACAGGATTAACTCTAACAACATCATTCTGTGTAGGTTCTACAGTCTGTGGTGAAATAGTCTCAGCATAGTGTATGGTGCCGTACTTACCCGTTGATACGACCTCACCTGTCCCTCCGCTAGGGGGCTTTGTTACTAATCTTATGGGTTGGGCCGTGCCTACTGTCGTTTCTGATATGGTGGCTGCTAGAGAGAGCGCCGATATTGTTGCCGATTCGTCTTCCTGATCACACTCCTGGGGAAAGTTCAAAACAGGGTACAACTTGCACGGGTTAATACTTGCATGGGTTAACTTATTAACATTATCCTTAACATTTATACAGTTGCTAAGTGCCTGTTTGTTACCCCCTGATGCGTCATTCTCCGCAACCAATTTCTCTCCTGGTATGTATGGTGGCGGCGGGGCCGTGGCTATCAGTTTTCTGATAGGGCCAGATCCCGCCGCCTGAGCCAATCCTCTCTGTATTTCACCCTCCTGTTGCCATAGCTGCAAATAATCATAATGTTGGATTCGTCTCTTTGCTGATTTAATGAGACATATCCTTCTCCTTAAATTCGTTAACACTTCTGGGCTGAAGCTACCTACTCTTGGGAATTTCTCCCTGTCATGTACAGTCATTTTCTCCCATTCATCACATAAAATTTCTGTGTGCCTTCCGTATTTTTCACACATTACGTACCTTGCCGACCCGACTGGTCGGTTTACAGAATCAACCCGAACCGAGGTTGATCGCCCCCTTCTTGAACAACTGGCCCCCATAATTTGCAGGTGTTGCTAACCCTTAAAAAAACCAAAATATTCAAAGATAGGTTGACGGTGAAGTTTACCGAGCACCTCTATCACTGACCTGGTTTGGGAGTGTTGTGGACTCGGGGCTTCTTCCGATGACCGGGAAGAGGAACCGCCACTGGGTCGTAGTAGAGATGGCCGGATGTAGGTCTTCCTCATGCAGAACTAAGACGGCAGGCGGGAGGCCCAGAGGAATTCTTGTAGGTCTCCTGTAAGACAAGACTTGTAGAAATAATGAAGGCTGGGGTACTGAGATATTGGAGACACTGTGGTACTGAAGGCACTGAGGTACTGGGAGTACAGGGAGTGCTGGGAGACCCTTGGAGGCACGGAGGTGTTTGGAGGCACGGAGGTGCTTGGAGGCACGGAGGTGTTTGGAGACACCGAGGTGTTTGGAGGGACGAGGTGCTTGGAGGCACGAGGTGCTTGGAGACACGGAGGTAACTGGAGGCACGGAGGTGCTTTGAGGCGCGGAGGTGCTTGGAGGCACGGGGTGCTTGGAGGCACGAGGTGCTTGGAGGCACGGAGGTGCTTGGAGGCACGGAGGTAACTGGAGGCACGGAGGTAACTGGAGGCACGGAGGTAACTGGAGGCACGGAGGTGCTTGAGGCGCGGAGGTGCTTGGAGGCACGAGGTGCTTGGAGGCACGAGGTGCTTGGAGGCACGGAGGTGCTTGGAGGCACGGAGGTGCTTGGAGGCACGAGGTGCTTGGAGACACGGAGGTAACTGGAGGCACGGAGGTGCTTGTAGGCACAGGATGCTTGGAAGCACAGGTTGCTTGTAGGCACAGGATGCTTGGAAGCACAGGTTGCTTGTAGGCACAGGATGCTTGGAAGCACAGGATGCTTGCAGGGACAGGATGCTTGGAAGCACAGGATGCTTGCAGGGACAGGATGCTTGGAAGCACAGGATGCTTGCAGGGACAGGATGCTTGGAAGCACAGGATGCTTGCAGGGACAGGATGCTTGGAAGCACAGGATGCTTGCAGGGACGAGGGAGCTCTGGATCATAGCTTCCACAGGAGAAACGAAGATACTCAGGCATCGGATCTCTGCCTGGTATCTGATTTTAAATTCCCCGCCCTAGCCTGATTGGCGGAGCAGGCAGGTGACGTCAGACCTGCTCCGCCTCCTTGCCCTTGCTTGTGATGGCGGCGCCCTTGCTTCCGGGAAGCCGCCGGAGAGCAGCGCCGACCCGCCGCTGAAGCCGGAGACTGACAGGGGAAGAGAGGCGCCGGGCAGACCAGGCCACCCGCAGGGACAAGCGCGGTCGCCGCTGCCCGAGGTTCGTGACAGTACCCCCTCCTCCAGGAGTGGCCCCTGGACACTTCCCGGGCTTAGTCGGATGTCTGGAGTGGAAGATCCGAATCAGACGAGGAGCCGTTACTTCAGTAGCCCCAATCCAACTTCTCTCCTCAGGTCCATAACCCTTCCAGTCCACCAAGTACTGTAATTTTTTATGAAGATAACGAGAGTCCAGAATAGCTTTGATTTCAAACTCCGCTCCAGCTTCTGCCACTACGGACGTTGGCCTTGGGAGTGCTGAGTGGAATCGATTCAGTATGAGGGGACGGAGTAGAGAAACATGGAAGGCGTTAGGTATGCGAAGATGGGCAGGCAAACCCAGTTTACAGACCACAGGATTTAAGACTTGTAGCACAGGGTAAGGACCGATGAACCTTGGAGCGAATTTCATGGTGGGCACCTTCAACCGGAGATTCCGTGTGGACAGCCATACCCTGTCCCCAACTTTATATTGAGGTGCGGCTTGCCGTTTCTTATCTGCAAAGAACTTGTACCGAACAGAAACCTGCTTAAGATTAGCATGAACCTTTCTCCAAATTTGTCCAAAGTGTCGTAGAGTGGACGCTACAGCAGGAACCTCTATTATCGGAAGGCTTGGAAATTCCGGAACACGGGGATGGAACCCGTAGTTGACGAAAAATGGTGATTCCCCAGTGGAAGAATGAAACAAATGGTTATGGGCAAACTCCGCCCAAGGCAACAACTCCACCCAGTTGTCCTGTGAAGGAGAGAGATACAACCGAAGAAAAGTCTCTAGATCTTGATTGACTCGTTCCGTTTGTCCATTTGTTTGGGGATGATAAGCCGACGAAAACTTAAGTTTAATGTGTAGAGTTGAACAAAGGGCTTTCCAAAACCTGGCGGTGAACTGTACTCCACGGTCAGAAACAATCTCTTGTGGCAACCCATGCAAACGAAAATGTTCTCGGATAAACAATAGAGCCAGTTTCGGTGCTGTCGGAAGACCAGTCAAGGGCACAAAGTGTGCCATCTTCGAAAAACGGTCAACGATAACCCAAACGGTGTTGCAACCCTTGGAACAGGGCAAGTCAGTGATGAAGTCCATGGAAATGTGAGTCCAGGGTCTCACAGGGATAGGCAGAGGACGAAGTAACCCTGCAGGAGGCAGACGAGGAGATTTATGTTGTGTACATTGGGGACATGAATTAACGCAATCTTGTACATCCTTCCTCATGGTGTTCCACCAGTAAGACCTTTGCAGAAACTTGTACATCTTCTGAGCGCCGGGATGACCGGAAAACTTGGAGTTATGGACCCACCGTAGTATTCCTGGGCGGAATCTAGCTGGTACGGACATTCTTCCAGGAGGAGGAGCTGGAGTAGTTAAAGCAGCAGAGACAGAAACTGGATTCAGAATTAAACCCCGCTCCGGAGGTTCATCCTCGTCTGTGGGAACCTGTGAACGGGAAAGCGCATCTGCTTTAATATTGAGAGTCCCGGCACGGTACTTGATAATGAACGAGAATCGGGAAAAGAAAAGTGCCCATCTCGCCTGGCGAGGATTCAAACATTGTGCGGATTTGATGTACAGTAAATTCTTGTGATCCGTGTAGATGGTAAACACATGTTTAGCCCCTTCTAGAAGATATCTCCATTCTTCCAAGGCAGATTTGATTGCCAAGAGTTCCTGGTCTCCAATAGAGTAATTTCGTTCGGCTGGAGAGAATTTACGAGAGTGGAAGCCACACGGATGTAATTTCTTATCAGAGGAATGCTGGGAGAGGACAGCCCCCACCCCGACTGAAGATGCATCAACTTCTAAGAAGAAGGGTTCCTCGAAATTTGGTTGTTGGAGAACTGGAGCCGTCGTGAAAGCTAACTTTAAGCGAGAAAAAGCTACAATGGCTTCCGGAGGCCACAAACTAGGATTAGAACCCTTTCTCGTCAGGGCAGTAATGGGTGCAACAATGGTGGAGAAACCTTTAATGAATTTCCTGTAGTAGTTCGCAAAGCCCAGGAACCTTTGTATTGCTTTCAGGGAAAGAGGCTGAGTCCAATCACGAATGGCCGACAACTTTTCCGGATCCATGCGAAGCTCCGTCCCCGAGATGACATAACCGAGGAACGGAATAGATGTTACTTCAAAGGTACATTTGGAAAGCTTGGCGTAGAGATGATTCTCTTGTAAACGGTGTAGCACCTCTTTGACTTGAGTCCTGTGTTCGACAAGATTCTTGGAAAAAATCAGTATGTCGTCCAGATATACCACAACGCTCTGATACAGCATATCACGAAAGATTTCGTTGACGAATCCCTGGAAAACCGCGGGAGCATTACTAAGACCAAACGGCATCACCAAGTATTCGTAATGCCCATCTCGGGTATTAAAGGCAGTCTTCCATTCATCCCCCTCTCGGATGCGTATAAGATTATAAGCTCCTCTCAAGTCGAGTTTTGAAAAAATGCGGGCACCACGAACCCTATCAAATAACTCTGTGATTAGTGGCAAGGGGTATTTATTCTTAATAGTAATGTCGTTTAGGCCGCGGTAGTCGATGCATGGTCTCAACCCCCCGTCCTTTTTCTTCACGAAAAAGAAGCCTGCACCAGCAGGGGAGGAAGAGGGGCGAATGAATCCCTTGAGCATATTGGACTTAATATACTCCGACATGGCTTGAGTCTCGGGAAGAGACAGAGGATATGTGCGACCACGAGGTGGCGTCTTCCCTGGGACAAGGTCAATAGGGCAGTCCCAAGGCCTGTGAGGTGGTAACAGGTCAGCAGCTTGTTCCGAAAATACGTCCTTGTACCCTTGATATGCCTCCGGAATGTGCTCTTCATCCGTTTTGGAGGTAACACGGAGCGGACAAACAGGAGTAAGACAATTAGTGTGACAAAAGGAACTCCAGGACAGAATTTGTGACGACTTCCAATCGATGTGGGGGTTATGACTTTTCAGCCAAGGCATTCCAAGAACCAGATCATGGGGCATTTCTGGGATTACCAAGAGTTCCAAATCTTCCTGATGTAGAGCCCCGACCCGCAGCTTAACTGGCCCCGTGCGCCACATTATGAGACCTTTGGAAATTCTAGTCCCGTTGATAGCCGTCAGTGAAATTGGCCGCTCGATAGGCCGTAACTTTAAACCCAAACTTTGGGCACAGAAGGAAGAAACGAAGTTCCCTGCAGCTCCGGAATCCAATAGGGCTTCACAAGACCTGGAGACTGAATTGGAGACTAGAGTTACTGGAAGCAAGCAGTCCGAAGTTGGAGAAGCTTTTGTCGTAACTCCCAGCTTGACTCCTCCGGAACAAGCTAGGTCTGCCCGTTTCCCGGACGGACTTTACAAGATTTAAGAAAATGATCTGCGGCTCCACAGTAAAGGCAGAGTTTACCCTCACGACGACGCTGTCGTTCTTCCGGAGACAGTCGGGAGCGGTTAATTTGCATGGGCTCATCTGAGCTAGGTGAGGCCACCGGCCTAGGAGTAGGATTCCGGAACCTGGAACGATCCGAACGGTTACGTTCTCTTCCACGCTCCTGCATCCGAAGATCCACCTTGACGCAAAGGGAAATCAAATCTTCTAATGGATCCGGCAGATCTCTAGTAACCAGCTCGTCTTTCAGCCGGTCGGAAAGACCGTTCCAGAAGGCAGCTCTCAGGGCATCATTATTCCAGCGTAGTTCGGAAGCAATGGTCTGGAAATGAACCACGTACTGGCCCACGGAACGGGCGCCCTGCCGAACACGGAGCAAATCGGAAGAAGCAGTGGTCATTCTGCCGGGCTCGTCGAAAATCCTTCGAAAGGACGAGATGAAGTTGGTGTAGTTGGAAACCATGGGATCAGATCGTTCCCATAATGGAGACACCCAATCCAAAGCAGAACCTTCCAACAGAGAAATAATATATGCTACCTTGGACCGGTCTGTAGGAAAGTTGTGTGCAAGTAGCTCGAAATGTACCTCGCACTGGTTCAAGAAACCACGACAATTTTTGGGATTCCCATTATAGCGGGACGGAGTAGGCAACTGAAGGCGTGGAGTGACACCGGCCGATGGTTGAACATTGCTGGCAACGGCAACTGGTGCGACTGCTGGAACAGGAGCCGGAATTACTGAGGCCAGAGACGCCTGAATCTGATCCAGACGCCCGGACAACTGCTGGAGGTACTGCATCACCTGACCTTGTGCTGCTTCCTGACTTTGCACTCGAGAAGCCAGGTTCTGGATGGCACTAGAGTCCGTGTTCCGATCCCCCGAGTCCATGAGGCCTGAGTATACTATCACTGACCTGGTTTGGGAGTGTTGTGGACTCGGGGCTTCTTCCGATGACCGGGAAGAGGAACCGCCACTGGGTCGTAGTAGAGATGGCCGGATGTAGGTCTTCCTCATGCAGAACTAAGACGGCAGGCGGGAGGCCCAGAGGAATTCTTGTAGGTCTCCTGTAAGACAAGACTTGTAGAAATAATGAAGGCTGGGGTACTGAGATATTGGAGACACTGTGGTACTGAAGGCACTGAGGTACTGGGAGTACAGGGAGTGCTGGGAGACCCTTGGAGGCACGGAGGTGTTTGGAGGCACGGAGGTGCTTGGAGGCACGGAGGTGTTTGGAGACACCGAGGTGTTTGGAGGGACGAGGTGCTTGGAGGCACGAGGTGCTTGGAGACACGGAGGTAACTGGAGGCACGGAGGTGCTTTGAGGCGCGGAGGTGCTTGGAGGCACGGGGTGCTTGGAGGCACGAGGTGCTTGGAGGCACGGAGGTGCTTGGAGGCACGGAGGTAACTGGAGGCACGGAGGTAACTGGAGGCACGGAGGTAACTGGAGGCACGGAGGTGCTTGAGGCGCGGAGGTGCTTGGAGGCACGAGGTGCTTGGAGGCACGAGGTGCTTGGAGGCACGGAGGTGCTTGGAGGCACGGAGGTGCTTGGAGGCACGAGGTGCTTGGAGACACGGAGGTAACTGGAGGCACGGAGGTGCTTGTAGGCACAGGATGCTTGGAAGCACAGGTTGCTTGTAGGCACAGGATGCTTGGAAGCACAGGTTGCTTGTAGGCACAGGATGCTTGGAAGCACAGGATGCTTGCAGGGACAGGATGCTTGGAAGCACAGGATGCTTGCAGGGACAGGATGCTTGGAAGCACAGGATGCTTGCAGGGACAGGATGCTTGGAAGCACAGGATGCTTGCAGGGACAGGATGCTTGGAAGCACAGGATGCTTGCAGGGACGAGGGAGCTCTGGATCATAGCTTCCACAGGAGAAACGAAGATACTCAGGCATCGGATCTCTGCCTGGTATCTGATTTTAAATTCCCCGCCCTAGCCTGATTGGCGGAGCAGGCAGGTGACGTCAGACCTGCTCCGCCTCCTTGCCCTTGCTTGTGATGGCGGCGCCCTTGCTTCCGGGAAGCCGCCGGAGAGCAGCGCCGACCCGCCGCTGAAGCCGGAGACTGACAGGGGAAGAGAGGCGCCGGGCAGACCAGGCCACCCGCAGGGACAAGCGCGGTCGCCGCTGCCCGAGGTTCGTGACAACCTCACTCACTCGCCCACGCCGACCAATATGCCCACACACTGATATAGTGCTGGCGTACTCGACCCAGGGCCCCTATTAACCTGAGTTTACTGGAACATGTGGGTGTGATCCGAAGAGCATTAACCCTTTCCAGTAAAGGTGGGGTTGTCGGATAATTCCTGAGTGACCAGAGAATTTCCCTTTTTGGTTAAAATAAAAAATTACACAAATCACGTTAGAATGTACAAATAGCGTTTATGACCCGGTTTGTACACAAATGGTACTGGTCAGGTTACTAACTAATGCACACAATTACGTGCGGTACAATCGTTCAGTACATAAGCAACTAATCTTATGTACGGAGCGACCAGTGGAATCGACATTCAGCAGCTGCGAATTCCTTCAGCCTGAGCTTTGTTTTCCTATATGGGTGTCGCACCAACCCTTCTTTGGTGTTGTGCCTTGTTTCTATAGCGGACTTCCTTGTCTGCTGTACCTGGACCTCCTGGTCTGTTATGCGACCTCCTGGTCTGTTACAGTATGACCTCCTGGTCTGCTACACTCTAATGCTCAAATTTTATATATGTTTAACCAGAGATGCCTCCCTAGCCACCATGTATGTCACTTACACGTATGTACCTTCACGAGAACTCGATGATTTCTGTGGTTCAATCCCCAAAATTGTAAAACTTAAAAACACTCACTCATCACATACACACTTTTGTTTCTATTTCTATTTCTGCGCAGAAATTTTTCTTTAGACCAGATGTGTTGTAAATTTGGAGAAGGATCTGTTAATTTAAATTTCGGATTTAAAATAGATTTGCGCTACTTATTGCCTGATGCGCTATTTATCGCCTGTTGCGCTACTTATCGCCTGTTGCGCTACTTATCGCCTGTTGCGCTACTTATCGCCTGTTGCGCTACTTATCGCACCTGTTGCGCTATTTAAAAATCAACACTATCGTGTGACTTGAGTTACGTGGGCGTACCCAGACGCTCCGTTGCGTAATTTACGCTGCGTGCGTCGGCCTTTGCGTACGCGAGTCTCAGCCCTTTGTTAGAGACACGTGTACACAAAGCCAATGTCCACCGTAACACAACTAACACGTTTATCAATGTAGATGATCCTCGATCGTCTACCGCGCAACACACCAATCTCTCCTTTTACCTTTAGGTAGAGCTGCGTGTGCTTTATACTTTATCCCTTAACGCATTACTTTTACACTTTAACTATGAAATAGCGACAAATCTCTCTTAGCACGTTTTATCAATTATAAAATGGCAAACAGGAGAGTGATATATGAAAATACACGAATGAAAAAGAAATGCAGATATGTGCGTGTGTACGCAAGACAGAAATAAACAGTTTTAAAAGACACTAGCGTGTTGTTCTTACCTCCGGTTCCGGATTCCTTCAGCACCCTTTACTAAGCGAAGCAGACGCTTATCCCGTCAGCACTGCGAAGAATATGATCTCCCGCCCTTTGCTGATGGATAATGTCTGCTGAAATTACCTAGCAGAGATATGTGAAGGACAGGACGAGCCGCCAATTGATAAAGCTAAATATTTATCTTATATAAAACCCTTTATGAGGTCTAAGAACACTGTACGCTATTTACGTATGGAGTACCGTAAGGGTACGCTCGTTGCGTAACGATCGCTTAGCCGTGGTCGAGACGCTCAAGCGTCACGTTCGCTCACGGCCAAGAGATCACAGGCAGGCACACTATTGGCTGCCGACTAACGTAATGGTTCGCTATAGCGTAGCGGACGCTCGGGACCACGAGGAGATCACCAGCGGCGCTGACGCTCACAATGTTAAACCTTTATATCTAAACCATAAACAATGTAATATGCTGTAAAACCTTAGTGTAGAGATAGGGTGTAGATGCAACACAGTGTAACCTTATTAACTTAAAAGCTGTTTGAGCGTCACCGACGCTCTGAGAATACTGAACACTATAAGAAATACACAGATACCGTGCTTAGGGTCCAACGCCTAATATATATATATTATGAATGTTATACTTGCAAAAGAATTAATACAATACAAGTCATACACTACAATATAACATAGACTACCTAACCAGATAACTACACATGAAATACAATACAATACTATTACGTTTAAGAGAATACGAGAGAAAGAGAAGAGAGAGAGAAATGGCCCATAACCACAAGAAAGACAATATGATTGCGGAGAAAACTTACGCACAAAGGAAACGATCGCATGCGCCTCTGGACATCCAGCTCCCGATTTTCAGCAATGATAACCGTTGAAGAGTGAGAGCTGGATGTGATCGGCTTGTCTATTTATGCACCACACACAATACAATTCAATGGTCCCTACAATCTCATTGTTCATTGGACACAGGAATTCCTCCTCGCATTATAACAAAAGGTCATAGGTTGATTCATACAGGTGGGCTGTGACTATTTCCAACAGCTCAGGTGGGAGGGAAACTGGGTTTCCCGCCGCATGGATAAGTAAGTGCAAATACAGTAAATGTTCATAAACTTCTTATGTCCATAACTATTCGCACGAGCGATTAATCCGCTTCAAACCAACACCGGAATATTGCTAATTAAATACTCTTCCGATGGGTACTAAACACCACTGTATTTCTCCTGTCTGACCCTTCGTATCAAACAAAGAGGGATTTCTCTGTTCACGAACATTCTATATTAACCAAACTTTCAGAATCTATCAAAGGGACCATGATCTATAAAATACATTATATAGTGAAAATATGTAACGATTGAGTCGCACGCTACGATCACATAAACTCTACCGTAAATACGCATACCGTGCGCCTGCGGGTGCCCGCGACTGTGAGTATGCGCACGTACGGGAGAGCGTACGCATGCGCAGCACGGATCTGTGTGAGGTGCAAATATGGTAGTGTGCATAGAGATATTTTTCTGACTTTGACACATGGCATAACCAAATATTTTTTTTTTTTTTTACTAGGTGCCGGGACATGGAGACGCCGCGAAGCCACGCCCCCCAGCCCTGATTGGCTCACTGCTCACTCAGTACTAAAGTAAGGGGTTACCATCGATGGGTGAAATCATTGATGGATAATATGATCGGAGCTCACTATATAAGGAGCATGGAGGGGGGGGAGTATGATTCTATATAAGGAACATGTGAGGGTATGATGGGTCTTATAAGGGGCAGGTGGGAAATACGTGCACGTGAGGAGCTTATTTTTTCATGTTCGCTCCCCCTCATGTCAAAAGCGTGTTTCATCACTGGTAATAATGGACCCCAGATCCCTGACTCCTATTTTACTTACCCTGAGGAGGAGATATATTACTGAGCATTCTCATGACTTTGATGTACACAATCTGTGGTGTGAGACTTCATATGTGACATACAGGTGCAACCGCGGCGTTCCTGGATGGGTACAGCTATGTGTTATGTCCACTTACCTCCTTGTAGTACCAACCGCCCAGCTGTAGCTCAGTCTTCCACCTCCGGGTCCTATGTGCTGGTGCCCCTGTATATGCTGGTTTAATATCAGTATAACAAGTATAAAGCAGATGTAGTGTTAGCTGTGAAAGAATGGGCACCAAAAACACTATCACTATCATGCAGATGTTCTATAGAGATATGTACATAGCCAAATGCTGAAGGGTAATTAGCCAGGAATGACCTCTCATACCCCTTTTCCACTAGCTCAAAAAACACGGGTAACTGCATGCTCATATAGCACTGGGCATGCCCCCATGATGATGGAAAATGCTATATGAGCTGCTGGTGTGCCAACGTTCGGACAGTTGATAGATTTTTTGCTACTGCACATGCGCAAATAATTCTGAAAAATGCTACGGTGCATGCGTTAGTGTGTGCACAAAGGTGCTGTTGCATACCGTAGCCTAATTGAGGTTGGATGGCAAAAATGCGATCCAACTGCAAAAAATACAAAAAAGATGCTGCTGCAATCAGAAACATGGCGGTGGGCCTCCTGCAGGTGCAGCTAAGCTGCGTCGGCAGGAGGAAACATTAATTTCTGCTATCAAGCAGAAATAGCAATGCGATCGCAATTTCTGCTTGATGAAGGCGGGGGGGGGGGGGGGTCAGCCTACTGGGCGACCTTGCCCTGTGATGGGCGGCCCGCAGCATGCGAACAAGCAGAACTGGCAGTCCTTACCGAATCAGCCCCGGTGGCGCTAGCTTTAGAGATGGGTGTTCCTGGGAAGGAAAAAGTATTTTCATGGTCGTGTAATGGGAGTGTCACGGGCGAATCACTGCAGCAGCTGCATTCTAAGACGCACAGACACGTCCACAGAGTCCATGTGTAGATGGAGACCTGCTATAGGCAGGTGCAACTTGTGATGCTGCACACTATGGTGCACCAATGCTGAACGGCCTGGAACCACCAATGGTGTTAATATGCAAAGGTCATAGAAACTGGGCGTGTCAGGGCTTGCACATTCCAGTGCAGGTATCTGCACTGGGGGAAGGCTGAAACTGACGTAAGCATATTATTGCTGGCCAATGGCGTAACTCCCAGAGACAGTGGAAACACCGGCCTCTGGGCTCCAGCTGTCAGGGGGCCACTAAGGAGGAAAGATCAAGGGGGCTACTGAACTAGGACAGATCTCTCACCAGTTATTTCATCGTGATTTGCTACAGTCACTGCTGGCTGCTGTCCTTGCTTAGAAGCCCCCATTGTAGCCCCCTTGAGCTGAAGAGTCTTGGAATGTGTGACAGCTCTGCTGCTGTGTCTTATGTGATGAAAGAAAGGAGAGCAGAAGTTATTCTAAGGAAGTTCATTAATTGTTAAAATAAAACTTTTAGGCCCATATGACCGGACGGTCCCATACGAAAGCCCTCACCGCTTTCGCACCTCGTCCCCAGTACACAGAATGGATGTTTAGGTCACACCGGACCTGGCCACATAGGGGATTCCCGCTTACCGTCAGTAAACGCCTGTTACTGACTCCACCCACTGCGAAGTGGGCGGGTTTACGCTGCCACCACCAAACTCCTAACCTGCCGTGGCATTTGCAACCACGGTTCTGCTCTGTATGCGTCGACACGCTGCCTTACCACACCTGTGTGGTGCTGACAAATCCCCACTAGTTGCTTGACTAGGCCTCTGCCGGTAGCTGGTGGAAGGCGGAGCTTGGAGACGCTGGTTACACCCTGGACAGCCGGTAAATGGAGCTAGTTTCGCCTAGCCCTTCAAGTCACAAGATGAAGCGGTCTTCTCAAGGCAAATGATGTTTATTTGCAATAGTTCTAAAGAGAACTCTTCCCTATTGCTAGGGGCAACAGCATACAGCAAGATGTTCACAGCAGAATGTAGCTGGTATAATACACACTGGAGGCTCACAGGCCTCCTCTTTTTATCTCAATTCTACACACAGTACCACAGGGGGTAAGCCCTCCCCGTCTTCTCCAACCAATCAGGTTATCGCACAAAATATAAATAAATACAAGTTACATTTCAAAAGTTAAGAATTAGATAAAGCACATTCCTGCTCCTTTTCATATATAACCAAACCAGTGGCTTTCCCAAACACAATCTGATTATCATGTTCCTGTCTCTTTCACAAATGTTAATATAACTTGAATTTCAGTTGCATTCACCCTCTCACACATAGACAACATTCTTATACTGTAAACATAATCTGCACCCGCAGCCTAGGAAATGTTTTTTGTTTTTTTTAAATCAAGTAGTTTTTTATTGAATTTTGTAACAAACAGACATTACAAAAAATAAACAAAAACAACAACGGTAACATTTGCCATCATAAACAAATATATTGCATTCAAGTTTGAGTGTGCGTTAATATGTCATATATAGGTATCTCTAGAATAAATGATGAAGTTAATAACTTATGTGCACAACTCAGGTCTGCCCAGCCTAGAGCTGCACCAGCGATCCCACTTCTCCGTAAACTGAGAAGTAGAAACGCGTATTTTGTACATGTGTCTCTCATGTCTCGCCACATCGTTCACCAACGCTCTCCATTGGTCTACCTTAGGTAAGTCATCTGAAAACCAAACCCTCGCTATAACTTTGCCAAAGTAGTGAGACATAGGACATATTTATATATCATAACAGAGTATGTTTCCTCGAGGTCCAGCCCAAATATACAAATACCAGGATTCAATACAGGAAGGGAAGGAGCCGTCATATTTATATCGTACCACACCTCTCTCCAAAAAAGGGAAACTACAGGACAATCCCATATAAAGTGCCAGTATCCGGCATCAGCAGCCTGGCATTTGGGGCAGAAAGAGTTATCCCGAAGACCAGCCCTTTGCATAGATACAGGAGTGCGATATACTCTATACAATATATAGAAAAATACCTGCTTATATCTTATACAGGGA
Organism: Pseudophryne corroboree; assembly: GCF_028390025.1. NCBI lineage: Eukaryota > Metazoa > Chordata > Amphibia > Anura > Myobatrachidae > Pseudophryne > Pseudophryne corroboree. The sequence goes on from NC_086446.1 coordinate 769,999,489, forward strand.
GTAGTGCATTTAAGGGATCCGAGAATTTGGAGCCATTGTTCATGAGATAAAGGTCTTAGATCTATTTCCCACTTAGAACGAAGACCATTCAGTTGATCCGGGCTAAGTCTATCGTTTAAGACAGTGTACAAGGTAGATATTTCCCCCCTTTGATTAAGAGTAGTGAGCAACGTTTTAATGGGTGAATCTGAAACCATCAGCGGGCCATGAGGAAATTGGGCCTGTACGGCATGTCTAAGCTGGAAATTCCAAAACCGAGCAGTATTAGGCACATCAAATTCTTCTTTCAATTGTTGAAAAGATTTAAATACTCCTTCGTGATATAGTTGACCCACAGATACAACTCCCTTAATAATCCAAATATTATCAAATGATAACTTACACAGCTAAGGGTATGTGCTATTGAACCACAGCGGAGTACAGGTATCATGACCTGACCATTCATAAAAAGTGTGCGCATAGCACCAGATTAACATAGCTTGACGCAATAGGGGAGGTAGACCAGAAGCCGAATGGCCAGAGAGGAGAAGTTGAAGAGGAGAAAGAGAAAAAACAGGAGAACACTCAGTGCCGGTCATAGGCATAGGCAAACTAGGCAATTGCCTAGGGCATTTGATATTCCTAGGGGCATCAGCAGCTTCTGCTGATTAAAATGATATGCGGCATGCCTATATTCTGTGTGTAGCATTTCATATGCAGATACAGCCACAGTCTCACACAGTATATAGGCATGTTGTGTATTATTTTAATCAGCAGAAGCTGCTTGTGCTTCCTAGCCACATAGCAATGCAAATAAGGTGCATTTTCATAAAAAAAGGTGCCCGACGTTAGCATTAAGGCAAGATTTATGAGGACACATCTGTATCCAAGCAGAGGCAGAGGTCACAGTGTCAGTGGTAGTGTGAGTGCTGTGTGCATGTGAGTGGGTTGGTTGTGCAGTAGTGTTTGGAGTAGTGTTTGTGTAAGGAGCATTATGTGTGTCATGTAAAAATGCATTAATAATGTGCAACATATGCGTAAGAGGCACTATGCGTGTCATTATGTGTATAAGGGCATTAATAATGTGCGGCATATGTGTAACAGGGTACTACTGTATGTGTGTCATTATGTGTATAGGGGTACTAATAATGTGTAGGGGTAACTATGTGTAATTATGTGTATAAGGGCATTAATAACGTGTCGCATATGTGTAAGCCATTATGTGTAAGGCGCATTATATTTATAAGGACATTAATAAAGTGTCTCATATGTGTAAGGGGCATTACTGTGTGGAATTATGTGTATAAATGCATTACTAATGTGTGGCATTATGTGTATAAGGTGCTCTACTATGTGGCGTTGCATATAGAAAGTGCACTACTGTGTTATCTAATGTGAATAAGGAGCAATTCAGTGTGATGTAATGTGAATAAGGGGCTCTACTGTGAGGAGTAACGCTTATAAGGTAAAGTGATACTACTGCGGGATGTAATATGAATTATGGACACTATTGCATGATCAAATGTGAATAAAGTTGGAATTGGGGTTACTATTGTGTGGCCATGCCCCTTGCCAGCAAAAACACACCCCTTTTTGAGCTTTGCACCAAATGTGCGAACTGTTCCTATTTAAAATATAGGGGGTCCAAACACCAAAATAAGGACTGCTATGGGTGACAGGTGAAGGTGCTGGGAAAGAGGTGCAAGGTCAGAGGCGGAACCAGCGGTAGTGCTAGGGGGCACCATACAAAATCTTGCCTAGGGCATCATATTGGTTAGGGCCGGCTCTGAGAACACTCCTTCCGCTCAGCCAGAAATCCCACCAGGGTTGGGTCCATTGATTCCCCTGTCCACCCATATAATTGAGACAGCTGTGCTGCTACATAATAAAGTCTTAGGTTAGGAAGACTCGCGCCCCCTGAAAGTTGTGATCTACATAGTGTCTTAATAGAAACTCGTGCCGGCCTATTTCCCCAAATAAATGACGACAGAACGCCCTCGAGAACAGTGAATATCTTTTTCGGGAGGTAAACTGGAGAATTATGTATGGCATATAAAAACTTAGGTTGCATTACCATTTTAAACAAGTTAACCCGGCCCAGGACAGACAATGGTAATTTTTTCCAAATATGAGCCTTTTCTTTAAAGGTTACCAATATGGGGTCAATATTTTGGGTCACATAATCGGTTACCTTAGGTGTGATCCAAGTACCCAGGTATTTGAACCGCAGCGTCCATTGTAAGGGGTGTGTCTCCAGTTTGTCTTCAGGAAGAAGACCGGAAATAAGGAGAATATGTGACTTATCCCAATGAATCGATAGACCCGAAAAAAACACCAAGGCCAATCACCACCTGTAGCACAGTTTGTAAGGAATTCGCAGAGTTTTGCAGGAAAAGGAGCATATAATCTGCATATAGAGCTACCACATCCACATTAGCCCCAACCGTAATACCCTTAATCCTCTTATTAGTGCGCAGCAGGCCAGCCAATGGTTCTGTAGATATTGCAAATAACGCAGGGGATAGGGGGCAACCCTGACGAGTGCCCCTCTCCAATGCAAAGACCTCCGAGGTGAAAACATTGACTGTCACACGGGCCATGGGCGAGGAATACAATATCTAGAGAAATCGAATACACCGAGGGCCAAAAGCAAATTTCTCAAGCACCCCTCATAAATATGTCCACTCCACCGAATCGAATGCTTTGGCCGGCAGCCTAGGTAATGTTAGCTCAAACTGTTGTTAAACGAAACCCACTAGTTTGCATTCATAAAACACAATCTGATTTAGCAGCCACTTGTGTCTCCATGCAAAACCAGTTTTGACTCATCACACCACAGGAGATGCTGAAAGCACAAACAGTCTTCTCTCCAGACCTTCCTTTGTATCTCAAAGAAAATGTTTGGCCACCAAAAGCCTGCCAATTGTCACCTATTCCCTGCAGGAAGCTAGGACAATTAACATACTACTTTCTATGCAAAAGTGTCTCAAGAACTATTGTCAAGGCCTTTTTAGAAACAAAATACCTTGGACTTTTCTCATAAGTGCCCTGTCCCTGCAGTTTTATAACCGTGCAGTCCATCATTCGCCAACTGCGCACTGCGCAGCAATCTCCTATATAATAGCCCTATTCTGTGACCTTGTGATTCATTTGCTAACGCTGGGCGGAGTTACAACACTGGGCGGAGTTAGTCAAATGAGTCACAGAGATCTGGCCAAATCTACAGGAGACTAGGAGCAGAAGCAGATAGCATGGGCATTGGGCATGGCACAGGCAGGGGTGCAACTGCATACCTCCCAGCTTTCTGCAGGAGCTTTATCCAGGCAGAAGGAGGGAAACACACTCGGCGAAAAGGGGGCGTGGCTTCACGGGAGGGCCCCGTTTTCGTCAGTGAGGGAGCATGCCCAGCGCTCTGTGAGCTGCTGGCATGCTCCCAGGGGCTGATTATGAGTCCGGGGGGCCCAGGGCACTTGTGACAGGGGAGCCCTATCTCACTGCTGTGCCTGCTGTGGGTTAGGGGCGTGGTCTAATCGCGCCCGCGTGGCCACGCCCCCTTATGCGAATTTCTGTTTTTATTTTTTTGATGGGATTTTGGCCCCTCAGCTAGGGCTAAATCCAGAGGAGGTGGTCGCTCCCCCCTACACACCCGCACAGGGAGAAGAAAGCAGGGAGGCTGCTGCCTCCCTGCAACACCACAGACCTGCCAATATGCAGCAGCGTGTGCTGACTGTAGCACAAATGCTGCCGCTGTTGCTGGCAGGACGGGGGGGGGGGAGCTTCTGAGCTGGAACAGAGCTACTCCAGCCGGGGGGCCCCCTAAAACTGTGGGGCCCACGGTACGTATCCCCTGCCCCCCCCCCCACCTTAATCCGGCTCTGCTGCTGGAACCCCCCCATTAATCCGTACCCCCTGATGCCCCCTCTCCCTCTGTCTCCACTATTCACCGCTGCTCTGCTAAGCTGAACAGCGAGTACAGGAGCTTTCCAACTGCCCCCCCCACCGCCGGACACTGCGACCCGCGGGTGGGACAGCGGGACAGACCCCAAAAAATGGGACTGTCCCGCGAAAATCGGGACATTTGGGAGGTATGGGGGTGTGTGAGGGGTATGTCATACAGACAGACGGGCACCGGCTCACTGTGTGCTTGACCCCCCAAATCGGCATATTCAGCAGGGTCTCTCTGGTGCGGAGGAGCGTCACTTTCTGGCACACTCCACGCTTCTTAGCTGCAGTTTAGTGGGGCACCTGCCGCTGTGCAGGTTCCGTACTGCCTCTGTTATCTCCAGCCCCAGCAACCCCACCGCTAGCTGCAGCGCTGCCACCCGCAGTGAGGTGCACCCAGCTCGTTCACACACTTTAGCTGGCGGGTAGCGCTACAGAAATCCGAGCTGCTTGCAGGCTCTGACCCCCTCCTCCCTCCAGCCGCAGCGTCTCCTGGGAGCTAACCAGTCACTCCCAGTCTCCCCTTACCACAGTGCCCGGAAGCCGTGAGGTCCGCGCCACGTGCATGCTATGACCCCCTCCTCCCTCCAGCCGCAGCATCTCCTGGGGGCTAACCAGTCATTTCCAGTCTCACCTTACCACAGTGCCCGGCAGCTGCGCGAGGTCTGCGGTGTGTGACTGAGGAGGGGGGGAGGGATGCGGACGGGCAGAGGAAGCAGGAATCCAGCCTGAGAGAGTCAGCCATGCCAAGTCTCCAGCAGCAGCAGATCCCAACAGGTTGGAGTGGAACAGCAGCAGCCAGCAGCAGTGACTCCGGTAAGACACATCTGTCTGTCACCACTGTTTTGTCCCTTATACCAATCTCTCCCGTGCCCTGTGTTCTGTCATGTCCCTGTCACCCCTGGCCTTGCCCTGCCACCCTTATCCTGGCCCTTTCACCCTTATCCTGGCCCTGTCACCCTTATCCTGTCCCTATCATTTCTGTCCTGGCCCCGTCACCCCTGTCCTGGCCCCGTCACCCCTGTCCTGGCACCGTCACCCCTGTTCTGACCCTGTCACCCCTGTCCTGGCCCCGTCAACCCTGTACTGACCCTGTCACCCCTGTCCTGGCCCTGTTACTGCATACCCTCCAACTACCTTTTATGGCATATACAGTACCCGCAGCACCTCCAGACCTCTCCCCAATGCACCACACCTCCGCACCTTCCCCTCCCCCACATGCGGCACTCCACCCCTCCCCCACATGCTGTGCCTCCAGACCCCTTACACCACCCGTGGCTCCCACTCCTCCACCCCTTCACCACCCACAGCACCTCCAGGCCCCTTCCACCATTCACCCCCCTTATATGTCTCCCCCCACACCTGCCCCCCTCCACCCGCAGCATCTGCAGACACCCTCCTCCATCAGCGGTCCCCCCCTCACCCACCCCTCCCCCACCAATGGCACCCCCGCACCTGCCCCTCCACCACCTGCAGCACCTCCGGACCTCCTTTCCCATCCGCCGCAACACCCGTACCTGCCCCTACCCTACCCATGGTGCCTGCGGTCCCCTACCCCACCCCCGGCACTCCCGTCCCTTCCCATCCCACAGCACCTCCGGAACCCTTCATCCATCCACAACATCCCCACACCTGCCCCTCTCCCACCCGTGGCACCATTGCCCCTCCCCCACCTTCAGTGCCTCCGGACCCCTCCCCCATCTGCATCCCCCACTCCTCTGCCCCTCCCCCACGCGCAGCACCTCCCGAACCTTCCCCATCCGGGCCCCACCCCCACTTCTGCCTCCCCTCCACCCGCAGCATCTACAGACACCTTCCGCAGTCCCCCCCGCACCCGCTACATTCTGTACATCGTGCCCTGCAGGTGCTGTTCACGCCGTCGCAAGGGGCTGCGCCTCCTTCACCATCGCACGCCCTTTCGTTGTGCAATATTTAACCACTAACAAAGGAATGCAGGTAATACTCCATATAATACAAATATTAAACCCCAGAAAGGCATGCAAGGGTTAAGGGGGCGTAGCCCCTTGCGACGGTGTGAAGAGCGCCCGTAGGGCGCGATGAAGCACCTAGTATAACATATGAAGACACATTATTAAACATACATTTAGTTACGTATAGTGAATGGTGCCTAGAGCCAAGTGTTCCTTTTTAAAATGGCACCTAGTGCCCATTGTTCAAATGGTGCCTGGCAGCTGAGGTTTAACCCCTTCAGTGCCATGACCGCCATTACACATGTGGCTGGGGGTCTCTCCGGCCACAGATCATATTTATCAAGCCTTGGAGAGTGATAAATTACACAGTGATAAAGCACCAGCCAATCAGCTCCTAACTACCATGTTACAGGCTGTGTTTGAAAAATGATAGTTAGGAACTGATTGGCTGGTATTTTATCACCGTGCAATTTATAATTCTCCAAGGCTTAATACATCTGGGCCTTAGGGGGACATTTACTAAGCAGTGATAAGAGCGGAGAAGTGAGCCAGTGGAGAAGTTGCCCATGGCAACCAATCAGCACTGAAGTAACATCTATAATTTGCATACTATAAAATTATACAGAGCTGCTGATTGGTTGATGGGGCAACTCCACTGGCTCACTTCTCCGCTCTTATCACTGCTTAGTAAATGTCCCCCTGGTAACCCTATTTACTACATACTTGGCAACTCTCCCACAAGTTGTAGGAGACTCACAATTTTTTGGGCAGTCCCCTTCACCCACGGAAGAGTGGCCAGCTCTCCCGCATCCCACCCTCTTCCTAGTGAAGCAGGCAGGATGAGAAGACGAGATAGTGGAATCGCAGCATTGAATGGAGGGGCGGAGCTAATGATGAAATATGCATCATTTACCCGGCCCCTCCCGTGGACCCACAAATTGCATTGCTTTTGAGACGGGGTCTAGTGAGGTGACACCACCAGCGATTCACTGCTATAGCTGATCTCATTTTGCAGCTTTGTTTAACCCCTTCTTTCAATGCAGCTGTAATTGGATATTCATATTTATTTATAAAACGCAGCAGCTATTCTGTGACAATTATCTTGACGTACGAAGTGTCTACAGTCCGATCCTGGCACCGCAGGGCCCTGTCATTATACTGTTATACAGTAAATACAGGTTGAGTATCCCATATCCAAATATTCCAAAATACGGAATATTCCGAAATACGGACTTTTTTGAGTGAGAGTGAGATAGTGAAAACTTTGTTTTTTGATGGCTCAATGTACACAAACTATGTTTAATACATAAAGTTATTAAAAATATTGTATTAAATGACCTTCAGGCTGTGTGTATAAGGTGTATATGGAACATAAATAAATTGTGTGAATGTAGACACACTTTGTTTAATGCACAAAGTTATAAAAAATATTGGCTAAAATTACCTTCAGGCTGTGTGTATAAGGTGTATATGAAACATAAATGCATTCTGTGCTTAGATTTAGGTCCCATCACCATGATATCTCATTATGGTATGCAATTATTCCAAACTACGGAAAAATCCCATATCCAAAATACCACTGGTCCCAAGTATTTTGGATAAGGGATACTCAACCTGTATACTTTCTATGCGTCAGTCTCTTTGACCGTGCAGCTCCTCACTATACACATGTAGGGCAGGTTACATAAGGGTTTATGTAATTCTTGTGTGTTCTCAGTAACGCGATCCTGGCAGTAGTGAGGGGATTAGGATAGAACAGGGGAAAGGGATAAATTCCTAATCCCAAATTATTTGTCACTCTGAAGACGCCCAGCACGTTCAGTTACACACAGCGGATTACTCTGAGAGAGGTGGCGGTAATGCTGGATAAACATGTATACATAACCCAGGGTCGGTTAGGTTGCCAGGTGGCCGTTGACTCGCGTTTCTGGCAAGGAGAAGGGCAACGTGACCTGGTTCATTGTCTGGTTCATGTGATTATGCAATTACTATTATCAAGCATATACCAAACGTGAGTACTTCTACTTGGATACTTCTTGGACCACCATAATCGCACGGGAAGGTGCGATTATGGTGGTCCAAGAAGTATCCAAGTATTGCAAGTCATTTGTGCCATGTTGCAGAGGGGGTGGGGAGCTATGATGATGCAGTCATCAACGAAGTGTGCGGGATCTGTTAGGGTGTCAACAGGAGTCCCGGAGAACGTCACTGAGAAAGGAACATGCCTAAAACTCTGCCACCTCTCATTTCTATAAAGTCACTTCTCAAAACTGGTTGGGGTTGCGTCTCCTGACCGCCGGTCACATAACGACATCGCCTCAACATAACACATCCCTTTTTTGCACTCTTCCACAGAACTAGGGACACTTACTATCTCTATAGCAAGGAATGCCTTACTCTGCCCATCTCCCTATCAGCCGGGCTTCTGCTCCCAACCGCTGCATCCTTCCTCCGCAAAACCGTGCGCGCTGGTATGAATCTGCTAAAAATCGGACAGCTCCACCCAATTAGATTATGCACTGCATGTATGTGTTGTACATCGCATGTCACATATATAGGCCATACAACTTGTTAACTGAAAGAATGTTTCCTGGGAGAAAAATCAGAACATACAGAAAGTCACCCTAGCATCCCCTGAGATTTTTTCTATAGACTGTCACAAATTCAATGGGGAGTATAAGGGAAACCCGTGTGGTATGGAAGGTCGACAGTAACTAGGTCGACAATGTATAGGTCGACCACTATTGGTCGACAGTAACTAGGTCGACATGTTCTAGGTCGACAGGTCAAAAGGTCGACATGAGTTTTTAATGTTATTTTGGTGTCGTTTTCTTCGTAGAGTGACCGGGAACGCTAATTAGTGCACCGTGTCCCCTCGCATGGCTCGCTTCGCTCGGCACAGATTACCGTTCCAATCGTAGTCCACGTGGATCGTTAAGTATGAAAAGGTTCAAAAAAAGAAAAAAAATGTGAAAAACTCATGTCGACCTTTTGACTTGTCGACCTAGAACATGTCGACCTAAAGACCCTGTCGACCTAAAGACCATGTCGACCTAGTTACTGTCGACCAATAGTGGTCGACCTAGACATTGTCGACCTAGTTACTGTCGACTTAGAGACCGGATCCCAGGGAAACTGGTTTACCCATGGAAAGAGTAAGTGACAGATACAGCAGGCTTTGTTTCCGAGAGGCATATTTATTTATTATTTATTTATTAACAGTTTCTTATATAGCGCAGCATATTCCATTGCGCTGTACAATTAGAAGAACAGTAATAGAACAAAACTGGGTAAAAACAGACAGACATAGAGGTAGGAGAGCCCTGCTCGCAAGCTTACTATCTTGCATTCATAAAATAAAAACTTTGTACCAAGGAGGTGTAAAGACAACGAACTTAAGGGGTCTATGTACTAAGGGGCATCATCATGAAAAAAGTGCAATGAGAATTTTTAGTTTTAAATTCTCATTGTATTCTCTCACAATTTTTTCATGGTTCACCATGGCCCCATCTTAAAAATATCACTCTCGAAAAAATTATAATTTCCCCCTCTGGCTCTCGCGCCCCCCACCCCACCCTGCTGGCATCTTATTGCCGGGGCTGCCAGGTCGCGCTGCAGCCGGAGACCCCCTTCCCCCGTCGGTATCTTATTACCGATGGTGCCAGGTCCAGGTCGCGCTGCAGCCACGGACCAACCCCCCTCTGCCCGCACCTGATTGCCGGGACAGCCAAGTCGCGCTGCACCCGCGGAACCCCCTCCCCGGCACCTTATTACTGAGGCTGCCGGAAGGACGGTGAGGGACGGAGCTCTATGCAGGTGACAGGCTGGAAGGAAGGTGAGGCACTGAAAGACCGCGCTGTATACTTTAGTATGAGGAGAGTAGAAATTGTGACAAATAAAGTATAATGAATACGCCCCTAAGAGAGAGATAAAGGTGGTCATTCCGAGTTGATCGCTCGCTAGCAGTTTTTAGCAGCCGTGCAAACGCTATGCCGCCTCCCACTGGGAGTGTATTTTAGCTTAGCAGAAGTGCGAACGAAAGATTCGCAGAGTGGCTACAAATTTATTTTGTGCAGTTTTGAAGTAGCTCCAAACCTACTCAGTGCTTGCGATCACTTCAGACTGTTCAGTTCCTGTTTTGACGTCACAAACACGCCCTGCGTTCGGCCAGCCACGCCTGCGTTTTTTCGAACACTCCCTGAAAACGGTCAGTTGACACCCAGAAACGCCCACTTCCTGTCAATCACTCTACGGCCAGCAGTGCAACTGAAAAGCTTCACTACACCTTGTGTGAAACTACAGCTTTCTTTGTACTTTTACATCGTGCGTGCGCATTGCGCCGCATACGCATGCGCAGAAGTGCCATTTTTTCGCCTCATCGCTGCACAGCGAACGAATGCAGCTAGCGAACAACTCGGAATGACCACCAAAGTCAGAGATAAAGTACCAACCAACCAACCAGCTCTTGTCATTTTTCAAACACAGATCTAGATGCATCATCTCTTGGAAAGTGATAAAATGGAGAGAGATAAAGTACCAGCCAATCAGCTCCTAGCTGCCACGTCATCGGCTGCGTTTGAAAAATGACAGGAGCTGGTTGGTTGGTTCTTTTTCACTCTCCATTTTATCACTTTCCAATAGATGATGCATCTAGCCCACAGCCTGTAACACAGCAGTTAGGAGCTGATTGGCTGATACTTTAACTTTCTCCAAGGCTTAGTACATAGACCCCTTATTGCAGCTTAAACTCCGCCTACAGGTCATAATACACTCTTTGTGTGTGCTTTATTAGGTGTCATTCCTGCCCATATGGCTACCGACTCATAATGCACGAGAAGGGGACACGGTCATGGGGGTGTGGTCACATCATTATATGGGGGTGTGGTCAAGTACCCTCGAGGCATGCCCAGCGGCTCCTGAAGCACCCAATGTCCTTTTCTCCCCTAAAACACCTCTTCAGTCCCACACACCTGACACTCCACAGAACACACCCCGCAAATTGAGAATGACTTGGCCCACCTAAACTGAGACAGTTGTTAGGTATGGATTAGAACTGCATTGTGTATAGGTGATAGCAATATTTTAATGGGAGCTGGAACACATGACAGCTGGGAGCGGAACACATGACAGCTGGGAGCGGAACACATGACAGCTGGGAGAGGAACACATGACAGCTGGGAGAGGAACACATGACAGCTGGGAGCGGAACACATGACAGCTGGGAGCGGAACACATGACAGTTGGGAGCTGAGTGGCTGCGGCACCATTTATCATATGCAACGAGTCATATCATTCACAACAAGTTTTATCACTCATTGATAAATAAGCCTCATCGTGTGTCATTTTTAGGACCCAGACGGGCCATGCGTGCGCCAGCATAAGCGTAAGGGAGAACAGGCACAATGGTAGCGGCTGCAGCTCCCAACAACGCAACAAAGTTGAGACATCTGTATATAAGTTAATTTACAGAAGATGAAACTGACCATATCCTGCTTCGGTGTAATCTTCCATATAAATTATACACCACTGTGCTGATAGAGATCCATTAACCATGAACCACAAAGCGAACTCCCCTACACATTTGGAGTAGACTTTCTTAAGCTGACGGTGAATTTGCGATGAACCTGCTGAATTATTAAATAACATGATAAAGAACCACACGGATAATGTCTATAATCCGACTACATCAGCAACTCACATAGCAGATAATGGCTTACCGAGGCTCATCTGCTTAAGGGCCAGAGTCATAATACCATACTTGCCTAGTTCCTATATATGGCCCTCGGGAAAGGCGGAGGCCAGGTGTACAGAACAGGAAGGGGGCGTGGCTTCAAGTGGGTGGGGCATGGCGTAGGGCGACTGCAATCACTTCATCCTGCACCCCCAAGTACTGCACAATGTGGTCCATCTCCGCCCATCCCGGCCCACTCTGTAGGGCTAGGCCTTTGCCTACAGTATTCCCACTAATGTTCTACTTCACTAGACAGAGAGCTGGGAGTTTGGGCCAGACGTGTAATAAGGGGCAGGGAAGGCAAAGGTTTGGCGTCTGGAAATACATCTTAAATAACAGTGTAAGACGAATGATGAATATAATAAAGAAATCACAATACTAATCCAATACAGAACCCTGGGCCCTGCAGCCGACACACTGCTGAACCCTCTGCGGCAGGAGAACCCAGGATTTCAAGAATAAGCACAGTCATTAGGTCGGCCATTACATGCACTTGGTCAACATGGTCAAAAGGTGAACATGTAAAAAGTCGACAGTGCTTATGGTCGACAGGTACAAAATGTCAACATGTGCAAATGGTCGACACACATATACTGTAGTTGACACACATATGGTCAACCGAGCTTTTTGGGGCTTTTTAGTATTTTTATTGACTTTTTCATACTTTATTATCCACATGGACTATGACCGGAAATAGTAACCTGCGCAGCGAGCCATGCGAGGGGACGGGGTACACTAATTGGGGTTCCATGTCCTTTAATGGCGAAAACAACGACAACAACAAAAAAAAGTTAAAATGTTGTGTTGACCTTTTTTTGTTTCATGTCGACATTTTCACGTGTCGACCTTTTGATCCTGTCATCCTTTCCTACTGTCTACTTTATGTAGTGTCAACCTTTTCATGTGTCAACATTTCGACCGTATCAAACTAATACATGTCGACCAATAGTGGTCGACTTAATGACTGCAGACCTTTGTATTGTAGATCTGTTGATCCATACCCAGCTTGTTTTTTAAACCACACTAAATAATGTCAGCACAGGGCCCTTGAAAAGGAAGAGCGGAGTCAGCAGACTTTATATATCTGTGTCCATGTGTACTGAAAGTGTAAATGATGGCATAAGCTACGCTTCCCAAATGTCAGCCGTAATGGATTGACGTGCCGGAAGGGGCCAAAAAATACCTGAAAGGCTAGGGGCCCGGCCACGAGTTAATACGGCCCTGTGTCGGCACCAAAGTCACGTTACATCTCTGTTCTCTCCAACAGATGACAGTATAGACGCGGATGTCTCATTCATGAATGCATAATGAGAGCAGGCTAATAGCATTCCTCTAGGCAAGATGCAAGCCTGTGTTCCCGGCAAACTGGAGGTTAATACTGCTAACGCTGTTGGCATAAAAGCAGAGATTATATTTCTGTGTGGGCCTGGCTGAGACATAATGGGGATTACTCTGAACATTAAAGAGAGACAGATCAGGCATAGCGGAGAGAGATTTAGGTGGCAGAAGAGGACAGACAGAAGGAATGACACATACCATGACTTAGAAAGTGCCGCCAGCCAAGAAGTCAGCTCACTATCAGCCACGCGATGGCCACGGAATTAAATGGAAAGTTTGAGTTGGTGTCTCAGGAAAACCTGGAGGAATATCTGAAGGCGCTAAGTAAGGAAAACAGAAGAAGGATTCTCCTGTGTCCTGATCTGCTATAGGAGACCGGCCCAATAACCGATATGGGGACCTGACAATGTGATGGGGGAAATACAATCTGTTTAAAGTAATGTGATGGGGGTAATGACACTGTGCAGAGTGTAATGTGATGGGGGAAATACAATCTGTATAATGTAATGTGATGGGGGTAATGACACTGTGCAGAGTGTAATGTGATGGGGGTAATGACAGGGTGCAGAGTGTAATGTGATGGGGGTAATGACAGGGTGCAGAGTGTAATGTGATGGGGGTAATGACAGGGTGCAGAGTGTAATGTGATGGGGGTAATGACAGGGTGCAGAGTGTAATGTGATGGGGGTAATGACAGGGTGCAGAGTGTAATGTGATGGGGGAAATGACAGGGTGCAGAGTGTAATGTGATGGGGGAAATGACACGGTGCAGAGTGTAATGTGATGGGGGAAATGACACGGTGCAGAGTGTAATGTGATGGGGGAAATGACACGGTGCAGAGTGTAATGTAATGGGGGTAATGACAGGGTGCAGAGTGTAATGTAATGGGGGGTAATGACAGGGTGCAGAGTGTAATGTGATGGGGGGTAATGACACGGTGCAGAGTGTAATGTGATGGGGGGTAATGACACGGTGCAGAGTGTAATGTGATGGGCGTAATGACACGGTGCAGAGTGTAATGTGATGGGGGTAATGACACGGTGCAGAGTGTAATGTGATGGGGGGTAATGACAGGGTGCAGAGTGTAATGTGATGGGGGGTAATGACAGGGTGCAGAGTGTAATGTGATGGGGGGTAATGACAGGGTGCAGAGTGTAATGTGATGGGGGGTAATGACACGGTGCAGAGTGTAATGTGATGGGGGGTAATGACACGGTGCAGATTGTAATGTGATGGGGGGGTAATGACACGGTGCAGAGTGTAATGTGATGGGGGTAATGACAGGGTTGTGATGGGGGGTAATGACACGGTGCAGAGTGTAATGTGATGGGGGTAATGACAGGGTTGTGATGGGGGGTAATGACACGGTGCAGAGTGTAATGTGATGGGGGGTAATGACAGGGTGCAGAGTGTAATGTGATGGGGGTAATGACACGGTGCAGAGTGTAATGTGATGGGGGGTAATGACAGGGTGCAGAGTGTAATGTGATGGGGTAATGACACGGTGCAGAGTGTAATGTGATGGGGGGTAATGACACGGTGCAGAGTGTAATATGATGGGGGGTAATGACAGGGTGCAGAGTGTAATGTGATGGGGTAATGACACGGTGCAGAGTGTAATGTGATGGGGGGTAATGACAGGGTGCAGAGTGTAATGTGATGGGGGGTAATGACAGGGTGCAGAGTGTAATGTGATGGGGGTAATGACACGGTGCAGATTGTAATGTGATGGGGGGTAATGACAGGGTTGTGATGGAGGGTAATGACACGGTGCAGAGTGTAATGTGATGGGGGTAATCACACGGTGCAGAGTGTAATGTGATGGGGGGTAATGACAGGGTGCAGAGTGTAATGTGATGGGGGGTAATGACACGGTGCAGAGTGTAATGTGATGGGGGTAATCACACGGTGCAGAGTGTAATGTGATGGGGGGTAATGACAGGGTGCAGAGTGTAATGTGATGGGGGATAATGACAGGGTGCAGAGTGTAATGTGATGGGGGGTAATTACAGGGTGCAGAGTGTAATGTGATGGGGGGTAATGACACGGTGCAGAGTGTAATGTGATGGGGGGTAATGACACGGTGCAGAGTGTAATGTGATGGGGGGTAATTACAGGGTGCAGAGTGTAATGTGATGGGGGGTAATGACACGGTGCAGAGTGTAATGTGATGGGGGGTAATGACACGGTGCAGAGTGTAATGTGATGGGGGTAATGACAGGGTGCAGAGTGTAATGTGATGGGGGGTAATGACACGGTGCAGAGTGTAATGTGATGGGGGTAATGACAGGGTGCAGAGTGTAATGTGATGGGGGGTAATGACACGGTGCAGAGTGTAATGTGATGGGGGTAATGACAGGGTGCAGAGTGTAATGTGATGGGGGTAATGACAGGGTGCAGAGTGTAATGTGATGGGGGGTAATGACAGAGTGCAGAGTGTAATGTGATGGGGGGTAATGACAGGGTGCAGAGTGTAATGTGATGGGGGTAATGACAGGGTTGTGATGGAGGGTAATGACACGGTGCAGAGTGTAATGTGATGGGGGGTAATGACACGGTGCAGAGTGTAATGTGATGGGGGTAATCACACGGTGCAGAGTGTAATGTGATGGGGGGTAATGGCAGGGTGCAGATTGTAATGTGATGGGGGATAATGACAGGGTGCAGAGTGTAATGTGATGGGGGGTAATGACAGGGTGCAGAGTGTAATGTGATGGGGTAATGACAGGGTGCAGTGTAATGTGATGGGGGGTAATGACACGGAGCAGAGTGTAATGTGATGGGGGGTAATGACACGGAGCAGAGTGTAATGTGATGGGGGATAATGACAGGGTGCAGAGTGTAATGTGATGGGGGGTAATGACAGGGTGCAGAGTGTAATGTGATGGGGGGTAATGACAGGGTGCAGAGTGTAATGTGATGGGGGGTAATGACAGGGTGCAGAGTGTAATGTGATGGGGGGTAATGACACGGTGCAGAGTGTAATGTGATGGGGGGTAATGACACGGTGCAGAGTGTAATGTGATGGTGGGTAATGACACGGTGCAGAGTGGAATGTGATGGGGGTAATGACAGGGTGCAGAATGTAATGTGATGGGGGTAATGACAGGGTGCAGAATGTAATGTGATGGGGGTAATGACACGGTGCAGAGTGTAATGTGATGGGGGTAATGACACGGTGCAGAGTGTAATGTGATGGGGGATAATGACAGGGTGCAGAGTGTAATGTGATGGGGGATAATGACAGGGTGCAGAGTGTAATGTGATGGGGGGTAATGACAGGGTGCAGAGTGTAATGTGATGGGGGGTAATGACAGGGTGCAGAGTGTAATGTGATGGGGGGTAATGACACGGTGCAGAGTGTAATGTGATGGGGGGTAATGACACGGTGCAGAGTGTAATGTGATGGGGGTAATGACACGGTGCAGAGTGTAATGTGATGGGGGTAATGACACGGTGCAGAGTGTAATGTGATGGGGGATAATGACAGGGTGCAGAGTGTAATGTGATGGGGGGTAATGACAGGGTGCAGAGTGTAATGTGATGGGGGGTAATGACAGGGTGCAGAGTGTAATGTGATGGGGGGTAATGACAGGGTGCAGAGTGTAATGTGATGGGGGGTAATGACACGGTGCAGATTGTAATGTGATGGGGGGTAATGACACGGTGCAGAGTGTAATGTGATGGGGGTAATGACAGGGTTGTGATGGGGGGTAATGACACGGTGCAGAGTGTAATGTGATGGGGGTAATGACAGGGTTGTGATGGGGGGTAATTACACGGTGCAGAGTGTAATGTGATGGGGGGTAATGACACGGTGCAGAGTGTAATGTGATGGGGGTAATCACACGGTGCAGAGTGTAATGTGATGGGGGGTAATGGCAGGGTGCAGATTGTAATGTGATGGGGGATAATGACAGGGTGCAGAGTGTAATGTGATGGGGGGTAATGACAGGGTGCAGAGTGTAATGTGATGGGGTAATGACACGGTGCAGAGTGTAATGTGATGGGGGGTAATGACACGGAGCAGAGTGTAATGTGATGGGGGGTAATGACACGGAGCAGAGTGTAATGTGATGGGGGTAATGACAGGGTGAAGAGTGTAATGTGATGGGGGGTAATGACAGGGTGCAGATTGTAATGTGATGGGGTGTAATGACAGGGTGCAGAGTGTAATGTGATGGGGTAATGACACGGTGCAGAGTGTAATGTGATGGGGGGTAATGACAGTGTGCAGAGTGTAATGTGATGGGGGGTAATGACAGGGTGCAGAGTGTAATGTGATGGGGGGTAATGACACGGTGCAGATTGTAATGTGATGGGGGGGTAATGACAGGGTGCAGAGTGTAATGTGATGGGGGTAATGACAGGGTTGTGATGGGGGGTAATGACACGGTGCAGAGTGTAATGTGATGGGGTAATGACACGGAGCAGAGTGTTATGTGATGGGGGTAACGACACGGTGCAGAGTGTAATGTGATGGAGGTAACGACAGGGTGCAGAGTGTAATGTGATGGAGGTAATGACAGGGAATAGAGTGTAATGTGATGGGGGTAATGACAGGGAATAGAGTGTAATGTGATGGGGGTAATGACAGGGAATAGAGTGTAATGTGATGGGGGGTAATGACAGGGTGCAGAGTGTAATGTGATGGGGGTAATGACACGGTGCAGAGTGTAATGTGATGGGGGGTAATGACACGGTGCAGAGTGTAATGTGATGGGGGGTAATGACACGGTGCAGAGTGTAATGTGATGGGGGGTAATGACACGGTGCAGAGTGTAATGTGATGGGGGGGGTAATGACACGGTGCAGAGTGTAATGTGATGGGGGGTAATGACACGGAGCAGAGTGTAATGTGTGATGGGGGTAATGACAGGGTGCAGAGTGTAATGTGATGGGGTAATGACACGGTGCAGAGTGTAATGTGATGGGGGGTAATGACACGGAGCAGAGTGTAATGTGATGGGGGGTAATGACACGGAGCAGAGTGTAATGTGATGGGGGTAATGACAGGGTGAAGAGTGTAATGTGATGGGGGGTAATGACAGGGTGCAGATTGTAATGTGATGGGGTGTAATGACAGGGTGCAGAGTGTAATGTGATGGGGTAATGACACGGTGCAGAGTGTAATGTGATGGGGGGTAATGACAGTGTGCAGAGTGTAATGTGATGGGGGGTAATGACAGGGTGCAGAGTGTAATGTGATGGGGGGTAATGACACGGTGCAGATTGTAATGTGATGGGGGGGTAATGACAGGGTGCAGAGTGTAATGTGATGGGGGTAATGACAGGGTTGTGATGGGGGGTAATGACACGGTGCAGAGTGTAATGTGATGGGGTAATGACACGGAGCAGAGTGTTATGTGATGGAGGTAACGACAGGGTGCAGAGTGTAATGTGATGGAGGTAATGACAGGGAATAGAGTGTAATGTGATGGGGGTAATGACAGGGAATAGAGTGTAATGTGATGGGGGTAATGACAGGGAATAGAGTGTAATGTGATGGGGGGTAATGACAGGGTGCAGAGTGTAATGTGATGGGGGTAATGACACGGAGCAGAGTGTAATGTGTGATGGGGGTAATGACACGGAGCAGAGTGTAATGTGTGATGGGGGTAATGACAGGGTGCAGAGTGTAATGTGATGGGGGTAATGACACGGTGCAGAGTGTAATGTGATGGGAGGTAATGACACGGTGAAGAGTGTAATGTGATGGGGGTAATGACACGGTGAAGAGTGTAATGTGATGGGGGTAATGACACGGTGCAGAGTGTAATGTGATGGGGGTAATGACACGGTGCAGAGTGTAATGTGATGGGGGTAATGACACGGTGCAGAGTGTAATGTGATGGGGGTAATGACACGGTGCAGAGTGTAATGTGATGGGGGGTAATGACAGGGTGCAGAGTGTAATGTGATGGGGGGGTAATGACACGGTGCAGAGTGTAATGTGATGGGGGGTAATTATACGGTGCAGAGTGTAATGTAATGGGGGGTAATGACACGGTGCAGAGTGTATTGTAATGGGGGTTGATGACACGGTGCAGAGTGTAATGTAATGGGGGTTGATGACACGGTGCAGAGTGTAATGTGATGGGGGTAATGACACGGTGCAGAGTGTAATGTGATGGAGGTAATGACAGGGTGCAGAGTGTAATGTGATGGGGGGTAATGACACGGTGCAGAGTGTAATGTGATGGGGGTAATGACACGGTGCAGAGTGTAATGTGATGGAGGTAATGACAGGGTGCAGAGTGTAATGTGATGGGGGGTAATGACACTGTGCAGAGTGTAATGTGATGGGGGGTAATGACACGGCGCAGAGTGTAATGTGATGGGGGTAATGATGACACGGTGCAGAATGTAATGTGATGGGGGTAATGATGACACGGTGCAGAGTGTAATGTGATGGGGGGTAATGACACGTGCAGAGTGTAATGTGATGGGGGGTAATGACACGGTGCAGAGTGTAATGTGATGGGGGGGTAATGACACGGTGCAGAGTGTAATGTGATGGGGGGGTAATGACACGGCGCAGAGTGTAATGTGATGGGGGTAATGATACGGCGCAGAGTGTAATGTGATGGGGTAATGATACGGCGCAGAGTGTAATGTGATGGGGGTAATGATACGGCGCAGAGTGTAATGTGATGGGGGGGTAATGACACGGTGCAGAGTGTAATGTGATGGGGGGTAATGACACGGTGCAGAGTGTAATGTGATGGGGGGTAATGACACGGCGCAGAGTGTAATGTGATGGGGGGTAATGACACGGCGCAGAGTGTAATGTGATGGGGGGTAATGACACGGCGCAGAGTGTAATGTGATGGGGGTAATGACACGGCGCAGAGTGTAATGTGATGGGGGGTAATGACACGGCGCAGAGTGTAATGTGATGGGGGGTAATGACACGGTGCAGAATGTAATGTGATGGGGGGTAATGACACGGTGCAGAATGTAATGTGATGGGGGGTAATGACACGGTGCAGAATGTAATGTGATGGGGGTAATGATGACAGGGTGCAGAATGTAATGTGATGGGGGTAATGATGACACGGTGCAGAGTGTAATGTGATGGGGGGTAATGACACGTGCAGAGTGTAATGTGATGGGGGGTAATGACACGGTGCAGAGTGTAATGTGATGGGGGGTAATGACACGGCGCAGAGTGTAATGTGATGGGGGGTAATGACACGGCGCAGAGTGTAATGTGATGGAGGTAATGACACGGTGCAGAGTGTAATATGATTTTAGGAAGGCTGGCTCTGCAAAAAATGGGGAGATGTTTAAGCAATTCATTGGTGGATTAGAGGAACCTGGAAGGAGTGTAGGAAAGGAGGGAAAAACTAAAACATGCAATAATAAAGGCAACAGACCTTTGTATCAAAAGCGTTAGGAAAAGCACCAGGGAAAGGAAGTCGATGTGGTTCACAAAAGAGGTGTCAACTAGCATGAAAGCAAAAAAGATGGCCTTTAGGAAACGTAAGCAGACGCAAAATAATAACGACAAAGAGGTGTATCTTGCCAGACGGAAGGAGGCTAAGAAAGTGATCAGGTGTACTGTTATGATGTTTGGAAGCACCTGTATTCTGGAAGCAGACCCAAGGTGGTTGGCGCGACCCAGAGCAGAGGCGGAGTCTAACACACCGGGGAGTGTTCACCAGGGAACCCCGCAAGGGGATTTGAGCTTCGCTGCCCCTGATGTGCAGGTCGCGGCCCTCTGCCTGGGTCACCTGGTGTCTTCACAGGAGTCCACAAGGTATAAACAGGATACTTTACCTGGAGAAATGCAGCTGGTAAGGCAAGGGTTAATTGCAGAGTGATTGACACAGCAGGGCTAATGGCAGACGTTTGATGAGAGCTGAACTGGGACACAGAGGGAAACAAACTTGCAGGCTGAAAGTTCTGGATAGCAGAGCTGGAATTTGGCAGGATTCACAGGGGTTTGTTTGGAGTCTGGATACAGAATTGCAGGTACTGAATGGAGATGAACTTGCAGAAAGGTCTGAGTGATTAGAATGCTGTTTGCAAAACTGGACAGGTGCAGGATTACTGAGGCAAGGTGCAAGACTGGCTGGGATGGTGCACGGATATCTTGAAGCAGGGATTCCAAGGCAGAAGGACACACTGGATATATAATTGTAGTAGATATAGGTCCAAGATGAACTGGGTGCAGAACTGGCAGGAATACTGGGACCAGTTGCTAATATACAGGAGACTGGGAACTTGCACAGCGTGCAATGGCCACGTGCTGAGCACACAGGAACAGGCTCTAAGGAGTCCAGACTAGAACCTGACTCTCTCTGATACTGAACTCTATCACTGGCACAGTAGTATGTGGATACTCCCTAGTTAAAGGGATACAGACCAATCACATGATAGTCAGGCTGAAGTTGCAGGTAATGAGGTCCAGGTGATCAGTTGCTAGGAAACAAGAACAACAGAAGGGAGCATCCAGATCCAGGTGCTAATCAATGCAGAAAGCAGAACTGACAGATTTGCCGCCGCTGCACACATAACAGTACCCCCCTCTTCAGGGGTGGACTCCGGACACCCCACCTGGACCAAGGGGAAATAATAACAAAACAAGAATTGACAAGACAAACTCAATTCCTCCGACGAGACTTCTTCTTTTTCTTTTTCCCAGGTTGTTTAGGTGTAAACACAGTAATGCCAAATATATTGTCTGAACTTAAGGTACCTTCAATCAAAGGAATTTCATCGGCTTCAGAGTTGTAATCTGAGTTGGAGTCCACATCCAAAGGAAGGATTACGGTTTTCTTCATTGTAACAGATGGCACTGGAAAAGAAGTATGGCAAGACTGAGCATAGGTAGGTCTCTTGACAGATTGGTTGGACACTGGAATTTGGGGGTCATGCTTATTCATAACTTCAGAAGACTGAGACAGAGAGGCATAGCCAGCAGTTAATGTCCAGACTTGTGGTCTAGGTGAAGATGGTACTGAGCTGTGAACAACCTGAGACTGATAGTTCATAGCCACTTGGTTCTTACAAACTTGATTCTTCTTGTTAGAACCTGAATCCTTGCTCAAAGATCTAGAATTCTCAGGAGATTCAGAAAGTACCAACTCAGGACCCCAAACTTCCTGATCACCGCCCGGCTGAAGGCATCCACGTTCTGCAGAACAGGATCACGGAACTCGATTAATTGGTGAGCCCATCTCTTACCCTCCCCTCTAAAAGACATGAGAAGAACAAGCACAACTTCTGCCTGAGAGGAACAGAATGTAGCCGTGTATATAGTTTGCGACATTAACTTGTAAAATTCTTCCAGTTCACCATAGAAGAATACAAGATCTGTGTCTTGGTCTTCAGAAGGAAACTGCGAGCTTTGCAGCTTGAGTTTCTTCTCCGAAATTACCGTTTTGGATGCTGGATCGGAAGTCTTTTCTGAGGACACAGCATGGACCATCCCTCCTGGGGTCACGGCTGGAATCTTCCCTTCAAAGTACTTGATAGGATTATCTTCCCCCAGGGTCACAGCTGAAGTTCCTCCCTCTGGAGTTACAACAGGAATTTCCTATCCTGAAATTTCAATAGGACTTTTCTCTTCAAGGGTCAAGACAGGGATGCCCCTTATAGGGGTCTCGATTGGAATTCTCTCTTCATAAACTTTGGCTGGAAAGATTTCTTCAGAGGTATCAACTTGAATCACCCTTTTTGGGGTCTCAGCTGGAGCCTCCCTGGCTGGGGTCATGACAGGAACTACATCTTCAAGGGTCACAACTAGAATCCTCTTTTCAGAGGTCTCAACTGGAGTCACCCTTTCCGGGATCTTGGTTGGAACTCCCTCCTTCAGAGGAACCTTCCTTTCATGGGTTTCAGGTAGATCTGATGCACTAGAAAGAGAAAAGAAGACTCTATCTTGGGGGCACTCTTTGAAATATAAATAGGGCCAGATATACCCTTAGGTATCATTAAAATATAACCTTTAATTGTATCTTTAAAATTAATAGGAATTTGAAAAGGAAAAATATAAACACACACACAGGTTTATTCATATACACCTTGGGATCACTTGTCTATCACAAGGAGTTCAAAGAACACTGATTGCTCACTATGGAGCTTATTGGCTCAGAGAACACTGATTGCTCACCGAGGAGCTTGTTTTAATTATTTTTATTCAGATTTTTTTATAACCAATTATGATCTCTCACTGTTTAAACAACCATATCATGAATAGGTATTGATTTACCGAACGTCAGCTCCTATATTCTCAAACACATGTATAATTATAAAAATTCAAAATTTGCCCAAATGGTATATACACAGTGTTGAGAGAAGCAGAATGCCCATCATATTTATATGGTATCTTATGCGCTCATTAGTAGCCCGACATTTATAGTTGGTATAGAGAGAAAAAAGGAAAGAGTAAAAAAGATGATCAGTATGCCATGGTACATTGCTTCTACTGTCTCACCGTCATGAGCTCAAGGTTTTTGTTAGCTCAGCGGCCGGTGGATGAGAGGGCAGCGACCTTGAAATTTCTGACCAGAAAGAGGATAAGTGGCCGTACTGCTTTCCCTGTTAGAGCGGATGGAATGTCTCGATATCCTAGGACATTGCAGGACACTGCACCGCAATCCAGGGATGAGTGTTAACCGAAATTGAGTACAATTCCTGCCTGTTTAATTTTCAGGTAATTGCAGGGAGATGATAGGGAGTGGTTCAATGTTAAACCAGTGCCGTGCACATTCTCACATAGAAATGCATTTATCAAAAAAAGCCGTTCTCCACACAGGCTATTAGCAAAGTACTTTCCCAAATTTATTTTCAGGTATACTTTATCGGTATACTAATATTGTTAGGCTCACTTAACATAATTCATTATTTTCTCTAACATTTGACCATAGGTCACTGAACAATATGTGTTGGGCTAAAAAGTAGCAGCAAACCCAGCTAGAATGAAAAGTTTTAATGACCGCAAACCCAGTCCAGCCGCTGAGATCTCTTTTCGTCATGTACTCTGGTCACTAGGACCGGTGCAGCGGACGGCAAATATGAAAACAGCAGCGCTTCGGGTATTACTGGCCGGAAAAAAGATTAGTAGCTGTGCTGCTTTCCACGTTAGAGCGGTTGCAGCGCCTTGATATCATAGGACAGAGCAAGGACGCTGCACCACAATCCGTGGATGAGAGCTAGCTGAAAATAGGAAGATTACCGTTCTAAAGGCAGCAGGACTTCTGGACGGAGCAGCGTATGTTGGTTGTAGGACCAGTGATTCTAACTTTCACAAGGCGACATTGCCATGCTGATTCCAGCTGTGCCAAAACGCGTTTTCACCCGTAGGCTTGCTCACTTCACTGCACTATCTGGCATCTCTTTCTAGAATATTTGGTTTTCTGACTCTGGGGAGCAACACCAACCCTGTATTATGGTGAATCTACCCGAGTAATCATAGGTATTTGGTTTTCTTTAAAGAATTAACCCCCCTCGTGTGTTCATTTTGTGTGTAACTGTGTCATCCAGGCACAAACAAGGGGGTATCTTGTTGCGGATCATCACAAATGTTTCTTCCTTAGATCTGATGCACTCTCAGGAACTGATGAATCCAATGCTTTTCTAGGACTATGCAATCATATGCCCCCTCAGGGGCTCCAGGCTTGGATGCTCCTTCTGGAGTCCGAACATCGTACCCCATGCCTGAGGTCGGTAGAGTGGACTATTTTCTTGGGGTCCATACATGAGATTCCTCTCCTGGGGTCGGCATATGGCACAACTTTTCTGGAGCCTGGACATCACATATCCCCTCTCGAGTCCTAACATTAGACTTTCCTTCTGCAAATAAGCAATTTTAATTAGCACCAAAATGCACTCGCAAACATAGAAATAAAAAGGGCTTGTAATAAAATGCTGGTAGATGGAGTCTATACTTATCAAGAGATAAGTCTCATGGAGGTCCCACAGAGTTCCGGATGCTCAAGGGGGTTCTCAGAGAAGCTCCAGGTCCAGTATGTCCAGATATAGCCACGGCTGCCATCTACCAGCATTTTATTACAAGCCCTTTTTATTTCTATGTTTGTGAGTGCATTTTGGTGCTAATTAAAATTGCTTATTTGCACAAAAGGTTTTTGCACTATTGCACTTTTTATTATCTTCTAGTATTTCCCATCCTATCACAAGGAAGAAGTACGACTTTCATCTATTGTCCACAACTGTGAATCATCACATTCTGACATGCTTTCAAAAAATCTACGTTTGTGAGTTTGATATACAGACCATTAAAGGGAACTGCACTTTATATTGGCATACTTGCACTATTGTGTTCTTTTCTTTTATTATTGAAGGGTTTCCCCTCTGGTTCATTGTTTTTTCTTCATTTGAAATCCATGAGAGCTTCATACCCAGATTGTCACATCCTTGTACAGTGTAAGCGCAATCATACACTTTTTACCCTATATAGTTTGAAATGACCGTTAGAGTGGACTTATCGGCCTGGACCTTAATTAGTCGAGAGTTGTCACTTTTTCCTGACCTGCGGAGGGAGCAGTCCTTTATGAAGTGACTAGCGTTTCCACAGTATATGCAAAGCAGGAGCTCCTTTTGTCGCTGGCGCTCAGCCTCAGAAAGTTTGGGGCGCCGAAAACTCTGGAATCTCCTTTCCATCACCTCCAGAGGAGTTACCCCGCAACTAGGGGAACCAGAGTCGGCGGCCTCTTCTGCTTCATGTTACGCACACCAGTGCTAACAGGAGTATACCGGTGTATGAACAGAGAGGGATGCGAGGCAAAACGAACTCACAGATAGTATAACACAACATACACAGGAGGTGATGGAATAACTAATAAACACAAAATGAAATGGGAAGCCCAAAGGCTCAGGAATTGGGTGTCTCCCTAGTGTCAGGAATGCTCAGATGGAATAGAGCGGACAATGAAGCGAGATGTAGTGATTTAACATGTGGAGCACCCAAAATGATGTTGCTAAGAGCAACAGGAAAAACCCCAAAGGGTTACCAACGGGTGTGGGAATAAACTCCTTGGTCAGAGATAGAAATATAGACACAAGGAGAGTGTCCACAATCCTAACCCCCACTTGCAGGGCACAGGTTCAGCTTACTGCCACTAAACTGACACCTGGACGCCCTGCACAGTGAGGGAGGATTAAGCAAGCAGGTCTGAGAGTACAGCTGCAAACCTGCTGGGTTCACAGAATAGCAAAAGAACCCCAGCAGGTTAAACAACTGACTCCAGTCTTACTGCTAGGTCCGGATTGGCAGAATGAAGTACCGAATCCCAAGGCCTATTCGCAGTAAGCAACAAGTAAATACAAAGTCACACAGTACTAGCTAACTCTCTGGAACTGACTAACAAAGATTCAGCAGCATTTGCCTAGCCTGAGAGGATGGTTTATATAGCAGGTGCTGTCCACGCCCCACTCAGACCTCACAGACTGTGAGCACAAAACCAGCGCCGGATTCCCTGCCGTGCACAGAGCCTGTAACCACTACACAGTAAAAACCAGGACCGGAGTATCAGCTGCGCTCAGGTTACTTCACTAACACTTGCCTCCCGGTTGCCATGGCGACGTGGCAGTACAGAACAGGAGATCCTAACAGTACCCCCCCTCTGACGAGGGGTCAAAGAACCCCTACCACCGGGTTTATCGGGGAACTGCGAGAAGAAAGAGCGTATCAGTCTGGGGGCATGAAGATCACAACTGCGCACCCACGACCGCTCCTCCGGGCCATACCCCTTCCAGTGCACCAAAAATGACAGCCGACCCTGAACCATCTTGGAGTCAAGAACCCTTTCAACCACAAACTCCCTCTGACCCCGTATCAGAAGAGGAGAAGGTCTTCCACTGGAAGAAGGATTACTAACCGCCAGTTTTAAAAGGGAACAATGAAATGTTTTATTGATACCCAATGAACGGGGCAGATCTAACTGAAATGCCACCGGATTGATAACCCTGGTGATCTTATAAGGGCCGATGAACCGGGGGCCTAACTTATGAGATGGCTGTCTCAACTTAAAATTCTTGGTGGACAACCAGACGAAGTCTCCTAATTTAAAGCTGCAGGGTCTTCTCCGCTTATCAAAAACCCTTTTGGTCACTAATGACACAGACACAAGGGCTTTCTTAACTTTCCTCCAAATACCCCTAAGGGCCGAAACCACAGAGGAACCACCAGGCGTGGAATCCAGGGGGTCAAAAGAATTGGCCTTAGGATGATGCCCATACACACAAAGGAAGGGAGAGATCCCTGTAGCAGAGTGAGCTGCGTTGTTATAGGCAAACTCCGCCATGGACAGATGAGCAACCCAGTCAGTATGACACTTGGAGACATAACACCTGAGGAACTGCTCCAAGGACTGGTTCACCCTCTCAGTCTGCCCATTAGACTGTGGATGGTAGCCTGACGACAAGCTCACAGAAATCTGGAGATCAGAACAAAATGCCCTCCAGAATTTGGCCACAAACTGGGATCCACGGTCAGAGACCACATCAAGTGGCAACCCGTGGAGGCGCACAACATGCTGCATAAATAACTCAGACAGGCATCTGGCCGATGGCAACCCAACCAGTGGAACGAAATGCGCCATCTTCGAAAACCTGTCAACGACAATCCAAATGGCTGTCATCCCCGAGGATTTGGGCAAGTCCACCACAAAATCCATGGAAATGTGGGTCCATGGCTTAGATGGAATAGAGAGTGGATGTAATGGGCCGACAGGAACCCCTCTAGGAGTTTTATTTCGGGCACAAACGTCACATGCCTGAACCCACTGATCCACATCCCTAGCCACCGAGGGCCACCACACCGCCCTAGACAGCAACTCCCGAGTTCTGGCAATACCCGGATGCCCTGCCGACCTCTTGGCATGGAATTCCAGGAACACTCGCTGTCTTAACCTAGGAGGCACAAACAAGAGACCTACCGGAAGGTCTGGAGGAGCCTGCTCCTGTGCTCTAAGGACTAATGACAAGAGGTCCTGGGTAATGCCCACTTTAATACATGATGGGGACACAATGGGCAATGGCTCCTCGGTGGTCTCTTGGACTGGAGCAAAACTCCGCGAGAGCGCATCAGCCTTGATGTTTTTTGACCCAGGGCGATATGTTATCAAAAAATTAAAGCGAGCAAAAAACAAAGCCCATCGTGCTTGCCTGGCATTGAGCCGCTTCGCTGACTCTAAATATGCCAGATTCTTATGGTCGGTGAGAATTGAGACCACAAACTTAGCCCCCTCAAGCCAGTGTCTCCACTCCCCGAGTGCATCCTTTATAGCCAACAATTCCCGGTTACCCACATCATAATTCATCTCTGCAGACGAAAGTTTACGGGAAAAGTAAGCACAGGGATGAAGGCGAATATCAGACACCCACATCTGAGAGAGCACTGCCCCAATACCTATCTCAGAGGCATCCACTTCTACCACAAAAGGACGCTCTGGATCTGGGTGTCGCAGCACCTTGGCCGAGACAAATGCCCTTTTGAGACGGGCAAAGGCCGCTTTGGCCTCACAAGACCAGTGAGCAATATCCGCCCCTTTCTTAGTGAGTGCCACCAAGGGGGCCACTATAGACGAAAATCCAGCGATGAACCGTCTATAAAAATTCGCAAAGCCCAGAAAACGCTGAAGCGCCTTCAAACTAGTGGGCTGCACCCAATCCAGGACTGCCTGTACCTTAGAACCCTCCATTTGGAAACCTTCTGAGGAGATAATATACCCTAGAAATGCGATTTGCTGGACTTCAAATTCGCACTTCTCCAGCTAAGCCCCAAGCTGGTGGTCTCTGAGTTTCTGGAGGACTAAGCGTACATGCTTCCGATGTTCCTCCAGGGAATGGGAGAAGATTAGGATGTCATCTAGATAAACAACTAAAAATCTATCCAAATATTCCCTGAGCACATCGTTCATGAATTCCTGGAAGACTGCCGGGGCATTAGAGAGCCCAAAAGGCATCACCAAATATTCATAATGCCCTGAGTGGGTATTAAAGGCAGTCTTCCATTCATCCCCCTCTCTTATTCGGATTAGATTGTAAGCACCGCGTAGGTCAATCTTAGAAAAAATGGTGGCAGTACGAAGCTGGTCAAACAAAACCGAAATGAGAGGCAGTGGGTACGAGTTTTTAATCGTGATACGGTTCAATTCCCTGAAGTCGATGCAGGGTCGCAACGAACCGTCCTTTTTACCCACGAAGAAGAACCCCGACCCAACTGGGGACTGTGAGGGACTGATAAATCCCTTAGCCAAGTTCTCCTGAATGTACTCTGCCATAGCCTGAGTCTCAGGACGTGACAGGGAGTACAACCTGCTCTTGGGAAGCTTAGCATCCGGCAACAAATCAATGGCACAGTCATAGGGGCGATGGGGAGGTAGTACCTCCGCAACTTTTTTGGAGAACACATCCGCAAAATCTGCATAACATCCTGGCAATCCTAGCAAACTTAGCTGCGAGAGCCTGACTGGAAGGCTCAAGCAACTCCTGAAACAATCACTACCCCAACTAAGAATCACCCCAGAGACCCAGTTAAATTGAGGGTTATGGGCCCTTAACCAGGGTAACCCCAAAACCAATGGGGCAAAAGAACAGACAGTCACATAAAAAGACAATTTTTCAGAGTGTGTGGCTCCAATAAACAAAGGAATTCGGCTGGTGCAGGAGGTAATTTTACCCTGGGACAATGGTTCCCCGTTTAACCCACAGATCTCAATCTCTGATGCCAAAGGTACTGAGGGAACAGAGTGTTCCAGGGCGAATTTACGGTCCATGAAAACCCCATCGGCCCTACTGTCAACAAAGGCCTCAGTCTTGACAGTTTGACCGAGGATCTCCAAAGTCACCGGAATGAGAAAAGTCTTTTTGGGAAAATTTGACTTCTGGCCTGACAGGATATTTCCCATCACCCTCAGGCCCTGAAGTTTTCCGGCTTTTCTGGGCATGATACTACGACATGACCTTTATTCCCACAGTACAAACACAAACCCTGCTGTCTCCTCCGCGTCTTCTCACGCGAGGAGAGGCGGGTAGCCCCAATCTGCATAGGCTCCTCTGAATATTCCTCAGAGTCTGAGGTTCCCTTGGGAAAAAAGGAAACTGCTGTCTCCCTTTCAAGCCTACGCTCTCTCAGCCGTCTATCCACCCGGATGGATAACTGCATGAGCTGATCTAAGCTATCAGGCGAGGGATATTGTACCAGTTGGTCCTTTATCTGGTCAGAAAGGCCCCTTCGGTACTGGTTTCTCAGGGCTGGGTCATTCCACTGGGTATCATGAGCCAACCTCCGAAACTCCGTACTATAAACCTCAGCTGGCCGTCGCCCTTGCTTTAGGACCGTAATCTGAGCCTCGGCTGAAGCCATCTTGTCAGGGTCATAATACAAAATGCCCAGTGCCGTAAAAAAAGCATCAACACTTTTAAGCGACGGACAGTCAGGCTGCAACCCATATGCCCAGACCTGTGGGTCTCCTTGTAGCAAGGAAATCACCATGCCCACCCGCTGAATCTCCGACCCAGAAGACTGGGGCCTAAGCCTGAAATATAGCTTACAGCTCTCCTTGAAACAAAAAAACTGCGAGCGATCTCCAAAAAAACGATCCGGGAGATTTACTTTCGGCTCCTTAACCCCTAAACTTGCCGCTGCTGCTGCGGGAGCTCCGCTAGCGGCCTGCGGGGTGTTCATTTTAATGGACATCTCATTAAATTGTCGAGTCAGGACCTGCACCTGATCGACCACCTGTTGCAAAGTATTTTGAGGGGTATGCTCCATATTCCCACAAAATTTCAACAGGAGTAGGGCTGCTGAATATGTTACGCACACCAGTGCTAACAGGAGTATACCGGTGTATGAACAGAGAGGGATGCGAGGCAAAACGAACTCACAGACAGTATAACATAACATACACAGGAGGTGATGGAATAACTAATAAACACAAAATGAACGGAGAAGCCCAAAGGCTCAGGAATTGGGTGTCTCCCTAGTGTCAGGAATGCTCAGATGGAATAGAGCGGACAATGAAGCGAGATGTAGTGATTTAACATGTGGAGCACCCAAAATGATGTTGCTAAGAGCAACAGGAAAAACCCCAAAGGGTTACCAACGGGTGTGGGAATAAACTCCTTGGTCAGAGATAGAAATATAGACACAAGGAGAGTATCCACAATCCTAACCCCCACTTGCAGGGCACAGGTTCAGCTTACTGCCACCTGGACGCCCTGCACAGTGAGGGAGGATTAAGCAAGCAGGTCTGAGAGTACAGCCGCAAACCTGCTGGGTTCACAGAATACCAAAAGAACCCCAGCAGGTCAAACAACTGACTCCAGTCTTACTGCTAGGTCCGGATTGGCAGAATGAAGTACCGAATCCCAAGGCCTATTCGCAGTAAGCAACAAGTAAATACAAAGTCACACAGTACTAGCTAACTCTCTGGAACTGACTAACAAACAAAGATTCAGCAGCATTTGCCTAGCCTGAGAGGATGGTTTATATAGCAGGTGCTGTCCACGCCCCACTCAGACCTCACAGACTGTGAGCACAAAACCAGCGCCGGATTCCCTGCCGTGCACAGAGCCTGTAACCACTGCACAGTAAAAACCCGGACCGGAGTATCAGCTGCGCTCAGGTTACTTCGCTAACACTTGCCTCCCGGTTGCCATGGCGACGTGGCAGTACAGAACAGGAGATCCTTACACTTCATTACATACGGAAGTGACTCTCACGGTGTCCGAAGAACTTCCAATCGTTTCTAAAAGTAAACTATTTAATTCAGAACATGGTTTACTTTAGACAAGTGCTGTAAAAGAGACTGTAACATCCTCAGTTGTTCAGGACTTCCCCTGCTGGTAAACTGAGGAGATAATGAACAGTCATCTTGAGAGGTGCCTTTTTCTCTTTGTCCACAAGACTGACAAAGATTGGATTTGAAAGAAAAAATTGTTTATGCAGGAATCTGTTGCTGCAGAGCATCTACACGAATTGTGAGCCCTAGGAAGGCTTGTGACAAAAGATTAAGTATATCTTCACAGACTTTCACTTTGCTGTACAAAATCTGACCAGATTCACTTCCTGGATTCTGGATTGAAGTGGAAGACTGGACCGGATTAGACATGACTGGACTTGAATTTGCCTGGACCGGAGTGGATTTGCCTGGACCAGACTGCATTTACCTGGACCGGAGCTGGACCCCTCTTGCTATTCTCCAGTAAATGGCCAGTGATAATGTTATGATGTTTGGAAGCACCTGTATTCTGGAAGCAGACACCAGGTGGTTGGCGCGACCCAGAGCTGAGGCGCGGAGTCTAACACACCGGGGGGTGTTCACCAGGGAACCCCGCAAGGGGATTTGGGCTTTGCTGCCCCTGATGTGCAGGTCGCGACCCTCTGCCTGGGTCACCTGGTATCTTCACAGGAGTCCACAAGGTATAAACAGGATAATTTACCTGGAGAAATGCAGCTGGTAAGGCAGGGGTTAATTGCAGAGTGACTGACACAGCAGGGCTAATGGCAGAGGTTTGATGAGAGCTGAACTGGGACACAGAGGGAAACAAACTTGCAGGCTGTAAGTTCTGGATAGCAGAGCTGGAATTTGGCAGGATTCACAGGGGTTTGTTTGGAGTCTGGATACAGAATTGCAGGTACTGAATGGAGATGAACATGCAGAAAGGTCTGTGTGATTAGACTGCTGTTTGCAAAACTGGACAGTTGCAGGATTACTGAGGCAAGGTGCAAGACTGGCTGCAATGGTGCACGGATATCTTGAA
The DNA here is from genome assembly GCF_028390025.1 of Pseudophryne corroboree. Classification (NCBI taxonomy): domain Eukaryota; kingdom Metazoa; phylum Chordata; class Amphibia; order Anura; family Myobatrachidae; genus Pseudophryne; species Pseudophryne corroboree. The sequence continues at coordinate 770,032,148 of NC_086446.1, forward strand.
GCAGGGATTCCAAGGCAGAAGGACACACTGGATATATAATTGTAGTAGATACAGGTCCAAGATGCAGAGCCGGCCACAGGCATAGGCAACCTAGGCAATTGCCTAGGGCATTTGATATGCCTAGGGGCATTAGCAGCTTCTGCTGATTAAAATGATATGCGGCATGCCTATATTCTGTGTGTAGCATTTCATATGCAGATACAGCCACAGTCTCACACAGTATATAGGCATGCTGCATATCATTTTAATCAACAGAAGCTGCTTGTGCATCCTAGCCACTAGGGAGGCCAATCCCGGGCCGTTTTTTCAATCCCGGGATTCTGGATTGAAAAACGCTCAATCCCGGGATTCCCGCGATCCCGGGATTGCAGTAGGGATCAGTGAAGAAGGGTGTAGGGAGCAGCGCTGGAGGGTAGGTAGCGGTGCGGGAGGGTGTAGGTAGCGGCGGGGAAGGGAGGGAGGGTGTAGGTAGCAGTGCAGGAGGGTGTAGGTAGCTGGGCGGGAGGGTGTAGGTAGCTGGGTGGGAGGGTGTAGGTAGCTGGGCGGGAGGGTGTAGGTAGCGGTGCGGAGGGTGTAGGTAGCTGGGCGGGAGGGTGTAGGTAGCTGGGCGGGAGGATGTACAGTAGGAAGCGGGGAGGGTTAGTAGCGGCGCGGGAGGGAGGGTGGGTGTAAGTACCACTTACTATTAGGTGGGCGCCAGCCATGGACACACTGAACACGGCGGCATTTCAAATGAAGCGCCGGCCGCCAGCCAACCAGAGCTGGCGGACCAGCAGCCAATCAGGGAAGCGGTCGCAGCAGTCGCTCCTGATTGGCTGCCGCGGCAGCTTCCCTGATTGGCTGCCGGTCCTCCAGCTCTGATTGGCTGGCGGCCGGCGCCACATTTGAAGTGCCGCCGCGTTCAGCGTTCGTCTATGGCTGCCGTCCGCCTAATTGTAAGTAGTATTACTTACACACACTCCCTCCCGCACATGCGCAGTGTAATCCCGTGAATCCCGGGATTGGATGCTCCAATCCCGGGATTCAAATCCCGGCATTTTTGGGCCCAAATCCCGGGATCCCGCTGATCCCGATCCCAGGATTGGCCTCCCTACTAGCCACATAGCAATGCAAATAAGATGCATCTTCATTAAAAAAAGGTGCCCGACGTTAGCATTGAGGCAAGATTTATGAGGACACATCTGTATCCAAGCAGAGGCAGAGGTCACAGTGTTAGTTGCAGTGTGATTGCTGTGTGCGTGTGAGTAGGTTGGTTGTGCAGTAGTGTTCAAAAAATGTGTAAGGAGTATTATGTGTGTCATGTAAAAATGCATTAATAATGTTCAACATATGTGTAAGGGGCACTATGTGTGTCATTATGTGTATAAGGGCATTAATAATGTGCGGCATATGTGTAACAGGGTACTACTGTATGTGTGTCTTTATGTGTATAGGGGCACTAATAATGTGCAGCAAATGTGTAGGGGGCACTATGTGTGTCATTATGTGTATAAGGGCATTAGTAATGTGCGGCATATGTGTAAGGAACATTATGTGTAAAAGGGCATTAATAAAGGTTGGCATAATGTGTAAGGCACATTATGTTTATAGGGACATTAATAATGTGTCTCATATGTGTTAGGGGCATTACTCTGTGGCATTATGTGTTTAAGGTGCTCTACTATGTGGCGTTGCATATAGAAAGGGCATTACTGTGTCGTCTAATGTGAATAAAGAGCAATAGGGTGTGGTGTAATGTCAAAAAGGAGCAATTCATTGTGATGTAATGTGAATAAGGGTTCTTAACTGTGAGGAGTAACGTTTATAAGGTAAAGTGATAATACTGTGGGATGTAATATGAATTATGGAAAGTATTGCATGATCAAATGTGAATAAAGTGCAGTACTGTATGGCATAATTGGAATTGGGGTTACTATAGTGTGGCCATGCCCCTTGGCAGCAAAAACACACCCCTTTTTGGGCTGTGCGCCAAATGTGTGAACTGTTCCTATTTAAAATATAGGGGATACGAACACCAAAATAAGAACTGCTATGGATGAGGGGTGATAGTGCTGGGAAAGAGGTGCAAGGTCAGAGGCGGAACCAGCGGTGGTGGTAGGGGGCACCAGCCAAAATCTTGCCTAGGGCATCATATTGGTTAGGGCCGGCTCTGCCAAGATGAACTGGGTGCAGAACTGGCAGGAATACTGGGACCAGTTACCAGGACACAGGAGACTGGGAACTTGCACAGCGTGCAATGGCCACGTGCTGAGCACACAGGAACAGGCTCTAAGGAGTCCAGACTAGAACCTGACTCTCTCTGATACTGAACTCTATCACTGGCACAGTAGTATGTGGATACTCCCTAGTTAAAGGGAGACAGACCAATCACATGATAGTCAGGCTGAAGTTGCAGGTAATGAGGTCCAGGTGATCAGTTGCTAGGAAACAAGAACAACAGAAGGGAGCATCCGAATCCAGGTGCTAGTCAATGCAGAAAGCAGAACTGACAGATTTGCAGCCGCTGCACAAATAACACGTACAAAAGCAGAAGCTGAGGAGAAAACGGCCCAGACAGTAGATAACAGGGGCAAAACTATTTTTAAGCATATAAGTGAAAGGAGAAAATCAAATGGAGGAATAATAAGATGTAACAAGTCTTTCAGGTGTGAATATGGTTTCAGGTGTAGGTGTCGGTGGTCGTACCTGGAGTTTTCACCCGGGATCTTGTCTTAAACCGGATCAGCTGCTGGAACCCTAAGCAGAGGAACAAGGAACCCCAACCCTAAACACAAGTCACCACACGTTTGGACGGTGACTAGGACTTTTATTTTGCAGGATCAGAAGAAGTGGTCACCGCTATTAATTTCAGACTTAGATAAGAGATAACAACATTCACAATTCCTGTATAAGCAATAAATTCAGTACATAGGTAACATTAGTCAGAAAGATTAATATTTGCATGACATTTACCAACACTTTTCTCCATTGGCACTAAAAAGTCTACGCTACACAGTTTCGCTCTGCGTAAGGCTATTGCGATATATAAGATAACTACCTTAGGACAGGTTATACCATATAACAGTTTAACTTAAAATGGCGACCAATTAGTTAATTAGTTAATTAATCAGCTTTCGCATAGTCTGTATCTAAACTTTGAGTGTCTCTCAAGCAAAGTCAGAGGTGCATTATAAAGAAAACGGGTTACAGTTCAAAGCGAGCAGGTTAGTGGGAGTAAGAATGAAACAGGGAAATGCAGATTTGGTTGACCGGAATCCCTTGGCACTCAGGTCGCAGGCGTTAGTAATAGTGCACACAATCAATTATTATAGGCAAATGTCTTTTGCAAAGCAAGCAGATAGAAATGGAAGGATGACAGGAGAAATACAGCTCCTCTTAACCCCTGCCCAAAATGAGGTTCTTTATTCTATTTGTTAGTCTGTGCTGACTAAAGATCAGACAAAACTTGCTCCTTCTTTAATGTATCTCCCTATCAACAGGCTGAATGCACAGAATTAATAACATCTTTCCCTCTCTCGTTCCCTTGAAGCTGTGATATACAGTATTTGCAGTGAGAGGTGTGAAAAATCTGGAGGTTTACAGACCTGACAGAAAAGATGAGGAGGGTTGGGATGAAGAGGTAGTGGATGCTGCTAACCTCCCTGATGTCAGTCTCTTCTCTTAAAATCAGGGTGGCCCCACTTTACTTTGCTCCTAACTTGCCCCTCAGATCAGCAGTCAGCATTACTGGAGTTGCTGGCTAACATTTATGTGCAACGTCACTGGCTTAGGGCCCCCAGCAGATTACAGGTGCACGGTCTCCTCACAAGGTCTTCCCTGGCAGCAGTGCTCACCTCCCTGCGGTTACCTCAGTGGCAGCTCCGCCTCATCTTCAGCGCACTCACTCCCTCCTGATTGGCAGTGTGCGGCCCTGGCTCTCATCACCTGTCAGTGGCTCTCCTCTCAGCAGCGGCTCTGTCATCCCCAGCACCCGACAGCTCTCTTCTCCGCGGCACTGTCAGCTCTTCCACTCTGGCTTCTCCCCTTGCAGCGGCATCTCTGTCTCCTCAGATGTGGCTGGCTGGTCTCTTCAGCGGCGGATGGCGGGTCTCGTTGTCTGTCACGGCTCCCGTTTTCTCCTCAGCGTCGTCGCCTCTTCTCCTCCCAGCAGCGCGATTCTTCTCGGTCAGCAACTCCGTCTCTTCTCCTCAGCGCAGCTCCGTCTCTTCTCCTCAGTGCAGCTCCGTCTCCTCAGCGATGCTCCGTCCAGATCAGAAGTCTCCTCAGCACTGCTCTCGACTCCTCGCGGCCCGTTTTTTTAAACTCCTTCCATTCAAAGTCCCGGATGCTTCCCGCTCTGTGCAGCGGCGATCGAGAATCCCCGGGTCCTTGTGCCCCCCGTGTTTTATTGGGCTGCAGCTCACATCCTCCGGGGACCAAAGGAGAGGGTATTAACCCCTTCTGTGTTGCTGGGCTCATTAGGGGCCAATGGGGAGATATATTTAGATTGCATATATATCAGAGTATCACATATCTCCCTGCTAAAAACATGCGTGTCCTCACGCAAGGTCGTCAAGGGCAAATTTCCTGAGCGACAGTTCATACATTACATACATTTCCAGTGGTCGTTATTTACAGGTATATATACTTATATATAACAACATGAGATATGGAACCATGTTATGTTAACACCTTTCAGTCCCGGTACCGAAGAGGTAACATACCTCTGGTACTACGTTCGGGCCTCTTAGGAATTGGGGTATGCTTCCCTTTGGCCGGTTCAGGGACAATACAAGTGGTGTCATTATTTTCGATAAATTTATCTTCTCTGGGTCTTGGGACAATTGGGTTCACAGAACTCGGGATCGAGCTATTCATGAATAGTAAGAGTTCAATGGGATCATGTAATGGAATGCCCCCTGGGGTTCCCCGCTCCTCTGCCAAAGGTGAGTCTCTCTCTGCTGCTGGGACTTCAACGGTGCAAAGCTTCAATTGGTCACGAGGGACGATAGTCAGATGTCCATCAGGCCTTTGGATCTGGTATGCATAAAGTCCATCAGCGGGGATTTTGACAATCTCATAAGGAACATCCTCCCACATGGCATCGAGTTTACTCGTCCGTTGGTTTTTCTTTTTCCACACCTTATCTCCAATCTTTAGGGGTGTTGGATGGACATTTAAATTATAATTGTTCTCTTGGCGGCGATGTACCATCTCCATCCGTTGTTCCACCAGTTGTCTGGCAGTTTCAATCCGTTGCTGATGCTCTTGTATCCAGTCGTTCTGCAGGAGATTAGACTCATCTGACATTATTGACAATTCTAGGTCTTTTGGAAGTTTGCCCTGCCTCCCAAACATTAAATAAAATGGAGTGAATCCTGTAGAGCAATGTTCAACGTTGTTATAGAGGTATGTCAGTTCAGACAAAAGAGTGGGCCACTGCGTTCTTCTCTCGGCCGATAAACTCCGAAGCATCCCAATCACGGTTCGGTTGGCCCGTTCGCATAGACCATTACCCTGGGGGTGGTAGGCGGTAGTTCGCAGCTTCTTAAGGTGCATACACACGGAGCGATATAACTGAGCGATTTTGACTATATAGTCAAAATCGCTCAGAAAGTTAGTGCAGATCGCTCCGTGTGTACACAGCCAGCGATAGCGATGCGCGTCCCCGCTAGGTCGCTATCGCTGGGAAAAATAGTCAGTGCAGGCAAGTCAATTTTGGCTATGTCGCTGCAAAAGTTAGTCAAAATCGCTAACACTTTAAGAGGCCAGCGATTTTTCCCAGCGATAGCGATGTGCAGGCGGCGGTGGTGCGGGCGGCGGCGGGTTGTGGCGGCGGGTTGTGGCGGCGGTGCGGGCGGCGGCGGGTTGCGGTGGCGGTGTGGGCGACGGCGGGTTGCGGCGGCGGTGTGGGCGGCGGTGGGTTGCGGTGGCGGTGTGGGCGGCGGCGGTGCGGGCGGCGGCGGGTTGCGGCAGCGGTGCAGGCGGGGGAAAGTTACCTTTCTATTGCAGAGTTTGGCAGCGGAGCGGTACCAGTTTCAAAAATGGCGCCTCAGCGTCATTTTTTAAATTCAAGATGGCCGCCGCGAGCCAATCACGGCTCGCCGCGTCATCACCCCGCCCCCTCCCGCTGACTTATATAAGTCAGCGCGAGGCAGCGGCTGTCAGTCCGACGGCGGAGGAGGAGCGGAGAAGAGCTCCTGAAGACGCCGTGGAAGTCCAGGATGGGCGGCGGCTATGCAAAAGAGCTTAGCAGCCGCCGCCCACCAGGTGAAGATGCTGGAAGTCCTGGGAAGGCGGCGGCCATGCAAAAGAGCTTAAAGGCCGCCGCCTCCCAGGTGAAGACGTCGTGGAAGTCCTGGATGGGCGGCGGCTATGCAAAAGAGCTTAGCAGCCGCCGCCCACCAGGTGAAGACGCCGGAGCAAGACCCCAGAAGCCCTGGGGAGGTGGCGCCCCCCCAGGTGAAGACGCCGGAAGCCCTGGGAAGGCGGCGGCCATGCAAAAGAGCTTAAAGGCCGCCGCCCCCAGGTGAAGACCCAGTTTAATAAAGGATTTTTAAAAGAATGTGTTGTGTTTTTTTTTTATATTTTCTTTACAGGTGGACTACAGGTGCCAGCGGGCCCTTTATGTCCGGGCATGCTGGCACTTGTGGTTCTCCAAGTGCCAACATGCTGGGGCAGGCTTGCTGGGACCTGTAGGCCTCCTGTAAAGAACAATATTACTATTGAAAGGCTATCAGCCTCCCATCCACCGGGCCACGGATGGGGGGGACAGCCTCGGGCTTCACCCCTGGCCCTTGGGTGGCTGGAGGGGGGGACTCCTTGATTTAAGGGGTCCTCACTCCTCCAGTGTACCCCGGCCAGGGGTGACTAGTTGGGGGGGTAATGGCACGGCCGCAGGGACCAATATAAAAGTGTCCCCCGGCTGTGGCATTATCTCCCTGGCTAGTGGAGCCCGGTGCTGGTTTGGAAAATACGGGGGACCCCTATGTCTTTTGTCCCCCGTATTTTTTAAACCAGGACCGGACGCAGAGCCCGGTGCTGGTTGTCTAAATATGGGGGAACCCTACTCATTTTTTCCTCTGTATTTTAACAACCAGGACTGGCTCAAAGAGCCCGAGGCTGGTTTTACATAGGAGGGGGGACCCCACGCAAATTTTTTTTTTAACTTTCAGCTATTTAAATACCAGCCACCCTGTAAAATCGTCCTATATATGACACTCATCCCCTTATTTAAATGAGATAGTCAAAATCTCCCATAGCCAAAATCTCCCATAGCCAAAATCTCTTGCATAGTTAGACAAAATCTCTGGTAAAGTTAGTCAAAATCTCCTACTGCCAGTTCAAGGGAAAAGTTAGTCAAAATCTCTCATAGCCAAAATCTCTCCGTGTGTATGCACCTTTACACCCATATAAAGAACAGAGTTCCTGAAATAATTGGGATTCGAATGCTGGACCCTGGTCAGTTAGAACTTGCTCCGGATAGCCGTAAGGACGGACAAAGTGTTTGAGGAACAGCTCAGCAGTTGTTTTCGCTGTCAAGTCACGGGCCGGTACCACCACCAAGAACTTGCTATAGTGATCCGTGATAGTCAGAGCATACTGGAACCCAGCGGAGCTATGCTCGAGTTTTACATGGTCCAGAGCCACAAGCTCGAGTGGTCGAGTACTTTGAATTGGATGCAGTGGATCTTTTTGGGTAGAATCAACTGGCCTTTTTAGACTGCATGTTACACAATTCCTGCACCACTTTTCGACATCAGATCTCATGCCAATCCAGAAGAATCTCTGTCTAAGTACTGCTTCTGTCTTTTGGGTGCCAAAATGTCCCGACTGGTCATGATAGGCAGATAATAACAGATCAGCCTGCTGCCTGGGCACTATAATCTGAGAGATAGACTGATGAGTACCGGGATCAAGGCTGGTGCGGATGACAAGATCTCCTTGGAGGCTAATTCGGTCTCGATGGCGTAATAATTTGACCAATTCCGGGTCAGCATTGGTTCTTTGTGTCTTAGTTAGCTGTTTCTTTTGTTGAATAAGATCAATCAGACGCTGTACCACGGGGCTGGCTTTCTGTACTTGTGCCCAGTCACCTTTTTGGAAAACGCTCACAGACTGGTCAGTTCCACTGTTTCTAGTGGCAGTGACAGGATCCGAATGGATGACTTGTTGTTGTGTACTCAGAGGCCTGAACACGGGCGTCTCAATGTCTTCAGCCCAGTCTCGCTCCTCTTCCGCAAGGTCCGTGGTCGGTAAGCGAGACAAGGCATCAGCATTTCCATTCGCCTTGCCGCTTCGATAGGACACCGTATATCTGAAATTTGCCAACCTTGCCATCCATCTTTGCTCCAGAGCTCCAAGGCGGGCAGAAGATAAATGTGCCAGCGGATTATTGTCTGTAACGATCACGAAAGGTGTGGCAGTTAAGTAATTCTTAAATTTTTCGGTGACAGCCCATATGAGGGCAAGGAGTTCCAATTTGAAGGTGCTGTAATTCTCATTGTTCCTTTCGGTTTTCCTTAAACCTCTGCTGGCATAGGCTATAACCCTCTCCTGACCGTCCTGCAGCTGAGAAAGTACAGCTCCTAATCCGCGATGGCTGGCGTCAGTGTGCACCTGAAATGGTTTTTCGTAATCAGGGTAGGCGAGGATTGGAGCCTCCGTTAGAACTGACTTTAGTTGCTCGAAAGCATTCTGTTGCTCCTGTGTCCATGCGACCAGGGCAGTACTCCTTCTTTCTTGTCCTGACCGGCCTCGAAGTAATTCATGAAGCGGAGCAGCTATTTTTGCGAAGTGCTGAATGAAACGGCGGTAATATCCCACGAAACCAAGGAAACTGCGAACATCTTTAACAGTACGAGGAACAGGCCAACTCCGCACCACTCGTATCTTTTCGGGAACGGGCTTTACTCCTCTGGAACTAACGATGTGACCCAGGTATTGCACACTTGGTTTTAATAGGTGGCACTTAGACGGTTTTAACTTTAGACCGCATTTAGTCAATTGGGTGAAGACCTCTTCCAGATGTTCTAGGTGCTCGTCATAAGATTTTGAAAATATGATAACATCATCCAGATAGAGCAAGACCATCTCGAAGTTTCTGTGTCCCAAACAATGCTCCATGACCCGCTGGAAGGTGGCCGGAGCATTGCACAACCTGAACGGCATCCGGTCGAATTCAAACAGGCCCATAGGAGTCGTAAAGGCCGTTTTCTCCCTGTCTTCTGGAGCCATTGGGATTTGCCAGTACCCGCTTGTCAGGTCAAGAGTTGAAAAATATCGGGCCGTTTTTAATGCTGTCAGTGATTCCTCTATTCGAGGTAGAGGATAGGCATCTTTATGTGTAGCAGCATTCAATTTTCGATAATCAACGCAGAATCTGAGACTGCCATCTTTCTTTCGCACAATTACCAATGGGGCCGCCCATGGACTATGGCTTTCCCTGATTACACCAGCTTCTTTCATGTCGTTAATCATGGTCCTCACGGGTTGATACATAGCCGGAGGTAAAGGCCTGTGTCTCTCCTTGACTGGGGGATGGGTTCCAGTGGGTATGTGGTGCTGGACCCCTTCAGCTTTTCCGAAGTCTGATGGAAATTGACTGAACGCCTTGGCATTTCTGCGCACCACCTGCAGTACACCTTCTTGTTGACCCTCTGTAGTATCTGGACCGCCGATCTGGATGTCGCTCCACCAGGGAGTCTCACCGGTGGTCATGCTGATTTGACTGGCTGCCGCTCCCTCTGAAACTCTGGGTAGAGCCTCACCGATGACATCTTGAAAGTCGACCAACACCACACTAGCCACGGGACAATGCCGAAACAGACGAATTGGATAACTATGAGGATTCAAAATCCTGACAGGTACTCTGCCTCTTGTTACAGTGGCGAGGGTTCGGGCCACCGCGAACAGCTGTTGTCCATCGAAGTCACAGGGTTCTAGGATTGCCTCATAATCTCTTCTCCCAGGACCTATCCGCGCCTTGCACCACACCACGTGCTCAGAATTGGGTCTAAGGATGATATGCTGACGATCGGCGATCCTTGCCTTTCCAACTTCTCTCTTTGCATTAGTGAATCTCTTGTGCCCCTCGAGTAACCGGACCATTTGCTGGAGAGTCTTTCGCTCATTCGGGGCAGCAGATTGCATTTCCAGTTTAAGGGCTTCTACTAACTCATCTGGGCAATTTTGCAGAACGTTCATTCCGAGGATGACCGGAGGAAGATGCTGGTTGTATGTAGTAGTGACCAAACACCCTTGTCGTTCCAGATTAGCGTTGCCGATAGTGAGATTAGCTTCCCAATAACCGCGGAACTTGATTGGCTGTCCATTACTGGCCAATAGATGTAACCAAGTGTTTGGTGGGTTCACTATCTCAGATTCTGCCCAATGTTTCTGGAATTCGGCCAAATGGATTGTGGTCACCTGTGATCCAGTATCTAAAAGAGCGGATGCTTCTACCCCATTAATTCGGATCTTCAGGTGGGGGCACTCGCCAACATATTGAGGCCACCACCCTGGCTTCGGTGGACCTATTGACGCATCTCCTCCCGAGAGTCGGTCCCTTGCCTCGGGGTCGAGTCGTTTAAAGGAACATTAGGACATCGCCGTTCAATGTGGCCACTTTTATTACATCTTCTACATATAGGCCTTCCTTGATCATCAAATTGGTCTGTGGGGCGCCGCCCCGATTCTCGTGGCACCTCCCATCGTGACCGGCCTCTTCTACCTTGATCCCGACGCCAACCTTGGTGCTTAGCTTCCGCTTGCTCCAACCGTATCTCTTTCAGCTCCTTCATCATTTCATTAACCATGCTGGTGAGAGCTCCCATTTGGTCTTGACCATCCTGTGATTGCTGACTGACGGTCCCTTTATAAATAAAGGATTCAGCCATAGGGCTTAATTGAGACTCCCTAGGCACTCTTCCCTCAGATGGTCCCATCACCGCCACGTATTCTCCATCTGCGTCATGGTTTAGACCTAAGATGTCCATCATATCCTCCTTAAATTCAGAGAAAGTGCAGAGAGGGTTCTGACGCCTCCACATCCGCAACTGTGCTTTTGTCGCTTCTCCTCTTGCTCCTTCAATGAGTAAATTAATCATAGTCTCCTCTGTTTGTTGTTTCTCGAGGGTCTCTGGCCTGTATTGCTCGCCTCGCTTCTTGTAGGCCCAGGGCAAACTCCCGGAGATTCTCATTTGTTTGCTGCTTCCGAGCATATAGGCGCCCCTTTAATTCTGCAATGGTCTGTGCATTGTAGATACCGGCCAACTTTCCCAGGATACCTTCAGCTGTTTTCCGTTCTTCATCTGACCACGATCTGACTTCACGTAATGCTTCCCCTTTAAGTTGTCCGATAACTACCTCCATTTTTTGCTCCTCATTCAGGGGATAAAGCTTGAACATTGATCTTATTTTGTCCCGGAATTCTTTAAACGGACTAGTGCCCATTGTCTTCAAATCTCCCGAGTATACGGGAAGCCATGGGGCTCCAAAATAATAGGGCATCGTAATCGGTGCAGCCGGTGTTGCCGCAGCTGGTGACGACTGACCTGGCGAGGCGGGCAACTTCCTTCTAACTGCAGTAGATGTGGGCGTCTGAAGTTCCTGTGCTTCCGACATCCTGTATCCTGATCCTGTTCGTGGACGCCAAAATTTTGTAACAAGTCTTTCAGGTGTGAATATGGTTTCAGGTGTAGGTGTCGGTGGTCGTACCTGGAGTTTTCACCCGGGATCTTGTCTTAAACCGGATCAGCTGCTGGAACCCTAAGCAGAGGAACAAGGAACCCCAACCCTAAACACAAGTCACCACACGTTTGGACGGTGACTAGGACTTTTATTTTGCAGGATCAGAAGAAGTGGTCACCGCTATTAATTTCAGACTTAGATAAGAGATAACAACATTCACAATTCCTGTATAAGCAATAAATTCAGTACATAGGTAACATTAGTCAGAAAGATTAATATTTGCATGACATTTACCAACACTTTTCTCCATTGGCACTAAAAAGTCTACGCTACACAGTTTCGCTCTGCGTAAGGCTATTGCGATATATAAGATAACTACCTTAGGACAGGTTATACCATATAACAGTTTAACTTAAAATGGCGACCAATTAGTTAATTAGTTAATTAATCAGCTTTCGCATAGTCTGTATCTAAACTTTGAGTGTCTCTCAAGCAAAGTCAGAGGTGCATTATAAAGAAAACGGGTTACAGTTCAAAGCGAGCAGGTTAGTGGGAGTAAGAATGAAACAGGGAAATGCAGATTTGGTTGACCGGAATCCCTTGGCACTCAGGTCGCAGGCGTTAGTAATAGTGCACACAATCAATTATTATAGGCAAATGTCTTTTGCAAAGCAAGCAGATAGAAATGGAAGGATGACAGGAGAAATACAGCTCCTCTTAACCCCTGCCCAAAATGAGGTTCTTTATCCTATTTGTTAGTCTGTGCTGACTAAAGATCAGACAAAACTTGCTCCTTCTTTAATGTATCTCCCTATCAACAGGCTGAATGCACAGAATTAATAACATCTTTCCCTCTCTCGTTCCCTTGAAGCTGTGATATACAGTATTTGCAGTGAGAGGTGTGAAAAATCTGGAGGTTTACAGACCTGACAGAAAAGATGAGGAGGGTTGGGATGAAGAGGTAGTGGATGCTGCTAACCTCCCTGATGTCAGTCTCTTCTCTTAAAATCAGGGTGGCCCCACTTTACTTTGCTCCTAACTTGCCCCTCAGATCAGCAGTCAGCATTACTGGAGTTGCTGGCTAACATTTATGTGCAACGTCACTGGCTTAGGGCCCCCAGCAGATTACAGGTGCACGGTCTCCTCACAAGGTCTTCCCTGGCAGCAGTGCTCACCTCCCTGCGGTTACCTCAGTGGCAGCTCCGCCTCATCTTCAGCGCACTCACTCCCTCCTGATTGGCAGTGTGCGGCCCTGGCTCTCAACACCTGTCAGTGGCTCTCCTCTCAGCAGCGGCTCTGTCATCCCCAGCACCCGACAGCTCTCTTCTCCGCGGCACTGTCAGCTCTTCCACTCTGGCTTCTCCCCTTGCAGCGGCATCTCTGTCTCCTCAGATGTGGCTGGCTGGTCTCTTCAGCGGCGGATGGCGGGTCTCGTTGTCTGTCACGGCTCCCGTTTTCTCCTCAGCGTCGTCGCCTCTTCTCCTCCCAGCAGCGCGATTCTTCTCGGTCAGCAACTCCGTCTCTTCTCCTCAGCGCAGCTCCGTCTCTTCTCCTCAGTGCAGCTCCGTCTCCTCAGCGCAGCTCCGTCCAGATCAGAAGTCTCCTCAGCACTGCTCTCGACTCCTCGCGGCCCGTTTTTTTAAACTCCTTCCATTCAAAGTCCCGGATGCTTCCCGCTCTGTGCAGCGGCGATCGAGAATCCCCGGGTCCTTGTGCCCCCCGTGTTTTATTGGGCTGCAGCTCACATCCTCCGGGGACCAAAGGAGAGGGTATTAACCCCTTCTGTGTTGCTGGGCTCATTAGGGGCCAATGGGGAGATATATTTAGATTGCATATATATCAGAGTATCACAAAGACTTAAGGCAGAGAGTGAGAATTTGGTGGAGGGAGACAAGGCAATAGCAGATCATCTAAATAATTATTTGCTCTGTGTTCACTACAGAAGGAGAGTGGAATGGGCCATAGTTAAGTTGCAAGAACAGTCATAAATATAAGGTAGAAAAATAAACATTTACAGAGGAAAAAGTCCTAACAGAACTCTCAAAAGTGAAAGTGAATAAATCAGTGGGGCCAGATGGGATACATCCAAGGATACTAAGAGGGTTGTCCAAAAAGTAATGCCTAAATGCTCATAACTCAAAATTTATTATAGATACAGATTTGAAAATTTGCAGTAAATTACTTTGAAGTCTTAGTAACAAAATGACTCTACTAAAAAAATAAAAAAAAAAAATCATCTGTCCTCAAACATTTTCTCCACCTCTCAACCCAAGCTGTGAAGCCACTTTGGAAAAATTCCAGGAGTTGGTGTTTGACCCAGGAACGTATGGCATTTTTAACAACCTCTATGTCATCAAAATGTTCATCCCAGAGACAGTTTTTGAGAGGGCCAAACATATGAAAGTCGGAAGGGGCCAAATCAGACTGTATGGTGGATGTGGCATTATTGCCCACCCCATTTTGGCAATGGCCGCAGATGTTGCAATCGAAGTGTGAGGTCTTGCATTGTCGTGGTGTAAGATGACATTTGACATTGGAATTGACTTTTTTTTGCAGATGGGTTCTTTCAGCTTCTTAAGTGTAATAATGTATCGATCACTGTTGATTGAGTGGTTTGGTTCCAAGTAATCGATGAGAATAACACCTTGGCAATCCCAGAAGAATGTGGCCATGACTTTGTTTATGGATCGTTGTGATTTAAACAGTTTTGGCCTAGGTGAACTTGGGTGTTTCCATTGCTTTGATTGGGCTTTTGTTTCTGGGTCATTAAGGAATACCCTGGTCTTATCTCCTGTAATGACATTTTCCAAATACGTCTCAGGGTTGGCTTGAAAGTTGGTCAAAAGGTCATTGCAGACTTCCACCCTCTGGTCCTTATGATCCCTGGTTAATTGCCTTGAAATCCATTTAGCACACCCTTACGATATCCCAAATCATCGATTAGTGTTTCTACAGTGCCATGGCTACATTCAAGTTCATCACTGATATCTCTGATGGTCACACAACAGTCTTTCTGAATCATGGCATTAACTTTGTGTCGGTTCTCTGTCGTCACTGCAGATTGATGATCTGCCACTACGAGGTTTGTCGCACACGGACAATTCTCCCAACTGAAAACGCTTCATCCACCTTCTGACATTGCTATAGTCAATTGTATGCTCACGATACACTTTTTTCAGTCTTCTGTGGATTTGTGTAGCACTGCAGCCTACTTTTTCCAGAAATTCAATAATGGCTCTTTGTTTCATCTTGGATTCCATGGTATTTCTTGGACTGCCTAAACAAAAATACATATATAGCTAGCAGACATATTAAATTACAAACTGACAAAGTATCAAATAAATGTTGCATATTATTTCAGATTTATGAGCATTTAGACATTATTTTTTGGACAACCCTCGTAAAAGAGCTTAAGATGTTCTGGAAGCACAATTAACAGAATTATTCAACCAGTCACTAAATATATGTGCAATTCCAGAGAACTGGAAAAGAGCGAATGTAGTTCCACTGCACAAAAGTGGAAGCAAGAAAGAAGCAAGTAACTACAAACCAGTAAGCCTTACATCAGAAGTAAGCAAATGGAAATACTATTAAAAGTAGTGGACTATCTTATATCAAACAACTTACAGGATCCAAAATGGAATGGATTTATTGGGGAGCGATCATGTGAAAAAATCTTATTGACTTTTTTGGCTCCATGACTAAAATAACAGATCAAGGGGGAGCCATAGATGCAGAATATCTATACTTTAGTAAGGCATTTGACACTATCCCACATCGCAGACTGCTTTATAAACCCGAAAGCATGCGATTAGATTATAAAACAGTTACATGGTTAAGAACCTGGTTGCCGTATAGCAAACAGAGATTTGTAGTAAATGGAGTGCATTCACAGGAGGGAACTTTTACCAGTGGAGTACCGCAGGGATCTGTACTTGGACCAGTGCTCTTTAATATCTTTATTGATGACATTGCAAATGGTATTAAAGGGAAAGAATGCCTTTTTGCAGATGACACAAAGATGCGCAACAGAGTAGACACATCGGGAGGGGTAAAACAAATGATTGATGATCTAGAGGAATGGCCAAGAACATAGCAATTATAGTTTAATGCTAAAAAATGCAAAATCGTGCACTTGGGCCTTAAAAACTCAAAGGCTAAATATACTATCAAGGGTACTATAATGGAAACTACTAAGGAGAAAAGGGATCTAGTAGTGACCATTTCAGGTGACTTAATGGCAGGTAAACAATGTAACAAAGCAATGAGGAAGGCTAGTCAGATGCTTGGCTGCATAGGGAGAGGAATCAGCAGCAGAAAGAAAGAAGTAATAATGCCACTGTAAAGGTCATTGGTACGGCTTCATCAGGAATACTGTGTCCAGTTCTGGAGGTCATATCTTCAGAAGGATATAAATACATTAGAGCGCATACAAAGAAGGGCAACTAAAATGGTGCATGGCCTACACTACAAATCTTACCAGGAAAGAGTAGAAGATCTTAATATTTATAGTTTGGAGCAGAGAAGGAAAAGGGGGACATGATTGAAACTTTCAAATATCTCAAGGGTTTTAGCAAAGTCCAGGAGGGAAACATTTTTCACAGGAAGAGAAGTATTAGAATATAAGGACACATGCACTGAGACTGGAAAGATTCAATGGAAATTTAAGGAAAAATTACTTCACGGAAAGGGTAGTGGATAAATGGAATAGCCTCCCATCAGAGGTGGTAGAGGCTAAGACAGTAGAGCAATTTAAATATGCATGGGATAGATATAAGGATATCATTACAAAAAAACTGAGGATCAAATAGGGTTGAGGTTACCTAAAGGATAAATAAATGGGCAGACTAGATGGGCCAAGTGGTTCTTATCTGCCGTCACATTCTATGTTTCTATGATACTGTAATGACATGGTGCAGAGTGTAATGTGATGGGGGTAAGTACTGTAATGACATGATGCAGAGGAGTGCAATGTGATGTGAGTAGGTACTGTAATGACATGGTAAGATTGTAATTTTATGGGGGTACACTGGCGCACGCAGGGGGGTTTCCAGGTACTTGGAAATCCCCACCGATGAGCCAATTTTTTTATTTTTGTGATGGAGACAGCAGTGCCTCCGTGTCTGCAAAAGCCGTGATCGTTATCACGACTGCGGAGATGCTGCAGCAACAGAGAGCTATGTAGCTCTTTGCAAGTCTGCACAGAAAATGTCCGGGGGGACCTGCTGGCTGCGCATGCTCAGCCATAGTACAGCCAGTCATGACATGGTGCAGAGTGTAATAAAAAAAAAAAAAAAAAAAATGGAAGGAGGAGCATTAGTGTTACAATGTGTAATGGGAATCAGGAAATAAGAATCTCAGACCTTAAAATAGACAATTTTCTGTTGGATACAACTGTATATCACATGGGAAGCTCTGGAGTCAGAACAGACCAGAGCCCTCTCCAAACTCAGACTGGCACAAGCTATTCATACCCAACCATATATAACCTCCATATCCCCTGACGTATGACCAGGCTCCTCATTCTATAGACATATACATGTGCTTTATCCCCATATATTAACATCTGTTCAGTCCTTTATACATTGAGGTATTTCCTGGCCCAACTCCTTTCCTCATGGACTCCATATCTATTATCAGATACCTCTTTATATTCAGGAGGCCCTCAAACCTCATTGTCATCTCCATCACACTTCGCTATCATCTCCCTCGTACCTTGCTATCATCCATAGTTGCCTACTTTTGATGTCTCCTCCTCGGGAGAACCGGGGGAGGAGACGCTGCATGCCACTTCGGGGGAGAGCTATCAAGAACGAGCCCTTTTCCAAAATGCTCTGATTTGCGGTTCCATGGGGAGGAGCTAAATTATGCAAATGTGCTTCCGTTAGCCCCACCTCCTCCACAAGGCGCAGTAATTCCATACATAATCTTTTCATTTCTAGTGAAGCGGGCAGGATGCCGGAGATCTGGCCACTCTTCCATGGGTGCGGAGGACTGCTTGAAAAAATTGGGAGCCTCCCGCAACTTGCGGGAGATTAGGCAAGTATGCTGTCATCTCCCTCACACCTCGCTATCATCTCCATCATACCTCGTTATCATCTCCCTTGTGTAAGAGGAGTGCGGTGACTTACCTTGCTATCATCTTACCTGGCATCGCACTGTCTCACCTTCAGGCCGTATGGTTAACAGACGGTCCTGGTATACCGACTGGACACAGACACGAAGATCTAGAAGGAAGGAGATGATGGGAGAGTTATGCTTCCTCAAAGCAGATCGACACGCCCTACCAATCCGAGACCTTTCACTAATAGGGATTTCGGGCTTTTAGTGAAGGCCACCCTCTTGGTCTCAGAAACCGAATTTCACCTATAGGTACTCACGGACCAGGCGAAGATTCAACCTTGCACTGGAGTGCAATGTCCGTCCAGAAGGAAGAGAGACGGTAAGAAAAGAGACATGCAAACAAGGATGGTCCTCACCGATGTTAATCTTGGACTTCACACCTACAGATCCCTGTGAGGAGACAGTAAACAGCACAGTTGTGCAGGACCTTCAGCTAAATTAGTGTGTTAACCTGCTACGCTTACTACAACATCACCCTCAACCTATAGCTGTGTGTGTAGTGCGGCACAACCTTTAGCATACAAACAGTTCTAACAAATGTACCCTTCACAGAAATAACAATCACAATGACCAAACACATTACAAGAGTAAACCACGGTCCTGTCTCTTTAAACCCCTGCCTATATAGAGGTTTACAGACCTTTTCTATTCCTGGGTTTTCTGGCATCGTCTGTAGGGCAACGGCTATTTAAGTATGGGCCTGACAGCCCTCCACGTGAGGAGAAATGGTTATAGATAATTGTGGGGAACTGGACTGCTCCTCTACACAAGGGATAAACTGTAGGGTGGGTGCCGCAAACTTTGCCCTGGGCTTAATACACAACATCACTCATCGGGTTTAGATACGGTTGCTCACTTCAGTGACCTGGGCCTAGTGCCCAGGGTCACTCATATTTAGGACACGGATAGTTTAATACAACTGACATTGCATGAGCCTAAGGCCCAGAGCCACTCTTTGGCAGGTTAACTGGAGTAACTAAGGCCTAATGCTCAGATCACACTTATACAGGGGCTCAGGCTTTAGAGCCTACCTACTTAGGTCGCCAAGCGATTTGGTCCTAGTTCCCAGGTCACCAATCACTTGGAAAGGAAGGGGGGGGGGATGGGTGTCACTCAAACCTACAAGGCCTAGTGTCCTTTATTGACATTTGTGCACCGGGCTAAGAGGCCCACCTACTGTTCCACAAGCCTTGACTGTGCCCGATCCCTGGTGGTCTAGGGAGGAGTTAATTACAGAGGGCCTACCTGTATGTTGGGAGAGGCTGCAGTGTGGCACTTTGGTAGCTCTTTTGCATTTTACCACTGCAGCACTCTCCGGTCCCCAGCCGCATTCTTCTGCCTCTGGCATGTCCTGGCCAGTGGCACCACCTCTTATTTTCTTCTCACAGATGGCGCCATCTATCTGCTTTGTCAATCTCGCCATCTTCTGCCCTCTTCTGCGGCTGTGGGAGCTCTTCTCACGACGTCTTCATCCCTGTCCCTCTTCCGATGAACAGGCTCTTCTGCCCAGCAGTGTCTGATGTCAGAAGCCATGGATGAGCAGAGCTATGATGTGGTGAGCCTCTTCCTATTGGCTGCTGTCCATGAGCAGCAATTGGCTTGCGGGCAGGGCGATATTCTAACGCATGCCGGCACCACTTTCCATTGTCTGCTGGGCCGACACCAACATTAAACAGTTACTTCTGCGGCGCTGCCCAACTCTGCTGAATGACATATCTCCACACTTGCACCTTGCTATCCCTCTCATCTTTCCCTCACTATTCTGTCCCTCACACCTCGTTATCATCTCCCTCACAGCTCACTATCTTGGCCCTCACACATCAATATCATGTCCCTCACAATTCACTATCCTCTCCCTCACCCCTCGCTATCCTATCCCTCACACCTCACTGTCATGTCCCTCACACCTCATTATCTTGTCTCTCACACCTCACTATCATCTCCACACACCTCATTACCTTGTCTCTCACACCTCAATATCAGCTGCCTCATTATCCTGTCCCTCACACCTCACTCTCCTGTCCCTCACTATCATCTCTTCACACTTCATTATCCTGTCACTCACACCTCTCTATCTCCTGCCTCATTATCCTGTCCTCATACCTTACTATCCCCTGTCCCTCACACCTCACTATCATCTCCTCACACCTAATTATCCTGTCCTTCACACCTTGCCATCGTGTCCCTCACACCTCATTATCCTGTCCCTCACACCTCTTTATGCTGTCCCTCAAATCTCACTCTCCTGACCCTCACAACTCACTATCCTGTCCCTCATACCTCATTATCCTGTCCCACACACCTCACTCTCCTGTCCCTCACACCTCATACCTTGCTATCATGACACTCACACCTCATCCTGTCCCTCACACCTCACTCTCCTGTCCCTCACTCCTCACTATCAACTCCTCACACCTCATTATCCTATCCCTCACACCTCACTATCCTCTCCCTCGCACCTCACTATCATCTCCACACACTTCATTATCCTGTCTCTCACACCTCACTATCATCTGCCTCATTATCCTGTCCCTCACATCTCACTATCTTTTCCCTCACACCTCACTTTCCTTTCCCTCACTCCTCAATATCATCTCCTCACACCTCATTATCCTGTCACTCACACCTCTCTATCACCTTCCTCATTATCCTATCCTCATACCTTATTATCCCGTCCCTCACACTTCACTCTCCTGTCCCTCACACCTCACTATCATCTGCTCACACCTAATTTTCCTGTCCTTCACACCTTGCCATCGTGTCCCTCACTCCTCATTATCCTGTCCCTCACACCTCTTTATGCTGTCCCTCACACCTCATTCTCCTGTCCCTCATACCTCGCTATCATGTCCCTCACACCTTGCTGTCATGTCCCTCACACCCTCATCCTGTCCCTCACATCTCACAATCTTGTCCCTCAAATCTCTCTCCTGACCCTCACACCTCACTATCCTGTCCCTCATACCTCATTATCCTGTCCCACACAGCTCACTCTCCTGTCCCTCACACCTCGCTGTCATGTCCCTCACACCTCATCCTGTCCCTCACATCTCACTATCCTCTCCCTAACACCTCACTATCATCTCCAGACACCTCATTATCCTACCCCTCACATCTTACTATCTTGTCCCTCACACCTCACTCTCCTGTCCCTCACTCCTCACTATAATCTTCTCACACCTCATTACCCTGTCACTCACACTATCCTGTCCCTCATACCTCATTATCCTGTCCCTCACACCTCATACTCCTTTCCCTCACACCTCGCTATCATGTCCCTCACACCTTGCTGTCATGTGCCTTTCACCTCATCCTGTCCCTCACACCTCACTATCATGTCCCTCAAACCTCATTATCCTGCCCCCAACACCTCACCATCATGTCTCTCACACCTCATTATCCTGTCCCTTACACCTTGCAATCTTGTCCCTCACACCTTGCTGTCATGTCCTTCACACCTCATTACCCTGTCCCTCACCTTCATGTCCCTCAAATCTCAATATCCTGTCCCTCACACCTCGCCATCATGTCCCTCACACCTCACTGTCATCTCCCTCACACCTTACTGTCATGTCCCTCACAACTCACCGTAATTTTCCCCCACACCTCGCCGTCATGTCCCTGATACCTCATTCTCCTGTCCCTCACACCTCACTCTCCTGTCCCTCACACCTTAGTATCATGTCCCCCACACCTTGCTGTCATGTCCTTCACACCACATCCTGTCCCTCACACCTCACTATCATATCCCTCAAACCTCATTATCCTGCCCCCAACACCTCGCCATCATGTCTCTTGCACCTCATTATCCTGTCCCTTACACCTCGCGATCATGTCCCTCACACCTTGCTGTCATGTCATTCACACCTCATTATCCTGTACCTCACATCTCACCTTCATGTCCCTCACACCTCGCCATCATGTCCCTCACACCTCGCCATCATGTCCCTCGCACTTCATTCTCCTGTCCCTCACACCTCACTATCCTCTCCCTCACACCTCACTATTATCTCCACACACCTCATTATCCTGTCTCTCACACCTTACTATCATCTGCCTCATTATCCTGTCCCTCACACCCCACTCTCCTGTCCCTCACTCCTCACTATAATCTCCTCACAGCTTATTATTCTGTCACTCACACCTTATTCTCCTGTCCCTCACACCTCGCTATCATGTCCCTCACAACTCAGCGTCATTTCTCACACACCTCGCCATCATTTCCCTCACACTTCATTCTCCTGTCCCTTACACCTCGCTATCATGTCCCTCACATCTTACTGTCATGTCCCTCACACCTCATCCTGTCCCTCACACCTCACTATCATGTCCCTCAAACCTCATTATCCTGCCCCCAAACCTCACCATCATGTCTCTCACACCTCATTATCCTGTCTCTTACACCTCGCGATCATGTCCCTCACACCTTGCTGTCATGTCAGTCACACCTCATTATCCTGTCCCTCACACCTCACCTTCATGTCCCTCACACCTCGCCATCATATCCCTCACACTACACCATCATGTCCCTCACGCCTCGCCATCATGTCCCTCACACCTCACTGTCATGTCCCTTACACCTCACTGTCATGTCCCTCACACCTCATTATCCTGTCCCTCACACCTCACTGTCATGTCCCTCACACCTCACTGCCATGTCCCTTACACCTCATTATCCTGTGCTTCACAGCTCATTATCATATTTCTTCTCTCCTTTAGACATAAACAT
Source organism: Pseudophryne corroboree (assembly GCF_028390025.1). NCBI lineage: Eukaryota > Metazoa > Chordata > Amphibia > Anura > Myobatrachidae > Pseudophryne > Pseudophryne corroboree. The sequence goes on from NC_086446.1 coordinate 770,054,670, forward strand.
CGCTCTGAGGAAGATCGTTCTTCTCCTGCGACCAGAGAAAGAGTTTGTGTCAGACGGAAACCACATGATAATCCGAACACTCAGCACTTTCCGAAATTACATCATGGACTTCAACCTGGGAGAAGAATTTGAAGAAGATCTCAGTGTCATCGATGGTCGAGTCTGCAAGGTAGGGACGACCTTTGGAAAGGCACAAGCAAATTGTTGAAGAGTTTCCTCCATAGTAGCACTGCCGCTGGGTGAATGCTTCTCCCAGGGGTGTATTACACTACAACACAGTCTGCAGCTGCAGTGCCCGTCTGCGTCTTTTGTTGGAATTGGTTATGCGACTTCATGCAAATACCACTACAAGCCCTTCCCTGGTGTACAGCCGTGCGCCTGTCTGTGCCAGGACTGAGACTTCCACTTTGAGCATCTTTCAATGCTGTAATACTGCTTTGTGCTTCTTTAGACACCACCATCGGTCGCAGCATGGAAAGTTACACCAGCGCCATGCTAGGTGCAGATTCTCTGTCAGAGTACGGCCTCCAATTATAAAGCATCTGTGTACAGTGACATGCCTTCAACACTTCCATAACATCCATTAGACGTTCCGTCTACCATCGTCTGCAGAGCCACATCCCTGTCAGCTCCCAGTCACAGCCCAGGAATGCGCAATACATTTTCAAGACAATTCTGATTCCATGCACCTCAATCAGTACTGCGACTCTATGCGCATGGAATCTGGAAGCATGCATAGTGCAATTTAGACCAGGGCCAGATTAAGCCTTGGGGGGCCCGGAGCACTTAAGACAAGGGGGCCCGGGGAAGGGGGGTGTATATTAGATTGTACATACCTCCCAGTCCCAACAAGTCCCATTTTAGGAGGGACGAAATGCTCTCTACCTGGACTTCCCTCTTAATATATGATTAAAGTCATCTGTGTTGAACTATTTAATTGGTAAGAAAAGTATTTAAATTTTCAACAGATGGTGATTGTAATCATAAATTAAGGAGTAAATTCAGGTAGAGAGCATTTTATCCCTCCTGGAATGGGTCATGGTGGGAGGTACGGATTGTGTATATTAAATGTAAACCAGTGTATATTAGATTGAAACCAATAGTTTAATAATGCCTGAGCACTGTTTATAGCCCTGCCTAAGTCAGAGACAACTATTTTATAACGTTTTCATGTAGTGGAACAACAACTTAAACAATCTTAACATACACAGAGAAATAAAACATATAATTTATCTTACAAGAATGCAATTTCAGCAGCCTCTGTGCTACTTACATACTGGGACAGGACTCAGGAGAACTCTCTGTGTGTCTCTCTCTCTAGAACGGAATTCTCAGATTAGATAACAGGTTACACAGGACCCAGATACCCAGGCACGGAGTAGGTTGGCATCCCACACCTCCAGCAATCTCAGACTCCATTAGATCCCGCCGCTGGTAGGGAAGCTCCATCAGTGTCTGAGGAACCCTGATACTCCTGTGTCACTGCCTGTACTGCAAATTGTCCTGCTCACATTCTGGCTGCCTGGTGCTGCTGCTGCACAAGAGGGAGAGCTAGTGATGTCAGTTTGCTCCACCCGGGGGAACCCCTGACAGAGGAGGGCTCGGGGTACAATATGCCTTGCGCCCCCCCTAATCTGGCTATGACTTAGACACATGCTTAGTAGGGGGGGAAAAAACCACTCAACTGCATCAGACATCGGCAGTGGGTACAACGCAGAATTAGGCCTATTGAGATAACACACATCGAAAAGAAGCATGCAATCATTGTAGACTCTGAATTTTATAGCAAAACCATCGCCATCGGATCATCACCGTCAGTAGCATTGATGCTGCAAACCATCAGTTTCAGATTGCTAACCCTACTGCAAGGTACTTGTGAAAACTAGCTAGAGATATTACCCCCGCATTCTTAAACAAAGTAAATAATAATTAGCATGTGTTAGTTTAATTAAAATCATAAAAGGCATTGGATGGATTTACTAAGACAGGCTTTTTGTACCTGATTCGCACGCAGTCACGTCCGAACAGGACCGAAACGAGAATTTTGTCACCCAGGGCAAGGCAATAATTTGCAACCCCTTCCTCTACGTCCCAGTGTATCTACAGCAGTCTGTGCCCCCCCCCACCCTCCCCTTCCTGTGACACTGCAGCAGTCTGTGCCCCCTCCCCCCCCCGCCCTCCCCTTCCTGTGACACTGCAGCAGTCTGTGTTTCTCCTCCTATATCAGGTGCAGCAGCAGCAGCCTGTGTTTGTGTTATCCCTGCCCCCACCACCACTTACCTGGATCTTCATGTTCTTCATGACGTCATGTGCACAGTGCAGCAGACAGGAGAAAAATAAACTTTATTGTGCAGGGTGATCCCAATCCCTCTATGCCTGCCTACCCCTGCTGATTAGTCCAGCGGTGCAGGCACAGTGCCTGGTCACGCTTACCAACTAAAGACGGGTCAGGGGATCTCCAGCCGGGTGGCCCCCTAAGAGGGGGGGTCCCAGGGCTACTTGCTCCCTGTGCCCCCCTTAATCCGGCCCTGGCCTACAGTCTGAAGCCTACCCCCCATGGTAGCATGCTTCCGACTCTTCACGGATTTTCCGCTTTTTGTTTCTGACCGCTTCAGTGCCCACTAAAATCCGGGATACATGCCCCCCCTAGTTGCGGCCGTGCGTCTAAATTTATGTCCATCACCACAAACTAGGGACTAAGGGGCAGATGTATTAACCTGGAGAAGGCATAAGGAAGTGATAAACCAGTGATATGTGCAAGGTGATAAAGGCACCAGCCAATCAGCTCCAATATGTAAATTAACAGTTAGGATCTGATTGGCTGGTGCGTGTATCACCTTGCACATATCACTGGTTTATCACTTCCTTATGCCTTCTCCAGGTTAATACATCTGTCCCAAAGTGTGGCTAATCCCAGCCACACCGCTCACTGGTTTTTGCATCTGTGCTTCAGCCATCATCATTAGAAAGTGGACAAGATACCCATCTGAAATAGGCGTCCCAACTGCATCCGAATCCCTAAAATCAAACAGGATAGTTGCCATGCACTCCTACGATCCTCCCATCAGACATATTGAAACTCGCACACCCATGCCACCCCAGCTGGGCTGTGAGTGCTGACTTGGCATTAGTCTCCATAGTGAGGCGCAGGCGCGCACTATATTTTCGCATTCTGACTCATAGCTTCAAATCAGGAGATGCGTCTGTTTCTACAGATGCGCCACCCCCTTTATCTTTAACACAATCAACCCAGGTTCCCATCTAGGATTCAGCCGGCGTCAAGTAGCCTAGACTCAACTGTCCCGGGTGTCTATTCTCTGGCGTTCCTACTGTGATAGCAACCACAGCCTTCAGCCGCCCTCTGTGTGCTACTGGAGAGCATCCTGCTACAGTACCTTATTCATCCTCATCATTGTCTAAAACATACAAGATACTATGCTGTAATAGTAAATGAGATGTTTACTGAAGATAACAACACAGTCTGATGTGAACTAGACTGACACCTAGTTGTGATACAGAGTATAAGAAAAATATACTGAATTTAATTAAATGCCAACAGAAGATTCCTTTTGCAGATTCTATTTAAAAACAACCAATGTATGAATAGTCCTATGGCAAACACCTTTTTCCGGAGAATATGAAGACAATGCCACATGCAATTGTGTAAATGCAGCATACACAGGCAGTTATGGCACGCTGAGACAGTCTCAGTGAGACTTGTAGCTTTCTGCTAAATGTTTACGGGCTTTCCCCAAGAACGTTATGGTGTGCAGGATAAGTAAATGCTACCTGGAGTCAGCCTAGCTCTGGAAAACAGTACAAGGAATGTATGTGTGACTCTGGAGCTATCTGGAACTCCAAAAAAATCTCTGGGCCAAATGCAATATCCTCTGATCTACTGAAACTGCAGTTTTTTGGGGCTATTGTGGTACCCCAAGAAGATTGATTGTGTAGGGTAGTGGTTCTCAAATGGTGTGCCGTGGCACCCTGTGATGCCTTGGGACACTTGCAGGGGTGCCCTGGGTTGGTGGTTCAGATCGAGCTCAAATTATTTATGGTCAATGTAATAGGCAAAACCAGTGCTGGTGGCTGCCAATCATAAGATATGTGGACAAGCGGAAGCAAATCTTGTCCCTCACCACACAACTCACCCTAAGACATATAACCCAATTTACTTAATTTAATATTTATTTCTAAATTTCTCAGTATAAAACGTTCTCATTCTCTAGGGCACCGTAATTCAAAAAAGTTTGGGAACCACTGGTGTAGGGTATGGGTCTTCAACCTCGGCCCTCCAGCTGCTGTGGAATTACACATCCCAGCATGCCCTGCCTCAGTTTTAGCATGCCTTAATAGCATAACTGTGGCAGAGCATGTTGGGATGTGTAGATCCACAGCACCTGGGGGCCGAGGTTGAAGACCCATGGTGTGTAGGATATCGGGTGTGCTCTTATTCCTTCCCGGTTTCCTTACCAGAACTGATCGGCCTGTCTGTCTGTCCCGGATATCACTGTTGTTCAACAGGTAAAGGGGCATTTTTGCACACATAATTAGTACAATTTTAAACAATTTACACAACAATGGTGTTGACTGAAATTGTGTTTAACTGGAAACTTGACCGGCTAGATCTCACTTCTAGCTGAAAGCATTTCAGGTTAGTCAACGTAGTCAATTATCCGATACAACAACACCTTATACAATGAGACGCTTCCACAAATATTTACACTAAAAACAGCCTTTTGATAAAAACAGTTACCATTAACATGGAATTTTTAGGATTGACTGATCACTTAGCAAATAGATTAAGTTGCAGCTGAATACTCAGCGACACCGAGTTAGATCAATATGCAATTACATTTATCAATTCATCAACTTATTATGTATTACATTACCTAACCTGTGGGGCCCCATAGCGGATTCAGTATGAAAAGCCAGCGGTCAGTATCCCGACGCCATCCCTGGCGACGCAATGCCGACAGGGGTGCATTAGGTACCGTAACCTCTCTCCCCTACCCCCTTACCCTCCCTGTCCGCAGCCTAACCCTAACCTTCCCTGTTGGTGCCTAACCCTAACCCCCTGGTGGTGCCTAAACCTAACACCCCCCCTTTCCCGCAGCATAAACCCAACCCTCCCCCCTTATGCCTAACACTAACACTCCCCCTGGGGTGCCTAACCCTAACCCCCCCCACCCCCCCTCTGCAGCCTAACCCTAACTTCCCCCACCCCGCAGCCTAACCCTAACCTCCCCCAACCCGCAGCCTGTAACCCTAACTCCCCCCCCCCCCCCCCCCCAGAGTGTGCCGGTACCTAACTCCCGCCCGCAGCATAAACCTAAGGCGGCCGTTAATACTTACCTTCGGGATCCTAACTGTCGAGATTCCGTCATCGGGTTCCTGATCCTTTTGGGATTCTGTCATTGGTGTTCGGACAGCTGTCAGGGTTCCAGTGTCGGTATTACAACTGCCGGGATCCCGACAGCCGGGATTCTGAACGTATACCCCCTAACTTAAACACCTGGGATACCACCGGAGACCCCAACTGCCGATTTCAGCACACTCAGCCACTGGTCTGACACCAGAGACCAGGGGCACCTTGCAGCCAATCTCCACTCTCTTTCTCCATAGTCTAAGTGCCACTAATGGTCAGTGCAGCCCATTTTATCGCCTTCTCTCCCATGAGCCTCCACTGCTGCCAGGAACCTCGAGGTGCTGACACTGCCCACTGTCATCAATGTAAGCATGCAGTACCGGACATATTATACACTATTACTTTAAATGCATGAACTGATGGTACTCTCAGTGGGGTGCCACACTATGCTGTTGCCCGCTGGATTTGAACTGGCAATTTATTTTGGCGCAGCCTGCATCTTTATGCTAATGCCATGATCTGCCTACTGAGACACCAACTGGCAGTGGTGCTAGTCTCTGTGTGTATTGAGACCCACCATCAGTGCACCATTGGTCCCAACATCGAAGCTTGCACCAACACTATGTCAGATGCCGGTCAAATAATGGATTCAATTTGGCCAGTTTAGGGCTCTAAGAATTGTGATTTGTAGACCAGTTTGATTTGGGTCTGCCTGCAATGGCTTATTTGGGAGTCAAAGGCTAAAAGAAAACTTGTGGGTCTCAGAGGCATTTATGGATTAGCTGCCCAATGTTTATTCCCGTATCCCTTCAACAATTGAGTTTCACTATGTCTGTCTCCTAATCCTGTTCATTGTGTTTCTTTCTAACAGACCACTGTGGCATGGGAGGGTAACAAGCTGGTGTGTGTGCAGAGAGGAGATGTGCCAAACCGAGGCTGGAAACAATGGATGGAGGGAGACCTGCTACAAGTGGTGAGAAAACAACTTTACCAACACCAGCAGTGTTCCTCACCTCTTCATGCTGCTCCATTGCAGACAACACCTCCACCAACCTCACCATCCAACATCTCCACCATCCAACATCTCCACCATCCTCACCATCCAACACCTCCACCAACCTCACCATCCAACATCTCCACCAACTTCACAATCCAACATCTCCACCATCCAACATCTCCACCATCCAACATCTCCACCATCATCACCATCCAACATCTCCACCAACCTCACCATCCAACATATCCACCATCCTCACCATCCAACATCTCCACCAACCTCACCATCCAACATCTCCACCAACCTCACCATCCAACATCTCCACCAACCTCACCATCCACCTCCACCAATCTCACCATCCAACATCCCCACCAATGTCACCATCCAACATCTCCACCAACCTCACCCTCCAACATCTCCACCAACATCACCATCTCTCTCCAAGCTTTGATTCATCTATCCCACCATGTATATCTATACCCACGTCTTTCCTCTAATTTCCATTATATGTATTAACTTTGTCATTCGGTCTTTGGTTATAGAACATATACTGGGTGGGAACAGCATTATAGGGGGAATTCAACTGATTGCGGTTAATTTTACAGCAAAAAAAAAAAGGACATTATTGCCATTTTTTTGCCCAATGTTTTTAATTTATTTGACGTCCTTTTTTTGCTGTCAAATTTACTTGCTATCATGCAAAAAAAACCACAGAATCCGGGATAAGTTCCCGGAGCGATGCGTTTTCACAATTGCAGCCACGAAAAAAATGGCAGATATCATGGATTTTGCTTTGCCCGCAGGTGAATATAATCTCTCATAGTACCGGCTATAGGGGATAGTTGAATTTTTCCCTAAGTCTCCCAATTGTCCCCTTTTTTCTCCACTGTGCAGCTCCTTACTGGCCTTGGATTCTACTGTTGACTTCAGTCAACACCAGCTGCTGCTGCTTACCTGTCTGGCTGGGGGAGGAGGGCGGGTTGGCTGATCTCCTCCCGCCTCCCTGCCCTCCCAGTGATTGAGGGGAGGTGGGGCTTAGGTCAGACAACAGAGGGAGGCCGGACTTAAGTTAAGGGGTGGGATTTCAGTCCATCGCTGGCAGAGAATAGGTTGGCTTCTAGAGACTGCATCGGCTGCAGCACCTAGTAGCCATATTAGGCTACTGTAATGGTAGAGAGTGGCTTCCCATGGAAAGTGTTCTTTCTGCTGTGGCAGTCAGGACTGGCAGTCCCAGGGGGAGAAAACACCTCACCCTCTGACTGCCTGTCTAGCTGTGAATAGCAGTTAGTGGCAGTCTCTGCAACTGGCAGATTTTACTGGCGGGGGGCTGCAGCTACCCCACCGCTACCCGCAAAGTTCCCACCATTGAAACTAATGGAGGGAGCTGTGCGATGCGCTGTCTGACAGCAGACGCGCATACAGCCAATCAGGTGAGTGCCACAAAGTAGCGCTACCTGATTGGCTGAAGGGACCTTCTGTGACAGCAGTCACGTGGGGTCCCGGCATTCGTGAAAAGGGGTCCCATGTGTAAACATGGGACCCCTTTCAGTCCGTTTGGTCCGGGTGTTCGTTTTTTTTTTTTTTGCCAAGTACGTGGATTATAACCTGGACACTGGATTGAGGTGAGTATAATTTTATTCACAGGTACCCCGGATTCTACTTGGACAAGTGGACCGAACATCGTGTCAACATAGGTAAGTATGTGTGTGTGTCGACATGTGTGTAATAAAGTTTTACTATCACGGTGTGCGTGTCCTGTTTTTATTTGGGTATTTTTTTTCCAGTAGAACTACAGGTACCAGCGGGCCCGTTTTTCTCCCGCATGCTGGTACTTGTGTTTCTCCAAGTACCAGCTTGCAGGGGAGGCTTGCTGGGACTTGTAGTACTACTGGAAAAAACAATATTCTTTCATTTTTCCAAAGGCTATCAGCCCCCCATCCGCAGCCCTTGGATGGGGGGGACAGCCTCGGGCTTCACCCCTGGCCCTTGGGTGGCTGGGGGGGGACCCCTTGATTGAAGGGGTCCCCACTCCCCCAGGGTACCCCGGCCAGGGGTGACTAGTTGGATATTTAATGCCACGGCCGCAGGGCGCTGTATAGAAGTGACCCCCGGCTGTGGCATTATCTGTCCAGCTAGTGGAGCCCGATGCTGGTGTAAAAAATACGGGGGACCCCTACTCTTTTTGTCCCCCGTATTTTTTGCACCAGCATCAGGCGCAGAGCCCGGTGCTGGTTTTAAAAATACGGGGGATCCCCTGTCATTCCCCCCCCCCCCCCCGGATTTTTAGAACCAGGACCGGCTCGAAGAGCCCAAGGCTGGTTATGCTTTGGAGGGGGGACCCCACGCCATTTTTTTTCGGGATTTTACCATTCCATTTAAAAAAAATAATAATAAATTTTTAAAAAATATATAAATAATACTTGTGCCTCCAAAACAGACAAACCAAGTACCTAATCCAGGGGTGGGCAATTATTTCAGCTGGGGGGCCGCTTAACACTTCCAGCGAATATTCGAGGGCCACACACAAAATACTCAAAAAGAGATCCCTTTTTACACATTACGGCAGACAGCGTGCCCTTTTTACACATTACGACAGACAGCGCCCCCGTTTTTATACATTACGGCAGACAGCGCCCTCGTTTTTACACATTACGGCAGACAGCTCCCCCGTTTTTACACATTACGGCAGACAGCTCCCCCGTTTTTACACATTACGGCAGACAGTCCCTACCCCCCTTTCCCCCCCCCCTCCCCTAAACCCATATTGCACTCCCCTCCCTCCCCACCCCTAAACCTATATGGCAGCTTAAGCAGTGATCCAGGGGCTGGCTGGACAGGGGGTTTACTTGTTTGTCACAGTGGCAGACGATCCCCGCTGTCCGATGATCCGCGCTGCTGCCGGCCGGAGACACTGCTGATGTGGTCTCTCCTGCTCCCGCTCGCTGCCCGCCGCTTATCCTCACTGGCCGCCGCTTCCTTTCCTCACTGGCCGCTGCTTCTCGGCCGCCGCTCCTGCTCACTGCAGTGCCCGCCCCCCGTGCCGCCCAGCGCATGATAACAGAGGAAATCCCGGTCAGCTTACCCTGTGACGTGACCGGGATTTCCTCAGCGGCGCCGCGTCTGAGAGCAGTGCAATGACAAGCGACATGTCAGGCCGCTTGTCATTGCACTCTGGTGGGGCACAGCGGGCCAGGCAGGATCGGTCCGCGGGCCGCATCCGGCCCGCGGGCCGCCTGTTGCCCACCCCTAACCTAATCCCTTCTAATATAAATAGATATGCTATTACCAATAAAAAAAACACCAAAAAAAACATGTTTTAAATTTTTTTTATTAGATTCCCCCACCAAAGTGTCCGCCACACTGAAAATGAAAATGAAAATGACGAATTTACTGTCTAAAAGCACTGTTGTCGAATTTCCAAACTTCAATTGAATATACTTTTGGCGAATTGCTGCATTTGTACCATTGCAGAAATGTCGAATTTGACAAATGTTGAATTTCAAAAAGTCGAATTTTGAAAGTCCGTTTTTTTGACGGAAAGTACTGAATTGCATTGTCGAAATTTTTTTTTTGGTGAAAAAGTCCCGTTTTTCGACAATTTCGGGAATTCGACCGCAATTGCATATACCCCTATATATTTTAGTGAAAATATGCAAGTTTTGCTTTACAAGTTTCTAATCTCAGTGTTATTTAATGTAATATGAAACTGACTGCGCCTACGTCTAGTGCGGATTTGTTGGCGGAGCTACGCCAACAGGTCCGGTGTGCGACAGCGGAGGTCGCTCCAGCGCCTTTCCAGCTGGAGAATGGAGCGTGTGGTCCGGGTGCGGCTGCGGAGTATGTGGCGTATCTCCGCGTAGGCCTCGCGCTTTAGCCTATTGGGGATTGGTTGAAAATTTATGGTGTCATCTAATAATTTTTTTTTGATGTGTGCATTGCCGTGAAGGACAGTGGGTACAGTTCGCAATAGCGGAAATTCGCAGCCGCGGAAGAACAAGAAACACAATACATACACTCACAATTACACTCAGACACACACACACACACACACACACACTCAAAATCACACACTCACAATCACACACACACACACTCAAAATTACACACTCACAATCACACTCACACACACTCACATACACACACACACACTTATAGAAAAGTAATTGTTACAATCTGTGTACTCACCACATTTGTCAATAACAATCAGCTGCACAAAGTCACAAAGTTTTCGACATTTAGGATCATATGTTGTGTCATTTGTAATGTAAGCAGATGCATGGCATATAGACATTTGTGGAACAAGGGTTACAATCAGATTATTTAGACAAACATTACATATTAAAAAAACAAACAGGTATGCCTTGCACAACACTTAACTGGGCATATAATTATGCCCAGTTAACCTGGGGCTACTAGGGGTAACATTACCTAATATTAGATATGGACACATATTCCCAAAACAAATTTTTTTTTTTATTAAGTAACATTAAGTGTAGCCTGCATTATGTGGATCATGTTATTTGGTATGTACAAAGGAATATGTCTATGTCGATAAAATTTAGCTGATGTAGTTTAGAAGTTGGTTTATTCACACGTGATTGCATTTGCTACTATTAAATAATTTCAACATGCATTTAACATCAATGTTTATTTTGGGTAAAAAATAAATAAAAATTATTTGGGAGCATGTCCGATGTGTAGGTGCTAACAATAAAACTGTTATGTGTCCAGACAATTGCTGTTTGTAGTATTTTGGCTGAGCAGTGTTTGCTCAGTAATTGGACAACAGGTGAATTCATTGGCATAACAATTGCTAATTCGGGCAGACACACTAGTCACAGTACTTCGCAAGTGCAGAGTAACTGCAGACTTACTCCTCGGCTGCGACAGGATAGCGAATATTTGTTGTGTACATTTACCATCGTATACGCATTTCTGCACAAAACACGCCTACTGCTGGTTGCATACTCCCACACTAGCCGCCCATTTTCACGCCCATTTCGTTAGATAGCGAAGCCGTGCCTCTGTCACGCCTCCGTCACTCCCAGTTTTCGGTGGTGTAGTACGGCCAGGTTTTCAGTTAGTAATTTTGCTCAAGCGTCGTATCGCTCCCTTTGCGCACGCGCAGTATAGCTGTTGCGCATGCGCAGTTGGCTTATTTTCGCCGTTTTGCGATGCGATGAACTGCTGCGATCAATTCTGAATGAGGGCCATAGGCCCTCAGTCCGAGTTATTCGCTCTCTAGCTGCTTTTAGCAGCATTGCACACGCTAGGCCGCCGCCCTCTGGGAGTGTATCTTAGATTAGCAGAAGTGCGAATGAAAGGTTAGCAGAACTGCTCGTATAAATTTTCATGCAGTTTCTGAGCAGCTCCAGACCTATTCCTACTTTGCGATCACTTCAGTCAGTTTAGTTCCTGGTTTGACGTCACAAACACGCCCAGCGTTTGGCCAGCCACTCCCCCGTTTCCCCAGACACGCCTGCGTTTTTACCTGTCACTCCTGCGTTTTTTAGCACACTCCCGGAAAACGCTCAGTTACCACCCAGAAACACCCACTTCCTGTCAATCACTCACCGATCACAAGAGCGACAGAAAAGCGTCGCTCGACCTTGTGTAAAACTGCATAGTTTTGTGTGAAAGTACTTCGCGCGTGTGTACTGCGGCCCGTACGCATGCGCAGAAATGCCGCTTTTTCACCTAATCACCGCGCTGCGAACTAAAGCAGCTAGCGATCAACTTAGAATGACCACCTATGGGGGTAATTCTGAGTTGATTGCAGCAGGAATTTTGTTAGCAGTTGGGCAAAACCATGTGCACTGCAGGGGGGGCAGATATAACATGTGCAGAGAGAGTTAGATTTGGGTGGGTTCTTTTGTTTCTGTGCAGGGTAAATACTGGCTGCTTTATTTTTACACTGCAATTTAGATTGCAGATTGAACACACCACACCCCAATCTAACTCTCTCTGCACATGTTATATCTGCCCCCCCTGCAGTGCACATGGTTTTGCCCAACTGCTAACAAAGTTCCTGCTGCAATCAACTCAGAATTACCCCCATAGGGGGTCATTCCGAGTTGATCGCTCGCTAGCAGTTTTTAGCAGCCGTGCAAACGCTATGCCGCCGCCCACTGGGAGTGTAATTAAGCTTAGCAGAAGTGCGAACGAAAGGATCGCAGAGCGGCAGCAAAGTTTTTTTGTGTAGTTTCAGAGTAGCTCCAGACCTACTCAGCGCTTGCGATGACTTCAGACTGTTCAGTTCCTGTTTTGACGTCACAGACACACCCTGCGTTCGCCCAGCCACGCCTCCGTTTTTCCTGGCATGCCTGCGTTTTTTCAAACACTCCCTGAAAACGGTCAGTTGACACCCAGAAACGCCCACTTCCTGTCAATCACTCTGCGGCCACCAGTGCGACTGAAAAGCTTCGCTAGACCCTGTGTGAAACTACATCGTTCATTGTAATAGTACGTCGCGCGTGCGCATTGCGCTGCATGCGCAGAAGTGCCTCTTTTTGCATTAGCGCTGCACAGCGAACGAATGCAGCTAGCGATCAACTCGGAATGACCACCATAGGGCCTAATTCAGACCTGATCGTAGATTTAGCACATCTACGATCAGTCACACAGACATTCGGGGGGGACGCCCAGCACAGGTCTAGTCCGCCCCACATGTCTGGCCCGACCCCCCCCCCCCCCCCCCCCCCCTGACCCACACACACACACACACAACTGCAAAACCATTGCACAGCGGCGATACTGGAAGAGTAGCTCCCTACCAGCGCGGCTCCTGCTACCCATCGCTGTGAGGGTCGCAGCGGCTGCGTGTGACGTCATGCAGCTGACGCGACCCTTTCCATCGATCCGTGCACACCTGCATTGCATGGACCGCGCCCCCTAAATGGCGGTAAAAACGCTAACGGCCCGCCCCCTCCCACCTCTGCATGTCAATCAGGCAGAGGTGATCACAGGGCTGAGACAGCCGTCGGGTGTCTGGCATGTGCCGGCGCACTCCGGCGCATGCGCAGTTCATACCTAATTGCTGCTGTGCGAAAACGCACAACAGAGATCAGGTCTGAATTAGCCCCATAGTACATTGTAGTGTTTTCAAAATCAGATGTAGTTCAAATAGCATACCCCACTTAGTCCAAATCGCATAGCACACGTTGTATAAGCTCAAATCACACCTAGCACAAATAGCACTGTGTGTGGGCCCCATAACAAGTCATTCTGATAAACATAACCGTATTTACAAACACACAGTGTGTTATTTCATACAAAGGTAGCAGTATAAGGCTGAGAACACACCAGATAGACGGTGGACGCTCTGTGCCGACAGAGCAGCAGATTCAGGTAAGTATATATAGCCGCTTGATGTGTCGGTCAGAACGCCCAGATAGGTGGGCATTTGAATCTGCCTGCCCAACTGTGACATCAACCCCTGCAGCAAGTGTACGGGCCCACGGGTTGGTGGACCGTTGGTGGACACAGCTCCAAACTTCCGATGGATGGTTTAGGCTGACCTGTAGCGTCCGGAGCCTGCTGTCAGTAGTCACTGGCTGGATAGGTTTCAGTAAAGCTAGGGGTCAGACTGCATAACTGGGACTTCCCTGGTTAGCTATTGTAGACAGCAGATACTCTGCTGTTTGTTGCAGAGGGCTATCGGTCGCCGATGAGGGCTAACTGTTCGGGGGGTCCCAAATTTTGTCCAACGCAGGTTGAGCCCCAGTGTGTAGATAGAACTGTAACCTTATACAGGCCCTATCTAACTAAATTACATGGCTTTAATTGTCATTTTAAACACAATGCCTCATCGGGCCATGGGCAAAATGTGGCGCTAACTCCATTCTGTATAATCTCCGTCATTCATCATTATTCCTACAGTACATCCACTGTCCCCCGACCCTTGTTCCAGTATGTCTAGAATTTATTCTCCTTTCCCTTCTCTCCCCAGGAGCTGACGGCCAGGAATGCTATCAGCAAGCAAACCTTCCGTAGAGTCTCGTGAGGACAGCGAATTCACAATCTCTATTTTCATAGCTATTACTATTAGTCCTTTGTCCTATACAAATAAATATTTTAACCTATCTACGTTGCGGTCAGTGTTCATATTACACTTATACACCTCACAATATCTAACACACAGATGAGGAGACGGCAGATGGACATCTGTATACAGCCATATAATACTGGACCAGCTACACCTCTCTAATTCCTGTAGACTGCAGCTAATAAACTAAATGCATCATGTAATTTCCAAATGTGTTGGTTTTTAAATGGTTAACCGGGGCCTCCACAAGGGAGGGTCGCCCGCATAAAGACCCTGTGGTGCCCTAAAGATTTACACAACTCCAACGGTCTCCCTGATAACCGATAGGGGAGAGCAGCTGCCCAACATATGCCCCCGGCAGGAGCAGGGTGAGGAGCTGCTGTGGCCCACTTGTGTCCATACAGTATTGCAGCGCCTCTCAGGCTCTGTATAGGCTGCATTTCAAATACAGTGCTACCAATCCTCTGCGTTGTCAGCAATTAGTTTCCAGTACAAAGTGCAGTGTATGTGTAACAGGTAGGTATGGTGGAGTGTTGTTGTGAGTGCAGAGGTCGGTGGACGCACCTGGATTCTTCACCCGGAATCACTTCTTGGATTGGGTCTCACTGCTGAAACCAGGGAGGCCAATCCCGGGCCGTTTTTTTCAATCCCGGGATCTCGGGATTGCAGTAGGGATCAGTCAAGGGCAGTGGAGAAGGGTGTAGGGAGCAGGGAGGCCGTAGGGAGCAGCAATGGAGGGAGGGTGTAGGTAGCTGCGCGGGAGGGTTGGTGTAGGTAGCGGCACGGAAGGGTTAGTGTAGGTAGCGGTGCGGGAGGGAGGGTGTAGGTAGCAGCGTCGGAGGGAGGCTGTTAGAGAGCATTGCACGGACGGAGGGAGGGAGGGTGTAAGTAATACTTCTTACTATTAGGTGGGCGGCAGTTATGGACACACTGAACGCGGCGGCATTTCAAATGCAGTGCCGGACGCCAGCCAACCAGAGCTGGCGGGCCGGCAGCCAATCAGGGAAGCGGCCGCAGCAGTCAATCCTGATTGGCTGCCGCTGCTGCGGCAGCTTCCCTGATTGGCTGCCGGTCCACCAGCTCTGATTGGCTAGCGGCCGACGCTACATTTGAAGTGCAGCCGCGTTCAGCGTGTGTCCATGGCTGCCGCCCACCTAATAGTAAGTAGTATTACTTACACCCACCCTCCCTCACTGCACAATTGCGCATGCGCAATGTAATCCCGTGAATCCCGGGATTGGAGGCTCCAATACCGGGATTCAAATCCCGGCATTTTTGGGCCAAAATCCCGGGATCCCGCCGTTCCCGATCCTGGGATTGGCCTCCCTAGCTGGAACCCTAGGCAGAGGGACGAGGAACCCCAACCCTGGAGGACCCAACATATAAGTCATCACACCTTAGGACAGTGACATAAAGATTAATTATTCGGGAGAAAAGAGGACTGATCACCACTGTAACTTTAACTTTCAGTTAAATAATAACACAGTATTTGCTTTTGTAATACAATGGAAGAATTTCAGCATACAGTTGTCTGAGGCAATAAGCAATATCTAAAAGAATTAACCAAATGTTACAGTAGGTGGCAGTATAACACCACTGGCACTCAAAGTCAGTTCTAGATAAGCTAATTTCCAGTTTAAGTGTAACCTCCTAAACAAGATTCTCACACTACTATTCTGTAGCAGAATAGGACTATCCTTAGCGGTCCCTTTAGTAGGGTGAAGAAACTGGTTGCAAGCATTCGGTCACAGAGGCACAGTAAAGCACAATCACAACTTAGTTACTAAGCAGACTATGACATGCAGGCACTAGAACAATTGAGGCGTTAGAAAGCAGGTTTAGAGTAGAAATGCAATCAGAGTTCCTCACAGGAAAGTCAGTACAATCTCTTATGAAATCATCTTGTTTCTCCACTAGGTGACAGTCTGAAATCTGTCGTGGTCCTATTCAGCACCTGAGGACCATTACCTGGATATCAATATCAAGGGTGATATATTACAGTCTCTAATAGTTATTAGATGGAGCAGTAAATACAGTCACAGTAATGAAAAGCAAAATATGGGGTAGTAACAGTAGATGATAGCATCAGCATGCAATAAAGACTCTCTGCTAAGCCAGAGCTTTTACTAGTCAGTGACTCTCTAGTGGCCCAGGTAAGCTTTGCAGAGGATTAGGTCCCAGGACCAATAGCATGCAGACAACAATAGCGTACAATGAGGGTGCAAATGAATTTAAAGCAGTTTCTGGTCAAAGCAGTAAGGTTATAAGAACAGCTGCCAGTTGCAGGCTATATTAGTAGCTGAGGCTCTGAATAGCTAGAGTGTGTTCACAATACAGTTCAGCGTCACATGAAAGGTGCAGATAGATTGCAGGCAAGGTGGCTGATACAAGCTGTGGAATGTCTAGAATACACAAGGGGTCCACACTCTCCTGTCACACTGTTCACTAAGGCAGTTTAGAGTTTCTTTTGCTATCTGGCGCCTGCCTTTCCTGAGGTAAATTATATCCAAAAAGGGTCGTGCTGGTCATTAAATGGACTCCCCTGTTGAAAGGTACAATATTTAATACTGTCCAGTACTCTAAATAGCTCTCTCTCTCTCATCTGACCCCTATTCAGCTGTGTATGCGGAGCTGGGTGACTCTGGGTTTCTAACTGAGGGCATTAGCTGGAGTGTCAGAGGTAGGTACCTATCAGTGGCCTCACTCACACCCCTCTATCACCTGAGACCCGTCCCGTCAGCTTCTCTCAGTACTGGGCAGGCTGGCGGCTCTCACAGCAGTCTCCTCAGCAGCGGCTCCGCTCTCCACAGTGTGTCTCCTCACAGCGGTCTACTCAGCATGTCTCCTCAGCATGCCTCCTCAGCATGTCTCCTCACAGCGGTCTCAGCAGCGCCTCCGCTCTCCACAGCGTGTCTCCTCACAGCGGTCTCCTCAGTGGCAGCAGCACTCTCCACAGCGTGTCTCCTCACAGCGATCTCCTCAGCAGCGCCTCCGCTCTCCACAGCGTGTCTCCTCACAGCGGTCTCCTCAGTGGCAGCAGCACTCTCCACAGCGTGTCTCCTCACAGCGATCTCCTCAGCAGCGCCTCCGCTCTCCACAGCGTGTCTCCTCACAGCGGTCTCCTCAGTGGCAGCAGCACTCTCCACAGCGTGTCTCCTCACAGCAGTCTCCTCAGTGGCATATCAACTCTCCACAGCGTGTCTCCTCACAGTGGTCTCCTCAGCAGTGGCTCCGCCCTCCACAGCGTGTCTCCTCAGAGCAGTCTCCTCAGGAGCAGCTCCGCTCTCCACAGCGTGTCTCCTCAGCAGTGGCTCCGCTCTCCACAGTGTGTCTCCTCAGCAGTGGCTCCGCTCTCCACAGTGTGTCTCCTCAGCAGTGGCTCCGCTCTCCACAGTGTGTCTCCTCAGCAGTGGCTCCGCTCTCCACAGTGTGTCTCCTCAGCAGTGGCTCCGCTCTCCACAGCGTGTCTCCTCAGCGGCAGATACACTCTCCACAGCGTGTCTCCTCTCACACACACTGGTGCGAACCCCGCCTCCTCTTTTTCCCGCTCTGCCACAGCCAATCAAAGCACCATCAGCCTTCTCCCTCCTCCATTATAAGTTAGTCCAAGAGTCCTAGTGCCTGTCTGCTCACTGGTCCTGCCAGCGTCTCCCAGGTAACAGCAGAAGGGAGTGTTAATCCCTTCAGCATTAAAAGGATGGGTAGTGATTGAAGCTCAGCAAGGGGAAAATTAGGGGACCTTACTCATGTCTTATCCAGTCCGACAGTTGCCTGCAATGAATGCCCTTTGTAGTACAAATTAAGGTGGTCCAATTCAGAGTGTCACATATCATGTAATATACAGGGCCAGTGATCACAGTAACCAGCCATACATAGTGCAGTGTGTGTAATACATCAGACATATACAGGGCCAGTGATCACAGTAACCCGGTATATGCGGCAGTAGTGCCAGCCATACATAGTGCAGTGTATGTAATACATCAGACATATACAGGGCCAGTGATCACAGTAACCCGGTATATGCGGCAGTAGTGCCAGCCATACATAGTGCAGTGTATGTAATACATCAGACATATACAGGACCAGTGATCACAGTAACCCGGTATATGCGGCAGTAGTGCCAGCCATACATAGTGCAGTGTATGTAATACATCAGACATATACAGGACCAGTGATCACAGTAACCCGGTATATGCGGCAGTAGTGCCAGCCATACATAGTGCAGTGTATGTAATACATCAGACATATACAGGGCCAGTGATCACAGTAACCCGGTATATGCGGCAGTAGTGCCAGCCATACATAGTGCAGTGTGTGTAATACATCAGACATATACAGGACCAGTGATCACAGTAACCCGGTATATGCGGCAGTAGCACCAGCCATACATAGTGCAGTGTATGTAATACATCAGACATATACAGGACCAGCGATCACAGTAACCCGGTATATGCGGCAGTAGTGCCAGCCATACATAGTGCAGTGTGTGTAATACATCAGACATATACAGGGCCAGTGATCACAGTAACCTGGTATATGTGGCAGTAGTGCCAGCCATACATAGTGCAGTGTATGTAATACATCAGACATATACAGGACCAGTGATCACAGTAACCCGGTATATGTGGCAGTAGTGCCAGCCATACATAGTGCAGTGTATGTAATACATCAGACATATACAGGACCAGTGATCACAGTAACCCGGTATATGTGGCAGTAGGGCCAGCCATACATAGTGCAGTGTATGTAATACATCAGACATATACAGGGCCAGTGATCACAGTAACCCGGTATATGTGGCAGTAGTGCCAGCCATACATAGTGCAGTGTATGTAATACATCAGACATATACAGGACCAGTGATCACAGTAACCCGGTATATGCGGCAGTAGGACCAGCCATACATAGTGCAGTGTATGTAATACATCAGACATATACAGGGCCAGTGATCACAGTAACCCGGTATATGCGGCAGTAGTGCCAGCCATACATAGTGCAGTGTGTGTAATACATCAGACATATACAGGACCAGTGATCACAGTAACCCGGTATATGCAGCAGTAGTGCCAGCCATACATAGTGCAGTGTATGTAATACATCAGACATATACAGGACCAGTGATCACAGTAACCAGGTATATGTGGCAGTAGTGCCAGCCATACATAGTGCAGTGTATGTAATACATCAGACATATACAGGACCAGTGATAACAGTAACCCGGTATATGCGGCAGTAGTGCCAGCCATACATAGTGCAGTGTATGTAATACATCAGACATATACAGGACCAGTGATCACAGTAACCTGGTATATGCGGCAGTAGCACCAGCCATACATAGTGCAGTGTATGTAATACATCAGACATATACAGGACCAGTGATCACAGTAACCCGGTATATGCGGCAGTAGGGCCAGCCATACATAGTGCAGTGTATGTAATACATCAGACATATACAGGGCCAGTGATCACAGTAACCCGGTATATGCGGCAGTAGTGCCAGCCATACATAGTGCAGTGTATGTAATACATCAGACATATACAGGGCCAGCGATCACAGTAACCCGGTATATGCGGCAGTAGTGCCAGCCATACATAGTACAGTGTATGTAATACATCAGACATATACAGGACCAGTGATCACAGTAACCCGGTATATGCGGCAGTAGTGCCAGCCATACATAGTGCAGTGTATGTAATACATCAGACATATACAGGACCAGCGATCACAGTAACCCGGTATATGCGGCAGTGGGGCCAGCCATACATAGTGCAGTGTATGTAATACATCAGACATATACAGGGCCAGTGATCACAGTAACCCGGTATATGCGGCAGTGGGGCCAGTCATACATAGTGCAGTGTATGTAATACATCAGACATATACAGGACCAGTGATCACAGTAACCTGGTATATGCGGCAGTAGTGCCAGCCATACATAGTGCAGTGTGTGTAATACATCAGACATATACAGGACCAGTGATCTCAGTAACCCGGTATATGCGGCAGTAGGACCAGCCATACATAGTGCAGTGTGTGTAATACATCAGACATATACAGGGCCAGCGATCACAGTAACCCGGTATATGCGGCAGTAGAAGCAGCCATACATAGTGCAGTGTATGTAATACATCAGACATATACAGGGCCAGCGATCACAGTAACCCGGTATATGCGGCAGTAGGAGCAGCCATACGTAGTGCAGTGTATGTAATACATCAGACATATACAGGGCCAGCGATCACAGTAACCCGGTATATGCGGCAGTAGTGCCAGCCATACATAGTGCAGTGTATGTAATACATCAGACATATACAGGACCAGTGATCACAGTAACCCGGTATATGCGGCAGTAGGACCAGCCATACATAGTGCAGTGTGTGTAATACATCAGACATATACAGGGCCAGTGATCACAGTAACCCGGTATATGCGTCAGTAGTGCCAGCCATACATAGTGCAGTGTATGTAATACATCAGACATATACAGGACCAGTGATCACAGTAACCCGGTATATGCGGCAGTAGGGCCAGCCATACATAGTGCAGTGTATGTAATATATCAGACATATACAGGGCCAGTGATCACAGTAACCCGGTATATGCGGCAGTAGTGCCAGACATACATAGTGCAGTGTATGTAATACATCAGACATATACAGGACCAGTGATCACAGTAACCCGGTATATGCGGCAGAAGGGCCAGCCATACATAGTGCAGTGTATGTAATATATCAGACATATACAGGGCCAGTGATCACAGTAACCCGGTATATGCGGCAGTAGGGCCAGCCATACATAGTGCAGTGTATGTAATACATCAGAGATATACAGGGCCAGTGATCACAGTAACCTGGTATATGCGGCAGTAGTGCCAGCCATACATAGTGCAGTGTATGTAATACATCAGACACATACAGGGCCAGTGATCACAGTAACCCGGTATATGCGGCAGTAATGCCAGCCATACATAGTGCAGTGTATGTAATACATCAGACATATACAGGACCAGTGATCACAGTAACCCGGTATATGCGGCAGTAGGGCCAGCCATACATAGTGCAGTGTATGTAATACATCAGACATATACAGGACCAGTGATCACAGTAACCCGGTATATGTGGCAGTAGGACCAGCCATACATAGTGCAGTGTATGTAATACATCAGACATATACAGGGCCAGTGATCACAGTAACCCGGTATATGCGGCAGTAGGGCCAGCCATACATAGTGCAGTGTATGTAATACATCAGACATATACAGGACCAGTGATCACAGTAACCCGGTATATGCGGCAGTAGTGCCAGCCATACATAGTGCAGTGTATGTAATACATCAGACATATACAGGACCAGTGATCACAGTAACCTGGTATATGCGGCAGTAGGGCCAGCCATACATAGTGCAGTGTATGTAATACATCAGACATATACAGGGCCAGTGATCACAGTAACAGGTATATGCGGCAGTAGGGCCAGCCATACATAGTGCAGTGTATGTAATACATCAGACATATACAGGGCCAGTGATCACAGTAACCCGGTATATGCGGCAGTAGGACCAGCCATACATAGTGCAGTGTATGTAATACATCAGACATATACAGGACCAGTGATCACAGTAACCCGGTATATGCGGCAGTAGGGCCAGCCATACATAGTGCAGTGTATGTAATACATCAGACATATACAGGACCAGTGATCACAGTAACCCGGTATATGTGGCAGTAGGACCAGCCATACATAGTGCAGTGTATGTAATACATCAGACATATACAGGGCCAGTGATCACAGTAACCCGGTATATGCGGCAGTAGGGCCAGCCATACATAGTGCAGTGTATGTAATACATCAGACATATACAGGACCAGTGATCACAGTAACCCGGTATATGCGGCAGTAGTGCCAGCCATACATAGTGCAGTGTATGTAATACATCAGACATATACAGGACCAGTGATCACAGTAACCTGGTATATGCGGCAGTAGGGCCAGCCATACATAGTGCAGTGTATGTAATACATCAGACATATACAGGGCCAGTGATCACAGTAACAGGTATATGCGGCAGTAGGGCCAGCCATACATAGTGCAGTGTATGTAATACATCAGACATATACAGGGCCAGTGATCACAGTAACCCGGTATATGCGGCAGTAGTGCCAGACATACATAGTGCAGTGTATGTAATACATCAGACATATACAGGGCCAGTGATCACAGTAACCCGGTATATGCGGCAGTAGTGCCAGCCATACATAGTGCAGTGTGTGTAATACATCAGACATATACAGGACCAGCGATCACAGTAACCCGGTATATGCGGCAGTAGTGCCAGCCATACATAGTGCAGTGTATGTAATACAGCAGACATATACAGGACCAGTGATCACAGTAACCCGGTATATGTGGCAGTAGTGCCAGCCATACATAGTGCAGTGTGTGTAATACATCAGACATATACAGGGCCAGCGATCACAGTAACCCGGTATATGCGGCAGTAGTGCCAGCCATACATAGTGCAGTGTATGTAATACAGCAGACATATACAGGACCAGTGATCACAGTAACCCGGTATATGCGGCAGTAGTGCCAGCCATACATAGTGCAGTGTATGTAATACATCAGACATATACAGGACCAGTGATCACAGTAACCCGGTATATGCGGCAGTAGGGCCAGCCATACATAGTGCAGTGTATGTAATACATCAGACATATACAGGGCCAGTGATCACAGTAACAGGTATATGCGGCAGTAGTGCCAGCCATACATAGTGCAGTGTATGTAATACATCAGACATATACAGGACCAGTGATCACAGTAACCCGGTATATGTGGCAGTAGGGCCAGCCATACATAGTGCAGTGTGTGTAATACATCAGACATATACAGGACCAGTGATCACAGTAACCCGGTATATGCGGCAGTAGTACCAGCCATACATAGTGCAGTGTATGTAATACATCAGACATATACAGGACCAGTGATCACAGTAACCCGGTATATGCGGCAGTAGTGCCAGCCATACATAGTGCAGTGTATGTAATACATCAGACATATACAGGGCCAGTGATCACAGTAACCCGGTATATGCGGCAGTAGTGCCAGCCATACATAGTGCAGTGTATGTAATACATCAGACATATACAGGCCAGTGATCACAGTAACCCGGTATATGCGGCAGTAGTGCCAGCCATACATAGTGCAGTGTATGTAATACATCAGACATATACAGGGCCAGTGATCACAGTAACCCGGTATATGCGGCAGTAGTGCCAGCCATACATAGTGCAGTGTATGTAATACATCAGACATATACAGGACCAGTGATCACAGTAACCCGGTATATGCGGCAGTAGTGCCAGCCTTACATAGTGCAGTGTGTGTAATACATCAGACATATACAGGGCCAGTGATCACAGTAACCCGGTATATGCGGCAGTAATGCCAGCCATACATAGTGCAGTGTATGTAATACATCAGACATATACAGGACCAGTGATCACAGTAACCCGGTATATGCGGCAGTAGTGCCAGCCATACATAGTGCAGTGTGTGTAATACATCAGACATATACAGGGCCAGTGATCACAGTAACCCGGTATATGCGGCAATAGTGCCAGCCATACATAGTGCAGTGTATGTAATACATCAGACATATACAGGACCAGTGATAACAGTAACCCGGTGTATGCGGCAGTAGTGCCAGTCATACATAGTGCAGTGTGTGTAATACATCAGACATATACAGGACCAGCGATCACAGTAACCCGGTATATGCGGCAGTAGTGCCAGCCATACATAGTGCAGTGTATGTAATACATCAGCCTATCCATTTGATAGATAGACAGTGTCTAGTTAGACAGTCAATAGATAGACACCATATGTTAGATGGACATTAGGTCGACAGGGTCAAAAGGTCGACAGGGTCAAAAGGTCGACATGGAAAAGGTCGACAGATCAAAAGGTCGACAAGTCAAAAGGTCGACATGGAAAGGTCGACAGGTCAAAAGGTCGACAGGTCAAAAGGTCGACAGGGTCAAAAGGTCGACATGAAAATGGTCGACATAAAAAGATAGACAAATGTTTTTTTTTTAAATGTAACATGTTTTTGGATTATTTCATACTTTCTCTATCCATGTCGGCATAGAGTTGGTTATAAACCTTGTGGCGAGCGCAGCGAGCCACCGTGCCCGAAGCGTGGCGAGCGAAGCGAGCCCCGCGAGGGTATGCCTTTCTACAACTGGGGGTCCCAGATGACAAAACTATCCACACAAACCAGAAAAATGCAAAAAACATGGTGTCTACCTTTTTCATGTCAACCTTTTCCATGTCGACCTTTTGACCCTGTCGACCTTTTGACCTGTCGACCTTTTGACCCTGTCGACCTTTTGACCCTGTCGACCTTTTGAGCTGTCGACCCTTTGACCTGTCGACCTTTTCCATGTCGACCTTTTGACCCTGTCGACCTTTTGACCCTGTCGACCTAATGTCCATCTAACATATGGTGTCTATCTATTGACTGTCTAACTAGACACTATCTATCTTTCATACCGGAACCATACATCAGACATATACAGGGCCAGTGATCACAGTAACCCGGTATATGTGACAGTAGTGCCAGCCATACATAGTGCAGTGTATGTAATACATCAGACATATACAGGGCCAGTGATCACAGTAACCCGGTATATGCGGCAGTAGGGCCAGCCATACATAGTGCAGTGTATGTAATACATCAGACATATACAGGACCAGTGATCACAGTAACCCGGTATATGCAGCAGTAGGAGCAGCCATACATAGTGCAGTGTGTGTAATACATCAGACATATACAGGGCCAGTGACCACAGTTACCCGGTATATGCGGCAGTAGTGCCAGTCATACATAGTGCAGTGTATGTAATACATCAGACATATACAGGACCAGTGATCACAGTAACCAGGTATATGCGGCAGTAGTGCCAGCCATACATAGTGCAGTGTATGTAATACATCAGACATATACAGGGCCAGTGATCACAGTAACCCGGTATATGTGACAGTAGTGCCAGCCATACATAGTGCAGTGTATGTAATACATCAGACATATACAGGGCCAGTGATCACAGTAACCCGGTATATGCGGCAGTAGGGCCAGCCATACATAGTGCAGTGTGTGTAATACATCAGACACATACAGGGCCAGTGATCACAGTAACCCGGTATATGTGACAGTAGTGCCAGCCATACATAGTGCAGTGTATGTAATACATCAGACATATACAGGGCCAGTGATCACAGTAACCCGGTATATGCGGCAGTAGGGCCAGCCATACATAGTGCAGTGTATGTAATACATCAGACATATACAGGACCAGTGATCACAGTAACCCGGTATATGCAGCAGTAGGAGCAGCCATACATAGTGCAGTGTGTGTAATACATCAGACATATACAGGGCCAGTGACCACAGTTACCCGGTATATGCGGCAGTAGTGCCAGTCATACATAGTGCAGTGTATGTAATACATCAGACATATACAGGACCAGTGATCACAGTAACCCGGTATATGCGGCAGTAGTGCCAGCTATACATAGTGCAGTGTATGTAATACATCAGACATATACAGGACCAGTGATCACAGTAACCAGGTATATGCGGCAGTAGTGCCAGCCATACATAGTGCAGTGTATGTAATACATCAGACATATACAGGGCCAGTGATCACAGTAACCCGGTATATGTGGCAGTAGGGCCAGTCATACATAGTGCAGTGTGTGTAATACATCAGACATATACAGGGCTAGTGATCACAGTAACCCGGTATATGCGGCAGTAGTGCCAGCCATACATAGTGCAGTGTATGTAATACATCAGACATATACAGAGCCAGTGATCACAGTAACCCGGTCTATGCGGCAGTAGGGCCAGTCATACATAGTGCAGTGTGTGTAATACATCAGACATATACAGGACCAGTGATCACAGTAACCCGGTATATGCGGCAGTAGGGCCAGCCATACATAGTGCAGTGTGTGTAATACATCAGACATATACAGGACCAGTGATCACAGTAACCCGGTATATGCGGCAGTAGTGCCAGCCATACATAGTGCAGTGTATGTAATACATCAGACATATACAGGACCAGCGATCACAGTAACCCGGTATATGCGGCAGTAGTGCCAGCCATACATAGTGCAGTGTATGTAATACATCAGACATATACAGAGCCAGTGATCACAGTAACCCGGTATATGCGGCAGTAGTGCCAGCCATACATAGTACAGTGTATGTAATACATCAGACATATACAGGACCAGCGATCACAGTAACCCGGTATATGTGGCAGTAGTGCCAGCCATACATAGTGCAGTGTATGTAATACATCAGACATATACAGGACCAGTGATCACAGTAACCAGGTATATGCGGCAGTAGTGCCAGCCATACATAGTGCAGTGTATGTAATACATCAGACATATACAGAGCCAGTGATCACAGTAACCCGGTATATGCGGCAGTAGGGCCAGCCATACATAGTGCAGTGTGTGTAATACATCAGACATATACAGGGCCAGTGATCACAGTAACCCGGTATATGTGACAGTAGGGCCAGCCATACATAGTGCAGTGTGTGTAATACATCAGACATATACAGGGCCAGTGATCACAGTAACCCGGTATATGCGGCAGTGGGGCCAGCCATACATAGTGCAGTGTATGTAATACATCAGACATATACAGGACCAGTGATCACAGTAACCTGGTATATGCGGCAGTAGTGCCAGACATACATAGTGCAGTGTATGTAATACATCAGACACATACAGGGCCAGTGATCACAGTAACCAGCCATACATAGTGCAGTGTATGTAATACATCAGACATATACAGGACCAGTGATCACAGTAACCAGGTATATGCGGCAGTAGTGCCAGCCATACATAGTGCAGTGTATGTAATACATCAGACATATACAGGGCCAGTGATCACAGTAACCCGGTATATGCGGCAGTAGAGCAGCCATACATAGTGCAGTGTATGTAATACATCAGACATATACAGGACCAGTGATCACAGTAACCCGGTATATGCGGCAGTAGTGCCAGCCATACATAGTGCAGTGTATGTAATACATCAGACATATACAGGACCAGTGATCACAGTAACCCGGTATATGCGGCAGTAGGGCCAGCCATACATAGTGCAGTGTATGTAATACATCAGACATATACAGGACCAGTGATCACAGTAACCCAGTATATGTGGCAGTAGTGCCAGCCATACATAGTGCAGTGTATGTAATACATCAGACATATACAGAGCCAGTGATCACAGTAACCCGGTATATGCGGCAGTAGTGCCAGCCATACATAGTACAGTGTATGTAATACATCAGACATATACAGGACCAGCGATCACAGTAACCCGGTATATGCGGCAGTAGTGCCAGCCATACATAGTGCAGTGTATATAATACATCAGACATATACAGGGCCAGTGATCACAGTAACCCGGTATATGCGGCAGTAGTGCCAGCCATACATAGTGCAGTGTATATAATACATCAGACATATACAGGACCAGTGATCACAGTAACCCGGTATATGTGGCAGTAGTACCAGCCATACATAGTGCAGTGTGTGTAATACATCAGACATATACAGGACCAGCGATCACAGTAACCCGGTATATGCGGCAGTAGTGCCATCCATACATAGTGCAGTGTATGTAATACATCAGACATATACAGTGCCAGTGATCACAGTAACCCGGTATATGCGGCAGTAGTGCCAGCCATACATAGTGCAGTGTATGTAATACATCAGACATATACAGGACCAGTGATCACAGTAACCCGGTATATGCGGCAGTAGTGCCAGCCATACATAGTGCAGTGTATGTAATACATCAGACATATACAGGGCTAGTGATCACAGTAACCCGGTATATGCGGCAGTAGTGCCAGCCATACATAGTGCAGTGTATGTAATACATCAGACATATACAGGGCCAGTGATCACAGTAACCCGGTATATGCGGCAGTAGTGCCAGCCATACATAGTGCAGTGTATGTAATACATCAGACATATAAAGGGCCAGTGATCACAGTAACCCGGTATATGCGGCAGTAGTGCCAGCCATACATAGTGCAGTGTATGTAATACATCAGACATATACAGGCCAGCGATCACAGTAACCCGGTATATGCGGCAGTAGTGCCAGCCATACATAGTGCAGTGTATGTAATACATCAGACATATACAGGGCCAGTGATCACAGTAACCCGGTATATGCGGCAGTAGGACCAGCCATACATAGTGCAGTGTATGTAATACATCAGACATATACAGGACCAGTGATCACAGTAACCCGGTATATGCGGCAGTAGGGCCAGCCATACATAGTGCAGTGTGTGTAATACATCAGACATATACAGGACCAGTGATCACAGTAACCCGTTATATGCGGCAGTAATGCCAGCCATACATAGTGCAGTGTATGTAATACATCAGACATATACAGGACCAGTGATCACAGTAACCCGGTATATGTGGCAGTAGTGCCAGCCATACATAGTGCAGTGTGTGTAATACATCAGACATATACAGGGCTAGTGATCACAGTAACCCGGTATATGCGGCAGTAGTGCCAGCCATACATAGTGCAGTGTATGTAATACATCAGACATATACAGGGCCAGTGATCACAGTAACCCGGTATATGCGGCAGTAGTGCCAGCCATACATAGTGCAGTGTATGTAATACATCAGACATATACAGGGCCAGTGATCACAGTAACCCGGTATATGTGGCAGTAGGGCCAGCCATACATAGTGCAGTGTGTGTAATACATCAGACATATACAGGGCCAGTGGTCACAGTAACCCGGTATATGTGACAGTAGGGCCAGCCATACATAGTGCAGTGTGTGTAATACATCAGACATATACAGGGCCAGTGATCACAGTAACCCGGTATATGCGGCAGTGGGGCCAGCCATACATAGTGCAGTGTATGTAATACATCAGACATATACAGGACCAGCGATCACAGTAACCCGGTATATGCGGCAGTGGGCCCGCCATACATAGTGCAGTGTATGTAATACATCAGACATATACAGAGCCAGTGATCACAGTAACCCGGTATATGCGGCAGTAGGGCCAGCCATACATAGTGCAGTGTATGTAATACATCAGACATATACAGGGCAAGTGATCACAGTAACCCGGTATATGCGGCAGTAGTGCCAGCCATACATAGTGCAGTGTATGTAATACATCAGACATATACAGGACCAGTGATCACAGTAACCCGGTATATGCGGCAGTAGTGCCAGCCATACATAGTGCAGTGTATGTAATACATCAGACATATACAGGACCAGTGATCACAGTAACCCGGTATATGCGGCAGTAGTGCCAGCCATACATAGTGCAGTGTATGTAATACATCAGACATATACAGGGCCAGTGATCACAGTAACCCGGTACATGAGGCAGTAGTGCCAGCCATACATAGTGCAGTGTATGTAATACATCAGACATATACAGGGCCAGTGATCACAGTAACCCGGTACATGAGGCAGTAGTGCCAGCCATACATAGTGCAGTGTATGTAATACATCAGACATATACAGAGCCAGTGATCACAGTAACCCGGTATATGCGGCAGTAGTGCCAGCCATACATAGTGCAGTGTATGTAATACATCAGACATATACAGACCAGTGATCACAGTAACCCGGTATATGCGGCAGTAGTGCCAGCCATACATAGTACAGTGTATGTAATACATCAGACATATACAGAGCCAGTGATCACAGTAACCCGGTATATGCGGCAGTAGTGCCAGCCATACATAGTGCAGTGTATGTAATACATCAGACATATACAGGACCAGTGATCACAGTAACCCGGTATATGCGGCAGTAGTGCCAGCCATACATAGTGCAGTGTGTGTAATACATCAGACATATACAGGGCCAGTGATCACAGTAACCCGGTATATGCGGCAGTAGTGCCAGCCATACATAGTGCAGTGTATGTAATACATCAGACATATACAGGACCAGTGATCACAGTAACCCGGTATATGCGGCAGTAGTGCCAGCCTTACATAGTGCAGTGTATGTAATACATCAGACATATACAGGCCAGTGATCACAGTAACCCGGTATATGCGGCAGTAGGACCAGCCATACATAGTGCAGTGTGTAATACATCAGACATATACAGGACCAGTGATCACAGTAACCCGGTATATGCGGCAGTAGTGCCAGCCATACATAGTGCAGTGTATGTAATACATCAGACATATACAGGCCAGTGATCACAGTAACCCGGTATATGCGGCAGTAGGACCAGCCATACATAGTGCAGTGTGTAATACATCAGACATATACAGGACCAGTGATCACAGTAACCCGGTATATGCGGCAGTAGGGCCAGCCATACATAGTGCAGTGTGTGTAATACATCAGACATATACAGAGCCAGTGATCACAGTAACCCGGTATATGCGGCAGTAGTACCAGCCATACATAGTGCAGTGTATGTAATACATCAGACATATACAGGACCAGTGATCACAGTAACCCGGTATATGTGGCAGTAGTGCCAGCCATACATAGTGCAGTGTGTGTAATACATCAGACATATACAGGACCAGTGATCACAGTAACTCGGTATATGCGGCAGTAGGACCAGCCATACATAGTGCAGTGTATGTAATACATCAGACATATACAGGGCCAGTGATCACAGTAACCCGGTATATGCGGCAGTAGTGCCAGCCATACATAGTGCAGTGTATGTAATACATCAGACATATACAGGACCAGTGATCACAGTAACCCGGTATATGCGGCAGTAGGGACAGCCATACATAGTGCAGTGTATGTAATACATCAGACATATACAGGACCAGTGATCACAGTAACCCGGTATATGCGGCAGTAGGACCAGCCATACATAGTGCAGTGTATGTAATACATCAGACATATACAGGACCAGTGATCACAGTAACCCGGTATATGCGGCAGTAGGACCAGCCATACATAGTGCAGTGTATGTAATACATCAGACATATACAGGGCCAGTGATCACAGTAACCAGGTATATGTGACAGTAGGGCCAGCCATACATAGTGCAGTGTATGTAATACATCAGACATATACAGGGCCAGTGATCACAGTAACCAGGTATATGTGACAGTAGGGCCAGCCATACATAGTGCAGTGTATGTAATACATCAGACATATACAGGACCAGTGATCACAGTAACCCGGTATATGTGACAGTAGTGCCAGACATACATAGTGCAGTGTGTGTAATACATCAGACATATACAGGGCCAGTGATCACAGTAACCAGGTATATGTGACAGTAGGGCCAGCCATACATAGTGCAGTGTATGTAATACATCAGACATATACAGGGCCAGTGATCACAGTAACCAGGTATATGTGGCAGTGGGGCCAGCCATACATAGTGCAGTGTATGTAATACATCAGACATATACAGGACCAGTGATCACAGTAACCCGGTATATGTGACAGTAGTGCCAGACATACATAGTGCAGTGTGTGTAATACATCAGACATATACATGACCAGTGATCACAGTAACCCGGTATATGTGGCAGTATGCCAGCCATGCATAGTGCAGTGTATGTAATACATCAGACATATACAGGGTCAACGATCACAGTAACCCGGCTTGGTCGACATGGACAAATGTTCGACACATGAAAATGGACGACCCATGAAAATGTCGTCATGAGTTTTTATACTGTTTTTGGTGTCGTATTTTGCGTAAAGTGACGGGGAACCCCAATTAGTGCACCGTGTCTGCTCGCTTCGCTCGCCATGCTTCGGGCGCTCGGCACAGATTACCGTTCCCAATCGTAGTACACGTGGATCATAAAGTATGGAAAAGTTCTATGAATTTTTTTTTTGAAAAACTCATGTTGACCTTTTCATGTGTCGACCATGTGTCCATGTCGACCATGCCATTGTCGACCAATAGTGGTCGACCTAATGACTGTCGACCATAACATGGTCGACCATTCAAACGGATACCACCTCTGCCAATGTTGTCCTACATGGCTAGCCTTCTTCCTTTTCCTATGAATTGACTATCTTTGATGTCATCCTCCTGCAGGGCCAGTGTTTCAAGATACCTTATCACCGTCAGGGCTTCTGTTTTCAGCAGGCCCACCAGGGGCACCCCGGGCTTAAGGCCACCGTATGGCAGGATAAGGATGCCCTGTTCTGGCTCCCTTTGCCTGCTGACTTTGAATGAGTTATTTCTGCCTGTGCCCTCTGCAATGGGTTACAAGCCCATCTTGCCAAGTAGCCACTCACTTTCCATAAGATTCCAGACCTCTCTTGGTCCATCGTTGCAGCAGATCTCACACCTACTGCTAGTGGATTCTTATTACAGTTGGATCATATTTATATTCCCATAACGACTGCATCTACTTGAATCCTGTGATTACCAAATGCTATTTTGTTAACCAGTTATTCTTGAGCCCAGTACCTCCAAAGTCCAAACTCAAGACTTCTGCTAGCTACACAGAGCGGATGATAGGAGAAGCAGTTCCAGGTTTCAGTGTAGGAGCCTGGGTGGAAAAAGTGGTTCCAGCTGCCGGTATAGGAGCCTGGTGGTTGCAGTGGGAAGAGTCAGTAGTAGGTGGTTACTGATAGTAAGATGGAACGCACGTTGTAATACATATTGATGCGTCTAGACTCCACCACCAATAGAGTGCGTCTTTAGAACCTAACATCAGTGGCACCATTGAAACTTGCTCCAACCCTGGTGCAGTGTCTTCATCTGACCGCGGCCTCCCATGCCTGTGTCTGGGAATGCAGCCGGGTGCACTGACACTCCCCCAACCATACTTGCCTACTTTTGAAAAAGCGTTACAGGGAGATTGTAAAAGTAACACCTATCAGTGCGGACGTGTCCTGCTACAACTGAGAGGCCTGTGATGAAAATTACTTACATCCCCATGTAAATGAGCCCCAAAGTTAGTAAGATCTACTTGTTGAAGAAAAGACACTGATATTTTGCAGTATTTTTCTCTAACGTCCTAGTGGATGCTGGGGACTCCGTAAGGACCATGGGGAATAGACGGGCTCCGCAGGAGATAGGGCACTTTAAGAAAGCTTTGGATTCTGGGTGTGCACTGGCTCCTCCCTCTATGTCCCTCCTCTAGACCTCAGTTAGATCCTGTGCCCAGAGGATGAAGGGTGCACTGCAGGGAGCTCTCTTGAGTTCTTTGCTGTAGAAAGCATTTTTGTTTTGGTCTTTCACTTTTTTACAGGGAGCACTGCTGGCAACAGGCTCCCTGCATCGAGGGACTGAGGAGAAAGGGGCAGACCTACTTAACTGATAGGATCTGCTGCCTCGGCTACTGAACACCATTAGCTTCAGAGGGGGTGAACACAGGTTCGTCCTGGGCGTCCACCGCCGGAGCCACGCCGCCGTTCTCCTCACAGAGCCAGAAGAACAGAAGCAAGAAGACGTCTCAGGCGGCAGAAGCCTTCAGCTTCACAGAGGTAACGCACAGCACTGCAGCTGTGCGTCATTGCTCCATACACCTCACACACTCCGGTCACTGTATGGGTGCAGGGTGCAGGGGGGGGGGGCGCCCTGGGCAGCAATAGTTTACACCTCTTGGATGGCAAATAGGTATATACATGTACAGCTGGGCACTGTACATGTATATAATTGAGCCCCCGCCATTTTTTCACGATTTTGAGCGGGATAGAAGCCCGCCGCCGAGGGGGCGGGGCTTCTCCCTCAGCACTCACCAGCGCCATTTCTCTCTCCACAGAACGCTGAGAGAAAGCTCCCCGGACTCTCCCCCTGCTTACACACGGTGAAGGGGGTTTAAAAAGAGAGGGGGGGGGGGGCACATAATTGGCGGATACAATATAATACAGCGCTACTGGGGAAAAACATTCTGTGTTGGTCTCCAGGTTGTTGCGCTGGGGTGTGTGCTGGCATACTCTCTCTCTCTCTCTGTCTCTCCAAAGGGCCTTTCAGGGGATACTGTCTTCAGAAAAAGTTTCCCTGGGTGTGTGCAGTGTGTCTGTACGGGTGTGTCGACATGTTTGATGAGGAAGGCTCGCTAAATGTGGAGGGGTAGTGCTTGAATATCAGGTCGCCGTCGGCAACGCCGATACAGGACTGGGTGGATATGCTAAATGTCTTGAATGTAAATGTAAATCTACTGCATAAAAGATTAGACAAGGCTGAAGCTAGGGATCCGTCAGGTAGCCAGCCCGTGCCTGTCCCTGGGGAGCCAGGACCTTCAGGGTCTCAAAAGCGCCCCATATCCCAGGTCGCTGACACAGATACCGACACAGATACTGACTCTAGTGTCGACTATGAGGATGCAAAATTACAGCCGAAGGTGGCAAAAGGTAATAGGTACATGATTATTGCCATAAAGGAGGTTTTGCATATCACAGAGGACCCCCTGTCCCTGACACGAGGGTTCACATGTATAAAGGGAAAAGGCCTGAGGTCACGTTTCCGTCCTCATTTGAGCTAAGCGAATTATGCGAAAAGGCTTGGGAATCTCCAGATCGGAGACTACAGGTTCCCAAAAGGATTCTCATGGCGTATCCCTTTCCACAGAAGGATCGGATACGATGGGAATCTGCGCCTAAAGTAGACAAGGCGCTGACACGCTTATCCAAGAAGGTGGCACTGCCTTCTCCGGATACAGCTTCCCTCAAGGATCCTGCTGATCGCAAGCAGGAAATCACCCTGAAGCACATTTACACACATTCAGGAACTATAGTTAGGCCGGCCATGGCGTCGGCCTGGGTTTGTAGTGCTGTCGTGGCATGGGCAGACTCCTTATCTACGGAGATTGACTCCTTAGATAGGGATACCATCCAAA
Organism: Pseudophryne corroboree; assembly: GCF_028390025.1. Taxonomy (NCBI): domain Eukaryota; kingdom Metazoa; phylum Chordata; class Amphibia; order Anura; family Myobatrachidae; genus Pseudophryne; species Pseudophryne corroboree. The sequence continues at coordinate 770,089,988 of NC_086446.1, forward strand.
TGACCATGGAGCATATCAGAGATGCTGCCTTGTATATGAGGGATGCTCAGAGAGACATTTGTTTGCTAAGCTCTAGAATAAACGCTGTCTATTTCTGCTAGGCGGCTCTTGTGGACCCGACGGTGGACGGGAGACGCTGACTCGAAGCGGCATATGGAGTCATTGCCGTACAAGGGGGAGGAGTTGTTTGGAGAAGGCCTCTCGGACCTAGTCTCTACTGCTATGGCTGGTAAATCAAATTTTTTACCTTATGTTCCCCCGCAGCATTCTAAGAAGGTACCGTATTATCAAATGCAGTCCTTTCGTTCCAATAAAAACAAGAAGGTACGTGGATCGTCCTTCGTTGCCAGAGGTAAAGGCAAGGGAAAACGGCTGCTCTCAGCTAGTCCCCAGGAGCAGAAGTCCTCCCCTGCTTCCGCAAAGTCCACAGCATGACACTGGGGCTTTCCGGGGGGGGGGTCAGATCAAGTGGGGGCACGTCTTCGTCTTTTCAGCCACGTCTGGGTTCAATCACAGGTGGATCCCTGGGCAATAGAGATTGTTTCCCAGGGATACAGACTGGAATTCGAAGACATGCCCCCTCGCCGGTTTTTCAAATCGGCTCTGCCAGCTTCCCCGTCAGAGAGGGAGCTAGTGTTAGCAGCAATTCACAAATTGTACATTCAACAGGTGATAATCAAGGTTCCTCATCTCCAGCAAGGAGAGGGTTATTATTCATCCCTGTTTGTGGTACCGAACCGGACGGTTCGGTCAGACCCATTTTAAATCTGAAATCCCTGTACCTGTACTTGAAGAGGTTCAAGTTCAAGATGGAATCGCTCAGAATGGTCATCGCCAGCCTGGAGGGAGGGGATTGGATGGTGTCCCTGGACATAAAGGATGCGTACCTTCATGTTCCGATTTTCCCCCCTCACCAGGCGTTTCTGAGATTTGCAGTGCAGGATTGTCACTACCAATTTCAGACGTTGCCGTTTGGTCTTTCCACGGCCCCGAGAATTTTCACCAAGGTAATGGCGGAAATTATGGTGCTCCTGCGCAAGCAGGGAGTCACAATTATCCCGTACTTGGACGATCTCCTTATAAAGGCGAGATCTCGGGAGAAGTTGCTGGACAGCGTGTTTCTGTCTGTGAAGACGTTGCAGAGGCACGGTTGGATTCTCAATTTACCGAAATCCCAACTAGTACCTGCAACGCGTCTGACCTTTTTGGGCCTGATTCTAGACACAGACCAAAAAAGAATTTTCTTCCGGTGGAGAAGGCTCAGGAGCTCATAGCCCTGGTCAGGAACCTTTTAAAGCCAAAAAAGGTTTCTGTGCATCATTGCACAAAAGTTCTGGGGAAGATGGTGGCTTCATACGAGGCCATCCCCTTCGGCAGGTTCCATGCGAGGACCTTCCAATGGGACCTATTGGACAAATGGTCCGGGTCCCATCTACATTTGCAGAAACGGATCACCCTGTCTCCCAGGGCCAGGGTATCTCTCCTGTGGTGGCTGCACAGTGCTCACCTCCTAGAGGGTTGCAGGTTCGGCATTCAGGACTGGATCCTGGTGACCACGGACGCGAGCCTCCGAGGTTGGGGAGCTGTCGCACTGGGAAGAAATTTCAAAGGTCTCTGGTCAAGCCTAGAGACTTGTCTCCACATCAATGTCCTGGAGTTAAGGGTCATTTACAACGCCTTACGCCAGGCGGAGGAATGGCTTCAGAACAAACCGGTTCTGATTCAGTCGGACAATGTCACGGCAGTGGCTCATGTAAACCGCCAGGGCGGCACAAGGAGCAGAGTGGCATAGCAGAGGCGTCCAGGATTCTGCGCTGGGCGGAAGGCCATGTAAGCGCGCTATCAGCAGTGTTCATCCCGGGGGTGGACAACTGGGAGGCGGACTTCCTCAGCAGGCTCGACCTGCATCCGGGAGAGTGGGGACTTCATCAAGAAGTCTTCACACAGATCGTGGATCGGTGGGAACTGCCTCAAATAGACATGATGGCGTCCCGTCTCAACAAAAAGCTAAAGAGGCATTGTGCCAGGTCAAGAGACCCTCAGACGGTAGCGGTAGACGCTCTGGTGACACCATGGGTGTTCAGATCGGTCTATGTGTTTCCTCCTCTGCCTCTCATACCCAAGGTGTTGAGATTAATAAGAATAAGAAGGGTCAGAGCTATTCTCATTGTTCCAGATTGGCCAAGGAGGACTTGGTATCCGGATCTGCAAGAATTGCTCACAGAAGATCCGTGGCCTCTTCCTCTAAGGCAGGACCTGCTGCAGCAGGGGCCCTGTCTGTTCCAAGACTTACCGCCGCTGTGTTTGACGGCATGGCGGTTGAACGCCGGATCCTAGCGGAAAAAGGGATTCCGGAGGAGGTCATTCCTACCCTGATCAAGGCTAGGAAGGATGTGACATCGAAACATTATCACCGTATATATCGGAAATATGTTTCTTGGTGTGAGGCCAGAGCTGCTCCTACGGAGGAGTTCCATTTGGACCGTTTGCTTCACTTCCTTCAAACGGGAGTGAATTTGGGCCTAAAATTATGGTCCATAAAGGTCCAAATTTTGGCCTTATCCATTTTCTTTCAAAGAGAATTGGCTTATCTTCCTGAAGTACAGACTTTTGTGAAGGGCGTGCTGCATATTCAGCCTCCCTTTGTGCCTCCGGTGGCGCCTTGGGATCTTAACGTGGTATTAAGTTTCCTCAAGTCACCTTGGTTTGAACCACTCAAAACAGTGGAGTTGAAATACCTCACTTGGAAAGTGGTCATGTTGTTGGCCTTAGCTTCTGCAAGGCGTGTTTCAGAATTAGCGGCTTTATCATATAAAAGCCCATACCTAATTTTTTACGTGGATAGGGCAGAGATGAGGACTCGGCCTCGGCCTCAATTTCTGCCCAAGGTGGTCTCATCTTTTCATATGAACCAACCTATTGTCGTGCCTGTGGCTACTCGTGACTTGGAGGACTCTGAGTCCCTGGATGTGGTCAGGGCTTTGAAGATTTATGTGACCAGAACAGCTAGGATCAGGAAGACGGAAGCTCTGTTTGTTCTGTATGCGGCCAACAAGGTTGGCGCTCCTGCTTCAAAGCAGACTATTGCTCGCTGGATCTGTAACACGATTCAGCAGGCGCATTCTACGGCAGGATTGCCATTACCTAAATCGGTTAAGGCTCATTCCACTAGGAAGGTGGGCTCTTCTTGGGCAGCTGCCCGAGGGGTCTCGGCATTACAGCTTTCCCGAGCGGCTATTTGGTCAGGTTCCAACACTTTTGCGAAGTTCTATAAGTTTGATACCCTGGCTGAGGAGGACCTTGTGTTTGCTCAATCGGTGCTGCAGAGTCATCCGCACTCTCCCGCCCGTTTGGGAGCTTTGGTATAATCCCCATGGTCCTTACGGAGTCCCCAGCATCCACTAGGATGTTAGAGAAAATAAGATTTTACTTACCGGTAAATCTATTTCTCGTAGTCCGTAGTGGATGCTGGGCGCCCGTCCCAAGTGCGGACTTCTGCTGCAAGACTTGTATATAGTTATTGCTTCAATAAGGGTTATATTATAGTTGGTCGGTCTTGAACCGAGGCTATGTTAATTGTTCATACTGTTAACTGGGTAGTTTATCACAAGTTATACGGTGTGATTGGTGTGGCTGGTATGAATCTCGCCCTTAGATTACAAAAATCCTTTCCTCGTACTGTTCATATCCTCTGGGCACAGTTTCTCTAACTGAGGTCTAGAGGAGGGACATAGAGGAAGGAGCCAGTGCACACCCAGAGGGATGGTAGGCAACTATGCCCCCAACACTCCCATGACACGCCCACTGGACAGACCATTTTTGCGTGCACTACTAGCCACCTCCCAGCAGGCGTGGACTGGCCCACAGGGGTACAGGGGTAACCACCGGTGGGCCCCACTGCCTGGGGGCCCCAGCTCCTGCTCTAAAGATCAGGTTCTAGACTGTACACTTGAATTATACATTATACATATGTTACCTTATACTGGACTATGGTGTATTTTCTACAGTGCATTGCTGTTATCAATCTGTTATTAATCTGGTACATTATCATGCATGCAGCAGCTGAATTTACTGTATATATCTATGAAGGGACCCAGACGTTGCCCTCTCTAATGGTTAGTCAAACCAATGAGGTGGCAGGCCACACCCCCTCTGCGGACTGGCCACACCCCTAACATGGGCCCCTACCACTGCATCCCCCCGGTGGGCCCTACATGCCCCAGTACGACACTGCCTCCCAGTCAATGATCAAGACGGCCCATTTATGCCACATTTCTGATACTGTCTGTTCCAATCACAACAGCGCCTTTGTGGGTACCGTCTGTGGAAGGCATGCGCCGTGGGGCTTTTCAGAAATTTCCATGCGCGATTCATTGCAAATAATCTCTCAACTACATGAATATAGGCAGGGCTGTCTTAACAGCAGTGTACGCCCCTGGGCAAAGCATTGCACTGAGGCCCCCTACCCATCCTCCAGCGGTAGGAGTGGGTACTATCAGCGGCAGCGGGCGGTAGGGGCAGTGCCGGCGCTACTCGCTCAGCAAGGACCTGCATTGCAGGGAGGCGCCGGCCAGGATAGGCGCTCTCCCTGCTCTGCTGCTGTCTGTCCACTGTTGCGTTGCTACCGGCTGCTGGAGCCTGCGCCTGTCACACTGTGTGACAGGTAGCGGGCGGCTGCAGCAGCCAGCTTGAACAGTGAAGTGCGTCGTCCCTCCCACCTACCCCCCACACCTCCGCTCATCCCAGCTGCACTTGTTGGCAGGTCCTGCAAAAGGACGCTACTACGAGCAGAGGCGGAACTTCCTCCACTGCAGCCGGTGCAAAGCACCCGAGGCCCAGCGCAATAAAGGGGCCCAAAGCCGGCACCATTATAATGAGTCAGAGTGACTCATTATTCAGTATAGTGCCACTTGCTGCCCGTCCGTCCTGGTCCAGTAGTGAGCTCGCTGATGCCTCTTGCTGTGGAAGCCATGTGATCCACAGTCCGGCCAGAGGAGGAGGAGGGGCACCAATCCCCTACTGTTCCCCACTCCTCCCTTTTCCTTCTGACCAGTCCGGCTCTTCCTATCTGCCAGGGAGGGGAAGGGAGGAGCCCTAGATTTGGAGCGGGTGCAGAGGTCATCGGGGGAAGGAGCGGCAAAGCCGGTAAGAGGAGGAGGGGCCACCTGCTGCAGAGAGCCCACTAGCCACCGCCTGTCTGGCTTCCGGCGCAGCGGTTCCCCTGAGAAGCCGAAGGAGCAGTTGAGGCTGCTGTCGTCCTCCCCACCAAGAGTGTCCAGCCGCTGAGTCACCTATAGAGCCAGTGCAGAGAATGGGACCAGGCGGTGACTGTACAGTTCTCACTGCCCAGCGGAGCCTTAGAGGACAACTGGCAGGAGCATGTTGTTGAAGCCATCAGTGCCAGTGTCTTAGCCATCCCCGCAATTAAGAAGTCTCCATTCACGCTGGTCTGCAGTTCAGGGCCCAGGTAAACCAATTGAAGTATATACAATATACATAGAACTCACTGTCTGTGACTCACTCATCTGCCTATATCTGTCACCCGCTGCCTGTACCTGTCACCCTTGTCCTCTACCTCTCACCCACTGCCTGTACCTGTCACCCTCGCCCTCTACCTCTCACCCACTGCCTGTACCTGTCACCCACACCCTCTACCACTCACCCACTGCCTATACCTGTCACCCACTGCCTATACCTGTCACCCTTGTCCTCTACCTCTCACCCACTGCCTGTACCTGTCACCCACACCCTCTACCACTCACCCACTGCCTATACCTGTCACCCACTGCCTATACCTGTCACCCACTGACTATACCTGTCACCCTCTCCCTCTCACCCTCTACCTGTCACCCACTGATTATACCTGTCACCCTCTCCCACTGCCTATACCTGTCACCCTCTCCCTCTCTACCTGTCACCCACTGATTATACCTGTCACCCTCTCCGTCTCCCACTGCCTATACCTGTCACCCTCTCCCTCTCACCCTCTACCTGTCACCCACTGACTATACCGGTCAAATCCCTCCACATCATCCTCTGCCTATCCCTGTCACCCACTGACTATACCTGTCACCCTCTCCCTCTCACCCTCTACCTGTCACCCACTGACTATACCGGTCAAATCCCTCCACATCATCCTCTGCCTATTCCTGTCACCCACTGACTATAACTGTCACCCTCTCACCCTCTACCTGTCACCCACTGCCTTCCTTGTGAACATACACCCCTTGATTTGCAAAGTATAGGAGGGAGGGCGCAAATTTATAGTTTGCAGGTGGGCGCCGAACACCCTAGCACCGGCCCTGGGTAGGGGGTGTTCTATATTCCGCACAGCACGTAGGACCTTAAGCAGTAATTTCTGATAATTACTCCTTTACTGCACAGATGGTGGGAGATGGGGCGGGAGGGAGAACACTAAACTGTAGAAGGGGCATTGGGCTGAATGAAGGGGCCCCGGTACATGACTTCCAGGGTGGTAGAGGGTGCTTAATATGCAGCGGAGGGGTGGATAGTGGAGTGGGCTTAATAGTCAGCATTTTCTGGAGGGACGTCAGCTTGCTTGACTGCAGATATCGCCAGTTCCTGGAAATAGATCGCTTAAGGGGGGTACTGACGGAGCGATATTCTAAGTAATCTGACTAGATTGCTTAGAATATAAGCCTGATCGCTCCGTGTGTACCCCCTACAGCGATAGCGATGCACAGCCCCGCGCATCGCTATCGCTGCTGCTAGATTGGCCTGTATGCAGGCCAATCTAGCGGGTCGCTCACTTCACCCGCTGGGTGAAGTGAGCGCCCCCCCCCCCCCCCCCCCCATCTCCCCCCGCACACTCAGCACAGATCGCGCTGTGCTGAGCAGCGGGAGAGATGTGTGCTGAGCGGTTCGCTCAGCACACATCTCTCCTGCATCGGCCCGTATATATGGGCCTTTAGTTTCCACCTTTCAGGAGGTACTGGGTATTTGGGGATCAGAGCGCAGAAGCCAGAGCAATCCACTGATGAAAATATAAAACTGCATATGAGACGGGTGGAGCTGGAGCAGGGTACAGCTGCTTGAAGGCTGATATATCTGGTTCTGAGCATAGTAGAGACAAGCTGCCAGTGTCCACGGAAAGGGAAGAGTCCCAGCTTTTGGAGTATACCTTCAGAATAACGCTAAGTCAGACACAGCCCAAGATATCTGGCTGGGAAGAGCAATTAGCAGGCTTGGGTGGGGACCACTGCTTTCAAGTCGGATATCTCCGGTTCCCCAGGGCAGATTTAAAAAAATCTGGCACCCCTGGAAAGAGGGGACCCTCAGATATCAGCCTAGGGCCCTTATACTCCTGTGGCCCTTGGGAAACTACCCATTGAGCCAATACGAAAAGACGGCCCTGAATATAGGCCTTGTGTGCAGCTCCGAATCAGGCCCTTAGCATCAGCGCTTCCGGGAGGACTTCAGCATTTACACTGCACTTAGAACATATAGACAATAATACAGATGAAATGTTTATAAAGTGTAAAATAGGGTATGCAGTATTCTAATCATACAAACCCAAATCTCTGCAATAGCCTTTGTCCTTACTACATACTGTAGACTTGGACTAACAAGCCTCTGTACTGCACACTTGTATTTCCGCATTCATACAGCAGAGGGCAGCACAGACCAGGCACACAAAACATTGTGGACTTTAATATCGTGTCCCCCTGTTATCTCCTCCTGTTCTCCTCCCACCTGTCTGATACACTGTTTGCAACTGAAACTTTCAGAATTGGGGATACAACTTGCACAGAGTTATTAGAGAACATAAAATGTAAGTAGCAGCAATAAGGGGATACTGTATATTATTTGTAAACCTGTGCTGGGATGAATGCTCTGCCTAGATGGAAGAGATGCAATGCTCTGCCAAGATGAAAGAGATGCAGTGCTCTGCCTAGGTGGATGAGAGATGCAGTGCTCTGCCTAAGTGGATGAGATGCAATGCTCTGTCAGGTGGTAGAGATGCAATGGTCTGCTTAAGTGGATGAGATGCAATGCTCTGTCTGGATGGAAGAGATGCAATGGTCTGCTTAAGTGGATGAGACGCAGTGCTCTGCCTGGATGGAAGAGATGCAATGGTCTGCTTAAGTGGATGAGATGCAATGCTCTGCCTGGATGACAGAGATGCAGTGCACTGTCTAGGTGGACGAGATGTAGTGCTCTGCTTGGATGGAAGATATGCAATGTTATTATTATTATTTTCTCTAACGTCCTAGTGGATGCTGGGGACTCCGAAAGGACCATGGGGAATAGCGGCTCCGCAGGAGACTGGGCACAAAGTAAAAGCTTTAGGACTAGCTGGTGTGCACTGGCTCCTCCCCCTATGACCCTCCTCCAAGCCTCAGTTAGATTTTGTGCCCGAACGAGAAGGGTGCAATCTAGGTGGCTCTCCTGAGCTGCTTAGAGTAAAAGTTTAAATAGGTTTTTTATTTTCAGTGAGACCTGCTGGCAACAGGCTCACTGCATCGAGGGACTTAGGGGAGAGAAACGAACTCACCTGCGTGCAGAGTGGATTGGGTTTCTTAGGCTACTGGACATTAGCTCCAGAGGGACGATCACAGGCCCAGCCATGGATGGGTCCCGGAGCCGCGCCGCCGGCCCCCTTACAGATGCTGAAGCAAGAAGAGGTCCATAAATCGGCGGCAGAAGACTTTCCTGTCTTCATAAGGTAGCGCACAGCACTGCAGCTGTGCGCCATTGCTCTCAGCACACTTCACACTCCGGTCACTGAGGGTGCAGGACGCTGGGGGGGGGGGGGGGGGGGGGCGTCCTGGGAAGCAATGAATTTACCTTAGTTGGCGAAAAATACATCACATATAGCTCCTGGGCTATATGGATGTATTTAACCCCTGCCAGTTTTCCAGTAAAAAGCGGGAGAAGAGCCCGCCGTGAAGGGGGCGGGGCCTATCTCCTCAGCACACAGCGCCATTTTTCCCACACAGCTCCGCTGGTAGGAAGGCTCCCAGAATCTCCCCTGCATCCTGCAACTACAGAAACAGGGTAAAAAAGAGAGGGGGGCACTTATTTGGCAAAATAACAGATATAAGCAGCTATAAGGGATAGACACTTATTGTAAGGTTGTCCCTATACATATATAGCGCTCTGGTGTGTGCTGGCAAACTCTCCCTCTGTCTCCCCAAAGGGCTAAGTGGGTCCTGTCCTCTATCAGAGCATTCCCTGTGTGTGTGCTGGTTGTCGGTACGTGTGTGTCGACATGTATGAGGAGGAAAATGATGTGGAGGCGGAGCAGAGTGTCTGTAACAGTGATGTCACCCCCTAGGGGGTCGACACCTGAGTGGATGTACTGTTGAAAATTACGTGACAGTGTCAGCTCTATATAAAAAAACAGTGGTTGACATGAGACAGCCGGCTACTCAGCTTGTGCCTGTCCAGACGTCTCATAGGCCGTCAGGCAGATGGCAGATACAGACGCCGACACGGATACTGACTCCTGTGTCGACGGTGAAGAGACAACCGTGATTTCCAGTAGGGCCACACGTTACATGATTGAGACAATGGAAAATGTTTTATACATTTCTGATAATACGAGTACCACCAAAAAAGGGGTATTATGTTCGGTGAGGGAAAAACTACCTGTAGTTTTCCTGAATCTGAGAAATAAAATGTGTGATGATGCGTGGGTTTCCCCCCGATAACAATTAATAATTTCTTAAAAAGTATTGGCTGCATACCCTTTCCCGCCAGAGGTTAGGATGCATTGGGAAACACCCCCTAGGGGGGATAAGGCGCTCACACGCTTGTAAGAACAAGGGCTCTACCCTCTCATGAGATGGCCGCCCTTAAGGATCCTGCTGATAGAAAGCAGGAGGGTATCAAATAAAAGGTATTTACACACATACTGGTGTTATACTGCGACCAGCTATCGCCTCAGCCTGGAGGTGCAGTGCTGGGTTGGCATGGTCGGATTCCCTGACTGGAAATATTGATATCCTAGATAAGGATAGTATATTATTGCCTATAGAGCATTTAAAAGATGCATTTCTATATATGCATGATGCACAGCGGAATAATTGCCGACTGGCATCAAGTATAAGTGCGTTGTCCAATTCTACCAGTAAAATGGTCAGGTGATGCGGATTCCAAACGTCATTTGGAAGTATTGCCTTTGAAAGGGGACATTTGGGGTCGGTCTTTTAGACCTGGTGGCCACGGCAACAGCTGGGAAATCCACGTTTGTACCCCAGGTCGCCTCTCAAAATAAGACGCCGTATTATCAGGCGCAGTCCTTTGTTGGCAAGCGGACAAAAGGTTCCTCTTTTCTGCTTGTGACAGAGGGAGAGGAAAAAGGCTGCAGAGATCAGCCAGTTCCCAGGAACAGAAACCCTTTCCAGCCTCTGCCAAGCCCTCAGTATGACGCTAGGGCTTTACAAGCTCAGGCACGGTGGGGGCCCGTTCTCAATGAATTTCAGTGCGCAGTGGGCTCACTCGCAAGTAGACCCCTGGATCCTTCAGGTAATATCTCAGGGGTACATATTGGAATTCGAGACATCTCCCCCTCGCCGTTTCCAAAAGTCGACTTTACCGACGTCTCCCTCGGACAGGGAGGCAGTTTTGGAAGCCATTCACAAGCTGTATTCCCAGCAGGTGATAATCAAGGTACCCCTCCTGCAACAGGGAACGGGGTATTATTCCACACTATTGTGGTACCGAAGCCAGACGGCTCGGTGAGACCGATTCTAAAATCTAAAATCATTGAACACTTACATACAGAGGTTCAAATTCAAGATTGAGTCACTCAGAGCAGTGATTGCGAACCTGGAAGAAGGGGACTACATGATGTCTCGGGACATCAAGGATGCTTACCTTCATGTCAAAATTTACCCTTCTCACCAAGGGTACCTCAGGTTTATGGTACAGAACTGTCACTATCAGTTCAGACGCTGCCGTAGGGATGGTCCACGGCACCCCGGGTCTTTACCAAGGTAATGGCCGAAATGATGATGTTCCTTCGAAGGAAGGGAATTTTAGTTATCCCTTACTTGGACGATTCCCTGATAAGGGTAAGATCCAGGGAACAGTTGGAGGTCGGTGTAGCACTATCTCAGATAGTGTTGCGGCAGCACGATTGGATTCTCAATATTCCAAAATCGCAGCTGGTTCCGTCGACGTGTCTTCTGTTCCTAGGGATGATCCTGGACACAGTCCAGAAAAAGGTGTTTCTCCCGGAGGAGAAAGCCAGGGAGTTATCCGAGCTAGTCAGGAACCTCCTCAAACCGAGCCAAGTCTCAGTGCATCAATGCACAAGGGTTCTGGGTAAAATGGGGGCTTCCTACGAAGCAATCCCATTTGGCAGATTCCACGCAAGAACTTTCCAGTGGGACCTGCTGGACAAATGGTCCTGGTCGCATCTTCAGATGCATCAGCGGATAACCCTGTCACCAAGGACAAGGGTGTCCCTCCTATGGTGGTTGCAGAGTGCTCATCTTCTAGAGGGCCGCAGATTCGGCATTCAGGACTGGGTCCTGGTAACCACGGATGCCAGCCTGCGAGGCTGGGGAGCAGTCACGCAGGGAAGGAATATCCAGGACTTATGGTCAAGCCTGGAGACATCACTTCACATAAATATCCTGAAGCTAAGGGACATTTACAATGCTCTAAGCTTAGCAAGACCTTTGCTTCAAGGACAGCCGGTGTTGATCCAGTCGGACAACATCACGGCAGTCACCCACGTAAACAGACAGGGTGGCACAAGAAGCAGTAGGGCAATGACAGAAGCTGCAAGGATTCTTCGCTGGGCGGAAAATCATGGGATAGCACTGTCAGCAGTATTCATTCCGGGAGTGGACAACTGGGAAGCAGACTTCCTCAGCACGACCTCCACCCGGGGAGAGTGGGGACTTCACCCAGAAGTCTTCCACAGGATTATAAACCGTTGGGAAAAACTCGACAGGTATTGCGCCAGGTCCAGGGACCCTCAGGCAATAGCTGTAGACGCTCTGGTAACACCGTGGGTGTACCAGTCAGGGTATGTGTTTCCTCCTCTGCCTCTCATACCCAAGGTACTGAGATTGATAAGATGGTGAGGAGTAAGCACTATATTCGTGGCTCCGGATTGGCCAAGAAGGACTTGGTAACCGGAACTTCAAGAGATGCTCACGGAGGATCCGTGGCCTCTACCTCTAAGAAGGGACCTGCTCCAGCAAGGACCCTGTCTGTTCCAAGACTTACCGCGGCTGCGTTTGACGGCATGGCGGTTGAACGCCGGATCCTGAAGGAAAAAGGGCATTCCGGATGAAGTCATCCCTATCCTGATCAAAGCCAGGAAGGATGTAACCGCAAAAACATTATCACCGCAATTGGCGAAAATATGTTGCGTGGTGCGAGGCCAGTAAGGCCCGACGGTGGAAATTCGACTGGGTTGATTCCTACATTTCCTGCAAACAGGAGTGTCTATGGGCCTGAAATTGGGGTCCATTAAGGTTCAAATTTCGGCCCTGTCAATTTTCTTCCAAAAAGAACTAGCTTCAGTCCCTGAAGTTCAGACGTTTGTAAAAGGGGTACTGCATATACAGCCTCCTTTTGTGCCTCCAGTGGCACTTGGGATCTCAATGTAGTTTTTTTTTTTTGGATTCCAAAAGTCACATTGGTTTGAACCACTTAAATCTGTGGAGTTAAAATATCTCACATGGAAAGTGGTCATGCTGTTGGCCCTGGCCTGGGCCAGGCGCGTGTCAGAATTGGCGGCTTTATCCTGTAAAAGCCCTTATCTGATTTTCCATTCGGACAGGGCGGAATTGAGGACTCGTCCTCAATTTCTCCCTAAGGTGTTTTCAGCATTTCACTTAAACCAACCTATTGTGGTGCCTGCGGCTACTAGGGACTTGGAGGATTCCAAGTTGCTGGACGTAGTCAGGGCCCTGAAAATATATGTTTCCAGGACGGCTGGAGTCAGAAAATCTGACTCGCTGTTTATCCTGTATGCACCCAACAAGCTGGGTGCTCCTGCTTCTAAGCAGACGATTGCTCGTTGGATTTGCAGTACAATTCAGCTTGCACATTCTGTGGCAGGCCTGCCACAGCCAAAATCTGTAAAAGCCCATTCCACACGGAAAGTGGGCTCATCTTGGGCGGCTGCCCGAGGGGTCTCGGCTTTACAACTTTGCCGAGCAGCTACTTAGTCAGGGGCAAACACGTTTGCTATATTCTACAAATTTGATACCCTGGCTGAGGAGGACCTGGAGTTCTCTCATTCGGTGCTGCAGAGTCATCCACACTCTCCCGCCCGTTTGGGAGCTTTGGTATAATCCCCATGGTCCTTTCGGAGTCCCCAGCATCCACTAGGACGTTAGAGAAAATAAGAATTTACTTACCGATAATTCTATTTCTCATAGTCCGTAGTGGATGCTGGGCGCCCATCCCAAGTGCGGATTGTCTGCATTACTTGTACATAGTTATTGTTACAAAAATCGGGTTATTGTTGTTGTGAGCCATCTTTTCAGAGGCTCCTTCTGTTATCATGCTGTTAACTGGGTTCAGATCACAAGTTGTACGGTGTGATTGGTGTGGCTGGTAATGAGTCTTACCCGGGATTCAAAATCCTTCCTTATTGTGTATGCTCGTCCGGGCACAGTATCCTAACTGAGGCTTGGAGGAGGGTCATAGGGGGAGTAGCCAGTGCACACCAGCTAGTCCTAAAGCTTTTACTTTGTGCCCAGTCTCCTGTGGAGCCGCTATTCCCCATGGTCCTTTCGGAGTCCCCAGCATCCACTACGGACTATGAGAAATAGAATTATCGGTAAGTAAATTCTTCTTATTATTATTATTATTATTTTCTCTAACGTCCTAGTGGATGCTGGGGACTCCGTAAGGACCATGGGGAATAGACGGGCTCGGCAGGAGACTGGGCACTCTAAAGAAAGATTAGGTACTATCTGGTGTGCACTGGCTCCTCCCTCTATGCCCCTCCTCCAGACCTCAGTTAGAATCTGTGCCCGGCCAGAGCTGGGTGCTCCTAGTGGGCTCTCCTGAGCCTGCTAGTAAAAGAAAGTATTTGTTAGGTTTTTTATTTTCAGTGAGCTTCTGCTGGCAACAGACTCACTGCTACGAGGGACTGAGGGGAGAGAAGCAAACCTACCTGCGTGCAGCTAGCTTGTGCTTCTTAGGCTACTGGACACCATTAGCTCCAGAGGGGTCGAACACAGGCACCTGTCCTCGATCGTCCGTTCCCGGAGCCGCGCCGCCGTCCCCCTCGCAGAGCCAGAAGAACAGAAACTTGAAGACGGCGAAAACGGTGGCTGAAGACTCCTGTCTTCATTTAAGGTAGCGCACAGCACCGCAGCTGTGCGCCATTGCTCCCAGCACACTTTCACACTCCGGTCACTGTAGGGTGCAGGGCGCTGGGGGGGGGCGCCCTGGGCAGCAATTGAAGTACCTTTTTGGCATAACATACATATATACAGTCAGGCACTGTATATATGTAAAAAACCCCGCCATTTTTTTCACACAGAAGCGGGACAGAAGCCCGCCGCTGAGGGGGCGGGGCCTTCTTCCTCAGCACACCAGCGCCATTTTCTCTTCACAGCTCCGCTGGAAGGACGCTCCCCAGTCTCTCCCCTGCAGTATCCAGGTACAAGAAGGGTAAAAAAGAGAAGGGGGGCACATAAATTTAGGCGCAAAAGACATAAAATCGGCAGCTATTGGGTAATCACTTATTATAGTGAATATCCCTGGGTTACATAGCACTGTGGTGTGTGCTGGCATACTCTCTCTCTGTCTCCCCAAAGGCCTTTGTGGGGTCCTGTCCTCAGTCAGAGCATTCCCTGTGTGTGTGCTGTGTTGTCGGTACGGCTGTGTCGACATGTTTGATGAGGAGGGTTACGTGGAGGCGGGGCAAGTGCGGATAAATGTGGTGTCGCCGCCGTCGGGGCCGACACCTGATTGGATGGATATGTGGAAGGTCTTAAATGATAATGTAAGCTCCTTGCATAAAAGGTTTGATGACGCTGCAGCCTTGGGACAGCCGGGGTCTCAACCCGGGCCTGCCCAGGCGACTCAGAGGCCGTCAGGGTCTCATAAACGCCCACTATCTCAGATGGTTGACACAGATGCCGACACGGAGTCCGACTCCAGTGTCGACGATGATGAGGCACAATTACAGCCTAAGATGACCAAGGCCATCCGCTACATGATTATTGCAATGAAAGATGTATTGCACATTTCAGAGGTTAACCCTGTCCCTGACAAGAGGGTGTATATGTTTGGGGAGAAAAAGCAGGCAGTGACTTTTCCCCCGTCACATGAATTAAATGAGTTATGTGAAGAAGCGTGGAGTTCCCCTGATAAGAAAGTGGTGATTTCCAAAAAATTACTGCTGGCGTACCCTTTCCCACCAACGGACAGGTTACGTTGGGAATCCTCCCCTAGGGTAGACAAGGCGCTGACACGCTTATCTAAGAAGGTGGCCCTGCCGTCTCAGGATACGGCCGCCCTAAAGGATCCTGTGGATAGGAAGCAGGAAGCTATCTTGAAGTCAGTGTATACACACTCTGGTACTCTACTGAGACCAGCTATTGCTTCAGCCTGGATGTGTAGCGCTGTAGCAGCATGGACAGATACTCTGTCAGAGGACATAGATGCCCTGGACAGGGATACTGTCTTGCTAACCCTGGGCCATATAAAAGACGCCGTCTTATATATGCGGGATGCCCTGAGGGACATTTGCCTGCTGGGCTCTAGAATTAATGCAATGTCCATTTCTGCCAGGAGGGTCTTATGGACTCGGCAATGGACAGGTGATGCCGATTCTAAAAAACACATGGAGGTTTTGCCTTATAAGGGTGAGGAATGGTTTGGGGACGGCCTCTCGGACCTTGTGTCCACAGCGACAGCTGGAAAGTCGACTTTCTTGCCTCAGGTTTCCTCAGCCTAAGAAAGCACCGTATTATCAAATGCAGTCCTTTCGTTCTCAGAGAAGCAAGAAGGTCAGAGGCGCATCCTTTCTTTCCAGAGGCAGGGGTAGAGGAAAGAAGCTGCACCATGCAACTAGTTCCCAGGAACAAAAGTCCTCCCCGGCTTCCACTAAGTCCACCGCATGACGCTGGGGCTCCACAGGCGGAGCCAGGAGCGGTGGGGGCGTGTCTCCGAAAATTCAGCAACCAGTGGGTTCGCTCACAGGTGGATCCTTGGGCTATACAAATTGTATCTCAGGGATACAAGCTGGAGTTCGAAGTGACTCCCCCTCACCGTTACCTAAAATCAGCCTTGCCAGCTTCCCCCACGGAAAGGGAGGTAGTCCTGGCGGCAATTCACAAGCTGTACCTCCAGCAAGTGATAATAATGGTCCCCCTCCTTCAACAGGGAAGGGGTTACTATGCCACACTGTTTGTGGTACCGAAACCGGACGGTTCGGTTAGACCCATTCTGAATTTAAAATCCTTGAACATTTATATGAAAAAATTCAAGTTCAAAATGGAATCGCTCAGAGCAGTCATTGCAAGCCTGGAAGAGGGGGATTTTATGGTATCTCTGGACATCAAGGATGCTTACTTGCATGTCCCCATTTATCCACCTCACCAGGAGTACCTCAGGTTTGTGGTACAGGACTGTCATTACCAATTCCAGACGTTGCCGTTTGGTCTGTCCACGGCACCGAGAGTATTTACCAAGGTAATGGCCGAAATGATGGTACTCCTTCGGAAGCAAGGAGTTACGGTTATCCCGTACTTGGACGATCTCCTAATAAAGGCGAGGTCCAGGGAGCAGTTGTTGATCAGCGTAGCACACTCTCAGGAAGTGTTGCAACAGCACGGCTGGATTCTGAATATTCCAAAGTCGCAGCTGATTCCTACGATGCGTCTGCCCTTTCTGGGTATGATTCTGGACACAGAACAGAAGAAGGTGTTTCTCCCGGAGGAGAAGGCCCAGGAGTTAGTGACTCTGGTCAGGGACCTCCTAAAACCAAAACAGGTGTCGGTGCATCACTGCACGCGAGTCCTGGGAAAGATGGTGGCCTCATACGAAGCCATTCCCTTCGGCAGGTTCCATGCGAGGATCTTTCAGTGGGATCTGTTGGACAAGTGGTCCGGATCGCATCTTCAGATGCATCGGCTGATCACCCTGTCCCCGAGGGCCAGGGTGTCTCAACTGTGGTGGCTGCAGAGTGCTCATCTTCTCGAGGGCCGCAGGTTCGGCATACAGGACTGGGTCCTGGTGACCACGGATGCAAGCCTCCGCGGATGGGGGGCAGTCACTCAGGGAAGAAACTTCCAAGGACTGTGGTCAAGTCAGGAGACTTGTCTGCACATAAATATACTGGAACTAAGGGCCATATACAACGCCCTGAGTCAAGCGGATCCCCTGCTTCGAGACCAACCAGTGCTGATTCAGTCAGACAACATCACGGCGGTCGCCCATGTAAACCGCCAGGGCGGCACAAGAAGCAGGGTGGCGATGGCAGAAGCCTCAAAGATTCTTCGTTGGGCGGAGATTCACGTACAAGCACTGTCAGCAGTGTTCATTCCGGGAGTGGACAACTGAGAAGCAGACTTCCTCAGCAGACACGACCTCCACCCGGGAGAGTGGGGACTTCATCAAGAAGTCTTCACACAGATTGCAAATCGATGGGAACTGCCACCGGTGGACATGATGGCGTCCCGCCTCAACAAAAAGCTAAAAATATATTGCACCAGGTCAAGGGACCCTCAGGCGATAGCTGTGGACGCGCTAGTGACACCCTGGGTGTTCCAGTCGGTATATGTGTTCCCTTCTCTTCCTCTAGTACCCAAGGTACTGAGAATAGTAAGAAAAAGAGGAGTGAGAACAATACTCATCGTTCCGGATTGGCCAAGAAGGACTTGGTACCCAGAACTACAAGAGATGATCACAGAGGACCCATGGCCTCTGCCTCTCAGACAGGACCTGTTGCAACAGGGGCCCTGTCTGTTCCAAGACTTACCGCGGCTGCGTTTGACGGCATGGCGGTTGAACGCCAGATCCTAACGGAAAAGGGCATTCCGGATGAAGTGATTCCTACGCTGATAAAAGCTAGGAAGGATGTAACAGCTAAGCATTATCACCGTATATGGCGAAAATATGTTGCTTGGTGTGAGGCCAGGAAGGCCCCTACAGAGGAATTCCAGCTGGGTCGATTTCTGCACTTCCTACAGTTAGGTGTGACTATGGGCCTGAAATTAGGGTCCATAAAGGTCCAGATTTCGGCCTTATCCATTTTCTTTTAAAAAGAACTGGCTTCACTGCCTGAGGTTCAGACGTTTGTAAAGGGAGTGCTGCATATTCAGCCCCCTTTTGTGCCACCAGTGGCACCTTGGGATCTTAACGTTGTGTTGGATTTCCTGAAATCCCACTGGTTTGAACCACTTAAGACCGTGGAACTAAAGTATCTCACGTGGAAAGTGGTCATGCTGTTGGCCTTAGCATCGGCGAGTCGTGTATCAGAATTGGCGGCTTTGTCATGTAAAAGCCCTTATTTGATCTTCCATATGGACAGGGCAGAATTGCGGACTCGTCCCCAATTTCTCCCAAAGGTGGTATCATCGTTTCATTTGAACCAACCTACTGTGGTCCCTGCGGCTACTCTGGACTTGGAGGACTCCAAGTTGCTGGACGTAGTCCGGGCTTTGAAAATATATGTTTCAGGAACGGCTGGAGTCAGGAAGACTGACTCGCTGTTTATTCTGTATGCACCCAATAAGCTGGGTGCTCCTGCTTCAAAGCAAACTATTGCTCGCTGGATCTGTAGCACGATTCAGCTGGCTCATTCTGCGGCTGGATTGCCGCATCCAAAATCAGTGAAAGCCCATTCCACAAGGAAGGTGGGCCCTTCTTGGGCGGCTGCCCGAGGGGTCTCGGCTTTACAGCTTTGCCGAGCGGCTACTTGGTCGGGTTCAAACACTTTTGCAAAGTTCTACAAGTTTGATACCCTGGCTGAGGAGGACCTTGTGTTTGCTCATTCGGTGCTGCAGAGTCATCCGCACTCTCCCGCCCGTTTGGGATCTTTGGTAAAATCCCCATGGTCCTTACGGAGTCCCCAGCATCCACTAGGACGTTAGAGAAAATAAGAATTTACTCACCGGTAATTCTATTTCTCGTAGTCCGTAGTGGATGCTTGGCGCCCGTCCCAAGTGCAGACTTTCTGCAATACGTGTATATAGTTATTGCTTAATAAAGGGTTATTGTTATGAGCCATCCGTTGAGTGATGCTCAGTTGTTGTTCATACTGTTAACTAGGTAAGGTTATCACGAGTTATACGGTGTGATTGGTGTGGCTGGTGTGAGAGGTGCGGTTGGACTGCGGTGCGTGTGGTGGTGCCTGCTGCCGTGCAGGTGTAGACTCGGTACTCACCAGGCGCCGCTCGCTCTCACCTTCAGGTACCGGAACCCTCAACGGACCTGGAAATCTTCACTCGGATCCGGACACGGCGATTCCCTCTCGGAGCTGACCGACGACCGAGCTGAGGAGAGAATGGTCTACATTAAAGGGGGTATCGACCCTGCTTCCGGTGGAACAGGGGATACCCCAGGGGTGGCTGCGACCTTCACCGGCTGGGTGAATGGTCATCACCGGCACAAAGCCTCAGCTACCCAGCTTTCACACACTCGCGCTTTCGCACGTAGTGTGATGAAAGGGATTCTCACGTCCGTGAGCAATCCTAACTCCGGCGCTCGGGGACAAACAAGGGACAGACGTACACGGATGCTACTCACCGTCACAAGTCTTGCACTCCGATCTTCTCCACTTACAGGTCCCTGTAAGGAGGCAAAGAGAAACAGCCGTGCAGGGCCAAGAACTACCCTAGTGTGCGTCCGCTACACTAGCTACATAAACAGAGCCCTCAAACTAGCTCGTGTGGGTGGTGCGACACAACTATGCACAACTTACACAACACATACACTTTGCCCTGCACGGTAACAACATATATCACACTATCGGAGTTACCACATAAAACGGTGCTGTCCCTTTATCTACCCGACTCAGAACACCCAGTAGTGGGGACCGCACAGCTCACCCACCTACCGTACTCTCAGGGTGGCCTGAGCCTAACGCCCAGTGCCACCTTTACTCACCTCGGGGAAAACACTGCTTCGATGGGCCTAGCGCCCCCTAACTGCACACAGGCCGGAGGCCTGACTTCGCCCACGGGCCTAGCGCCCGCCTAACTTGCTGCCCGTTGGGTGACCTGGGCCTTGTGCCCAGGGTCACCTTATCTGTACCTACTGGCCAAAATACGCTAGGGCCTAATGCCCTCTATCGCCCACAGGCCTATTGCCTGATTTGTCCCCCGGGCCTAGTGCCCGCCTAACTGGTGCCGCAGGGGTGGGGTGGCTTGGGCCTAATGCCCAAACCACCTAATCAGACAAATGACCCCCAATCTCCTAACTGCGCCACAGGCCTAGTGCCTGACTTGTGCCCTCGGGCCTAATGCCCGTCCCTGGTGGTCGAGGGAGGAAAAGGGGAGGGGGCAGGATGCCTCACTGAGGCCCTACCTAACCCGGGGGCCTCCGGCACCGTCTTCTGCCGCTGACCCGTCCTGGCCAGCGGCGCCGGCGTCTCTCCTCCGCGTCCAGGCGCCGCTGGACATCTTCTCTTCCGATCCCGACCGATGACCTCCTCCGGCTCCTCCTTGCGGCGTCTGGATCTTCTGCGCTCCGGCGCGCCGACCTCTGTCCGCGCTGCTCCCGCCCGTCTTCTTCCTTCTGCCACGCGATCCTCTTCCTCGCGCTCCTGCGCGCGGGCTCCTCCTCTTCGCCGCTCTTCGGCGCGGCCTCCTTTACGAACGGCTCCCGCCCGGCGTCTGACGTCAGACGCCGGGGGCGGGGCCTATGACGCGGCGAGCGCCGATTGGCTCGCCGCGTCACTCTCCGATTGGCTGCCGCTCCGGGAGCCGCGATTGGCTCCCGGAGGGCGCCAAGATTTAAATGCCCACGCAGTCTCTGGTCCGGTGCAGGGAAAAAGGTAATCCCTGCACCGGACACCCGCCGCCACGCACCAAGCGCTGGGGACAGACAAGCTGCCCCAGCGCTGTCCCCAGCTAGGGACGGCAACATGGATGTGCCCACAGGGCACATCCTTACATTTCCCCCCCCTTTTTCCTTTGTAGTCCCTACAAAGTTCCTCACGACTTCCATTGTCCGCGGGTCAGGGAATTCAGAGGTCCCTCCGGCGAAGGTACATTCGGGGGCCCAGCCTGGACCAGCTGTGACCCCACATCCTTCCTCCTCCAGCTCCGGGTTCCTCTTACGTCCTGACCTCCATCGGCGGATCCTCTGGGGGAGTGGCATCTCCTCACGGTCGCTTGACGTTGGCCACCAAGGGGAATCTTCCTCCACGGGGACAACAGTCACCCACTCTTGGCCTCCGATACCGTCTGTGGCTTCGTCCCTGTCGTCCGGGTGTGGTATCGACCACCACCCAACAGCGGAATCCTCCGGGGCATCCGTTTCCTCCCGGGCAACAGCCACCACATGTCGCATTTCCTCGTGGGGCATCTCCAAAGGTCCTATCTCTTCCTCTGGAACGGGTCCTCCCACGGCATCGCAGTCCTGTCCCCGTACGTCGGTCCATTTCGGCACTCCTGGCAGGTATTCTTGCTCCAGGACTATCTCCTCCTCTTTCCGGAGGGCATTCAACTGGGAGCATGACTCCACCCGATCCTGCCAGTCACTCTCGTCGGCGCTTCCGATGCCAGAGTCGTCCTCCATCTGTTCTGGGAGGGATTCGTCGGCGGACAGCTCACCGTAGTCCGAGTCCTCCTCCGATATCTGGACTGGGGTATTACTTTCCTCCTCAGCGTACTTCTTCGCTTCCGCTGGCACCTCTGCTTCCTCAGCGTACTCTTGCGCTTCCGCTGGCATCGTTACTTCCTCAGCGTACTCCTTCGCTTCCGCTGGCATCGTTACTTCCTCAGCGTACTCCTTTGCTTCCGCTGGCATTTCTTGGTACCCAGGACACTCCTGTTCCGCACGTCCTGGTCGTGGACGGTTCCATCGCGGGGAGATTCCGGACGTCTCAGTCACTGGGTCTTCACGCTTTTCTTCGCAGCGTGGTCTCTTCACCTCCCAGTCGTCCACCTCCGCCTCATGCGGGAAAGGATTCTGCCTTACTGGGGTCACTTTCTTGGGACAGAGTAGGTCCGCGGCATCTTCCCAAGGGCACTCACTGGCCGCATGTCCTGGTCGCCGACACTTCCAACAAGGGAGGGCCACTGCCACCTTCTCCAAGACGGGTTCCTGGTCCACCTCCTTCACTGGGGAATCTTCACCCGTTGGTTCCGGCTCAGAGGAAATGGGCACCTGCGAATTAACTTCAAGCAAGGCCTTCCGCTCCATTTCCCTGGTTTCCTCCTCCCATCTCTGGGCGCGACCATCCGCAATCATCCGGTCTTCGCTCCACGGACAATCGGGAAGCGCATGTCCTCTCGCCTCACAGAGCGCACACACAGGCTCTGCAGCCACCCGGTCCCAAAGCTGCTGACGAGACTCCGTCATCCGCTTCACCGTGGCCTCGTAGTCCGTCCTGTCTTCCGTCCATGGACATTCCAGGAGCCGATGTCGGGGATCTCCACAGTTTTCACACCAGGAATCAACCTCGTCTTGGCTCAACTCTTCGTCCCAGGGACAACTGTTGTGCTCATGCCCGTAGTTTCCGCAGAGCAAACACCAGGACTCATTCTTCGCTTGGCCCTTCTGACGTCTTCGGTCCGCTTCCTGGACCACCTTCTTTGGGGACGTCTCTCGCCAAGTACACTCGTCGGCAAAGTGACCTGTCTGCCGACATTTCTTGCAGGGCGTCACAGCGGCCTTCTTGCGCCCCTTCTCCCGGCGCTCTTCTTTTCCACGCTGGACCGACCGCTGCACCATCTTCAGGATGTCTGCCCCAGACACCGTCACCCAGTCGCTCTGGTCCGCACACATCCGGGGGTGAGTCTTCTCCGGAGCCGTCCGCAGGGAGGTCTTCTTGGTGGCGTTCCACATCGTGTCCGTGATCCGGTCTCTTTTATCCTGCCGACTACGCCAAGTGTGAGAGGTGCGGTTGGACTGCGGTGCGTGTGGTGGTGCCTGCTGCCGTGCAGGTGTAGACTCGGTACTCACCAGGCGCCGCTCGCTCTCACCTTCAGGTACCGGAACCCTCAACGGACCTGGAAATCTTCACTCGGATCCGGACACGGCGATTCCCTCTCGGAGCTGACCGACGACCGAGCTGAGGAGAGAATGGTCTACATTAAAGGGGGTATCGACCCTGCTTCCGGTGGAACAGGGGATACCCCAGGGGTGGCTGCGACCTTCACCGGCTGGGTGAATGGTCATCACCGGCACAAAGCCTCAGCTACCCAGCTTTCACACACTCGCGCTTTCGCACGTAGTGTGATGAAAGGGATTCTCACGTCCGTGAGCAATCCTAACTCCGGCGCTCGGGGACAAACAAGGGACAGACGTACACGGATGCTACTCACCGTCACAAGTCTTGCACTCCGATCTTCTCCACTTACAGGTCCCTGTAAGGAGGCAAAGAGAAACAGCCGTGCAGGGCCAAGAACTACCCTAGTGTGCGTCCGCTACACTAGCTACATAAACAGAGCCCTCAAACTAGCTCGTGTGGGTGGTGCGACACAACTATGCACAACTTACACAACACATACACTTTGCCCTGCACGGTAACAACATATATCACACTATCGGAGTTACCACATAAAACGGTGCTGTCCCTTTATCTACCCGACTCAGAACACCCAGTAGTGGGGACCGCACAGCTCACCCACCTACCGTACTCTCAGGGTGGCCTGAGCCTAACGCCCAGTGCCACCTTTACTCACCTCGGGGAAAACACTGCTTCGATGGGCCTAGCGCCCCCTAACTGCACACAGGCCGGAGGCCTGACTTCGCCCACGGGCCTAGCGCCCGCCTAACTTGCTGCCCGTTGGGTGACCTGGGCCTTGTGCCCAGGGTCACCTTATCTGTACCTACTGGCCAAAATACGCTAGGGCCTAATGCCCTCTATCGCCCACAGGCCTATTGCCTGATTTGTCCCCCGGGCCTAGTGCCCGCCTAACTGGTGCCGCAGGGGTGGGGTGGCTTGGGCCTAATGCCCAAACCACCTAATCAGACAAATGACCCCCAATCTCCTAACTGCGCCACAGGCCTAGTGCCTGACTTGTGCCCTCGGGCCTAATGCCCGTCCCTGGTGGTCGAGGGAGGAAAAGGGGAGGGGGCAGGATGCCTCACTGAGGCCCTACCTAACCCGGGGGCCTCCGGCACCGTCTTCTGCCGCTGACCCGTCCTGGCCAGCGGCGCCGGCGTCTCTCCTCCGCGTCCAGGCGCCGCTGGACATCTTCTCTTCCGATCCCGACCGATGACCTCCTCCGGCTCCTCCTTGCGGCGTCTGGATCTTCTGCGCTCCGGCGCGCCGACCTCTGTCCGCGCTGCTCCCGCCCGTCTTCTTCCTTCTGCCACGCGATCCTCTTCCTCGCGCTCCTGCGCGCGGGCTCCTCCTCTTCGCCGCTCTTCGGCGCGGCCTCCTTTACGAACGGCTCCCGCCCGGCGTCTGACGTCAGACGCCGGGGGCGGGGCCTATGACGCGGCGAGCGCCGATTGGCTCGCCGCGTCACTCTCCGATTGGCTGCCGCTCCGGGAGCCGCGATTGGCTCCCGGAGGGCGCCAAGATTTAAATGCCCACGCAGTCTCTGGTCCGGTGCAGGGAAAAAGGTAATCCCTGCACCGGACACCCGCCGCCACGCACCAAGCGCTGGGGACAGACAAGCTGCCCCAGCGCTGTCCCCAGCTAGGGACGGCAACATGGATGTGCCCACAGGGCACATCCTTACATTTCCCCCCCCTTTTTCCTTTGTAGTCCCTACAAAGTTCCTCACGACTTCCATTGTCCGCGGGTCAGGGAATTCAGAGGTCCCTCCGGCGAAGGTACATTCGGGGGCCCAGCCTGGACCAGCTGTGACCCCACATCCTTCCTCCTCCAGCTCCGGGTTCCTCTTACGTCCTGACCTCCATCGGCGGATCCTCTGGGGGAGTGGCATCTCCTCACGGTCGCTTGACGTTGGCCACCAAGGGGAATCTTCCTCCACGGGGACAACAGTCACCCACTCTTGGCCTCCGATACCGTCTGTGGCTTCGTCCCTGTCGTCCGGGTGTGGTATCGACCACCACCCAACAGCGGAATCCTCCGGGGCATCCGTTTCCTCCCGGGCAACAGCCACCACATGTCGCATTTCCTCGTGGGGCATCTCCAAAGGTCCTATCTCTTCCTCTGGAACGGGTCCTCCCACGGCATCGCAGTCCTGTCCCCGTACGTCGGTCCATTTCGGCACTCCTGGCAGGTATTCTTGCTCCAGGACTATCTCCTCCTCTTTCCGGAGGGCATTCAACTGGGAGCATGACTCCACCCGATCCTGCCAGTCACTCTCGTCGGCGCTTCCGATGCCAGAGTCGTCCTCCATCTGTTCTGGGAGGGATTCGTCGGCGGACAGCTCACCGTAGTCCGAGTCCTCCTCCGATATCTGGACTGGGGTATTACTTTCCTCCTCAGCGTACTTCTTCGCTTCCGCTGGCACCTCTGCTTCCTCAGCGTACTCTTGCGCTTCCGCTGGCATCGTTACTTCCTCAGCGTACTCCTTCGCTTCCGCTGGCATCGTTACTTCCTCAGCGTACTCCTTTGCTTCCGCTGGCATTTCTTGGTACCCAGGACACTCCTGTTCCGCACGTCCTGGTCGTGGACGGTTCCATCGCGGGGAGATTCCGGACGTCTCAGTCACTGGGTCTTCACGCTTTTCTTCGCAGCGTGGTCTCTTCACCTCCCAGTCGTCCACCTCCGCCTCATGCGGGAAAGGATTCTGCCTTACTGGGGTCACTTTCTTGGGACAGAGTAGGTCCGCGGCATCTTCCCAAGGGCACTCACTGGCCGCATGTCCTGGTCGCCGACACTTCCAACAAGGGAGGGCCACTGCCACCTTCTCCAAGACGGGTTCCTGGTCCACCTCCTTCACTGGGGAATCTTCACCCGTTGGTTCCGGCTCAGAGGAAATGGGCACCTGCGAATTAACTTCAAGCAAGGCCTTCCGCTCCATTTCCCTGGTTTCCTCCTCCCATCTCTGGGCGCGACCATCCGCAATCATCCGGTCTTCGCTCCACGGACAATCGGGAAGCGCATGTCCTCTCGCCTCACAGAGCGCACACACAGGCTCTGCAGCCACCCGGTCCCAAAGCTGCTGACGAGACTCCGTCATCCGCTTCACCGTGGCCTCGTAGTCCGTCCTGTCTTCCGTCCATGGACATTCCAGGAGCCGATGTCGGGGATCTCCACAGTTTTCACACCAGGAATCAACCTCGTCTTGGCTCAACTCTTCGTCCCAGGGACAACTGTTGTGCTCATGCCCGTAGTTTCCGCAGAGCAAACACCAGGACTCATTCTTCGCTTGGCCCTTCTGACGTCTTCGGTCCGCTTCCTGGACCACCTTCTTTGGGGACGTCTCTCGCCAAGTACACTCGTCGGCAAAGTGACCTGTCTGCCGACATTTCTTGCAGGGCGTCACAGCGGCCTTCTTGCGCCCCTTCTCCCGGCGCTCTTCTTTTCCACGCTGGACCGACCGCTGCACCATCTTCAGGATGTCTGCCCCAGACACCGTCACCCAGTCGCTCTGGTCCGCACACATCCGGGGGTGAGTCTTCTCCGGAGCCGTCCGCAGGGAGGTCTTCTTGGTGGCGTTCCACATCGTGTCCGTGATCCGGTCTCTTTTATCCTGCCGACTACGCCAAGTGTGAGAGGTGCGGTTGGACTGCGGTGCGTGTGGTGGTGCCTGCTGCCGTGCAGGTGTAGACTCGGTACTCACCAGGCGCCGCTCGCTCTCACCTTCAGGTACCGGAACCCTCAACGGACCTGGAAATCTTCACTCGGATCCGGACACGGCGATTCCCTCTCGGAGCTGACCGACGACCGAGCTGAGGAGAGAATGGTCTACATTAAAGGGGGTATCGACCCTGCTTCCGGTGGAACAGGGGATACCCCAGGGGTGGCTGCGACCTTCACCGGCTGGGTGAATGGTCATCACCGGCACAAAGCCTCAGCTACCCAGCTTTCACACACTCGCGCTTTCGCACGTAGTGTGATGAAAGGGATTCTCACGTCCGTGAGCAATCCTAACTCCGGCGCTCGGGGACAAACAAGGGACAGACGTACACGGATGCTACTCACCGTCACAAGTCTTGCACTCCGATCTTCTCCACTTACAGGTCCCTGTAAGGAGGCAAAGAGAAACAGCCGTGCAGGGCCAAGAACTACCCTAGTGTGCGTCCGCTACACTAGCTACATAAACAGAGCCCTCAAACTAGCTCGTGTGGGTGGTGCGACACAACTATGCACAACTTACACAACACATACACTTTGCCCTGCACGGTAACAACATATATCACACTATCGGAGTTACCACATAAAACGGTGCTGTCCCTTTATCTACCCGACTCAGAACACCCAGTAGTGGGGACCGCACAGCTCACCCACCTACCGTACTCTCAGGGTGGCCTGAGCCTAACGCCCAGTGCCACCTTTACTCACCTCGGGGAAAACACTGCTTCGATGGGCCTAGCGCCCCCTAACTGCACACAGGCCGGAGGCCTGACTTCGCCCACGGGCCTAGCGCCCGCCTAACTTGCTGCCCGTTGGGTGACCTGGGCCTTGTGCCCAGGGTCACCTTATCTGTACCTACTGGCCAAAATACGCTAGGGCCTAATGCCCTCTATCGCCCACAGGCCTATTGCCTGATTTGTCCCCCGGGCCTAGTGCCCGCCTAACTGGTGCCGCAGGGGTGGGGTGGCTTGGGCCTAATGCCCAAACCACCTAATCAGACAAATGACCCCCAATCTCCTAACTGCGCCACAGGCCTAGTGCCTGACTTGTGCCCTCGGGCCTAATGCCCGTCCCTGGTGGTCGAGGGAGGAAAAGGGGAGGGGGCAGGATGCCTCACTGAGGCCCTACCTAACCCGGGGGCCTCCGGCACCGTCTTCTGCCGCTGACCCGTCCTGGCCAGCGGCGCCGGCGTCTCTCCTCCGCGTCCAGGCGCCGCTGGACATCTTCTCTTCCGATCCCGACCGATGACCTCCTCCGGCTCCTCCTTGCGGCGTCTGGATCTTCTGCGCTCCGGCGCGCCGACCTCTGTCCGCGCTGCTCCCGCCCGTCTTCTTCCTTCTGCCACGCGATCCTCTTCCTCGCGCTCCTGCGCGCGGGCTCCTCCTCTTCGCCGCTCTTCGGCGCGGCCTCCTTTACGAACGGCTCCCGCCCGGCGTCTGACGTCAGACGCCGGGGGCGGGGCCTATGACGCGGCGAGCGCCGATTGGCTCGCCGCGTCACTCTCCGATTGGCTGCCGCTCCGGGAGCCGCGATTGGCTCCCGGAGGGCGCCAAGATTTAAATGCCCACGCAGTCTCTGGTCCGGTGCAGGGAAAAAGGTAATCCCTGCACCGGACACCCGCCGCCACGCACCAAGCGCTGGGGACAGACAAGCTGCCCCAGCGCTGTCCCCAGCTAGGGACGGCAACATGGATGTGCCCACAGGGCACATCCTTACATTTCCCCCCCCTTTTTCCTTTGTAGTCCCTACAAAGTTCCTCACGACTTCCATTGTCCGCGGGTCAGGGAATTCAGAGGTCCCTCCGGCGAAGGTACATTCGGGGGCCCAGCCTGGACCAGCTGTGACCCCACATCCTTCCTCCTCCAGCTCCGGGTTCCTCTTACGTCCTGACCTCCATCGGCGGATCCTCTGGGGGAGTGGCATCTCCTCACGGTCGCTTGACGTTGGCCACCAAGGGGAATCTTCCTCCACGGGGACAACAGTCACCCACTCTTGGCCTCCGATACCGTCTGTGGCTTCGTCCCTGTCGTCCGGGTGTGGTATCGACCACCACCCAACAGCGGAATCCTCCGGGGCATCCGTTTCCTCCCGGGCAACAGCCACCACATGTCGCATTTCCTCGTGGGGCATCTCCAAAGGTCCTATCTCTTCCTCTGGAACGGGTCCTCCCACGGCATCGCAGTCCTGTCCCCGTACGTCGGTCCATTTCGGCACTCCTGGCAGGTATTCTTGCTCCAGGACTATCTCCTCCTCTTTCCGGAGGGCATTCAACTGGGAGCATGACTCCACCCGATCCTGCCAGTCACTCTCGTCGGCGCTTCCGATGCCAGAGTCGTCCTCCATCTGTTCTGGGAGGGATTCGTCGGCGGACAGCTCACCGTAGTCCGAGTCCTCCTCCGATATCTGGACTGGGGTATTACTTTCCTCCTCAGCGTACTTCTTCGCTTCCGCTGGCACCTCTGCTTCCTCAGCGTACTCTTGCGCTTCCGCTGGCATCGTTACTTCCTCAGCGTACTCCTTCGCTTCCGCTGGCATCGTTACTTCCTCAGCGTACTCCTTT
The DNA here is from genome assembly GCF_028390025.1 of Pseudophryne corroboree. Taxonomy (NCBI): domain Eukaryota; kingdom Metazoa; phylum Chordata; class Amphibia; order Anura; family Myobatrachidae; genus Pseudophryne; species Pseudophryne corroboree. The sequence goes on from NC_086446.1 coordinate 770,119,393, forward strand.
GCTTCCGCTGGCATTTCTTGGTACCCAGGACACTCCTGTTCCGCACGTCCTGGTCGTGGACGGTTCCATCGCGGGGAGATTCCGGACGTCTCAGTCACTGGGTCTTCACGCTTTTCTTCGCAGCGTGGTCTCTTCACCTCCCAGTCGTCCACCTCCGCCTCATGCGGGAAAGGATTCTGCCTTACTGGGGTCACTTTCTTGGGACAGAGTAGGTCCGCGGCATCTTCCCAAGGGCACTCACTGGCCGCATGTCCTGGTCGCCGACACTTCCAACAAGGGAGGGCCACTGCCACCTTCTCCAAGACGGGTTCCTGGTCCACCTCCTTCACTGGGGAATCTTCACCCGTTGGTTCCGGCTCAGAGGAAATGGGCACCTGCGAATTAACTTCAAGCAAGGCCTTCCGCTCCATTTCCCTGGTTTCCTCCTCCCATCTCTGGGCGCGACCATCCGCAATCATCCGGTCTTCGCTCCACGGACAATCGGGAAGCGCATGTCCTCTCGCCTCACAGAGCGCACACACAGGCTCTGCAGCCACCCGGTCCCAAAGCTGCTGACGAGACTCCGTCATCCGCTTCACCGTGGCCTCGTAGTCCGTCCTGTCTTCCGTCCATGGACATTCCAGGAGCCGATGTCGGGGATCTCCACAGTTTTCACACCAGGAATCAACCTCGTCTTGGCTCAACTCTTCGTCCCAGGGACAACTGTTGTGCTCATGCCCGTAGTTTCCGCAGAGCAAACACCAGGACTCATTCTTCGCTTGGCCCTTCTGACGTCTTCGGTCCGCTTCCTGGACCACCTTCTTTGGGGACGTCTCTCGCCAAGTACACTCGTCGGCAAAGTGACCTGTCTGCCGACATTTCTTGCAGGGCGTCACAGCGGCCTTCTTGCGCCCCTTCTCCCGGCGCTCTTCTTTTCCACGCTGGACCGACCGCTGCACCATCTTCAGGATGTCTGCCCCAGACACCGTCACCCAGTCGCTCTGGTCCGCACACATCCGGGGGTGAGTCTTCTCCGGAGCCGTCCGCAGGGAGGTCTTCTTGGTGGCGTTCCACATCGTGTCCGTGATCCGGTCTCTTTTATCCTGCCGACTACGCCAAGTGTGAGAGGTGCGGTTGGACTGCGGTGCGTGTGGTGGTGCCTGCTGCCGTGCAGGTGTAGACTCGGTACTCACCAGGCGCCGCTCGCTCTCACCTTCAGGTACCGGAACCCTCAACGGACCTGGAAATCTTCACTCGGATCCGGACACGGCGATTCCCTCTCGGAGCTGACCGACGACCGAGCTGAGGAGAGAATGGTCTACATTAAAGGGGGTATCGACCCTGCTTCCGGTGGAACAGGGGATACCCCAGGGGTGGCTGCGACCTTCACCGGCTGGGTGAATGGTCATCACCGGCACAAAGCCTCAGCTACCCAGCTTTCACACACTCGCGCTTTCGCACGTAGTGTGATGAAAGGGATTCTCACGTCCGTGAGCAATCCTAACTCCGGCGCTCGGGGACAAACAAGGGACAGACGTACACGGATGCTACTCACCGTCACAAGTCTTGCACTCCGATCTTCTCCACTTACAGGTCCCTGTAAGGAGGCAAAGAGAAACAGCCGTGCAGGGCCAAGAACTACCCTAGTGTGCGTCCGCTACACTAGCTACATAAACAGAGCCCTCAAACTAGCTCGTGTGGGTGGTGCGACACAACTATGCACAACTTACACAACACATACACTTTGCCCTGCACGGTAACAACATATATCACACTATCGGAGTTACCACATAAAACGGTGCTGTCCCTTTATCTACCCGACTCAGAACACCCAGTAGTGGGGACCGCACAGCTCACCCACCTACCGTACTCTCAGGGTGGCCTGAGCCTAACGCCCAGTGCCCTCACCTCGGGGAAAACACTGCTTCGATGGGCCTAGCGCCCCCTAACTGCACACAGGCCGGAGGCCTGACTTCGCCCACGGGCCTAGCGCCCGCCTAACTTGCTGCCCGTTGGGTGACCTGGGCCTTGTGCCCAGGGTCACCTTATCTGTACCTACTGGCCAAAATACGCTAGGGCCTAATGCCCTCTATCGCCCACAGGCCTATTGCCTGATTTGTCCCCCGGGCCTAGTGCCCGCCTAACTGGTGCCGCAGGGGTGGGGTGGCTTGGGCCTAATGCCCAAACCACCTAATCAGACAAATGACCCCCAATCTCCTAACTGCGCCACAGGCCTAGTGCCTGACTTGTGCCCTCGGGCCTAATGCCCGTCCCTGGTGGTCGAGGGAGGAAAAGGGGAGGAGGCAGGATGCCTCACTGAGGCCTTACCTAACCCGGGGGCCTCCGGCACCGTCTTCTGCCGCTGACCCGTCCTGGCCAGCGGCGCCGGCGTCTCTCCTCCGCGTCCAGCCGCCGCTGGACATCTTCTCTTCCGATCCCGACCGATGACCTCCTCCGGCTCCTCCTTGCGGCGTCTGGATCTTCTGCGCTCCGGCGCGCCGACCTCCGTCCGCGCTGCTCCCGCCCGTCTTCTTCCTTCTGCCACGCGATCCTCTTCCTCGCGCTCCTGCGCGCGGGCTCCTCCTCTTCGCCGCTCTTCGGCGCGGCCTCCTTTACGAACGGCTCCCGCCCGGCGTCTGACGTCAGACGCCGGGGGCGGGGCCTATGACGCGGCGAGCGCCGATTGGCTCGCCGCGTCACTCTCCGATTGGCTGCCGCTCCGGGAGCCGCGATTGGCTCCCGGAGGGCGCCAAGATTTAAATGCCCCCGCAGTCTCTGGTCCGGTGCAGGGAAAAAGGTAATCCCTGCACCGGACACCCGCCGCCACGCACCAAGCGCTGGGGACAGACAAGCTGCCCCAGCGCTGTCCCCAGCTAGGGACGGCAACATGGATGTGCCCACAGGGCACATCCTTACATTTCCCCCCCCTTTTTCCTTTGTAGTCCCTACAAAGTTCCTCACGACTTCCATTGTCCGCGGGTCAGGGAATTCAGAGGTCCCTCCGGCGAAGGTACATTCGGGGGCCCAGCCTGGACCAGCTGTGACCCCACATCCTTCCTCCTCCAGCTCCGGGTTCCTCTTACGTCCTGACCTCCATCGGCGGATCCTCTGGGGGAGTGGCATCTCCTCACGGTCGCTTGACGTTGGCCACCAAGGGGAATCTTCCTCCACGGGGACAACAGTCACCCACTCTTGGCCTCCGATACCGTCTGTGGCTTCGTCCCTGTCGTCCGGGTGTGGTATCGACCACCACCCAACAGCGGAATCCTCCGGGGCATCCGTTTCCTCCCGGGCAACAGCCACCACATGTCGCATTTCCTCGTGGGGCATCTCCAAAGGTCCTATCTCTTCCTCTGGAACGGGTCCTCCCACGGCATCGCAGTCCTGTCCCCGTACGTCGGTCCATTTCGGCACTCCTGGCAGGTATTCTTGCTCCAGGACTATCTCCTCCTCTTTCCGGAGGGCATTCAACTGGGAGCATGACTCCACCCGATCCTGCCAGTCACTCTCGTCGGCGCTTCCGATGCCAGAGTCGTCCTCCATCTGTTCTGGGAGGGATTCGTCGGCGGACAGCTCACCGTAGTCCGAGTCCTCCTCCGATATCTGGACTGGGGTATTACTTTCCTCCTCAGCGTACTTCTTCGCTTCCGCTGGCACCTCTGCTTCCTCAGCGTACTCTTGCGCTTCCGCTGGCATCGTTACTTCCTCAGCGTACTCCTTCGCTTCCGCTGGCATCGTTACTTCCTCAGCGTACTCCTTTGCTTCCGCTGGCATTTCTTGGTACCCAGGACACTCCTGTTCCGCACGTCCTGGTCGTGGACGGTTCCATCGCGGGGAGATTCCGGACGTCTCAGTCACTGGGTCTTCACGCTTTTCTTCGCAGCGTGGTCTCTTCACCTCCCAGTCGTCCACCTCCGCCTCATGCGGGAAAGGATTCTGCCTTACTGGGGTCACTTTCTTGGGACAGAGTAGGTCCGCGGCATCTTCCCAAGGGCACTCACTGGCCGCATGTCCTGGTCGCCGACACTTCCAACAAGGGAGGGCCACTGCCACCTTCTCCAAGACGGGTTCCTGGTCCACCTCCTTCACTGGGGAATCTTCACCCGTTGGTTCCGGCTCAGAGGAAATGGGCACCTGCGAATTAACTTCAAGCAAGGCCTTCCGCTCCATTTCCCTGGTTTCCTCCTCCCATCTCTGGGCGCGACCATCCGCAATCATCCGGTCTTCGCTCCACGGACAATCGGGAAGCGCATGTCCTCTCGCCTCACAGAGCGCACACACAGGCTCTGCAGCCACCCGGTCCCAAAGCTGCTGACGAGACTCCGTCATCCGCTTCACCGTGGCCTCGTAGTCCGTCCTGTCTTCCGTCCATGGACATTCCAGGAGCCGATGTCGGGGATCTCCACAGTTTTCACACCAGGAATCAACCTCGTCTTGGCTCAACTCTTCGTCCCAGGGACAACTGTTGTGCTCATGCCCGTAGTTTCCGCAGAGCAAACACCAGGACTCATTCTTCGCTTGGCCCTTCTGACGTCTTCGGTCCGCTTCCTGGACCACCTTCTTTGGGGACGTCTCTCGCCAAGTACACTCGTCGGCAAAGTGACCTGTCTGCCGACATTTCTTGCAGGGCGTCACAGCGGCCTTCTTGCGCCCCTTCTCCCGGCGCTCTTCTTTTCCACGCTGGACCGACCGCTGCACCATCTTCAGGATGTCTGCCCCAGACACCGTCACCCAGTCGCTCTGGTCCGCACACATCCGGGGGTGAGTCTTCTCCGGAGCCGTCCGCAGGGAGGTCTTCTTGGTGGCGTTCCACATCGTGTCCGTGATCCGGTCTCTTTTATCCTGCCGACTACGCCAAGTGTGAGAGGTGCGGTTGGACTGCGGTGCGTGTGGTGGTGCCTGCTGCCGTGCAGGTGTAGACTCGGTACTCACCAGGCGCCGCTCGCTCTCACCTTCAGGTACCGGAACCCTCAACGGACCTGGAAATCTTCACTCGGATCCGGACACGGCGATTCCCTCTCGGAGCTGACCGACGACCGAGCTGAGGAGAGAATGGTCTACATTAAAGGGGGTATCGACCCTGCTTCCGGTGGAACAGGGGATACCCCAGGGGTGGCTGCGACCTTCACCGGCTGGGTGAATGGTCATCACCGGCACAAAGCCTCAGCTACCCAGCTTTCACACACTCGCGCTTTCGCACGTAGTGTGATGAAAGGGATTCTCACGTCCGTGAGCAATCCTAACTCCGGCGCTCGGGGACAAACAAGGGACAGACGTACACGGATGCTACTCACCGTCACAAGTCTTGCACTCCGATCTTCTCCACTTACAGGTCCCTGTAAGGAGGCAAAGAGAAACAGCCGTGCAGGGCCAAGAACTACCCTAGTGTGCGTCCGCTACACTAGCTACATAAACAGAGCCCTCAAACTAGCTCGTGTGGGTGGTGCGACACAACTATGCACAACTTACACAACACATACACTTTGCCCTGCACGGTAACAACATATATCACACTATCGGAGTTACCACATAAAACGGTGCTGTCCCTTTATCTACCCGACTCAGAACACCCAGTAGTGGGGACCGCACAGCTCACCCACCTACCGTACTCTCAGGGTGGCCTGAGCCTAACGCCCAGTGCCCTCACCTCGGGGAAAACACTGCTTCGATGGGCCTAGCGCCCCCTAACTGCACACAGGCCGGAGGCCTGACTTCGCCCACGGGCCTAGCGCCCGCCTAACTTGCTGCCCGTTGGGTGACCTGGGCCTTGTGCCCAGGGTCACCTTATCTGTACCTACTGGCCAAAATACGCTAGGGCCTAATGCCCTCTATCGCCCACAGGCCTATTGCCTGATTTGTCCCCCGGGCCTAGTGCCCGCCTAACTGGTGCCGCAGGGGTGGGGTGGCTTGGGCCTAATGCCCAAACCACCTAATCAGACAAATGACCCCCAATCTCCTAACTGCGCCACAGGCCTAGTGCCTGACTTGTGCCCTCGGGCCTAATGCCTGTCCCTGGTGGTCGAGGGAGGAAAAGGGGAGGAGGCAGGATGCCTCACTGAGGCCTTACCTAACCCGGGGGCCTCCGGCACCGTCTTCTGCCGCTGACCCGTCCTGGCCAGCGGCGCCGGCGTCTCTCCTCCGCGTCCAGCCGCCGCTGGACATCTTCTCTTCCGATCCCGACCGATGACCTCCTCCGGCTCCTCCTTGCGGCGTCTGGATCTTCTGCGCTCCGGCGCGCCGACCTCCGTCCGCGCTGCTCCCGCCCGTCTTCTTCCTTCTGCCACGCGATCCTCTTCCTCGCGCTCCTGCGCGCGGGCTCCTCCTCTTCGCCGCTCTTCGGCGCGGCCTCCTTTACGAACGGCTCCCGCCCGGCGTCTGACGTCAGACGCCGGGGGCGGGGCCTATGACGCGGCGAGCGCCGATTGGCTCGCCGCGTCACTCTCCGATTGGCTGCCGCTCCGGGAGCCGCGATTGGCTCCCGGAGGGCGCCAAGATTTAAATGCCCCCGCAGTCTCTGGTCCGGTGCAGGGAAAAAGGTAATCCCTGCACCGGACACCCGCCGCCACGCACCAAGCGCTGGGGACAGACAAGCTGCCCCAGCGCTGTCCCCAGCTAGGGACGGCAACATGGATGTGCCCACAGGGCACATCCTTACAGCTGGTATGAGTATTACCCTGGATTCCAAAATCCTTTCCTTGTAATGTCAGCTCTTCCGGGCACAGTTTCCCTAACTGAGGTCTGGAGGAAGGGCATAGAGGGAGGAGCCAGTGCACACCAGATAGTACCTAATCTTTCTTTAGAGTGCCCAGTCTCCTGCGGAGCCCGTCTATTCCCCATGGTCCTTACGGTGTCCCCAGCATCCACTACGGACTACGAGAAATAGAATTACCGGTGAGTAAATTCTTATTATTATTATTATTACATTTTATTTATAGGGCGCCACAAGTGTTTCGCAGCGCCGTACAAAGGACAGTACAGGGAGACAAAACTTAGCATAACAGTAAATAAATAACAAAAATGGAGTGCAGGTAACAAAGAGCACCACAATTCTCATACATAATACAATAATAAAACAATAATGTTCTGCCTAGGTGGATGAGATGCAATGCTCTGCTTAGATGGAAGAGATGCAATGCATACCTCCGAACTGTCCCGATTTTCGCGGGACTGTCCTGCTGTCCTACCCGTAGGCCGTAGCGTCCCGCTGTGGGGGGAGGGGCAGTTGGGATACTCCCGGTCACTCACTGCTCTGCATAGCAGAGCAGCAGTTATTAGACATTGTGCGCATGCGCAGAGTGTCTGTTCATGGGAGTCAGAGGGACTGGGGGCATGCCAGCAGCTCACAGGGCTCTGAGCATGCCCCCTGAGTTAAGAAATCGAGAGGCGTGGCTTGCGATAGCGGCATTCCCGTAGAGGCCTGCCCCTTCCCATGGCAATGCTCTGCCTAGGTGGATGAGATGCAGTGCTCTGAATGAATGGAAGAGAGCTATGCAGTCACTATGTCAACATTGACAATGGACACCAGAATGCCAACACGGTTAAAATGTAAAAATCATGAATGTCGACACCTGGAAAATGTTGACATAGATAGACATTAGAATGAGGCTTAGGTTTAGAGAGTGGTGTGTGGTTGTAATGTGTGGTTAGGAATAAACTTACCTTAAAAACACAGTGTCAGCTTTCTGACCATGTCAACATATCATCAGTGCTGACATGCCAAATGTTAACATGTTCAATATCGACATAATCACCATGTTGACATTCACATGATGAATGCAGCGCTCTGCCGGTATGGGTGAGATGCAGTGCTCTGCCTGGTGTGGGTGAAATGCTGTGCTCTGCTGCCTGAGATGGATGAGATGCAGCGCTCTGCCGAGATGGGTGAGATGCAGTGCTGTGCCTGTATGGGTGAGATGCAGTGCTCTGCTGGGATGGGTGAGGTGAAGTGCTGTGCCTGTATGGGTGAGATGCAGTGCTCTGCTGGGATGGGTGAGATGCAGTGCTGTGCCTGTATGGGTAAGATGCAGCGCTCTGCTGGGATGGGTGAGATGCAGTGCTGTGCCTGTATGGGTGAGATGCAGTGCTCTGCTGAGATGGGTGAGATGCAGTGCTGTGCCTGTATGGGTGAGATGCAGCGCTCTGCTGGGATGGGTAAGATGCAGCGCTCTGCTGGGATGGGTGAGATGCAGTGCTGTGCCTGTATGGGTGAGATGCAGTGCTCTGCTGAGATGGGTGAGATGCAGTGCTGTGCCTGTATGGGTGAGATGCAGCGCTCTGCTGGGATGGGTGAGATGCAGTGCTTTGCCTGTATGGGTGAGATGCAGTACTCTGCTGAGATGGGTGAGATGCAGTGCTGTGCCTGTATGGGTGAGATGCAGCGCTCTGCTGGGATGGGTGAGATGCAGTGCTGTGCCTGTATGGGTGAGATGTAGCGTTCTGCTGGAATGGGTGAGATGCAGTGCTCTGCTCGGATGGGTGAGATGCAGAGCTCTGCCTGGATGGGTGACATGCAGCACTCTGCTGGTATGAGTTAGATGCAGAGCTCTGGCTGGGATGGGTGAGATGCAGCGCTCTGGCTGGGATGGGTGAGATGCAGAGCTCTGCCTGGGATGGGTGAGATGCAGCGCTCTGCCTGGGATGGGTGAGATGCAGAGCTTTGCTGGTATGAGTGAGATGCAGCGCTCTGCCTGGATGGTGTTTTGTTCATACGTTTGTAAATCCAGTCATCAGGACACAGAGACATGTGAGTTCACTGCTGTGCTGTTTATTCCCTCCAACTCCAGGCACACTGCACACTGGACCACCCACTTCCCAGCATCCCCCTGGTCCCAGGGACCATCACTAAAGATTCAGGCTTACACCTATTAGTAAGGGAGTGTCTACAAATATTAATACACTAACATCACATCCTCCTTTCTCTAAAGATAAGCCCTCTACCCTTCAATGCAACAATTAACAACGTCATATTAAGAACGTCATCTAACACGTTTCAATGAGTCTCTCAGGTCTGTGTATTTCCCTTTTGGGTCTTTCATACACAGTCTGTGTTTCATCGACCATGTTGGACCTTTCTAGAATCGTGGTTTGTTCACCATTATCAGGATCATCATACATGTCAGATGAAGGGTATTCTTCAGTCATGTTGTCTTCATTATGGTTAGGTTGAGATCTTAAATCCACCCGATTTCTTCTTACTTCCGTTCCATGCTCTGTACGTATAGTATAAGATCTTGGTGCTACTTGTGCTTGCACAATACCTTTCTGCACCCAAATACCTTTTTTGTGATCTCTGAGACGGACTTGGTCACCTGATTTTAGATCAGATAAGCTTTTTGCTCGCCTGTCATGGAACAGTTTCTGTTTCGCCTGTTGACGTTCCTTACTCAGTCTGACCAACGCTGAGTTATGTGTATTAAGCAGTTCATCATGTATCGGGAGATTTGCTCTAATCCTCCTTCCCATCAGCATTTGTGCAGGAGAAAGTCCATTCTGTAAAGGTGTACTGCGGTAGATTAAAAGACTTTTGTAGAAATCTTCTTTACCTTCTTGAGCTTTTTTCATGAGACTCTTAACAGTTTTTACTGAACTTTCCACCAACCCATTTGAGAGTGGATAGTGGGGACTTGACGTAGTATGGACAAATTCCCACTCATCAGCAAATTGTCTAAATTCAGCACTGGAAAACTGAGGACCATTGTCAGTGAACACTTACATAGGAACACAATGCCTTGCAAAGATTGACTTCATGCAATTGATTACGGCTTTACTAGTAGTTGTATGTAGTGTCTTCACCTCAGGGTAGTTAGAGTAATAATCAGTCACGACAATGTACGTTTTCCCATTACAATCAAACAAATCTGCGCCAACTTTCTGGTACGGTCTCTCTGGCACTGCGTGAGGATTCAGTGGCTCGACTTGTTGTTTCGATCTATACGGAAGACATAATTCACATGTAGCTGTAGTCTGTGCTACTGTATGTCTTGGTTCATTCTTGGCCAATACATAACTTCACGCGCTCTCCGCTTACATTTTTCTTCTCCTAAGTGGCCTTCATGTATCTTGCACAGCATAGTTTTTCTTAGTCGTGCAGGTATGACAAACCTATTGCCTTTGTAAATAATCCCATCAACAACTGTAAGGTCACTGCGGTACATCCAATAATCATGGATAGAGAGCGGGCACGCATGTTTTTCTGCTGGCCAACCTTTCAGAATGATATCTTTCAACACTTTCATTGTGTCATCTGTCTCAGTTTCTTTCCTAATCTGTTCTTGTCTTGTAAGAGACACTGGTAGAGAAGCTACAATCAAATTAACATAGGCTTCTTTCTCTTTATCCATCAGACTTTTGGAACCTTCACTTTTGTCCACAGCACGAGAAAGTGTATCAGCAATGTACATGTATTTGCCGGGACAGTACAGCAAGTGTACATCATATTTCTGTAGTCTGATAAGCATTCGTTGAATTCTCATGGGACAGTCATGTAATGATTTAGTCATGATAGCTATCAATGGCTTGTGGTCAGTTTCCACTGTAAATGTTTGACCATACACAAACTGATGAAATCACTCACATGCATATGTGATCGCTAGAAGTTCTTTTTCTATCTGAACATGCCTTGTTTCAGCACTTGTCAGTGCTCTTGATGCATAGATTACTGGTTGCCATGTATCCTCATGTTCTTGTAACAGCACTGAGCCTAGGCCAAATTGTGAAGCATCTGCTGAAATTCTTATTCTTTTCGCAGGATCAAAGAATTTTAGCACTGGTGGCTCTGTAATGATCTGTTTCAAGTTTTGCCAACTTTCTTCTTGTTCATGTGACCACATCCACTCGTTATCTTTGTCCAACAACCATCTAAGAGAGGCTGTCCGTTCAGAGAGTTGAGAAATAAACTTTCCTAAGTAATTAATCATTCCTAGGAATCTTCTGACGTCGTCTTTGTTGTTAGGACGTTCCATGTTCACTATGGCTGATATTTTCCTTGGGTCTGGTTTTACACCTTGATCCGAGACCACGTCGCCCATAAAGGTAAGTGTATTCACGCCAAATTCACATTTGTCCTTGTTCAGCTTTAGATTCACTTTCTTGACAAGTTCCATTACTTGTCTCAATCTAGAATCATGTTCTTCCTTTGTAGATCCCCAGACAATAATGTCATCCATCATTGTTTCAACACCTGGAATATGTTAAAAAATCATGTGTATCTTTTTGTGATATACTTCTGGAGCAGACAATATTCCATATGGTAGTCGAAGAAATCTGTATCGACCTTCTGGTGTATTAAATGTACAAAGCTTTGAGCTGGCCTCATCTAGCTTCATTTGCCAGAATCCTGAAAATGCGTCCAATTTACTGATCCATTTTGCTCCCGCAAATTGCGACATGATTTAATCTCTGGTTGGTAGTTTTAAATGTTCTCGTTTAATAGCTTTGCTTAAATCTCTGGGGTCTAGACGTATTCTGAGTTGTCCATTTTTCTTTTCAACAATTACTAAGGAGCTTACCCATTCAGTAGGCTCATCAACTTTCTGTATCACACCCAAGGCTTCCATGCGATTTAACTCTTGTTTCAGTTTTTCTCTCAGTGCAAATGGCACTTTTCTACAGGGGTGTATCACTGAAGAAACTTGCGTGTCTATATTTATTTTATGCTCTCCAGGCAAACAACCTAGACCTTCAAACAAGTCTCTGTATTCTGTAAACATCGATTTGCAGTCATCTTCTACTTGTGATGTCACCATAAAAACTTTATTTAGCAAGCTTAGTTTCTCACAGGAACTTAATCCTAGAATCGGTTGCACATTTTTATCCACAATCAGTAGAGATGTTTTAAACTGTTGTCCCTTATATTTCAGTGTCACTAAGCATGTACCTTTCACAGGAATTTCCTTGCCAGTGTACCCTGTAACTTTCACTTTGGCTGGGTGAATTTTAGGTTTTACTCTAAAAGTCTTATAGTCTTGAAATGATATTAAATTCACCTGCGCACCAGTATCAAGCTTAAAGTAAATGACAATCTCGTTCACAGTTAAAGGGCCAATCCATTCTTTCTTATCTGCACTGCAAAGTTCAATGCAATCCACAAAGAATTCCTCTGTTTGTTTAATAGCATGTACTTTGGTTTCACTTTTAATTTTACAGCATTTGGCAAAGTGATTAAGTCTACCACTTTTCATGCAGGTTTTACCATAAGCAGGGCACATTTTAGGATTGTGAGCATTTCCACATCTACTACACATTTCCTTATTAGACTGTGGCTTAGACTGCTTCATTCTTGAGAATGGAGGTTTGCATGGCTCTGTTTTCTGCACTACATGCACATCAGCTTCCTTGTGTAACTTTATGGCTTGAAATCTAGTTATTTCTGCAGATCTACACATAGTCACTGCCTTGTCTAGTGTTAGGTCTTGCTCTCTCAGCAATCTCTCTCTGAGTCCATTATCAGGTATTCCACAGACAATACGATCTCTAATCAGTGAATCCTTTAAATCACCAAACTCACAGGTTTTACTCAGTGATTGCAGCTCTGTAACATACTGATCAAATCCATCTACAGACTTCTGATCACATGTGAAAAACTTATATCTTTCATATGTCACATTTTTCCTTGGCACAAAGTAATCTTCAAACTTTTGCATTATAGAAGAGAGCACCATATTCTGCCCCTCATCAAACTGAAAACTATTATAAATGTCCAGCACATCCTCTCCTATCACATGGAGGAAAATGGATGCCTTCGTTTTGTCAGCCTCTGAATCGGCTCCACATGCAGCAAGATATATATTAAACCTTTGCTTAAATCTTTTCCAGTTTTCAGACAAGTTACCAGACATCAGCATGCCGGTTGGAGGAGCTAGTTTATCCATGGTTACTCACTGTTTGAAGATAGGAGCACACGGCAGGCTTTGCAGACACAGAGTATCCCAGCCACAGACTTCTGCAAGATTCTTTCACACTCTGAGAGCACTAGCAGTCCAAGTTAAACTTCTTCTGACACCATGTTTTGTTCATACGTTTGTAAATCCAGTCATCAGGACACAGACATGTGAGTTCACTGCTGTGCTGTTTATTCCCTCCAACTCCAGGCACACTGCCCACTGGACCACCCACTTCCCAGCATTCCCCTGGTCCCAGGGACCATCACTAAAGATTCAGGCTTACACCTATTAGTAAGGGAGTGTCTACAAATATTAATACACTAACATCACAGATGGGTGAGATGCAGCGCTCTGCTGGTATGAGTTAGATGCATCGCTCTGGCTGGGATGGGTGAGATGCAGCACTCTGGCTGGGATGGGTGAGATGCAGCGCTCTGCCTGGGATGGGTGAGATGCAGCACTCTGCTGGTATGAGTGAGATGCTGAGCTCTGCCTGGGATGAGTGAGATGCAGCGCTCTGCCTGGGATGGGTGAGATGCAGAGCTTTGCTGGTATTAGTGAGATGCAGCGCTCTGCCTGGATGGGTGAGATGCAGCGCTCTGCTGGTATGAGTTAGATGCAGCGCTCTGGCTGGGATGGGTGAGATGCAGCACTATGCCTGGGATGAGTGAGATGCAGCGCTCTGCTGGTATGAGTTAGATGCAGCACTCTGCCTGGATGGGTGAGATGCAGCGCTCTGCCTGGGATGGGTGAGATGCAGAGCTTTGCTGGTATGAGTGAGATGCAGTGCTCTGCCTGGATGGGTGAGATGCAGCACTCTGCTGGTATGAGTTAGATGCAGAGCTCTGGCTGGGATGGGTGAGATGCAGCGCTCTGGCTGGGATGGGTGAGATGCAGAGCTCTGCCTGGGATGGGTGAGATGCAGCGCTCTGCCTGGGATGGGTGAGATGCAGATCTTTTCTGGTATGAGTGAGATGCAGCGCTCTGCCTGGATGGGTAAGATGCAGTGCTCTGCTGGTATGAGTGAGATGCAGAGCTGTGCCTGGGATGAGTGAGATGCAGCGCTCTGCCTGGGATGGGTGAGATGCAGATCTTTGCTGGTATGAGTGAGATGCAGCGCTGTGCCTGGATGGGTGAGATGCAGCGCTCTGCTGGTATGAGTTAGATGCAGCACTCTGGCTGGGATGGGTGAGATGCAGCACTCTGGCTGGGATGGGTGAGATGTAGCACTCTGGCTGGTATGAGTTAGATGCAGCACTCTGGCTGGGATGGGTGAGATGCAGCACTCTGGCTGGTATGAGTTAGATGCAGCACTCTGCCTGGGATAGGTGAGATGCAGCACTCTGCCTGGGATGGGTGAGATGCAGTGCTCTTGCTGGGATGGGTGAGATGCAGCGCTCTGCCTGGGATGGGTGAGATGCAGTGTTCTGGCTGGGATGGGTGAGATGCAGCGCTCTGCTGGTATGAGTTAGATGCAGCACTATGGCTGGGATGGGTAAGATGCAGCACTCTGGCTGGGATGGGTGAGATGCAGCACTCTGGCTGGTATGACTTAGATGCAGCACTCTGGCTGGGATGGGTAAGACGCAGCACTCTGGCTGGGATGGGTGAGATGCAGCACTCTGGCTGGTATGAGTTAGATGCAGCACTCTGGCTGGGATGGGTGAGACGCAGCACTCTGGCTGGGATGGGTGAGATGCAGCACTCTGGCTGGTATGAGTTAGATGCAGCGCTCTGCCTGGGATGGGTGAGATGCAGTGCTCTGGCTGGGATAGGTGAGATGCAGCGCTCTGGGTGGGATGGGTGAGATGCAGCGCTCTGGCTGGGATGGGAGAGATGCAGCGTTCTGCCTGGGATGGGTGAGATGCAGTGCTCTGGCTGGGATGGGTGAGATGCAGTGCTCTGGCTGGGATGGGTGAGATGCAGTGCTCTGGCTGGGATGGGTGAGATGCAGCGCTCTGGCTGGTATGAGTTAGATGCAGCACTCTGGCTGGGATGGGTGAGATGCAGCGCTCTGGCTGGGATGGGTGAGATGCAGCGCTCTGGGTGGGATGGGTGAGGTGCAGCACTCTGGCTGGGATGGGTGAGATGCAGCACTCTGGCTGGGATGGGTGAGATGCAGCACTCTGGCTGGGATGGGTGAGATGCAGCGCTCTGGCTGGGATGGGTGAGATGCAGCACTCTGGCTGGTATGAGTTAGATGCAGTGCTCTGGCTGGGATGGGTGAGATGCAGCACTCTGGCTGGGATGGGTGAGATGCAGCACTCTGGCTGGGATGGGTGAGATGCAGCACTCTGGCTGGTATGAGTTAGATGCAGTGCTCTGGCTGGGATGGGTGAGATGCAGCGCTCTGGCTGGGATGGGTGAGATGCAGCGCTCTGGGTGGGATGGGTAAGGTGCAGCACTCTGGCTGGGATGGGTGAGATGCAGCGCTCTACTCTGAGGGTGAGATGCAGCACTCTGCCTGGGATGGGTGAGATGCAGCGCTCTGCCTGGGATGGGTGAGATGCAGCGCTCTGGCTGTATGGGGGAGATGCCACGCTCTGCCTGTATGGGGGAGATGCAGCGCTCTGCCCTGAGGGTGAGATGCAGCGCTCTGCCTGGGATGGGTGAGATGCAGCGCTCTGGGTGGGATGGGTGAGGTGCAGCACTCTGGCTGGGATGGGTGAGATGCAGCGCTCTGCCTGGGATGGGTGAGATGCAGCACTCTGGCTGGGATGGGTGAGATGCCACGCTCAGCCTGTATGGGGGAAATGCCACTCTCTGCCTGTATGGGGGAGATGCAGCGCTCTGCCTGTATGGGGGAGATGCAGCGCTCTGCCCTGAGGATGAGATGCAGCACTCTGCCTGTATGGGTGAGATGACGATCTGCATGACAGCACGGAATTAAGCATAATGCACTGATGTGATGGATATTCTGGAATGGAGTGAAGAACTAATCTGATGGAATAGATGAAGTGTAATGCTCTGCTGGAAAGGGATGGGATGCAATGCTTTGCTGAGTTGGTTAAGATGCAATGATCTACTGGGATCTACAAAAATGAAAAATGCAATGGTCTGCTACAGTAGATCAAACACTGGGATGGATGAGATGCAATGCTCCTCGGGAGGTGGGATACAATGCTTGCGTCATATTTTTTAGGTGGAATGCTCAGTTGGGATAAACAGGGTGCATAGCTCTGCTATTAATGAATGGTGTTGAGCGCTGTAGGAAGCAATGATCTGCAATGCCAGCTGTGTATATTTTGTAGTAAGTCCTAAGCGGCTGTTCCTCAGACTGAATGCTGTTATAGAACGTACCAGACACACATGACCTCCAGGAGGCGATAGGCTGCAGTGTACCGTGGCTTAAAGAGATGTGCTGCAATAGTCTGCAAGGCCTGTTAAGCTTTGTACTGCATCCACTTGGATACACAGAGTTTATATAGAAACGAGGAGCTGCGATCTGCAATACACTGTCTGTGGCAAATGTTCAATATTATTGCTTTATTCTGCAGGTTATTTTGTGGTCTTCTGCTCTTCGGAACTGTGACGTGTTCAGCGCTGAAAAGACCACGATATGGAATCATCACATCCCCCAATTTCCCCAAAACGTACCCAAATAACAACCACAGCACCTGGAACATTGCTGTCCCTGAAGGATACCACGTGTCTCTGAATTTCCTGGTGTTTTACCTGGAACCATCGGACGGATGTAGCTATGACTATGTGACGGTACTGAGCATGTGTAGTGCGCTATGTCAGGGACACTCTCCTGAGGGCCATGTACATCTGTGTCATAGATACTTGATCTGGTGCCATCAGACGGATGTAGCTATGACTATGTGACGGTACTCGGCATGTGTAGTGCGCTACGTCAGGGACACTCTCCTGAGGGCCATAAACATCTGTGTCATAGATACTTGATCTGGTGCCATCAGACGGATGTAGCTATGACTATGTGACGGTACTCGGCATGTGTAGTGCGCTACGTCAGGGACACTCTCCTGAGGGCCATAAACATCTGTGTCATAGATACTTGACCTGGTTCCATCAGACGGATGTAGCTATGACTATGTGACGGTACTGGGCATGTGTAGTGCGCTATGTCAGGAACACTCTCCTGAGGGCCATGTACATCTGTGTCATAGATACTTGTCCTGGTGCCATCAGACGGATGTAGCTATGACTATGTGACGGTACTGAGCATGTGTAGTGCGCTATGTCAGGAACACTCTCCTGAGGGCCATGTACATCTGTGTCATAGATACTTGACCTGGTGCCATCAGACGGATGTAGCTATGACTATGTGACGGTACTCGGCATGTGTAGTGCGCTACGTCAGGGACACTCTCCTGAGGGCCATAAACATCTGTGTCATAGATACTTGACCTGGTTCCATCAGACGGATGTAGCTATGACGATGTGACGGTACTCGGCATGTGTAGTGCGCTATGTCAGGAACACTCTCCTGAGGGCCATGTACATCTGTGCCATAGATACCTGACCTGGAACCATCGGACGGATGTAGCTATGACTATGTGACGGTACTCAGCATGTGTAGTGCGCTATGTCAGGGACACTCTCCTGAGGGCCACATACATCTGTGTCATAGATACCTGACCTGGTTCCATCAGACGGATGTAGCTATGACTATGTGACGGTACTCGGCATGTGTAGTGTGCTATGTCAGGGACACTCTCCTGAGGGCCATGTACATCTGTGTCATAGATACTTGACCTGGTTCCATCAGACGGATGTAGCTATGACTATGTGACGGTACTGAGTATGTGTAGTACGCTATGTCAGGGACACTCTCCTGAGGGCCATGTACATCTGTGCCATAGATACCTGACCTGGTGCCATCAGACGGATGTAGCTATGACTATGTGATGGTACTGAGCATGTGTAGGACGCTATGTCAGGGACACTCTCCTGAGGGCCACATACATCTGTGTCATAGATACTTGACCTGGTGCCATCAGACGGATGTAGCTATGAGTATGGGACGGTACTCGGCATGTGTTGTGCGCTATGTCAGGGACACTCTCCTGAGGGCCATATACATCTGTGTCATAGATACTTGTCCTGGTGCCATCAGACGGATGTAGCTATGACTATGTGATGGTACTGAGCATGTGTAGTGCGCTATGTCAGGAACACTCTCCTGAGGGCCATAAACATCTGTGTCATAGATACTTGACCTGGTTCCATCAGACGGATGTAGCTATGACTATGTGACGGTACTTGGCATGTGTAGTGCGCTATGTCAGGGACACTCTCCTGAGGGCCATGTACATCTGTGCCATAGATACCTAACCTGGTGCCCTCAGACGGATGTAGCTATGACTATGTGATGGTACTCGGCATGTGTAGTGTGCTATGTCAGGGACACTCTCCTGAGGGCCATGTACATCTGTGCCAAAGATACCTGACCTGGTGCCATCAGACGGATGTGGCTATGACTATGTGATGGTACTGAGCATGTGTAGTGCGCTATGTCAGGGACACTCTCCTGAGGGCCATGTACATCTGTGTCATAGATACTGACCTGGTGCCATCAGACGAATGTAGCTATGACTATGTGATGGTAGTCGGCATGTGTAGTTCGCTATGTCAGGGACACTCTCCTGAGGGCCATGTACATCTGTGCCAAAGATACCTGACCTGGTGCCATCAGACAGATGTAGCTATGACTATGTGATGGTACTGAGCATGTGTAGTGCGCTATGTCAGGAACACTCTCCTGAGGGCCATAAACATCTGTGTCATAGATACTTGACCTGGTTCCATCAGACGGATGTAGCTATGACTATGTGACGGTACTCGGCATGTGTAGGACGCTATGTCAGGGACACTCTCCTGAGGGCCATATACATCTGTGTCATAGATACCTGACCTGGTGCCATCAAACGGATGTAGCTATGACTATGGGACGGTACTCGGCATGTGTAGTGCGCTATGTCAGGGACACTCTCCTGAGGGCCATGTACATCTGTGTCATAGATACTTGACCTGGTTCCATCAGACGGATGTAGCTATGACTATGTGACGGTACTGAGTATGTGTAGTGCGCTATGTCAGGGACACTCTCCTGAGGGCCACATACATCTGTGTCATAGATACTTGACCTGGTGCCATCAAACGGATGTAGCTATGACTATGGGACGGTACTCGGCATGTGTAGTGCGCTATGTCAGGAACACTCTCCTGAGGACCATGTACATCTGTGCCATAGATACCTGACCTGGTGCCATCAGACGGATGTAGCTATGACTATGTGACGGTACTGAGCATGTGTAGTGCGCTATGTCATGGACACTCTCCTGAGGGCCATGTACATCTGTGCCATAGATACCTGACCTGGTGCCATCAAACGGATGTAGCTATGACTATGGGACGGTACTCGGCATGTGTAGTGCGCTATGTCAGGGACACTCTCCTGAGGGCCATATACATCTGTGTCATAGATACTTGACCTGCTGCCATCAGACGGATGTAGCTATGACTATGTGACGGTACTCGGCATATGTAGTGTGCTATGTCAGGAACACTCTCCTGAGGGCCATGTACATCTGTGCCATAGATACCTGACCTGGTGCCATCAGACGGATGTAGCTATGACTATGTGACGGTACTGAGCATGTGTAGTGCGCTATGTCAGGGACACTCTCCTGAGGGCCATGTACATCTGTGCCATAGATACCTGACCTGGTGCCATCAAACGGATGTAGCTATGACTAAGTGACGGTACTTGGCATGTGTAGAGTGCTATGTCAGGAACACTCTCCTGAGGGCCATGTACATCTGTGCCATTGATACTTGTCCTGGTGTCATCAGACGGATGTAGCTATGACTATGTGACGGTACTCGGCATGTGTAGTGCGCTATGTCAGGGACACTCTCCTGAGGGCCATGTACATCTGTGCCATAGATACCTGTCCTGGTGCCATCAGACAGGTGTAGCTACTGTATGACTGTGACGGTACTGAGCATGTGTAGGACGCTATGTCAGGGACACTCTCCTGAGGGCCATGTACATCTGTGTCATAGATACTTGTCCTGGTGCCATCAGACGGATGTAGCTATGACTATGTGACGGTACTCGGTATGTGTAGTGCGCTATGTCAGGGACACTCTCCTGAGGGCCATGTACATCTGTGTCATAGATACTTGTCCTGGTGCCATCAGACGGATGTAGCTATGACTATGTGACGGTACTCGGCATGTGTAGGACGCTATGTCAGGGACACTCTCCTGAGGGCCACATACATCTGTGTCATAGATACTTGTCCTGGTGCCATCAGACGGATGTAGCTATGACTATGTGACGGTACTGAGCATGTGTAGTGCGCTATGTCAGGGACACTCTCCTGAGGGCCACATTCATCTGTGTCATAGATACTTGTCCTGGTGCCATCAGACGGATGTAGCTATGACTATGTGACGGTACTGAGCATGTGTAGTGCGCTATGTCAGGGACACTCTCCTGAGGGCCATATACATCTGTGTCATAGATACCTGTCTTGGTGCCATCAGACGGATGTAGCTATGACTATGTGATGGTACTGGGCATGTGTAGTGCGCTATGTCAGGGACACTCTCCTGAGGGCCATGTACATCTGTGTCATAGATACTTGTCCTGGTGCCATCAGACGAATGTAGCTATGACTATGTGATGGTACTCGACATGTGTAGTGCGCTATGTCAGGGACACTCTCCTGAGGGCCATGTACATCTGTGTCATAGATACTTGTCCTGGTGCCATCAGGCGGATGTAGCTATGACTGTGACGGTACTCGGCATGTGTAGTGTGCTATGTCAGGGACACTCTCCTGAGGGCCATGTACATCTGTGCCAAAGATACCTGACCTGGTGCCATCAGACGGATGTAGCTATGACTATGTGATGGTACTGAGCATGTGTAGTGCGCTATGTCAGGGACACTCTCCTGAGGGCCATGTACATCTGTGCCAAAGATACCTGACCCTGTGCCATCAGACGGATGTAGCTATGACTATATGATGGTACTGAGCATGTGTAGTGCGCTATGTCAGGAACACTCTCCTGAGGGCCATAAACATCTGTGTCATAGATACTTGACCTGGTTCCATCAGACGGATGTAGCTATGACTATGTGACGGTACTTGGCATGTGTAGTGCGCTATGTCAGGGACACTCTCCTGAGGGCCATGTACATCTGTGCCATAGATACCTAACCTGGTGCCCTCAGACGGATGTAGCTATGACTATGTGACGGTACTGAGCATGTGTAGTATGCTACGTCAGGGACACTCTCCTGAGGGCCATGGACATCTGTGTCAAAGATACTTGAACTGGTGCCATCAGACAGATGTAGCTATGACTATGTGACGGTACTCGGCATGTGTAGTGCGCTATGTCAGGGACACTCTCCTGAGGGCCATATACATCTGTGCCATAGATAAGTGTCCTGGTGCCATCAGACAGATGTAGCTACCGTATGACTGTGACGGTACGGAGCATGTGTAGGACGCTATGTCAGGGACAATCTCCTGAGGGCCATATACATCTGTGTCATAGATACTTGACCTGGTGCCATCAGATGGATGTAGCTATGACTGTGACGGTACTTGGCATGTGTAGTGCGCTATGTCAGGGACACTCTCCTGAGGGCCATGTACATCTGTGCCATAGATACCTGACCTGGTGCCATCAGACGGATGTATCTAGCTTTGACTATGTGACGGTACTGGGCATGTGTAGTGCGCTATGTCAGGGACACTCTCCTGAGGGCCATATACATCTGTGTCATAGATTCCTGACCTGGTGTCATCAGACGGATGTAGCTATGACTATGTGATGGTACTGAGCATGTGTAGTGCGCTATGTCAGGGACACTCTCCTGAGGGCCATGTACATCTGTGTCATAGATACTTGTCCTGGTGCCATCAGGCGGATGTAGCTATGACTGTGACGGTACTCGGCATGTGTAGTGCGCTATGTCAGGGACACTCTCCTGAGGGCTATATACATCTGTGTCATAGATACCTGACCTGGTGCCATCAGACGAATGTAGCTATCACTATGTGATGGTACTGAGCATGTGTAGTGCGCTATGTCAGGGACACTCTCCTGAGGGCCATGTACATCTGTGTCATAGATACCTGACCTGGTGCCATCAGACGGATGTAGCTATGACTATGTGATGGTACTCGGCATGTGTAGTGCGCTATGTCAGGGACACTCTCCTGAGGGCCATGTACATCTGTGCCAAAGATACCTGACCTGGTGCCATCAGACGAATGTAGCTATGACTATGTGATGGTACTGAGCATGTGTAGTGCGCTATGTCAGGAACACTCTTCTGAGGGCCATAAACATCTGTGTCATAGATACTTGACCTGCTGCCATCAGACGGATGTAGCTATGACTATGTGACGGTACTCGGCATGTGTAGGACGCTATGTCAGGGACACTCTCCTGAGGGCCATATACATCTGTGTCATAGATACCTGACCTCGTGCCATCAGATGGATGTAGCTATGACTGTGACGGTACTTGCCATGTGTAGTGCGCTATGTCAGGGACACTCTCCTGAGGGCCATGTACATCTGTGCCATAGATACCTGACCTGGTGCCATCAGACGGATGTATCTAGCTTTGACTATGTGACGGTACTCGGCATATGTATTGTGCTATGTCAGGAACACTCTCCTGAGGGCCATGTACATCTGTGCCATAGATACCTGACCTGGTGCCATCAGACGGATGTAGCTATGACTATGTGACGGTACTCGGCATGTGTAGTGCGCTATGTCAGGGACACTCTCCTGAGGGCCATGTACATCTGTGCCATAGATACCTGACCTGGTGCCATCAGACAGATGTAGCTATGACTATGTGACGGTACTTGGCATGTGTAGAGTGCTATGTCAGGAACACTCTCCTGAGGGCCATGTACATCTGTGCCATTGATACTTGTCCTGGTGTCATCAGACGGATGTAGCTATGACTATGTGACGGTACTCGGCATGTGTAGTGCGCTATGTCAGGGACACTCTCCTGAGGGCCATGTACATCTGTGCCATAGATACCTGTCCTGGTGCCATCAGACAGATGTAGCTACTGTATGACTGTGACGGTACTGAGCATGTGTAGGACGCTATGTCAGGGACACTCTCCTGAGGGCCATGTACATCTGTGTCATAGATACTTGTCCTGGTGCCATCAGACGGATGTAGCTATGACTATGTGAGGGTACTCGGCATGTGTAGTGCGCTATGTCAGGGACACTCTCCTGAGGGCCATGTACATCTGTGTCATAGATACTTGTCCTGGTGCCATCAGACGGATGTAGCTATGACTATGTGACGGTACTCGGCATGTGTAGGACGCTATGTCAGGGACACTCTCCTGAGGGCCACATACATCTGTGTCATAGATACTTGTCCTGGTGCCATCAGACGGATGTAGCTATGACTATGTGACGGTACTGAGCATGTGTAGTGCGCTATGTCAGGGACACTCTCCTGAGGGCCACATTCATCTGTGTCATAGATACTTGTCCTGGTGCCATCAGACGGATGTAGCTATGACTATGTGACGGTACTGAGCATGTGTAGTGCGCTATGTCAGGGACACTCTCCTGAGGGCCATATACATCTGTGTCATAGATACCTGTCTTGGTGCCATCAGACGGATGTAGCTATGACTATGTGATGGTACTGGGCATGTATAGTGCGCTATGTCAGGGACACTCTCCTGAGGGCCATGTACATCTGTGTCATAGATACTTGTCCTGGTGCCATCAGGCGGATGTAGCTATGACTGTGACGGTACTGAGCATGTGTAGTGCGCTATGTCAGGGACACTCTCCTGAGGGCCATATACATCTGTGTCATAGATACCTGACCTGGTGCCATCAGACGGATGTAGCTATGACTATGTGATGGTACTCGGCATGTGTAGTGCGCTATGTCAGGGACACTCTCCTGAGGGCCATGTACATCTGTGTCATAGATACTTGTCCTGGTGCCATCAGGCGGATGTAGCTATGACTGTGACGGTACTCGGCATGTGTAGTGTGCTATGTCAGGGACACTCTCCTGAGGGCCATGTACATCTGTGCCAAAGATACCTGACCTGGTGCCATCAGACGGATGTAGCTATGACTATGTGATGGTACTTAGCATGTGTAGTGCGCTATGTCAGGGACACTCTCCTGAGGGCCATGTACATCTGTGCCAAAGATACCTGACCCTGTGCCATCAGACGGATGTAGCTATGACTATGTGATGGTACTGAGCATGTGTAGTGCGCTATGTCAGGAACACTCTCCTGAGGGCCATAAACATCTGTGTCATAGATACTTGACCTGGTTCCATCAGACGGATGTAGCTATGACTATGTGACGGTACTTGGCATGTGTAGTGCGCTATGTCAGGGACACTCTCCTGAGGGCCATGTACATCTGTGCCATAGATACCTAACCTGGTGCCCTCAGACGGATGTAGCTATGACTATGTGATGGTACTCGGCATGTGTAGTGCGCTATGTCAGGGACACTCTCCTGAGGGCCATGTACATCTGTGCCAAAGATACCTGACCTGGTGCCATCAGACGGATGTAGCTATGACTATGTGATGGTACTGAGCATGTGTAATGCGCTATGTCAGGGACACTCTCCTGAGGGCCTTGTACATCTGTGTCATAGATACTGACCTGGTGCCATCAGACGAATGTAGCTATGACTATGTGATGGTAGTCGGCATGTGTAGTCCGCTATGTCAGGGACACTCTCCTGAGGGCCATGTACATCTGTGCCAAAGATACCTGACCTGGTGCCATCAGACAGATGTAGCTATGACTATGTGATGGTACTGAGCATGTGTAGTGCGCTATGTCAGGAACACTCTCCTGAGGGCCATAAACATCTGTGTCATAGATACTTGACATGGTTCCATCAGACGGATGTAGCTATGACTATGTGACGGTACTCGGCATGTGTAGGACGCTATGTCAGGGACACTCTCCTGAGGGCCATATACATCTGTGTCATAGATACCTGACCTGGTGCCATCAAACGGATGTAGCTATGACTATGGGACGGTACTCGGCATGTGTAGTGCGCTATGTCAGGGACACTCTCCTGAGGGCCATATACATCTGTGTCATAGATACTTGACCTGCTGCCATCAGACGGATGTAGCTATGACTATGTGACGGTACTCGGCATATGTAGTGTGCTATGTCAGGAACACTCTCCTGAGGGCCATGTACATCTGTGCCATAGATACCTGACCTGGTGCCATCAGACGGATGTAGCTATGACTATGTGACGGTACTGAGCATGTGTAGTGCGCTATGTCAGGGACACTCTCCTGAGGGCCATGTACATCTGTGCCATAGATACCTGACCTGGTGCCATCAGACGGATGTAGCTATGACTATGTGACGGTACTTGGCATGTGTAGAGTGCTATGTCAGGAACACTCTCCTGAGGGCCATGTACATCTGTGCCATTGATACTTGTCCTGGTGTCATCAGACGGATGTAGCTATGACTATGTGACGGTACTCGGCATGTGTAGTGCGCTATGTCAGGGACACTCTCCTGAGGGCCATGTACATCTGTGCCATAGATACCTGTCCTGGTGCCATCAGACAGATGTAGCTACTGTATGACTGTGACGGTACTGAGCATGTGTAGGACGCTATGTCAGGGACACTCTCCTGAGGGCCATGTACATCTGTGTCATAGATACTTGTCCTGGTGCCATCAGACGGATGTAGCTATGACTATGTGACGGTACTCGGCATGTGTAGTGCGCTATGTCAGGGACACTCTCCTGAGGGCCATGTACATATGTGTCATAGATACTTGTCCTGGTGCCATCAGACGGATGTAGCTATGACTATGTGACGGTACTCGGCATGTGTAGGACGCTATGTCAGGGACACTCTCCTGAGGGCCACATACATCTGTGTCATAGATACTTGTCCTGGTGCCATCAGACGGATGTAGCTATGACTATGTGACGGTACTGAGCATGTGTAGTGCGCTATGTCAGGGACACTCTCCTGAGGGCCACATTCATCTGTGTCATAGATACTTGACCTGCTGCCATCAGACGGATGTAGCTATGACTATGTGACGGTACTCGGCATGTGTAGGACGCTATGTCAGGGACACTCTCCTGAGGGCCATATACATCTGTGTCATAGATACCTGACCTCGTGCCATCAGATGGATGTAGCTATGACTGTGACGGTACTTGCCATGTGTAGTGCGCTATGTCAGGGACACTCTCCTGAGGGCCATGTACATCTGTGCCATAGATACCTGACCTGGTGCCATCAGACGGATGTATCTAGCTTTGACTATGTGACGGTACTCGGCATATGTATTGTGCTATGTCAGGAACACTCTCCTGAGGGCCATGTACATCTGTGCCATAGATACCTGACCTGGTGCCATCAGACGGATGTAGCTATGACTATGTGACGGTACTCGGCATGTGTAGTGCGCTATGTCAGGGACACTCTCCTGAGGGCCATGTACATCTGTGCCATAGATACCTGACCTGGTGCCATCAGACAGATGTAGCTATGACTATGTGACGGTACTTGGCATGTGTAGAGTGCTATGTCAGGAACACTCTCCTGAGGGCCATGTACATCTGTGCCATTGATACTTGTCCTGGTGTCATCAGACGGATGTAGCTATGACTATGTGACGGTACTCGGCATGTGTAGTGCGCTATGTCAGGGACACTCTCCTGAGGGCCATGTACATCTGTGCCATAGATACCTGTCCTGGTGCCATCAGACAGATGTAGCTACTGTATGACTGTGACGGTACTGAGCATGTGTAGGACGCTATGTCAGGGACACTCTCCTGAGGGCCATGTACATCTGTGTCATAGATACTTGTCCTGGTGCCATCAGACGGATGTAGCTATGACTATGTGAGGGTACTCGGCATGTGTAGTGCGCTATGTCAGGGACACTCTCCTGAGGGCCATGTACATCTGTGTCATAGATACTTGTCCTGGTGCCATCAGACGGATGTAGCTATGACTATGTGACGGTACTCGGCATGTGTAGGACGCTATGTCAGGGACACTCTCCTGAGGGCCACATACATCTGTGTCATAGATACTTGTCCTGGTGCCATCAGACGGATGTAGCTATGACTATGTGACGGTACTGAGCATGTGTAGTGCGCTATGTCAGGGACACTCTCCTGAGGGCCACATTCATCTGTGTCATAGATACTTGTCCTGGTGCCATCAGACGGATGTAGCTATGACTATGTGACGGTACTGAGCATGTGTAGTGCGCTATGTCAGGGACACTCTCCTGAGGGCCATATACATCTGTGTCATAGATACCTGTCTTGGTGCCATCAGACGGATGTAGCTATGACTATGTGATGGTACTGGGCATGTATAGTGCGCTATGTCAGGGACACTCTCCTGAGGGCCATGTACATCTGTGTCATAGATACTTGTCCTGGTGCCATCAGGCGGATGTAGCTATGACTGTGACGGTACTGAGCATGTGTAGTGCGCTATGTCAGGGACACTCTCCTGAGGGCCATATACATCTGTGTCATAGATACCTGACCTGGTGCCATCAGACGGATGTAGCTATGACTATGTGATGGTACTCGGCATGTGTAG
Organism: Pseudophryne corroboree; assembly: GCF_028390025.1. Taxonomy (NCBI): domain Eukaryota; kingdom Metazoa; phylum Chordata; class Amphibia; order Anura; family Myobatrachidae; genus Pseudophryne; species Pseudophryne corroboree. Next base: position 770,146,897 of record NC_086446.1, read on the forward strand.
TGCGCTATGTCAGGGACACTCTCCTGAGGGCCATGTACATCTGTGTCATAGATACTTGTCCTGGTGCCATCAGGCGGATGTAGCTATGACTGTGACGGTACTCGGCATGTGTAGTGTGCTATGTCAGGGACACTCTCCTGAGGGCCATGTACATCTGTGCCAAAGATACCTGACCTGGTGCCATCAGACGGATGTAGCTATGACTATGTGATGGTACTTAGCATGTGTAGTGCGCTATGTCAGGGACACTCTCCTGAGGGCCATGTACATCTGTGCCAAAGATACCTGACCCTGTGCCATCAGACGGATGTAGCTATGACTATGTGATGGTACTGAGCATGTGTAGTGCGCTATGTCAGGAACACTCTCCTGAGGGCCATAAACATCTGTGTCATAGATACTTGACCTGGTTCCATCAGACGGATGTAGCTATGACTATGTGACGGTACTTGGCATGTGTAGTGCGCTATGTCAGGGACACTCTCCTGAGGGCCATGTACATCTGTGCCATAGATACCTAACCTGGTGCCCTCAGACGGATGTAGCTATGACTATGTGATGGTACTCGGCATGTGTAGTGCGCTATGTCAGGGACACTCTCCTGAGGGCCATGTACATCTGTGCCAAAGATACCTGACCTGGTGCCATCAGACGGATGTAGCTATGACTATGTGATGGTACTGAGCATGTGTAATGCGCTATGTCAGGGACACTCTCCTGAGGGCCTTGTACATCTGTGTCATAGATACTGACCTGGTGCCATCAGACGAATGTAGCTATGACTATGTGATGGTAGTCGGCATGTGTAGTCCGCTATGTCAGGGACACTCTCCTGAGGGCCATGTACATCTGTGCCAAAGATACCTGACCTGGTGCCATCAGACAGATGTAGCTATGACTATGTGATGGTACTGAGCATGTGTAGTGCGCTATGTCAGGAACACTCTCCTGAGGGCCATAAACATCTGTGTCATAGATACTTGACATGGTTCCATCAGACGGATGTAGCTATGACTATGTGACGGTACTCGGCATGTGTAGGACGCTATGTCAGGGACACTCTCCTGAGGGCCATATACATCTGTGTCATAGATACCTGACCTGGTGCCATCAAACGGATGTAGCTATGACTATGGGACGGTACTCGGCATGTGTAGTGCGCTATGTCAGGGACACTCTCCTGAGGGCCATATACATCTGTGTCATAGATACTTGACCTGCTGCCATCAGACGGATGTAGCTATGACTATGTGACGGTACTCGGCATATGTAGTGTGCTATGTCAGGAACACTCTCCTGAGGGCCATGTACATCTGTGCCATAGATACCTGACCTGGTGCCATCAGACGGATGTAGCTATGACTATGTGACGGTACTGAGCATGTGTAGTGCGCTATGTCAGGGACACTCTCCTGAGGGCCATGTACATCTGTGCCATAGATACCTGACCTGGTGCCATCAGACGGATGTAGCTATGACTATGTGACGGTACTTGGCATGTGTAGAGTGCTATGTCAGGAACACTCTCCTGAGGGCCATGTACATCTGTGCCATTGATACTTGTCCTGGTGTCATCAGACGGATGTAGCTATGACTATGTGACGGTACTCGGCATGTGTAGTGCGCTATGTCAGGGACACTCTCCTGAGGGCCATGTACATCTGTGCCATAGATACCTGTCCTGGTGCCATCAGACAGATGTAGCTACTGTATGACTGTGACGGTACTGAGCATGTGTAGGACGCTATGTCAGGGACACTCTCCTGAGGGCCATGTACATCTGTGTCATAGATACTTGTCCTGGTGCCATCAGACGGATGTAGCTATGACTATGTGACGGTACTCGGCATGTGTAGTGCGCTATGTCAGGGACACTCTCCTGAGGGCCATGTACATATGTGTCATAGATACTTGTCCTGGTGCCATCAGACGGATGTAGCTATGACTATGTGACGGTACTCGGCATGTGTAGGACGCTATGTCAGGGACACTCTCCTGAGGGCCACATACATCTGTGTCATAGATACTTGTCCTGGTGCCATCAGACGGATGTAGCTATGACTATGTGACGGTACTGAGCATGTGTAGTGCGCTATGTCAGGGACACTCTCCTGAGGGCCACATTCATCTGTGTCATAGATACTTGTCCTGGTGCCATCAGACGGATGTAGCTATGACTATGTGACGGTACTGAGCATGTGTAGTGCGCTATGTCAGGGACACTCTCCTGAGGGCCATATACATCTGTGTCATAGATACCTGTCTTGGTGCCATCAGACGGATGTAGCTATGACTATGTGATGGTACTGGGCATGTGTAGTGCGCTATGTCAGGGACACTCTCCTGAGGGCCATGTACATCTGTGTCATAGATACTTGTCCTGGTGCCATCAGGCGGATGTAGCTATGACTGTGACGGTACTCGGCATGTGTAGTGCGCTATGTCAGGGACACTCTCCTGAGGGCCATATACATCTGTGTCATAGATACCTGACCTGGTGCCATCAGACGGATGTAGCTATGACTATGTGATGGTACTCGGCATGTGTAGTGCGCTATGTCAGGGACACTCTCCTAAGGGCCATGTACATCTGTGTCATAGATACTTGTCCTGGTGCCATCAGGCGGATGTAGCTATGACTGTGACGGTACTCGGCATGTGTAGTGTGCTATGTCAGGGACACTCTCCTGAGGGCCATGTACATCTGTGCCAAAGATACCTGACCTGGTGCCATCAGACGGATGTAGCTATGACTATGTGATGGTACTGAGCATGTGTAGTGCGCTATGTCAGGGACACTCTCCTGAGGGCCATGTACATCTGTGCCAAAGATACCTGACCCTGTGCCATCAGACGGATGTAGCTATGACTATGTGATGGTACTGAGCATGTGTAGTGCGCTATGTCAGGAACACTCTCCTGAGGGCCATAAACATCTGTGTCATAGATACTTGACCTGGTTCCATCAGACGGATGTAGCTATGACTATGTGACGGTGCTTGGCATGTGTAGTGCGCTATGTCAGGGACACTCTCCTGAGGGCCATGTACATCTGTGCCATAGATACCTAACCTGGTGCCCTCAGATGGATGTAGCTATGACTATGTGATGGTACTCGGCATGTGTAGTGCGCTATGTCAGGGACACTCTCCTGAGGGCCATGTACATCTGTGCCAAAGATACCTGACCTGGTGCCATCAGACGGATGTAGCTATGACTATGTGATGGTACTGAGCATGTGTAGTGCGCTATGTCAGGGACACTCTCCTGAGGGCCTTGTACATCTGTGTCATAGATACTGACCTGGTGCCATCAGACGAATGTAGCTATGACTATGTGATGGTAGTCGGCATGTGTAGTTCGCTATGTCAGGGACACTCTCCTGAGGGCCATGTACATCTGTGCCAAAGATACCTGACCTGGTGCCATCAGACAGATGTAGCTATGACTATGTGATGGTACTGAGCATGTGTAGTGCGCTATGTCAGGAACACTCTCCTGAGGGCCATAAACATCTGTGTCATAGATACTTGACCTGGTTCCATCAGACGGATGTAGCTATGACTATGTGACGGTACTCGGCATGTGTAGGACGCTATGTCAGGGACACTCTCCTGAGGGCCATATACATCTGTGTCATAGATACCTGACCTGGTGCCATCAAACGGATGTAGCTATGACTATGGGACGGTACTCGGCATGTGTAGTGCGCTATGTCAGGGACACTCTCCTGAGGGCCATATACATCTGTGTCATAGATACTTGACCTGCTGCCATCAGACGGATGTAGCTATGACTATGTGACGGTACTCGGCATATGTAGTGTGCTATGTCAGGAACACTCTCCTGAGGGCCATGTACATCTGTGCCATAGATACCTGACCTGGTGCCACCAGACGGATGTAGCTATGACTATGTGACGGTGCTGAGCATGTGTAGTGCGCTATGTCAGGGACACTCTCCTGAGGGCCATGTACATCTGTGCCATAGATACCTGACCTGGTGCCATCAGACGGATGTAGCTATGACTATGTGACGGTACTTGGCATGTGTAGAGTGCTATGTCAGGAACACTCTCCTGAGGGCCATGTACATCTGTGCCATTGATACTTGTCCTGGTGTCATCAGACGGATGTAGCTATGACTATGTGACGGTACTCGGCATGTGTAGTGCGCTATGTCAGGGACACTCTCCTGAGGGCCATGTACATCTGTGCCATAGATACCTGTCCTGGTGCCATCAGACAGATGTAGCTACTGTATGACTGTGACGGTACTGAACATGTGTAGGACGCTATGTCAGGGACACTCTCCTGAGGGCCATGTACATCTGTGTCATAGATACTTGTCCTGGTGCCATCAGACGGATGTAGCTATGACTATGTGACGGTACTCGGCATGTGTAGTGCGCTATGTCAGGGACACTCTCCTGAGGGCCATGTACATCTGTGTCATAGATACTTTTCCTGGTGCCATCAGACGGATGTAGCTATGACTATGTGACGGTACTCGGCATGTGTAGGACGCTATGTCAGGGACACTCTCCTGAGGGCCATATACATCTGTGTCATAGATACCTGACCTGGTGCCATCAAACGGATGTAGCTATGAGTATGGGACGGTACTCGGCATGTGTAGTGCGCTATGTCAGGGACACTCTCCTGAGGGCCATATACATCTGTGTCATAGATACTTGACCTGCTGCCATCAGACGGATGTAGCTATGACTATGTGACGGTACTCGGCATATGTAGTGTGCTATGTCAGGAACACTCTCCTGAGGGCCATGTACATCTGTGCCATAGATACCTGACCTGGTGCCATCAGACGGATGTAGCTATGACTATGTGACGGTACTGAGCATGTGTAGTGCGCTATGTCAGGGACACTCTCCTGAGGGCCATGTACATCTGTGCCATAGATACCTGACCTGGTGCCATCAGACAGATGTAGCTATGACTATGTGACGGTACTTGGCATGTGTAGAGTGCTATGTCAGGAACACTCTCCTGAGGGCCATGTACATCTGTGCCATTGATACTTGTCCTGGTGTCATCAGACGGATGTAGCTATGACTATGTGACGGTACTCGGCATGTGTAGTGCGCTATGTCAGGGACACTCTCATGAGGGCCATGTACATCTGTGCCATAGATACCTGTCCTGGTGCCATCAGACAGATGTAGCTACTGTATGACTGTGACGGTACTGAGCATGTGTAGGACGCTATGTCAGGGACACTCTCCTGAGGGCCATGTACATCTGTGTCATAGATACTTGTCCTGGTGCCATCAGACGGATGTAGCTATGACTATGTGACGGTACTCGGCATGTGTAGTGTGCTATGTCAGGGACACTCTCCTGAGGGCCACATACATCTGTGTCATAGATACTTGTCCTGGTGCCATCAGACGGATGTAGCTATGACTATGTGACGGTACTGAGCATGTGTAGTGCGCTATGTCAGGGACACTCTCCTGAGGGCCACATTCATCTGTGTCATAGATTCTTGTCCTGGTGCCATCAGACGGATGTAGCTATGACTATGTGACGGTACTGAGCATGTGTAGTGCGCTATGTCAGGGACACTCTCCTGAGGGCCATATACATCTGTGTCATAGATACCTGTCTTGGTGCCATCAGACGGATGTAGCTATGACTATGTGATGGTACTGGGCATGTGTAGTGCGCTATGTCAGGGACACTCTCCTGAGGGCCATGTACATCTGTGTCATAGATACTTGTCCTGGTGCCATCAGGCGGATGTAGCTATGACTGTGACGGTACTCGGCATGTGTAGTGTGCTATGTCAGGGACACTCTCCTGAGGGCCATGTACATCTGTGCCAAAGATACCTGACCTGGTGCCATCAGACGGATGTAGCTATGACTATGTGATGGTACTGAGCATGTGTAGTGCGCTATGTCAGGGACACTCTCCTGAGGGCCATGTACATCTGTGCCAAAGATACCTGACCCTGTGCCATCAGACGGATGTAGCTATGACTATGTAATGGTACTGAGCATGTGTAGTGCGCTGTCAGGAACACTCTCCTGAGGGCCATAAACATCTGTGTCATAGATACTTGACCTGGTTCCATCAGACGGATGTAGCTATGACTATGTGACGGTACTTGGCATGTGTAGTGCGCTATGTCAGGGACACTCTCCTGAGGGCCATGTACATCTGTGCCATAGATACCTAACCTGGTGCCCTCAGACGGATGTAGCTATGACTATGTGATGGTACTCGGCATGTGTAGTGCGCTATGTCAGGGACACTCTCCTGAGGGCCATGTACATCTGTGCCAAAGATACCTGACCTGGTGCCATCAGACGGATGTAGCTATGACTATGTGATGGTACTGAGCATGTGTAGTGCGCTATGTCAGGGACACTCTCCTGAGGGCCTTGTACATCTGTGTCATAGATACTGACCTGGTGCCATCAGACGAATGTAGCTATGACTATGTGATGGTAGACGGCATGTGTAGTTCGCTATGTCAGGGACACTTTCCTGAGGGCCATGTACATCTGTGCCAAAGATACCTGACCTGGTGCCATCAGACAGATGTAGCTATGACTATGTGATGGTACTGAGCATGTGTAGTGCGCTATGTCAGGAACACTCTCCTGAGGGCCATAAACATCTGTGTCATAGATACTTGACCTGGTTCCATCAGACGGATGTAGCTATGACTATGTGACGGTACTCGGCATGTGTAGGACGCTATGTCAGGGACACTCTCCTGAGGGCCATATACATCTGTGTCATAGATACTTGACCTGCTGCCATCAGACGGATGTAGCTATGACTATGTGACGGTACTCGGCATATGTAGTGTGCTATGTCAGGAACACTCTCCTGAGGGCCATGTACATCCGTGCCATAGATACCTGACCTGGTGCCATCAGCGGATGTAGCTATGACTATGTGACGGTACTGAGCATGTGTAGTGCGCTATGTCAGGGACACTCTCCTGAGGGCCATGTACATCTGTGCCATAGATACCTGACCTGGTGCCATCAGACGGATGTAGCTATGACTATGTGACGGTACTTGGCATGTGTAGAGTGCTATGTCAGGAACACTCTCCTGAGGGCCATGTACATCTGTGCCATTGATACTTGTCCTGGTGTCATCAGACGGATGTAGCTATGACTATGTGACGGTACTCGGCATGTGTAGTGCGCTATGTCAGGGACACTCTCCTGAGGGCCATGTACATCTGTGCCATAGATACCTGTCCTGGTGCCATCAGACAGATGTAGCTACTGTATGACTGTGACGGTACTGAGCATGTGTAGGACGCTATGTCAGGGACACTCTCCTGAGGGCTATGTACATCTGTGTCATAGATACTTGTCCTGGTGCCATCAGACGGATGTAGCTATGACTATGTGACGGTACTCAGCATGTGTAGGACGCTATGTCAGGGACACTCTCCTGAGGGCCATATACATCTGTGTCATAGATACCTGACCTGGTGCCATCAAACGGATGTAGCTATGACTATGGGACGGTACTCGGCATGTGTAGTGCGCTATGTCAGGGACACCCTCCTGAGGGCCATATACATATGTGTCATAGATACTTGACCTGCTGCCATCAGACGGATGTAGCTATGACTATGTGACGGTACTCGGCATATGTAGTGTGCTATGTCAGGAACACTCTCCTGAGGGCCATGTACATCTGTGCCATAGATACCTGACCTGGTGCCATCAGACGGATGTAGCTATGACTATGTGATGGTACTCGGCATGTGTAGTGCGCTATGTCAGGGACACTCTCCTGAGGGCCATGTACATCTGTGCCAAAGATACCTGACCTGGTGCCATCAGACGGATGTAGCTATGACTATGTGATGGTACTGAGCATGTGTAGTGCGCTATGTCAGGAACACTCTCCTGAGGGCCATAAACATCTGTGTCATAGATACTTGACCTGGTTCCATCAGACGGATGTAGCTATGACTATGTGACGGTACTCGGCATGTGTAGGACGCTATGTCAGGGACACTCTCCTGAGGGCCATATACATCTGTGTCATAGATACCTGACCTGGTGCCATCAAACGGATGTAGCTATGACTATGGGACGGTACTCGGCATGTGTAGTGCGCTATGTCAGGGACACTCTCCTGAGGGCCATATACATCTGTGTCATAGATACTTGACCTGCTGCCATCAGACGGATGTAGCTATGACTATGTGACGGTACTCGGCATATGTAGTGTGCTATGTCAGGAACACTCTCCTGAGGGCCATGTACATCTGTGCCATAGATACCTGACCTGGTGCCATCAGACGGATGTAGCTATGACTATGTGACGGTACTGAGCATGTGTAGTGCGCTATGTCAGGGACACTCTCCTGAGGGCCATGTACATCTGTGCCATAGATACCTGACCTGGTGCCATCAGACGGATGTAGCTATGACTATGTGACGGTACTTGGCATGTGTAGAGTGCTATGTCAGGAACACTCTCCTGAGGGCCATGTACATCTGTGCCATTGATACTTGTCCTGGTGTCATCAGACGGATGTAGCTATGACTATGTGACGGTACTCGGCATGTGTAGTGCGCTATGTCAGGGACACTCTCCTGAGGGCCATGTACATCTGTGCCATAGATACCTGTCCTGGTGCCATCAGACAGATGTAGCTACTGTATGACTGTGACGGTACTGAGCATGTGTAGGACGCTATGTCAGGGACACTCTCCTGAGGGCTATGTACATCTGTGTCATAGATACTTGTCCTGGTGCCATCAGACGGATGTAGCTATGACTATGTGACGGTACTCAGCATGTGTAGGACGCTATGTCAGGGACACTCTCCTGAGGGCCATATACATCTGTGTCATAGATACCTGACCTGGTGCCATCAAACGGATGTAGCTATGACTATGGGACGGTACTCGGCATGTGTAGTGCGCTATGTCAGGGACACCCTCCTGAGGGCCATATACATCTGTGTCATAGATACTTGACCTGCTGCCATCAGACGGATGTAGCTATGACTATGTGACGGTACTCGGCATATGTAGTGTGCTATGTCAGGAACACTCTCCTGAGGGCCATGTACATCTGTGCCATAGATACCTGACCTGGTGCCATCAGACGGATGTAGCTATGACTATGTGATGGTACTCGGCATGTGTAGTGCGCTATGTCAGGGACACTCTCCTGAGGGCCATGTACATCTGTGCCAAAGATACCTGACCTGGTGCCATCAGACGGATGTAGCTATGACTATGTGATGGTACTGAGCATGTGTAGTGCGCTATGTCAGGAACACTCTCCTGAGGGCCATAAACATCTGTGTCATAGATACTTGACCTGGTTCCATCAGACGGATGTAGCTATGACTATGTGACGGTACTCGGCATGTGTAGGACGCTATGTCAGGGACACTCTCCTGAGGGCCATATACATCTGTGTCATAGATACCTGACCTGGTGCCATCAAACGGATGTAGCTATGACTATGGGACGGTACTCGGCATGTGTAGTGCGCTATGTCAGGGACACTCTCCTGAGGGCCATATACATCTGTGTCATAGATACTTGACCTGCTGCCATCAGACGGATGTAGCTATGACTATGTGACGGTACTCGGCATATGTAGTGTGCTATGTCAGGAACACTCTCCTGAGGGCCATGTACATCTGTGCCATAGATACCTGACCTGGTGCCATCAGACGGATGTAGCTATGACTATGTGACGGTACTGAGCATGTGTAGTGCGCTATGTCAGGGACACTCTCCTGAGGGCCATGTACATCTGTGCCATAGATACCTGACCTGGTGCCATCAGACGGATGTAGCTATGACTATGTGACGGTACTTGGCATGTGTAGAGTGCTATGTCAGGAACACTCTCCTGAGGGCCATGTACATCTGTGCCATTGATACTTGTCCTGGTGTCATCAGACGGATGTAGCTATGACTATGTGACGGTACTCGGCATGTGTAGTGCGCTATGTCAGGGACACTCTCCTGAGGGCCATGTACATCTGTGCCATAGATACCTGTCCTGGTGCCATCAGACAGATGTAGCTACTGTATGACTGTGACGGTACTGAGCATGTGTAGGACGCTATGTCAGGGACACTCTCCTGAGGGCCATGTACATCTGTGTCATAGATACTTGTCCTGGTGCCATCAGACGGATGTAGCTATGACTATGTGACGGTACTCGGCATGTGTAGTGCGCTATGTCAGGGACACTCTCCTGAGGGCCATGTACATCTGTGTCATAGATACTTGTCCTGGTGCCATCAGACGGATGTAGCTATGACTATGTGACGGTACTCGGCATGTGTAGGACGCTATGTCTGGGACACTCTCCTGAGGGCCACATAGATCTGTGTCATAGATACTTGTCCTGGTGCCATCAGACGGATGTAGCTATGACTATGTGACGGTACTGAGCATGTGTAGTGCGCTATGTCAGGGACACTCTCCTGAGGGCCACATTCATCTGTGTCATAGATACTTGTCCTGGTGCCATCAGACGGATGTAGCTATGACTATGTGACGGTACTGAGCATGTGTAGTGCGCTATGTCAGGGACACTCTCCTGAGGGCCATATACATCTGTGTCATAGATACCTGTCTTGGTGCCATCAGACGGATGTAGCTATGACTATGTGATGGTACTGGGCATGTGTAGTGCGCTATGTCAGGGACACTCTCCTGAGGGCCATGTACATCTGTGTCATAGATACTTGTCCTGGTGCCATCAGGCGGATGTAGCTATGACTGTGACGGTACTCGGCATGTGTAGTGCGCTATGTCAGGGACACTCTCCTGAGGGCCATATACATCTGTGTCATAGATACCTGACCTGGTGCCATCAGACGGATGTAGCTATGACTATGTGATGGTACTCGGCATGTGTAGTGCGCTATGTCAGGGACACTCTCCTAAGGGCCATGTACATCTGTGTCATAGATACTTGTCCTGGTGCCATCAGGCGGATGTAGCTATGACTGTGACGGTACTCGGCATGTGTAGTGTGCTATGTCAGGGACACTCTCCTGAGGGCCATGTACATCTGTGCCAAAGATACCTGACCTGGTGCCATCAGACGGATGTAGCTATGACTATGTGATGGTACTGAGCATGTGTAGTGCGCTATGTCAGGGACACTCTCCTGAGGGCCATGTACATCTGTGCCAAAGATACCTGACCCTGTGCCATCAGACGGATGTAGCTATGACTATGTGATGGTACTGAGCATGTGTAGTGCGCTATGTCAGGAACACTCTCCTGAGGGCCATAAACATCTGTGTCATAGATACTTGACCTGGTTCCATCAGACGGATGTAGCTATGACTATGTGACGGTGCTTGGCATGTGTAGTGCGCTATGTCAGGGACACTCTCCTGAGGGCCATGTACATCTGTGCCATAGATACCTAACCTGGTGCCCTCAGACGGATGTAGCTATGACTATGTGATGGTACTCGGCATGTGTAGTGCGCTATGTCAGGGACACTCTCCTGAGGGCCATGTACATCTGTGCCAAAGATACCTGACCTGGTGCCATCAGACGGATGTAGCTATGACTATGTGATGGTACTGAGCATGTGTAGTGCGCTATGTCAGGGACACTCTCCTGAGGGCCTTGTACATCTGTGTCATAGATACTGACCTGGTGCCATCAGACGAATGTAGCTATGACTATGTGATGGTAGTCGGCATGTGTAGTTCGCTATGTCAGGGACACTCTCCTGAGGGCCATGTACATCTGTGCCAAAGATACCTGACCTGGTGCCATCAGACAGATGTAGCTATGACTATGTGATGGTACTGAGCATGTGTAGTGCGCTATGTCAGGAACACTCTCCTGAGGGCCATAAACATCTGTGTCATAGATACTTGACCTGGTTCCATCAGACGGATGTAGCTATGACTATGTGACGGTACTCGGCATGTGTAGGACGCTATGTCAGGGACACTCTCCTGAGGGCCATATACATCTGTGTCATAGATACCTGACCTGGTGCCATCAAACGGATGTAGCTATGACTATGGGACGGTACTCGGCATGTGTAGTGCGCTATGTCAGGGACACTCTCCTGAGGGCCATATACATCTGTGTCATAGATACTTGACCTGCTGCCATCAGACGGATGTAGCTATGACTATGTGACGGTACTCGGCATATGTAGTGTGCTATGTCAGGAACACTCTCCTGAGGGCCATGTACATCTGTGCCATAGATACCTGACCTGGTGCCACCAGACGGATGTAGCTATGACTATGTGACGGTACTGAGCATGTGTAGTGCGCTATGTCAGGGACACTCTCCTGAGGGCCATGTACATCTGTGCCATAGATACCTGACCTGGTGCCATCAGACGGATGTAGCTATGACTATGTGACGGTACTTGGCATGTGTAGAGTGCTATGTCAGGAACACTCTCCTGAGGGCCATGTACATCTGTGCCATTGATACTTGTCCTGGTGTCATCAGACGGATGTAGCTATGACTATGTGACGGTACTCGGCATGTGTAGTGCGCTATGTCAGGGACACTCTCCTGAGGGCCATGTACATCTGTGCCATAGATACCTGTCCTGGTGCCATCAGACAGATGTAGCTACTGTATGACTGTGACGGTACTGAACATGTGTAGGACGCTATGTCAGGGACACTCTCCTGAGGGCCATGTACATCTGTGTCATAGATAATTGTCCTGGTGCCATCAGACGGATGTAGCTATGACTATGTGACGGTACTCGGCATGTGTAGTGCGCTATGTCAGGGACACTCTCCTGAGGGCCATGTACATCTGTGTCATAGATACTTTTCCTGGTGCCATCAGACGGATGTAGCTATGACTATGTGACGGTACTCGGCATGTGTAGGACGCTATGTCAGGGACACTCTCCTGAGGGCCATATACATCTGTGTCATAGATACCTGACCTGGTGCCATCAAACGGATGTAGCTATGAGTATGGGACGGTACTCGGCATGTGTAGTGCGCTATGTCAGGGACACTCTCCTGAGGGCCATATACATCTGTGTCATAGATACTTGACCTGCTGCCATCAGACGGATGTAGCTATGACTATGTGACGGTACTCGGCATATGTAGTGTGCTATGTCAGGAACACTCTCCTGAGGGCCATGTACATCTGTGCCATAGATACCTGACCTGGTGCCATCAGACGGATGTAGCTATGACTATGTGACGGTACTGAGCATGTGTAGTGCGCTATGTCAGGGACACTCTCCTGAGGGCCATGTACATCTGTGCCATAGATACCTGACCTGGTGCCATCAGACAGATGTAGCTATGACTATGTGACGGTACTTGGCATGTGTAGAGTGCTATGTCAGGAACACTCTCCTGAGGGCCATGTACATCTGTGCCATTGATACTTGTCCTGGTGTCATCAGACGGATGTAGCTATGACTATGTGACGGTACTCGGCATGTGTAGTGCGCTATGTCAGGGACACTCTCATGAGGGCCATGTACATCTGTGCCATAGATACCTGTCCTGGTGCCATCAGACAGATGTAGCTACTGTATGACTGTGACGGTACTGAGCATGTGTAGGACGCTATGTCAGGGACACTCTCCTGAGGGCCATGTACATCTGTGTCATAGATACTTGTCCTGGTGCCATCAGACGGATGTAGCTATGACTATGTGACGGTACTCGGCATGTGTAGTGTGCTATGTCAGGGACACTCTCCTGAGGGCCACATACATCTGTGTCATAGATACTTGTCCTGGTGCCATCAGACGGATGTAGCTATGACTATGTGACGGTACTGAGCATGTGTAGTGCGCTATGTCAGGGACACTCTCCTGAGGGCCACATTCATCTGTGTCATAGATTCTTGTCCTGGTGCCATCAGACGGATGTAGCTATGACTATGTGACGGTACTGAGCATGTGTAGTGCGCTATGTCAGGGACACTCTCCTGAGGGCCATATACATCTGTGTCATAGATACCTGTCTTGGTGCCATCAGACGGATGTAGCTATGACTATGTGATGGTACTGGGCATGTGTAGTGCGCTATGTCAGGGACACTCTCCTGAGGGCCATGTACATCTGTGTCATAGATACTTGTCCTGGTGCCATCAGGCGGATGTAGCTATGACTGTGACGGTACTCGGCATGTGTAGTGCGCTATGTCAGGGACACTCTCCTGAGGGCCATATACATCTGTGTCATAGATACCTGACCTGGTGCCATCAGACGGATGTAGCTATGACTATGTGATGGTACTCGGCATGTGTAGTGCGCTATGTCAGGGACACTCTCCTGAGGGCCATGTACATCTGTGTCATAGATACTTGTCCTGGTGCCATCAGGCGGATGTAGCTATGACTGTGACGGTACTCGGCATGTGTAGTGTGCTATGTCAGGGACACTCTCCTGAGGGCCATGTACATCTGTGCCAAAGATACCTGACCTGGTGCCATCAGACGGATGTAGCTATGACTATGTGATGGTACTGAGCATGTGTAGTGCGCTATGTCAGGGACACTCTCCTGAGGGCCATGTACATCTGTGCCAAAGATACCTGACCCTGTGCCATCAGACGGATGTAGCTATGACTATGTAATGGTACTGAGCATGTGTAGTGCGCTGTCAGGAACACTCTCCTGAGGGCCATAAACATCTGTGTCATAGATACTTGACCTGGTTCCATCAGACGGATGTAGCTATGACTATGTGACGGTACTTGGCATGTGTAGTGCGCTATGTCAGGGACACTCTCCTGAGGGCCATGTACATCTGTGCCATAGATACCTAACCTGGTGCCCTCAGACGGATGTAGCTATGACTATGTGATGGTACTCGGCATGTGTAGTGCGCTATGTCAGGGACACTCTCCTGAGGGCCATGTACATCTGTGCCAAAGATACCTGACCTGGTGCCATCAGACGGATGTAGCTATGACTATGTGATGGTACTGAGCATGTGTAGTGCGCTATGTCAGGGACACTCTCCTGAGGGCCTTGTACATCTGTGTCATAGATACTGACCTGGTGCCATCAGACGAATGTAGCTATGACTATGTGATGGTAGACGGCATGTGTAGTTCGCTATGTCAGGGACACTTTCCTGAGGGCCATGTACATCTGTGCCAAAGATACCTGACCTGGTGCCATCAGACAGATGTAGCTATGACTATGTGATGGTACTGAGCACGTGTAGTGCGCTATGTCAGGAACACTCTCCTGAGGGCCATAAACATCTGTGTCATAGATACTTGACCTGGTTCCATCAGACGGATGTAGCTATGACTATGTGACGGTACTCGGCATGTGTAGGACGCTATGTCAGGGACACTCTCCTGAGGGCCACATACATCTGTGTCATAGATACTTGACCTGCTGCCATCAGACGGATGTAGCTATGACTATGTGACGGTACTCGGCATATGTAGTGTGCTATGTCAGGAACACTCTCCTGAGGGCCATGTACATCCGTGCCATAGATACATGACCTGGTGCCATCAGCGGATGTAGCTATGACTATGTGACGGTACTGAGCATGTGTAGTGCGCTATGTCAGGGACACTCTCCTGAGGGCCATGTACATCTGTGCCATAGATACCTGACCTGGTGCCATCAGACGGATGTAGCTATGACTATGTGACGGTACTTGGCATGTGTAGAGTGCTATGTCAGGAACACTCTCCTGAGGGCCATGTACATCTGTGCCATTGATACTTGTCCTGGTGTCATCAGACGGATGTAGCTATGACTATGTGACGGTACTCGGCATGTGTAGTGCGCTATGTCAGGGACACTCTCCTGAGGGCCATGTACATCTGTGCCATAGATACCTGTCCTGGTGCCATCAGACAGATGTAGCTACTGTATGACTGTGACGGTACTGAGCATGTGTAGGACGCTATGTCAGGGACACTCTCCTGAGGGCTATGTACATCTGTGTCATAGATACTTGTCCTGGTGCCATCAGACGGATGTAGCTATGACTATGTGACGGTACTCGGCATGTGTAGGACGCTATGTCAGGGACACTCTCCTGAGGGCCATATACATCTGTGTCATAGATACCTGACCTGGTGCCATCAAACGGATGTAGCTATGACTATGGGACGGTACTCGGCATGTGTAGTGCGCTATGTCAGGGACACCCTCCTGAGGGCCATATACATCTGTGTCATAGATACTTGACCTGCTGCCATCAGACGGATGTAGCTATGACTATGTGACGGTACTCGGCATATGTAGTGTGCTATGTCAGGAACACTCTCCTGAGGGCCATGTACATCTGTGCCATAGATACCTGACCTGGTGCCATCAGACGGATGTAGCTATGACTATGTAACGGTACTGAGCATGTGTAGTGCGCTATGTCAGGGACACTCTCCTGAGGGCCATGTACATCTGTGCCATAGATACCTGACCTGGTGCCATCAGACAGATGTAGCTATGACTATGTGACGGTACTTGGCATGTGTAGAGTGCTATGTCAGGAACACTCTCCTGAGGGCCATGTACATCTGTGCCATTGATACTTGTCCTGGTGTCATCAGACGGATGTAGCTATGACTATGTGACGGTACTCGGCATGTGTAGTGCGCTATGTCAGGGACATTCTCCTGAGGGCCATGTACATCTGTGCCATAGATACCTGTCCTGGTGCCATCAGACAGATGTAGCTACTGTATGACTGTGACGGTACTGAGCATGTGTAGGACGCTATGTCAGGGACACTCTCCTGAGGGCCATGTACATCTGTGTCATAGATACTTGTCCTGGTGCCATCAGACAGATGTAGCTATGACTATGTGACGGTACTCGGCATGTGTAGTGCGCTATGTCAGGGACACTCTCCTGAGGGCCATGTACATCTGTGTCATAGATACTTGTCCTGGTGCCATCAGACGGATGTAGCTATGACTATGTGACGGTACTCGGCATGTGTAGGACGCTATGTCAGGGACACTCTCCTGAGGGCCACATACATCTGTGTCATAGATACTTGTCCTGGTGCCATCAGACGGATGTAGCTATGACTATGTGACGGTACTGAGCATGTGTAGTGCGCTATGTCAGGGACACTCTCCTGAGGGCCACATTCATCTGTGTCATAGATACTTGTCCTGGTGCCATCAGACGGATGTAGCTATGACTATGTGACGGTACTGAGCATGTGTAGTGCGCTATGTCAGGGACACTCTCCTGAGGGCCATATACATCTGTGTCATAGATACCTGTCTTGGTGCCATCAGACGGATGTAGCTATGACTATGTGATGGTACTGGGCATGTGTAGTGCGCTATGTCAGGGACACTCTCCTGAGGGCCATGTACATCTGTGTCATAGATACTTGTCCTGGTGCCATCAGGCGGATGTAGCTATGACTGTGACGGTACTCGGCATGTGTAGTGCGCTATGTCAGGGACACTCTCCTGAGGGCCATATACATCTGTGTCATAGATACCTGACCTGGTGCCATCAGACGGATGTAGCTATGACTATGTGATGGTACTCGGCATGTGTAGTGCGCTATGTCAGGGACACTCTCCTGAGGGCCATGTACATCTGTGTCATAGATACTTGTCCTGGTGCCATCAGGCGGATGTAGCTATGACTGTGACGGTACTCGGCATGTGTAGTGTGCTATGTCAGGGACACTCTCCTGAGGGCCATGTACATCTGTGCCAAAGATACCTGACCTGGTGCCATCAGACGGATGTAGCTATGACTATGTGATGGTACTGAGCATGTGTAGTGCGCTATGTCAGGGACACTCTCCTGAGGGCCATGTACATCTGTGCCAAAGATACCTGACCCTGTGCCATCAGACGGATGTAGCTATGACTATGTGATGGTACTGAGCATGTGTAGTGCGCTATGTCAGGAACACTCTCCTGAGGGCCATAAACATCTGTGTCATAGATACTTGACCTGGTTCCATCAGACGGATGTAGCTATGACTATGTGACGGTACTTGGCATGTGTAGTGCGCTATGTCAGGGACACTCTCCTGAGGGCCATGTACATCTGTGCCATAGATACCTAACCTGGTGCCCTCAGACGGATGTAGCTATGACTATGTGATGGTACTCGGCATGTGTAGTGCGCTATGTCAGGGACACTCTCCTGAGGGCCATGTACATCTGTGCCAAAGATACCTGACCTGGTGCCATCAGACGGATGTAGCTATGACTATGTGATGGTACTGAGCATGTGTAGTGCGCTATGTCAGGGACACTCTCCTGAGGGCCTTGTACATCTGTGTCATAGATACTGACCTGGTGCCATCAGACGAATGTAGCTATGACTATGTGATGGTAGTCGGCATGTGTAGTTCGCTATGTCAGGGACACTTTCCTGAGGGCCATGTACATCTGTGCCAAAGATACCTGACCTGGTGCCATCAGACAGATGTAGCTATGACTATGTGATGGTACTGAGCATGTGTAGTGCGCTATGTCAGGAACACTCTCCTGAGGGCCATAAACATCTGTGTCATAGATACTTGACCTGGTTCCATCAGACGGATGTAGCTATGACTATGTGACGGTACTCGGCATGTGTAGGACGCTATGTCAGGGACACTCTCCTGAGGGCCATATACATCTGTGTCATAGATACTTGACCTGCTGCCATCAGACGGATGTAGCTATGACTATGTGACGGTACTCGGCATATGTAGTGTGCTATGTCAGGAACACTCTCCTGAGGGCCATGTACATCCGTGCCATAGATACCTGACCTGGTGCCATCAGCGGATGTAGCTATGACTATGTGACGGTACTGAGCATGTGTAGTGCGCTATGTCAGGGACACTCTCCTGAGGGCCATGTACATCTGTGCCATAGATACCTGACCTGGTGCCATCAGACGGATGTAGCTATGACTATGTGACGGTACTTGGCATGTGTAGAGTGCTATGTCAGGAACACTCTCCTGAGGGCCATGTACATCTGTGCCATTGATACTTGTCCTGGTGTCATCAGACGGATGTAGCTATGACTATGTGACGGTACTCGGCATGTGTAGTGCGCTATGTCAGGGACACTCTCCTGAGGGCCATGTACATCTGTGCCATAGATACCTGTCCTGGTGCCATCAGACAGATGTAGCTACTGTATGACTGTGACGGTACTGAGCATGTGTAGGACGCTATGTCAGGGACACTCTCCTGAGGGCCATGTACATCTGTGTCATAGATACTTGTCCTGGTGCCATCAGACGGATGTAGCTATGACTATGTGACGGTACTCGGCATGTGTAGTGCGCTATGTCAGGGACACTCTCCTGAGGGCTATGTACATCTGTGTCATAGATACCTGACCTGGTGCCATCAAACGGATGTAGCTATGACTATGGGACGGTACTCGGCATGTGTAGTGCGCTATGTCAGGGACACTCTCCTGAGGGCCATATACATCTGTGTCATAGATACTTGACCTGCTGCCATCAGACGGATGTAGCTATGACTATGTGACGGTACTCGGCATATGTAGTGTGCTATGTCAGGAACACTCTCCTGAGGGCCATGTACATCTGTGCCATAGATACCTGACCTGGTGCCATCAGACGGATGTAGCTATGACTATGTAACGGTACTGAGCATGTGTAGTGCGCTATGTCAGGGACACTCTCCTGAGGGCCATGTACATCTGTGCCATAGATACCTGACCTGGTGCCATCAGACAGATGTAGCTATGACTATGTGACGGTACTTGGCATGTGTAGAGTGCTATGTCAGGAACACTCTCCTGAGGGCCATGTACATCTGTGCCATTGATACTTGTCCTGGTGTCATCAGACGGATGTAGCTATGACTATGTGACGGTACTCGGCATGTGTAGTGCGCTATGTCAGGGACACTCTCCTGAGGGCCATGTACATCTGTGCCATAGATACCTGTCCTGGTGCCATCAGACAGATGTAGCTACTGTATGACTGTGACGGTACTGAGCATGTGTAGGACGCTATGTCAGGGACACTCTCCTGAGGGCCATGTACATCTGTGTCATAGATACTTGTCCTGGTGCCATCAGACGGATGTAGCTATGACTATGTGACGGTACTCGGCATGTGTAGTGCGCTATGTCAGGGACACTCTCCTGAGGGCCATGTACATCTGTGTCATAGATACTTGTCCTGGTGCCATCAGACGGATGTAGCTATGACTATGTGACGGTACTCGGCATGTGTAGGACGCTATGTCAGGGACACTCTCCTGAGGGCCACATACATCTGTGTCATAGATACTTGTCCTGGTGCCATCAGACGGATGTAGCTATGACTATGTGACGGTACTGAGCATGTGTAGTGCGCTATGTCAGGGACACTCTCCTGAGGGCCACATTCATCTGTGTCATAGATACTTGTCCTGGTGCCATCAGACGGATGTAGCTATGACTATGTGACGGTACTGAGCATGTGTAGTGCGCTATGTCGGGACACTCTCCTGAGGGCCATATACATCTGTGTCATAGATACCTGTCTTGGTGCCATCAGACGGATGTAGCTATGACTATGTGATGGTACTGGGCATGTGTAGTGCGCTATGTCAGGGACACTCTCCTGAGGGCCATGTACATCTGTGTCATAGATACTTGTCCTGGTGCCATCAGGCGGATGTAGCTATGACTGTGACGGTACTCGGCATGTGTAGTGCGCTATGTCAGGGACACTCTCCTGAGGGCCATATACATCTGTGTCATAGATACCTGACCTGGTGCCATCAGACGGATGTAGCTATGACTATGTGATGGTACTCGGCATGTGTAGTGCGCTATGTCAGGGACACTCTCCTGAGGGCCATGTACATCTGTGTCATAGATACTTGTCCTGGTGCCATCAGGCGGATGTAGCTATGACTGTGACGGTACTCGGCATGTGTAGTGTGCTATATCAGGGACACTCTCCTGAGGGCCATGTACATCTGTGCCAAAGATACCTGACCTGGTGCCATCAGACGGATGTAGCTATGACTATGTGATGGTACTGAGCATGTGTAGTGCGCTATGTCAGGGACACTCTCCTGAGGGCCATGTACATCTGTGCCAAAGATACCTGACCCTGTGCCATCAGACGGATGTAGCTATGACTATGTGATGGTACTGAGCATGTGTAGTGCGCTATGTCAGGAACACTCTCCTGAGGGCCATAAAGATCTGTGTCATAGATACTTGACCTGGTTCCATCAGACGGATGTAGCTATGACTATGTGACGGTACTTGGCATGTGTAGTGCGCTATGTCAGGGACACTCTCCTGAGGGCCATGTACATCTGTGCCATAGATACCTAACCTGGTGCCCTCAGACGGATGTAGCTATGACTATGTGATGGTACTCGGCATGTGTAGTGCGCTATGTCAGGGACACTCTCCTGAGGGCCATGTACATCTGTGCCAAAGATACCTGACCTGGTGCCATCAGACGGATGTAGCTATGACTATGTGATGGTACTGAGCATGTGTAGTGCGCTATGTCAGGGACACTCTCCTGAGGGCCTTGTACATCTGTGTCATAGATACTGACCTGGTGCCATCAGACGAATGTAGCTATGACTATGTGATGGTAGTCGGCATGTGTAGTTCGCTATGTCAGGGACACTCTCCTGAGGGCCATGTACATCTGTGCCAAAGATACCTGACCTGGTGCCATCAGACAGATGTAGCTATGACTATGTGATGGTACTGAGCATGTGTAGTGCGCTATGTCAGGAACACTCTCCTGAGGGCCATAAACATCTGTGTCATAGATACTTGACCTGCTGCCATCAGACGGATGTAGCTATGACTATGTGACGGTACTCGGCATATGTAGTGTGCTATGTCAGGAACACTCTCCTGAGGGCCATGTACATCTGTGCCATAGATACCTGACCTGGTGCCATCAGACGGATGTAGCTATGACTATGTGACGGTACTGAGCATGTGTAGTGCGCTATGTCAGGGACACTCTCCTGAGGGCCATGTACATCTGTGCCATAGATACCTGACCTGGTGCCATCAGACAGATGTAGCTATGACTATGTGACGGTACTTGGCATGTGTAGAGTGCTATGTCAGGAACACTCTCCTGAGGGCCATGTACATCTGTGCCATTGATACTTGTCCTGGTGTCATCAGACGGATGTAGCTATGACTATGTGACGGTACTCGGCATGTGTAGTGCGCTATGTCAGGGACACTCTCCTGAGGGCCATGTACATCTGTGCCATAGATACCTGTCCTGGTGCCATCAGACAGATGTAGCTACTGTATGACTGTGACGGTACTGAGCATGTGTAGGACGCTATGTCAGGGACACTCTCCTGAGGGCCATGTACATCTGTGTCATAGATACTTGTCCTGGTGCCATCAGACGGATGTAGCTATGACTATGTGACGGTACTCGGCATGTGTAGTGTGCTATGTCAGGGACACTCTCCTGAGGGCCACATACATCTGTGTCATAGATACTTGTCCTGGTGCCATCAGACGGATGTAGCTATGACTATGTGACGGTACTGAGCATGTGTAGTGCGCTATGTCAGGGACACTCTCCTGAGGGCCACATTCATCTGTGTCATAGATACTTGTCCTGGTGCCATCAGACGGATGTAGCTATGACTATGTGACGGTACTGAGCATGTGTAGTGCGCTATGTCAGGGACACTCTCCTGAGGGCCATATACATCTGTGTCATAGATACCTGTCTTGGTGCCATCAGACGGATGTAGCTATGACTATGTGATGGTACTGGGCATGTGTAGTGCGCTATGTCAGGGACACTCTCCTGAGGGCCATGTACATCTGTGTCATAGATACTTGTCCTGGTGCCATCAGGCGGATGTAGCTATGACTGTGACGGTACTCGGCATGTGTAGTGCGCTATGTCAGGGACACTCTCCTGAGGGCCATATACATCTGTGTCATAGATACCTGACCTGGTGCCATCAGACGGATGTAGCTATGACTATGTGATGGTACTCGGCATGTGTAGTGCGCTATGTCAGGGACACTCTCCTGAGGGCCATGTACATCTGTGTCATAGATACTTGTCCTGGTGCCATCAGGCGGATGTAGCTATGACTGTGACGGTACTCGGCATGTGTAGTGTGCTATGTCAGGGACACTCTCCTGAGGGCCATGTACATCTGTGCCAAAGATACCTGACCTGGTGCCATCAGACGGATGTAGCTATGACTATGTGATGGTACTGAGCATGTGTAGTGCGCTATGTCAGGGACACTCTCCTGAGGGCCATGTACATCTGTGCCAAAGATACCTGACCCTGTGCCATCAGACGGATGTAGCTATGACTATGTGATGGTACTGAGCATGTGTAGTGCGCTATGTCAGGAACACTCTCCTGAGGGCCATAAACATCTGTGTCATAGATACTTGGCCTGGTTCCATCAGACGGATGTAGCTATGACTATGTGACGGTACTTGGCATGTGTAGTGCGCTATGTCAGGGACACTCTCCTGAGGGCCATGTACATCTGTGCCATAGATACCTAACCTGGTGCCCTCAGACGGATGTAGCTATGACTATGTGATGGTACTCGGCATGTGTAGTGCGCTATGTCAGGGACACTCTCCTGAGGGCCATGTACATCTGTGCCAAAGATACCTGACCTGGTGCCATCAGACGGATGTAGCTATGACTATGTGATGGTACTGAGCATGTGTAGTGCGCTATGTCAGGGACACTCTCCTGAGGGCCTTGTACATCTGTGTCATAGATACTGACCTGGTGCCATCAGACGAATGTAGCTATGACTATGTGATGGTAGTCGGCATGTGTAGTTCGCTATGTCAGGGACACTTTCCTGAGGGCCATGTACATCTGTGCCAAAGATACCTGACCTGGTGCCATCAGACAGATGTAGCTATGACTATGTGATGGTACTGAGCATGTGTAGTGCGCTATGTCAGGAACACTCTCCTGAGGGCCATAAACATCTGTGTCATAGATACTTGACCTGGTTCCATCAGACGGATGTAGCTATGACTATGTGACGGTACTCGGCATGTGTAGGACGCTATGTCAGGGACACTCTCCTGAGGGCCATATACATCTGTGTCATAGATACCTGACCTGGTGCCATCAAACGGATGTAGCTATGACTATGGGACGGTACTCGGCATGTGTAGTGCGCTATGTCAGGGACACTCTCCTGAGGGCCATAAACATCTGTGTCATAGATACTTGACCTGCTGCCATCAGACGGATGTAGCTATGACTATGTGACGGTACTCGGCATATGTAGTGTGCTATGTCAGGAACACTCTCCTGAGGGCCATGTACATCCGTGCCATAGATACCTGACCTGGTGCCATCAGCGGATGTAGCTATGACTATGTGACGGTACTGAGCATGTGTAGTGCGCTATGTCAGGGACACTCTCCTGAGGGCCATGTACATCTGTGCCATAGATACCTGACCTGGTGCCATCAGACGGATGTAGCTATGACTATGTGACGGTACTTGGCATGTGTAGAGAGCTATGTCAGGAACACTCTCCTGAGGGCCATGTAAATCTGTGCCATTGATACTTGTCCTGGTGTCATCAGACGGATGTAGCTATGACTATGTGACGGTACTCGGCATGTGTAGTGCGCTATGTCAGGGACACTCTCCTGAGGGCCATGTACATCTGTGCCATAGATACCTGTCCTGGTGCCATCAGACAGATGTAGCTACTGTATGACTGTGACGGTACTGAGCATGTGTAGGACGCTATGTCAGGGACACTCTCCTGAGGGCCATGTACATCTGTGTCATAGATACTTGTCCTGGTGCCATCAGACGGATGTAGCTATGACTATGTGACGGTACTCGGCATGTGTAGTGCGCTATGTCAGGGACACTCTCCTGAGGGCCATGTACATCTGTGTCATAGATACTTGTCCTGGTGCCATCAGACGGATGTAGCTATGACTATGTGACGGTACTCGGCATGTGTAGGACGCTATGTCAGGGACACTCTCCTGAGGGCCATATACATCTGTGTCATAGATACCTGACCTGGTGCCATCAAACGGATGTAGCTATGACTATGGGACGGTACTCGGCATGTGTAGTGCTCTATGTCAGGGACACTCTCCTGAGGGCCATATACATCTGTGTCATTGATACTTGACCTGCTGCCATCAGACGGATGTAGCTATGACTATGTGACGGTACTCGGCATATGTAGTGTGCTATGTCAGGAACACTCTCCTGAGGGCCATGTACATCTGTGCCATAGATACCTGACCTGGTGCCATCAGACGGATGTAGCTATGACTATGTGACGGTACTGAGCATGTGTAGTGCGCTATGTCAGGGACACTCTCCTGAGGGCCATGTACATCTGTGCCATAGATACCTGACCTGGTGCCATCAGACAGATGTAGCTATGACTATGTGACGGTACTTGGCATGTGTAGAGTGCTATGTCAGGAACACTCTCCTGAGGGCCATGTACATCTGTGCCATTGATACTTGTCCTGGTGTCATCAGACGGATGTAGCTATGACTATGTGACGGTACTCGGCATGTGTAGTGCGCTATGTCAGGGACACTCTCCTGAGGGCCATGTACATCTGTGCCATAGATACCTGTCCTGGTGCCATCAGACAGATGTAGCTACTGTATGACTGTGACGGTACTGAGCATGTGTAGGACGCTTTGTCAGGGACACTCTCCTGAGGGCCATGTACATCTGTGTCATAGATACTTGTCCTGGTGCCATCAGACGGATGTAGCTATGACTATGTGACGGTACTCGGCATGTGTAGTGTGCTATGTCAGGGACACTCTCCTGAGGGCCACATACATCTGTGTCATAGATACTTGTCCTGGTGCCATCAGACGGATGTAGCTATGACTATGTGACGGTACTGAGCATGTGTAGTGCGCTATGTCAGGGACACTCTCCTGAGGGCCACATTCATCTGTGTCATAGATACTTGTCCTGGTGCCATCAGACGGATGTAGCTATGACTATGTGACGGTACTGAGCATGTGTAGTGCGCTATGTCAGGGACACTCTCCTGAGGGCCATATACATCTGTGTCATAGATACCTGTCTTGGTGCCATCAGACGGATGTAGCTATGACTATGTGATGGTACTGGGCATGTGTAGTGCGCTTTGTCAGGGACACTCTCCTGAGGGCCATGTACATCTGTGTCATAGATACTTGTCCTGGTGCCATCAGGCGGATGTAGCTATGACTGTGACGGTACTCGGCATGTGTAGTGCGCTATGTCAGGGACACTCTCCTGAGGGCCATATACATCTGTGTCATAGATACCTGACCTGGTGCCATCAGACGGATGTAGCTATGACTATGTGATGGTACTCGGCATGTGTAGTGCGCTATGTCAGGGACACTCTCCTGAGGGCCATGTACATCTGTGTCATAGAAACTTGTCCTGGTGCCATCAGGCGGATGTAGCTATGACTGTGACGGTACTCGGCATGTGTAGTGTGCTATGTCAGGGACACTCTCCTGAGGGCCATGTACATCTGTGCCAAAGATACCTGACCTGGTGCCATCAGACGGATGTAGCTATGACTATGTGATGGTACTGAGCATGTGTAGTGCGCTATGTCAGGGACACTCTCCTGAGGGCCATGTACATCTGTGCCAAAGATACCTGACCCTGTGCCATCAGACGGATGTAGCTATGACTATGTGATGGTACTGAGCATGTGTAGTGCGCAATGTCAGGAACACTCTCCTGAGGGCCATAAACATCTGTGTCATAGATACTTGACCTGGTTCCATCAGACGGATGTAGCTATGACTATGTGACGGTACTTGGCATGTGTAGTGCGCTATGTCAGGGACACTCTCCTGAGGGCCATGTACATCTGTGCCATAGATACCTAACCTGGTGCCCTCAGACGGATGTAGCTATGACTATGTGATGGTACTCGGCATGTGTAGTGCGCTATGTCAGGGACACTCTCCTGAGGGCCTTGTACATCTGTGTCATAGATACTGACCTGGTGCCATCAGACGAATGTAGCTATGACTATGTGATGGTAGTCGGCATGTGTAGTTCGCTATGTCAGGGACACTTTCCTGAGGGCCATGTACATCTGTGCCAAAGATACCTGACCTGGTGCCATCAGACAGATGTAGCTATGACTATGTGATGGTACTGAGCATGTGTAGTGCGCTATGTCAGGAACACTCTCCTGAGGGCCATAAACATCTGTGTCATAGATACTTGACCTGGTTCCATCAGACGGATGTAGCTATGACTATGTGACGGTACTCGGCATGTGTAGGACGCTATGTCAGGGACACTCTCCTGAGGGCCATATACATCTGTGTCATAGATACCTGACCTGGTGCCATCAAACGGATGTAGCTATGACTATGGGACGGTACTTGGCATGTGTAGTGCGCTATGTCAGGGACACTCTCCTGAGGGCCATATACATCTGTGTCATAGATACTTGACCTGCTGCCATCAGACGGATGTAGCTATGACTATGTGACGGTACTCGGCATGTGTAGTGTGCTATGTCAGGAACACTCTCCTGAGGGCCATGTACATCCGTGCCATAGATACCTGACCTGGTGCCATCAGCGGATGTAGCTATGACTATGTGACGGTACTGAGCATGTGTAGTGCGCTATGTCAGGGACACTCTCCTGAGGGCCATGTACATCTGTGCCATAGATACCTGACCTGGTGCCATCAGACGGATGTAGCTATGACTATGTGACGGTACTTGGCATGTGTAGAGTGCTATGTCAGGAACACTCTCCTGAGGGCCATGTACATCTGTGCCATTGATACTTGTCCTGGTGTCATCAGACGGATGTAGCTATGACTATGTGACGGTACTCGGCATGTGTAGTGCGCTATGTCAGGGACACTCTCCTGAGGGCCATGTACATCTGTGCCATAGATACCTGTCCTGGTGCCATCAGACAGATGTAGCTACTGTATGACTGTGACGGTACTGAGCATGTGTAGGACGCTATGTCAGGGACACTCTCCTGAGGGCCATGTACATCTGTGTCATAGATACTTGTCCTGGTGCCATCAGACGGATGTAGCTATGACTATGTGACGGTACTCGGCATGTGTAGTGCGCTATGTCAGGGACACTCTCCTGAGGGCCATGTACATCTGTGTCATAGATACTTGTCCTGGTGCCATCAGACGGATGTAGCTATGACTATGTGATGGTACTCGGCATGTGTAGGACGCTATGTCAGGGACACTCTCCTGAGGGCCATATACATCTGTGTCATAGATACCTGACCTGGTGCCATCAAACGGATGTAGCTATGACTATGGGACGGTACTCGGCATGTGTAGTGCGCTATGTCAGGGACACTCTCCTGAGGGCCCTATACATCTGTGTCATAGATACTTGACCTGCTGCCATCAGACGGATGTAGCTATGACTATGTGACGGTACTCGGCATATGTAGTGTGCTATGTCACTAACACTCTCCTGAGGGCCATGTACATCTGTGCCATAGATACCTGACCTGGTGCCATCAGACGGATGTAGCTATGACTATGTAACGGTACTGAGCATGTGTAGTGCGCTATGTCAGGGACACTCTCCTGAGGGCCATGTACATCTGTGCCATAGATACCTGACCTGGTGCCATCAGACAGATGTAGCTATGACTATGTGACGGTACTTGGCATGTGTAGAGTGCTATGTCAGGAACACTCTCCTGAGGGCCATGTACATCTGTGCCATTGATACTTGTCCTGGTGTCATCAGACGGATGTAGCTATGACTATGTGACGGTACTCGGCATGTGTAGTGCGCTATGTCAGGGACACTCTCCTGAGGGCCATGTACATCTGTGCCATAGATACCTGTCCTGGTGCCATCAGACAGATGTAGCTACTGTATGACTGTGACGGTACTGAGCATGTGTAGGACGCTATGTCAGGGACACTCTCCTGAGGGCCATGTACATCTGTGTCATAGATACTTGTCCTGGTGCCATCAGACGGATGTAGCTATGACTATGTGACGGTACTCGGCATGTGTAGTGCGCTATGTCAGGGACACTCTCCTGAGGGCCATGTACATCTGTGTCATAGATACTTGTCCTGGTGCCATCAGACGGATGTAGCTATGACTATGTGACGGTACTCGGCATGTGTAGGACGCTATGTCAGGGACACTCTCCTGAGGGCCACATACATCTGTGTCATAGATACTTTTCCTGGTGCCATCAGACGGATGTAGCTATGACTATGTGACGGTACTGAGCATGTGTAGTGCGCTATGTCAGGGACACTCTCCTGAGGGCCACATTCATCTGTGTCATAGATACTTATCCTGGTGCCATCAGACGGATGTAGCTATGACTATGTGACGGTACTGAGCATGTGTAGTGCGCTATGTCAGGGACACTCTCCTGAGGGCCATATACATCTGTGTCATAGATACCTGTCTTGGTGCCATCAGACGGATGTAGCTATGACTATGTGATGGTACTGGGCATGTGTAGTGCGCTATGTCAGGGACACTCTCCTGAGGGCCATGTACATCTGTGTCATAGATACTTGTCCTGGTGCCATCAGGCGGATGTAGCTATGACTGTGACGGTACTCGGCATGTGTAGTGCGCTATGTCAGGGACACTCTCCTGAGGGCCATATACATCTGTGTCATAGATACCTGACCTGGTGCCATCAGACGGATGTAGCTATGACTATGTGATGGTACTCGGCATGTGTAGTGCGCTATGTCAGGGACACTCTCCTGAGGGCCATGTACATCTGTGTCATAGATACTTGTCCTGGTGCCATCAGGCGGATGTAGCTATGACTGTGACGGTACTCGGCATGTGTAGTGTGCTATGTCAGGGACACTCTCCTGAGGGCCATGTACATCTGTGCCAAAGATACCTGACCTGGTGCCATCAGACGGATGTAGCTATGACTATGTGATGGTACTGAGCATGTGTAGTGCGCTATGTCAGGAACACTCTCCTGAGGGCCATAAACATCTGTGTCATAGATACTTGACCTGGTTCCATCAGACGGATGTAGCTATGACTATGTGACGGTACTTGGCATGTGTAGTGCGCTATGTCAGGGACACTCTCCTGAGGGCCATGTACATCTGTGCCATAGATACCTAACCTGGTGCCCTCAGACGGATGTACCTATGACTATGTGATGGAACTCGGCATGTGTAGTGCGCTATGTCAGGGACACTCTCCTGAGGGCCATGTACATCTGTGCCAAAGATACCTGACCTGGTGCCATCAGACGGATGTAGCTATGACTATGTGATGGTACTGAGCATGTGTAGTGCGCTATGTCAGGGACACTCTCCTGAGGGCCTTGTACATCTGTGTCATAGATACTGACCTGGTGCCATCAGACGAATGTAGCTATGACTATGTGATGGTAGTCGGCATGTGTAGTTCGCTATGTCAGGGACACTCTCCTGAGGGCCATGTACATCTGTGCCAAAGATACCTGACCTGGTGCCATCAGACAGATGTAGCTATGACTATGTGATGGTACTGAGCATGTGTAGTGCGCTATGTCAGGAACACTCTCCTGAGGGCCATAAACATCTGTGTCATAGATACTTGACCTGGTTCCATCAGACGGATGTAGCTATGACTATGTGACGGTACTCGGCATGTGTAGGACGCTATGTCAGGGACACTCTCCTGAGGGCCATATACATCTGTGTCATAGATACCTGACCTGGTGCCATCAAACGGATGTAGCTATGACTATGGGACGGTACTCGGCATGTGTAGTGCGCTATGTCAGGAACACTCTCCTGAGGGCCATGTACATCTGTGCCATAGATACCTGACCTGGTGCCATCAGACGGATGTAGCTATGACTATGTGACGGTACTGAGCATGTGTAGTGCGCTATGTCAGGGACACTCTCCTGAGGGCCATGTACATCTGTGCCATAGATACCTGACCTGGTGCCATCAGACGGATGTAGCTATGACTATGTGACGGTACTTGGCATGTGTAGAGTGCTATGTCAGGAACACTCTCCTGAGGGCCATGTACATCTGTGCCATTGATACTTGTCCTGGTGTCATCAGACGGATGTAGCTATGACTATGTGACGGTACTCGGCATGTGTAGTGCGCTATGTCAGGGACACTCTCCTGAGGGCCATGTACATCTGTGCCATAGATACTTGTCCTGGTGCCATCAGACAGATGTAGCTACTGTATGACTGTGACGGTACTGAGCATGTGTAGGACGCTATGTCAGGGACACTCTCCTGAGGGCCATGTACATCTGTGTCATAGATACTTGTCCTGGTGCCATCAGACGGATGTAGCTATGACTATGTG
Source organism: Pseudophryne corroboree (assembly GCF_028390025.1). Classification (NCBI taxonomy): domain Eukaryota; kingdom Metazoa; phylum Chordata; class Amphibia; order Anura; family Myobatrachidae; genus Pseudophryne; species Pseudophryne corroboree. The sequence goes on from NC_086446.1 coordinate 770,178,195, forward strand.
ACGGTACTCGGCATGTGTAGTGCGCTATGTCAGGGACACTCTCCTGAGGGCCATGTACATCTGTGTCATAGATACTTGTCCTGGTGCCATCAGACGGATGTAGCTATGACTATGTGACGGTACTCGGCATGTGTAGGACGCTATGTCAGGGACACTCTCCTGAGGGCCACATACATCTGTGTCATAGATACTTGTCCTGGTGCCATCAGACGGATGTAGCTATGACTATGTGACGGTACTGAGCATGTGTAGTGCGCTATGTCAGGGACACTCTCCTGAGGGCCACATTCATCTGTGTCATAGATACTTGTCCTGGTGCCATCAGACGGATGTAGCTATGATTATGTGACGGTACTGAGCATGTGTAGTGCGCTATGTCAGGGACACTCTCCTGAGGGCCATATACATCTGTGTCATAGATACCTGTCTTGTTGCCATCAGACGGATGTAGCTATGACTATGTGATGGTACTGGGCATGTGTAGTGCGCTATGTCAGGGACACTCTCCTGAGGGCCATGTACATCTGTGTCATAGATACTTGTCCTGGTGCCATCAGGCGGATGTAGCTATGACTGTGACGGTACTCGGCATGTGTAGTGCGCTATGTCAGGGACACTCTCCTGAGGGCCATATACATCTGTGTCATAGATACCTGACCTGGTGCCATCAGACGGATGTAGCTATGACTATGTGATGGTACTCGGCATGTGTAGTGCGCTATGTCAGGGACACTCTCCTGAGGGCCATGTACATCTGTGTCATAGATACTTGTCCTGGTGCCATCAGGCGGATGTAGCTATGACTTTGACGGTACTCGGCATGTGTAGTGTGCTATGTCAGGGACACTCTCCTGAGGGCCATGTACATCTGTGCCAAAGATACCTGACCTGGTGCCATCAGACGGATGTAGCTATGACTATGTGATGGTACTGAGCATGTGTAGTGCGCTATGTCAGGGACACTCTCCTGAGGGCCATGTACATCTGTGCCAAAGATACCTGACCCTGTGCCATCAGACGGATGTAGCTATGACTATGTGATGGTACTGAGCATGTGTAGTGCGCTATGTCAGGAACACTCTCCTGAGGGCCATAAACATCTGTGTCATAGATACTTGACCTGGTTCCATCAGACGGATGTAGCTATGACTATGTGACGGTACTTGGCATGTGTAGTGCGCTATGTCAGGGACACTCTCCTGAGGGCCATGTACATCTGTGCCATAGATACCTAACCTGGTGCCCTCAGACGGATGTAGCTATGACTATGTGATGGTACTCGGCATGTGTAGTGCGCTATGTCAGGGACACTCTCCTGAGGGCCATGTACATCTGTGCCAAAGATACCTGACCTGGTGCCATCAGACGGATGTAGCTATGACTATGTGATGGTACTGAGCATGTGTAGTGCGCTATGTCAGGGACACTCTCCTGAGGGCCTTGTACATCTGTGTCATAGATACTGACCTGGTGCCATCAGACGAATGTAGCTATGACTATGTGATGGTAGTCGGCATGTGTAGTTCGCTATGTCAGGGACACTCTCCTGAGGGCCATGTACATCTGTGCCAAAGATACCTGACCTGGTGCCATCAGACAGATGTAGCTATGACTATGTGATGGTACTGAGCATGTGTAGTGCGCTATGTCAGGAACACTCTCCTGAGGGCCATAAACATCTGTGTCATAGATACTTGACCTGGTTCCATCAGACGGATGTAGCTATGACTTTGCGACGGTACTCGGCATGTGTAGGACGCTATGTCAGGGACACTCTCCTGAGGGCCATATACATCTGTGTCATAGATACCTGACCTGGTGCCATCAAACGGATGTAGCTATGACTATGGGACGGTACTCGGCATGTGTAGTGCGCTATGTCAGGGACACTCTCCTGAGGGCCATATACATCTGTGTCATAGATACTTGACCTGCTGCCATCAGACGGATGTAGCTATGACTATGTGACGGTACTCGGCATATGTAGTGTGCTATGTCAGGAACACTCTCCTGAGGGCCATGTACATCTGTGCCATAGATACCTGACCTGGTGCCATCAGACGGATGTAGCTATGACTATGTGACGGTACTGAGCATGTGTAGTGCGCTATGTCAGGGACACTCTCCTGAGGGCCATGTACATCTGTGCCATAGATACCTGACCTGGTGCCATCAGACGGATGTAGCTATGACTATGTGACGGTACTTGGCATGTGTAGAGTGCTATGTCAGGAACACTCTCCTGAGGGCCATGTACATCTGTGCCATTGATACTTGTCCTGGTGTCATCAGACGGATGTAGCTATGACTATGTGATGGTACTCGGCATGTGTAGTGCGCTATGTCAGGGACACTCTCCTGAGGGCCATGTACATCTGTGCCATAGATACCTGTCCTGGTGCCATCAGACAGATGTAGCTACTGTATGACTGTGACGGTACTGAGCATGTGTAGGACGCTATGTCAGGGACACTCTCCTGAGGGCCATGTACATCTGTGTCATAGTTACTTGTCCTGGTGCCATCAGACGGATTTAGCTATGACAATGTGACGGCACTCGGCATGTGTAGTGCGCTATGTCAGGGACACTCTCCTGAGGGCCATGTACATCTGTGTCATAGATACTTGTCCTGGTGCCATCAGACGGATGTAGCTATGACTATGTGACGGTACCCGGCATGTGTAGGACGCTATGTCAGGGACACTCTCCTGAGGGCCACATACATCTGTGTCATAGATACTTGTCCTGGTGCCATCAGACGGATGTAGCTATGACTATGTGACGGTACTGAGCATGTGTAGTGCGCTATGTCAGGGACACTCTCCTGAGGGCCACATTCATCTGTGTCATAGATACTTGTCCTGGTGCCATCAGACGGATGTAGCTATGATTATGTGACGGTACTGAGCATGTGTAGTGCGCTATGTCAGTGACACTCTCCTGAGGGCCATATACATCTGTGTCACAGATACCTGTCTTGGTGCCATCAGACGGATGTAGCTATGACTATGTGATGGTACTGGGCATGTGTAGTGCGCTATGTCAGGGACACTCTCCTGAGGGCCATGTACATCTGTGTCATAGATACTTGTCCTGGTGCCATCAGGCGGATGTAGCTATGACTGTGACGGTACTCGGCATGTGTAGTGCGCTATGTCAGGGACACTCTCCTGAGGGCCATATACATCTGTGTCATAGATACCTGACCTGGTGCCATCAGACGGAAGTAGCTATGACTATGTGATGGTACTCGGCATGTGTAGTGCGCTATGTCAGGGACACTCTCCTGAGGGCCATGTACATCTGTGTCATAGATACTTGTCCTGGTGCCATCAGGCGGATGTAGCTATGACTGTGACGGTACTCGGCATGTGTAGTGTGCTATGTCAGGGACACTCTCCTGAGGGCCATGTACATCTGTGCCATAGATACCTGACCTGGTGCCATCAGACAGATGTAGCTATGACTATGTGATGGTACTCAGCATGTGTAGTGCGCTATGTCAGGGACACTCTCCTGAGGGCCATATACATCTGTGCCATACATACCTGTCATGGTGCCATCTGACAAATCTAGCTACTTTATGACTATGATGGTACTGAGCATGTGTACGACGCTATGTCAGGGACAATCTCCTGAGGGCCATATACATCTGTGTCATAGATACTTGACCTGGTGCCATCAGACGGATGTAGCTATGACTGTGACGGTACTTGGCATGTGTAGTGCGCTATGTCAGGGACACTCTCCTGAGGGCCATGTACATCTGTGCCATAGATACCTGACCTGGTGCCATCAGACGGATGTAGCTATGACTATGTGACGGTACTGGGCATGTGTAGTGCGCTATGTCAGGGACACTCTCCTGAGGGCCACATACATCTGTGTCATAGATACTTGTCCTGGTGCCATCAGACGGATGTAGCTATGACTATATGACGGTACTGGGCACGTAGTGAGCTATGTCAGGGACACTCCCCTGAGGGTCATGTACATCTTTGCCATAGATACCTGACCTGGTGCCTTCAGACGGATGTAGCTATGACTATGTGATGATACTGAGCATGTGTAGGACGCTATGTCAGGGACACTCTCCTGAGGGCCATATACATCTGTGTCATAGATACTTGACCTGGTGCCATCAGACGGATGTAGCTATGACTATGTGACGGTACAGGGCATGTAGTGAGCTATGTCAGGGACACTCTCCTGAGGGTCATGTACATCTGTGCCATAGATACCTGACCTGGTGCCATCAGGCGGATGTAGCTATGACTATTTGATGATACTGAGCATGTGTAGTGCGCTATGTCAGGGACACTCTACTGAGGGCCATGTACATCTGTGCCATAGATACCTGACCTGGTGCCATCAGACGGATGTAGCTATGACTATGTGATGGTACTGAGCATGTGTAGTGCGCTATGTCAGGAACACTCTCCTGAGGGCCATAAACATCTGTGTCATAGATACTTGACCTGGTTCCATCAGACGGATGTAGCTATGACTATGTGACGGTACTCGTACATGTGTAGGACGCTATGTCAGGGACACTCTTCTGAGGTCCATATACATCTGTGTCATAGATACCTGACCTGGTGCCATCAGATGGATGTAGCTATGACTGTGACGGTACTTGGCATGTGTAGTGCGCTATGTCAGGGACACTCTCCTGAGGGCCATGTACATCTGTGCCATAGATACCTGACCTGGTGCCCTCAGACGGATGTAGCTATGACTATGTGACGGTACTGAGCATGTGTACTGCGCTATGTCAGGGACACTCTCCTGAGGGCCATGTACATCTGTGTCATAGATACTTGACCTGGTGCCATCAGACAGATGTAGCTATGACTATGTGACGGTACTCGGCATGTGTAGTGCGCTATGTCAGGGACACTCTCCTGAGGGCCATATACATCTGTGCCATAGATACCTGTCCTGGTGCCATCAGACAGATGTAGCTACTGTATGACTGTGACGGTACAGAGCATGTGTAGGACGCTATGTCAGGGACAATCTCCTGAGGGCCATATACATCTGTGTCATAGATACTTGACCTGGTGCCATCAGACGGATGTAGCTATGACTGTGACGGTACTTGGCATGTGTAGTGCGCTATGTCAGGGACACTCTCCTGAGGGCCATGTACATCTGTGCCATAGATACCTAACCTGGTGCCCTCAGACGGATGTAGCTATGACTATGTGATGGTACTCGGCATGTGTAGTGCGCTATGTCAGGGACACTCTCCTGAGGGCCATGTACATCTGTGCCAAAGATACCTGACCTGGTGCCATCAGACGGATGTAGCTATGACTATGTGATGGTACTGAGCATGTGTAGTGCGCTATGTCAGGGACACTCTCCTGAGGGCCTTGTACATCTGTGTCATAGATACTGACCTGGTGCCATCAGACGAATGTAGCTATGACTATGTGATGGTAGTCGGCATGTGTAGTTCGCTATGTCAGGGACACTCTCCTGAGGGCCATGTACATCTGTGCCAAAGATACCTGACCTGGTGCCATCAGACAGATGTAGCTATGACTATGTGATGGTACTGAGCATGTGTAGTGCGCTATGTCAGGAACACTCTCCTGAGGGCCATAAACATCTGTGTCATAGATACTTGACCTGGTTCCATCAGACGGATGTAGCTTTGACTTTGTGACGGTACTCGGCATGTGTAGGACGCTATGTCAGGGACACTCTCCTGAGGGCCATATACATCTGTGTCATAGATACCTGACCTGGTGCCATCAAACGGATGTAGCTATGACTATGGGACGGTACTCGGCATGTGTAGTGCGCTATGTCAGGGACACTCTCCTGAGGGCCATATACATCTGTGTCATAGATACTTGACCTGCTGCCATCAGACGGATGTAGCTATGACTATGTGACGGTACTCGGCATATGTAGTGTGCTATGTCAGGAACACTCTCCTGAGGGCCATGTACATCTGTGCCATAGATACCTGACCTGGTGCCATCAGACGGATGTAGCTATGACTATGTGACGGTACTGAGCATGTGTAGTGCGCTATGTCAGGGACACTCTCCTGAGGGCCATGTACATCTGTGCCATAGATACCTGACCTGGTGCCATCAGACGGATGTAGCTATGACTATGTGACGGTACTTGGCATGTGTAGAGTGCTATGTCAGGAACACTCTCCTGAGGGCCATGTACATCTGTGCCATTGATACTTGTCCTGGTGTCATCAGACGGATGTAGCTATGACTATGTGATGGTACTCGGCATGTGTAGTGCGCTATGTCAGGGACACTCTCCTGAGGGCCATGTACATCTGTGCCATAGATACCTGTCCTGGTGCCATCAGACAGATGTAGCTACTGTATGACTGTGACGGTACTGAGAATGTGTAGGACGCTATGTCAGGGACACTCTCCTGAGGGCCATGTACATCTGTGTCATAGTTACTTGTCCTGGTGCCATCAGACGGATTTAGCTATGACAATGTGACGGTACTCGGCATGTGTAGTGCGCTATGTCAGGGACACTCTCCTGAGGGCCATGTACATCTGTGTCATAGATACTTGTCCTGGTGCCATCAGACGGATGTAGCTATGACTATGTGACGGTACTCGGCATGTGTAGGACGCTATGTCAGGGACACTCTCCTGAGGGCCACATACATCTGTGTCATAGATACTTGTCCTGGTGCCATCAGACGGATGTAGCTATGACTATGTGACGGTACTGAGCATGTGTAGTGCGCTATGTCAGGGACACTCTCCTGAGGGCCACATTCATCTGTGTCATAGATACTTGTCCTGGTGCCATCAGACGGATGTAGCTATGATTATGTGACGGTACTGAGCATGTGTAGTGCGCTATGTCAGTGACACTCTCCTGAGGGCCATATACATCTGTGTCATAGATACCTGTCTTGGTGCCATCAGACGGATGTAGCTATGACTATGTGATGGTACTGGGCATGTGTAGTGCGCTATGTCAGGGACACTCTCCTGAGGGCCATGTACATCTGTGTCATAGATACTTGTCCTGGTGCCATCAGGCGGATGTAGCTATGACTGTGACGGTACTCGGCATGTGTAGTGCGCTATGTCAGGGACACTCTCCTGAGGGCCATATACATCTGTGTCATAGATACCTGACCTGGTGCCATCAGACGGAAGTAGCTATGACTATGTGATGGTACTCGGCATGTGTAGTGCGCTATGTCAGGGACACTCTCCTGAGGGCCATGTACATCTGTGTCATAGATACTTGTCCTGGTGCCATCAGGCGGATGTAGCTATGACTGTGACGGTACTCGGCATGTGTAGTGTGCTATGTCAGGGACACTCTCCTGAGGGCAATGTACATCTGTGCCATAGATACCTGACCTGGTGCCATCAGACAGATGTAGCTATGACTATGTGATGGTACTCGGCATGTGTAGTGCGCTATGTCAGGGACACTCTCCTGAGGGCCATATACATCTGTGCCATACATACCTGTCATGGTGCCATCTGACAAATCTAGCTACTTTATGACTGTGATGGTACTGAGCATGTGTACGACGCTATGTCAGGGACAATCTCCTGAGGGCCATATACATCTGTGTCATAGATACTTGACCTGGTGCCATCAGACGGATGTAGCTATGACTGTGACGGTACTTGGCATGTGTAGTGCGCTATGTCAGGGACACTCTCCTGAGGGCCATGTACATCTGTGCCATAAATACCTGACCTGGTGCCATCAGACGGATGTAGCTATGACTATGTGACGGTACTGGGCATGTGTAGTGCGCTATGTCAGGGACACTCTCCTGAGGGCCACATACATCTGTGTCATAGATACTTGTCCTGGTGCCATCAGACGGATGTAGCTATGACTATATGACGGTACTGGGCACGTAGTGAGCTATGTCAGGGACACTCCCCTGAGGGTCATGTACATCTTTGCCATAGATACCTGACCTGGTGCCTTCAGACGGATGTAGCTATGACTATGTGATGATACTGAGCATGTGTAGGACGCTATGTCAGGGACACTCTCCTGAGGGCCATATACATCTGTGTCATAGATACTTGACCTGGTGCCATCAGACGTATGTAGCTATGACTATGTGACGGTACAGGGCATGTAGTGAGCTATGTCAGGGACACTCTCCTGAGGGTCATGTACATCTGTGCCATAGATACCTGACCTGGTGCCATCAGGCGGATGTAGCTATGACTATTTGATGATACTGAGCATGTGTAGTGCGCTATGTCAGGGACACTCTACTGAGGGCCATGTACATCTGTGCCATAGATACCTGACCTGGTGCCATCAGACGGATGTAGCTATGACTATGTGATGGTACTGAGCATGTGTAGTGCGCTATGTCAGGAACACTCTCCTGAGGGCCATAAACATCTGTGTCATAGATACTTGACCTGGTTCCATCAGACGGATGTAGCTATGACTATGTGACGGTACTCGTACATGTGTAGGACGCTATGTCAGGGACACTCTCCTGAGGTCCATATACATCTGTGTCATAGATACCTGACCTGGTGCCATCAGATGGATGTAGCTATGACTGTGACGGTACTTGGCATGTGTAGTGCGCTATGTCAGGGACACTCTCCTGAGGGCCATGTACATCTGTGCCATAGATACCTGACCTGGTGCCCTCAGACGGATGTAGCTATGACTATGTGACGGTACTGAGCATGTGTACTGCGCTATGTCAGGGACACTCTCCTGAGGGCCATGTACATCTGTGTCATAGATACTTGACCTGGTGCCATCAGACAGATGTAGCTATGACTATGTGACGGTACTCGGCATGTGTAGTGCGCTATGTCAGGGACACTCTCCTGAGGGCCATATACATCTGTGCCATAGATACCTGTCCTGGTGCCATCAGACAGATGTAGCTACTGTATGACTGTGACGGTACTGAGCATGTGTAGGACGCTATGTCAGGGACAATCTCCTGAGGGCCATATACATCTGTGTCATAGATACTTGACCTGGTGCCATCAGACGGATGTAGCTATGACTGTGACGGTACTTGGCATGTGTAGTGCGCTATGTCAGGGACACTCTCCTGAGGGCCACGTACATCTGTGTCATAGATACTTGTCCTGGTGTCATCAGACGGATGTAGCTATGACTATGTGACGGTACTGAGCATGTGTAGTGCGCTATGTCAGGGACACTCTCCTGAGGGCCATATACATCTGTGTCATAGATACCTGTCCTGGTGCCATCAGGCGGATGTAGCTATGACTGTGACGGTACTCGGCATGTGTAGTGCGCTATGTCAGGGACACTCTCCTGAGGGCCATATACATCTGTGTCATAGATACCTGACCTGGTGTCATCAGATGGATGTAGCTATGACTATGTGATGGTACTCGGCATGTGTAGTGCGCTATGTCAGGGACACTCTCCTGAGGGCCATATACATCTGTGCCAAAGATACCTGACCTGGTGCCATCAGACGGATGTAGCTATGACTATGTGACGGTACTGGGCATGTGTAGTGCGCTATGTCAGGGACACTCTCCTGAGGGCCATATACATCTGTGTCATAGATACTTGACCTGGTTACATCAGACGGATGTAGCTATGACTATGTGACGGTACTCGGCATGTGTAGGACGCTATGTCAGGGACACTCTCCTGAGGGCCATATACATCTGTGTCATAGATACCTGACCTGGTGCCATCAGATGGATGTAGCTATGACTGTGACGGTACATGGCATGTGTAGTACGCTACGTCATGGACACTCTCCTGAGGGCCATGTACATCTGTGTCATAGATACTTGACCTGTTGCCATCAGACAGATGTAGCTATGACTATGTGACGGTACTCGGCATGTGTAGTGCGCTATGTCAGGGACACTCTCCTGAGGGCCATATACATCTGTGCCATAGATACCTGTCCTGGTGCCATCAGACAGATGTAGCTACTGTATGACTGTGATGGTACTGAGCATGTGTACGACGCTATGTCAGGGACAATCTCCTGAGGGCCATATACATCTGTGTCATAGAAACTTGACCTGGTGCCATCAGACGGATGTAGCTATGACTGTGACGGTACTTGGCATGTGTAGTGCGCTATGTCAGGGACACTCTCCTGAGGGCCATGTACATCTGTGTCATAGATACCTGACCTGGTGTCATCAGATGGATGTAGCTATGACTATGTGATGGTACTCGGCATGTGTAGTGCGCTATGTCAGGGACACTCTCCTGAGGGCCATATACATCTGTGCCAAAGATACCTGACCTGGTGCCATCAGACGGATGTAGCTATGACTATGTGACGGTACTGGGCATGTGTAGTGCGCTATGTCAGGGACACTCTCCTGAGGGCCATATACATCTGTGTCATAGATACTTGACCTGGTTACATCAGACGGATGTAGCTATGACTATGTGACGGTACTCGTCATGTGTAGGACGCTATGTCAGGGACACTCTCCTGAGGGCCATATACATCTGTGTCATAGATACCTGACCTGGTGCCATCAGATGGATGTAGCTATGACTGTGACGGTACATGGCATGTGTAGTACGCTACGTCATGGACACTCTCCTGAGGGCCATGTACATCTGTGTCATAGATACTTGACCTGGTGCCATCAGACAGATGTAGCTATGACTATGTGACGGTACTCGGCATGTGTAGTGCGCTATGTCAGGGACACTCTCCTGAGGGCCATATACATCTGTGCCATAGATACCTGTCCTGGTGCCATCAGACAGATGTAGCTACTGTATGACTGTGATGGTACTGAGCATGTGTACGACGCTATGTCAGGGACAATCTCCTGAGGGCCATATACATCTGTGTCATAGAAACTTGACCTGGTGCCATCAGACGGATGTAGCTATGACTGTGACGGTACTTGGCATGTGTAGTGCGCTATGTCAGGGACACTCTCCTGAGGGCCATGTACATCTGTGCCATAGATACATGACCTGGTGCCATCAGACGGATGTAGCTATGACTATGTGACGGTACTGGGCATGTGTAGTGCGCTATGTCAGGGACACTCTCCTGAGGGCCACATACATCTGTGTCATAGATACTTGTCCTGGTGCCATCAGACGGATGTAGCTATGACTATATGACGGTACTGGGCACGTAGTGAGCTATGTCAGGGACACTCTCCTGAGGGTCATGTACATCTGTGCCATAGATACCTGACCTGGTGCCATCAGACGGATGTAGCTGTGACTATGTGATGGTACTGAGCATGTGGAGGACGCTATGTCAGGGACACTCTCCTGAGGGCCATATACATCTGTGTCATAGATACTTGACCTGGTGCCATCAGACGGATGTAGCTATGACTATGTGACGGTACTGGGCATGTAGTGAGCTATGTCAGGGACACTCTCCTGAGGGTCATGTACATCTGTGCCATAGATACCTGACCTGGTGCCATCAGGCGGATGTAGCTATGACTATGTGACGGTACTGAGCATGTGTAGTGCGCTATGTCAGGGACACTCTACTGAGGGCCATGTACATCTGTGCCATAGATACCTGACCTGGTGCCATCAGGTGGATGTAGCTATGACTATGTGACGGTACTGAGCATGTGTAGGACGCTATGTCAGGAACACTCTCCTGAGGACCATGTACATCTGTGTCATAGATACCTGACCTGGTGCCATCAGACGGATGTAGCTATGACTATGTGACAGTACTCAGCATGTGTAGTGCGCTATGTCAGGGACACTCTCCTGAGGGCCATGTACATCTGTGCCATGGATACCTGTCTTGGTGCCATTATTATTATTATTATTATTATTACATTTTATTTATAAGGCACCACAAGTGTTTTGCAGCGCCGTACAAAGGACAGTACAGGGAGACAAAACTTAGCATTACAGTAAATAAATAACAAAAATAGAGTACAGGTAACAGAGAGCACCACAATTCTCAAAGCATAATACAGCCAAGCTGTAAGTAGCGAGGGAGTCATTATTGTACTAATTTGGGGCTGGCGGCCATAGATGGAGATGAGCCTTTACCAGCAGGAGAAAAAGCGGGTAAAGATGTCCGCTGAGTAAGGGAGAGCTGCGAGTGAAATTTGTCGAGAAAAGGGCTTAGACAACAAGAGGAAAGAGGGCCCTGCTCTGAAGAGCTAACAATCTAGTGGGGAGGGGCGACAGACAGATGACATGAGGTGCAAGCGAGCGGGAGGAAGCCTGATGGCAGTATGCAAGCAAAGCAGAGATGTTCAAGGCATGAGGCAGGGGGATGGAGCAGCAGCCTCAGGACTAGGTTATGCATCGGAAGGGTACGCTTTGATGAATAGGTGGGTTTTCAGTGCCCGTTTGAAGCTTTGCAAGGTCAGGGGAGAGTCTAATGGAGCAGGGGAGCGCGTTCCACTGAAGGGGTGCAGCATGGAGAAAATCTTGAACTCGAGCATGGAAAGCAGTGACTAGGGCGTTGGAGAGGCGACGGTCATCGGCCGACAGTAGTGGGCGGGAGGGAGTATGAAGGGAGAGGAGGTTGGAGATGTAGGGAGCAGTGAAATTAGAGATGGCCTTGTATGTGAGGGTGAGGAGTGTGAAGAGGATTCTGTAGGGGAAAGGGTGCCAGTGTAGATTTTGTTGAAGAGGAGTGGCAGTTGTGGAGCGGCGGGAGAGGAAGATAAGCCTAGCTGCGGAGTTGAGGACAGATTGGATGGGAGAAAGATGGGAGCAAGTGAGGCCAGTGAGGAGAACATTGCAGTAGTCGAGTCGTGAGATGACCAGTGAGTGGTTGATAAGTTTAGTTGCACTCTGGGAGAGAAATGGCCTGATGCGAGCAATGTTGCGTAGCTGGAACCGACAGGATTGCGCCAGGGTTTGGATGTGGGGTGAAAAGGAGAGGAAGGAGTCAAGAGTGACGCCCAGGCAGCGGAGTTGGGGAACGGGGGAGATGATTGTGTTGTCAACAGTGATAGAGATATTTGTGGGGGGTGTTGCTCTGGCTGGGGGAAAGATAATGAGTTCAGTTTTATGCATGTTGAGCTTCAGAGAGCGCTCAGACATCCAGGAGGAGAGGCAGAGAGGCAGCTGGAGACCTGAGAGAGGACAGAGGGGGACAAATCAGGAGATGAAAGGTAGAGTTGTGTTTCATCAGCATAGAGGTGGTATTGAAGGCCAAAGGTGTTAATAAGCGCACCCAGGGAGAACAGAAGGGGGCCTAGGACAGAACCCTGAGGGACACCAACAGGAAGGATGGAAGGGTGTGAGGTGGTTCCGGAGGCAGACACAGAGAAGGAGCGGTTAGTGATGTAAGAGGTAAAGCAGTCAAGGACGGTGCTAGAGAGGCCAACGTTTTGGAGTGTGCGGAGGAGGAGAGGATGATCCACGGTGTCAAAGGCAGCAGAGAGGTCCAGAAGGATGAGCAGAGAGAAGTGGCCCTTGGATTTGGCAGAAAGCAGGTCATTGGTGACTTTCACCAGGGCAGTCTCGGTGGAGTGGAGTGGGCAAAAGCCAGATTGTAGTGGATCAAGATGGAGTTGTCATAGAGGTAGGTCGTGAGATGGCTGTAGACCAGTCGTTCAAGTAGTTTGGAGGCGAATGGGAGAAGAGAGATGGGGCGATAGCTAGTGAGTGATGAAGGGTCGAGGTTTGTTTTTTTGAGAATAGGGGAGACCAGAGTATGTTTGAATGGTGAGGGAAAGATGCCAGTAGAGAGTGATAGGTTAAAGAGGTGAGCAAGGTGGGAGCAGGCGGGGGGGGGGGGGGGGTAGATTTGGGGGGGAGGGAGCGGAGAAGATGGGAGGGGTCCAAGGGGCAGGTTGAGGGGGGGAGGATAAGATGAGGGAGTGGACTTCCTTGTCTGAGGTGGGACGGAAGCAGGACAGGTTGGGATAGATGGAGGGGAGGGATGATGGGGGCAGGGGGCCAGCAGAGGGGTGACGGGAGGAGATGTCATTTTGGATATCCTCAATTTTTGGAGATGAAGAAGGAGGCAAAGTCAGTGGCAGTGAGGGAGGAGGAGAGGGGAGGAGGAAGGGGGGGGGGGCAAGGAGAGTGTTGAAAGTTTCAAAGAGATGGCGTGGACTGGAGGACTGAGTAGAGATGAGTGCTTGGAAAAAAGATTGCTTGGCGAGAGAAAGAGCAGAGCTGTAGGAGGAGAGAATAAACTTGAAATGGAGGAAGTCCGCCAGAGAGTGAGATCTCCTCCAGGAGCGTTCTGGGGAGCGTGAACATCTTTGTAGGAATCGTGTTAGTTTGGTGTGCCAGGGTTGGGGTTTGGAGCGTCGGAGGGGGACAGAGGAGAGCGGGGCCACAGAGTCGAGAGCAGCGCTATGGGAAGAGTTATAGAAGGAGGCTGGAGGCTCAGACGGATGTAGCTATGACTATGTGTCGGTGCTCGGTATTTGTAGTGCGCTATGTCAGGGACACTCTCCTGAGGGCCATGTACATCTGTGCCATAGATACCTGACCTGGTGCCATCAGACGATATAGCTATGTCTATTTGTCTGTACTGGGCATGTATAGTGCGCTATGTCAGGTACACTCTCCTGAGGGCCATGTACATCTGTGCCATAGATACTTGACCTGGTGCCATCAGACAGATGTAGCTACTGTATGAGTATGTGACGGTACTGGGCATGTGTAGTGCGCTATGTCAGGAACACTCTTCTGAGGGCCATGCACATCGGTGCCATAGATACCTGACCTGTAACCTTGGAGAGATAAGAGCGCCTTCACTCCTGCTGGAATGTGGCATCACATTTAGTGAATGTAGTCACGTCCTATTGAATACTGGAACTGGAAGTAATTTAAATTGCCCAGTCCTTGTCTACTCTAAAGTTAATTTACTGCAAAGCTCAAGAACTGTATATAATACCTGTGTCTACCTCCCTCTTATCCTCAATGTCCACTCTCTCTATTGTTATACTGCATACCAGGTGTGGGCCGACAAGAAGGAAATGGGACGATTCTGTGGTCCCATAAAGTCCAGGTCCCACCCAGGCCGTCGCCTCTTTGTCTCTCAAGGAAACCAAATGAAGATTGAACTTCAGTCAGATTTCTCTAATGAGGAAAATGGCACCACCATCCTGTACCCAGGCTTCCAGGCTTACTACCAGGCAGTGGGTAAGTACAGAACACCAGTAGGTCATTCTAAAAACTGCCTGGCAACATAATGAAAACTCAGCTGTATATTCAGCCCTCGTTTTTATGGTTGATTTTTTTTAATTCTTCCTGTAGATAAATTTATTGGTTTCCAATGTCCTTCTGTGACTTTTACTAAATATATTGTTTTACTGTAGCTCAGCAATGTCTTTCTGTGTTTTTCACCCAATATGTGTAAACTACAATTGCACTTCTGTGAAACATGCAAAGGCAACAAAACTAAGCAAACTGGTATAATAACCTGGCTGAAGAACACATAATTAAGGCAAAACATCTATAAAAGATGTTCCCTGTAAATGTTGCTTGAAGGCATGTACTAAACAATGTATTAAAGCAATCTGAAGGTGATAAAACCTTTCACCCAGACACCCACCTCCTATGTCCTCCTCTTCCCTCAGCTTTGTCCGTCTCTCTTCCCTATCCCCAATATTAGATTCCTTCTTGTCTCTCCCTCAGACAATGATGAGTGTTCCATCCAGAATGATAACAGCATTACCTGGACCCCACCATGCCAGCACACCTGTCATAACTATGTAGGAGGTTATTTCTGCTCCTGTCTCCCAGGGTACAAGCTACAGAGCGACCAGAAGTCCTGCAAAGGTAAGTTGTGGATTCTTCTCACACATCATCTTGTATCAGTGGTGGACAATGATGGGTAGTCAGGTGGTGACAAAGTGACTTCTCGCTCCTATTTCCAGTGGAATGTAGCGATGAGTTGTTTACAGAGGAGACCGGAGTCATCTCCAGCCCAGGATACCCCCAGCCCTACCCAGCTGACCTCAACTGCACGTACAGAATTCGCCTGGAGAAAGGTCTCCACATCTCACTCAGCTTCCACAAGACCTTTGAGATTGATGACCATCCGCGAGCTTTATGTCCTTATGATACACTGAAGGTGATGTTCTCGTAAAACTGCTTCATAGGACAAACTCACTGGCCTTTGCCCATGAGAAGAGAAATTGTAATAGTAGTACAGCGTAAAAGGGAATATTGGACGCTGTAAGAACGGATAAGCTAACAGAGGGAAGAGGTGTAGAGGGAGAACCGATGGGGACCAAGGACAGAATCTTGGGTGATACTAATGGGAAGAAGAGGGGAGATGGAGGTAGGTTAGGAGACAGAGAATGAGTGGCTGGGTAAGCAGGAGGTGATCTACAGTATGGGGGATATTCAATTGTTTGAAAAGTCAGTTGGGTGTCTGTTTTTTCCTATCTAATTGACAGGAAAAAAACAGACACCCAACCGACTTTTCAAACATTTGAATTCCCCCCTATGAGTGTGCTGTGTCACAGAAGCCAGTAGAATGGAGAATTTGTAGAAGGGGGACGTGGTCAGTGGAGTTGAATGCTCCCATGAGGTCAATGAGGATAAATACATTGAAGTGAATAAGCACTACCTACTGTACATGATATATAGATATTAGCAGCTCTCGGGGAGTTCAAGCACAGGGCTGAGTTCTTTAATACAGGTGTAAAAAATCTCATCTGACACATTCTTTATTATACACTTTTTTTTAATGAACACCGAGGTAGTGACGTCAGAATTCCTTGTTTATACAGTGCATATATTATTTATAGAAGTTTTACATATCTTAACATTACTTTAATTACATAACAAATTGTTGCTATATCTTTCTTCCATGTGTGCTGTCAGGTTTTTGCAGGTGGCTCACTGATAAATAGCTACTGTGGGCGCCGCTCGCCCGGGAAACATCAGCACGCAGAGTAACGAGGTGGACATAGTATTCCAAACTGACGAATCCGGAGACAGCAGAGGTTGGAAGCTGCACTACACATCAGAAGGTAAGGAGCTCCATCACGTGGGCGTGAGCGTCAGACGTAGCCCTCACTGTAATGAGTGGTGTCTATCAGTATACCTGAAGGTGAGGAGCTCCATCACGTGGGCGTGAGCGTCAGATGTAGCCCTCACTGTAATGAGTGGTGTCTATCAGTATACCTGAAGGTGAGGAGCTCCATCACGTGGGCGTGAGCGTCAGATGTAGCCCTCACTGTAATGAGTGGTGTCTATCAGTATACCTGAAGGTGAGGAGCTCCATCACGTGGGCGTGAGCGTCAGATGTAGCCCTCACTGTAATGAGTGGTGTCTATCAGTATACCTGAAGGTGAGGAGCTCCATCACGTGGGTGTGAGCGTCAGATGTAGCCCTCACTGTAATGAGTGGTGTCTATCAGTATACCTGAAGGTGAGGAGCTCCATCACGTGGGCGTGAGCGTCAGATGTAACCCTCACTGTAATGAGTGGTGTCTATCAGTATACCTGAAGGTGAGGAGCTCCATCACGTGGGTGTGAGCGTCAGATGTAGCCCTCACTGTAATGAGTGGTGTCTATCAGTATACCTGAAGGTGAGGAGCTCCATCACGTGGGTGTGAGCGTCAGATGTAGCCCTCACTGTAATGAGTGGTGTCTATCAGTATACCTGAAGGTGAGGAGCTCCATCACGTGGGCGTGAGCGTCAGATGTAGCCCTCACTGTAATGAGTGGTGTCTATCAGTATACCTGAAGGTGAGGAGCTCCATCACGTGGGCGTGAGCGTCAGATGTAGCCCTCACTGTAATGAGTGGTGTCTATCAGTATACCTGAAGGTGAGGAGCTCCATCACGTGGGCGTGAGCGTCAGATGTAGCCCTCACTGTAATGAGTGGTGTCTATCAGTATACCTGAAGGTGAGGAGCTCCATCACGTGGGTGTGAGCGTCAGATGTAGCCCTCACTGTAATGAGTGGTGTCTATCAGTATACCTGAAGGTGAGGAGCTCCATCACGTGGGCGTGAGCGTCAGATGTAGCCCTCACTGTAATGAGTGGTGTCTATCAGTATACCTGAAGGTGAGGAGCTCCATCACGTGGGTGTGAGCGTCAGATGTAGCCCTCACTGTAATAGGTGGTGTCTATCAGTATACCTGAAGGTGAGGAGCTCCATCACATGGGTGTGAGCGTCAGATGTAGCCCTCACTGTAATGAGTGGTGTCTATCAGTATACCTGAAGGTGAGGAGCTCCATCACGTGGGTGTGAGCGTCAGATGTAGCCCTCACTGTAATGAGTGGTGTCTATCAGTATACCTGAAGGTGAGGAGCTCCATCACGTGGGTGTGAGCGTCAGATGTAGCCCTCACTGTAATGGCCCGTGTCTGTCAGTATGTCTGGGTCACTCTCTCCTGAGTGTAACATAATGTATAATTAGTAGAGACTGGGGTACGGGGTTGGGTTAGTGGATCCATGTAACTTTGCCCGTCTCATTCCTGCTTCCCAGCTGTGAAGTGCCCAGACCCTGTCGCCCTGGATGAATTCTCCATTATAAGTCCAAAGCTGAATGCATACAGAATGCGAGATTACATTGTAGTGTCCTGCCGGACAGGGTATAGACTGATGGAGGTAAGTGTGACCAGACATGACATATATAAACCGCCAGGAGGGCTCATTTACTAACATTGCATCCAGGAACTTACAGAAAACCACTGCAACCAATCGGACATGTACTTTCATTGTCTGACTTGCACGAGAATGTGGAAGAGAATTGTAGATTTGTAGCTGTCGTTCAATGTAAATTTTGCACCTTTCATTGTCCGTAAATGGGCTATAGAGAGACCAAATACAGTCACACTAAGGTCTTTGTAGGATCCCCCAACCCCTTGTAGCCCAGCATGACTAGATTCAAACCAATAGATGTCAACATTAGCAGGTCTTTATTTTTATCTCTAGATACAATCCAGAGGAGGTATAGGAAGGATCAGCCACAAATTCATGTTGGTCTGGACAGGACCAGATATAAATTTATGGAGGTCTTCCAAGGACCAGCTATAAACACTTGGAGGTCTTGAAACTTAAGCACCAGAAACAAACTCAATGAAGTCTCAAAAGGCCAGATACAAACTCATTGAGATCTAGATACTATAATATGCAACTCATGGAGATCTAGATAGTATAATATACAACTCATGGAGATCTAGATACTATAATATGCAACTCATGGAGATCTAGTTACTATAATATGCAACTCGTGGAGATCTAGATACTATAATATGCAACTCATGGAGATCTAGATAGTATAATATACAACTCATGGAGATCTAGATACTATAATATGCAACTCATGGAGATCTAGTTACTATAATATGCAACTCATGGAGATCTAGATACTATAATATGCAACTCATGGAGATCTAGATAGTATAATATACAACTCATGGAGATCTAGATACTATAATATGCAACTCATGGAGATCTAGTTACTATAATATGCAACTCGTGGAGATCTAGATACTATAATATGCAACTCATGGAGATCTAGATAGTATAATATGCAACTCATGGAGATCTAGATAGTATAATATACAACTCATGGAGATCTAGATACTATAATATGCAACTCATGGAGATCTAGATAGTATAATATACAATTCATGGAGATCTAGATACTATAATATGCAACTCATGGAGATCTAGATAGTATAATATGCAACTCATGGAGATCTAGATACTATAATATGCAACTCATGGAGATCTAGATACTATAATATGCAACTCATGGAGATCTAGATACTATAATATGCAACTCATGGAGATCTAGATAGTATAATATGCAACTCATGGAGATCTAGATACTATAATATGCAACTCATGGAGATCTAGATAGTATAATATGCAACTCATGGCGATCTAGATACTATAATATGCAACTCATGGAGATCTAGATACTATAATATACAACTCATGGAGGTCTGGATAGGACAAGATGCAAACTCTCATGTGCCAGCATAGGAAGATATAGAAGACTATGAAGACTTACTCACGCCAGTATATAAACTTATGCAAGTCAGTATTTATACAGTATATAATTGGTAAAAGGATTATAGGATACAACTAAGCTCAGAATCCAAACATGTGATGACTCTCCACCACATAATTTACCCTGACATCAGGGGGCTTCATATGTCTATATAGTGAAAGTTCCTTGCAAAGGTTTGAAGACCAGTCATGGTGACTGACCATGTGGGTGGGGCGGACTGTAGGCCTTGTTAGCCACAGTGGTCCAGCAGTGGATGTTAGACGCAGTCATAGAATGTTTACCTTTTTATTTGCCTGAATAGTTACATAAAATGTTTAGCTGCATGTTCACATTTTATATCATCTGCAGTACATGCACAATTAAACAGTAAGTACCCAGAGAGTTCTACTGGGACAATAAAGCACTGCATACATTTGTAACTGTATAGAGTAACTTTCTCCCGCAGAACGGCAAAGAGCTGCGCAGTTTCACCTCCCTCTGCCGTAAGGATGGCATCTGGCATCGCCCGATGCCCCACTGTGAAAGTAAGATACTCTGTGGAAACCATACCATGCAATCTGCAAAGGATATTAATGTACATACTGTCTTTGTGTTATGAACCGCATCTAATTCAGATCACAGAATGGCAGACACAATCCAATAATATTCAAACAGTCTTTAGTGGATCAGAATTTCATTGCTCCCATACAAGAATACAACAGACTATGGGGGTCATTCTGACCTGATCGCACGCTAGGTTTTTTCGCTGCGCTGCGATCAGGTCAGAACTACGCATGCGTAGATGCACCGCAATGTGCATGTGCATCGCAATGTGCAATGGGTTTTACGAAGAATACATTCGCACAGCCGATCGCATGGAGATTGACAGGAAGAAGGTGTTTGTGGGTGTCAACTGACCATTTTCTGGGAGTGGTAGGAATAACGCAGGCGTGTCCAGGTGTTTGCAGGGCGGGTGTCTGACATCAATTCCGGGCTCGGACAGGCTGAAGTGATGGCAGCGGCTGAGTAAGTTCTGGGCAACTCAGAAACTGCACAAAGTATTTTTGTACTGCTCGGCTGCATAAGCGTTTGCACACTTGCAAATCAAAAATACACTCCCCAATGGGCGGCGACTATCTGCTCGCAGCTGTGCAAAAAACTAGGGATGAGCGGGTTCGGTTCCTCGGAATCCGAACCCGCCCGAACTTCATGTTTTTTTACACGGGGCCGAGCGACTCGGATCTTCCCGCCTTGCTCGGTTAACCCGAGCGCGCCCGAACGTCATCATCCCGCTGTCGGATTCTCGCGAGGCTCGGATTCTATCGCGAGACTCGGATTCTATATAAGGAGCCGCGCGTCGCCGCCATTTTCACACGTGCATTGAGATTCATAGGGAGAGGACGTGGCTGGCGTCCTCTCCGTTTATAGAGAAGAGAGTGAGACAGTAGAGAGAGACACAGTAGTAATTTTGGGGAGCATTAGGAGGAGTACTAGTTACTTGCTGAAGTGATAGATAGTGTGACTGTATATTATCTGACTTGTGGGGGAGACACTGACAGTGGGGAGCAGTTAGAGTCTGAGAGAAGGACTCAGGAGTACATATAACGTACAGTGCACACTTTTGCTGCCAGAGTGCCACACTGCCATTGTGACCACACTGACCACCAGTATAATATATATTGTGATTGTCTGCTTAGGAGTACTACTTGCAAGTTGCTGATAGTGTGACCAGTGACCTGACCACCAGTCACCACCAGTTTAATATATATATATATATATATATATATATATATAATTGTATATAATCTCCTATATAATAGCCCTATTCTGTGACCTTGTGATTCATTTGCTAATGCTGGGCGGAGTTACAACACTGGGCGGAGTTAGTCAAATGAGTCACAGAGATCTGGCCAAATCTACAGGAGACTAGGAGCAGAAGCAGATATGCCTGTGGCATTGGGCATGGCACAGGCAGGGGTGCAACTGCATACCTCCCAGCTTTCTGCAGGAGCTTTATCCAGGCAGAAGGAGGGAAACACACTCGGCGAAAAGGGGGCGTGGCTTCACGGGAGGGCCCCGTTTTCGTCAGTGAGGGAGCATGCCCAGCGCTCTGTGAGCTGCTGGCATGCTCCCAGGGGCTGATTATGAGTCCGGGGGGCCCAGGGCACTTGTGACAGGGGAGCCCTATCTCACTGCTGTGCCTGCTGTGGGTTAGGGGCGTGGCCTAACCGTGCCCGCGTGGCCACGCCCCCTTATGCAAATTTCTGTTTTTATTTTTATTTTTTTGATGGGATTTTGGCCCCTCAGCTAGGGCTAAATCCAGAGGAGGTGGTCGCTCCCCCCTACACACCCGCACAGGGAGAAGAAAGCAGGGAGGCTGCTGCCTCCCTGCAACACCACAGACCTGCCAATATGCAGCAGCGTGTGCTGACTGTAGCACAAATGCTGCCGCTGTTGCTGGCAGGACGGGGGGGGGGAGCTTCTGAGCTGGAACAGAGCTACTCCAGCCGGGGGGCCCCCTAAAACTGTGGGGCCAACGGTACGTATCCCCTGCCCCCCCCCCCCCACCTTAATCCGGCTCTGCTGCTGGAACCCCCCATTAATCCGTACCCCCTGATGCCCCCTCTCCCTCTGTCTCCACTATTCACCGCTGCTCTGCTAAGCTGAACAGCGAGTACAGGAGCTTTCCAACTGCCCCCCCCCCCGCCGGACACTGCGACCCGCAAGTGGGACAGCGGGACAGACCCCAAAAAATGGGACTGTCCCGCGAAAATCGGGACATTTGGGAGGTATGGGGGTGTGTGAGGGGTATGTCATACAGACAGACGGGCACCGGCTCACTGTGTGCTTGACCCCCCAAATCGGCATATTCAGCAGGGTCTCTCTGGTGCGGAGGAGCGTCACTTTCTGGCACACTCCACGCTTCTTAGCTGCAGTTTAGTGGGGCACCTGCCGCTGTGCAGGTTCCGTACTGCCTCTGTTATCTCCAGCCCCAGCAACCCCACCGCTAGCTGCAACGCTGCCACCCGCAGTGAGGTGCACCCAGCTCCTTCACACACTTTAGCTGGCGGGTAGCGCTACAGAAATCCGAGCTGCTTGCAGGCTCTGACCCCCTCCTCCCTCCAGCCGCAGCGTCTCCTGGGAGCTAACCAGTCACTCCCAGTCTCCCCTTACCACAGTGCCCGGAAGCCGTGAGGTCCGCGCCACGTGCATGCTATGACCCCCTCCTCCCTCCAGCCGCAGCATCTCCTGGGGGCTAACCAGTCATTTCCAGTCTCACCTTACCACAGTGCCCGGCAGCTGCGCGAGGTCTGCGGTGTGTGACTGAGGAGGGGGGGAGGGATGCGGACGGGCAGAGGAAGCAGGAATCCAGCCTGAGAGAGTCAGCCATGCCAAGTCTCCAGCAGCAGCAGATCCCAACAGGTTGGAGTGGAACAGCAGCAGCCAGCAGCAGTGACTCCGGTAAGACACATCTGTCTGTCACCACTGTTTTGTCCCTAATACCAATCTCTCCCGTGCCCTGTGTTCTGTCATGTCCCTGTCACCCCTGGCCTTGCCCTGCCACCCTTATCCTGGCCCTGTCACCCTTATCCTGTCCCTATCATTTCTGTCCTGGCCCCGTCACCCCTGTCCTGGCCCCGTCACCCCTGTCCTGGCACCGTCACCCCTGTTCTGACCCTGTCACCCCTGTCCTGGCCCCGTCAACCCTGTACTGACCCTGTCACCCCTGTCCTGGCCCTGTTACTGCATACCCTCCAACTACCTTTTATGGCATATACAGTACCCGCAGCGCCTCCAGACCTCTCCCCAATGCACCACACCTCCGCACCTTCCCCTCCACCACATGCGGCACTCCACCCCTCCCCCACATGCTGTGGCTCCAGACCCCCTACACCACCCGTGGCTCCCACTCCTCCACCCCTTCACCACCCACAGCACCTCCAGGCCCCTTCCACCATTCACCCCCCTTATATGTCTCCCCCCACACCTGCCCCCCTCCACCCGCAGCATCTGCAGACACCCTCCTCCATCAGCGGTCCCCCCCTCACCAGCCCCTCCCCCACCAATGGCACCCCCGCACCTGCCCCTCCACCACCTGCAGCACCTCCGGACCTCCTTTCCCATCCGCCGCAACACCCGTACCTGCCCCTACCCTACCCATGGTGCCTGCGGTCCCCTACCCCACCCCCGGCACTCCCGTCCCTTCCCTTCCCATCCCACAGCACCTCCGGAACCCTTCATCCATCCACAACATCCCCACACCTGCCCCTCTCCCACCCGTGGCACCATTGCCCCTCCCCCACCTTCAGTGCCTCCGGACCCCTCCCCCATCTGCATCCCCCACTCCTCTGCCCCTCCCCCACGCGCAGCACCTCCCGAACCTTCCCCATCCGGGCCCCACCCCCACTTCTGCCTCCCCTCCACCCGCAGCATCTACAGACACCATCCGCAGTCCCCCCCGCACCCGCTACATTCTGTACATCGTGCCCTGCAGGTGCTGTTCACGCCGTCGCAAGGGGCTGCGCCTCCTTCACCATCGCACGCCCTTTCATTGTGCAATATTTAACCACTAACAAAGGAATGCAGGTAATACTCCATATAATACAAATATTAAACCCCAGAAAGGCATGCAAGGGTTAAGGGGGCGTAGCCCCTTGCGACGGTGTGAAGAGCGCCCGTAGGGCGCGATGAAGCACCTAGTATATATATAATATTGTATACCACCTACCCGTGGTTTTTTTTTTTTCTTTCTTCTTTATACATACTACTATAGTAGCTTACTGTAGCAGTCTGCGGTGCTGCTGAGCTGACAGTGTCCAGCAGGTCCGTCATCAGTCATTACATAATAAATATATATACCTGTCCGGCTGCAGTACTAGTGATATTATATATATATATATTGATTTCATCTCATTATCATCCAGTCTATATTAGCAGCAGACACAGTACGGTAGTCCACGGCTGTAGCTACCTCTGTGTCGGCAGTCGCTGGTCCATCCATAATTGTATACCACCTACCCGTGGTTTTTTTTTGTTTCTTTCTTCTTTATACATACTACTATAGTAGCTTACTATAGCAGTCTGCGGTGCTGCTGAGCTGACAGTGTCCAGCAGGTCCGTCATCAGTCATTACATAATAAATATATATACCTGTCCGGCTGCAGTACTAGTGATATTATATATATATATATTGATTTCATCTCATTATCATCCAGTCTATATTAGCAGCAGACACAGTACGGTAGTCCACGGCTGTAGCTACCTCTGTGTCGGCAGTCGCTGGTCCATCCATAATTGTATACCACCTACCCGTGGTTTTTTTTTTCTTTCTTCTTCTTTATACATACTACTATAGTAGCTTACTGTAGCAGTCTGCGGTGCTGCTGAGCTGACAGTGTCCAGCAGGTCCGTCATCAGTCATTACATAATAAATATATATACCTGTCCGGCTGCAGTACTAGTGATATTATATATATATATATTGATTTCATCTCATTATCATCCAGTCTATATTAGCAGCAGACACAGTACGGTAGTCCACGGCTGTAGCTACCTCTGTGTCGGCAGTCGCTGGTCCATCCATAATTGTATACCACCTACCCGTGTTTTTTTTTTTTTTTCTTTCTTCTTTATACATACTACTATAGTAGCTTACTGTAGCAGTCTGCGGTGCTGCTGAGCTGACTGTGTCCAGCAGGTCCGTCATCAGTCATTACATAATAAATATATATACCTGTCCGGCTGCAGTACTAGTGATATTATATATATATATATTGATTTCATCTCATTATCATCCAGTCTATATTAGCAGCAGACACAGTACGGTAGTCCACGGCTGTAGCTACCTCTGTGTCAGCAGTCACTGGTCCATCCATAATTGTATACCACCTACCCGTGGTTTTTTTTTTTCTTTCTTCTTCTTTATACATACTACTATAGTAGCTTACTGTAGCAGTCTGCGGTGCTGCTGAGCTGACAGTGTCCAGCAGGTCCGTCATCAGTCATTACATAATAAATATATATACCTGTCCGGCTGCAGTACTAGTGATATTATATATATATATATTGATTTCATCTCATTATCATCCAGTCTATATTAGCAGCAGACACAGTACGGTAGTCCACGGCTGTAGCTACCTCTGTGTCGGCAGTCGCTGGTCCATCCATAATTGTATACCACCTACCCGTGTTTTTTTTTTTTTTTCTTTCTTCTTTATACATACTACTATAGTAGCTTACTGTAGCAGTCTGCGGTGCTGCTGAGCTGACAGTGTCCAGCAGGTCCGTCATCAGTCATTACATAATAAATATATATACCTGTCCGGCTGCAGTACTAGTGATATTATATATATATATATTGATTTCATCTCATTATCATCCAGTCTATATTAGCAGCAGACACAGTACGGTAGTCCACGGCTGTAGCTACCTCTGTGTCGGCAGTCGCTGGTCCATCCATAATTGTATACCACCTACCCGTGTTTTTTTTTTTTTTCTTCTTCTTTATACATACTACTATAGTAGCTTACTGTAGCAGTCTGCGGTGCTGCTGAGCTGACAGTGTCCAGCAGGTCCGTCATCAGTCATTACATAATAAATATATATACCTGTCCGGCTGCAGTACTAGTGATATTATATATATATATATTGATTTCATCTCATTATCATCCAGTCTATATTAGCAGCAGACACAGTACGGTAGTCCACAGCTGTAGCTACCTCTGTGTCGGCAGTCGCTCGTCCATCCATAAGTATACTAGTATCCATCCATCTCCATTGTTTACCTGAGGTGCCTTTTAGTTGTGCCTATTAAAATATGGAGAACAAAAATGTTGAGGTTCCAAAATTAGGGAAAGATCAAGATCCACTTCCACCTCGTGCTGAAGCTGCTGCCACTAGTCATGGCCGAGACGATGAAATGCCAGCAACGTCGTCTGCCAAGGCCGATGCCCAATGTCATAGTACAGAGCATGTCAAATCCAAAACACCAAATATCAGTAAAAAAAGGACTCCAAAATCTAAAATAAAATTGTCGGAGGAGAAGCGTAAACTTGCCAATATGCCATTTACCACACGGAGTGGCAAGGAACGGCTGAGGCCCTGGCCTATGTTCATGGCTAGTGGTTCAGCTTCACATGAGGATGGAAGCACTCAGCCTCTCGCTAGAAAACTGAAAAGACTCAAGCTGGCAAAAGCACCGCAAAGAACTGTGCGTTCTTCGAAATCCCAAATCCACAAGGAGAGTCCAATTGTGTCGGTTGCGATGCCTGACCTTCCCAACACTGGACGTGAAGAGCATGCGCCTTCCACCATTTGCACGCCCCCTGCAAGTGCTGGAAGGAGCACCCGCAGTCCAGTTCCTGATAGTCAGATTGAAGATGTCAGTGTTGAAGTACACCAGGATGAGGAGGATATGGGTGTTGCTGGCGCTGGGGAGGAAATTGACAAGGAGGATTCTGATGGTGAGGTGGTTTGTTTAAGTCAGGCACCCGGGGAGACACCTGTTGTCCGTGGGAGGAATAGGGCCGTTGACATGCCTGGTGAAAATACCAAAAAAATCAGCTCTTCGGTGTGGAAGTATTTCACCAGAAATGCGGACAACATTTGTCAAGCCGTGTGTTGCCTTTGTCAAGCTGTAATAAGTAGGGGTAAGGACGTTAACCACCTCGGAACATCCTCCCTTATACGTCACCTGCAGCGCATTCATAATAAGTCAGTGACAAGTTCAAAAACTTTGGGCGAAAGCGGAAGCAGTCCACTGACCAGTAAATCCCTTCCTCTTGTAACCAAGCTCACGCAAACCACCCCACCAACTCCCTCAGTGTCAATTTCCTCCTTCCCCAGGAATGCCAATAGTCCTGCATGCCATGTCACTGGCAATTCTGACGAGTCCTCTCCTGCCTGGGATTCCTCCGATGCATCCTTGCGTGTAACGCCTACTGCTGCTGGCGCTGCTGTTGTTGCTGCTGGGAGTCGATGGTCATCCCAGAGGGGAAGTCGTAAGCCCACTTTTACTACTTCCACCAAGCAATTGACTGTCCAACAGTCCTTTGCGATGAAGATGAAATATCACAGCAGTCATCCTGTTGCAAAGCGGATAACTGAGGCCTTGACAACTATGTTGGTGTTAGACGTGCGTCCGGTATCCGCCGTTAGTTCACAGGGAACTGGACAATTTCTTGAGGCAGTGTGCCCCCGTTACCAAATACCATCTAGGTTCCACTTCTCTAGGCAGGCGATACCGAGAATGTACACGGACGTCAGAAAAAGACTCACCAGTGTCCTAAAAAATGCAGTTGTACCCAATGTCCACTTAACCACGGACATGTGGACAAGTGGAGCAGGGCAGGGTCAGGACTATATGACTGTGACAGCCCACTGGGTAGATGTATGGACTCCCGCCGCAAGAACAGCAGCGGCGGCACCAGTAGCAGCATCTCGCAAACGCCAACTCTTTCCTAGGCAGGCTACGCTTTGTATCACTGGTTTCCAGAATACGCACACAGCTGAAAACCTCTTACGGCAACTGAGGAAGATCATCGCGGAATGGCTTACCCCAATTGGACTCTCCTGTGGATTTGTGGCATCGGACAACGCCAGCAATATTGTGTGTGCATTAAATATGGGCAAATTCCAGCACGTCCCATATTTTGCACATACCTTGAATTTGGTGGTGCAGAATTTTTTAAAAAACGACAGGGGCGTGCAAGAGATGCTGTCGGTGGCCAGAAGAATTGCGGGACACTTTCGACGTACAGGCACCACGTACAGAAGACTGGAGCACCACCAAAAACGCCTGAACCTGCCCTGCCATCATCTGAAGCAAGAAGTGGTAACGAGGTGGAATTCAACCCTCTATATGCTTCAGAGGTTGGAGGAGCAGCAAAAGGCCATTCAAGCCTATACAATTGAGCACGATATAGGAGGTGGAATGTACCTGTCTCAAGCGCAGTGGAGAATGATTTCAACGTTGTGCAAGGTTCTGCAACCTTTTGAACTTGCCACACGTGAAGTCAGTTCAGACACTGCCAGCCTGAGTCAGGTCATTCCCCTCATCAGGCTTTTGCAGAAGAAGCTGGAGGCATTGAAGGAGGAGCTAAAAGGGAGCGATTCCGCTAGGCATGTGGGACTTGTGGATGGAGCCCTTAATTTGCTTAACAAGGATTCACGGGTGGTCAATCTGTTGAAATCAGAGCACTACATTTTGGCCACCGTGCTCGATCCTAGATTTAAAAACTTCCTTGGATCCCTCTTTCCGGCAGACACAAGTCTGCTGGGGTTCAAAGACCTGCTGGTGACAAAATTGTCAAGTCAAGCGGAACGCGACCTGTCAACATCTCCTCCTTCACATTCTCCCGCAACTGGGGGTGCGAGGAAAAGGCTCAGAATTCCGAGCCCACCCGCTGGCGGTGATGCAGGGCAGTCTGAAACGAGTGCTGATGCTGACATCTGGTCCGGACTGAAGGACCTGACAACGATTACGGACATGTCGTCTACTGTCACTGCATATGATTCTCTCACCATTGAAAGAATGGTGGAGGATTATATGAGTGACCGCATCCAAGTAGGCACGTCAGACAGTCCGTACTTATACTGGCAGGAAAAAGAGGCAATTTGGAGGCCCTTGCACAAACTGGCTTTATTCTACCTAAGTTGCCCTCCCACAAGTGTGTACTCCGAAAGAGTGTTTAGTGCCGCCGCTCACCTTGTCAGCAATCTGCGTACGAGGTTACTTCCAGAAAATGTGGAGAAGATGATGTTCATTAAAATGAATTATAATCAATTCCTCCGTGGTGACATTGACCAGCAGCAATTGCCTCCACAAAGTACACAGGGAGCTGAGATGGTGGATTCCAGTGGGGACGAATTGATAATCTGTGAGGAGCGGGATGTACACGGTAATATATCGGAGGATGATGATGAGGTGGACATCTTGCCTCTGTAGAGCCAGTTTGTGCAAGGAGAGATTAATTGCTTCTTTTTCGGTGGGGGTCCAAACCAACCCGTCATTTCAGTCACAGTCGTGTGGCAGACCCTGTCACTGAAATGATGGGTTGGTTAAAGTGTGCATGTCCTGTTTATACAACATAAGGGTGGGTGGGAGGGCCCAAGGACAATTCCATCTTGCACCTCTTTTTTCTTTCATTTTTATTTGCGTCATGTGCTGTTTGGGGAGTGTTTTTTGGAAGGGCCATCCTGCGTGACACTGCAGTGCCACTCCTAGATGGGCCAGGTGTTTGTGTCGGCCACTAGGGTCGCTTATCTTACTCACACAGCTACCTCATTGCGCCTCTTTTTTTCTTCTTTGCTTCATGTGCTGTTTGGGGAGTGTTTTTTGGAAGGGCCATCCTGCGTGACACTGCAGTGCCACTCCTAGATGGGCCAGGTGTTTGTGTCGGCCACTAGGGTCGCTTAGCTTACTCACACAGCTACCTCATTGCGCCTCTTTTTTTCTTCTTTGCGTCATGTGCTGTTTGGGGAGTGTTTTTTGGAAGGGCCATCCTGCGTGACACTGCAGTGCCACTCCTAGATGGGCCAGGTGTTTGTATCGGCCACTAGGGTCGCTTATCTTACTCACACAGCTACCTCATTGCGCCTCTTTTTTTCTTCTTTGCGTCATGTGCTGTTTGGGGAGTGTTTTTTGGAAGGGCCATCCTGCGTGACACTGCAGTGCCACTCCTAGATGGGCCAGGTGTTTGTGTCAGCCACTAGGGTCGCTTATCTTACTCACACAGCTACCTCATTGCGCCTCTTTTTTTCTTCTTTGCGTCATGTGCTGTTTGGGGAGTGTTTTTTGGAAGGGCCATCCTGTGTGACACTGCAGTGCCACTCCTAGATGGGCCAGGTGTTTGTGTCGGCCACTAGGGTCGCTTATCTTACTCACACAGCTACCTCATTGCGCCTCTTTTTTTCTTCTTTGCGTCATGTGCTGTTTGGGGAGTGTTTTTTGGAAGGGCCATCCTGCGTGACACTGCAGTGCCACTCCTAGATGGGCCAGGTGTTTGTGTCGGCCACTAGGGTCGCTTATCTTACTCACACAGCTACCTCATTGCGCCTCTTTTTTTCTTCTTTGCGTCATGTGCTGTTTGGGGAGTGTTTTTTGGAAGGGCCATCCTGCGTGACACTGCAGTGCCACTCCTAGATGGGCCAGGTGTTTGTGTCGGCCACTAGGGTCGCTTAGCTTACTCACACAGCTACCTCATTGCGCCTCTTTTTTTCTTCCTTGCGTCATGTGCTGTTTGGGGAGTGTTTTTTGGAAGGGCCATCCTGCGTGACACTGCAGTGACACTCCTAGATGGGCCAGGTGTTTGTGTCGGCCACTAGGGTCGCTTAGCTTAGTCATCCAGCGACCTCGGTGCAAATTTTAGGACTAAAAATAATATTGTGAGGTGTGAGGTATTCAGAATAGACTGAAAATGAGTGGAAATTATGGTTTTTGAGGTTAATAATACTTTGGGATCAAAATGACCCCCAAATTCTATGATTTAAGCTGTTTTTTTAGGGTTTTTTGAAAAAAACACCCGAATCCAAAACACACCCGAATCCGACAAAAAAAATTCGGTGAGGTTTTGCCAAAACGCGGTCGAACCCAAAACACGGCCGCGGAACCGAACCCAAAACCAAAACACAAACCCCGAAAAATTGCAAGTGCACATCCCTACAAAAAACCCTAGCGAGCGAACAGATCTGAATTAGGCCCTAGGTGTTCACCAATTGCTACACCCATATTGCAGTTCCTGCTATCCATGGCATTAAAATGCACAGCATAAAGGTGCTGTACAGCACATAGAACCTGAGGATTCTTTCTGACCTGCAGTGTCCTGAATCACGCGGACCCTCTCACGGGTTCTAACAATGTGTCCAGGGCTTCCATCCGTAGGGAAATTATTTAAATGTGAGAAAATCAGGACAACTATGTGACCTGAACTTTGCTCATTCAGCAAAGTCCACCAGTACTTCCCTATAAGTACCAAATGAGATAAAACAATTATAGAACCAGTTACATAGAGTAGCTTCTTTATATCCTGATCAGGCTATCGTTTCCTGCAACAAAACACTCTCTTCAGGCCTAGACAATGCAGCCCCAGTCATCACATATACTGTAGGAGTCTTCGGGGGTGATTCAGTTAGTATCGCTTATGCGATCCTTACTGCATTTTCCCGATAGCGGGTCCTGAGATTGCATCGCAGGTATGTGAACTCCTCTGCCCGATTGACAGGCAGAGGCGATCGTAGGGAGGGACGGGGGAGGCCTGCGTAGCCGGAAAAGGGGGCGTGGTGAGGCCAAGGGCTGTATCGCGAGACGTAGTTTCCTTGGCCTCGCAAGGCTACCTGCGACGGAAAACCTGAGTAAGCTCTGGCTTACTCAGCCTGCCGTCACAGATGAACATCGCAACCGATGTTGCGATCTTCATTCCATATGCGATTGCATGGCAAATGCAGGAAGGAGGGGCTGTGCACCTCCTCCTGCATTTGCATTGCTAAGGATTGCAATCGCAAAGCTGCTGCAAACAGGTTTGCAATTGCAATCCTTAGTGAATTAGGCCCAATATACAGTATAAATATGTGGTGACTGAGGACAAAAATGGTGTTAGCTGTCAGGCCAAGTTTCTGAAATCTATGCTTTCCGGAGCTTGACGCATTCGGCTGGATCACAGCTCATAAGAATCCTACAGTATGGGGAATTTTGTTCCCAAAGATACAATAGGGAATCCTCAAGTGATGCGAAAAAGCTCAGAAAATTGTAGTTTTCAGTGATTTTACTGCAAAATCACTTTGACGAATCACAGCCATAGGGGGTAATTCCAAGTTGATCGCAGCAGGAATTTTGTTAGCAGTTGGGCAAAACCATGTGCACTGCAGGTGGGGATGATGTAACATGTGCAGAGAGAGTTAGATTTGGGTGTGGTGAGTTCAATCTGCAATCTAAATTGCAGTGTAAAAATAAAGCAGCCAGTATTTACCCTGCACAGAAACAAAATAACCCACCCAAATCTAACTCTCTCTGCACATGTTATATCTGCCTCCCCTGCAGTGCACATGGTTTTGCCCAACTGCTAACAAAATTCCTGCTGCGATCAACTTGGAATTACCCCCATAGTTTCTGACGTTCCGATCCTAAACCATGGCACACCAAACAGTTGCTATCTTCTGAGGTTCCTCTGGTAGCTTTCGTATTGATGAATACTGCTGTGGATTTGGACTTGTATTGAGATCCACTTGACCTCGCAATATTTTGTCTGTACATAGTTTAAGCTTTACTACTACTATTTTAGGTGCACAATACATTTTTTCTGTGCAATTGATGTTGGATATACTTTGGGCACATGTTTAAGCTGCTGCGCCACCTGAAACATAATTATCTCCAGGAATGATCGAGCATTTACCATTGTCTGCTTGTGTGCGAGAGGCATTGAATGGGAGCAGTATTTGGAAGGCATGCTGTTCCTTGTAGTGCCAATGGGAGATCCTGGGGGTGGATCCTGGGTAAGTTAAGTCTCTGTCTGGATGTGTTTTAGTAATAGCCTTTATCACGAGGCCTACTGTGACAAATTACATGACCCTATGTGGGCACTGCCATTGTGTAGTGTGAGGACTGCTGACATCGGAGAAGCCGTGAAGTGGCGCAGCAGCTTAAACGTGTTTGCAAACATGTGTAAACTAATTCTCTGAATTTCTGTTACCAGATAGGTTCAGGTATGGTTACAGGTAATTTTATAGTGTGCTGAAGGGAAATGTAGTGGTGGAATTTGCAACCCCACCCCTCCCTGTCTGTCTGTGACCCCTCCCCCTTTCCAGCACCTGAATTATAATTATCTCCAGGAATGATCGAGCATTTACCACTGTTTGTCTGCTTGTGTGCGAGAGACTACTTTAATAACCCAGGAGTTTGTGTTTTTTGATACCCCACCCCACCTCTCATAACAGTTAAAATATAAAACTTGCTGCTCCTCATTTTTGCAAAGACTCATTTGATATAATCACTTCTAAAGCTAAATCTCAGAACTCTTGTTGATGGCTGTGATCACAATCCCCCAACCTAACTGAGCTGTGGTGAGCTCTGGTTTGAACTCAAAAATTTCCATCATTACTTTCCACTGACCTGGACCTCCATCAGATACAGGGGGGCTCAACATGTGGGTTTCAAGAGATCAGTGGTGGAAAGGGCCTGGTGTCATAAACCTTTTTAGTCTTGGACGACCTTGTAAATACCTCCCAGCTCTCTGTTTGCAGATTCCTGTCTGACACTATTGATAAGTATGTGCAGTGGACAGCAAGAACATGGAACATGCATAGCATATTGAAAATTATACAACCGAATAACCACCATAAGAGGACCACCTAGACTAACCACCATTACATGACCACATGACTAACCTCCATGAGGGAATCTCCATGACTAACCACCATAAGAGGACCACCTAGACTAACCACCATTACATGACCACATGACTAACCTCCATGAGGGAATCTCCATGACTAACCACCATGAGAGGACCACCATGACTAACCACCGTGATATGACCACCATGAGAGGACCACCATGACAAACCACCATTAGAGGTCTGCCATGGCTTACCACCATGATTAACTAACATGACATGACCACTATGACTAACCACCTTTAGAATACCACCATTACTAACCACCATGAGAGGACCACCATGAATACCCACCGTGACATGACCACCATGACTAACCACTATGAGAAGACCACCATGACTAACCTCCATGAGAGGACCGCCATGACTAACCACTATGAGAAGACCACCATGAATAACCACCATGAGAGGACCACCATGACTAACCACAGTGACATGACCACCATAAGAGGACCACCAATATTAACC
This sequence comes from Pseudophryne corroboree, assembly GCF_028390025.1. Lineage (NCBI taxonomy): Eukaryota > Metazoa > Chordata > Amphibia > Anura > Myobatrachidae > Pseudophryne > Pseudophryne corroboree. The sequence continues at coordinate 770,212,964 of NC_086446.1, forward strand.
ATCATAACTGACCACAATGAGAAGACCATCATGACTAACCACAATCACATGACCACCATGACTAACCACCATAAGAGGAAAACCATGACTAACCACCATGAGAAGATCTCCATGTATAACCACCATGTTTAAGTACTGTGAGATGACCACCATGACTAACCACTGTTACAGAACCACCATGACTAACCACCATAGCATGACCACCATGATTAACCACCATAAGAGGAAAACCATGACTAACCACCATGAGAAGACCCCCATGACTAACCACCATGTTTAAGTACCTCGACATGACCACCATGACTAACCACTATTACAGATCCACCATAACTAACCACCATAGCATGACCACCATGACTAACCACCATGACTAACCACCATGAGAGGAGAGGGGATCACAATGACTACCATGACTAAGCACCATGAGAGGATCACCATTGCTAACCACTATTAGAGGACCACCATGACTGACCACTATGACTCGACCACTGACATTGTTTACAATACTTTGTAATAACTTCCTTCAATCACTGTTAACCTTGGGTGATAAGCATTAGGAATAGATAATCAAACTCATGTACAAGTAGAGCAATAAGAGAATCCATAAGGTGCACTATGGGCGCAACATAATATGATGTCACTATAGAGGTTTTTAAAGATTCTGGGCCCAACAAAAACTTTGGAAACGCAAACTAGTCTTAATCAATTTATTATGCTAGTAAAGGGAGCTTGGCCCACTCGATTCCCACCCAATCTGTCTGGCACCGCTCATGCTCTGTCCCGCCACCTCCCCTATGTATATAGTTACCGCTTCCTGGTGCAGAGCAGTCCTCCAGCTAAGGTCTGTCTTATCGCTTGTGCAGTGGGAGCTATTGGAGGGGTGGTGTGTGCACATTGCGCAGTACATGTTGCAGATGAGACAGACCATAGAGGATTAGGGTTTTGCCGTGACTGTGACTTATCAAAAAATAACATAACATAAATGTGGTGTCTCTTTGTTACTGATTCCTCGCTTGATTGCAGTTGTGAGCTGTGAGAGTCCACAGACGCTGCGGAACGGTCAGCACACTTTCCTGACTGAGACCGACAAACTGACGTACCTGTCCACCATTACCTACAGCTGTACTGAGCACTTCTACAAAATGGTGACTCATACAGGAAGTGGTACGTATACTTCTGTCTCTTTTATTATATGCATTCGGGGATTGGAGAATATGGATGCAGAGCAGAGAGAATTGTATCAAATCAGAGGACGCAAAAGGTAAACGGTCATTAAATTATTGGTCCCCGCAGCCACTGCCATATGAAGATGGCGGTAGCCCATTGCAGCCTATGGGCTAAATATCACAATTGTAGCTGACGGAGGGTTCCCCCACAAGTGGCTGCTGTACTTGTGCGGTCACAGCTGTCAGTCCCCCAAGCACATCGCAGGGATGTGTTACTTTTCGGAGCCCTGTCCCTGCCTGTTCTGCATGATACATCAGCACGTTTTGATCGAACGTTGCGATGTGATCCTGGGCAATAAGATCCCGCCCAGACCACAATGAATATGCAATCAATGATAAATGGGCCCCTAAGATTATAATTTTTTTCTGCTTCTAACCATTAATTATGACTACCTACCCCATGTATTATTGTCATATATTTAAAATGTAGAATTTCGGATACCGTGTATCTGGATCATAATAATGGCCCTGTGCGTACACACTGTGTAACGCGTGCGCTGCACAAGTCCTAAGGAATATTTGCGCCCTCGCAGTAACAAAAAATTGCCAGCATTACGTGAGGTCAGAATCAGGCTCTATGTGTTATAAAAAACTTGAACGAAAAGAGGCAACCCATATTGGGGGTCATTCCGAGTTGATCGCTCGCTAGCTACTTTTAGCAGCCGTGCAAATGCACAGTCGCCGCCCACGGGGGAGTGTATTTTTGCTTTGCAAGTGTGCGAACGCCTGTGCAGCCGAGCACTGCAAAAACATTTTGTGCAGTTTCAGAGTAGCTCTGGACTTACATAGCGCTTGCGATCACTTCAGTCTTTTTGGTGCCGGAATTGACGTCAGACACCCGCCCTGCAAACGCCCGGACACGCTTGCGTTTTCCCTACCACTCCCAGAAAACGGTCAGTTGACACCCATAAACGCCTTCTTCCTGTCAATCTCCTTGCAATCGGCTGTGCAAATGTATTCTTCGTTAAATCCATCGCTCAGCAACGATCCGCTTTGTACCCGGTGCATACGCATGCGCAGTAGAAACCTGATCGATGCGTTGCGAAAATCGGCAGCGAGCGATCAACTCGGAATGACCCCCATTATACATGTCATAATTACATTACATTCTTGCATCGTGATGTCCAGAACTTCAAGTGATTGTTTACATTAATAATCTGGTTAACTTCAACAAAAGTGACACTAATATATTGTATAACTCCAAGCCGTATTTGACTATTTGGATACCTGACTTCCATCGTCAACACCTTGACCTGTACTTATTAAAAACGGAACACAGGGGCTAAACTCGTCTTGTTATCTGTTTAATAAGCCAAAATTCCTACTTCTGCCGTATAGAAAATAATGACATTGACTAATTGCACCCACACAACTCGAGGATACTAAATTTTTTACAGTTTGAGACATAGGGGTACATTTACAAAGGTGGGATTTTATTTTTAGAGCTGGTGATGTTGCCCATAGCAACCAATTAGATCATATCTATTATCTTCTAGATTCTAGAAACAGCTAGATCAATGATAAGTAGAATCTGATTGGTTGCCATAAGCAACATCACCAGTTTAAAGAAAAACTCCCACCTTAGTAAATTTACCCCCTACTGTATATACTAACAAATACTGGTGTTATCTGATCAGTAATAACGCTCTTGTGATTTTCAGCTACGTTCACTTGTTCAGAGGATCGAGTATGGGAGGATGAGAACGGGGGACGTCAAATACCGATGTGTGTTCCAGGTACGTAGCTTGGTAGCGTAGCAGGTGTAGGAAAATGAGACAGCTAATTATAATAATAATAATAATAATAATAATAATAATAATAATAATAATAATTTATAGGTGGCTGTTTCACTCTATTTAGCTCTCCCTTGTAATATAATAATAGTTTTCAACTTCTTAATTAAAGGACCAAACTTAATACCCCCAGCACCAAATCAATCACCTGGGAACCGGATTCTCTAAAATAGTTGTTTTTTTAATCCCCGAAGCTGTATTACACATACATGCCTAGTAGTGTTCACTCGGCAGCATAGGTTTCTGTATTATTTTAAATCATTTTTGTAATTTTTTTTTTATTTGCCGAGTTCTCTGTCAGTTAATAACAGAGGTGATGCTGTATAACTTCCCATAATAATTCATTTATTCACAGCTACACCCTGCAGTATGAACTGTAACTAGAGCCTGCATAGAGAAGGGAGCTTTGTGCATACAGTTATATATGTACATACAATATACGGGGGTCCCTGAAGAGTGGTTCATAATAATCTGAAACGGCGGTCTCTGCTTTTTTTAAGTCTCCGCTTGCCGTCTGCTTTTGCTACATTATAAATATATATACATTTTTAAAAAGTAGGCAAATTTCTCTCATCACGTTGGGTCAATGCAGAAACCAGTTTATATTCTGCTTTATAGTGATATATAGATATCACAAACAAACCTAACGACGTAATGGTCATCCCAATTACCCTTGAACTCCTGGACAAACTATATAGGGGGTCATACCGAGTTGATCGCTCGCTAGCAGTTTTTAGCAGCCGTGCAAACGCATAGTCGCCGCCCACGGGGGAGTGCACTTTCGCTTTGCAGGAGTGTGAACGCCTGTGCAGCAGTGCGCCTGCAAACACATTTTGTGCAAAACAAGACCAGCCCTGTAGTTACTTATCCTGTGCGATGATTGCTGCGACGGGTGACACGGTAATGACGTCAGATACCCGCCCAGCAAACGCCCGGCCATGCCTGCGTTTTTCCAAACACTCCTAGAAAATGGTCAGTTGACACCCAGAAACGCCCTCTTCCTGTCAATCTCCTTGCGCTCGGCTGTGCGATTGGAATCGTCGCAAGAAGCAGTACAAAACCACAAAGAACTTCATACCCGTACGACGCTCGTGCGCATTGCGGTGCATACGCATGCGCAGATTAGCCGTTGTTTTCACTGATCGCTACGTAGCGAACAACGGCAGCTAGCGATCAACTCGGAATGACCCCCATAGTGCATACACACTTTGCAATCTTACAAACGACCAAACTATATTTATCGTGCGTAGATAGGTTGTTTGGTTGTAAACGGTATGTCAGGTGTATGTAGGTAGTGCGTATACACTAGACGATTTGCTGAAAATCAGCGACGAAGGACTCATGGGAGCACACAATAGTGCGAACACACTGGACGATATGATGATTTGTCGTTCCGATCCTTCGTAAAATGTCCAATCGTTACAACAATCGTCTAGTGTGTGCACCCAGTTTAAGAGACGTGGCATTTTTTTTTGTTGATGTTCGACATGAGGTGAAAATATCCCATTAAATTTGAATTGTTTTTTTTTTAAATGTAAATAAAGTCAGGCAGCAATTGATCAGTGCTTACGGGTTATATATGACATATTTTTAGTTTGGTTTCAGTCATTTCTTAATTCAGTGGTTCTCAAACTCAGACCTCAAGGTCCAGGTTTTAAGGATATCCCTGCTCTTGCACAGATGGTATAATTAAACTGATTGACACACACACACACGGGGGGCCCCAACACACTGTGGCCATATTGGTGGATGGAGGGGGGGGGGCAGGGTGAGGGGTCATTTAATTGGAAGGGGTCCTCACAAATTAGTTGCTCCGGGGCCCCAACTAGCCTTAATCCAGCCCTGCTGACTGAGGTACTAATTAAATCATCTGTGCCTAAGTATGGATGCCTTTAAAATCTGTACTGCTAGCAAGGGCGTAGCTACCATAGGTGCAGGGAGAGCAGCTGCTATGGGGCCCAGAGCTGAGAGGGGCCACCTTCCCTGTCACAGTTACATGTGTTATATACAGGGGTGTAGCTGCCATAGGTGCAGGGAGTGCAGCTGCTATGGGGCCCAGGGCTGAGAGGGGCCACCTTCCCTGTCACAGTTACACGTGTTATATACAGAGAGTAGCTACCATAGGTGCAGGGAGTGCAGCTGCTATGGGGTCAGAGCTGAGAGGGGCCACCTTCCCTATCACAGTTACATGTGTTATATACAGGGGTGTAGCTATCATAGGTGCAGGGAGTGCAGCTGCTATGGGGCCCAGAGCTGAGAGGGGCCACCTTCCCTATCACAGTTACATGTGTTATATACAGGGGTGTAGCTACCATAGGTGCAGGGAGTGCAGCTGCTATGGGGCCCAGAGCTGAGAGGGGCCCACCTTCCCTGCCAAAGTTACATGTGTTATATACATTTTTCGCCATTGGGTGGTACGTTGGGGTCCTTTCAAACTTTTGCCTTGGTGCCTGCAATATATCTAGGTATGCCTCTGGACCTGCTCATTCTAGTGTAGTATAAAATGAACAGGAGGGCATTTTAATGGGGTGGTATTCATGTGACCGGCGGTCGGGTGACCTACGGTCACATGACCTCCACCGGCATCCCGCCCCCTCACTATCCCGATGGTCGGCATGCCGACCAACAGGGACTATTTCCACTCGTGGGTGTCCACGACACCCATAGAGTGGGAATAGAAACCGTGGCGACTGCAGGTCGCCACCGAGCCCGCAGTGTGGCGAACGCAGCGAGCCCGCAAGGGGCTTGCTGCACTCGCCCCTCCCCGCCGGGATCCCGGCGTCAATATGCTGCCGGGATCCCGGCGTCGGTATGCAGACATACTACACCCTTTTAATGTTATATAATATGAACCGAGGCACAATATAAACGGGGAGCACTATATATCATAATGTGAATTGGGGGTACTGTGCGGCATAATGTGTACTGGCGGCTCTGAAACGTGACATAGGGGGAACTTAACACTACTGCGATTCATAAAAGAAACTAGGGCACTACTATGGTGCATAACATTACATAAGGTTCTACTATGGTTCAGAGAATGAACTAGGGCACTATTATAGGGTATAACATTAACACCTGCTGCAGAGAATTGTCTCTCTAGAATCATTGGGATAGGGGGGGCCTTCAAAATGTTGCTATGGGGCCCACAAAGTTCTGGCTATGCCCCTGACTGCTAGGGTACCTTGAGGGACGAGTTTGCCTTAATGTATACAGTAAGAGAGAGGTTGGAATGTATACCACTGGTTAGCTTGGTTTGAGAGCCCTCTTGAGAGGAATCGAGTCACCGACTGTCTATTTTTGTGTTCTCAGTTTGTGGGAGGCCTCTCAGTTCTTTGGTAGAACTTAGCCGTATCATCAAAGGTGACAAAGCTGCTCCTGGTAATTTCCCGTGGCAAGTTTTATTGAAGAAATCAGGGCATGGTGGTGGCGGGGTGCTGATCGGAGAGCGCTGGGTGATGACGGCCGCGCACGTCTTGAGACCGCAGAATCCTGAATCTGGAGAGAATGAAGATGCTACAGACCTGCACCTTTTTGTTGGAGATATAAATTCTGAGAGTCTAATTGAAAAAGGCACTTTACTTGTGAAGGGGGTTCACGTGCACCCCGATTACACTGTACGCAGCCACAATAATGACATAGCTCTGATCGAGCTGCGAGATCCCGTCACTATGGATAAGAATGTGTCTCCCATTTGTCTCCCGGAAAAAAGTGATGAAGACTTGTATGAATCCGGCTTATTAGGTTATGTGAGTGGGTTTGGGATTACGGAGAGAAACAGAATCTCCGATGAATTGCGCTATGTGAAGTTGCCCGTGGTTCAGAGGAACAAATGTCAACAGTATTTAGACAAAAAGCAAAGGGAACCGAAGGCCGCAGACAAAATTAAATCAGAAAAGTTCACAGAGAACATGTTCTGTGCTGGTTTCCCTGAAATTAGAGGTCAGCAGCAGCAAGACTCCTGTCAGGGAGACAGTGGAGGTCCATTTGCCGTCCCGAACAATGACACTTGGGAGCTCACAGGTCTCGTGTCCTGGGGCATTGGCTGTGGGAAAGGGTATGGGTATTACACCAAAGTCAACAGTTATATTGATTGGATTGGAGGCTACTTAGGGAGATGATACCAGGATTTAAAGGCACTCAAAAGTCAACTAAAATAATTCTTAAAAAATATGCTTTAACAATGCTTAATTTGTGCCTAGTGCTGGCGGAAACATAGGTTAGACATATATTATGCCAATGTCACCCACTTCGTGCCATTAAACAATATACCCCAGCTATTGTATTGCAAAATTATAATCAAACCTACATAAGACTCACAGGAGGGTGCTCACAGGACAAAGGGGATTATGGGACAGAGATGATAATAAAGTCTATGTAACAGTGAGCTGTAAAATCAGACTTTACAGCTGCACAGAAAATAAGTATATTCATATGGATATATTTCCAGATTAGACCATCACACCAGCAAAATAGACAGAGATTCCTTGAGCTGTGGTAAGTCTATTAGACTCTAAGGGGTCTATTCAATTAGAGTCGGAATTTCCAACAAGTCGGAAATACGGCTCTCATACGACACCCCCTATTCAATTACAGGCGTGTCTGACAGCTTTTTTATCCTTTTTCGACAATGCCGATTCAACTTTTTTTTTCAAGTCGAATTGGCATTGGTGAAAACGGGCCGAAAAACTGTTGGAAACGCCCGCAAATTCAACAATAAACCTGGATCCGCAGCTAATCCGACAATCCATGTGTTTTCCGATAAGTCGGATTTTTCGACAAGTCGGAAAAATGGCACTGGATTCGACCTAAAAAAGTCGAAAAGTGCCTTTTTTCTGACTTCATAGGAATTCCGACACTAATTGAATAGACCCCTAAGGGGGAGATGAACTAAGCAGTGAAAAAGAGGGGAGAAGTGAATCAGTGGAGACGTTGCCCAGGGCAACCAATCAGCATTGAGGTAACATTTGCTGTATAATTTGCATGCTATAAATATATACAGAGCAGCTGATTGGTTGCCATGGGCAACTTCTTCACTGGCTCACTTCTCATCAATATGGTATTTTTCCTGCAATATTCTGTTGATTTTGCTTTTCAGAGATTTAGTAAAGGCAAACCTGCATGGAATTCACATAAAAAAAAAGTAATAGATGGCATTAGACATTCGGACCAAACATCGAATCCTTGTCATCGACAGCAATACAAATCCTGGATTTTCCTGAGCATCCCGTTGTTAAAACCTATAGAACCCTCACAATATAAGAAACAGACAACCAAGGGATCTAATTACTAAGCTTTGGAGAGAGAGAAAGTGCAGAGAGATAAAGTACAAGCCAATCAGCTCCTGTCATGCTACAGGCTCTTTGAAAAGAGTGTAGAAGTGTGCCTGTCGAGAAGTTTCCCATGGCAACCAATCAGCTGCTACGTATCATTTTATGGGATGCACTTGACAAATGTTACTTAAAAGCTGATTGGTTGCCATGGACAACTTCTCCACTGGCTCAGTTCTCTGCTCTTCATTGATTCATACATCTCCACCTATGTACTAAGCCCTGGAGAGAGATAAAGTGGATGGAGATAAAGTACCGGCCAAATCGCTCCTATCTGCCATGTTACAGGCTGTGTTTGAAAAATAACAGGAGCTGATTGGCCGGTACTTTATCTCTCTAAAAGGTTTACTACATAGACCCCAAAGTACCAGCCAATCATCTCCTGTCATTTTTCAAACACAGCCTGTAACAGGACAGTTAGGAGCTGCTTGGCTGGTAACCTCACTTCAAGGCTTAGTAAATAGACCCCAATCAATGGCAGGTTTGGGTGTAAAAAAGGCCTTCAATTCAACCTCCATTCAACCTTATTCATGATACAAATATAAGGGGACTAAACCTCCTGCAGCAATGTTGGTGCACCCAATATGGAAGAACCAGTCTTCTTGGGTGTGATGAACACTTATCTAAGATACTCATGCCCTTTCAGAGGTTCATAAAATGCATGGGTCTTCAAACTGCGGCGCTCCGGCTGCGGTGGAACTGCACATCCCAGCATACCATGCCACAGTGCATGCTAAAACTGAGGCAGGGCATGCTGGGATGTGTAGTTCTACAGCAGCTGGAGTGCCACAGGTTGAATACCTATGTCATAAATGCAAGGGGAAACCAAACAAATAGATAGATAGATAGATAGATAGATAGATAGATAGATAGATATAGATCTATCTATCGATCTATCTATCTATCTATCTATCTATCTATCTCATACTTGCCGACATTCTGGCTGCTCTCTGCGGGAGAGAGCAGCCAGGTCGGCTCAGCAAGGGGGCAGGGGAGGGCTGTGACGTGGGGAGGAGGTGGACCGGAGGCGGGACGGGGGTGGAGCAGGGGCGGGATGGGGCGGAGTTTCGGCGGCACATCCTTTAAGCCACGCCCCCCGCTCTGTAATGCCGCGATCCCCGGCATTACACTGCAGGGGGCGTGGCTATGATGACGCGATTCAGCAAGAATCGCGTCATCAACTGCCCGGAACGCCCACTTTACACACTAAGTGGGCGGACGGGCAGGGGGACCCCTGATTCCGGGAGACTTGCCTGCTCTTCCGGGGGGCCGGGAGGGTCACCCGATTTTCGGGAGCCTCCCGGCCATTCCGGGAGAGTAGGCAAGTATGATCGATCTATCTATCTATCTATCTATCTATCTATCTATCTATCTATCTATCTATCTATCTATCTATCTATCTATACACTGTATATATATTATAAATGCATTTCAAATGTATTTTAATGTATTTTAATACTTAACGTTATTAAAATTGACAAATAAAATCCTGTCTACATATATTGATGTACATGATTATTGAAGATGTCAAATTAGAAGTGCTTTTCTAGCTTAGGCACTACGGGGGTAATTCTGAGTTGATCGCAGCAGCAAGTTTGTTAGCAATTGGGCAAAACCATGGGGGGTCATTCCGAGTTGTTCGCTCGTTATTTTTTTTCGCTACGGAGCGATTAGTCGCAAACTGCGCGTGCGCAATGATCGCAGTGCACCTGCGCCAAGTAAATTAGCACAAAAGTTTGGTATTTTACTCACGGACTAACAAAGTTTTTTCATCGTTCTGGTGATCGGAGAGTGATTGACAGGAAGTGGGTGTTTCTGGGCGGAAACTGGGCATTTTATGGGAGTGTGCAGAAAAACGCAGGTGTTTCAGAGAAAAACGCGGGAGTGGCTGGAGAAACGGGGGAGTGTATGGCCGAACGCTGGGTGTGTTTGTGACGTCAAACCAGGAACGAAACTGACTGAACTGATCGCAATGTAGGAGTAAGTCTGGAGCTACTCAGAAACTGCTAAGAAATTTCTATTCGCAATTCTGCGAATCTTTCGTTCGCAATTCTGCTAAGCTAAGATACACTCCCAGAGGGCGGCGGCTTAGTGTGTGCAATGCTGCTAAAAGTAGCTAGCGAGCGAACAACTCGGAATGAGGGCCCATGTGCACTGCAGGGGGGGCAGATGTAACATGTGCAGAGAGAATTAGATTTGGGTGGGTTATTTTGTTTCTGTGCAGGGTAAATAATGGCTGCTTTATTTTACACTGCAATTTAGATTTCAGTTTGAATACACCCCACCCAAATCTAACTCTCTCTGCACATGTTATATCTGCCCCTCCTGCAGTGCACATGGGCCCTCATTCCGAGTTGTTCGCTCGCAAGCTGCTTTTAGCAGGTTTACACACGCTAAGCCACCGCCTACTGGGAGTGAATCTTAGCTTCTTAAAATTGCGAACGAAAGATTCTCAAAATTGCGATTACACACCTCTTAGCAGTTTCTGAGTAGCTGCGATCAGTACAGTGCTTGTCGTTCCTGGTTTGACGTCACAAACACACCCAGCGTTCGCCCAGACACTCCCCCGTTTCTCCAGCCACTCCCGCGTTTTTCCCAGAAACGGCAGCGTTTTTTCGCACACACCCATAAAACGGCCAGTTTCCGCCCAGAAACACCCACTTCCTGTCAATCACATTACGATCACCAGAACGAAGAAAAAACCGTGAGTAAAAAACCTAACTGCATAGCAAATTTACTTGGCGCAGTCGCAGTTCGAACATTGCGCATGCGCACTAAGCGGAAAATCGATGCGATGCGAAGAAATTTACTGAGCGAACAACTCGGAATGACCCCCATGGTTTTGCCCAACTGCTAACAAATTTGCTGCTGCGATCAACCCAGAATTAGGCCCCAGGTGTGAACTTCTGTTACTTGGAAATTGGCAAATTAGCAAATGGATAAATTATAAAACAAATTCAGATAAAAAAATTCAGACACAAAATTCCATATGTCACACATAAATTTTTTTATGTGTGACATATAGAATTTTGGGGGTCATGCCGAGTTGATCGCTCGCTAGCTATTTTTTGCAGCGCAGCGATCAAATAGTCGCCGCGTATGGGGGAGTGTATTTTCGCTTTGCAAATGTGCGAATGCATATGCAGCCGAGCGATACAATAAAGTTTTTTGCAGTTTCTGAGTAGCTCTGGACTTAGGGGGTCATTCCGAGTTGATCGCTAGGCTAGCTGCCGTTTTTCGCAGCGTAGCGATCTGGCTTAAAATCGTCTGTTCTGCGCATGCGTATGGGCCGCAGTGCGCACGCGCCAAGTACTTTCACACAAAACTATGCAGTTTTACACATGGCCAAGCGACGCTTTTCAGTCGCTCGGCTGATCGGTGAGTGATTGACAGGAAAGGAGCGTTTCTGGGAGGCAACTGACCGTTTTCCGGGAGTGTGCTAAAAACGCAGGCGTGTCAGCAGATAACGCAGGCGTGCCTGGAGAAACGGGGCAGTGGCTGGCCGAACGCAGGGCGTGTTTGTGACATCAAAACAGGAACTAAACTGTCTGCAGTGATCGCAAAGTAGGAGTAGGTCTGGAGCTACCCTGAAACTGCATGAAAATATTTAATAGCATAACTGCTAACCTTTCGGTCGCACTTCTGCTAAGCTAACATACACTCCCAGAGGGAGGCGGCTTAGCGTTTGCACTGCTGCTAAAAGCAGCTAGTGAGCGATCAACTCGGAATGAGGGCCTTACTCAGCTGCTGCGATCACTTCAGTCTTTTTGGTCCCGGAATTGACGTCAGACACCCGCCCTGCAAACGCTTGGACACGCCTGCGCTTTTCCAACCACTCCCAGAAAACGGTCAGTTGTCACCCACAAACGCCTTCTCCCTGTCAATCTCCTTGCGATCGGCTGTGCGAATGGATTCTTCGTTAAATCCATCGCCCAGCACTGATCCTCTGTACCCGCAGTGGCGGAAGTTCCGGAGTCAATGGAGTCGGTCGCCGCCGGGCTCCAGTTCTGAAGGGGGCACTCGGCCTGACCGTCTCCATTGCCTCCTGTTACTTCCGACTCGAGGAGCAGCGCTGCGGCTGCAGAGCAGCAGCTTCACCCCAGAATCTCAGCGGGCAGGAGGCGGGGTTTGCCGTCGGTGTCTGGCAATGCGCCCCGCCTCCTGACAGTCTTGCAGTCCTTCTCCGCCCGCTCTCTCCTCCCCAGAGTGGCTCATGCCGGGCGGGAAGTAGCAGTACCCTGCAGAGTGCACTCTTTACCTGCTCCCTGCTGTCCTGGAGTCTGCTGGGTGGCTGATTTCAGGTGAGGAGTGGCAGTGGGGGCTGCAATGTTTGGGGATCTAAGTGTGTATATAAAAACAAACAATAAAGCTACCCCCCCAACAAAAAACAACCTTATATATATATATATATATATATATATATATAAATATAGTATGGGGCTGTGTATGTGTACAGTATGTATGTATGTATATGGGGCTGTGTGTGTATGTGTACAGTATGTATGTATATGGGGCTGTGTATGTGTACAGTATGTATGTATTTGGGGCTGTGTATGTGTGCAGTATGTATGTATATGGGGCTGTGTGTGTATGTGTACAGTATGTATGTATGTATGTATGTATATGGGGCTGTGTGTATGTGTACAGTATGTATGTATATGGGGCTGTGTGTGTATGTGTACAGTATGTATGTATATGGGGCTGTGTATGTGTACAGTATGTATGTATTTGGGGCTGTGTATGTGTGCAGTATGTATATGGGGCTGTGTGTGTATGTGTACAGTATGTATGTATATGGGGCTGTGTGTGTATGTGTACAGTATGTATGTATATGGGGCTGTGTGTGTATGTGTACAGTATGTATGTATATGGGGCTGTGTATGTGTACAGTTTGTATGTATTTGGGGCTGTGTATGTGTACAGTATGTATGTATATGGAGCTGTGTGTGTACAGTATGTATGTATATGGGGCTGTGTGTGTACAGTATGTATGTATATGGGGCTGTGTGTGTGTGTGTACACAGTATGTATGTATATGGGGCTGTGTATGTGTACAGTATGTATGTATTTGGGGCTGTGTATGTGTACAGTATGTATGTATATGGAGCTGTGTGTGTACAGTATGTATGTATATGGGGCTGTGTGTGTGTGTGTGTGTGTGTGTGTGTGTGTGTGTGTGTGTGTACACAGTATGTATGTATATGGGGCTGTGTATGTGTACAGTATGTATGTATATGGAGCTGTGTGTGTACAGTATGTATGTATATGGGGCTGTGTGTGTACAGTATGTATGTATATGGGGCTGTGTGTGTGTGTGTGTGTGTGTGTGTGTGTACACAGTATGTATGTATATGGGGCTGTGTATGTGTACAGTATGTATGTATTTGGGGCTGTGTATGCGTACAGTATGTATGTATATGGAGCTGTGTGTATACAGTATGTATGTATATGGGGCTGTGTGTGTGTGTGTGTGTGTGTGTGTGTACAGTATGTATGTATGTATATATATGGGGCTGTGTATGTGTACAGTATGTATGTATTTGGGGCTGTGTATGTGTACAGTATGTATGTATATGGAGCTGTGTGTGTACAGTATGTATGTATATGGAGCTGTGTGTGTATGTGTACAGTATGTATGTATATGGAGCTGTGTGTGTATGTGAACAGTATGTATGTATATGGAGCTGTGTGTGTATGTGTACAGTACGTATGTATATGGGGCTGTGTGTGTGTACAGTATGTATGTGTGTACAGTACGTATGTATATGGGGCTGTGTGTGTGTACAGTATGTATGTGTACAGTACGTATGTATATGGGGCTGTGTGTGTGTACAGTATGTATGTGTGTACAGTATGTATGTATATGGGGCTGTGTGTGTATGTTCTGTATATGAGGCTGTGTGTGCGCATGGAGCTGTGCATGTGCGCACTGGCGTATTTGGGACTGTTTGTGTGCGCCTATGAGGCTGTGCATGTATGGGGATGTGTGTGGCTGTGTGCATATGTGGCTGTGTGCAGTGGCGGAAGTATGGGAGACAATGGAGTTGGGCGCCAGTTCTGAAAGGGGCACCTCGACCTTCTCCATTGCCTCTGGTGAGCTCCCCCAGTCTCTGTGCGCCAGCCACTACAGTATGTGTATGACCAGCGCTGCAGTGCACAGCAGCATCATTATAGAATCTCAGTGGCTGGCAGGAGGCGAGGTTTGCTGGTAGTATCAGGCAATACGCCCACCTCCCGACAGCCTTGCTGCTCGTTTCCCACAGCCCACCAGCTTTCTTCTGTGGCCACCCCCCTCGTACCGGCACATGCTGCTTAGGAAGGTTCTCTTGGACGATGCCTTGCATTTATATCTGCTATACTGTAGGTGAGGAGGCTGTCTGTATATGTGGCTATGTTTGTATGTGGCTGTGTATAAGTGGCTGTGTGTGTGCGCATATGTGGCTGCAAATGAGGGGGGGGGGGGGGGCACACCATTGTCTGATTGCCTCCGGGCGTCTGGTTTGAACTTACGCCCCTGTGTACCCGTATTACACGCCTGCGCATTGCAGTGCATACGCATGCGCAGTTTTGCTGAGTTTTGACCTGATCGCAACGCTGCAAAAAATAGCTAGCGAGCAATCAACTCGGAATGACCCCCTTTGTGTCTGAATTTTTTATCTGTCTTATCATCTAAAAATGAAAAAGACGTATTGCATGAGATCTCCACATCTTATTTTCTATGATGCCCATGAATAACTACGGGAAGGAAAAAGAGATCCATATGAGAAGCACCTAATATTGGAACTACATGCGAAAGAAACAAGTTCACGACA
This sequence comes from Pseudophryne corroboree, assembly GCF_028390025.1. Taxonomy (NCBI): domain Eukaryota; kingdom Metazoa; phylum Chordata; class Amphibia; order Anura; family Myobatrachidae; genus Pseudophryne; species Pseudophryne corroboree. Next base: position 770,228,125 of record NC_086446.1, read on the forward strand.
GGAACGTATACAATATATTGAATTCATTCATTGCATGTTTTTTTATCTGATTTTTAAGTGCATTTGCATTTTTCGAAAATATATGTGATTTATAGAAGTGAGCGCCCGGTACGATTGGTACGAAATTTCTTTTGTAGTAGTTTTGGTAACTGGGGTTTGGGAAACGCCCCTTAAGTGTACCATTCGTTAGGGCTGACCCCATTTGCGCACCAGAGGGAACCTCATCCTTTCTTTACATTTTTATAGCAATTCAATGGAGTTTTAAATTCAATAGACAACCAAATGCAACGGTTAGTAAATACTGCCTTTAAAACCGACGGCTATGTCCAACATTTTGACTTAGAAGCCAAATACGATTCTTAGTAAATTCCCCCCCACCCCCCGGTCCAGTAACCATAGTTCCCATTAATACTCTAGCTTTGGCCACAACGAGGTAAATTTACTAAGATGGGAGTTCTATTTCAGATGGGATGTTGCCCATAGCAACCAATCAGATTCCAGGTTTTATCTTCTAGAAGGTGCTAGATAAATTAGAGGTAGAATCGGATTGGTTGCTATGGGCAACATCCCATCTTAAATAGAATTTCCATCTTAGTAAATTTACCCCAAAGTCTCAGCCTAACGATCCCACTTCATGAAAATACACTACAACTGCTTTAATTGACTTTATGCTGTCTGTTCCCTTGTGTAATTCTAATGTCAAATTATTGCTAAAAGTAGACTGATTTTAGTGTATAACAGTGTATTAAAGACATTAAACCGCATTGCATATAACAATATAGCCTTATGATTTATATAATAAAATCTGGATGTTGTATATGGTGGTGGGCGCAGGGGAGATCATGGATGTTGTCATGCTATGGTCACATTTAGTGCTCTGGTTACAGATCTCCTACCCCTAACTTCCCGTCCCGTAGCCTAACCCTAACCATCGCCTCCCACAGCCTAACCCTATTCTCCCGTCCTGCTGCCTAACCCTAACCTTCACTCACGCAGCCTAACCCTAACCTCCTCTCCAATAGCCTAACCCTATCCTCCCAACCCCACCTTGAACCTCTCCTCCCGTAGCCTAACCCCAACCACCCCTGTCACAACCAAACCCTAACCATCCCCTCCCGCAGCCTAACACTAACCCTCCCACAACCTAACCCTAACCATCCCTTCCCATAGCCTAACCCTATTCTCACCTCCTGCTGCCTAACCCTAACCTTCACTCACACAGCCTAACCCTAACCATCCCTTCCCATAGCCTAACCCTATTCTCACCTCCTGCTGCCTAACCCTAACCTCCCCTCATGCAGCCTAACCCTAGCCTCCCCTCCCATAGCCTTACCATAACCCTCCCCTCCCGTAACCTGACCCTCACTTCCCCTCCCACAGGCTAACCCTCCCCTCCAGTAGCCTAACCCAAACCACCCTCCTGCAGTAACCGTATCCTCCCCCCAACAGCCTAACCCTCCCCCCACAATCTAACTCTAACCTTCACTGGCAGCCTAACCCTAACCTCCCTTCCAGTAGCCTAACTGTAACCCTCTCTCCCACAGCCTAACCTCCCCCTCATGTAGCCTAAACCTCCCCTGCTGCTGCCTAACACTCCCTCCCACAGCCTAACACTAGCCCTCCATTTCTGCAGCCTAAGCCTAATCTCACCTCCCGCAGCCTAACCCTAACCACCCCTCCCATAGCCTAACTTTAACCTCCCCATCCTAACCCTAACCTCCCCTCCGATAGCCTAACCCTAACCATCCCCTCCCACAGCCTAACCCTATCCTCCCACCCACAATCTAACCCTAACTCTCCCCTCCTGCTGCCTAACCCTAACATCCCCTCCCACAGTCTAACTCTCCCGTAGCCCAACCCTAAACCACCCCTTCTGTAGCCTAACTCTCCCCTCCTGCAGCTTCACCCTAACCTCCTGCAGCCTAAACCTAACCCTCTCATAGTCTAACCCTAACCTCCCCACCAACAGCCTAACCCTAACTGTCCCCTCCAACAGCCTAACCCTAACCCACGCTTCCCGCAGCCTAACCCTCTCTACCATAGCCTAACCCTATCCCACCCCTCCCATAGCTTAACCCTATTCGTCCCTGCAGTAACGTCATCGTTTCACAGGTCAACATTGTGAATATGTCGACATTCTGCAGATACTGACACATTGGGGGAGATTCAGTTGTTTGAAAAGTCAGTTGGGTCTCTGTTTTTTCCTATCTAATAGACAGGAAAAAACAAACACCCAACCGACTTTTCAAACATTTGAATTCCCCCCATTAAATGTTTACATTTAAACAATGTCAACATCATTACTGACACCTACTGATTAATATTTGCTGCCTGCACAGCAATTCAACAGATAAAATAGCTGCTGTTATCTCCCAGCACTAGTTACAGACTGCAGTCAGGGCCTGTTGTCCTGAGGGTTAATCAGACATCCGATGGTCACGCAGTTGATCCGATACTGTGTCCCCAGACACATCCGTAGATCACCGCTCTGCAGTGGGTCAGGGCCGTCTTAACGGCAGTGTAGGCCCCTGGGCACAGCAATGCATTGGGCCCCCTACCCATCCTCCAGCGGTAGGGGTGGGGTGTGCTATCAGCGGCAGCTTTGATGTCCCGCGGGCGGTAGGGAGTGTTCTATCTTCCTCTCAGCATGTAGGACCTGGATCAGTAATTTCTGCTAATTGCTCCTTTACTGCACAGATGGGGTGGGAGGGAGAACACTAAACTGTAGAAGGGGGCATTGGGCTGAATGACGGCGCTCTGGTACATGACTTCCGGGGTGGTAGGGGGTGTTTAATACGCTGGGGAGGGGTGGCTAATGGAGTGGGCTTAATATTCATCATTTTCTGGTGGGAGGGCAGCTTGCTTGACTGCAGATATCTCAAGTTCCTGAAAATATATTTCTTAGCTTTGAATGGGATAAAAAACTAGAGAGTCCCACCTTTCAGAAGGTACTGGGGACTTGGGGATCAGAGGTCAGGAGCCAGAGCAATCCTCCAATGAATATATAAAACTGTATACCAGGCGTGTGGAGCTGGAGCAGGGAGCAGCTGCTGGAAGGCTGATATCTCTGGTTCTGGGCACAGTAGAGACAAGCTGACAGTGTCCAGCAAAAGGGGGGAGTCTCAGCTTTTGAATTATACCCTCAGAAAAACTCTATGTAAGACAGAACCTGAGATATCTGGCTGAGAAGAGCAAATAACAGGCTCGGATGGGGACCACTGCTTTCACGTTGGATATCTCCGGTTCCCCAAGGCCGATTTTCAAAAATTTGGTACCCCTGGAAAGAGGGGACCCTCAGCTATCAGCCTAGGGCCCTTATACTCCTGGGGCCCTTGGGCAAGAGCCCATTGAGCCCATACGAAAAGACGGCCCTGCAGTGGGTGTCTTTTTAACTCAAGACGCCTCCTGCGCCTTTTGCATATTTTAACCTCACATCTGCGTACCCAGATTCAGTGACGGTGTATTTAGCGTCCATTATTGAATGAGCCCCAATGGTACACAAGAGCTAGACAAGGTGCTAGACTTCATGCAGTCAGAGTTGGGATGGGTACAGAGGTCCATAGTGTAGTAATGATGTCACCAATGACTATGTCAAGCTCACTATGCCAGTGCTGAGATCCCGACACAGGTGTAATGACAGTGTTATGAGTTCCTAACTTGGTCCCGAGCCTGCAGAACTAACCCACTGAGTTTTTCACCAGTAGCGGATCTTGCTATGGCCAAGTAGGAATTTTGCCCGGGGCACCGCCTTTCCGGAGTGCGCCGCTGCCGTCCGGAGGGCGCCACTGCCGTGGCAAGATCAGCTGCTGGTGCCGCCCGGTGCTGTTTAGATGCCCGGTGCTGTGCGGTGCACGATGAAGTCATCACGCACCGCACTGCATTGTGGGAGCGGCACATAGACGCTAGAGGTCATAATTGTCCTCTAGTGTCTATGCGGTGCTATGGGAGAGACGTCATGATCCGAGGAGCGGCGCCGGCGGCCGGAAACGGAGGGCAGCAGCGGTCGGGAAGCAGGAGCGGGGATTGTAAGTATTATTTTTTTTTTATTTTTTTTAAATGGCGCAACTAGGTGTCACAACTCTACAGGGGGCACAGTACTGGGGGCAATACTACCGGGGGCACAACTCTACAGGGGTCACAGTACTGGGGGCAATACTACTGGGAGCACAGCTCTACAGGGGGCACAGTACTGGGGGCAATACTACTGGGAGCACAGCTACAGGGGCATAACTGATCATGCCCCTTCTCCATGAAGTCACGCCCCTATTTTTTTGCCGCAAGGTCTAGATCCGGCCCTTTTCTTCACCTATAACAACCTCCTTTCCCAGAACTGCTATTGTTCACTGGTACTTGGCTGCCACTAGGTCTTCACCTCTGAAGGTGCGTACGGGACCCAGCATTGGCAAGTGCCAATACATACACACTTGCCGATGTCAGAGGAGGTGGTGCAATGGCGGGGGGGGGGGGAGGGAGCACTGGCCATGCGGTATTCAGCAGCATGGCCCTTGCAGACGATGTTGTCCGTCGACCCTGCATGCAGGTCCGATGGATGATGTCGCACACGACGCGCAGGAGCGCGCATTGTCAGCGACGTTATGCATACACACTGTACGATATTGTGAACGATGTGTCTAAATCATGCACATTATGCTGATATCATTCTGGTGTGTACGCACCTTAAGTAATGCAGGCTCAACATCACGGACACATACATTTAAAGGGCACATGACACTTCAGAATGACCAATAGCTCTAGCTAAATGTGCCATTCAACTTGATGGCACTAAGAACTAAGGGGAAGATTTATTAAATTATATTCTTGCTATCACTCATTCCTAATCTTAAATGGTGCTCCAACCAATCAGCTCCTAACTGTCATGCGTTAAACAAATGACAGGAGCTGATAGTTTGGAGTACCATTTAAGATTAGAAACAAGTGATAAGAATATGACTCATTGTTAAATCTGCCACTAAATGCACTAGTTAACATGCCAATTAAATCAAAATAACTAGATAATACTACAACTATGGGGGTCATTCCGAGTTGATCGCTCGCTAGCAGTTTTTAGCAGCCGTGCAAACGCTATGCCGCCGCCCACTGGGAGTGTATTTTCACTTTCCAGGAGTGCGAACTCCTGTGCAGCAGTGCGCCTGCAAACACATTTTGTGCAAAACAAGACCAGCCCTGTAGTTACTTATTCTGTGCGATGATTGCTGCGACGAGTGACACGGTAATGACGTCAGATACCCGCCCAGCAAACGCCCGGCCACGCCTGCATTTTTTCCAAACACTCCCTGAAAACAGTCAGTGACACCCAGAAACGCCCTCTTCCTGTCAATCTCCTGGCGATCGGCTGTGCGTTTGGAATCGTCGCTAGAACCAGTGCAAATCCACAAAGGGCTTCGTACCCGTACGACGCGCGTGTGCATTGCGGTGCATGCGCAGATTAGCCTTTTTTTTTCACTGATCGCTACGCAGCGAACAACGGCAGCTAGCGATCAACTTGGAATGACCCACAATATGTATAAAAAAAAGCTAAACGTGTCTTAATAGCTCTGGAAATTAACACTGAAGAGTACGCTAGCAGGTTTTCTGTATAGCACAGATAATTGTACTGTAGGGAGATGCTATCAGATCTCTGAAATCAAATAGGTATTGCACTGTGGAGAAAGGCTGGCAAGTAACAGGTTTTCTGAATAGCACAGATAAATGCTCTGTTGAGAAATGATGGACAGATCATCCAAAGAGCACAGTAGGTAATTTTCACAGGGGAGAAATGCTACAGGTAACCAGCAACTGGTTGCCAGGAAACTGACTGAAGCTAATAGAACTCACCATGAGTTGCTGAACTGTGCTTACTTCAGATTCTAACAGCTAGGTAGTGAATAGTGCTTGGAGTGTGCACCTAAACATAATAAAAAGGCACATTAAATATATATATTGAGTTGTTACTACTTAACACCTAATTAAAGGACCCAAACAACAAATACAAAGCTGTTAAAATGAAAGTGTCCCTACATCGAGCACTCTGGAGTAAGTTCTAAGATTTGTAATAAAGAGAAATTTGGACAAGTGCCTCTTATTGAAGAAACAAAATTGTTACAAATGTTGTCACTAGGTTGTGCTGTTGCAATTCAAATCACTTGATTAGCATTGCATTTGTTCAGTGTGTCCTCCATTGTGGTCAACAGTAGTCTCCATTCGATATATAGCATTCTCTAAAGCAGAATGCAACATGTAATGCAACAATAGCCAGCATATGGTTGTCTTTCGGATCTGAAACTTTGTTCTTAAGGAAAAAAAAAACACACAAGCAAAAGTTGTATGGGGTGAGGTCTGGTGATCATGGTTGCCAAGATGCCTGAAAGTGGGCCATCATCTGCTGCATTTTTGTCCATCCCATACTTGCCTACTCTCCCAGAATGGTGTGGAAACTTAAATGACATTATTATGTTTTTACATCTTAATATCTACATCTATCCAGTTATTGGTGAACCAGTGCTTCGTGCTTTGTCACTGCTGGTTTTCCCAAACTCTTGTACTCGTGAGCATGGGCCTATGTATCAGCAGCTGGTGGCATCTTAAATACATTTGGGGGGCCACAACCTTTGTGGTGTCAGTAGAGAAGCCCATTCCGCTTTTCTGAGGACCCTGGTAATACATGCACCATGGCAATTATTTTCTATTTGACTGCATTTTTTACCTTCAGATTCTTGGGACCACCATGGGCACAAGGTTTGCCCCAAACTTCTCCAGCCTATACACGGGTATGATCGAGGACATGTGGGGAGGTGGATTCAGGGAGCACCTTGTGCACTCTGGCCGTTACATAGATCATTTATTTTATTTTATTTGGTATGGTGATTTGCCCTTTATACTGCACTTTTTAACACAGTAGAATAATAATCTTTTTCATTTAAGTTTAAACTAGTCACATAGATAAATAAGAAATTTGCTTTCTCTATATTGCCCTCTATTTTTCTCTGAGGCTGTGGGTACCCGTGTGACTAAGACCTATAAAAGAGGTTGACTCAACAGTAGTCATTATAGACCATAGGCTATTGAATATCCCACATGGCCAACTTCACAGTATTATGGGGAACCACACAGATCAACAAGCCTTCATAGGACAAGCTAGGGAACTAGTAGAAGCCTTTAAAGAGAGGCAGTATATAGAGGCCTTATTACAACAAGCCCTTAAAGAATCTAGAGTACAGGACAGTGAATCAGTATGCTCACCTATGTGTGTGTGTGTGTGTGTGTGTGTGTGTGTGTGTGTGTGTGTGTGTGTGTTTGGGGGGGTTATGATTAGGCACCTAAAGGGGAGGGTTAGCGTAGGGTAGGGTTAGACAACTTACTGGCCCATGACGGGATTTTGCATGTTGTGGTGCCACTGTCGGTTTCCTGACCGCCAGCATCCTGAGAGCCGGCATTTCTTAACCAACCCCTTCTTGAATTCATGTATCATCTACAGTATGCTGGGAGGACAACGTGCACTGAAGACCCTTTTTTGGGGCATAAAAGCAACATATGTCACATATTACCTGTCTTTTATTTGTTTATTCATTTCTTCCTGTCTCCACCGCCCTCTCTTTCTCTGCCTCTCTCTTTCTCTGTTTTCTCTTTTCTTTTCTTTTTTGGTCTTTTTTTTTCTCCTCACAGAAATCTCCTGTTAAAGGCTTATTAGCACTTCAATGGGGACTGCAGTCTGATCCCTGTGTACCATACTCCAAAAAGCTTAGCTTGGCCCTAAAGCTTCCAGCCATCCACAGATGGTCAGTGATCCTCGCAACTGCTGTTTCTGCAGAAAGTTTGATTATGTAGTTATAATGATGTTGAAAAACCATTCTACCTGCCACAATCAGGACGGTTAATAGTCGCTGCACTGCCATGTTTATTGCTGCATAGGGCCCAGTATACTGTATACAGAGTCTGGTTTCTCTCAGAATAGGAATGAATCAGCAGCTTATGTTGTGCTCTTGCTCCCCTCCAGCAGTCTTGTAGTAACAGTTAGCCTCTCCTTGTTGCCTTTTTTCAGCGCTCTGATGCTATTATCTTACTGCAAGCCTTTACACACCGTTCTCAGTACTACATCCTCCCTCTCTGCAACCTGCATTCTCTCTGCTAGGACCCCTTTACTTGCCTCTCACAATCCACTCTGCCACTACCAGTCTGACTCAGCTCTCTCGCTGCTGAGACAGCTACCTGAGACTGACCGTTGTCTTAGTGGCACTTCTCTACATATAGAAGCTCGCGCCCTCATCGTATCCCGCTCTCCCCTCGTGCTTGCAGCTTAAGCAGATCCAGCGTCTTCAGCATCTTTCAATTGACCAACCTACACGCGGGTCACTCAAATTTGCAAAAGGGTCCCAAGCAGCTCTGAATTCCTATGTAGCACCTGGTCCCCGTAGCAAATCTTCTAACCCCATGGCTACACAGGGCATCCATCATGGCAGGGGTTACAAATAACACAAAGACACTTTGTATTTGTGACTTTATTGTTCGTAAAATGATGTTACACTGCCCCCCCCTATACACCCATATTCTCTGTAGTAGAGTAAAGGTTATGTTAGGCCTTCTTTTCAGGACAGATGTTCACTGGTTCTGTGTTCATTTCATCCTCCTCCTTTTCCACTTTTTCTATTGTCTCCTTGATCCAGTCCAGGTAATTCTCCACCTTGGTGTACATTCCAAACTTGCCACACTCAATTCCCCAGGAGACAATGCCAGAAATATATAGCTTGTTGATGTCAGTTGGGTTGGTTAGGTCCTTGAACATGAGTGGGCCCCCACTGTCGCCTGCACAGCTGTCTTTTCCAGATCCGCCGGCGCACATCATGTTTGTGGTAAAGGCTTGATCTGTGACTACGGTCTTCCTGCATTCGTCTGTATCACGGAAAACTACTGCGGCGTACTGCAGCCATCGTATTTCACTTTTTTTCTCTGTTATCCCCCATCCAGCAACATATCCAACCTCACCGACAGCCGGGGAGTTCCTCCCCCCCTTTTGCGGAAGACATACTGGATAGAGACATGGACCCAGTTCAACTTTATTGCTAAGCTGGATGAGGGCTATGTCATTGTCATAGTTTGTCTTCCTTTTAGGGTCAAGATCTTCCACTATCCACTTGGAGTGTAGAATAACTCTTTTGGACTGCAGTTCCTTTGCATGACCAAGACGCCAAGACCCAACTTTTATTGAGGGTTTCACACCATTCTGCACTACGTGGGCAGCGGTAAGGATCCAGCGATCTGATATCAGTGCTCCGCCACCTTTCGTGTCAGATACAATATGTACGACCCATGGAAAGTCTCCTTCTTTAGCAGCGGAACCACCAAATATCTTTGATTGGTGCTCTAATGAACTGATTCCACAGACTGGAAAGACAAAGTGGTACAGTATTAACAAATTATCTAATAATCGACCAAGGATATAAAGCGATTATGGAACAGGGACAGCAAACAATCACAGGTATCCAGTCAGTATGTTGATCGATGGTAAGCTTACATAAGTGACATGCGGTGAGGTGAATGCTTGCGGAGGCACTGGATAATAAAAAAAACATGGGTTCACCCTACCAAATCAGTAACCAATCCCAGACCTCTCAGTATGGCCTGGTATTGGAAAATAGGAGGGGGGGGGGGGGGAGAGTGGAGTTCCCCTTAGTTTCCAATAACCAGCACCAGGTAGAACCAGTCGGCAGAATAATGCCACAGCAGGGGGACACACAGGAAACTCAAGTATATGAAAACTCCTTGCAAGTACAGAAACACCTAGGACCTCTGTTGCCACAGGAAAGGAGTGGGCCATCTCTGTGCCCCTCTTGACCAGCCCCAGCAGACACTCGCCAGCACGTTCCCCTGCATTTAGCAATCTTGATCGTCAGTTTCCCTGTCATGTTGGTTGCTCCTGGTTGGATGCTGGGGAACGTCCTGGATAGGTCACCTGACACTGCATCAAACCACGCCCCCCTCATTGAGGCAGATCTTCACTTGTGCTATATTTTGTAGTATTACTTGTCACAGTGCGGCCTCACCCACAACTCCAGGCAGTGTCTGACTATCACAGAGGGGAGGCTGAGCTCATAGCTGCCTCACCTCTGCTCTCTCCCTGACACTCCCTGTATACCCAGCTCACAGCTGCCTCACCTCTGCTCTCTCCCTGACACTCCCTGTATACCCAGCTCACAGCTGCCTCACCTCTGCTCTCTCCCTGACACTCCCTCTATTCCCAGCTCACAGCTGCCTCACCTCTGCTCTCTCCCTGACACTCCCTGTATACCCAGCTCACAGCTGCCTCACCTCTGCTCTCTCCCTGACACTCCCTCTATTCCCAGCTCACAGCTGCCTCACCTCTGCTCTCTCCCTGACACTCCCTCTATTCCCAGCTCACAACTGCCTCACCTCTGCTCTCTCCCTGACACTTCCTGTATTCCCAGCTCACAGCTGCCTCGCTTCTGCTCTCTCCCTGACACCCCCTGTATTCCCAGTTCACAGCAGCCTCACCTCTACTCTCTCCCCGACACTCCCTGTAACCCCAGCTCACAGCTGCCTCACCTCTGCTCTCTCCCTGATACTCCCTGTATTCCCAGCTCACAGCTACCTCACCTCTGCTCTCTCCCTGACACTCCCTGTATTCCCAGCTCACAGCAGCCTCACCTCTGCTTTCTCCCTGACACTCCCTGTATTCCCAGCTCACAGCTGCCTCACCTCTGCTCTCTCCCTGACACTCCCTGTATTCCCAGCTCACATCTGCCTCACCTCTGCTCTCTCCCTGACACTCCCTGTATTCCCAGCTCACAGCTGCCTCACCTCTGCTTTCTCCATGACACCCCCTGTATTCCCAGCTCACAGCTGCCTCACCTCTGCTCTCTCCCTGACACTCCCTGTATTCCCAGCTCACAGCAGCCTCACCTCTGCTCTCTCCCTGACAGTCCCTGTATTCCCAGTACACAGCTGCCTCACCTCTGCTCTCACCCTGACACTCCCTGTATTCCCAGCTCACAACTGCCTCACCTCTGCTCTCTCCCTGACACTCCCTGTAACCCCAGCTCACAGCTGCCTCACCTCTGCTCTCTCCCTGACACTCCCTGTATTCCCAGCTCACAGCTGCCTCACCTCTGCTCTCTCCCTGACATCCCCTGTAACCCCAGCTCACAGCTGCCTCACCTCTGCTCTCTCCCTGACACTCCCTGTATTCCCAGCTCACAGCTGCATCACCTCTGCTCTCTCCCTGACACTCCCTGTATTCCCAGCTCACAGCTGCCTCACCTCTGCTCTCTCCCTGACACTCCCTGCATTCCCAGCTCACAGCAGCCTCACCTCTGCTCTCTCCCTGACACTCCCTGTAACCCAGCTCACAGCTGCCTCACCTCTTCTCTCTCCCTGACACTCCCTGTATCCCCAGCACACATCTGCCTCACCTCTGCTCTCTCCCTGACACTCCCTGTAACCCCAGCTCACAGCTGCCTCACCTCTGCTCTCTCCCTGACACTCCCTGTAACCACAGCTCACATCTGCCTCACCTCTGCTCTCTCCCTGACACTCCCTGTATTCCCAGCTCACAGCTGCCTCACATCTGCTCTCTCCCTGACACTCCCTGTAACCCCAGCTCACAGCTGCCTCACCTCTGCTCTCTCCCTGACACTCCCTGTAACCACAGCTCACATCTGCCTCACCTCTGCTCTCTCCCTGACACTCCCTGTATTCCCAGCTCACAGCTGCCTCACCTCTACTCTCTCCCTGACACTCCTTGTATTGCACACGCTAAGCCGCCGCCTACTGGGAGTGAATCTTAGCTTATCAAAATTGCGAACGAAAGATTCACAATATTGCGAAAAGACTTCTCTGTGCAGTTTCTGAGTAGCTCGAGACTTACTCTTCCAGTGCGATCAGTTCAGTTCTTGTCGTTCCTGGTTTGACGTCACAAACACACCCAGCGTTCGCCCAGACACTCCTCCGTTTCTCCAGCCACTCCCGCGTTTTTCCCAGAAACGGTAGCGTTTTTTCACACACTCCCATAAAACGTCCAGTTTCCGCCCAGAAACACCCACTTCCTGTCAATCACACTCCGATCTCCAGTACGAAGAAAAAACCTCGTAATGCCGTGAGTAAAATACCAATCTTCATAGCAAATTTACTTGGCGCAGTCGCAGTGCGAACATTGCGCTTGCACAGTTAGCGGAAAATCGCTGCATTGCAAAGAAAATTACAGAGCGAACAACTCGGAATGACCACCCATGTGCAATGCAGGGGGGTGAGGGGGGGGGGGGGGCAGATATAACATTTGCAGAGTTAGATTTGGGTGGGTTATTTTGTTTCTGTGCAGGGTAAATATGGCTGCTTTATTTTTACACTGCAATTTAGATTTTAGTATGAACACACCTCACCCAAATCTATCTCTCTCTGCACATGTTATATCTGCCCCACCTGCAGTGCACATGGTTTTGCCCAACTGCTAACAAATTTGCTGCTGCGATCAACTCTGAATTACCCCCAATGTCCTTAGTTCTTCCCATGCATGGCGCTGTCTTGTTTCTGCATTAGAGCCCCACGGTGAGTGATGGGCGTCTTCCAGTGAGCTCAGAGAGATTGTGCCATTACCGCTATCCACAACGCCCTTGAAGACATGTAGACCACTTCTGCCTTGCACCACTATCCTGATACAGTCACTGGCTGATGGCCTGTATACCCCACTAAAGCTCCGCTCCGCGACAAGTGTCTGTATAAGCATAACTGTATGGGTGTAAAAATCACATTGCTGCTGAATAAACTACCCCACACAGGTAAGTACTGGGCTGTTCATTGCCTCAAGGCAGACGCTGGTGTGTACCTGCACATGGCCATACCACCGCCACCTTTACACACATACATTATTCCAACAGCCCTTTAACCACTTGCCTGGCATGGTGGCATCAGATGCGACCATGCCTGCAAGTGCTCTATCTGACCTGGTCGCACAGGATGCGACCAGTCAGATAGAGAGTGTTAGCAGCGGCAGGGAAGGGAAACTTCCCTCCGCTGCTGCTGTCAGAGGGACCGGAAGGTCCCTCTGCCTCCCTGCACTCTCCCCTACTGATTGCCGTGCTGCCGATCACTGCTGATCGGTCAGCACGGCAGGACCCCCCCTCTGTAAATTAACCCCCTCAAGCCCCACTGTGTACCTGGAGGCTATCCTGGCTTTCAAAATAAAAGCCGCGATGGTCGCGATGTTTCTGATGGATGCGATGTTCTCAATCGATGTTTCGATGTTTAAAATGTTTATTTAAAAAATATCTTTTTTGAATTTTTTTTTAACTAAAATCATTTTGGATAGGGTTAAATTCATGTTCTTCACCTAATTCACTCGTATAAAAAGACCCTACAATTTCGGAGCGTTTTTTTGGGAACAAAAATCGTCAGTTAGGTGGTTAAGTCCTGTAAGTTGCAAGGTGATGCTGGATCGGATTTAGGTATGGGGAAATTGGACACCAAGTCAACACCTTGAACTCTTTGTCATGCTAATCAAACCATCCCTGAACAATTTGTGCAGTGTGGTAGGGCGCTTTGACCTGCAGTGTGGTAGGGCGCTTTGACCTGCTGAAATAGGCCACTGCCATCATCCATGAAGGGGGGTACTTGGTCTGCAACAATGTTTAGGTAGGTAATATATGTCAAAGTCACATCCACATGAATGGCAGGACCCAAGGTTTCCCAGCAGAACATTGACCAGAGCATCCCGCTGCCACCACCAGCTTGCCTTCTTCCCATAATGCATTCTGATACCAACTCTTCCCCAGGTAAATGTCACACACACACCCTGCCGATCACATGATATAAAACTATGAGTCATCTGACCAGGCCTCCTGCTCCCATTGCTCCATTATCCAGTTCTGACTCTCACATGCCCACTGAAGGTGCTGTGAGAAGTGGACAGTGGTCAGCATGGGCACTCTGACCAGTCTGTGGCTACGTAGCCCCATGTGTAGGAAGATGTGATGCACTGTGTGTCCTGACAACTCTGTATCATAACCCAGCATTAACTTTTTCAGCAATGTGTGCTACAGTAGTTCCTCTGCGGGATAGGACCAGATTGGCTAGCTTTCGCTCCCCATTAACATCAATGAGGCCTGAGTGCCCATGACCCTGTCGCTGGTTCACTGCTTATCCGTCCTTGGACCACTTTCGGTACGTACCACTGCATACCGGGAACACCCCACAAGACCTGTCACTTTGGAGGTGATCACAATTGGCCCTTGTCAAAGTCACTCAGGGCCTAATTCAGACCTCATCGTAGCCTTGCAAAATTGTGCACGGCTACGATCATATACTCAGACATGCGGGGGGATGCCCAGCACAGGGCCCCGCATGCCAGGCCCGACCCCCCCCGCAGAAGTACAAAAGCATCGCTTTTGTACTTCAGGAGTAGCTCCCTGGCAGCGCAGCTCCTGCACGCTGCAGCGAGCTACCCTTCGCACAGCACCGATCAGATCTGAATACACTTGCCTATTGTTCCCTCAGATCATTACACTTGCCTATTGTTCCTGCTTCCGACCCATCAACTTCTCCAAAACAGAATGTTCACTTGCTGCCTAATATATCCCACCCCTTGACAGGTGCCATTGTAACAATATAATCAGTGTTATTCACTTCATCTGTCAGTGGCTTTAATGTTTTAGCTGATGGATGTATCTACAATACCTTTGTAGGTTACCCCTTCACTCTAAGTTTATTTAGGCTATGCCCTTGTTGCATCACCTTCTCTAAATGTCTCCCATCTGAATTCCACAATTCCGTCTTCACATATAAAGTTGGTGCTCTGCAGCTGGTGATACCCTGTATCCGGCTACAGGTGCATCTGGCATCTTCCAGGAATTGTTGTTATATGTACTTCCTGGAATATCATACTTGGTAGATTCTTTCATATACTTCAACATTATGACTTGGTGTAGGAGATAACAGCATTTGGGTGGATGTATGTTTTCATGTGAAAATTGCTATACTGTACATCCTATCCTATTTCACCTGCATCAGTGGTCGCTGGTACGCAGGAATACTTACCGGCAGGGCAGCTCTTCCAATAAGAACCGGTCCTTGCCAAGAGAGGACTTCAGGGTTTATGTCCCAGGCGTACTTTAGCGACATATATACATGTAGATGCTGTGCCACGGGTCTGCAGAGGAAATCTCTGTAATCCGCTGCGGACCCTTTTTAATACATATGGAGATCCATATGTGTGGAGATAAACTTTGTGAAAACTGAAGTTTTCTGAGGTTTTACCGCATGATTAACTTTGATACATCACGTCATTTGTGAGAGATTAGAAAGTGAAGTTTTGAAGAGTTAAAGGACAGATATTATCACATTGCTATGTGCTGTTTGGGCTATGATAGAAACATTAGTTATATTTTACCTGGTACACAATCAGGGAGTTTACTCTCTCCATTGTTGTTTCTCCAAATTCCATCCACAGAACAGCGATAAGTATCTGCAAATATGACATTTTTCCATCAATCTCTTAAACATGTATCTGAGGCATGCCTACAGTATGTTCAATGGTCACCATTACCTCCAACCAGTGACCTGTTCTCAGCTCTCACCATCACCTCCAACCAGTGACCTGTTCTCAGCTCTCACCATCGCCTCCAACCAGTGACCTGTTCTCAGCTCTCACCATCACCTCCAACCAGTGACCTGTTCTCAGTTCTCACCATCATCTCCAACCAGTGACCTGTTCTCAGCTCTCACCGTCACCTCCAACCAGTGACCTGTTCTCAGCTCTCACCATCGCTTCCAACCAGTGACCTGTTCTCAGCTCCCACCATCACCTCCAACCAGTGACCTGTTCTCAGCTCTCACAATCACCTCCAACCTGTGACCTGTTTTCAGCTCTCACCATCACCTCCAACCAGTGACCTGTTCTCAGCTCTCACCATCACCTCCAACCAGTGACATGTTCTCAGATTTCACCATCACCTCCAACCAGTGACCTGTTTTCAGCTCTCACCATATCCTCCAACCAGTGACCTGTTTTCAGCTCTCACCATCACCTCCAACCAGTGACCTGTTCTCAGTTCTCACCATCACCTCCAACCAGTGACATGTTCTCAGCTCTCACCATCACTTCCAACCAGTGACATGTTCTCAGCTCTCACCATCACTTCCAACCAGTGACATGTTCTCAGCTCTCACCATCGCCTCCAACAAGTGACCTGTTCTCAGCTCTCACCATCACCTCCAACCAGTGACACGTTCTCAGCTCTCACCATCACCTCCAACCAGTGACATGTTTTCAGCTCTCACCATCACCTCCAACCAGTGACATGTTCTCAGCTCTCACCATCACCTCCAACCAGTGACACGTTCTCAGTTCTCACCATCACCTCCAACCAGTGACCTGTTCTCAGCTCTCAACATCACCTCCACCCAGTGACCTGTTCTCAGTTTTCACCATAACCTGCTACTAGTCACACAACCTCAGTGCATACAATCTCCTCCTACCCATCACATGTGCTTAGAGCTCACCCTCTCCTACTACCCATCATATGTGTTCATTGTTCACCCTGTCTTCCTACCTATCACATGTACTCAGTGTTCACCTTATTCTACAACCAGTCACGTGTTCGCTCTCTCCTCCTACCAGTCACATGTTCTCAGTGCTCACACTCTCCTCCTACTAGTCACAAGTGCTCAGTGCTCACCCTCTCCTCCTACCAGTTACATGTGCTCAGTGCTCACCCTCTCTTCCTACCAGTCACATGTGCTCAGTGCTCACCCTCTCTTCCTACCAGTCACATATTCTCAGTGCTCACCCTCTCCACCTACCAGTCAGATGTGCTCAGTGCTCACCCTCTCCTCCTACCAGTCACATGTGCTCAGTGTTCACCGTCCTCCTACCAGTCACATTTGCTCATTGTTCACCCTCTCCTCCTACCAGTCACATGTGCTCAGTGTTCACCCTCTCTTCCTACCAGTCACATGTGCTCAGTGCTTACCCTCTCTTCCTACCAGTCACATGCCCAGTGCTCACCCTCTCCTCCTACCAGTGACGTGCTCAGTGTTCACCGTCCTCCAACCAGTCACATTTGCTCAGTGTTCACCCTCTCTTCCTACCAGTCACATGTGCTCAGTGTTCACCCTCTACTCCTACCAGTCACATGTGCTCAGTATTCACCCTCTCTTCCTACCAGTCACGTGTGCTCAGTGCTCCCCCTCTCCATCTACCAGTCACATGCTCAGTGCTCACCCTGTCCTCCAACCAGTCACATGTGCTCAGTGTTCACCCTCTCCACCTACCAGTCACATGTGATCAGTGCTCACCCTCTCCTCCTACGAGTCACATGTGCTCAGTGTTCACCCTCTCCACCTACCAGTAACATGTTCTCAGTGCTCACCCTCTCCTATCAGTCACGTGTGCTCAGTGCTCACCCTCTCCACTTACCAGTCACAAGTGCTCAGTGTTCACCCTCTCCTCCTACCAGTCACATATTCTCAGTGCTCACCCTCTCCACCTACCAGTCAGATGTGCTCAGTGCTCAACCTCTCTTCCTACCAGTCACATGTGCTCAGTGTTCACCCTCTCCACCTACCAGTCACATGTTCTCAGTGCTCACCCTCTCCTCCTATCAGTCACGTGTGCTCAGTGCTCACGCTCTCCCCATACCAGTCAGATGTGCTCAGTGCTCACCCTCTCTTCCTACCAGTCACATGTGCTCAGTGTTCACCCTCTCCTCCAATCAGTCACATGTGCTCAGTGTTCATCCTCTCCACCTACCAGTCACATGTTCTCAGTGCTCACCCTCTCCTCCAATCAGTCACATGTGCTCAGTGTTCATCCTCTCCTCCTACCAGTCACATGTTCTCAGTGCTCACCCTCTCCTCCTACCAGTGACATGTTCTCAATGCTCACCCTCTCCACCTACCAGTCACATGCTCAGTGCTCACCCTCTCCTCCTACCAGTCACATGTGCTCAGTACTCACCCTCTCCACCTACCAGTCACATGTTCTCAGTACTCACCCTCTCCACCTACCAGTCACATGTTCTCAGTGCTCACCCTCTCCTCCTACCAGTCACATGTGATCAGTGCTCTCCACCTACCAGTCACATGCTCAGTGCTCACCATCTCCTCCTACCAGTCACATGTTCTCAGTGCTCACCCTCTCCACCTACCAGTCACATGTGATCAGTGCTCACCCTCTCCACCTACCAGTCACGTGATCAGTGCTCACCCTCTCCACCTATCAGTCACATGTTCTCAGTGCTTACCCTCTCTTCCTACCAGTCACATGTACTAAGTGCTCACCCTCTCCACCTACCAGTCACATGTGCTCAGCATATTGTTTATTCAGCATCTATGCCAATTAAGCCCAGTTCTCACCATTGCCACTCAGGGTGTAATATTCAGTGCTGCATCTATACTTCATCTCTGATTCATATGTGCTGTGTGTGAAAGTCGCTGCACCGTTTTCAATTTTCTCAGGACTCCCACAGTCAACAGCTGCAAATGAACACAGAGAAGATGGGAAAACACTATAAAGTTCTGAGTCTACAACCAAACAATCCCATTTGTGAACAGCTGATTCTCTATGGTCTTCTATAAGAATATCATACACAATGCCCAAGGGAACATACTTGTATGTGAGCCTATTAATTAGGTTAAACACAAAATGAAGGTAGAATTAAACTGAGAATTTATTAGTAAATGTTACAAAAGTTCTAGTATGTCAAACATTGTGTTGTACTGACCTTGTTTCCACTGAGGAATTGTGTTCTGCCGCTGTTTATAAGTGTCTATGGGGGTCATTCCGAGTTGATCGCTCGCTACCAGTGTTTGGCAGCCGTGCAAACGCTATGCCGCCGCCCTCTGGGAGTGTATTTTAGCTTAGCAGAAGTGCAAACGAAGGGATCGCAGAACGGCTACAAAATAATTTTGTGCAGTTTCAGAGTAGCTTCACACCTACTCAGCGCTTGCGATCACTTCAGACTGTTCAGTTCCTGTTTTGACGTCACAAACACGCCCTGCGTTCAGCCAGCCACGCCTGCGTTTTTCCTGGCATGCCTGCGTTTTTCCGAACAATCCCTGAAAATGGTCAGTTGACACCCAGAAACGCCCACTTCCTGTCAATCACTCTGCGGTCAGCAGTGCGACTGAAAAGCTTCGCTAGACCCTGTGTAAAAAAATATCAGACGTTGTGAAAGTACGTCACGCGTGCACATTGCGCCGCATACGCATGCACAGAAGTGCCTTTTTTTGCATCATCGCAGTGCAGCGAACATTTTCAGCTAGCGATCAACTCGGAATGACCCCCTATGTTATCAGTCATGAATATTACTTTATTCTTATAGTATAAGTATACGTACTGTGCCTGCCATATGTATCATGTACTGTTTTTGCATTATAATATATGACAACAGTGTCTTAAAGTTATACCAACTATATGGTTTCATACCCACCAATTGTACCATTTTGGCCAGTACAGTACAGTACTGTATTTTATGGTCTGCCCAGGTCATAAAGGGATTTATACCCGCTTTCAGCGTCTCCCATTCTTGTGTTGCCAAGTGGCTTCCCACTCCCAACGGCACCATTTTCTCAGTGATATTCGTGCCCACTCTCCCACAATTTTCAGCAGAGTCTCGATTTTTTGGCCAGTCCACCGCACCCACGGAAGAGTGGGCAGATCTCCCGCATCATGCACTCTTCCTAGTGAAGTGGGCAGGATGAGGAGGCTCTGCGAGGCATAAGGAGGCGCTGCAAGGCCTAATGATGCGCATTCAATTCATTTAGCCCCACCGCTTCCACAGACCCACGAATCACAACATTTTGGAGGCGGGGCGAAGTGGCAAGCAGTGGCTCCTCTGTGAGCTCCTCCCAGGAGAGGCGACTTAAAAGTTAGGCAACTTTAGTAGGCCCACAGGAGAGCAAAGGCTCTGGCACAAGGTTCTCTGGGTGCAGGGGGTGTGGTGCAGGGCACCCAGTAGAAATAAGCCTATGCCCTGAATAGCAGATGGCACAAAACAACATAAAAATAACCATGACAGGACTCAGCCTCTCTTCTCCCAAACATGATGCCATCTGACATGCTGCTATTTCTTACGTATGCATTCCAGGTGGGTGTTTGTCCAGGTCCCGTCACCCTGGCATCTGGCTTGGAATGATGGCAGCTTTTTCTAGAAGAGAACAGAGATGTCATTACATGGTTCCAGACACCACTGAGCAGCCCCCTGCACGGCAGTCACCTCACCCTGCTCCATCCTCACCTGACCCTCCAAAACCTCATATCCTTTCACACAGCTCACGCTGACTGAGTCCTTGAAGACATATTTATCTTGCCGGGGATGCAGGACAGCATGGTCAACCACTTTTGTGGGGCAGGGGATGGCTGGCAGAGAAGAGAAAAGAAGTATGCACAATATTAAGGGGGACATTTACTAAGCAGTGATAAGAGCGGAGAAGTGAGCCAGTGGAGAAGTGGCCCCATCAACCAATCGGTGGCTCTGTATAATTTTATAGTATGCAAATTATAGATGTTACTTCAGTGCTGATTGGTTGCCATGAGCAACTTCTCCACTGGCTCACTTCTCCGCTCTTACCACTGCTTAGTAAATGCCCCCCTTAATCTTCTATCCCATGTATGATACAGGGACACTGCTAGATTTTTAACAATTTGCCCACGGAACTATGGGGGTAATTTGTGCTAAAAGTATCTCAGGGCTGCGATGGCCTTTGCCTGATCGACAGGCAGAGGCGGTCGCGGGATGGGAGGGGGGCGTGCCAACTGCGTTAGAACGCCTTTGGCGGGGCTCGGACCGGACAACGCAGGCGGGGGTGAGCCGCTGCTGCTGTATGACATCTCATGCATCCACTGCGACCCGGGATGCGGTGAGCGGCCGTCTGCTCGCGCAGCTAGGCTGCGCAGGCAGGGAGCTACTCGCCAGGTGCAAAAGCGTCGCCGCAGTGCGATGCTTTTGCACCCTTGCGGGAGTGTAGGGCCTGACAAGTGGGGCGTACCCCCCCCCCCCCCCCCGCATGTCTGAGAAACTGATAACAGATAGATTTAGCACATCTACGATCAGATCTGAATGACTCCCTTTGTTTTTCAACTTGAATCATATACTAACCGCAGCAGATTCCGTGGGGTAGTGCAGCGTCACTATCTACATCAGAGCACATGTAATGGCGATGTGAAGCAGAGGAGACAGCCGGCTGCTTAGTGCACTAGATGGGAAATTAGAATGCTATACTGTCTGCTTTGTATGCTACTGTAATTGGCTAATTCTTTTCATCAGCTATCAAAAGCATAGGGGAAAGCTAGAGTTATTACCACTTTCATGTCTTATTATTCCAGGATTACAATACCTTACTTGTGCAAAGTAATTAATTACACTACGGTGTCTGGGGGGTCCAGCACCTTTCCTCAAAACAGGTGCATGTTGTTCCCATTTTGAAGGCATGATGGGTCCACGGTCTACATCGTCGGGCGTAGACTTCCTGGACCCGGGTGTCCAGATCTGACGGCCAGCCTGCGTAAGCTTCAGCTTATGCGGGCTGGCCGGTGCCTAAAACCATTGGGATTTGTGATCCTTGGTTGCAATGATCATGATGGTGGTCCGCAGGGACGTGCAGTGAGCTAAATGGTTCAGGAGGCACTAGCTAGCACCAGAGAAAGATTTAAACACAATATATTTGCCAAAGGGTACATCTGGGTATTATACACAGGTGCAGCAGTATAAACCCCTGGAAATTTTGTGAGTTTTGGTCTGAGAGGTGCGGAAAAGATTGCATGTGCACGGCATCTATTAGCACAAGGAGGAGAGCCAGGGGCTGTCCAGCAGCTCATGGAGCGCTGGACACGCCCCCAAAATGACGAAAATGGGGGGTCGCTGAGAGGCCCCACCCCTCTACTAGAAGCTCCGCCCACTTTTGCAGCGGCCACGCCTCCGGCTCAGCGTGTCCCTCTTCCAAAGGGACAAAAGTTGGGATGTATGATTTATTAACCCATATAAACTATTGCAAAAAGGCTCAACATGAGAAACATGACGTCCTAATATGACACCTGCACTGCAGAACTCCATTTTGCAGCTATGTACAGTAAGTCAGTGGTGTCTTATGAGAAGAAGATGCAGGCGGAAGGTAAGTCTATGGAATGGGTCAGGGTGTGCAGTGTGGACCCCTTCAGGGACCCACGTACCGCTCGTCCCTGACCCACGTGCACTGTACACCTGCACCCATTACAGTTACGCCAGTAGCGTAAAATATCCTGTGTGTGTTCATCATTATCAGCTGTGCATCACACTGCGGTCTCCTCACCATCCTCCGAGTAGCGTATCTTCCAGCCTCTGTGGTCCCCTCCGCTGTCTGTTTGGAAAAAAATGTCCACTTCATTACTCTCTGTCTGAAGGAGCGAAGGGGGAGTTTTCCCACAGAATGGACCAAAGCTGCGTCCTTTGGCTTTTATCTAAGGAGAAAATAAAGCTAGAAAAGTGCACTTCATAGCCCATATATACTATTACTGCCTTCACTGTAAAGATCCCTTCCCATAATAAGCAGGATTCTTTCTATTTCAGCATTTTTTCCTTTATTTTTCTTCTTCTTAGTAATAAAGGGCTTGTCCACTAATGTCACCCCAATTGCCTTTCAGGCCACTTACCACGCTGTAGCCAGGGGCGCTTTAAGAGAGGAGCGCTTTAAGCCGTCTCCGTTCGGGCCCCACCCCCTCTCTGCCGGCAGTACTGAGAGTCTGAGCACTAGAGGGCTCAGACTCTACTGCGCATGCGCAGATCTCTGGGAAAATAGCACAGCGGCCATTTTCCCTGAGACTTCTCTACTGTGCATGCGCAGAACTCCGTGAAAATGGACGCTCGTCCATTTTCACAGAGTTTTAACACCTCCGTGGACGTCGGTGCGGGACTCTGGAGGGGTGAGTATTTAGAAAATGGGTGCAGCGTGTGCGGTGTGGGCCCCCTCTGGACTCAGGGGCCCGTGTGCACCGCATTATAGAAACGCCAGTGGCTGTAGCTCACTGCTGGAATCCAGGTCACCCACACGTCTTCCCATAGTGCTCTATTGCTGTACGAGCAGCACAATAAGATGTCAAAACTAGACAACCCCTTTAACAGGCTGATGCAATTCTTAAATCTGTTTAAGCACATGTGTTACTTGGGCCCAGATTTATTAAGCCTTGGAGAGTGATAAATTGCATGGTGATAAAGTACCAACCAATCAGCTCCTAACTGTCATTTTCAAACACAGCCTGTAACATGACAGTTAGGTGCTGGTTGGATGGTGCATTATCACTCTCTAAGGCTCGATAAATCTGGGCCTTGGTTACTAAGCCTGACTAGACTGGTTTAAGAAAAAGTTGGATGCATTGATTAATCCACACTAGGGTGACAATGTCGGACCAACACAGACTGAGATATACTCACAGTGAGACTATCATAGGAGCAGCTTCCATCCTCCGCTGCCTCTATGTCAAAATCTTCTGCCTGGAAGGTGAGAATAACCTGGTATCCCGGTTCTAGGAGCACTTTGTATTCACAACGGGAGTTCTCAGGGTACGGAGCGGGATAGCCAGGGCTGCTGATCTGCCCCTTCAGATCCGTATATAGCGCCCCGCTGCAGTTCACTATAAAAAAGACAAACACACAAGAACGCTATATTACGGTTTCTGTAGACGCACTGGGGATGGTGCAGAGCTGGACGCACATCTGTTTGCGGAGCGTATCTTGCATGTTTTCACACTGTGCATGCCAGTGGTGGAACTTGGGAGTGGTGAACCCAGGTGCAAAAATATAATTTGGGTCCCCCTCCTCCACCAAACAAAAGTTCACAATATGCCACACATCAGTGGGTGACAGGAAGAGGCAGAAAGTGACAGCGGAATGCAGAGGGAGGTAGAGGGTGAAAAGGGGAAGCAGTGGTTGACAGCGTAAGGTAAGGGGGCAGAGGGTGACAGGGAGAGACAGTGGGTGACAGGGAGAGACAGTGGGAACAGGGAGAGACAGTGGGTGACGGAGAGACAGTGAGTGACAGGGAGAGACAGTGGGTGACAGGGGGAAGTAGTGGGTGACAGTGTAAGGCAGGGGGCAGAGGGTGACAAAGGAAGGCAAGGGGAGGTAGTGGGTGACAGGGAGAGGCAGAGGGTGACAGGGAGAGAAAGTGGGTGACAGGGAAAGGCAGTGGGTGACAGGGGATAACTTATTGCTGGTCTGGGCAGCAAGGGGCCCTTTAGTCCTCAGGGGCCCTGGTGCAATGCACCTGCTGCACCGATGGTAGTTCTGCTTCTGCAACTGATTGCACACCACTGCACATACTGCATGGATCACACCTGCATGATGAATGAAGAGACGCAACTGGGCTGCTACGGAATGTTCTCATGTAGGCCTGGGTCACCCGAGTAGATTGAGCAAGGTAGCACCACTGCCTATCGGTTGGCACAACCACTTGGCAGCAGCATGGACATTCATAGCAGTGGGAGTTGCCGATTCCACAGGTCAGACCAACTCTAGCTTTGCAGCCAATCTTACATACATATACACCATAGCCAACCATATACACACATACCTCTGTGTTGGCTGCAGAGCACAGTCAGATAAGGATAGTGCAATAGTTACCCCCACAGGTGCGCTGGTCTGCATGGAGGTCATATTCTGGAGGGCAGGAGCAGAAGAAGCCTCCAATGTAATTGTTGCAGAAGTGTGAGCAAGGATCATATGTATCGTCTTCGCACTCATCTACATCTGTGCGAGAGAGAGAGACAGATATGTATGTACATAAGGAGACTATCTGGCCACATTATGAGCAGATCACAGATGCACTCTAACAATCCAGCTCACATTGATCATTTCCTCCATTTCCTTCCACTACAGTCCACCTTCCACCCTCTACACTCCATTGGAAGTCTCCTCACTAAGATCTTCTCTCTGCCAAATCACTCTGCCGGTCACTTCTCCTTACTCATCCTTCTGGAACTCTCTGTGGCTTTCAACACCATGGATCTTCCTCTACTGCTGCACACCCTACTGTTCGTTTGCCTTTCAGACACCACCCTCTCCTGGGTCACCTAAAACTGCTTCTCTGCTTCTACCTCCAACTCCTCCTCTCCTTACACCCATCGTGGTCCCAAAACACCTGTCCTCAATTCTCCTCTCATCTCCAAATACACATCTTCCCTTGGAGAACAATTCAGCTCATCCGACCCAGGGGTAGATTTAGGGGTCAGACCGTCTTCTTGGCACAATATTATTGGGCGCCTGCAAACACAGTGACAGGATGGCACGGCACGTGCACAGATTCGATAATGTTGGCCATCTTGGCAAAGGATAAATGCTTCAGTTATGGAACATTATGGAGGCAGCATAGTAGTGCGCTCTATATACCAACAATCCTGAGACTCACCCTGATGCATCATGGCGATGTAGTCTTTCTTCTGTATCCAAAAACCATGACTGAATTGTGGCGCTGGAAAGCTCTGATGCAGGGGGACTGCTGTACCTACCCCAGCTAGTGGCGCCCCTAGGCAGATGCCTGATGTGCCTAGTGGGACTTCCAGCACTGATTCGGCCTCTATTACCAACTCTATGCCGTCTACACAAGAAGTTACCCTTTCTCCCATGAGCTTCCATGTCTTGTCTCTCACACAGCCATCTCCTCATATATGTTCCAGCATTTTCTCAAGCTCAGTACATCCAAAATGGAAGTCGTCTTCCCATTTCCACAGTCCCCACGCCTCCTTTCCTCTTCCCCATTGCCAACATTGCTTTCCTTGGTAGTCATCATTTCTGATGTTGGGTGTCATCCTCGATTCCTCCGTCTCTTTCTCTTAGCAGAGTCAGTCCCTCTCTCAATACTGCAGTTTCCACCTTTGCAACATTGCCAAGTTCAGACCCAACCAAAACTTCCATCTGCTCTCTCATAATCCCTCATACCCTATATAGTACATTACAAACTCCAATCAGTTTCTCCCTTCCCCTATACTGTATCTCCAACCTTATTTCCCTCCACACTCCCTCTTGTCCAGTGTATGTGTTACTGTGTGAGGGTCAGCCTGGCCTGCACTAGGTAATCAGGTCAACTCCTGAGTGATGCCCCCAGGCTGCATCCACTGCTGGTAGGTTAGAGGCCACACGGGATACATGTATAAATGCTTCATCTGGATATCACCCACCTACAGCCATATAGTATGCAGAGAATCCGGTATATCTCTCCTGGTTGGAAAAGTCAGACTGGAACACGAGCTTCAGGTGCGTGGTTGGATAGTATTTGTCCTCTATAGGGGTTCCTGGGTATGCAGGAAGATGGCGGCCACAAAGCACCTGCTGTACTTCACCCCCAATTATAACCTGGAGAATAGAGAGATCTATTACCCAGGGGACAGAGGCACAGAGACCACACGCCCTGAGACACCGGGGAGCTCAGGCTGTTTGCTTATCGGGACATTTGTATTGCACCAAATGGCATGCCCACGCCTGTATGCAGATCTGGTGCTTATGCCTCATTCTCTCAGGGAGGCGGAACAGGTGAGGTGAGAGGCGTGCAAACAATTACTGAGTACAGTAACAAGATGTTATTGCCACTGCTTGTGCATATTTTGGGCCAAATGTAATAGCGTGAGAGTTTCAAAAAGTGAGAGATTTGGTAAAGTTTTTCATTTTCTTTTTTTAAAGTGGCAATCATTTACACAGCAAGATCAACCTGGTTTTGCAGTGTAAATAATTGCCACTTTAAAAAAAAACCTGAAAAACCTTACCAAATCTCTCACTTTCTGAAACTCTCACTCTATTACATTTGGCCCTTTATGTTTTTGGGTGGTTCTTAGAAATTATTCTCTGCTACTATCATTTCTATACAAGAAAAATAATTACGAGAAATAGTTTGAAGAACGGAGCCGGGTGTCGCCCCCTAAAAGCCGCAGCATGTCAGTCATACTGCGGCTGACAGGGGGCTGCGAGCGACATCACAAGACCCTTTCTGCACATGTGCAGACCCCCAAACATCACGGGGGAAATGTAATAGGGTGTGAGAATCAGAAAGTGAGAGATTTTGGTAAAATTCATGTTTTTTTAAAAAGTGGCAATCATTTACATGGCAAAACCAGGTTGATTTTGCAATCTAAACGATTGCCACTTTAAAAAAACAAACAAAAAAAAAACCAGGAGAATTTTACCAAAATCTTTCACTTTCTGATACTCACACCCTATTACATTTCCCCCGTATTTGTTCGCAAACCATCGGGAATCAGACCCAATGTTCCATCCATGATGCTACAGAACCCTTGTGGCGTCTTATGAATAATAAAAATAACAATGTATTTCTACACCAGACTGTACCCCACAAAAAAGCGCGTGATACCGTATGAGTGGGACGCTGGCTCCATTTACCTTCACTGAGTCATACTCGCAGTTTTCGGACAGCTCGATGTCCAGGTGTATGAAATACAGGCGGATTCCGTACCCTTCTGGCACCTGGATCTCCCAGGCTTCGTTGGCATTAATGGGGTAGCCCTGAGGGTAATTGGGGGAGGTGATCTCTCCAAACATAGAGGGGGACCCTGCACTGGCATACCCCAGGAGGAGAAGGAACAGCCACCTGCTGGAAAAGGCACATTATTACAGCCACAACATACAGGGGGTCATTCCGAGTTGATCGCTCGCTAGCAGTTCTTAGCAGCCGTGCAAACGCTATGCCACCTCCTACTGGGAGTGTATTTTAGCTTAGCAGAAGTGCGAACGGTTGTATCGCAGAGCGGCTACAAATTTTTTTGGTGTAGTTTCAGAGTAGCTCAAAACCTACTGAGCGCTTGCGATCACTTTAGACTATTCAGTTCCCGATTTGACGTCACACACCTGCCCAGCGTTCGCCCAGCCACGCCTGCGTTTTCCCTGGCATGCCTGCGTTTTCCCTGGTACGCCTGCGTTTTTCCGAATACTCCCTGAAAGCGGTCAGTTGCCACCCAGAAACGCCCACTTCCTGTCAATCACTCTGCGGGAACCAGTGCGACTGAAATGCATCGCTAGACCCTGTGCAAAACGGCATCGTTCGTTGTGCCTGTAAGTCGCGCGTGCGCATTACGCCGCATACGCATGCGCAGAACTGCTGATTTTTAGAATGATCGCTGCGCTGCGAACAAATGCAGCTAGTGATCAACTCGGAATGACCCCCACAGTACTATAGCAAGTTAGGTTACCTAGGATTATTAAATGCAGCATGTTTCAGTGTGTTTTTAATTTTATTTAAGTGCAATATTTATCATTAGGAAGTTCATACAAACTTCTGAATACACACTATTGATTATGAGTATAGATTAAAGTGGACAGGGTGTTGCTAGATTGCAAGCTCCATGGGTTACAGTGTGCATTTTACCTGTGAGGGTTAACAGCAGGGAACGCTCACCTTATCTCCATTGCACAGACAGAATCTCAGCACACAGCGGATTGTATATAAACTGAGACAGACTGAGAGGAGGGGAGAAACCTGCAGCCTAATTCCTGAGTCTACTACCTCCCAAGTGTATTCCGGACCCAGAGACCTTCCTATCGGGAGCGAACAAGGAGAAATTCTTGTTTTGTTCATGTTCTGGACTTTGAGATCTCCCAGCTGCAATATGGGGGCTACAGAACGTGACTCACAACTTTGTGGGAGACATAGAAATTGGGGTAGGAAGAAACGGGACATCCAGATGTGGAGGAAAACGTGGGGGCAAATGTGGGGGGGAGGTGGACAGCACAGAAGAGGCCAATTGGATTTGATGTTGGAGAAAGGGGAATGTCCAGAATTTCGTAAGACTTGGATGAGATTTGTGAAAGCAGATGATTTCCTATAAATGAGAGAGGGGGGGAGAGGTGAAAGCCCAGCCAGTCACAGTCACCCGGCCTATTCCTAGTTATAACTACTGGTCTAGCACTAAATATCCACTGTATGTATGTACGTAACATTATATGAAGCACATACAGTATATTGAGTTAATATATGCAACATGGGCGCTGAGTAATTCATGAGATGCATTGCTATCAGTTATTTTCATATGGGTAAGAGAAGATACATATATAGAAATTGATCAAAATAAGATGCACATCGTGTATACCTTCATGTGTTGCTGCAGATATAAGTCTGAGCTTACTACAATGGGGCGCAGAAGTCAGAGAGGCCCTGATTATTGAAACAGGCAGATCCGTGAGCCCTAATATATAACACATATGTCTCACTATAAATGTGGAACATGCAGGAAATAGTTTCCTCTCTGAAGTAATGCTGGAACGGTCCTGTCCATTTTCCAGTTTGGTTGTTTGGTGATTTGAGCTCATTTATGATCCAATGGCACCACCTTGAGGTGAGTGATGGAAGTGCTGGTGATTCTACTGCAAGATGATAATAATAATCTCTTATATATTAGCCCATCTCTTATATATTAGCCCAGATCTGTGACTTTGTGCCTCATTTGCTAACTCTGGGCGGAGTCACAATGCTGGGCGGAGTTAGTCAAATGAGTCACAGATCTGGGCAAATCTATAGGAGACTAGGAGCATAAGCAGATGGTAAGGGCATGGCACAGGCAGGGGTGCATACCTCCCAACACTCTTCAGGCAGACAGGTGTGCATACCTCCCAACTTTCTTCAGGCAGAAGGAGGGGGACACACGCGCGGCGAAAAGGGGATGTGGCCAACGAAAAGGGGGCGTGGCTTCGCGGAGGACCCACGATAGCGAGCCACGCCCCCTTTTCCGTCAGTGAGGGGGCATGCCCAGCGCTCTGTGAGCTGCTGGCATGCCACCTCTCCTCCTGTCTCCACCGAATAGACGCACGTGCACAGCATCTATTCACCGCTGCTCTGCTAAGCAGAACAGCGAGTACAGGAACCTCCCAACTGCCCCCCCCCCCCCCTTCACCGCGGGACACTGCGGCCCGCGGGTGGGACAGCGGGACAGACCCAAAAAACTGGACTGTCCCGCGAAAATCGGGACAGTGGGGAGGTATGGGGGTGTGTGAGGGGGTATGCCATACAGCCAGACGGGCACCAGCTCACTGTGTGCTTGACCCCCCACATCAGCATACTCAGCAGGGGCTCTCTGGCGCGGAGGAGCGTCACTTTCTGGCACACTCCACGCTTCTTAGCTGCAGGTTTGTGGGGCACCTGCGGCTGTGCAGGTTCCGTACTGCCTCTGTTATCTCCAGCTCCGGCATCCCAACCGCTAGCTGCAACGCTGCCGCCCGCAGTGAGGTGCGCCCAGCTCCTTCTCACACTTTAGCCGGCGGGCAACGCTGCAGAAGTCCGCGCTGCTTGCAGGCTCCGACCCCCTCCTCCCTCCGGTCGCAGCGTCTCTTGGGGGCTAACCAGTCACTCCCAGTCTCCCCTTACCACAGTGCCCGACAGCCGCGCGAGGTCCACGGTGTGTGACTGAGGAGTGGGGGGAGGGATGCGGGCGGGCAGAGGAAGCAGGACTCCAGCCTGAGAGAGTCAGCCATGCCAAGTCTCCAGCAGCAGCAGATCTCAACAGGTTGGAGTGGAACAGCAGCAGCCAGCAGCAGTGACTCCGGTAACACACATCTGTCTGTCACCACTGTTCTGTCCCTAATACCAATCTCTTCTGTGTTCTGTCATGTCCCTGTCACCCCTGGCCTTGCCCTGTCACCCTTATCCTGACCCTTTCACCCTTATCCTGGCCTTGTCACCCCTGTGCTTGCCTTGTCACCCCTGTGCTTACCCTGTCAACCCTATCCTGGCCCTGTCACCCCTGTGCTTGCCCTGTCAACCCTATCCTGGCCCTGTCACCCCTGTCCTGGTCCTGCCGCCCCTACCCTGGCCCTGTAACCCCTATCCTGTCCCTGTAATTTCTGTCCTGGCCCCGTCGCACCTGTCCTGGCCCCGTCGCACCTGTCCTGGCCCCGTCGCACCTGTCCTGGCCCCGTCACCCCTGTCTTGGCCCCGTCACCCCTGTCTTGGCCCCGTCACCCCTGTCTTGGCCCCGTCACCCCTGTTCTGGCCCTGTTACTGCATACCCTCCAACTACTTTTTTGGCAGGTGCAGTATCCGCAGTGCCTCCAGACCCCTCCTCAATGCACCACACCTCCACAACTTCCCCTCCATGACATACGGCACCCCACCCCTCCCCCACACGCTGTGCCTCCAGACCCGCTCCACCACCCACGGCTCCCACTCCCTCGCCCCTCTACCACCCACAGCACCTCCAGACCCTCTCCACCATCCATCCCCCATATGTCTCCCCCCACACCTGCCCCCCCTCCACCCGCAGCATCTGCAGACACCCTCCCCCATCTGCGGTACCCCCCCCACACCCGCCCCCGCCCCTCCACCACCTGCAGCGCCTTCGGACCCCCTTCCCCATCCGCCGCACCACCTGCACCTGTCCCTCCCCCACCCGCGGCGCCTCCGGACCCCCACCCCCACCCCCGGCACCCCTGCCCCTTCCCATCCCACAGCACCTCCGGAATCCTTCACCCATCCGCAACATCCCCGCACCTGCCCCTCCCCCACCTGCAGTGCCTCCGGACCCCTCCCCCATCTGCAGCCTCCACTCCTCTGCCCTTCCCCCACCTGCAGCACCTCCCGACCCTTCCCCATCCGCCCCCCCTCCACCCGCAGCATCTACAGGCACCCTCCCCCATCCGCAGTCCCCCTCGCACCCGCTACATTGTGTACATCGTGCCCTGCAGGCGCTGTTCACGCCGTCGCAAGGGGCTGTGCCTCCTTCACCATCGCACGCCCTTTCATTGTAGAATATTTAACCACTAACAAAGGAATGGGTGGATGATGAGCTCTCTCGCCTTGGCCAAGACCTCCTGTGCACAATGAATGGTCTGGGCTTCACACAGGTCATTCCTTCTGCCACACATAAAAGTGGTCACACTCTTGATCTTGTCTTTCAGATTGGATTAGAAGTCACTGACCTAAAAATAAACCCAGTCATCTGTTCAGACCACCACGCCTTTTGGTTCTCAGTTGCAACCCCTCAATTAAGATCTCTGCCCGCGGAGTTGACCAGGTATCGTCCAAGGAGGGGTATGACTCCCCAGGCTCTTGCAGCAAATCTGGATCTCTCTGCTATACTGGGTGCCTGTGAAGATCCCTGTTCCCTAGTCCGTTATTAAAATAGGGATGTTATGGCTGCAATTGATATTATCGCCCCTGTGCGTATAAGACGGTGACCTCGTAAACCATAACGTCGAGCTCTCTGGTTCGACAACAGTGTTAGTGAGCTCAAGAAAAGGGGGCGTAGACTGGAAAGACGATGGAGGAAGACTAACCTAGTGGATGACAAAATAAAACTAATAAAGCATAATGAAGAATATCAATCGACAATCACCCGTAAGAAATCACACTTTCTGTCAAATGAGATCACAGCAGCAAACAATAGGCCAGCTCAACTTTTCCGCACAGTGGAGATGCTTTGCATGCCAACATGCCTGCAGACTGATGAAACCCTCTCCCAGGCAAGATGCAATGAGTTTGCAAACTTCTTTGCAGATAAAATATCCACCATTCGGGCTGGAATCTCCACAGTGCCATCAAAGGAGTGTCAAACTACAAAACCTGCCAATATAGCCACCTGCCTTCATGGACCAGCTTTCACCCAGTGGATGTAAAGGACATTGCTGAAATTGCTCGGATTTTGCGTCCCACCACCTGTGATCTGGACCCTGCCTCAACCAAGCTTCTAATAGGTATTATGGATATAATTGGTCCTGTCTTTGCAAAAATTGTTCAATGCTCTTTGCAGACAGGCATATTTCCTGGACCCCTAAAGGAAGCAATTGTTAGACCGCTTCTTAAAAAACCTAATTTAGATCCCGACTGCATGACCAACTACAGACCGGTATCAAACCTTCCTTTCCTAGGAAAGGTTATTGAGAAAGTGGTTGCAAATCAACTGGAAACCCGCCTGACAACCCATGATATGTATGATCCATTCCAATCAGGATTCAGGAGAAGACATAGCACTGAAACAGCCCTAGTGTGTGTGTTAAATGATCTACTGATGGCAAGAGACAGAGGTGACTGTTCAATATTAATCCTTCTGGATCTCTCGGCAGCATTTGATACCGTGGACCATGGGCTTCTGATTGAGCGACTGATACATTTTTGTGGACTGGATGGCACAGTCCTAAATGGGTTCAAATCATTTCTCACAGGCAGGTCACAGAGAGTATCGTCTGGATTATACTCATCACCACCAGTGCCATTGCCATGTGGTGTCCCACAAGGTTCTATACTATCCCCCATGCTTTTTGCAGTGTACATGCTCCCGCTGGGTGAAATAATCTGGCGCCATGGGCTAGTCTACCACTGCTATGCAGATGATACACAACTGTACTTGTCCTTTGCTCCGGGCACTGATAACCCAATAGCAACCCTAAATGGCTGTCTAGCTGAGCTCCAGGAGTGGATGAGCGCTAGTTGGCTGCGACTGAACCCGGATAAAACAGAGGTCCTTATGATAGGACAGCAACATCAAAGGACAAGACTGCAGCATAGCCAACCAACTGGACTTACACTCGGGGATTCGGAATTACAAACCACTGCTCGTGTGCGGAATCTTGGCGTTGTCCTGGATGGTGGCTTGACACTTAAACATCAGATATCAGCCACAATCAAATCCTCATTCTTTCACTTGAGGAACATAGCCAGAATCAAGCACTTAATTCCCTCAGATGATCTGCCAAAAGTCATCCATGCATTTGTATCATCTCGATTAGACTACTGTAATGCCCTCTACCTAGGTCTCCCAGCAAAAGAATTGCACCGCTTACAGATGGTGCAAAACACAGCTGCCAGGCTGTTAACCAACCAGCCCCGTTCTAGCCACATAACACCCATACTCTACTCCCTTCACTGGCTGCCTGTAAGATGGCGAATCATCTTCAAGATTGGCTTACTGAGTTTCAAAGCACTACATGACCAGGCCCCAAGGTACCTGAAGCAGCTACTGACCCCATACTGCCCCACTCGATTACTGCGATCTGTAGATGAAGGACTTTTAGCAGTACCTAGAATCTCCGGTAATTCATCTTGGGGTCGAGCTTTTAGTCATGCGGCTCCGACTCTATGGAACTCACTTCCCCGCACAGTGCGAGAGGCCTCAACTATAGAATCCTTCAAAAGTAGACTCAAGACTTTCCTTTTTACTCAAGCATTCCCATAATTGTCCCTTTAGTATCTCCATGCTTCTGTATTTTATGAAAATCTGTTCTGTACTTCATTATTTTCTGTACTATATTATGCTATGTATCTGTTAAGCGCCTTGAGTCCTATTGGAGAAAGAGCGCTATATAAATAAAATTATTATTATTATTATTATTATTATTATTAATGCAGGTAATACTCCATATAATACAAATATTGAACCTCAGAAAGGCGTGCAAGGGTTAAGGGGCGTAGCCCCTTGCGACGGTGTGAAGAGCGCCCGTAGGGTGCGATGAAGCACCTAGTAATAATAATAATAATAATAATAATAATAATAATTATTATTATTATTATTATTATTTATTAGTATTTATATCGGTCTTTTCTCAATCAGGACAATGATGAGGTTTGGGTGCCAAACTATATATTTTGTCTATATTACAATTAATTCAGCATGATTTCTTAAAACATAACTGTTTGATGTCCCTTCCTGCTTCCCCTCATTAATGAGGCGAAGCAGGAAGTGTTATAGCGGCTCGATACGCTGTGTCTCCCCTCCCGATCAGCTCCAGTGCACATGCGTGAAAGCTCCCCCCCCCCCCCCCTCTGGCAATGACCCCCGGCTCCTCTGCGCATGTGCAGGATCTCGCTACTCACGTGAGATCCCACATGCAGTCAGGAACCACCACCCTCCACAGCCATTACAGCTCTGTCCCTGCTGTGGTGTATGGGCATCGCCACCTGCAGGTGTCGAAATTGCAGAGCCGTCGGGAGCGATGCACCATGCAGCCTGTAGAGCTGTTTAGGGCGTCCTTAGGGGTCTATTCATGAAGCACTGAAACGTATGAAGTGAGCCAGTGGAGAAGTTGCCCATGGCAACCAATCAGCATTGAAGTAACATTTATAAATTGCATACTATACAAATGTACAGAGCAGCTGATTGGTTGCCATGGGCAACTTCTCCACAGGCTCACCTCTCCACTCTTTTCACTGCTTCACGAATAGACCCCTTAGTGTTGTACTTCCTAGTGCCGACGCCCTCCTCCACCTAGGCATGACATCATGGTGTCACGTGACCAGGGACCGTTCCGGTATGAATGGTCAACAATGTTAAGGTCAACAGTCATTAGGTCGACCACTATTGGTCGACATTGACATGGTCTACATGGACAAATGGTCGATGCATGAAAATAGCCGACACGTGAAAAGCCAAAGCGCACCAGCCGCTCTACACCATCAAAAAAAATACATTTATTTACTCATTTATTTATTTATTCATTTACTTATTCTGATGTTTGTCTGATGAGGAGAGGAGGGGTGTGTGTGTGTGTGTGTGTGGGGGGGGGGGGTGTTACTGAATAATTATTTAACAGCATTTCAAATGTGGAGATTGTCCATAGCAACCACTCAGAATCTACTTATAATTTGTCTAGCACCTTCTAGTAGAGAATGGTGGTCATTCCGAGCTGATCGTTCGTTGCTGATTTTCGCTATGCTGCGATTTGTTGTTAAATGCGCATGCGCATGGTACGTAGAGCGCATGCGCTAAGTTATTTTACACAAAACTTAGTAGATTTGCTGGTGTTCGTGCGGCGCTTTTCAGTCGCACTGCTGATCGGTGAGTGATTGACAGGAAAGGGGCGTTTCTTGGTGGTAACTGAGCGTTTTACGGGAGTGTGCTAAAAAACGCAGGCGTGTCAGGGAAAAACGCGGGAGTGTCTGGAGAAACGGGGGAGTGGCTGGCCGAACGCAGGGCGTGTTTGTGACGTCAAACCAGGAACTAAACGGACCGAGCTGATCGCAATCTAGGAGTAGGCAGGGCCGTAACCAGGTGTGTGCGGAGTGGGCACCGCACATAGTGCTGCAGGGTAGGGGGCGCAGTTGGTGGCACCTGTCAATTATCTATTTTAATTACTTTCACTTTGAGCTTCCCCACTTTTTGAAGCCCAGCATCTCCTGACCACCACTGTCTCCTACCCTGACCCCTTCTGTCACTAATACCGTTACAACATTCATGAACTCATCTTGAGATTTCTTTGTTATTCAGTCACACTGTCCTTTATTACATTTGAAGATGCTGACATACCCTGGATTTGAGCCCATTGTCTGAGGCATTGCAGTCAGACACTCTATTCATTGAGCTATCTGCTCTTACATAGAAAGCTAGAGAATTCTAAGCTGGAGAATTCTATTTGAAGCTTACCTTGTACTTTGTGAAAAAATGATCAGCATTGCTGCTAAGCAGATCTATTTATTGTGTGACTGCAAGGGATTGGATGTGTGGCTGCACACTACATAGATCTGCTCAATTGCAATACTGATTATTTTTTTTACAAAGTACCAGTAGCTTCATATAGTGTTCCTAGTATTAATGCAGGATCAGATACCTCAATGAGTAAGGTGTTTGGTTACAGTTCAACAGGTTATAGGTCTGAATCCCGGGTATGGCAGTATATTGTAACTGAATATTAATGACAGGGCCGTAACTAGGTGTGTGCAGAAGGTGCATTGCCCACAGCGCACTTGCCCTGTGGGCGAACCTTCTACATACACCCTGAGTGGCCGCATATCCCTCCCGCTGACGGCCTCCCTCCCTCTTCCCTGTGCCTGGCACCCGCAGCAGCCCCAAGTCAGCAGCAGCGCTGGACAGGATATCCCCCCTGTGCTGCTGCGCTCCCGCGGCCCGCCCCCTCTCTGCCTGTGAAGTGTACAGACTCTGCAGAGGAGTCAGTTCTGTACAAGAGCCGGCAACAGTGCAGGAAGAACGTAAACCTCACGTAAGTGCCTACACAGACACTACACTATATTACACTACACTACACTACACTACACTATACTACACTACACTACACTCTAAGGGCAGGGGGGGGGATGTAAGGGAAATCTGCCTGCCGTAATGTGTAAAATAGGGGCTCTGCCTGCTGTACTGCATAAAAGGGGGACTCTGCTTGCCATAATGTGTAAAAGGGGACCTATCCTGCCGTAATTTGTAGAAGGGGGAATTTGCCTGCCGTAATGTTTAAAAGGGGGACTCTGCCTGCCACAATGTGTAAAAGGGGGACCTATTCTGCTGTAATGTTAAAAGGGGACTCTGCCTGCCGGAATGTGTAAAAGGGGGACTCTGCCTGCCGGAATGTGTAACAGGGGGTCTCTGCCTGCCATAATATGTGTAAGTGGCGCTACTGTGTGGCATATTAGGAATTGGTATTATTTTGTGGCCACACCCCTATATTTTTGGCACACACCTACAGCGAGCACTGGCGCTATTTTAAATATGATGTGGGAGGGAGGACGCCAATGTGGTTTCTTGCACACAGCGCTAAAATGTATAGTTACGGCACTGGGAGTAGGTCTGGACCTACTCAGAAACTGCAAGAAAATATTTAGTAGCAGTTCTGCTACTCTTTCGTTCACTATTCTGATAAGCTAAGATACACTCCCAGAGGGCGGCGGCCTAGCATTTGCAATGCTGCTAAAAGCAGCTAGCGAGCTAACAACTCGGAATGAGGGCCCATAGCCAGAATCTGATTGGTTGCTAAGGGCAACATCTTCACTTTTGTAAACCTACCCCTAAGTGCCTGTATGCGCAGTAATAACGATTGGTGCGTAGGAGGCTATAGCCAGATGGAGAAATTATAAGGATAAACCAAGCTGACAAAAAGAAGGGCGTCTCAGCTCTGGCACATTCGGCCGCACAGATGTACACAAGGGGAGCAGATTGTAGTGGCATATACACAATCCCGCAGCCAGGTGACCACCAATAAACGCTGCTTGCGCTTTTGCATGTGACTCAGAATCAGGCCCAATAACTGCAAGAATCTGATTGGTTGCTTTATATCTGTGAACATTTAGCACCTGGAAGCTGCTGTCACAAAGCTCCAGAGACTGCGCTGTGCGCAAACACGCAACATACTCTCCACGCGTTCAACTCGCCATTGGGTACATCCTTTGGTACATCCCACCCTGTGTTTGAGAAATTACAGTTAGTAGCTGCTTGGTTGGTTGCTAGTTTATCTCTCACCACTTTATCACTCTCCAAGGCTGCTACAAACGTCATACCTCCCAACTGTCCCGATTTTCGCGGGACAGCCCCATTTTTTGGGGGGGACTGTCCCGCTGTCCCACCCGCGGGCCGCAGTGTCCCACAGTGGGGGGGACACAGTTGGGAAGCTCCTGAAACTCGCATAGCAGAGCAGCAGTGAATAGATGCTGTGTGCATGCGCACAGTGTCTATTCACGGGAGACAGAGGGACTGGGTCCAGAGTGATGAAAATGGGGGAGTGGATTCATGGGAGTGGCACAATCATTAGCCACACCCTTTTTACATAAGCCATGCCCACTTTTTGGTCATGTGCGGCATTGCCGCACAATGTGGTCTCGCTTGAGACGGCCTCGATGTTGGGAGGGGTGATATGTGGTACTGGTAATTAACCATCTTTTTCTGTTCAAATAGAGGAACATTATTCCAGAGACGTTTCTCACTAGAAAGCAACTCAGCTCTTTGCATTCTCAATATAACAAATGTGTTATAACAGTATCAGACCACTTGACCATTGCCCTGGAAATCCACCCACAAACAATTGTGGGGCATTGTGCTGCGCCTGCTGCCGTATAAATTGCCTTGAGTATGGTCTCAATTTTACAGTCAGCTGGCTCTTTCGGGGATATAGCCCCTGGCACCGGCAGTACCAATTACTTAGACAATCTGGAGACAGACGTATCAACTGACGGGGGTTTTTCCCATACCTTCCTACCCTCAGCTAGGAGGGAAAAATAGGATTTTAATGACCTACCGGTAAATCCTTTTCTCGTAGTCCATAGAGGATGCTGGGATCCATATTAGTACCATGGGATATAGACGGGTCCACCAGGAGCAATTGGCACTTTAAGAGTATAACGGTGTGGGCTGGCTCCTCCCTCTATGACCCTCCTACCAGACTCAGTCTAGAAACTGTGTCCGAGGAGATGACATACTTCGAGAGAAGGAAATACACAGATAGTGGCGAGATACATATCACCTCACACAACAAGGCAAATCCGGCCAACAGGCCAGAGAACTCAGCAACAGCTGAAACAGTACTGAAACAGGAACGAACACAGAACTTACCTAGGAACCAGGTAGTACTGAACCAAATAACCACTGCAGGATAAAGAAGCGCTGGGCGGGCGCCCAGCATCCTCTACGGACTACGAGAAAAGGATTTACCGGTAGGTAATTAAAATCATATTTTCTCTTACGTCCTAGAGGATGCTGGGATCCATATTAGTACCATGGGGATGTACCAAAGCTTCCAGAATGGGAGGGAGAGCACGCAGACTCCTGAAGAACTGCTTGACCAAACTTGAGGTCATCAGAGGCCAAAGTATCAAACTTTTAAAACTTAGCAAACGTGTTCGAACCAGACCAAGTAGCTGCTCGGCAAAGCTGTAAGGCCGAGACACCACGGGCAGCCGCCCAGGAAGAACACACTGTACGAGTAGAGTGGGCCTTAACCGATTTTGGACACGGCAATCCTGCCGTAGAATAGGCATGCTGGATGGTGAACCTGATCCAGTGATAAATCAACTGCTTAGAAGCAGGACACCCAATTTTCTTTGGATCATAGAGGACAAACAGAGAGTCAGATTTCCTGAGACGAGCAGTCCTCTTCACATAAATCTTCAAAGTCCTCACAACATCCAAGGCCTTTGAAGCAATTGAGGAGTCAGTAGCCACTGGCACCACAATAGGTTGGTTGATATGAAAGGCCGACACAACCTTAGGAAGGAACTGTGGGCGAGTCCTGAGTTCTGCCCTATCTTCATGGAAGACCAGATAGGGACTTTTACAAGACAAAGCCCCCAATTCCGACACACGCCGAGCAGAAGCCAAGGCCAACAAAGTTATTGCCTTCATGTGAGAAACTTGATTTCAGCCTCCTGTAGAGGCTCAAACCAATGCGATTGCAGGAACTGCAACACCACATCAAGATCCCATGGTGCCGTTGGCACCACAAAGGGAGGCTGGATGTGCAGAACCCCTTTCAAAAAGGTCTGAACCTCAGGGAGGACAGCCAATTGTTTCTGGAAGAAAATGGACAAAGCTGAGATCTGGACCTTGATGGAGCCCAATCTCAGGCCCATATCTACACCTGCTTGTAGGAAAAGGAGAAAACGTCCAAGCTGAAACTCCTCCACAGGAAATTTCTTGGATTCACACCAAGACACATATCTTTTCCAAATTCGATGGTAATGTTTAGGCGTTACCCCCTTCCTAGCCTGTATCAGGGTAGGAATAACCTCACTCGGAATACCCTTCCGAGCTAAGATCTCGCGCTTAACTGCCATGCCGTCAAACGTAGCCGCGGTAAGTCTCGATAAGCGAACGGTCCCTGCAAGTAGAAGATCCTCTCGAAGAGGTAGGGGGCCTTGGATCTTCCAGCAGTAGATCCAGCAGATCTGCGTACCAAGCCCTCCTTGGCCAATCTGGAGCAATGAGTAATTGCCAGAACTTTTGTTCTTCTTACAAGTTGTAGAACTCTTGAAATTAGAGGAATACATACACTGACGTGAACACGCACGGCGGTACTAGTGTGTCCACCGCCACTGCCTGTGGGTCCCTCGACCTGGAACAGTACCTCTGTAGCTTCTTGCTGAGGCAGTAGGCCATCATGTCTATGTAAGGAACCCCCCCACCAACTGGTTACCTCCTCGAACACCTCCGGGTGGAGGCCCCACTGTCCTGGATGGAGATCGTGTCTGCTGAGGAAGTCTGCTTCCCAGTTGTCTACTCCCGGAATGAAGATTGCTGACATCGCTACAGCGTTTCTTTCTACCCAGAAGATGATTTTTGTCACCTCCGACATTGCAGCCCTGCTCTTCATTCCGCCTTGTCGGTTTATGTAGGCCACTGTGGTCACGTTGTCCGACTGCATCTGAACAGCCCGATCCTGTAGAAGGTGTGCTGCTTGAAGAAGGCCATTGTATACGGCTCTTAGCTCCAGGATGTTTATCGGAAGAAGGGACTCCTGACTCGACCACCTTCCTTGGAAGGTTTCCCCTTGAGCGACTGCTCCCCAACCTCTTAAACTTGCGTCCGTGGTTAGAAGGATCCAGTCCTGAACTCCGAACCTTCGGCCCTCCAGAAGGTGTGGTAGTTGTAGCCACCAGAGGAGCGAAATCTTGGCTTTCGGAGACAGACGTATCCCCTGGTTCATGTGTAGGTGAGATCCCGACCACTGGTCCATGAGATCCAGTTGAAAGGAGCGAGCATGAAACCTTCTATACTGCAGAGCCTCGTAGGAGGCAACCATCTTCCCCATAAGGTGAATGCACTGATGAACCGAGACCCTGGCAGGCTTCAATACATCCCGAACCATGGTTTGAATCACCAACGCTTTCTCCACCGGTAGAAACACCCTCTGCACCTCCGTGTCGAGGATCATCCCCAGGAAAGACAGCCTCCTTGTCGGCTCCAGATGAGACTTTGGAAGGTTCAGAATCCAACTGTGCTCCTTGAGCAGATGCGTCGTGAGAGCAATGGATCTTAACAACTTCTCCTTGGACGATGCCTTGATCAGCAGATCGTCCAGATACGGAATTATGTTCACCCCTTGCTTGCGGAAGAGGAGAACCATCATCTCTGCCATCACCTTGGTGAAGACCCTCAGTGCCGTGGAGAGACCGAACGGCAGTGTCTGAAACTGATAGTGATCGTCTAACAGTGCAAACCTGAGATAAGCCTGATGCGGCGACCAAATGGGACACCAGGAACTCCCCCTCCGTCAATCCTGAGATAACTGCCCTCAGAGACTCCATCCTGAATTTGAAGTCCCCGAGATAAGGGTTCAAAGATTTCAAGTTCAGAATTGGCCTTACTGAACCATCCGGCTTCGGAACCACAAAAAGTTTTGAATAGTAACCTTTAGTCAACTGATGAGGTGGAACTGGAACAATGACCTCGGACACTACCAATTTTCGGATAGCGTCCAGTAGAATAGCTCTGTCTGCTGGCAAAGCCGGCAAGCCTGATTTGAAGAATCTGTGAGGTGGGAGAGTTTGAAACTCCAGCCTGTACCCCCGGGACACAATATCCTGTATGCAGGGGTCCAGGCCAGACGACACCCAGACGTGGCTGACCTTCCTCCAGGCTTTGCGGTTCACCGTTATGCTGAGGACTTTGAGGTACCAGAAGCAGGCTTCTGGTCCTGGGAACCTGCAGGAGCAGGCTTTTAGGATTTGGCACGACCACCTCTAAAGAAGGTGTGAGAGGGCTTGTTCTTTCTAGGCCTAGTGGGTCGAAAGAACTGTGACGTGTTGGGAGCAAAAGGCTTCTTCGTAGCCGGTGCAGCTGAGGGGAGAAAAGGAGACTTACCCGCTGTAGCCGTGGCAATCCACGCATCCAGCGTCTCCCCAAACAGAGCCTGACCTGTATAGGGTAGGCTCTCCACACTTTTCCTGGACATGGAGGAGATCCACGCAGCCATGGAACCCAGATCC
Organism: Pseudophryne corroboree; assembly: GCF_028390025.1. NCBI lineage: Eukaryota > Metazoa > Chordata > Amphibia > Anura > Myobatrachidae > Pseudophryne > Pseudophryne corroboree. The sequence goes on from NC_086446.1 coordinate 770,270,722, forward strand.
TTCATGGATTCTACCAGGAACCATGCAGAATCCTGTATGTTTAGTAAAAATAAATCAACATCACCTTTATCCATCGTAGTAAAGTCCTCCTGCAGAGTGATTGAACACTTTCCTATAGCTTTTGAAATCCATGCACAGGCAATAGTAGGCCGCAGTATAGCCCCTGAAGCTGTGTATATGGATTTGAGCGTAGCATCCACTTTGCGATCTGCCGGGTCTTTTAACGCGGTAGATCCCGGGACTGGTAAGACCACCTGTTTTGACAGCCTGGAGACAGAGGCGTCAACTATAGGTGGAGATTCCCATTTTTTTCTATCATCTTCCGAGAAGGGAAAAGCAACCAGAACCCTTTTAGGGATCTGGAATTTTTTCTCCAGGTTTTCCCAGGCTTTTTCAAATATAGCATTTAATTTCTAAGATGCCGGGAAGGTGAGAGGGGCTTTCTTACTGTCTGTAAAAAAAGCCTCCTCAACCTGCTCAGGAGGTGTGTCAGAAATATGTAACACATCCAGCATGGCCTCAATCATCAACTGCACCCCATTAGCAAGTGACCCCCTCGACACATCCCCATCACCGTCTGCTGTGTCAGAATCGGTATTTGTGTCATCCTGCATAATCTGGGCAAGAGCACGTTTGTGAGAATGCACCGCAGGGGGCCCCGAGGGAGCAGTATCGGACTATACTGCCATAGAGGACTGCAATACCTGAGTAGCATGCTCAGTCCTTGCAACCCTTTCAGAAATCTGAGAAATAGCCCCCTAAGAGAGGCTAACCACTCCGGTTCTCTAGCTGAGATCTGCGCTACAACAGTGCAATCCTGATTACATGGGATGGGATCTTCCTGAGAAGATAAATCCTCTGCAGCATATGAGACAGAGTCTCTAGACATGTTTGCTTGTACACCCCTCACACCCCACATACACACAGGGTACAGGGCAGACAGAGTCGTCGTCCCCCCCCCAAGAATGGCAGAGAGACACAGAGATTGAAGCCAACCCACACACAGCGCTATATAGGTATAGGGAGACCCTTAACCAGCGCTGACTGTGTCTCCCCTCTCTTCTACAACCCCCTGGTACCGTACAGATAGCTGGAGGTGCCCTGGAGGAACTGCTCTTCGACTGGCAGCGTGTCTGCAGGCAGGAAAATGGCGCTGAACGCTGCTGGGTCCGCTCTGAGAAGCTCCGCCCCCTTAATGGCGCTGTCTTCCCGCTCTTCCTAGATTATACTGGCCTGAGGATTTTGTGCTGGCTGAGATCCGCGGATCCCGACAGGCTTTCTGGTCAGTGTAAGGTTAAGGCGCAGGCTCAGGGCGCCCCTCACAGCGCCGCACCTAAGTACCGCTGAGCTCCCTGGCATGCAGTTAGTACTGCGCTCCTACCCTGTAGACGCATACCTCCCAACTGTCCCGATTTCGGCGGGACAGTCCCGTTTTTCACGGTCTGTCCCGCTGTCCCACCCGCGGGTCGCAGTGTCCCGCGGGTGGGGGGCAGTTGGAAGATCCCCCCCTGTCACTCGCTGCTCTGAGCAGAGCAGCGGTGAATAGATGCTGTGTGCATGCGCACAGTGTCTATTCACGGGAGACAGAGGGACTAGGTCCAGAGTGATGAAAATGGGGGAGTGGCTTCATGGGAGTGACACAATCATCAGACACACCCCTTTTTACATAAGCCACGCCCACTTTTTGGTCATGTGCGGCATTGACGCGCAATGTGGTCTCGCTTGAGACGGCCTCGATGTTGGGAGGGGTGATATGTGGCACTGGTAGAGGGGGCATGACCAGCAGCTCTCACAGCGCTGTTCATGCCCCCATAATGATGAAAACGGGGGCGTGGCTTGTGATCGCGGTACTTGCCGCGAGGCCACGCCCAATTTCCGTTAGGCCACGCCCCCTGAAAAAATCGGGTACGCGGCTTCGGCGCGCGAAAGTGTCCCTCCTCAGATGAGAAAAATGTTGGGAGGTATGTAAACGCCATCTTCACATTGAATTCCTGCTTGTTAGGGAGCCGGCATGCTGCTGGGGTGAGCGTTCCCCTGCGGCGGGGAGCGATCTATCCCCTCTGGAGCTCAGTGTCCAGTCAGTGGAGATAGTGGCTTAGACCCCGCAGGGTGGAAACTACTCCCCCCCTCAGTCCCTCGATGCAGGCAGGCTGTTGCCAGCAGCCTCCCTGTAAAAAAACAAACTCTAAAATAAACTTTTCTAAAGAAGATCTGTAGAGCTCCCCGAGCTGTGATTGGCTCCTCCGGGCACATTTTCTAAACGGAGTCTGGTAGGAGGGGCATAGGAGGAGCCAGCCCACACTGTTAACTGTTAAAGTGCCAATGGCTCCTGGTGGACCCGTCTATACCCCATGGTACTAATATGGGTCCCAGCATCCTCTAGGACGTAAGAGAAAAGTAGCTAGAAACCAGCAGCGGCTGTTGCCGCGGGCAAATAGGATTTTTGCCCAGGGCGCCGCAGTCCTGGGGGAGCTGCTACCGCCACAACTGTGGCATACTGGAATGTTAGCAGATATTGGAAAGTTCCAAAAGCCATTTAATTCTTATCAGTGAGTGGGGGAGTTTATGGCCCCAAAACCAGTTCTGGCAGACAATGCCACATGTAGGAGGTTACGACAGGAAGTGTAGGAGGTTTTTAGGTCAAGGAAAAGACACAGGCTAGAATGCAGTGTGAGCTGAGGACTCAGATGGAGGGCACAGGCTAGTGACCAGGAGAAACACAGTCAGGGCACTGTGGAACAAGCATGGTAATCCACAGTCCCTGGCATTATGGAGAGAAGAGCAGCGTGTGGGTGTTGCTATGAAGAGAGGGAGAGCCCATATTTGCAGTGTAATAGGAAAGCCAGCAGCTTCAGTGAGAGATGGAGAGTACAGTGGAAGGAACCAGGAACAAAGGACCTTCAGGGGTACCCAAGAAGCAGGATGGGAGGTGTGATTCTTCGGGAGAGGACCCTCTGGGTGAGTGGTAGGAAACCACGTTTGGCGGAAGGCCCCCAGTAACGTGTCCATGAGAGATCCCGTTTAGATAGAGCCCCTAGCGAATGGGGGAGAGCACACTGAAATGAATCTCAGTTTGCGGAAGCCGCACTACTGATTCCCAGAGACTGCGCTGGTATGTACTGTACTGTAAGGCTGTCACATCATTGTTAATACTGTTATTGCCAGTGAAGCGAATGAAAGGAAATGTAACCTGATGTAACCCATATGAATATTACGCTGAAGAGAGGAGAACAAGAATTCAAATGTTATTGTCGTAATAACCCTGTGTGAACTGTGAATAAACTGCTTGCTTATGTGATGAGATGGCCTGGCGTGCAATACTTTTAAAATCACTGATGGACCTGCCCCCTGCCCCCCCCCCCCCCCCCCCCGGCTATCACAACTTGGTGTCCGCGAACAGGATCAGTACCGAAGATTTATTTGACAGTTTGGGGAAAACTTTATTGGGAGGGGCCCATGAAAGCCACCTACCTCTTCTGACCCAGCGAACTGGGGGAGACAAGGGCTGGCATGGGCAGGTTCTAAGTGTTTGGCACAATTGCCAGAAGATGTTGAAACATTCATGATCACCTGTGACCCAGGACTGTAATTCACAGGAAAAAGGCAGCAGTATATGTGATTTGTATTTCATGTGATGTTTTGCATGCCATATTTTTCTGCTAATGTGATTGTTATATTGTGTGTTTGCATGCCATGTTTTTCTGCTAATGTGATTGTTATACTGTGTGTTTGCATGCCATGTTTTTCTGCTAATGTGATTGTTATATTGTGTGTTTGCATGCCACGTTTTTCTGCTAATGTGATTGTTATACTGTGTGTGATGTATACTGCAATTATGCTTGTTTATTGTGTGTTATGTTTTGACCTTGCTGTAGAGTATAAGAGACTGTTCCTTGCTAGACTTTTTGCAAGCTCATAGGTATATTGCGTGGGGACATGCAAGATTTTAGCAGGGGTGTATGCATACTTGCCTACTTTTGGAAACCAGTTTCAGGGAGATTCTATACATTGTGAGAGTTCTCGCGGCACGCTGCTGAGGGTACATGTCATGTTCCACCTAAAGGGCGTGCCTACTGCTGCCCAGGGGGCTGTCCTGCAGTGGCACACAGGTGTTAGTGCCACCCAACACACACAGTAGTTAGTGCCAGCCTACATACACACACAGGGGCAGTGCCAGCCTACAAACACATACACACAGGGGCAGTGCCAGCCTACAAACACATACACACAGGGGCAGTGCCAGCTTACAAACATATACACACACACACACACATACACACACAGGGGTACACAGGGGTCCGTATCACCCTACATATACACACACACATACACATACACACACACGCACCAATATTGAAACCCTATTGTACTTCACTGATTATCAACTAATGCATTGAGACCCATCTGCATACAACTGGGTGTGTTGAAAGAGTATAAAATAAAAATTTAGTGTGGCACATCTGTAATTTAGTGTACACAAACCAAGAATCCAGTAGCTATCAGACCCGTAACTAGACAATTTGGTGCCCTGTGCCAAAAAGAGAATTTGTGCCCCCTCCCCCATATCCAAAATAAGGACAGTGCGCGCTGAAGGCGAGCATCAAAAATATAGGGGTGTGGATTCATGAAGGGGCATGGTCACAAAATAATACCAATTCATATTATGCTACACAGTAGTCTCCATTTATAAACATTACACCAGGTAGAGCCCTTTATATACATTACTCCAGGTAAAGTCGCCTTTTACACACTTTGCTAGGCAGAGCACCTTTTACACATTATGCCAGGCAGAGCCCCTTTTTATACATTGCGCTAAGCAGAGCCCCCTTTTACACATTACACCAGAAGTCCCTGTCACACATTATTCCAGGTAGATCTGCCTTTTACACATTACACCAGGCAAAGCCTGCTTTTACACATTACACCAGGAAGAGACCCTTTTACACATTACGCCAGGCAGAGTCCCCTTTTACAAATTATGCCAGGCAGAGGCCCTGTCACACAGTGTTCCAGGTGGAGTCCCTTAATACAATGCCAGGTAGAGCCCCTTTTAAACATTAGTCCAAGTAGAGCCCCTTTTACACATTACTCCAGGTAGAACCCCTTTTACACATTACGCCAGGCAGAGCCCCTTGTGTGTTATACTTATGTTTGTCTCTGGAGCAGCAGCTTCCACCAGCTGGTCCTTTTACAGGTGTCTGTGTGTTCTTCAGGCGCTGCGGACAAGCCGGGAGGGATGAAGCACAAGGAGGGATGGGAAGCTGCAGCGCTGCCCGGCTCCCTGTGTGACAAGTAGCCAGGCTAGTGCGGTGGTGTGGCCATGTGGGTGCTGCTGGCGGTTCTGTGACCACACTGCATATGTGCTGTGTACCAGACACTGCTGGCACACCGCTAGTTACGGCCCTGGTACCTATTGACCAATATTAATTCATTCACACATTGGCCCTCATTCCGAGTTGTTCGCTCGCTAGCTGCTTTTAGCAGCATTGCACACGCTAGGCCGCCGCCCTCTGGGAGTGTATCTTAGCTTAGCAGAATAGCGAACGAAAGATTAGCAGAATTGCGAATAAATAATTCTTAGCAGTTTCTGAGTAGCTCGAGACTTACTCCTACACTGCGATCAGCTCAGCCCGTTTCGTTCCTGGTTTGACGTCACAAACACGCCCTGCGTTCAGCCAGCCACTCCCCCGTTTCTCCAGACACTCCTGCGTTTTATCCTGGCACGCCTGCGTTTTTCCGCACACTCCCAGAAAATGGTCAGTTTCCGCCCAGAAACACCCACTTCCTGTGAATCACACTCCGATCACTTCAACAATGAAAATTCTTCGTTTGGACGTGAGTAAATCTACTAAGTTTTGTGCTAAAATACTTAGCGCATGCGTACTGCGTACCATGCGCATGCGCATTTTTGCCTTAATCGCTCCGTTGCGAAAATCAGCAACGAGCGAACAACTCGGAATGACCCCCATTGTCCAGCTAAATTCTGTGCAAACAGTATAAATATAAAAAAATGTACTTAAAAAAAGTCTCAGAGCAAATTACACATATCTATAGACAACATTGGCATTTTGCACCTACATATCCCGTTGTAAATGATGAACAATTCAAGTAAATATTTTTTATAGTGTTAGATATTTATAATTCAGATTTCAACTATATGCCTTCATTTATCATCAGTCCTGCTGTGTAGTGATATATAGGGCCAGATGTACTAAGCTTGAAAAGTGATAAATATCACTGTGATAAAGCACCAGCCAATCGGCTCCTAACTGTCATTTTTCAAACACAGCCTGTGACATGGCAGTTAGGAGCCGATTGGCTGGTGCTTTATCACAGTGATATTTAGCACTTTTCAGGCTTAGTACATCTCCCCCATAGCGTTTTACGTTTATAGCTCTAATGAATTCTGACCTGCAGCGCTGATGATTGGAGATTAGCCCCGGTGACTTAAGCTATGGCACATGCACCTTAGTCAATTTGCCGGTGCATGCACAGTATCCACTACTGGACGCCGTGGCGCGGTTATTTCGGGGTTGTGTTCCGAGCGAGTAGGAGCAGAGCTTCCTCTTCTCCACGCAGTGCTAAGGCATATAGCGACCAGTGCTATTTTAAAGACCACAGCAGCAGGCGAGGTAAAAAAATAGCGCTGTGAGCACTAAATCATTAATTGAAGAGAATGATTAATAAGGAATCAATATACCTTCTGTGTGAAGGTGAAAAAAAAACCAACCAAATGAAATACAGCGCTGGTGGATTAGAATTATAATTAAAGAAAATTCCTAATTATCATTCAAAATGAAATTTAGGAGCAAAATTGCATTGATAAATAATAATACCTAACACTTTCTAAACACATCCACAGGGGCCAGTAGTGGCAGACTACACACATAGGGGTCACACACACACACACACACACACACACACACACACACACACACACACACACACACACACACACACACACACACACACACACACACACACACATAGGCACTCCTACCTCTTCTGCTGCCTCTCCTCCAAGCTCCCAGCTGCCTCCAAACTCACCCTTCTCACCAGAGCGCTCCTTGACATTACCCCCATTAGTCCCCCTCTGAGTCCCAACTGCCTGATGCTCTCAATGTGCGAGGGGGTGGGGGTGTTGTGTCCATGCCTGCACTGGTTACAGCGGATCACTCCCCCTACCACCACTGACTCTGCTGTGCGGCTACACTGTCCGAACTGCGCGGTCGGCTGTCAAGCTCCACTCCCTTCGCGACCAGACTCGCGCATGCGCGGTCTTGATTTGGCTGGGTGGGTTCCGGGGGATTGGGAGGGCTTTCCGGGGTACCGGGGCACCGGCTGAGGAAACGGGAGCCTCCCGCAGAATGCGGGAGTGTCGGCAAGTATTGGTGTATGTGGCATACTGGAATGTTAGCAGATATTGGAAAGTTCCAAAAGCCATTTAATTCTTATCAGTGAGTGGGGGAGTTTATGGCCCCAAAACCAGTTCTGGCAGACAATGCCACATGTAGGAGGTTACGACAGGAAGTGTAGGGGGTTTTTAGGTCAAGGAAAAGACACAGGCTAGAATGCAGTGTGAGCTGAGGACTGAGATGGAGGGCACAGGCTAGTGACCAGGAGAAACGCAGTCTGGGGACTGTGGAACAAGCATGGTACTCCACAGTCCCTGGCATTATGGAGAGAAGAGCAGCGTGTGGGTTTTGCTATGAAGAGAGGGAGAGCCCATATTTGCAGTGTAACAGGAAAGCCAGCAGCTTCAATGAGACATGGAGAGTACAGTGGAAGGAACCAGGAACAAAGGACCTTTAGAGGTACCCAAGAAGAAGGATGGGAGGTGTGATTCTTCGGGAGAGGACCCTCTGGGTGAGTGGTAGGAAACCACGTTTGGCGGAAGGCCCCCAGTAACGTGTCCATGAGACATCCCGTTTAGATAGAGCCCCTAGCGAATGGGGGAGAGCACACTGAAATGAATCTCAGTTTGCGGAAGCCGCACTACTGATTCCCAGAGACTGCGCTGGTATGTACTGTACTGTAATGCTGTCACATCATTGTTAATGCTGTTATTGTCAGTGAAGCAAATGAAAGGAAATGTAACCTGATGTAACCCATATGAATATTACGCTGAAGAGAGGAGAACAAGAAATCAAATGTTATTGTCGTAATAACCCTGTCTGAACTGTGAATAAACTGCTTGCTTATGTGATGAAACGGCCTGGCGTGCAATACTTTTAAAATCACTGATGGACCTGCCGCTGCCCTGGCTATCACACAACCACCACCGCCTGTCTCTTCCCACTGGTGCGGTGCATCTGACGTCATTGCGCACCGCAAGGCATTGTGGGAGAAGCATCAGACACTAGAAGTCATAATTGACCTCTAGTGTCTGTGTGCAGCGCTATGGGAGAGACGTCAGATCCGAGGAGCGGGGCCGAAGACGGAGGAAAGCAGCAGTGGTCTGGAAGCAGGAGTGGGGCTCATGAGTATTTTTTTGTTGTTGTAAGCGCAGCTACCTGGGGCACAGCAACACGGTCGCACATCTACTGAGGGCACAGCAATGGGGCACAGCAACAGGGGAGCACATCTACTGAGGGCACAGCAATGGGGCACAGCAACAGGGGGGCACATCTACTGAGGGCACAGCAATGGGGCACAGCAACAGGGGGGCACATCTACTGAGGGCACAGCAACAGGGCACAACTACTGAGGGCACAGCAGCAGGGGGCACAACTACTGAGGGCACAGCAACAGGGGGCACATCTACTGAGGGCACAGCAACAGGGCACAACTACTGAGGGCACAGCAACGGGGCACAACTACTGAGGGCACAGCAACGGGGCACAACTGCTGAGGGCACAGCAGCAGGGGGCACAACTACTGAGGGCACAGCAACAGGGGGCAAAACTACAGGGGCACAACTACTGAGGGCACAGCTACAGGGGGTAAATCTACTGGAGGCACAGCTACAGGGGGCATAACTCTACTGGGGGCACAGCTACAGGGGACATAACTGTGGCCACTCCCCCTCCCTGTGAAGCCATGCCCCTATTTTTAGCCACGCACCTACGCACACTACCCCTATTTTACCTATCCGTGGGGGGGGCACCAAAAGAAACTTTCGCCATGGGCACCACAAGGTCTAGAACCGGCCCTGATAGAAACCTCTGAGGAATTTGAAACTTCTTGTCAGGGTTTACCCATGCCTCCCTGGTCATAGATTTTAATTCCTTTGACACAGGAAAAGTGGCTGAGGTCTTAGGTCTAACATTATAATACAACTCCTCATCCAGTTCTTCCTCCTGATCCGGTATGTGAAGAACCTCTCTCACAGCAAAAATGAGGGCATCCACCCCAGGGTACAGAGAGCTGTCCTCATCCATATCATCATCATCATCCACATCAGGTTGATCAGAATCAGACTGGAGCGCCTGTGGCAGTGAGCGTTTATGTGACACCACTAGAGGGGGCTGAGAAGCCTTCTTGGCATCTGCTGCTTTAGCCACACAATCAATAGATGTATGATTACCCAGGAGAAGGCATAAGGAAGTGATAAACCAGTGATATGTGCAAGGTGATAAAGGCACCAGCCAATCAGCTCCTAACTGTTCATTTACATATTGGATCTGATTGGCTGGTAACTTTATCACCTTGCACATATCACTGGTTTATCACTTCCTTATGCCTTCTACAGTTTAATACATCTGCCCCAGTGTTCACACATGAGTGACCCCGCTGAGGACGGGGGAGAGTTACAAGCAGCACACATAACCATGTCAACAGACATCCTACACAACTGTAATACAGTGCAGTCCACTGACCAACACCCCACACAGACCCTAGAGAGCCCCTGGAGTGACACTGAGGAGCGGACACCAGCACACAGAACACAGCAGCACAATGTGTTGGAATATGTGTATGACCTGATAGTAGTGCAGCAGCACTACTGCTGGTGTGCTCCCCCCTGTCTATGACCCCCTGGTACCAGTCTTATAATCTGTAACAGCGTGGATCCTGGAGGAGCAGCGTGCATGCAGCCTTGATGATCCGCAGCAGCAGGGAAATGGCGCCTTCCCACCGCTGTACCCGCTCAAGGAAGCCCCGCCCCTTGCAATAGCGCACGGTCCCTATCATAGATTATACTGGCCACGTTATAACAAACATCAGAAAATGTATTGTACAGTCCACACAAAGCCTTGAGACAGTGAGCACTGCATGGCAACAGCCCTGAGCCAGTTTGTCCGCGGCAGGCACCGCAGCTCTGGCCGTGATCGCTGCATGACTTGCCGCCAAAACTGCTCCGGGGACCCGCTAACCGGGACCCCAGTGTAACAGTCACCGCACCTTGTAACTTCGGCATCTGTTAGAGGGTGGCGGCCAGCTGTTGGCATGGGCACACATGCTAACAATGGGGGTCATTCCGAGTTGATCGTAGCCCTGCAAAACTTTGGAAATGATGGAACGCAGTTCCGCCCCATTCAGGCTCACTTTAACCCCTGGTTGCCACCCTGCGATGCATCCGCTATTTAATTGCAGATGCATCATTTTAAAGTCGACCCCAGCCTGCGCAGCCTGGCTGTGCTGACAGGCGGTTGTTACGTTCCTGATGCTCAGAACTGGAGAGATGTTGCGAGGTGAGTTCAGAGCACCAGGACGCGACGCTGAACTAAGGAGTGGTACGAGAATAGCCCCTAGCACCCTACCTCCGTTGTCTTACCCGTGTGGTCAATTCACACCTGAGTGACTATGGTTTCTTGGGCCCACGGCAGCCGCGTTTGAAGGGCGGATTAGGTCTGCCCAACTCCGATGCCCCCAGGTCTTAGCGTGAGACAAAGCGTGAACCGAGACAGGATAATAACAAGGGGACCTCTAACTAAAACAAACAGAAGCTAGGGGCTACTAACTACCCTAAAACTAAATATATGTGCGGCACGCCGCCAAAGGAAAAGAACAACAGAAGATACCACTGTCCGTTTCCCCACACGGCACCGCCGAGTTCTGGGGAGGACAGTGAAAAGCGGAAACCTCCGCAAAAACCACCAACACAAAGGTAATACAAGGATTAAGCGGCCTAGGCCGCAACTCGCGGCAGAAGCCGCTACTCACAAACCGGGAGAGAACCCCAAGTAACAAGAACCCATGGATGACTGCAACAGGTTCGTTTTGGACAGGAAGGATTCCCAGGACCGGCTTCAGAACTCCAGGACACGGGAGCACAGGGAGCAGGATCGACCAGATACAGCTAAACCAGGAACAGACGTTACCAGGCAGGAACAGCATACAGGAAGCTATCACCGGCGTCTGTGCCAGGTAGTGAGGGAGAATTTAACAGGGAACCCTCCAATAGCTGCAGCGAAGCCTGATTAGTAATGTCGTGCAGCTGCCCTGCTGCACGACCAGAGCTAACAGGTGTAATGATTAGCAGGAAGCAACGGGGAACGCAGTAGTCAGTGGCGTCCCCGTTGCTAAGGGTCCGGCGGCTAAGCGCGCACGGCGTCCTAGCGTTGCTAGGGACCCGGCGGCTCAGCACGCACGGCGTCCTAGCGTTGCTAGGGACCCGGCGGCTCAGCGCGCACGGCGTCCCAGCGTTGCCAGGAAGGAGGTGCGGCGGCCGTGAGCGTCGCTCGGAAACAGACCGAGCGGCGCCGTGGACCGCGGCACCTAACAGTACCCCCCCCCTTGAGGAGGGGTTAAAGAACCCCTAAAGCCGGGTTTCTGAGGAAATTCCCGAAAGAATAATCTCTTAAGTTTAGGGGCATGTAGATCCTTATCCAGGACCCAAGACCTTTCCTCCGGACCATAGCCTTTCCAGTGAACCAAAAAATAAAGCCGGCCCCGAGAAACCTTGGAATCTAAAACCTTCTCCACCAAGAACTCTTGTTGCCCCTGAACATCCACCGGAAGTCTACCCTGGGAAGTCTTCCGAGGGAATCTGCTGGAAGAAATATACTGCTTCAGAAGGGAACAGTGAAAAGTATTGCCAATTTTGAGTGATTTAGGCAAGCGTAGCCGAAAAGCAACTGGGTTGACCTTTTTAACGATAAGGAACGGTCCAATAAATTTGGGTCCCAATCTAGCCGAGGGTTGTCGGAGCTTGATGTTGCGGGTTGACAACCACACCCTATCTCCCACCTTAAAAGTGCAGGGGCGTCGGAACCTATCAGAAATTTTTTTTTCTCGGAAGGCAGCCTTCTTAAGGGCAAGGTGCACCTTTTTCCAAATCATTCTGAGACGGGAAGTTAAGGTCAATGAGGAGACTGGAAAATGAGGGTAAAAAGAATTGGCTCTAGGATGAAAGCCCAAGACCGAAAAGAATGGGGACTCCTTGGTGGAAGAATGACAAGAGTTATTATAGGCAAACTCGGCCAAAGGAAGAAATTCAGACCAATCATTCTGAAGTTTGGCCGAATATAACCGTAAATACTGTTTTAACGACTGATTAACACGTTCAGTCTGTCCGTTAGACAGTGGATGGTACCCAGATGTTAAAGAGAGTTTCATATTTAATGAGGCACAAAAACGTTTCTAGAAACGGGCGATGAATTGCGGTCCCCGATCAGAGACAATATCCCTGGGTAAACCATGGAGCTTGAACACATGGCGGAGAAACAAAACTGACAACCCTTGAGCAGAGGGTAATCGGGGAAGAGCAATGAAGTGGGCCATCTTACTAAAACGGTCTACTACCACCCAAATGACTCAAAATCCGGCTGAAAGAGGAAGGTCCACCACGAAATCCATGGATATATGTGACCATGGCCTGAGAGGAACGGTCAAAGGTATGAGTTGCCCGACCGGCAACGATCGAGACACCTTGTGCTGAGCACAAACCTGACAGGAACGGACAAATTCCCTTACATCTTTAGAAATATTAGGCCACCACACTGAGCGAGAGACTAACTCGAAGGTCTTAGTGATACCCGGATGACCAGAAACTTTGTTATCATGAAACTCAGCTAGAACAGTGCCTCTCAGAAATTCAGGGACGAAGAGACGATCTGCAGGAGTAACTTTGGGAGCCTGCTGCTGAAGCTGGACTGTGTAAATAAATCCTGTGTGAGGCCTGCCCGGATGACAGACGATGGAACTATGGGGGTAGTAGCCGGATGGTTATTGTGAACCGGAAGAAAACAACGTGACAGGGCATCAGCTTTCGTATTCTTGGAACCGGGCCTGAAGGTGATAATAAACCTGAAACGAGTAAGAAACAGCGCCCAACGTGCCTGTCGGGCATTAAGCCGTTTAGCAGACTCAATATACTGCAGGTTCTTGTGGTCAGTAAACACCGTAATGGTATGCCTAGCTCCTTCCAGCCAATGCCTCCACTCCTCGAAAGCCCATTTAACTGCCAACAATTCTCGATTACCAACATCATAGTTGGATTCTGCGGAGGAGAATTTCCTGGACATGAAGGCACATGGGTGTAATTCCTGAGACTCCGGTTCTTCCTGAGAAAGGATAGCCCCCACTCCAACCTCTGAGGCATCTACCTCGACAATAAAGGGGAGCTCCGGGTTAGGGTGTCTGAGTACTGGAGCTGAAACAAAGGCCTGCTTTAAGGTCAGAAAGGCAGACTTGGCTTCAGGCGACCAATTGGAAGGGTCCGCTCCTTTTTTAGTCAATGCTATTATAGGAGCAACCAAATCAGAGAAGGTATGAATAAAACGCCTATAGTAATTTGCAAACCCTAAAAAGCGCTGAATTGCTTTTAAGTTCGTGGGTTGTGCCCAATTTAGGATGGCCTGGAGTTTCTTAGGTTCCATGAAAAACCCCTTAGGAGAAATAATATACCCCAGGAAGGACACTTCTGTGATGTGGAAATCACATTTCTCCAGTTTGGCGTATAAATGATTTTCCCGTAATTTCTGAAGGACCAGTCGCACATGGGTAATATGTTGTTCAAAAGACTCAGAGTAAATCAAAATGTCGTCTAAATAAACGACTACAAACTTTCCAAGAAAGTCACGAAGGACGTCGTTAATGAGATCTTGAAATACCGCAGGAGCATTTGACAGCCCAAACGGCATCACCAGGTATTCATAATGTCCTGACTGTGTGCTGAAAGCCGTCTTCCACTCATCCCCAGATCTTATTCGGATGAGATTGTAAGCCCCTCTAAGATCGATCTTGGAGAAGATAACGGCAGACCGGAGCTGATCAAAGAGTACTGAAATCAATGGCAAGGGGTAGGTGTTTTTAACAGAAATTTTATTCAGAGCCCGAAAATCAATACATGGTCTGAGCGACCCATCTTTTTTCTCAACAAAAAAGAACCCTGCACTCAATGGAGATTTCGAGGGTCTAATGAAGCCTTTCTTTAGTCTCTCCTGTACATAATCATTCATTGCCGTGGTTTCCGGCCCAGACAGGGCATATAGTCTCCCCTTAGGTAAAGAGGCACCGGGAACTAAATCAATAGCACAGTCATAGGACCGATGAGGAGGCAGTATATCCGCATTACCCTTGGAGAAAACGTCGGCAAAGTCCTGATATTCCAAAGGAATAAGTTCTGGGGTGACGGCCGTAACCCGGACTGGACGGGAAATACACTCCTTAACACAAAAGGGACCCCATCGGGAAATCTCCCCAGACCGCCAATCTATGGTGGGATTATGAAAGGCAAGCCAGGGGTGACCCAAAACTACGGGGACAGCCGGACAATGAGTAAGGTAAAATTCGATTTTCTCTGAATGTAGGGCTCCTACTGTCAGTTGTACTGGAGGTGTGCGGTGAGTGATAACCCCATTAGAAAGCGGACCACCATCCAAGCCGTGCATGGTGATACGTTTATCCAAAGGTATCTGTGGAACACCTAAAGCCTGAGCCCAACCAAGATCCATGAAATTTACCGCAGCTCCACTGTCGACGAAGGCCGACACCAACGAACTGAGGCTACCAAAGGAAATTTTTACAGGAACTAATAAGGAATCGTTAGAGGAGATTAACTGCAGACCCAAGTGAACCCCCTCACTACTCACTTGGTCAGAGCGTTTCCCTGCTTATTCGGGCAATTACGTGCGATATGTCCCTTGCCACCACAATACAAGCAAAGACCAGAATTTAGCCTTCTGGTTCTTTCCTCTGGGGACAGCCGGGAGAGACCCATTTGCATGGGCTCCTCGACGTCCTCAGGGAAAGTATACACACATGGACTAGGCCTGAAACTAGCTCCTCTTTCAGCCCTCCGCTCACGGAGACAACGATCAATTTTAATAGCGAGCTCCATGAGTTTGTCTAGAGTCTCAGGAGCGGGGTACTGAAGGAGACTGTCTTTAATAACTTCAGACAAACCGAGGCGAAACTGACTGCGCAGGGCCGGGTCATTCCAGCCACAGTCGTTCGACCAACGGCGAAACTCGGTACAATACGCCTCAGCTGGGTTTTTCCCTTGGTTAAGTGCACGCAGGTGGCTCTCAGCTGATGCTTCTCTATCAGGGTCATCATACAAAAGGCCTAAGGACTTAAAAAAGGCATCCACCGATAGCAAGGCAACATCATCCGCTTTTAACCCAAAAGCCCAGGTCTGTGGATCACCTTGTAATAATGACATCACAATCCCGACCCGTTGAAACTCAGTACCAGAGGAACGGGGCCTTAAACGAAAATAAAGCTTACAAGCTTCCTTAAAATTAAAAAAAATCCTTTCGGTTACCCGAAAAACTATCGGGTAAATGCATTTTTGGTTCTGGAATCATACTCGGGGAGGCTCGCAAAAGATCTTCCTGCGATCTCACCCGAAGAGTAAGATCCTGAACCATCTGAGTTAATTCCTGAATCTGGTTGGCCAAAAGCTGGCTGGGATTTGGACCTAAAACTGCCGGATTCATGAGGCCGAATTTCTAGGCCCACCAAATACAAAACAACTTTTTTTTTTTTTGTGTTGTTTATTTTTGGGCCGGTGATAATGTTACGTTCCTGATGCTCAGAACTGGAGAGATGTTGCGAGGTGAGTTCAGAGCACCAGGACGTGACGCTGAACTAAGGAGTGGTACGAGAATAGCCCCTAGCACCCTACCTCCGTTGTCTTACCCGTGTGGTCAATTCACGCCTGAGTGACTATAGTTTCTTGGGCCCACGGCAGCCGCGTTTGAAGGGCGGATTAGGTCTGCCCAACTCCGATGCCCCCAGGTCTTAGCGTGAGACAAAGCGTGAACCGAGACAGGATAATAACAAGGGGACCTCTAACTAAAACAAACAGAAGCTAGGGGCTACTAACTACCCTAAAACTAAATATACGTGCGACACGCCGCCAAAGGAAAAGAACAACAAAAGATACCACTGTCCGTTTCCCCACACGGCACCGCCGAGCTCTGGGGAGGACAGTGAAAAGCGGAAACCTCCGCAAAAACCACCAACACAAAGGTAATACAAGGATTAAGCGGCCTAGGCCGCAACTCGCGGCAGAAGCCGCTACTCACAAACCGGGAGAGAACCCCAAGTAACGAGAACCCACGGATGACTGCAACAGGTTCGTTTTGGACAGGAAGGATTCCCAGGACCGGCTTCAGAACTCCAGGACACGGGAGCACAGGGAGCAGGATCGACCAGATACAGCTAAACCAGGAACAGACGTTACCAGGCAGGAACAGCATACAGGAAGCTATCACCGGCGTCTGTGCCAGGTAGTGAGGGAGAATTTAACAGGGAACCCTCCAATAGCTGCAGCGAAGCCTGATTAGTAATGTCGTGCAGCTGCCCTGCTGCACGACCAGAGCTAACAGGTGTAATGATTAGCAGGAAGCAACGGGGAACGCGGTAGTCAGTGGCGTCCCCGTTGCTAAGGGTCCGGCGGCTAAGCGCGCACGGCGTCCTAGCGTTGCTAGGGACCCGGCGGTTCAGCGCGCACGGCGTCTTAGCGTTGCTAGGGACCCGGCGGCTCAGCGCGCACGGCGTCCCAGCGTTGCTAGGCGCCGGGCGGGCAGGGAAGGAGGTGCGGCGGCCGTGAGCGTCGCTCAGAAACAGACCGAGCGGCGCCGTGGACCGCGGCACCTAACAGCGGTCTGGTGCCATTTTTTTAATCGAAGCGGCTGTGTGTGACGTCACGCAGCCACCCAAAAACGGTCCAGACATGCCTGTGTTGTCCACAAAACGCTGCGTCAACGCTCCCTCCGATGGCCGCCGCTGTCAATCACCTGCAGAAGCATCCTTCCACACACGCACTGCAGCCGGTGCACGCGCACAGCCTCCCTGGATGCAGCTGCTGTGTACAGGCACTCAGCTGCGTTCGGGTCTGAATGACCCCCAGTGACCATAAAGCATTCATACAACAGCAGTGCTGTGAGATTGCTGCTGAGAATGGCCGCAGATAGGGGCCTAGAATATTCCTGGCTGACAGAAAAGCCAACGTCAGTGATTACTGATCACAACTCAGAGCCGGCCATAGGTATAGGCAAACTAGGCAATTGCCTAGGGCATTTGATATGCCTAGGGGCATCAGCAGCTTCTGCTGATTAAAATGATATGCGGCATGCTTATATTCAGTGTGTAGCATTTCATATGCAGATACAGCTGCAGTCTCACACAGTATATAGGCATGCTGCATATCATTTTAATCAGCAGAAGCTGCGTGTTCATCCTAGCCACATAGCAATGAAAATAAGATGCATTTTCATTAAAAAAGGTGTGCCCGACGTTAGCATTGAGGCAAGATTTATGAGGACACATCTGTTTCCAAGCAGAGGCAGAGGTCACGGTGTTAGTGGCTGTGTGAGTGCTGTGTGCATGTGAGTGGTTTGGTTGTGCAGTAGTGTTCAGAATGTGTAAGGAGCATTATGTGTGTCATGTAAAAATGCATTAATAATGTGCAACATATGTGTAAGGGGCACTATGTGTGTCATTATGTGTATAAGGGAATTAATAATGTGCAGCATATATGTAACAGGGTACTACTGTATGTGTGTCATTATGTGTATAGGGGCACTAATAATGTGTAGGGGGCACTATGTGTCATTATGTGTATAAGGGCATTAATAATGTGCGGCATATGTGTAAGGGACATTATGTGTAAAAGGGCATTAAATAAAGTTGTCATAATGTGTAAGGCGCATTATGTTTATAAGGACATTAATAATGTGTTTCATATGTGTAAGGGACATTATGTGTAAATGGGCATTAATAAAGGTTGTCATAATGTGTAAGACGCATTATGTTTATAAGGACATTAATAAGGTGTCTCATGTGTAAGGGGCATTACTGTGTGGAATTATGTATATAAATGCATTACTAATGTGTGGCATTATGTGTATAAGGTGCTCTACTATGTGACGTTGCGTATAGAAAGGGCACTACTGTGTCGTCTAATGTGAATAAAGAGCAATAGGGTGTGGTGTAATGTGAATAAGGAGCAATTCAGTGTGATGTAATGTGAATAAGGGGCTCTACTGTGAGGAGTAACGTTTATAAGGTAAAGTGATACTACTGTGGGATGTAATATGAATTATGGACACTATCGCATGATCAAATGTGAATAAAGTTGCAGTACTGTGTGGCGTAATTGGAATTGGGGTTACCATTGTGTGGTCATGCCCCTTGCCAGCAAAAACACACCCCTTTTTGGGCTGTGCATCAAATGTGCGAACTGTTCCTAATTAAAATATGGGGGGTCCAAACACCAAAATAAGGACTGCTATGGGTGAGGGGTGATGGTGCTGGGAAAGAGGTGCAAGGTAAGAGGCGGAACCAGTGGTGGTGCTAGGGGGCATCAGCCAAAATCTTGCCTAGGGCATCATATTGGTTAGGGACGGCTCTGTGTTAGGGTCTCCTGCCCTGTGCTGCCACGTCGTCATGGCAACCGGGAGATAAGTGCTAGCGGAGTAACCTGAGCGCAGCTGATACTCCGGTTCGGGTCTTTTGCTGTGCAGTGGTTATAGGCTCTGTGCACGGCAGGGGATCCGGTGCTGGTTTTTGTGCTCACAGTCTGTGAGGTCTGAGTGGGGCGTGGACAGCACCTGCTTTATAAGGCCTCTTCTCAGGGTAAGCAGATGCTGCTGAATCTTTGTTGGTTAGTCAGTTCCTGAAAGTTAGCCAGTACTGTGTAGCTTTGTATTTGTTTGTTGCTTACTGCAAATAGGCCTGGGGATTTGGTATTACACTCTGCCAATCCAGACCTAGCAGTAAGACTGGAGTCAGTCGTTTAGCTTGCTGGGGTTCTGTTACTACTCTGTGAACTTAGCAAGTTTGCGGCTGTATTCTAAGACTTGCCTGTCTAATCCTGTCTCACTGTGCTAGGTGTCAGGGGTCAGTTTAGTGGCAGTAAGCTGAACCTGTGCACTGCAAGTGAGAATTAGGATTGTGGAGACTCTCCTTGTGTCTATCATTCCATCTCTGACCAAGGAGTTTACTGCCACACCCGTTGGTAACCCTTTAGGGTTTTGCTGTTGCCCTTAGCAACAGCATTTCGGGTTCTCTACGTATTAAAACACAACATCTTGCTTTTCCCATCTGAGCATTTCTAATACAAGGGAGATACCCAGTTCCTTAGCCTCTGGGCTTCTCTGTTCACTTTGTGTGTATTTTGTTACCCTATCACCTTCTGTGTACGTTATGTCATATTCCCCAGTCTGTCTGTGAGTCCATTTGTTTTGCATAACAGTTCAAACACCAGTACATTCCTGCAGGCACTGGAGTGCATAACAGTTCTGACACCAGTACTTTCCTGCAGGCACTGGTGTGCATAACATATTCAGCAGCCAAATACTCCTGTTGAAATTTTGTGGGAATATGGAGCATACCCCTCAAAATACGTTGCAACAGATGGTCGATCAGGTGCAGGTCCTGATTCGACAATTTAATGATTTGTCCATTAAAATGCACACCTCCCAGGCTGCTGGCGGAGCTCCCGCAGCAGCAGCACCTGCAGGGGTTAAGGAGCCGAAAGTAAATCTCCCGGATCGTTTTTCTGGAGATCGCTCGCAGTTCTTTTGTTTCAAGGAGAGCTGCAAGCTATACTTCCGGCTTAGGCCTCAGTC
This sequence comes from Pseudophryne corroboree, assembly GCF_028390025.1. Taxonomy (NCBI): domain Eukaryota; kingdom Metazoa; phylum Chordata; class Amphibia; order Anura; family Myobatrachidae; genus Pseudophryne; species Pseudophryne corroboree. The sequence continues at coordinate 770,290,686 of NC_086446.1, forward strand.
TTCTGGGTCGGAGATTCAGCGGGTGGGCATAGTGATTTCCTTGCTACAAGGAGACCCACAGGTCTGGGCATATGGGTTGCAGCCTGACTGTCCGTCGCTTAAAAGTGTTGATGCTTTTTTTACGGCACTGGGCATGTTGTATGATGACCCTGACAAGACGGCCTCAGCCGAGGCTCAGATTTCGATCCTTAAGCAAGGGCGAAGGCCAGTTGAGGTTTACTGTACGGAGTTTCGGAGGTTGGCCCATGATACCCAGTGGAATGACCCAGCCCTGAGACACCAGTACCGAAGAGGTCTTTCTAACCAGATAAAAGACCAACTGGTACAATATCCCTTGCCTGATAGCTTGGATCAGCTCATGCAGTTATCCATCCGGGTGGATAGACGGCTGAGAGAGCGTAGGCTTGAAAGGGAGACTGAGATTTCCTTCCTTTCCAAGGGAACCTCAGACTCTGAGGAATTTTCCGAGGAGCCTATGCAGATTGGGGCTACCCGCCTCTCCTCGCGTGAGAAGACGCGGAGGAGACAGCAGGGGTTGTGTTTGTACTGTGGGAATAAAGGTCATGTGGTAGTATCATGCCCAGAAAAGCCGGAAAACTTCAGGGCCTGAGGGTGATGGGAAATATCCTGTCAGGCCAGAAGTCAGAATTTCCCAAGAAGACTTTTATCATTCCGGTGACCTTGAAGATCCTCGGTCAAACTGTCAAGACTGAGGCCTTTGTGGACAGTGGGGCCGACGGGGTTTTTATGGACCGCCAATTCGCCCTGAAACACTCTGTTCCCTTAGTACCCTTGGCATCGGAAATTGAGATTTGTGGGTTAAACGAGGAACCATTATCCCAAGGTAAAATTACCTCTTGCACTAGCCAGATTTCTTTGTTTATTGGAGCCACACACTCTGAAAAATTGTCCTTTTATGTGACTGTCTGTACTTTTGCCCCATTGGTGTTGGGGTTACCCTGGTTAAGGGCCCACAATCCTCAATTTGACTGGGTCTCTGGGGAGATTCTTAGTTGGGGTACTGATTGTTTCAGGAGTTGCTTGAGCCTTCCAGTCAGGCTCTCGCAGCTAAGTTTGCCAGGATTGCCAGGGTGTTATGCAGATTTTGCGGACGTGTTCTCCAAAAAAGTTGCAGAGGTACTACCTCCCCATCGCCCCTATGACTGTGCCATTGATTTGTTGCCAAATGCTAAGCTTCCCAAGAGCAGGTTGTACTCCCTGTCACGTCCTGAGACTCAGGCTATGGCAGAGTACATTCAGGAGAACTTGGCTAAGGGATTTATCAGACCTTCACAGTCTCCAGTTGGGTCGGGGTTCTTCTTCGTGGGTAAAAAGGACGGTTCGTTGCGACCCTGCATCGACTTCAGGGAATTGAACCGTATCACGATTAAAAACTCATACCCACTGCCTCTCATTTCGGTCTTGTTTGACCAGCTTCGTACTGCCACCATTTTTTCTAAGATTGACCTACGCGGTGCGTACAATCTAATCCGAATAAGAGAGGGGGATGAATGGAAGACTGCCTTTAATACCCACTCAGGGCATTATGAATATTTGGTGATGCCTTTTGGGCTCTGTAATGCCCCGGCAGTCTTCCAGGATTTCATGAATGATGTGCTCAGGGAATATTTGGATAGATTCTTAGTGGTATACTTAGATGACATCCTAATCTTCTCCCATTCCCTGGAGGAACATCGGAAGCATGTACGCTTAGTCCTCCAGAAACTCAGAGACCACCGGCTTGGGGCGAAGCTTGAGAAGTGCGAATTTGAAGTTCAGCAAATCGCATTTCTAGGATATATTATCTCCCCAGAAGGTTTCCAAATGGAGGGTTCCAAGGTACAGGCAGTCCTGGATTGGGTGCAGCCCACTAGTTTGAAGGCGCTTCAGCGTTTCCTGGGCTTTGCGAATTTTTATAGACGATTTATCGCTGGATTTTCGTCTATAGTGGCGCCCTTGATGGCACTCACTAAGAAAGGGGCGGATGTTGCTCACTGGTCTTGTGAGGCTAAAGCGGCTTTTGCCCGTCTCAAAAGGGCATTTGTTTCGGCCAAGGTGCTGCGACACCCAGATCCAGAGCGTCCTTTTGTGGTGGAGGTGGATGCCTCTGAGATGGGTATTGGGGGAGTGCTTTCTCAGATGGGAGTGTCTGATAATCGCCTTCATCCCTGTGCTTACTTTTCCCGTAAATTTTCGCCTGCCGAGATGAATTATGACGTGGGTAACCGGGAATTGTTGGCTATTAAGGATGCACTCGAGGAGTGGAGACACTGGCTTGAGGGGGCTAAGTTTGTGGTCTCAATTCTCACTGACCATAAGAATCTGGCATATTTAGAGTCAGCGAAGCGTCTCAATGCCAGGCAGGCACGATGGGCTTTGTTTTTTGCTCGCTTTAATTTTTTGATAACATATCGCCCTGGGTCAAAAAACATCAAGGCTGATGCGCTCTCGCGGAGTTTTGCTCCAATCCAGGAGACCACCGAGGAGCCGTTGCCCATTGTTTCCCCATCATGTATTAAAGTGGGCATTACCCAGGACCTCTTATCATTAGTCCTTAGAGCACAGGAGCAGGCTCCTCCAGACCTTCCGGTAGGTCTTTTGTTTGTGCCTCCTAGGTTAAGACAGCGAGTGTCCCTGGAATTCCATGCCAAGAAGTCGGCAGGTCACCCGGGTATTGCCAGAACTCGGGAGTTGCTATCTAGGGCGGTGTGGTGGCCCTCGGTGGCTAAGGATGTGGACCAGTGGGTTCGGGCATGTGACATCTGTGCCCGAAATAAGACTCCTAGAGGGGTTCCTGTTGGCCCATTACATCCACTCTCTATCCCATCTAAGCCATGGACCCACATTTCAATGGATTTTGTGGTGGACTTGCCCAAATCCTCGGCGATGACAGCCATCTGGGTTGTCGTTGACAGGTTTTCGAAGATGGCGCACTTCGTTCCACTGGTTGGGCTGCCATCGGCCAGACGCCTGTCTGAATTATTTATGCTGCATGTTGTGCGTCTCCACGGGTTGCCACTTGATGTGGTCTCTGACCGCGGATCCCAGTTTGTGGCCAAATTCTGGAGGGCATTTTGTTCCGATCTCCAGATTTCTGTCAGCTTGTCGTCAGGCTACCATCCGCAGTCTAATGGGCAGACTGAAAGGGTGAACCAGTCCTTGGAGCAGTTCCTCAGGTGTTATGTCTCCAAGTGTCAGACTGACTGGGTTGCTCATCTGTCCATGGCGGATTTTGCCTATAACAACGCGGCTCACTCTGCTACAGGGATCTCTCCCTTCCTTTGTGTGTATGGGCATCATCCTAAGGCCAATTCTTTTGACCCCCTGGACTCCACGCCTGGTGGTTGCTCTGTGGTTTCGGTCCTTAGAGGTATTTGGCGGAAAGTGAAGAAAGCCCTTGTGTCTGTGTCATTAGTGACCAAGAGGGTTTTTGATAAGCGGAAAAGACCCTGCAGCTTCAAATTAGGACACTTCGTCTGGTTGTCTACCAAGAATTTGAAGTTGAGACAGCCATCTCATAAGTTAGGCCCCCGGTTCATCGGCCCTTATAAGATCACCAGGGTTATCAATCCGGTGGCATTTCAGTTAGATCTGCCCCGTTCTTTGGGTATCAATAAAACATTTCATTGTTCCCTTTTAAAACGGGCGATTAGTAATCCTTCTTCCAGTGGAAGACCTTCCCCTCTTCTGATACGTGGCCAGAGGGAGTTTGTTGTTGAAAGGATTCTTGACTCCAAGGTGGTTCGGGGTCGGCTGTCATTTTTGGTGCACTGGAAGGGGTATGGCCTGGAGGAGCGGTCGTGGGTGCGCAGTTGTGATCTTCATGCCCCCAGACTGATACGCTCTTTCTTCTCGCAGTTCCCCGATAAACCCGGTGGTAGGGGTTCTTTGACCCCTCGTCAGAGGGGGGTACTGTTAGGGTCTCCTGCCCTGTGCTGCCACGTCGTCATGGCAACTGGGAGATAAGTGCTAGCGGAGTAACCTGAGCGCAGCTGATACTCCGGTTCGGGTCTTTTGCTGTGCAGTGGTTATAGGCTCTGTGCACGGCAGGGGATCCGGTGCTGGTTTATGTGCTCACAGTCTGTGAGGTCTGAGTGGGGCGTGGACAGCACCTGCTTTATAAGGCCTCTTCTCAGGGTAAGCAGATGCTGCTGAATCTTTGTTGGTTAGTCAGTTCCTGAAAGTTAGCCAGTACTGTGTAGCTTTGTATTTGTTTGTTGCTTACTGCAAATAGGCCTGGGGATTTGGTATTACACTCTGCCAATCCAGACCTAGCAGTAAGACTGGAGTCAGTCGTTTAGCTTGCTGGGGTTCTGTTACTACTCTGTGAACTTAGCAAGTTTGCGGCTGTATTCTAAGACTTGCCTGTCTAATCCTGTCTCACTGTGCTAGGTGTCAGGGGTCAGTTTAGTGGCAGTAAGCTGAACCTGTGCACTGCAAGTGAGAATTAGGATTGTGGAGACTCTCCTTGTGTCTATCATTCCATCTCTGACCAAGGAGTTTACTGCCACACCCGTTGGTAACCCTTTAGGGTTTTGCTGTTGCCCTTAGCAACAGCATTTCGGGTTCTCTACGTATTAAAACACAACATCTTGCTTTTCCCATCTGAGCATTTCTAATACAAGGGAGATACCCAGTTCCTTAGCCTCTGGGCTTCTCTGTTCACTTTGTGTGTATTTTGTTACCCTATCACCTTCTGTGTACGTTATGTCATATTCCCCAGTCTGTCTGTGAGTCCATTTGTTTTGCATAACAGTTCAAACACCAGTACATTCCTGCAGGCACTGGAGTGCATAACAGTTCTGACACCAGTACTTTCCTGCAGGCACTGGTGTGCATAACATATTCAGCAGCCAAATACTCCTGTTGAAATTTTGTGGGAATATGGAGCATACCCCTCAAAATACGTTGCAACAGATGGTCGATCAGGTGCAGGTCCTGATTCGACAATTTAATGATTTGTCCATTAAAATGCACACCTCCCAGGCTGCTGGCGGAGCTCCCGCAGCAGCAGCACCTGCAGGGGTTAAGGAGCCGAAAGTAAATCTCCCGGATCGTTTTTCTGGAGATCGCTCGCAGTTCTTTTGTTTCAAGGAGAGCTGCAAGCTATACTTCCGGCTTAGGCCTCAGTCTTCTGGGTCGGAGATTCAGCGGGTGGGCATAGTGATTTCCTTGCTACAAGGAGACCCACAGGTCTGGGCATATGGGTTGCAGCCTGACTGTCCGTCGCTTAAAAGTGTTGATGCTTTTTTTACGGCACTGGGCATGTTGTATGATGACCCTGACAAGACGGCCTCAGCCGAGGCTCAGATTTCGATCCTTAAGCAAGGGCGAAGGCCAGTTGAGGTTTACTGTACGGAGTTTCGGAGGTTGGCCCATGATACCCAGTGGAATGACCCAGCCCTGAGACACCAGTACCGAAGAGGTCTTTCTAACCAGATAAAAGACCAACTGGTACAATATCCCTTGCCTGATAGCTTGGATCAGCTCATGCAGTTATCCATCCGGGTGGATAGACGGCTGAGAGAGCGTAGGCTTGAAAGGGAGACTGAGATTTCCTTCCTTTCCAAGGGAACCTCAGACTCTGAGGAATTTTCCGAGGAGCCTATGCAGATTGGGGCTACCCGCCTCTCCTCGCGTGAGAAGACGCGGAGGAGACAGCAGGGGTTGTGTTTGTACTGTGGGAATAAAGGTCATGTGGTAGTATCATGCCCAGAAAAGCCGGAAAACTTCAGGGCCTGAGGGTGATGGGAAATATCCTGTCAGGCCAGAAGTCAGAATTTCCCAAGAAGACTTTTATCATTCCGGTGACCTTGAAGATCCTCGGTCAAACTGTCAAGACTGAGGCCTTTGTGGACAGTGGGGCCGACGGGGTTTTTATGGACCGCCAATTCGCCCTGAAACACTCTGTTCCCTTAGTACCCTTGGCATCGGAAATTGAGATTTGTGGGTTAAACGAGGAACCATTATCCCAAGGTAAAATTACCTCTTGCACTAGCCAGATTTCTTTGTTTATTGGAGCCACACACTCTGAAAAATTGTCCTTTTATGTGACTGTCTGTACTTTTGCCCCATTGGTGTTGGGGTTACCCTGGTTAAGGGCCCACAATCCTCAATTTGACTGGGTCTCTGGGGAGATTCTTAGTTGGGGTACTGATTGTTTCAGGAGTTGCTTGAGCCTTCCAGTCAGGCTCTCGCAGCTAAGTTTGCCAGGATTGCCAGGGTGTTATGCAGATTTTGCGGACGTGTTCTCCAAAAAAGTTGCAGAGGTACTACCTCCCCATCGCCCCTATGACTGTGCCATTGATTTGTTGCCAAATGCTAAGCTTCCCAAGAGCAGGTTGTACTCCCTGTCACGTCCTGAGACTCAGGCTATGGCAGAGTACATTCAGGAGAACTTGGCTAAGGGATTTATCAGACCTTCACAGTCTCCAGTTGGGTCGGGGTTCTTCTTCGTGGGTAAAAAGGACGGTTCGTTGCGACCCTGCATCGACTTCAGGGAATTGAACCGTATCACGATTAAAAACTCATACCCACTGCCTCTCATTTCGGTCTTGTTTGACCAGCTTCGTACTGCCACCATTTTTTCTAAGATTGACCTACGCGGTGCGTACAATCTAATCCGAATAAGAGAGGGGGATGAATGGAAGACTGCCTTTAATACCCACTCAGGGCATTATGAATATTTGGTGATGCCTTTTGGGCTCTGTAATGCCCCGGCAGTCTTCCAGGATTTCATGAATGATGTGCTCAGGGAATATTTGGATAGATTCTTAGTGGTATACTTAGATGACATCCTAATCTTCTCCCATTCCCTGGAGGAACATCGGAAGCATGTACGCTTAGTCCTCCAGAAACTCAGAGACCACCGGCTTGGGGCGAAGCTTGAGAAGTGCGAATTTGAAGTTCAGCAAATCGCATTTCTAGGATATATTATCTCCCCAGAAGGTTTCCAAATGGAGGGTTCCAAGGTACAGGCAGTCCTGGATTGGGTGCAGCCCACTAGTTTGAAGGCGCTTCAGCGTTTCCTGGGCTTTGCGAATTTTTATAGACGATTTATCGCTGGATTTTCGTCTATAGTGGCGCCCTTGATGGCACTCACTAAGAAAGGGGCGGATGTTGCTCACTGGTCTTGTGAGGCTAAAGCGGCTTTTGCCCGTCTCAAAAGGGCATTTGTTTCGGCCAAGGTGCTGCGACACCCAGATCCAGAGCGTCCTTTTGTGGTGGAGGTGGATGCCTCTGAGATGGGTATTGGGGGAGTGCTTTCTCAGATGGGAGTGTCTGATAATCGCCTTCATCCCTGTGCTTACTTTTCCCGTAAATTTTCGCCTGCCGAGATGAATTATGACGTGGGTAACCGGGAATTGTTGGCTATTAAGGATGCACTCGAGGAGTGGAGACACTGGCTTGAGGGGGCTAAGTTTGTGGTCTCAATTCTCACTGACCATAAGAATCTGGCATATTTAGAGTCAGCGAAGCGTCTCAATGCCAGGCAGGCACGATGGGCTTTGTTTTTTGCTCGCTTTAATTTTTTGATAACATATCGCCCTGGGTCAAAAAACATCAAGGCTGATGCGCTCTCGCGGAGTTTTGCTCCAATCCAGGAGACCACCGAGGAGCCGTTGCCCATTGTTTCCCCATCATGTATTAAAGTGGGCATTACCCAGGACCTCTTATCATTAGTCCTTAGAGCACAGGAGCAGGCTCCTCCAGACCTTCCGGTAGGTCTTTTGTTTGTGCCTCCTAGGTTAAGACAGCGAGTGTCCCTGGAATTCCATGCCAAGAAGTCGGCAGGTCACCCGGGTATTGCCAGAACTCGGGAGTTGCTATCTAGGGCGGTGTGGTGGCCCTCGGTGGCTAAGGATGTGGACCAGTGGGTTCGGGCATGTGACATCTGTGCCCGAAATAAGACTCCTAGAGGGGTTCCTGTTGGCCCATTACATCCACTCTCTATCCCATCTAAGCCATGGACCCACATTTCAATGGATTTTGTGGTGGACTTGCCCAAATCCTCGGGGATGACAGCCATCTGGGTTGTCGTTGACAGGTTTTCGAAGATGGCGCACTTCGTTCCACTGGTTGGGCTGCCATCGGCCAGACGCCTGTCTGAATTATTTATGCTGCATGTTGTGCGTCTCCACGGGTTGCCACTTGATGTGGTCTCTGACCGCGGATCCCAGTTTGTGGCCAAATTCTGGAGGGCATTTTGTTCCGATCTCCAGATTTCTGTCAGCTTGTCGTCAGGCTACCATCCGCAGTCTAATGGGCAGACTGAAAGGGTGAACCAGTCCTTGGAGCAGTTCCTCAGGTGTTATGTCTCCAAGTGTCAGACTGACTGGGTTGCTCATCTGTCCCTGGCGGATTTTGCCTATAACAACGCGGCTCACTCTGCTACAGGGATCTCTCCCTTCCTTTGTGTGTATGGGCATCATCCTAAGGCCAATTCTTTTGACCCCCTGGACTCCACGCCTGGTGGTTCCTCTGTGGTTTCGGTCCTTAGAGGTATTTGGCGGAAAGTGAAGAAAGCCCTTGTGTCTGTGTCATTAGTGACCAAGAGGGTTTTTGATAAGCGGAAAAGACCCTGCAGCTTCAAATTAGGACACTTCGTCTGGTTGTCTACCAAGAATTTGAAGTTGAGACAGCCATCTCATAAGTTAGGCCCCCGGTTCATCGGCCCTTATAAGATCACCAGGGTTATCAATCCGGTGGCATTTCAGTTAGATCTGCCCCGTTCTTTGGGTATCAATAAAACATTTCATTGTTCCCTTTTAAAACGGGCGATTAGTAATCCTTCTTCCAGTGGAAGACCTTCCCCTCTTCTGATACGTGGCCAGAGGGAGTTTGTTGTTGAAAGGATTCTTGACTCCAAGGTGGTTCGGGGTCGGCTGTCATTTTTGGTGCACTGGAAGGGGTATGGCCTGGAGGAGCGGTCGTGGGTGCGCAGTTGTGATCTTCATGCCCCCAGACTGATACGCTCTTTCTTCTCGCAGTTCCCCGATAAACCCGGTGGTAGGGGTTCTTTGACCCCTCGTCAGAGGGGGGTACTGTTAGGGTCTCCTGCCCTGTGCTGCCACGTCGTCATGGCAACTGGGAGATAAGTGCTAGCGGAGTAACCTGAGCGCAGCTGATACTCCGGTTCGGGTCTTTTGCTGTGCAGTGGTTATAGGCTCTGTGCACGGCAGGGGATCCGGTGCTGGTTTTTGTGCTCACAGTCTGTGAGGTCTGAGTGGGGCGTGGACAGCACCTGCTTTATAAGGCCTCTTCTCAGGGTAAGCAGATGCTGCTGAATCTTTGTTGGTTAGTCAGTTCCTGAAAGTTAGCCAGTACTGTGTAGCTTTGTATTTGTTTGTTGCTTACTGCAAATAGGCCTGGGGATTTGGTATTACACTCTGCCAATCCAGACCTAGCAGTAAGACTGGAGTCAGTCGTTTAGCTTGCTGGGGTTCTGTTACTACTCTGTGAACTTAGCAAGTTTGCGGCTGTATTCTAAGACTTGCCTGTCTAATCCTGTCTCACTGTGCTAGGTGTCAGGGGTCAGTTTAGTGGCAGTAAGCTGAACCTGTGCACTGCAAGTGAGAATTAGGATTGTGGAGACTCTCCTTGTGTCTATCATTCCATCTCTGACCAAGGAGTTTACTGCCACACCCGTTGGTAACCCTTTAGGGTTTTGCTGTTGCCCTTAGCAACAGCATTTCGGGTTCTCTACGTATTAAAACACAACATCTTGCTTTTCCCATCTGAGCATTTCTAATACAAGGGAGATACCCAGTTCCTTAGCCTCTGGGCTTCTCTGTTCACTTTGTGTGTATTTTGTTACCCTATCACCTTCTGTGTACGTTATGTCATATTCCCCAGTCTGTCTGTGAGTCCATTTGTTTTGCATAACAGTTCAAACACCAGTACATTCCTGCAGGCACTGGAGTGCATAACAGTTCTGACACCAGTACTTTCCTGCAGGCACTGGTGTGCATAACACTCTGTCACAACTAATCAGAAAGTGACCTGAAACTGAGATAACGCCACAAACACGGTACTGCAGCTTATGATCAATACACACTCTCCTCAGCAAGTGAGGAATTGAAATGGATCAAAGGGTAACACAAATCTCCCCGCAGCAGCTGCAGAGGGACAGAGAGCGACACAAGTACGGAGTCTGCTGATTCATCTGGGCAGATACCACTTATGCCAATGAATAACCGGGGACCTTACAGCGTGAACTACAGGTCACAAAATGCCAGCTCCCAATATGTAAGAGTAACCTCGTTGATGCTTCAACCAAACACTGGTAAATTAACATGACTTTCGGCCCGGAATGCCACCAATACACTCAGTGTCGGCAGAGCCGGCCCTAGCCAATTTCATGCCCTAGGCAAAATTTTGTCTGGTGCCCCCTAGCCCCGCCGCTAGTTCTGCATCTGACCCAGTAACACTCAGGCAGCGGGGCCCACCGGGGGGTTACCCTGTGGGCCAGTTCAACCCTGCATAATGCCACACAGTAATGACCATAATACATATAATTCCACACAATAATGCACCTGACACATATGCCCCACATTAGTTACCCATAATACACATAATGCCACACAGCAATTCACCTTACACATATGCCCCACATCAGTTACCCATAATACACATAATGCAACACAGCAATTCACCTTACACATATGCCCCACATCAGTTACCCATAATACACATAATGCAACACAGCAATTCACCTTACACATATGCCCCACATCAGTTACCCATAATACACATAATGCAACACAGCAATTCACCTTACACATATGCCCCACATTAGTTACCCATAATACACATAATGCAACACAGCAATTCACCTTACACATATGCCCCACATTAGTTACCCATAATACACATAATGCCACACAGTAATGCACCTTACACATATGCCCCACATTAGTTACCCATAATACACATAATGCCACACAGTAATGCACCTTACACATATGCCCCACATTAGTTACCCATAATACACATAATGCAAAACAGCAATTCACCTTACACATATGCCCCACATTAGTTACCCATAATATTATGTGTATTATGGGTAACTAATGCCCCACATTAGTTACCCATAATACACATAATGCCACACAGTAATGCACCTTACACATATGCCCCACATTAGTTACCCATAATACACATAATGCCACACCCCCACATTAGTTACCCATAATACACATAATGCCACACAGTAATGCACCTTACACATATGCCCCACATTAGTAATGCCCATAATACACATAATGCCACACAGTAATGCACCTGACACATATGCCCCACATTAGTTACCCATAATACACATAATGCCACACAGCAATTCACCTTACACATATGCCCCACATCAGTTACCCATAGTACACATAATGCAACACAGCAATTCACCTTACACATATGCCCCACATCAGTTACCCATAATACACATAATGCAACACAGCAATTCACCTTACACATATGCCCCACATCAGTTACCCATAATACACATAATGCAACACAGCAATTCACCTTACACATATGCCCCACATTAGTTACCCATAATACACATAGTGCCACACAGTAATGCACCTTACACATATGCCCCACATTAGTTACCCATAATACACATAATGCCACACAGTAATGCACCTTACACATATGCCCCACATTAGTTACCCATAATACACATAATGCCACCCCCCCACATTAGTTACCCATAATACACATAATGCCACACAGTAATGCACCTTACACATATGCCCCACATTAGTAATGCCCATAATACACATAATGCCACACAGTAATGCACCTTACATATATGCTCCACATTAGTAATGCCCATAATACACATAATGCCACACAGCAATTCACCTTACACATATGCCCCACATTAGTAATACCCATAATACACATAATGCCACACACAATTCACCTTACACATATGCCCCACATTAGTAATGCCCATAATACACATAATGCCACACAGCAATTCACCTTACACATATGCCCCACATTAGTAATGCCCATAATACACATAATGCCACACAGCAATTCACCTTACACATATGCCCCACATTAGTAATGCCCATAATGCCACACAGCAATTCACCTTACACATATGCCCCACATTAGTAATGCTAGTAGCTTTTTTTTTATAAAACTTACTTTTGCTTGCTGGTGTGCTTGCAGTCAGAGTGTGCGCCCATGCAGCTCCCTGGATCCGTGACTGCGTTTTGGCACATGGGGGTGGCAGGATGGGTGAGTGCTTGCGCTCGCACCCGTTAAAGGGGCACCTGTACAAGGGATGTGACCTAACAGGATATTCCGTCCTTTGCCAGCCTCACCCTTTATTTTCGCTTGCTCGTTGGAAACAGATAGCAGCAATGTCAAGGTACTGCCACACTTGCTGGTTATACAAAAATACCAGTATCAAACATGCAGCAACTGTCCATTCTCTTCACTGTTCAGTGTGTTTGCTGGTGTCTGTTACTCCTGGCAACTGCATGTCCTTTATTTTATACTGTGGGAGCAATATGCTCTGCCCTCCAGTCTGATGTGTCCGAAAGTCACGCTACACTGATGTTTCATATAGAAATAGTGCAATGCAAATTACTGACTACGTTACAGTGCTGGACGGCAGGGGAATTTTACGGCATGGACTGACTGAGAAATAAAGTGTGGGGAGAACACTGCCCATGTTATATCCCTGCAGACAACTGGGGTTTGCACAAGGATAAGGGACACACACACACAGGATGGCAGGGTTCTCATCCCCCGTGTGCACAAGCAGTATAGGTGATGTCAGATTTATGTGAAGCAGTCTTCTACAATACACATGTGGTATCATAAGGAGCCATCCAGTAATAACCTTGTATAGTCAGTGAAAATGTCACAGGTCCAGGAACTGCAGTTACTGGGCTTCTGATGTCTAAGGTCTCACAAGTCAGGGGCATTCCAGCATGTTGGAGGGAGTTTAAGGGACAGTGTGCATTTTATTTGACAAATGTAAACAGCAGTGTATACAAGTACTGACTGAATACATTTGTAAAGTAACAGTTAGTTTGCAGACTGTCCCTCCCAGCATAAGATACTGCAGGGACATGCTTAGATGCCCCTAGACATGCTTGGGCGCCATAAGCAAATGCCTAGCCTGCCTATAGCTAAGGCCGGCTCTGAGTGCCGCACTGGGGCATGGAGGGCCCACCCGGGGAATGCAGAGGTAAAGGCCCATACTTAGGGGTGTGGCCAGCTGCCACAGAGGCTTGGCTAACATGGTATGGGACCCATGATAAATATATATAGTAAATACTGCTAGTGCATGCATGATAATATACCAGATTAAAAACTGCAATGCACTGTAGATAATATGTATAAATTAATGTACAATTCAAGTGTACAGTCGGGATCTGATCCATAGAGGAGGAGGTGGGCCCCAAGGCAGTGGGGCCCACCGGTGGTTTCCCCTGTACCCCTGTGGGCCAGTCCGACCCTGAATACACTGCGCTCTGGGTTGCTCTGTTTACAGTAGAGTAGTCCACCACTAAATTAGCATTGTCAGTGGGTCTGCTTCGTATTTGGTGTTGACTGCTATTGTGACTCTCTCCTTCTCATATCCTTCAGCCCTGAATGGCAGATTGCTTATTAACATACTGTATAAATACTGTATCTAGCACCAGCATATTCCTATGTTGAAACTGAATCAATACTGCAATATTGAGAGTCAGTGCACTTTGGTCCTATGGCTCTGTGCACAGACACTGTGGGGCGCATGCACTGTGTCAATTATTAGAGATTTAGGTCATACTTGCCTACTCTCCCGGAATGGCCGAGAGGCTCCCGAAAATCGGGTGACCCTCCCGGCCCCCCGGAAGCGCAGGCAAGTCTCCCGGAATCAGGTGTCCCCCTCCCCCTGCCCGTCCGCCCACTTAGTGTGTAAAGTGGGCGGTCCGGGCAGTTGATGACGCGATTCTTGCTGAATCGCGTCATCATAGCCACGCCCCCTGCAGTGTAATGCCGGGGATCGCGGCATTACAGAGCGGGGGGCGGGGCGTAAAGGATGTGCCACCGAAACTCCGCCCCCATCCCGCCTCTGCCCGTCCCACCTCCGGTCCACCTCCTTCCCACCTCCCCTGCCCCCTTGCTGAGCCGACCAGGCTGCTCTCTCCCGCAGAGAGCAGCCAGAATGTCAGCAAGTATGATTTAGGTGCATGCGTAGTTGCATAGAATCCCTAATTTCCGTGCATATCAGCATTGTGTCTGACTTAGGGTCTAATTCAGACCTGGTCGCTGCAGCGGCAGTGACCGCAGGCTGAAACCCTATGCCATGTGCGCACACGCAGTAGCCGCCGCACTGCGCGTGCGCACACAGTGAGATGCAAAGGCATCTCACTTGTGCGACCACCTCTGTCTGATTGACAGGCAGAGGCGGTCGTGGAGCTGCTGCGGTAAAAAATATGGTGGGTAGCTAGTGTCAAAGTCAGAAAAATATCACGCTGCACATTGCCATATATGCACCTCATGCGTGTGCCCGCTGCACGAGCATGAGCTCTCCCGTGCGTGCGTATACTCGCGGTCGCGTGCACTCGCGGGCGCGCGGTATGCGCATTTACGGTAGAGTTTGTGTGCGTCTAGCGGGCGACTCAATCGTAACATATTTTAGTCATATAATGTATTTTGTAGATTATGGTCCCTTTGATAGAATCTGAAAGTTTAGTTAATGTAGCATGTTCGGGGACAAAGAGATTCCTCTTTGTTTGATACGAAGGGTCAGACAGGGGTGACACAGTGGTGTTTAGTACCCATCGGAAGAGAATATAATTAGCAATATTCCGGTGTTGGTTTGAAGCGGATTACTCGCTCGTGCGTATAGTTATGGACATAAGAAGTTTATGGACATTTACTATATTTGCACTTTATTACCCATGCGGCGGGAAACCTGAGTTTCCCTCCCACCTGAGCAGTTGGAAATAGTCACAGCCCACCTGTATGAACCAACCTATGACCTTTTGTTATAATGCAGAGACGAATTCCTGTGTCCAATGAACAATAAGAATGTAGGGACCATTGTACTGTACTGTGTGTAAGTGTATATAAAGACAAGCCGACCTGGGCCAGCTCTCTACTCTTTTCAACGGTTCTCATCACTGATAATCGGGAGCTGGATATCCAGAAAGGCGCTTGCGATTGTTCCCCTTGTGCGTAAGTTCTCTGCAACCATATTTATCTCCTATTTCGTTGTAAGCCATTCTCTCTTTCCTTCCCCCTTTTAAATGTAATTGTGTCTTTGTTGTATTTTAACGTGTAGTAACTCGGTTAGGTATTTTATGTTAGTTTGGTAGTGTATAACTTGTATTGTGTATTCTTTTGCGATTGAACGTTCATTCATTTCCTTAAAAGGTGTTAGACCCTTAGACCGGTATTTGAGTGTTTATTATTGCTAAAGGGTTCTCAGAGTGTAAGAATCGCTCATACAGCTTTAAACTAACAAGGTTACACTGTGTTGCATTTACACCTTATCACTGCACAAAGGTTTAACTCTGTGAGCGTCAGCGCCGCTCGTGATCTCCTCGTGGTCTCGAGCGTCCGCTACGTTGCTAGCGTATCATTACGTTAGTCGGCAGCCTATAGCGTGCTTGCCTTTACGCTTTAAGCCGTGAGCGAACGTGCCGCTCGTGCGTCTCGTCCACGGCCACGCGTTTGTACGCCACGTGCGTACTCTTACGGTATTCCATACGCCAATTGCGTACTGTGTTCATTAACCTTTTAGCGTGTTTAATATAGGATATATTAGGCTTTTACACTAGGCTGCGCAGGCAGGGAGCTACTCGGCAGGTGCAAAAGCATCGCCGCTGTGCGGGGGAAGGGGGGGGGTAGAGCCTGGCATGCGGGGCGGACTAGCCCTAGCTGGGGGCATCCCCCCGCATATCAGACATTTTCATCATAGATGTGCATTTTTTGCACATCCACGATCAGTTCTGAATTAGGCCCTTAGAATCAGTCCCTTCTGTTGCACAGCTATGGGTGACGACACCCAGCGAGGCACTTTGGACTCTTCCAAAGGCGAGTGTTAAAGGGGGCGTGGCCTTGGGTCTGCAAAGCCACATCCCCTGGTGTGTGACTTTTGTGGGTGTGACCGTGCTGGGCAGCCTCCAGCCTCTGCCTCATCCATCACCGCTGCTTGCTGACACCAAAATAGCAGCTCTGCTATTCTGGTGTCTCATCCTCGGATGGTATAACCCACACCTCCTGCACCTCCCCTAGTGACGCCACTGAGTCCCTATACCCGATTCGGGCTCCTTTGGAAACTCATGAGTGGCCCTGATTCCTGTCAGACTGGGCGTGATTTTCATAGGGGATAATCGGACAAAGAGTGTTCGTCGCCTGTGCAGCTTTTAGATTAAAGGTTGAAACAAATGAAAACAATATTCCGAAATAAAGAATATAGGCAGATTTTTAGAGGGAGATTTATCAAATCTTGGAGAGAGAAAATGCGGAGAAGTTGTGGCAACCACTCAGCTTATGTCATTTTACAGGCCGCATTGGCGGTAAAAGCCAACATATAGGGGGTCATTCCGAGTTGTGCGCTTGTTGCCGATTTTTTGCTAATTGCGCATGCGCTTAGTTATTTAACTAAAAACTTTGCAGATTTGAGGTGGATTCTGCGGCGCTTTTCAGTCGCACTGCTGACTGGTGAATAATTGACAAGAAAGGGGCGTTTCTGGGTGGTAACTGAGCGTTTTCCGGGAGTGTGCTAAAAAACGCAGGCGTGTCAGGGAAAAATGCGGGAGTGTCTGGAGAAACGGGGGAGTGGCTGGCCGAACGCAGGGCGTGTTTGTAACGTCAAACCAGGAACTAAACGGACTGAGCTGATCGCAATTTGTGAGTAGGTCTGGAGCTACTCAGAAACTGCAGGGAATTATTTAGTAGCAGTTCTGCTAATCTTTCGTTCGCAATTCTGCTAAGCTAAGATACACTCCCAGAGGGCGGCGGCCTAGCGTGTGCAATGCTGCTAAAAGCAGCTAGCGAGCGAACAACTCGGAGTGAGGGCCATAGTCCCCTCTTTGTGATTGAATTGGAGGACGCACAGCAGAAAACCACCTTCTGGCATACGAACGCCACAGGACAGCGGCAATTAATTGTCCAGTGCTAATTACCTTCCAACAAAGGGTGAAACTGAGATGCTCCTTTACTCACCGTGATAGAAGACAGTGTGCCTAATTCAGACCTGGTCACACGCAGGCTACTTTTAGCACTGCTGCGATCAGGTAATCACCGCCCACAGGGGAGCGGGGAATCGCTGTGCAGTGCTGCAAACGCTTGTGGAGAGGGCTGGACAAACAAAATTTTGTGCAGTCTCTGCACAGCTCAGGACTTACTTACCCACTGCGATGAACCAGGATGGCGCTGATGTCAGGATCCCTCCCTGGAAACGGCTGGGCACGCCTGCATTCGCATGGAGACTCCCTGAAAAAGGTCAGCTGACACCCACGAACGACCTCTTCCTGTCAATCTTCTAGCAATCGTCGGTGCGATCACTTTCTTCGTTAGATCCGTCGCTCCCTGGCGATGGCCGTCACCAGGGAACGATGCGCCTGCGCATTGCGACCCATGCGCAGGCGTACTTCGGACCTGATCGCACCGCTGCGAAAAACCGCAATGTGCGATCAGGTCTGAATGACCCCCATTGAGCGTTATATTTTGTCACATTTCCCACTTCTCAGGTACCATCACCAATGTAAGGACCCATGCCACTTCAGAGGGAGAACATACAGGTTATAGAAGAGCCGACACCATCCCTACAATGGTCTCTTACCACATGCATATTAACATTTTCTAACGTTACACCGTTGCTTAGTAATGGTGCTTCCCACTGCGCCTGGCTAGCCACACTTCCTAGTGCAGGCGGCGCAGCCTTTGAAAATGGTCGGAGCCTGTAAGGTCGTGTTAGGGTGCCCAGCTGCTTCCCTACAGGAATCAGTATGATATCCCAGCTGTTGGGATCCCGGCGGTCAGCAGACTGACGCCGGAATCCTGACAGCTGGAATCCCGGTGGCGAGCGCAGAGTGTCCCCTTGTGGGCTCGCTTCGCTCGCCACGCTTCGGGCTTGGTGACACTAATCTGGGCTTGGTGACACTAATCTAGTGGCATGGACCACCACCCGAGTAGGATTCTGGCATTTCACCAGGTGTTGGGATTCTGTCGTCAGTATCCTGACCGCAGGAATACTGACAGCTGGCAAATTGATTGCCTCCCTCCCTACATACTGGATCCCCATAACCATTTCACCACAGACATAGGCCCTCATTCCGAGTTGTTCGCTCGCTAGCTGCTTTTAGCAGCAGTGCACACGCTAGGCCGCCGCCCTCTGGGAGTGTATCTTAGCTTAGCAGAAGTGCGAACGAAAGGATCGCAGAACTGCTCGAAAATCTTTTCATGCAGTTTCTGAGCAGCTCCAAACCTACTCCTACCTTGCGATCACCTCAGTCAGTTTAGTTCCTGCTTTGACGTCACAAACACGCCCTGCGTTCGGGCAGCCACTCCCCCGTTTCCCCAGACACGCCTGCGTATTTACCTGACACGCCTGCGTTTTTTAGCACACTCCCGGAAAACGCTCAGTTACCACCCAGAAACACCCACTTCCTGTCAATCACTCACCGATCAACAGAGCGACAGAAAAGCGTAGCTCGACCTTGTGTAAAACTGCATCGTTTTGTGTGAAAGTACTTTGCGCGTGCGTACTGTGGCCCGTACGCATGCGCAGAAGTGCAGCTTTTTCACCTAATCGCGCGCTGTGACCGAAAGCAGCTAGCGATCAACTCGTAATGACCCCTGTGACAGGACGATACCGTACGGAAGCACTCGCAGCTTCCGCGTCCCGTTGACTGCACACAGAATGGAAGGTCAAGCCGCACGAGGCCTGACCACATAGGGGATTCCCGCTTACCGTCAGTAACCGCCTGTTACTGACTCCACCCACTGCGCTGTGGGCGGGTTCTTGCTGCCACCACCAAACTCCTAACCTGCCGTGGCGTTTGGAACCACGGTTCTGCTCTGTATGTGCCGACGCACTGCTTTACCACACCTGTGTGGTGTCGACGAATCCCCACTAGCCACTTGCTAGGCCTCTACCGGTAGCTGGCGGAAGGCGGAGCTTGGAGACGTCAGATGCTTCCCTGGACAGCCGGAGGACGGGGCTAGGTTTGGCCTAACCCTGTTGGTCACAAGATGAAGCAGTCTTCTTGAGGCAAAGGTGTTTATTGCTCAAATAACCTTTAAAAAGGCTCCTCCCTATTGCTAGGGGCAACAGCATACAATTAAGATGTTTCAGCAGAAGAAGATGTTACAATACACAATCCTATGGGCCAACTGCCCTCCTTTTATCCCTCTCCAAGACCCTCTACCACAGGGGGTAAGCCCGCCCTGTGGTGTACAACCAATCAATGTTTACCCATGAGCTGTGCATGCTCTGGACTCATGCACACCTAACATTGTCCCCAATGTACAGTGGGGAGTGGCCGGTCTCCTTTGTCTCTCCCATCTGGGAGAGCAGGCTACTCCCACGGTGCCGTTCAGTCTGGCTGGGGGGGAAGTTTTCCCTCCTAAACTGACTTCCAGAAACCTGCCCGCGACCCCTTCTCACTGCCTGCAGCCTGGATTTGGGCTCCAGAGCTGGGCAGCCTGGCTCCCCGGTCCAGGTCTCTGGTCCACTACGGCTGATCTCCATGGAGCTCCAAGAAACCACACAGCTTGTTTTATAGCTAAGCTGCTTCTCTTTCTCCCTGTCCCCATTGGAACTGTGAGGCTGGATGGGAATGCATTCCGTTTTTAGGGAAAAGGTCTGGGAGAATCCATCAGCCTGCACAGCTATGGATTCCCCCCTCCTGGGACACACAATCAAGTAAGTGCATTTTATCTTTAAATACATTACATTTTTAAATCACACTGTACATTTCCCTTTGTTAAATATACACTGAGCCTGTGCCCTGCACAGGCTCTACATACTCAGGCACTGCAGTGCCTTCCCTAGCCCTGCAGCCTGGCTGCGAGGGCTCTCTGTGTGCTGGAGGTATGGGGCTGGCTTCCCCCATCCTCCAGCCTGCTTTTCTGCCTCTGGGGTTCCAGGGAGCTGGCTCTCCCTGTCCCCCCAGGGAGGCACTAATCAGTGGCCTCGCCGCACGCAGCGGCGCACCCCCCTGTACCGAAGTCCGGCGGACCGGGACACTTGTCCCGGCCGCCGTGACCCTGGCTTGTTTCAGCGCTGAGGCGCCGGGAGCGTAGCTCCCGGACCCCAGCGCTCACCATCCTGCTGGCCCGCCTAATGTGCCCACGCCGCTAGGGAGCCGGCTAGCCCGGTCCCCCCTGAGCGGTGCCTGTCTTGTGGCCTCGCTGCAGCGTCCGGCGGGGAGCCGGGCTGCAGCGCACCCCCCTCGCCGGCTAGCAGCCCGGGACGTCCGTCCCGGCTGCTGCGGCTGGCCACCCGTGCTGTGCTGAGGCGCTGGGAGCAGAGCTCCCGGCCCCCAGCGGCGGCTCTCACATAGAGCACTGCAGCGGGAGCCGAGCTCCCAGCCGCAGCGCTCACCCTTCTCCCCGGCGCGCACACTCCAGTGCGCCCGGGGCTACACTGACCGCTGCCGGGAGCGGAGCTCCCGGACTCCGGCGGTCAGCGGCTGCCTCCTCTCCCCCGGCGCGCACACTCTGCTGAGCGCGCCGGGGAGCTGTCCTCACTGCCGTGGTCTCCGGAGGGGTCCGGGACCACGGCACAGTTTAAAAATACATTTTCATACATTGTTATAAACACGGCGCCTAGCGCCCACCACAATTCAAATTTGGCGCCAAGAGCCCCTTTGTCTTGGCAAATGGCGCCGGGCACTAGGGATTAACCCCTTCAGTGCCAGGGCGGCCATTTGCCTCGTGGCTGGGGGCTCTCCGGCCACACTCCTCCCCCCCCATTCAAGCGGGTCAACCAGGGACCCATGTCCCAACGATTTGGGTCCTGGTCCCGCAGTCCGTTGGGGTGAAGGGGACGCTACCTGGGGGTTGTAGACTCTGGCCTAGACAGTTCATCCATAGTGTAGTGGGCCTCTCTTCGTGGGTGCACAATGTTCAAATAGTCCACCTGAAGTCCAAGTTCAAGGCTCCACCACAAAAGTCTGTCCAATTTCCCCAAGGTAGGTTGCAGCCACCTAACAGGTAGGTGGTAAGTCACCACGGTGGGGGGCCGGTTACAAACAAGTGCCACCCACGGTGTCCCAACTGTGGCATACCCCACCTCCCACAATAGCAGTCTTCTGCTCAAACAGGCCACAGGGTGCTCCTGCCCATATGGCTCTTTCTGGCTCGGTACTGCTCCCAGTCCGTGCAGTGGCGCAATAGTTCGTAACACACAGTCCTGGTCAAGAATGTGCGCCATCAGCACTGGAGCGGGTACCCGAGCCTCCTTCAATGACTGGAATGCCAACTCGCAAGCGGGTGCAAAGTCCACTGACTTGGGAATGCCCTTCCTAGCCATCTCTGTCAAGGGGTTCACTACAGGACTAAAGTCAATGACAACATGTCCGTAGGGCCTTACAGATTCTAAGGTCAGTACCGGTCTGGGTGATGTGGGACGGGGACAGCCTCTGGTTGCCTCCACCCCCTCTGGGTTGGGCCTACCCCTGTCTCCTCCCACATGGTGCCCCAGGCACTGCACCTCCGTCATACCTATCTGGCAACTGTCTGCCCTAACTGTCAGACCTGTCCTCCAATCCTCCACTGTCGACCTATGACTCGGGAAACCTACCCTGTCACTTAGGCCTACTCCTTCCTCCTCGTCCGCTACCTGTGCCACAGTGATGGCGGCCAGACCACCAGCCTCTGGATCCTGTGTGGCATCCACTACAGGGAGGCTGCGTGTCTTCCCCGATCTACTGTGCACAGGCAGGGGACCTGCTATGTCCACAGCAACTTGCTGCAAGGGTTCTCCTATGGGCAGAGGCCCAGAGACAACACAACCGCTGGAGTGCCCCGGCTGCCAACGCATGGCACCAGCCTTACAGTTGGTCTGGGCGTCATCCGACATTCCAGACCAGGGTAAGCTCTGTGTCAGGCACTTCAGGGTACGGTCTGTCCCCGGGTTGCTGTCCAAAGGGGTTTCACTGGCAACCGACACCGGTTGCGCAGGAACTTTCCCTGAGGGGACCAGTTGGACACATTCCCTATCTGGTCTATCCCCTCCCACTTTCCTGGCTACCCTGTACCTTAACCCTTCCCGCCAGGTCAACCTCCCCGCCCCAACCCTGTCAAGGCCGCTGCCAGAGTGGCGCCTCATGCCTTTCGGGGATGGGTCAGAGAGTTGAGCCTCCCTAAACTCCTGCCTGTGGCCCTCAATTTCTCCTAAATTGGGACACGCTACAGGGGGATCCAGGTGGGGACTACTAGGGTCAGTCTGGTAGGGGTCAGTCATGGAAAAGTCAATGTGGTTTCTCATACTCACCGCCGGAGTTGGCAAACCACTTGGGTCAGGAACATCATTGGGCACCCCCACAGGATCACACGAGCTGGAACCGACATCCTCTGCGTTGCTAGGGGACGTAGGCATACCAGAGGCAAAAGGCATGCGGGGTCGATGTACTGATCTAGCCGCTGTGATCTTTTCCTCTGGGCTGGTTGATGCTGTGGTTGGCTGTGCTGGCAGTTGTCTAGCAGCTGTAGTCTTTTCCTCTGGGCTGGGCTGTGCTGGAGTAGCTGATGTCAACGGTGGTTTTGGAACTTGACTCCGGGGAATGGCGCCAACAAACATAGTGACGATCCCACCACCCAGATCATTTCCTAGGACCACATCAGTTGGGAGACCATCCATGACGGCAACTTCTCGCAACTCTGGTCCAGCTCCCCAGTCCAGGTAGACTCTTGCCATGGGAACCGCTTTTTCTGTTCCTTCTGCCAGGGTGACCGTGGCAGTGCGACCCTGCAATACTGCAGCAGGATCTATAAGGTGGGGGCTCACCACAGTGATTGAGGCCCCAGAGTCTCTTAGGCCTTCTCCCTGCAGAGGTCCCACGTGGACTGGCTGCAGGTGCCTCCACATGTTGTGTAGGGGCTGTTTGGCCATGCAGGTGACTCTCTCCGCAGAGTGCACCTGTCTCTCGCCACACTCCATCGGACTGACTGGAGGGGGAACAGTCTCTGTAGGCTCATCTCCTCTCGTCAAACAAGCGATCCGGGCTCCAGCACTCGGATTTGGGGCACGAGTCTGGGGTGCTTGGGATGCAGGACAGTTCATCCTCAGATGTCCGATTTTCCCACAGCCGTAGCACTTCTTCTCCAGTCGTGGCACCGATGATCTCTGATCAGTTGCAGGGACGCTGCGGTGCGGTTGCTGGCCAAGAGCACCCGGGTTGGAAGATGCTTGTCTTTGGGGGTGATGAGTTGAAGAGGGGGGTCCCCCTGGTGGTACAGTCTTTTGGAGCTGGCTGCTCGCTGGGCGCTTCTGGCCCCGTGGCCGAATTGCCACATATTTGTCGGCTAATTGGGCAGCCATTTTTAAGCTGGGTGGCTCCCGATCTAGCACCCACTCCTTCACTTCTTGGGCGCACCTGCGGTAGAACTGCTCCCTGCAGATCAGGTCGATCAGTGCGTCCCATGTAGTGGCTTCCGAATCCTTCACCCACTTCACCACGTACTGCCGCAGCTGGGTGGCGAACTGCTCATGGGTGCTGCTAGGATTCTTAGGCAAGTCTCTGAACTTCTTCCTGTAAGACTCCGGAGTGATGAAGAATCGCTGGAGGAGGGCCTTCTCGACTTCGTCGTAGTTCCCACAGTCCTCCGTCGCCACTCCTCGATAGGCCTCCAAGGCCTCTCCATGCAGAGTGGGCACAAGGTGTCTCACCCACTCTGACTTGGGTAGATCATGTAGTTTACAAGTCCTCTCAAAGACTTGCAAATGTCCATCAATGTCCCCATCACTGTCTGCAAACTTGGCAAACTGAACTCGTCCTGATCTGTGTACAACAGCTGACAACGGCTCCCGGGGTACCACGGCCTGTGGTGCCCGCTCCGCATGCCACATCCGGATGACAAGCATGCGTTCTTGCTCCGTTGCCCTTTCCCCCAATTCCGCTAGCCGATCTGCTAGGGTATCCGGGTCGCCCCCCCTGGGACGTTGGGATCCTGGCCCTGCTAGGGATTGCTGGGAAACATGGCTGTTGTGAGAGAGGGCGGGGCTTGTGGATCTCACCGGTCCGGTGCGAAGGTCCACTGTTGGGTCGTCCTCTGCGATGCTGACGCCGTCAGTGCTTTCCACCTCCGCCCGATGAGACTCCTCCCAGCTCCTGAGCGCCGCCTGCATGACGCTCCTGGACGCGTTGGAAGGGATTTCCACACCCTTCCCCTGGCATACGATCTCCAGATCCTCCTTGGACATTCCGCTGAATTCCGCCATCTTGTGCGTCCTCCTGCGCTGCAGTTACTCCTCTCCTGAGTAA
Source organism: Pseudophryne corroboree (assembly GCF_028390025.1). Lineage (NCBI taxonomy): Eukaryota > Metazoa > Chordata > Amphibia > Anura > Myobatrachidae > Pseudophryne > Pseudophryne corroboree. The sequence goes on from NC_086446.1 coordinate 770,315,141, forward strand.
CTCGGCTTCTCCAATCGGGTGATGAAAAGCCGCCTGGGATTATCCCACCACTATGCCACCAATTTCTGTGACAGGACGATACCGTACGGAAGCACTCGCAGCTTCCGCGTCCCGTTGACTGCACACAGAATGGAAGGTCAAGCCGCACGAGGCCTGACCACATAGGGGATTCCCGCTTACCGTCAGTAACCGCCTGTTACTGACTCCACCCACTGCGCTGTGGGCGGGTTCTCGCTGCCACCACCAAACTCCTAACCTGCCGTGGCGTTTGGAACCACGGTTCTGCTCTGTATGTGCCGACGCACTGCTTTACCACACCTGTGTGGTGTCGACGAATCCCCACTAGCCACTTGCTAGGCCTCTACCGGTAGCTGGCGGAAGGCGGAGCTTGGAGACGTCAGATGCTTCCCTGGACAGCCGGAGGACGGGGCTAGGTTTGGCCTAACCCTGTTGGTCACAAGATGAAGCAGTCTTCTTGAGGCAAAGGTGTTTATTGCTCAAATAACCTTTAAAAAGGCTCCTCCCTATTGCTAGGGGCAACAGCATACAATTAAGATGTTTCAGCAGAAGAAGATGTTACAATACACAATCCTATGGGCCAACTGCCCTCCTTTTATCCCTCTCCAAGACCCTCTACCACAGGGGGTAAGCCCGCCCTGTGGTGTACAACCAATCAATGTTTACCCATGAGCTGTGCATGCTCTGGACTCATGCACACCTAACATTGTCCCCAATGGACAGTGGGGAGTGGCCGGTCTCCTTTGTCTCTCCCATCTGGGAGAGCAGGCTACTCCCACGGTGCCGTTCAGTCTGGCTGGGGGGGAAGTTTTCCCTCCTAAACTGACTTCCAGAAACCTGCCCGGGACCCCTTCTCACTGCCTGCAGCCTGGATTTGGGCTCCAGAGCTGGGCAGCCTGGCTCCCCGGTCCAGGTCTCTGGTCCACTACGGCTGATCTCCATGGAGCTCCAAGAAACCACACAGCTTGTTTTATAGCTAAGCTGCTTCTCTTTCTCCCTGTCCCCATTGGAACTGTGAGGCTGGATGGGAATGCATTCCGTTTTTAGGGAAAAGGTCTGGGAGAATCCATCAGCCTGCACAGCTATGGATTCCCCCCTCCTGGGACACACAATCAAGTAAGTGCATTTTATCTTTAAATACATTACATTTGTAAATCACACTGTACATTTCCCTTTGTTAAATATACACTGAGCCTGTGCCCTGCACAGGCTCTACATACTCAGGCACTGCAGTGCCTTCCCTAGCCCTGCAGCCTGGCTGCGAGGGCTCTCTGTGTGCTGGAGGTATGGGGCTGGCTTCCCCCATCCTCCAGCCTGCTTTTCTGCCTCTGGGGTTCCAGGGAGCTGGCTCTCCCTGTCCCCCCAGGGAGGCACTAATCAGTGGCCTCGCCGCACGCAGCGGCGCACCCCCCTGTACCGAAGTCCGGCGGACCGGGACACTTGTCCCGGCCGCCGTGACCCTGGCTTGTTTCAGCGCTGAGGCGCCGGGAGCGTAGCTCCCGGACCCCAGCGCTCACCATCCTGCTGGCCCGCCTAATGTGCCCACGCCGCTAGGGAGCCGGCTAGCCCGGTCCCCCCTGAGCGGTGCCTGTCTTGTGGCCTCGCTGCAGCGTCCGGCGGGGAGCCGGGCTGCAGCGCACCCCCCTCGCCGGCTAGCAGCCCGGGACGTCCGTCCCGGCTGCTGCGGCTGGCCACCCGTGCTGTGCTGAGGCGCTGGGAGCAGAGCTCCCGGCCCCCAGCGGCGGCTCTCACATAGAGCACTGCAGCGGGAGCCGAGCTCCCAGCCGCAGCGCTCACCCTTCTCCCCGGCGCGCACACTCCAGTGCGCCCGGGGCTACACTGACCGCTGCCGGGAGCGGAGCTCCCGGACTCCGGCGGTCAGCGGCTGCCTCCTCTCCCCCGGCGCGCACACTCTGCTGAGCGCGCCGGGGAGCTGTCCTCACTGCCGTGGTCTCCGGAGGGGTCCGGGACCACGGCACAGTTTAAAAATACATTTTCATACATTGTTATAAACACGGCGCCTAGCGCCCACCACAATTCAAATTTGGCGCCAAGAGCCCCTTTGTCTTGGCAAATGGCGCCGGGCACTAGGGATTAACCCCTTCAGTGCCAGGGCGGCCATTTGCCTCGTGGCTGGGGGCTCTCCGGCCACAACCCCCATAGTCAGAGAGTTTATTATCAATGCCTCGGCAGGCAGGACCATCGGTATTGGAGAGTTCTTATTGCCCAGCCTGTTGATATTACCTATGTAGCCGATGTTATTGCAGCGTTTACACTATGTAGCCTCTTACTTCTATTATGTACTATGCTGTGGTATACCGTTCCTTTTGTTGCATTATTTCCTCTGCTGTTTCGTTTCTTTTTCTTTCTTTTTTCCTGTGTTTTGTTATTTTCATTTCATTACGATGTCACTATGACGTCGGTCTGGGCGTGTTCTGGCACTGTTTCATCCTTTACATGTCTCCACGTCTAGTCATTACTTGTCTGTACAGCTTGACAGAAGACCACACAGGTCTGAAAACACTGCAGCTTTGCTAATAAACCAAAATGTTTAGGCAACTGATACTACTGGAGTGCCATTCACTATATCTACTGATATATCTATAATTTATTTATGAAGTTGTTTAAAACGCACACACATATTCCACAGAGCCGTACAGAGAATATTCGGCCATTCACTCCTGCCCCAGTGGAGTTTGCAGCAATCTATATTCCCTGTCACATGTATACACACTAGGGCAGGGGTGGGCAATTATTTCAGCTGGGGGGCCGCTTAACACTTACAGCAAATAGTCGAGGGCCACACACAAAATACACAAAAAAATCCAGTTTTTACACATTACAGCAGACAGCGTCCCTCTTTTTACACATTACGGCAGACAGCGTCCCCCTTTTTACACATTACGGCAGACAGCGTCCCCTTTTTACACATTACGGCAGACAGCGTCCCCTTTTTACACATTACGGCAGACAGCGTCCCCCTTTTTACACATTACGGCAGACAGGAAAGAAAGAAAGAAAGAAAGAAAGAAAGAGAAAGAAAGAATTATACTTACTCTCTCCGCTGGCTCAGGCTCCTCGGTGCAGCTTCTGCAGAGATCCCGGGCAAGGAGGGAAGGGGAGGAGGGAGCCGCAGCAGCGCTGTGTAATTGGTGGAGGCTCTGCTGCTGCAGTCCCTCTGCTTCACCATAGGCTGTTCTCCACCGCTGCGAATGCTGGGATACGCTTCCCAGCATTTACAGCGGCGGAGGGCAGCCTATGGTGAAGCAGAGGGACAGCAGCAGCAGCGCCTCCACCAATTACACAGTGCTGCTGCGGCTCCCCCTCCCTCCTCCTTCTCCCCAGTGCGCTCTTCTCCTCAGTCACTGACCGCCGCCAGGGCTGGCAACAGAAATATTGGGGCCCGATACACTGATATCTCTGGGGCCCCCCCTTGTCATACCCCCCCCTTACCCTTGATCCCCAACCTTAGCGGTAAGCACACCCCACCATCACACACAGCAGCCATCCTACACAACCCCCGTCTTCCAAACTCACAGCAGTGGCCAACATTACCTCCCCCTCCAGTACAGAGCAGTGGCTGGAGTCACAATCACAATACACCCCCCTTCCTCTCCCCCACAGCACACAACAGGCAGCATCCAGCACCCCAATCCATCATCCCTCCAGTACATAACAGTGGCCAAAGAGATACCCCCTTTCAGTATAGCTGCAGCCAGAGAGACCCCCCACCCACTGCATTTGACAGCCCCCTCTCTCACTCCACATACAACAGCCAGTATCCGACACCCCCTCCCCCACTCCACACACAGCAGCCGGTATCCGACACCCTCCTATACACACAGCAGCCGGCATCCAACACCCCCTCCACACACTGACCTGAGGCTGAGCTCTCAGCTGGGGGAAGTGAGGGGCGACCACGAGCCTGACCTATACAAGTTTTTCAATCTATGCCTTGCTGCTGCCGCTGCTGTACCTTGGCGCTTGGGGCCTGGCCGCCGCTCCTGCTCACTGCCTGTTCCCCTGTGCCGCCCAGCGCATAACAGAGGAAATCCCGGTCAGCTGACCCTGTGACGTGACCGGGATTTCCTCAGCGGCGCCGCGTCTGGGAGCAGGGTAGCGCAATGACAAGCGGCTCAGCCTGTCGGGCCGCGTGTCATTGCACTCTGATGGGGCACAGCGGGCCAGGCAGGATCGGTCCGCGGGCCGCACCCGGCCCGCGGGCCACATGTTGCCCACCCCTACACTAGGGTCAATTTTCACTGGTAGTCACTGAACCTACCAGTATATTTTTTGATTGTGGGAGGAAACTAAATCATATTCATCAATGGTTTATGGCTAATGTAGAATACGTTTCCCATCGATGGGGGAGAACCAGATGGTTTCCCTCCATCGATGGCACAGCATAACCAATTTTTTTCACCCCTCAAGGTGTTGGGACACAGAGCATAGCTCCATCCACGACACCAGTGAAGCCCCTCCCCCAGGTTCTGATTGGCGATCAGGTCTGAATTACCCCCATAGACAGGTGAGGAAAATCTTTATTTTAAAGCAAAAAGGCCGGGACTTCAGAACACCTTGGACACACCCCCAATGGCTAATTAAGTTTTCAATTAGCTTAATGTAAGTATAAAAGTGGCCTCAAATTACCCCAGAAATCAACTTTTCCATTTTTTTATGCATCCCAAATGTAATTCAAGTATTTATTTCAATGAACAATATTTAATTTTTATGTTTTTTTTACATTTTGTTTTCAAAATTAAAGTGGCATTAAGTTTCATTTGTTTGTAATTATACGAAATTCATTTGCTTTTTATAATTTTTAACTTACAATAAATGCACAAATCAGCTATTCGACATCTTTTAAGGGGAAGCAGTTAGCTTCCCGATGCGTGGGATCCCGAGGGAGGATGCAATGCTGGCGTCCACATACAAACGCCGATCGAGATGTCGTGTCACAATACCGACAGCCGGCATCCCGATCGTCCTCACAGCGGGACGCGCTGACATACGGCCGTGCGTGCGCTGGGGGGTTAGGTTTAGGCAGGACAAGGGGGGGTTAGGATCAGGGAGCAGGGCCGGGAAGGTTAGGGTTAGGGAACGGGGAGGGAGGTTAGGCATTAAGTGGGGAGGGTTAGGCACCAAGCGGGGAGGGTTAGGCACCACCGGGGAGGGTTAGGCCTACCGGGAAGGGTTAGGGTAGGAAAAAGGTTAGGGTTAGGGAACGGGGAGGGAGGTTAGGGTAGGCATTAAGTGGAGAGGGTGAGGGTTAGGCAGCGGGGAAGGGAGGGTTAGGGTTAGGCATCAAGCGGGGAGGTTTAGGGTTAGGCACCACCGGGGAGGGTTAGGCCTACCGGGAAGGGTTAGGGTAGGAAAAAGGTTAGGGAACGGGGATGGAGGTTAGGGTTAGGCATTAAGTGGGGAGGGTTAGGGTTAGGTAGCAGGGATGGGAAGGTTAGGGTTAGGCACCAAGCGGGGAGGGTTAGGCACCACCGGGGAGGGTTAGGCCTACCGGGAAGGGGAAGGGTTAGGGTAGGAAAAAGGTTAGGGTTAGGGAACGGGGAGGGAGGTTAGGGTAGGCATTAAGTGGAGAGAGTGAGGGTTAGGCAGCGGGGAAGGGAGGGTTAGGGTTAGGCATCAAGCAGGGAGGGTTAGGGTTAGGCACCACCGGGGAGGGTTAGGCCTACCGGGAAGCGTAAGGGTAGGAAAAAGGTTAGGGAACGGGGAGGGAGGTTAGGGTTAGGCATTAAGTGGGGAAGGTTAGGGTTAGGTAGCGGGGAAGGGAAGGTTAGGGTTAGGCACCAAGCGGGGAGGGTTAGGCACCACCAGGGAGGGTAACGGTTAGGGTAGGAAAAAGGTTAGGGTTAGGGGGCAGAATGGGGGTCTGTCAGGATTCTGATGGACAGGATGCCGCTGTCGGTATAATGACAGCCGACATCCCTTCCATTGGCAACTCACACTGATCCCCTTTTAAGAGCCTCTAGCACTTCCCCTATGCCCACCATACACTTACAGCCTTCTTTACGGTCTTGCTATCTTAGTGATTACTTGTTTCGTGGTCCAGGATGGTTTCTCCACGTTTTCATGCACTTCTCCTAGTCACACTGTGAAGAAAATGTGCACGCCCGGCCTTCGCTGTGAATAGACATTTCTCATTGGATCTGCCATTACTCGGGTGTGAGCATTGGTGCAATGAATGTGAGTTTAACAATGCGAGTTTGCTTTTGCAAACTCAAACCTAGGGGTCAATCCAATTGTGTGCGGGTTACGTGCACCCACAAGGTACCGCCGCAGCAGCTGCACTTTACGGCAGCTCAAACTTGTGCAAAAGTGCTTCCTGCACCTAGGGCTGCCAGCAATTTTATGCAAATTGGGGCAGAAATCAGGCCGCAAGTTTGGGTGCTGATGCCACCGTTGAAACGCTGCAGCAACAGCAAATTGCACATAATTGGATTGCCCCCCTAACTGGATGTAGCCCTCAATGTGTGTTCTGCTGGAACTCTCTGGGAGTGACATTCAGCGGCGGATGCAGCCCCTGGTCTGTGGCGACGACTGGTCTGTAGCGACGACTACATAATGCAGGGAGGGGATGATAAGGTGTATGTAATATATGTGCTGGATTGTTTTATCCCAGGATGGCGCAACTTTTTTTTTTTTTTGTGGAAAAAAGAATTCTGTATCTGACGGGGTTGATAGAACTTCACCATCAAAGCAGTCTTTTCTAATGATATGTAAATGCAGTAATGTTAATTGAATGTGCAGGGCTATTAGCAATGTGCAACTTATTTTAAAATGTGATTAGTGGAGGACACATATTTAAACAATATCTCACGTCACGAGAGCCAGCCCTCCGACGAAGTGCGTTATGACGGGGCCTCGTGATGTGTGTACTCCCTGGCGTACTGCATCCATGGCGTGGTCCGTCTTGTAGTGGCTTCCTGTGTCAGTTGACGGCGAGTATTGAGCACCCAGCAGGACGGTGGAGCGGCGAGCGGAGTTTGCCTGGAGGAGTTTGATTTAACCATGTGGTAACCAGCCCACACTGCCTCTAATTAGGTACGAGAAGCAATATATCACAGTCTGTGTTTGTTGGATACCTACTTATAATAAAACGTTTGATGCACTGTAGACAGTTACATATATATATATATATATATATATATATATATAGTAACAGGAGTCTTGCTAGAATGCACTCTGCTACAAAAATTCTAACAGCGACCGACTCCAGGCTTGTGCAAAAACAACAAATACCTTTTATTCAGGTTGCTCAAATCCAAAGATACACTAGTATAAACTACCAGGGAGGTTAGGCCCTGCCTCACTCCCTCTTACTTAATAAGGAACCCTTCAGGTCCCGGCATCCTGCCACTAGTGGCCCAGGCCAGCCCTCCGGATGCCACTGGCCATAGCAGGCTTATCACCTGGACAATAACTGTCTTCAGGAGCCCTGACTCATGGGAGAGACTCTGCTTTATACCCAGCACCCAGGTGCTGGCTGATGAAGCAGCTTCTTGGGCTAAAAAGCCTATAAGATCTGGTCTAGGCCCAATGGATGGGAACTCGGTCCATCCATACTTCCCATCCACCCCCAGGACCCTGTGTGTAGCTTACAGGTGGCAAAGTACCTCTCCTGCCACAATATATATATATATAGTTTGCATGTTCAGTAATTATGCTGCTGAGTTTTGCACAAATGCAGCATCTATTTTGCTTCTGTAAAATGTAGTTTATTGGCTTCTGACTGAAGAACCATTGACCTGTACAGAGATGTATAACGGAAATCAATAATACTTATTTTTGCATTATACTTCGGTCTGCTGGTCATTCCTAGTCTATTCTGGATATATTTATGTGACTGTTACGACCAAGCGCCCGAATATTAATTTATACAAATACATGCAAAACTTACTTACATATATACAGTATATAAAACTATGTATATATATATATATATATATATATAATTGAATCTATATATATATATATTACAAATTATATATATATATATATATATATTATATCATTTATAAATATATATATAAATATATATATATATATATAATAAAAATATACACACAGTGCATACGTGGCTTAGCAAGTGCTCTTCCATCATTATAAGCAGCAGGTGGGTTATATATTATATGGAATATGAAACAATATAATGGGCATTATTGGGCAGCACCAGGCAGTAGTCAGCTGACCTCTCACCCACATCTGACATCACGTGACCCTTGCCCCATCAGCTCATAGTGTGACCGCTAGTAACCCACTCCTCGGAATCGTCCAATCAGCGCCAGGCCACGCCCCTTGTTACGGTGTGCACCGTGCAGGCCCCGCCCGCAGGTGACGCTGACTGAATAACGGCCACCCGATGCCCCGCCCACAACGCACTCCTCATCCTTCCTCAGCCAATCAGCGAGCGCGGGGCGTGGTACACCGTCGCAATCTTTCTCCCTGGGCGTGGCCATTGAGTGGGGGCTGCTCGGTCCAGTTAGGGCCCGGCGGGCAGTGGGGGAAGATGGCGGCGTCCTCAGGGTCCCTGCTGCACGGGGCGGCGGAGGCGCTGGGAGCGTCGGAAGCGGCGCTGAGACTCATCCTGTCCATCTTCAGCGGTGAGGAGCCGGGGGTGGGCGACATGGGAAAGTAGGGATCACGGAGTGTGGGGACCATGTTGTCAGAGTGTACGGGCGGAGGGGGCACCTGTTGTGTGGGCGGGGGCTACTGAGAGACATGGCAACAGGGTGACATGGGGAAGGTGTCTGCTAGCAACAGGGTGACATGGGGAAGGTGTCTGCTAGCAACAGGGTGACATGGGATGGGGGAGGTCTGCTGGCAACAGGGTGACATGGGGGCTGCACTGTGGGAGAGGGTGACCCTGCTAGATCTGGGGGGCTGCACTGTGGGAGAGGGTGACCCTGCTAGAGTCGGGGGGCTGCACTGTGGGAGAGCGTGACCCTGCTAGAGCCGGGGGGCTGCACTGTGGGAGAGGGGGGCCCTGCTAGAGCCGGGGGGCTGCACTGTGGGAGAGCGTGACCCTGCTAGATCCGGGGGGCTGCACTGTGGGAGAGGGTTACCCTGCTAGAGTCGGGGGGCTGCACTGTGGGAGAGCGTGACCCTGCTAGAGCCGAGGGGCTGCACTGTGGGAGAGGGTGACTCTGCTAGAGCCGAGGGGCTGCACTGTGGGAGAGGGTGACCCTGCTAGAGTCGAGGGGCTGCACTGTGGGAGAGGGTGACCCTGCTAAAGCTGGGGGGCTGCACTGTGGGAGAGGGTGACTCTGCTAGAGCCGAGGGGCTGCACTGTGGGAGAGGGTGACCCTGCTAGAGTCGAGGGGCTGCACTGTGGGAGAGGGTGACCCTGCTAAAGCTGGGGGGCTGCACTGTGGGAGAGGGTGACTCTGCTAGAGCCGGGGGGCTGCACTGTGAGAGAAGGTGACCCTGTTAGAGCCAGGCGGCTGCACTGTGGGAGAGAGTGACCCTGCTAGTACTGGGGTAAGCTGCACCATGGGAGAGGATCACCCTGCTAGAGCTGGGTATGGCCGCACTATGTGACAGGGCGACTCTGCTAGGACCGGGGGTTGCTGCATCATGAAGGGGGTTTAGGTTATTGCACAGCCACACCATCATTGTTACATTTCTTCTCTTTAGGATACCCGTTGGCCTTATTTCAGCGATACTTCCTCTTTAAGAAGCAGCCATCCCATATCCATCTGTTCAACACAGTGACCGGGCTCTGCATCGCCTACTTTAACTTTGGTATGTCATATAGGCAGGAGAAGAGTCTTAGTTTCAGGTGGCTTCAGCCTGGGTGCACAGGGTAAGATGGGCATAGCTGATGTTAGATGGCAATGGGTAGCAAAAGCGAAGACTTGCAGCCAGTTACTAGAGTCTGCACATTGGCCAGGCTGGAAACGTGTCCTGGTATTACCTCCCCTGCAGACTGAGAAGGGGTCAGAGGTCTGCACTGTAGTTGTATGAAGATGCTGTAGACTGGACCCTGGTATTCGGGTGTTAACTGGTGGACTGATCTAAAAGCCTAAAATGTGCTCTCTGGTCACATACTGCCTTGTATACGTATATGTCCTAATATTGCACTGCTGCTGTATGATAACTGACCTTCAGTATACAGGGATATGGTGGTATGTTCCAGGTGTGAGGGGTTATATCCAGCAAGTAGTGAGAAGCTCATTGATTGCAGTAGAAGGAGCATGTCCTGGCCCAATATCCGGTGACATGTGGCGCCCAGTACAGGCGTAGTAGTGTTGTCTTCTGATCTTTGTGTACCCAGCTTGCACACTGAATTATTATTCATTAACATTTATTTACATGCGGCTGTGTTGCAATTTACAACTGGTATCGAAGCAGTGATAAAACCAGGCTGCATAATAACCGACACGCCGACAGGGGAGATACATTGTGCTGTGTGTAATCTTTATTACACCATGACAAGAGATCACTTTGTGGCGTGTTGAACACAGACAGTGGGGATTCAATCTAGACTGCACTGGATTTTGCAATATCCGCATTGTAAATTATTACAATCGTGGCTAATCCTGTTCATTGCTTGGTATTAACGGAGTGGGCACAGTAATTCCTTCTGCATCTGTGTGGCGAGATCGTCCCACAAAAGATTATTCACTACAAGGTATTTGCTGGAAGAAAACAGTGGAGAGATGCCTTCAGGGCACATAAAGTGTGTGAGGATCAGCCAGCGGGTGCACCCTGAGCTCCTGGCACAGGCTGGTACTGGCTTTATCACCCTGATGCCGGTCTGCTTGTTAACCCCTTATCCCGCTGCAGTCTCTGGCCTTAGTCCTTCCCCTTGGAAAAGTCCTAAACCAGGGATTGGGGAACCTTCGGCCCTCAAGCTGTTGTTGAGCTACACATACCAGCATGCCTTGCTACAGTTTTGCTATTTGGCCATGCTAAAACTGCTGCAGGGCATGCTGGGATGTGTAGTTCAACAGCTGGAGGGCCGACGGTTCCCCATCCCTGTCCTAAACCAACAGACCTCCGACCAGCTTGAAGGTTCCAGGTTACTCTTCACAGAGATGTAACTGAGTGATGTCGTTTAAATGATGAGTATATAACGCAGGACGGTTACAGTGGATATGTATTGCGTTACGAGAGTAGATTGCTAGCTCTGCTTCTTCAAGGAGTGATGAAAATGAATGGACATTCGGTTATTGCATTGCATAATATAATTATAACGTTGAAGTGATGGATTGTAAAGTGCATCGTTTATTTAAGATACAGTGGTCAGGCTGCTGGGCGAGGTATACGTAGGGTGTGACGTATGTTACTGAACACTCGCACCGATCAGCCATAACATTAAAGCCACTGACAGGTGAAGGGGGGGTGATTCAATTGTTTGTTCTGCCATCTGAAGTGGCCGGGAGCTAATTCAGTTGTTCGGGGTGGGGCCCAGTTTTGAGGTTGCACTTATCGCAGATTTCTGCTCGCACATTCCTGGGGTGTGAGCAGAAAGCCGCATAAAGTGGGGCTTTGGGGTTGGGCGTGAGTCTCGGGCATGCCTTTACTGCAGCGTGCCTGACACTCGGCTCAGGAGAAGCCGCTTATTGGGGCTAATCCTGTGCATTAGGAGGGGCGAGAATGCGACCAGAGCAAGACTTTCCGCACAAATACTGAATGGCTTCCAGTCACTTTAGGCGGGAGTGATAAACAATTGAATCGCCCCCAGTGCATCGCAGCTTCCTGTGCGTGGGGCTGCGTTGCCGCAACTTGTCAAAGTGCCCACGCTGACGCCTGTCCATTGCCGAAAGTGACTACAATGAGCACGTGAGTGCCAGAACTGGACCATGGAGCAATGGAAGAAGGTAGGCCGTTCTGACGAATCACATTCTCTTTTGCATCATGTGGACGGCCGGGTGCATCTGCGTCATTTACCTGGGGAAGAGACGAAACCAGAATGCATTATGGGAATAAGGCGGACCTAGGACTCCCCTTCATGGCAACGGTATTCCCTGATGGCAGTGGCCTCATTCAGCGGCATAATGCGCCCTGCCACGCTGCGGACATTGTTCAGGAATGGTCTGAGGAACTCTACAAAGAGTTCAAAGCATTGACTTGGCCTCCAAATTCCCCAGATCTCAATCTGATCGAAAAAAGTCTTAGCCGTGGTGGCCCCACCTAGCAACTTACAGAACTTAAAGGGTCTGCTGCTAACAACTTGGTGCCAGATACATCAGGACACCTTCAGAGGTCTTGTGGGGTCCATGCCTCAAAGTTAGTTGTTTTGGTGGCACAAGGGGGTAGGGGGCTACACAATATTAGGCACGTGGTTATAATGTAATGGGCGTTTGTGGCTCAGATAAAGGAAATGACCTTTGCCTGTCATTCAGCACATGGGAAGGGTGTGACTGCGGAGGTCGAATGGACAAGAAACCTTTCTTCCTCTACTCTGAACCAGTAATTCTGGTTATTGTTTAACGGCAGTGGCTGGGAAGGGGGGGATCTGTTTACTGACCGCAAGCTGCACTGAGCGCTTACCCAGACTCTAGGACTGCGTGCAGGCTTGTACAGGAAACATCTTATTCCACTGATCTATAACGGAATGTGTCTGGGCTTTTCCAGTATACAGGGGAATGCATTTGGCTTAAAGTAAATTTTTTAGCAAGCAGAATTGCCGCCTGCTCTGTGTGCTAAGACCCGGGGCAGTATATTGTGCTTTTCCCCGGTTCTGTGGTCATTTCATTATTACTTGTTGCTTCCAGAAGCGTTAACGCTCCACACAGTACACTGCCGCACCTACTGAGTACATATTACCCTATGCAGCACTGGGAACCTGTATTGTGCACGCTATTAAATGTTAGGAGTACAGTGTCTGAATCTCGCAGGAATATGTATCAAGCCTTCTAATGAGAGAAGAGGTCGGTCATCTCAACCAATCCGCTGCTAGCATTTCTCAAGCGCATATTCTAAAATGCTAGCTAGAAACTGATACGGTTGCTATGGGCAACTACTCTGCTCTTTAGAAAGCGTTATACATCTCTCCCATTGTTTTTCAAGCCTGTATGTCGGGTTTCAGTAAAGTATATCCTGTCTCCTTCCATAGGCTCTATGTTGTACCACTCGCTGTTATGCATTGTGCTACATTTTCTCATGCTGCGCCTTATGGGGAGAACAGTCACGGCGGTACTGACCAGTTTCTGCTTCCAGATGGTGAGTAGCCGGGGGCTGGTGGCTCTTACCATGGCATCGCAATGCCGGTCACCACTGGCATCTAACCGAATAACTAGGAGCGGATGGTGCTGATTCCGGTCTCTGTGTTACAGGGCTATCTCTTATTTGGCTATTACTACACAGCCACGGACGACTATGACATCAAGTGGACCATGCCGCACTGCGTCCTTACACTGAAACTGATCGGTGAGTGCCCCTTCTGCCCCCTTCCTGCCCTGCAGGGAGATATTAGTAACAGGAGACTGTGTGAAGGTAGAAGGGGGATGGGAGATAATAGTAACAGGAGGCTGTGTGAAGGGAGATAATAGTAACAGGGGAGTGTGTGAAAGCAGTAAGGTAGGAGGGGAATAGGAGATAATAGTAACAGGAGACTGTGTGAAGGCAGTAAGGTAGGAGAGGAATAGGAGATAATAGTAACAGGAGACTGTGTGAAGGCGGTAAGGTAGGAGGGGAATAGGAGATAATAGTAACAGGAGACTGTGTGAAGGGAGATAATAGTAATAGGAGACTGTGTGAAGGCAGTAAGGTAGGAGGGGAATAGGAGATAATAGTAACGGGAGACTGTGTGAAGGCAGTAAGGTAGGAGGGGAATAGGAGATAATAGTAACAGGAGACTGTGTGAAGGCAGTAAGGTAGGAGGGGAATAGGAGATAATAGTAACAGGAGACTGTGTGAAGGCAGTAAGGTAGGAGGGGAATAGGAGATAATAGTAACGGGAGACTGTGTGAAGGCAGTAAGGTAGGAGGGGAATAGGAGATAATAGTAACGGGAGACTGTGTGAAGGCAGTAAGGTAGGAGGGGAATAGGAGATAATAGTAACGGGAGACTGTGTGAAGGCAGTAAGGTAGGAGGGGAATAGGAGATAATAGTAACGGGAGACTGTGTGAAGGCAGTAAGGTAGGAGGGGAATAGGAGATAATAGTAACAGGAGACTGTGTGAAGGCAGTAAGGTAGGAGGGGAATAGGAGATAATAGTAACAGGAGACTGTGTGAAGGCAGTAAGGTAGGAGGGGAATAGGAGATAATAGTAACAGGAGACTGTGTGAAGGCAGTAAGGTAGGAGGGGAATAGGAGATAATAGTAACAGGAGACTGTGTGAAGGCAGTAAGGTAGGAGGGGAATAGGAGATAATAGTAACAGGAGACTGTGTGAAGGCAGTAAGGTAGGAGGGGAATAGGAGATAATAGTAACAGGAGACTGTGTGATGGTAGGAGGGGAATAGGAGATAATAGTAACAGGAGACTGTGTGAAGGCAGTAAGGTAGGAGGGGAATAGGAGATAATAGTAATAGGAGACTGTGTGAAGGCAGTAAGGTAGGAGGGGAATAGGAGATAATCGTACGGGAGACTGTGTGAAGGCAGTAAGGTAGGAGGGGAATAGGAGATAATAGTAACAGGAGACTGTGTGAAGGCAGTAAGGTAGGAGGGGAATAGGAGATAATAGTAACAGGAGACTGTGTGAAGGCAGTAAGGTAGGAGGGGAATAGGAGATAATAGTAACGGGAGACTGTGTGAAGGCAGTAAGGTAGAAGGGGAATAGGAGATAATAGTAACAGGAGACTGTGTGAAGGCAGTAAGGTAGGAGGGGAATAGGAGATAATAGTAACAGGAGACTGTGTGAAGGCAGTAAGGTAGGAGGGGAATAGGAGATAATAGTAACGGGAGACTGTGTGAAGGCAGTAAGGTAGGAGGGGAATAGGAGATAATAGTAACGGGAGACTGTGTGAAGGCAGTAAGGTAGGAGGGGAATGGGAGATAATAGTAACGGGAGACTGAAGGCAATAAGGTTAATAAAGAAAATGATGTTATAATTTGAGATGTGGAAGACAGTTCTGTATCCTATTATTGATTAGAGGTATTCAAGATGCAGCCCTCCAGTTGTTGTGGAACTAGATATCCCAGCATGCCCTAGTAGCAAAAAATGTGCAGGGCATGCTGGGATTTGTGGTTCCACAGCAGCTGGAGTGCTACACGTTGAATACCCCTGATATAGATCTTTTCTGAAATACAAGCATTAGAAGTGTTCTTTTATCAGAGCAGGCGTGCTCTGCGTTCTGCATAAAGTCACGCTGTGTGTTCAAAGAACAAATAGGGGCACACACCGGCTAGAATACTGCACCAACTTTGTTTGCATCACTGGCTCATTCGGTAACCGGGTCCTGTGTTAGTAACGCAGCAGCGTTCAGCTGCACTACTATATGAGCGTGGATTTGCAATGAGCATTATAAAAGCAACACAGCAGTTTCCAGTCACTGCCGGACCCCCCCCAGACCATACCCGGCTTCTAAGGTGTCTGGGTTTCCGTGCGCATTTCATACATTGCACTGTTATCAATGCCACCTCTTCCATCGGCCGCGCCTCATTCATGCAGGAGGTATATGTGGCAATGACACAACTGTGCAATACAGGTTGAGTATCCCATATCCAACTATTCCAAAATACGGAATATTCCGAAATACCGACTTTTTTGAGTGAGAGTGAGATAGTGAAACCTTTTGTTTTTTGATGGCTCAATGTACACACACTTTGTTTAATGCACAAAGATATAAAAAATATTGTATTAAATGACCTTCAGGCTGTGTGTATAAGGTGTATATGAAACATAAATGAATTGTGTGAATGTAGATACACTTTGTTTAATGCACAAAGTTATAAAAAATATTGTATTAAATGACCTTCAGGCTGTGTGTATAAGGTGTATATGTAACATAAATACATTCTGTGCTTAGATTTAGGTCCCATCACCATGATATCTCATTATAGTATGCAATTATTCCAAAATACGGAAAAATCCCATATCCAAAATACCTCTGGTCCCAAGCATTTTGGATAAGGGATACTCAACCTGTATTCGTCTTCATTTTAAAGCCTTTTTAGAGCTTCATTAAGAACATGGTTGAGAACAAATCAGACGGCAACTGTAAACACGTGGTACCTGATACACAGGCGGCCGCGGTGGTGATGTTGGCGCAGTTGAGCACTTATTTGCTACTTTGCATGTGCGAAAAGTTCTTAAAACCACTACAGCGCACGCGGTGGCCTGAGTGTACGCAGAGACCGTTGTTGTGTATGGAGTCGCTGGCATTTGAACTGGCGGCGCAAAACCACGGGCGGCCCTGGGCGGTGGCAAAATAAAAGTCTCATGGGCGTATTGTTGGACTTTCATAAGCGTGTTGATGACCGCGGCTGCGTTCCCTAATGCAGAGGCCATGTTTCAGAAGGAGATGCGGCATATGGTGCGCTGTTCTACGCTACCGGCGTAGTTGCACTGTACGAGGACATTGAAAGTGGGAACGTCTCAGGGCTTGCACAGTTGGCGCACACTAAGACATAAGGGGAAGCCTGAAACTGGCATCTGCTACGCTGTGACTTTCGCAAAACGTTGCAGCATCGCCCGCTTCTGAGTTAGTCCCACGGTGGGATACGGCGTGCGCTGAAATGATCCCCGTCTCATATTGCAGTTGTTTTATGGAAAGTGCTATATACTAAAATATACATGTGAGGAATGTATCCATCTGCAGGCAATGCTGGTCCGTTGGGTGTAGGAAGTTCCT
This sequence comes from Pseudophryne corroboree, assembly GCF_028390025.1. NCBI lineage: Eukaryota > Metazoa > Chordata > Amphibia > Anura > Myobatrachidae > Pseudophryne > Pseudophryne corroboree. The sequence goes on from NC_086446.1 coordinate 770,331,915, forward strand.
GTGGTCAGGGTCTATGAGAAGCCCTCGCCTGGTCCTGTTGTACTGTAACCTGTTCTTCTGAATCCATTGCTAAGTCTCTGCTCCCTTCTCACCCCTACAGGGCTCGCCTTTGATTACTACGATGGCGGAAAAGCCAAGGTTTGTATCCAGTGATCCTGTATCGGAGCCAGGTTCTGCCTTCTCTGTAATTACCCTGTAATCTGCCCATAGTCTACAATTAGCCTGCGCTTCTGCTGTCAGCCTGCCAGTGGTGTTACCTGTCTCTGCAAGACCTGCTTTTATTACAGCCATAACCTATGTAAACCATGTAATCCAGTCTGTATTTACTACTCGAAAGCAGATCTCCGTTCTCTAGGTACCCTGTAACCGGCTGGGATGGGGGAATGTCTCCGCTCCGATGGGCAGCAACGATCTTAATATTTTCTTCTGATTATCTCCTGTCATACTGGCCATTCCGAGGGCTTGCTGAACATTTGAACCAAAGCTTTCATCTTATACTTATTTATTTATTTTCAATTTACATTATACAGATGCGTCCTCCTCATACACCTCTCCTGTTTACGCCTGGTGTGATTCCTGTACTGCTTCCTTTTTTTTTTTTTTTTTAATACCCCCCCATGGTGTACTATGTAGTTAGATCAGTTTTTTGTCACAAAGGATTTGATATAAAGCTGCAGGTGAAGCATAGCAATGCATGGCGCACTTTACTCATACGGGACATCTTTTGTCTGTTTAACCTGAATCGTCTTCTTTTTCCTTCATTGTTCAAGGTTTTCCTCTTCTCTTAGGTTGCTTATAGTGTAATGAGTACTTGGGATTAGTGCGAACTGTATTGGCGTAGCGAAATCCGTGGCGCGCTGAATGTTTGTCGCGGTTGACGGAGGACGGGTGTATGTAGACACATCTGTGTATGGAGGCGAGGAAATGCCCCCTGCACATAGCTGAGTAATGTTTTACTAGAGCTCGTTCTTTCTCATTTCAATGAATAACCTGGAGCTATTTAATGATGTCTTGTTTATGAAAATAGAACTTTTCTAACCATTGCCACAGCTTAAGACAATATACATAAGTAAAGACAAGTAATTAAATTCACGTAGAGACATCATTACACCGTGCATTTAGTATAATTCTGTAGACAGAACAAAGGGAGATGACGCTGCTCACAGGAGCTTACAATCGTCTGCTCCCATGTAAAGACATCTAAATAAATACCCTAAGGTGTCTTTCTCAGATTTCCCCATATACTGTACAGGGGAACCACCGTTCTTTAATCCAGCAGTTTACAGATCAGATTAGGGGTTCTGAATAAACAGCCCTCACGCGTAGCGTGATTTTAGTCCTGGGGGTATATTTACTAAAGGTTGATTTTGTTTGTGTTTGTTCAATCTTTAGATCAATGTTAAATCGATTTTACTCGATGTTGAGCTTCCAGGGTTAAAACACGCATTTACTAGAAGATTTATTTTTTATATATTTTTAAATGTTAGTAAATGTGTGTTTTAACCCTGGAAGCCCAACATTGTTTAAAATCGAACAAAACCAAACAAAATTGACCTTTTAGTAAATATCCCCCCTGGTGATCAGAATGCTCAGACCTCAGTCCTGTCATTTTATTGAATGATAAAGTGTTGGCGTGTGACCACAGTAAAGAGCCTCTTCCTGTTCATTTTCTGCATTTGGTTTCTTTCCTTCTTTATATGTATCTTGCAAGCCTGTGACATTTTGTTCACCTTCCCCCTGTTTCTCTAACGTCCTAGAGGATGCTGGGGACTCCGTAAGGACCATGGGGAATAGACGGGCTCCGCAGGAGATGGGGCACTTTAAGAAAGCTTTGGACTCTGGGTGTGCACTGGCTCCTCCCTCTATGCCCCTCCTCCAGACCTTCTCTGCCTAGAAGCATTTTTGTTTGGATTTTTTCTTTCTACATTTTACTTTTTCATCCACTAGGGGTCACTGGCGTACTCTTGGGATATGGACGACTTCCGCAGGAAACAGGGCACTGAATATTTAAATTTAGAACACTCCACCCCTCCATATCCCAGAGTACCTCAGTGTTTTTTCTGTGCTCGACGTAGCCACAGGTTCTGGGGCTTGGTCCACAATTCTTTTCAATATTTTTATTTTTTTTAGTTAATATTTCTTTTTCATACACATCCCTTTCCCCCTTCCAAAAGGCAGGGTCAGGGATAGTGCAAGCTGCTACTAGCAGCTGTGGCGTGTCGGTCCTCACTAAATGAGCACCCTCACAGCCACACAGACCTCCTGCACACAGGCTGGCCGGCGCTTGCAGAGAAGCCCCGTCGGAGCCTCACCACAAGCAGGAATCAAGGTATGTTGGTCGGGGCGGTCAGCTCACGCTGCCGCCCCGCTGTGTGGGGACAAGGTTTTTTTTAATAGACCGCTGACTACTGGCCGCTAAACAGTCCGCCCACCCGCCGCCGCCGCTGCTCAGAGCGCTTCAGGCGCTCCCCGCTCTCTGTCTTCAGCACGTCCCGCTACCCGGCTCCCGCTCGCGGCCCCACACTTACGCTGCCCGCCCCGCATGCTGCCTCCGCAAACGGAGCATACAGGGGGCATTACACTGCAAGCAGAGGGACAATCAGCGGCACGAGGGGGGATAACCTGCAGCTACAGCAGTATGCTAGGCTGCAGGGTTAATTACACAGGATTTTCATACAGATGTCAGTTTAACGGCTTGTAACCTGTACTGTGATTATAAGTGTAAGCATGGGGGCCATTTTAACCATGCTTCCTGTGTCTTCCTGCTGTGATTCCAGAACGTTCCAGTACTACATCTCTACTCCACCGGAGGTGCATGGGTGTTAGTAGGAATTTGGAATCACATTTCATAGTACTGGCCACGTGTACTGCAATTGGCCAGATATATATATTACACACACCTTAGTACTATTTTACTGAGTCTTGCAAGTGTCTGTTTTTTGTGTATTGTATTGTCTGTCTCCATAATGAGTAAGGCACCAGCAAAAATTAAAAAGCATCACTGTAAAGTCTGTAGCAGTGTGTTACCGGATGGATCTACCACATGTACAGTATGTTTTGTGGATTCAGTTCCGAATACAATTTCTGCTCCGGTTTAAGCCAGTTTCATCCCCGGACCCTCCATGGGAAATGCTAGCCAATGTACTGGCTGGGTTGCAATCAGAATTGACCGCCGCTCGACAAGAGCGGGAAGCGGCAAGATCTGAGTCTAGGGTGAGACCGCCAGAGCTACCGGAGGCGTCTCAGCCTTGCGAAAGTTCCAAATCCATTTTGGGTAGACGGGATAAATTTCATATGTCTTATGATTTACCAGTCTCTGCTATGTTGCATTCTGACGATTCCATGCCAGACCTCACGGCACAAGATGAGGGTGAGGAGGGCGAAGTGGAGTCAGATAGTGAGGATTTTAACAGCTCAGGTATTGATAATCTCATCAGAGCGGTGCGTCAGTCTCTGAAGTTTACAGAAACTGAGGAGCCTCTGACAAATGATCAGGTCGTATTTACTAAACGACAGAGAACTCCAATGTGTTTTCCTGTTTCGGAGTCTCTTAATAAGATGTTAGTAGAAACACGACAGACTCCAGATAAACGGTTTTCTATACCTCGCAGATTTAAGTCTAGTTATCCGTTTCCAGACTCTGTGACATGTACATGGGAGAATCCACCAATAGTTGATTCGTCAGTGTCGAAACTTACAAAGAAATTAACCATACCAGTGCCAGCTGCTACTACGCTTAAAGACCCTTCAGATCGCAAAATAGAAACTATGCTAAAGTCCATGTATGTAGCAGCAGGAATGCTGCTGAGACCTGGCTTGGTTGGCATCTGGGTCACTAAGGCGCTCATAGTATGGATTACAGAACTCAAGTCTGCCCTACATGATGAACACCCTATACTTCTTGCTGATCAAATGTGTGAGGCTGCGGAGTAGCTATGTACAGCTTCTACTGACGTCTGTCAGCTCACTTCTCGTATTTCATCGTCGCTAGTTACGGCACGACGAGCACTCTGGCTGCGTTCTTGGCAAGCGGAGACAGAGGTCAAACGAGGTACAGATGTGTTACCTTACGGTGGCAAGAAGTTGTTTGGTCCTGAATTGGACAGATGGATTTCTGAGGCTACGGGAGGAAAGTCTGTTTTCTTACCATTGCCTCCACCGGTACCAAGATGGAGGTACTCTGGACCTGCGTTCAAATCCTTTAGACCTCAGTCCTTTCGCGGACGTGGCAGAGGAACAGCCACGCCTGGTAGACGTGGACGTGGTTTCCAACAAACTAACACAAGTCGTCAGGACGCTAAGGTCACCGACAAGCCAGTGGCATGACGGGCTACCAGCCCATCTTGGTTCTCTGATTGTGGGAGCACGCCTTCAGACGTTCCATTTGGCGTGGTTCCAGACATCCGCGGATGGGTGGATCCGCAATTTAGTGTTAAGGGGTTACAAAATAGAGTTCGACTGTCTTCTGCCACTGCGGTTTTTCAAGACAGGACTGCCTCTGTCGGACGACAAGAGGGCGGTTCTGCAAATTGCCATTCAGTCCCTACTGGATTCAGCAGTTTTGATTCCGGTCCCTGTACACCAACAGGGTCAGGGTTATTATTCCAGTCTGTTTGTGGTACCGAAGCCAGATGGCTCAGTCAGGCCAATATTGAACTTAAAGGGTCTCAATCGGTACGTAACTTACTACAGATTCAAGATGGAATCTCTGCGCTCAGTGATTGCGGGTTTAGAGCCAAAGGAATTCATGATTGCGCTAGATCTCAAGGATGCGTACTTACACATTCCGTTTTGGCAGCCTCATCAGAGATTCTTGCGGTTTGCAATACGCCAGAACCATTACCAGTTACAGGCTCTACCGTTTGGCCTTTCGTCAGCGCCTCGGGTATTCACCAAAGTGATGTCTGTGATGATAGCTCATCTCAGATCCCTGGGAGTGACAATAGTTCCGTATTTAGACGATCTGCTCATCAAAGCCCCGTCTCAACAGATGCTTCTCCAACATGCGCTGCTAACGTACAATGTACTGGTTCACCACGGTTGGATTGTCAACTTCAAGAAATCACATCTAATTCCGTCTCAACGCCTTCAATTCCTAGGTATGATTTTCGATACGGTCAATCAAAGAATTTACCTACCACAACAGAAAGTACAGATTATTCGCCATCTGGTACAATTAGTGCTCAAGCCACGCACAGTCTCGGTACATCTGTGCATTCGCCTCTTAGGCACAATGGTGGCGGCTTTCGAAGCGCTTCAGTTCGGAAGATTTCACTCACGTCCATTTCAACTGGATGTGCTCGCACAGTGGTCGGGCTCGCATCTGCAGATTCACCACAGGGTGAGGTTGTCGGCAAGGGTGTCTCTACTCTGGTGGCTCAAGGAACACAGTTTAACCACAGGGAAGCTGTTCGGCGGCTGGAATTGGATAATTCTAACGACGGACGCGAGTCTCAGAGGTTGGGGAGCTGTAGTTCAAAATTGTCAACTCCAGGGTCTCTGGGGGGGATCACGAAAGATTGCTGTCTATAAATGTCCTGGAACTCCGCGCAATTTACAATGCACTACGACAAGCAGTACACATGCTTCGCTCTCAGACTGTCCAAGTGCAGTCAGACAACGCAACGGCAGTCGCATACATCAACAAACAAGGAGGAACGAGAAGCCGCATGGCAATGCGGGAAGTAGCTCGAATCCACAATTGGGCAGAATACCACCAGGTGATATTGTCGGCAGTGTTCATTCCGGGAGTGGACAACTGGGAGGCGGATTATCTCAGCCGTCGGGATTTTCATCCAGGAGAATGGGCATTAAATCCAGAGGTGTTTCACATGTTGGTTCAGCGGTGGGGTTACCCTCGGGTGGACCTGATGGCGTCTCGCCACAATCACCAAACGCTCCAGTATGTGTCCAGAACGAGAGATCCAAAGGCAGTGGCGGTGGATGCTCTCACAATCGCGTGGCCGTACAGCCTAGTGTATCTGTTTCCACCGTTTCCGCTGCTCCCTCTGGTGCTAAAACGGATCAAAAGAGAGTCTGTCACAGTCATACTAGTGGCTCCTCATTGGCCTCGAAGAGCTTGGTTCTCTGATCTCCACGGACTACTCGCAGACGATTCTTGGCCGCTCCCTCTACATCCGGACTTGTTACAACAGGGTCCGTTCCTTTACCCCGATTTAGCGCGGCTGCATTTGACGGGGTGGCTGTTGAGACCGCCCTCTTGAGAAGAGAGGGCATTCCGGAATCGGTTATACCAACCATGTTACGTGCTAGGAAGCCAGTTACGGCAGCTCATTATTACAGGATTTGGCGTGCCTATATAGGTTGGTGTGAAGCTCGGAAGTTTCCGACATCAGCTTTCAAGTTATCCCGTCTTTTGTTATTTCTACAGACGGGGTTAGATGGAGGACTGCTTTTATCTACACTAAAGGTGCAGGTATCTGCGTTGTCAATTTATTTTCAAAGGCGATTGGCTCTATTGCCGTCGGTACACACTTTTCTGCAAGGTGTCCTCAGAGTACAGCCTCCATTCATTCCACCTACAGCGCCATGGGACTTGAATCTGGTTTTAGATTTCTTAGTCTTCATATTTTGAACCCTTACAGCAAGTGGATATAAAGTTTCTCACTTGGAAATCAATTTTTCTTCTAGCCTTAGCTTCGGCAAGGCGTGTTTCAGATTTGGGTGCTTTGTCGTGCAAGCCACCGTATTTGGTGTTTCATGATGACAGAGCAGAACTTCGGACGAATCCCGCTTTCTTACCAAAGGTAGTGTCATCTTTTACATCAATCAACCAATAGTAGTTCCTGTGTTAACAGCACATTCGGGAACTCTGAATGTGGTACGCGCTTTACGCGTTTATGTATCCCGAACGTCTACAGTTCGTAAGACGGATACGTTGTTTGTTCTCTATGATGCTGCCAAGATGGGTTGGCCAGCGTCTAAGCAATCCTTATCCAGATGGATAAAACTGACCATACGTCAGGCTTACCTTCATGCTAGGTTACAGCCGCCTACATCAGTAACAGCTCATTCCACACGTTCTGTGGGAACTTCATGGGCAGCTGGTCGTGGAGCTTCTACGACGCAGCTTTGCCGTGCGGCTACATGGTCTTCAGTGCACACGTTTGTGCGCTTTTACAAGTTTGATACGTTTGCGGCATCAGCATCTAGCTTTGGCCGCCTAGTGTTACAGGTGCCAAACAGCTCTCCCGCCCACGGGGGAAGCTTTGGTACGTCCCAAGAGTACTCCAGTGACCCCTAGTGGATGAAAAAGAAAATAGGATTTTGGTACTTACCAGGTAAATCCTTTTCTTTGAATCCATAGGGGGCACTGGACGCCCACCCAGAGCAGTTTTACCTGGTTTGTGGTAAGTTCAGGGGATCTTATGGTAACACACTCTCACCGACTGGTTCAAATTATCAAGTGCTGGTTATGGTGTCAACTGTTTAGTTGTCAGTAACGTTATGTGTCAACTTCATTGTTGTCCGTTATGTTATATGTAATACTCCATTGTCAACCTCTCAATAGCTCCTGTTCGGCTCAGTAAAAAACACTGAGGTACTCTGGGATATGGAGGGGTGGAGTGTTCTAAATTTAAATATTCAGTGCCCTGTTTCCTGTGGAAGTCTTCCATATCCCAAGAGTACTCCAGTGCCCCCTATGGATTCAAAGAAAAGGATTTACCTGGTAAGTACCAAAATCCTATTTCTCTAACGTCCTAGTGGATGCTGGGGACTCCGTCAGGACCATGGGGATTAGCGGCTCCGCAGGAGACAGGGCACAAAAATAAAGCTTTAGGATCAGGTGGTGTGCACTGGCTCCTCCCCCTATGACCCTCCTCCAAGCCTCAGTTAGGTTTTTGTGCCCGTCCGAGCAGGGTGCAATCTAGGTGGCTCTCCTAAAGAGCTGCTTAGAAAAAGTTTTTAGGTTTTTTATTTTACAGTGAGTCCTGCTGGCAACAGGCTCACTGCAACGAGGGACTTAGGGGAGAAGAAGTGAACTCACCTGCGTGCAGGATGGATTGGCTTCTTAGGCTACTGGACACCATTAGCTCCAGAGGGATCGAACACAGGCCCAGCCATGGAGTCCGGTCCCGGAGCCACGCCGCCGACCCCCTTGCAGATGCCGAAAAGCGAAGAGGTCCAGAAACCGGCGGCAGAAGACTTTTCAGTCTTCATGAGGTAGCGCACAGCACTGCAGCTGTGCGCCATTGTTGTCACACACTTCACACCAGCGGTCACGGAGGGTGCAGGGCGCTGCAGGGGGCGCCCTGGGCAGCAATGAGAATACCTTATTCTGGCTAAAAAATACATCACATATAGCCCCTGGGGCTATATGGATGTATTTAACCCCTGCCAGGTCTCTCAAACTCCGGAGAAGAGCCCGCCGAAATAGGGGACGGGGCCTATCTCCTCAGCACACAGCGCCATTTTCCTGCTCAGCTCCGCTGCGAGGAAGGCTCCCAGGACTCTCCCCTGCACTGCACTACAGAAACAGGGTAAAACAGAGAGGGGGGGGGCACTTTTTCTTGGCGTTTTTGATATATATTAAGCTGCTATAAGGGAGACAACACTTCTATAGGGTTGTTCCTATATATTTATAGCGCTTGGGTGTGTGCTGGCAAACTCTCCCTCTGTCTCCCCAAAGGGCTAGTGGGGTCCTGTCTTCGATAAGAGCATTCCCTGTGTGTCTGCTGTGTGTCGGTACGTGTGTGTCGACATGTATGAGGACGATGTTGGTGTGGAGGCGGAGCAATTGCCGGTAATGGTGATGTCACCCCCTAGGGAGTCGACACCGGAATGGATGGCTTTGTTTATGGAATTACGTGATAATGTCAGCACATTACAAAAATCAGTTGACGACATGAGACGGCCGGAAAACTAGTTAGTACCTGTACAGGCGTCTCAGACACCGTCAGGGGCTGTAAAACGCCCTTTACCTCAGTCGGTCGACACAGACCCAGACACGGACACCGAATCTAGTGTCGACGGTGAAGAAACAAACGTATTTTCCAGTAGGGCCACACGTTATATGATCACGGCAATGAAGGAGGCTTTGCATATCTCTGATACTGCATGTACCACAAAAAGGGGTATTATGTGGGGTCTGAAAAAACTACCGGTAGTTTTTCCTGAATCAGACGAATTGAATGAAGTGTGTGATGAAGCGGGGGTTAACCCCGATAGAAAACTGCTAATTTCAAAGAAGTTATTGGCATTATATCCTTTCCCGCCAGAGGTTAGGGCGCGCTGGGAAACACCCCCTAGGGTGGATAAGGCGCTCACACGCTTATCAAAACAAGTGGCGTTACCGTCTCCAGAAACGGCCGCCCTCAAGGATCCAGCGGATAGGAGGCTGGAAACTACCCTGAAAAGTATATACACTCATACTGGTGTTATACTGCGACCAGCCATCGCCTCTGCATGGATGTGCAGTGCTGGGGTGGTTTGGTCGGATTCCCTGACTGAAAATATTGATACCCTAGATAGGGACAGTATTTTATTGACTTTAGAGCAATTAAAGGATGCTTTTCTTTATATGCGAGATGCTCAGAGGGATATTTGCACTCTGGCATCGAGAGTAAGTGCGATGTCCATATCTGCCAGAAGAAGTTTATGGACGCGACAATGGTCAGGTGATGCGGATTCCAAACGGCATATGGAAGTATTGCCGTATAAGGGGGAGGAATTATTTGGGGTCGGTCTATCGGATTTGGTGGCCACGGCAACAGCCGGGAAATCCACCTTTTTACCTCAGGTCCCCTCCCAACAGAAAAAGACACCGTCTTTTCAGCCGCAGTCCTTTCGTTCCTATAGGAACAAGCGGGCGAAAGGACAGTCATATTTGCCCCGAGGCAAAGGAAAGGGTAAGAGTGCACCAAGCAGCTTCTTCCCACGAGCAGAAGCCCCCCCCGGCTTCTGCAAAGCCCTCAGCATGACGTTGGGGCTTTACAAGCGGACTCAGGGGCGGTGGGGGGTCGACTCAAGAATTTCAGCGCACAGTGGGCTCACTCACAGGTGGACCCCTCGATCCTGCAGATAGTATCTCAGGGTTACAGGTTGGAATTCGAGAAGTCTCCCCCTCGCCGGTTCCTAAAGTCTGCTCTGCCAACGTCTCCCTCAGACAGGGCGACGGTATTGGAAGCCATTCACAAGCTGTATTCTCAGCAGGTGATAGTCAAGGTACCCCTCCTACAACAGGGAAAGGGGTATTATTCCACACTATTTGTGGTACCGAAGCCGGACGGCTCGGTAAGACCTATTCTAAATCTGAAATCTTTGAACCTGTACATAAAAAAAAAAAATTCAAGTTCAAGATGGAGTCACTCAGAGCAGTGATAGCGAATCTGGAAGAAGGGGACTCTATGGTGTCCCTGGACATCAAGGATGCTTACCTGCATGTCCCAATTTGCCCTTCACATCAAGGGTACCTCAGGTTCGTGGTGCAAAACTGTCATTATCAGTTTCAGACGCTGCCGTTTGGATTGTCCACGGCACCTCGGGTCTTTACCAAGGTAATGGCCGAAATGATGTTTCTTCTGCGAAGAAAAGGCGTATTAATTATCCCTTACTTGGACGATCTCCTGATAAGGGCAAGGTCCAGGGAACAGCTGGAGGACGTAGTAGCACTAACCCAAATAGTGCTGCAACAGCACGGGTGGATTCTGAATTTTCCAAAATCTCAATTGACCCCGACGACACGTCTGCTGTTCCTGGGAATGATTCTGGACACGGTTCAGAAAAAGGTGTTTCTTCCGGAGGAGAAAGCCAGGGAGTTATCCGAACTTGTCAGGAACCTCCTAAAACCAGGGAAAGTGTCTGTGCATCAATGCACAAGAGTCCTGGGAAAGATGGTGGCTTCTTACGAAGCGATTCCATTCGGCAGATTCCACGCACGAACTTTTCAGTGGGATCTGCTGGACAAATGGTCCGGATCACATCTGCAGATGCATCAGCGGATAACCTTATCGCCACGGACAAGGGTGTCTCTTCTGTGGTGGTTGCAGAGTGCTCATCTGTTAGAGGGCCGCAGATTCGGCATACAGGACTGGGTCCTGGTGACCACGGATGCCAGTCTGAGAGGCTGGGGAGCGGTCACACAGGGAAGAAACTTCCAGGGAGTATGGTCAAGCCTGGAGATGTCTCTTCACATAAATATCCTGGAGCTAAGAGCGATTTACAATGCTCTAAGCCTGGCAAAACCCCTGCTTCAGGGTCAGCCGGTGTTGATCCAGTCGGACAATATCACGGCAGTCGCCCACGTAAACAGACAGGGCGGCACAAGAAGCAGGAGAGCAATGGCAGAAGCTGCAAGGATTCTTCGCTGGGCGGAAGATCATGTGATAGCACTGTCAGCAGTGTTCATTCCGGGAGTGGACAACTGGGAAGCAGACTTCCTCAGCAGACACGATCTACACCCGGGAGAGTGGGGACTTCATCCAGAAGTCTTCCACATGATTGTGAACCGTTGGGAAAAACCAAAGGTGGACATGATGGCGTCTCGCCTCAACAAAAAACTGGACAGGTATTGCGCCAGGTCTAGAGACCCTCAGGCAATAGCTGTGGACGCTCTGGTAACACCGTGGGTGTTCCAGTCAGTGTATGTGTTTCCTCCTCTGCCTCTCATACCAAAAGTACTGAGAATTATACGGCAAAGGGGAGTAAGAACGATACTCGTGGCTCCGGATTGGCCAAGAAGAACTTGGTACCCGGAACTTCAGGAGATGCTCACGGAAGATCCGTGGCCTCTACCTCTAAGACGGGACCTGCTTCAGCAGGGACCGTGTCTATTCCAAGACTTACCGCGGCTGCGTTTGACGGCATGGCGGTTGAACGCCGAATTCTAAGGGAAAAAGGCATTCCGGAAGAGGTCATTCCTACACTGGTAAAAGCCAGGAAGGAGGTGACTGCACAACATTATCACCGCATTTGGAGAAAATATGTTGCGTGGTGTGAGGCCAGGAAGGCCCCCACGGAGGAATTTCAATTGGGTCGATTCCTACATTTCCTGCAAACAGGATTGTCTATGGGCCTCAAATTGGGGTCCATTAAGGTTCAAATTTCGGCCCTGTCGATTTTCTTCCAGAAAGAATTGGCTTCAGTTCCTGAAGTCCAGACTTTTGTAAAAGGAGTACTACATATACAGCCCCCGGTTGTGCCCCCAGTGGCTCCGTGGGACCTTAATGTAGTTTTGGATTTTCTCAAATCCCATTGGTTTGAGCCACTCAAATCGGCGGATTTGAAATATCTTACATGGAAAGTAACCATGCTACTGGCCCTGGCTTCAGCCAGGAGAGTGTCAGAATTGGCGGCTTTATCGTATAAAAGCCCATATCTGATTTTCCATTCGGACAGGGCAGAACTGCGGACGCGTCCTCATTTTCTGCCTAAGGTGGTGTCAGCGTTTCACCTGAACCAGCCTATTGTGGTGCCTGCGGCTACTAGCGATTTGGAGGATTCCAAGTTGCTGGACGTTGTCAGGGCATTGAAAATATATATTTCAAGGACGGCTGGAGTCAGAAAATCTGACTCGCTGTTTATACTGTATGCACCCAACAAGCTGGGTGCTCCTGCTTCTAAGCAGACGATTGCTCGTTGGATTTGTAGCACAATTCAACTTGCACATTCTGTGGCAGGCCTGCCACAGCCTAAATCTGTCAAGGCCCATTCCACAAGGAAGGTGGGCTCATCCTGGGCGGCTGCCCGTGGGGTCTCGGCATTACAACTCTGCCGAGCAGCTACGTGGTCGGGGGAGAACACGTTTGTAAAATTCTACAAATTTGATACCCTGGCTAAAGAGGACCTGGAGTTCTCTCATTCGGTGCTGCAGAGTCATCCGCACTCTCCCGCCCGTTTGGGAGCTTTGGTATAATCCACATGGTCCTGACGGAGTCCCCAGCATCCACTAGGACGTCAGAGAAAATAAGATTTTACTTACCGATAAATCTATTTCTCGTAGTCCGTAGTGGATGCTGGGCGCCCATCCCAAGTGCGGATTGTCTGCAATACTTGTACATAGTTATTGTTACAAAAAAATCGGGTTGTTATTGTTGTGAGCCGTCTGTTCAGAGGCTCCTACGTTTGTCATACTGTTAACTGGGTTCAGATCACAAGTTGTACGGTGTGATTGGTGTGGCTGGTATGAGTCTTACCCGGGATTCAAAATCCTTCCTTATTGTGTACGCTCGTCCGGGCACAGTATCCTAACTGAGGCTTGGAGGAGGGTCATAGGGGGAGGAGCCAGTGCACACCACTTGATCCTAAAGCTTTATTTTTGTGCCCTGTCTCCTGCGGAGCCGCTAATCCCCATGGTCCTGACGGAGTCCCCAGCATCCACTACGGACTACGAGAAATAGATTTATCGGTAAGTAAAATCTTATTTTTTTTCACAGGGAGCACTGCTGGCAACAGGCTCCCTGCCTCGTGGGACTGAGGAGAGAGGAGCAGACCTTTTTGTCAAAGATAGGCTCTGCTTCCTCGGCTACTGGACACCATTAGCTCCAGAGGGGGTGAACGCAGGTTCTTACTGGGCGTCCACCCCCGGAGCTGCGCCGCCGTTCTCCTCACAGAGCTAGAAGACAGAAGTCGTCAGGCGGCAGAAGCCTTCAGCTTCACTGAGGTAACGCACAGCACTGCAGCTGTGCGTCATTGCTCCCATACACCTCACATACTCCGGTCACTGTAAGGGCGCAGGGGGGGGCGCCCTGGGCGGCAATATAAACCTCTGCATGGCATAAAGAATATATACATGTACAGGTGGGCTCTGTACATGTATATAAAAGAGCCCCCGCCATATTTCACTAAGTTTGAGCGGGACAGAAGCCCGCCACCGAGGGGGCGGGGCTTCTCCCTCAGCACTCACCAGCGCCATTTTCTCTCCACAACACTGCTGAGAGGAAGCTCCCCGGACTCTCCCCTGCTTACACACGGTGAAAGGTTGCTTAAAAGAGAGGGGGGGGCACATAATTGGCGGTTTACATATTATACAGCGCTGCTGGGGAAAAACTATTTGTGTTGGTCTCCAGGGTTATTGCGCTGGGGTGTGTGCTGGCTTACTCTCTCTCTGTCTCTCCAAAGGGCCTTGACAGGGATACTGTCTTCAGGAAAGGGGTTCCCTGTGTGTGTGAAGTGTCGGTACGCGTGTGTCGACATGTTTGACGAGGAAGGCTCGCTTAATGTGGAGGGGGAGTGCTTGAATGTCAGGTCGCCGTCGGCAACGCCGACACCAGAATGGGTGGATATGCTGAATGTCTTGAATGCAAATGTCAATCTATTGCATAAAAGATTAGACAAAGCTAGGGATCAGTCAGGTAGGCAGTCCATGCCTGTCCCTGGGGCGCCAGGTCCTTCGGGGTCTCAGAAGCGCACCATATCCCAGATCGATGACACAGATACCGACACAGATACTGACTCTAGTGTCGACTATGAAGATGCAAAATTACAGCCAAAGGTGGCTAAGGGTATATGGTACATGATTATGGCCATTAAAGAGGTTTTGCATATTACTGAGGAACCCCCTGTCCCTGACACGAGGGTACACATGTATAAAGGGAAAAAACCTGAAGTCACTTTCCCATCCTCATTTGAATTAAGTGACTTGTGCGAAAAGGCTTGGGAATCTCCGGATAGGAGACCACAAGTTCCCAAAAGGATTCTCATGGCGTATCCTTTTCCACAAACTGATAGGATACGCTGGGAATCTTCGCCAAAAGTTGACAAGGCGCTGACACGTTTGTCCAAAAAGGTGGCACTGCCTTCTCGGGATACGGCTTCCCTCAAGGAAGCTGCTGATCGCAGGCAGGAAATTACCTTAAAGCACATTTACAATCATTCCGGTACTATTGCTCGACCGGCTATGGCGTTGGCCTGGGTTTGTAGTGCGGTTGTAGCATGGGCAGATTCCTTATCTACGGAAATTGACACCTTAGATAGGGACGCCATTCAAATGACCATAGAGCATATCAGAGCTGCTGCCTTGTATATGAGGGATGCTCAGAGAGACATTTGTTTATTAAGCTCCAGAATAAATGCTATGTCTATTTCTGCTAGGTGGCTCTTGTGGACCCGACAGTGGACGGGAGATGCCGATTCAAAGCGGCATATGGAGTCCTTGCCTTACAAGGGGGTGGAGTTGTTTGGAGACGGCCTCTCTGATCTTGTCTCTATGGCTACGGCTGGTAAGTCAAATTTCTTACCTTATGTCCCCCCGCAACATACAAAAAAGGCACCTCATTATCAAATGCAGTCCTTTCGTTCCAATAAAAACAAGAAGGTACGTGGATCATCCTTTGTTGCCAGAGGGAAAGGCAGGGGAAAAAAGCTGCACACTGCTAGTTCCCAAGAGCAAAAGTCCTCCCCCGCGTCTGCAAAGTCCACCGCATGACGCTGGGGCTTTCCGGGGGGAGGCAGATCTGGTGGGGCTCGTCTTCGATTTTTCAGCCACGTCTGGGTTCACTCGCAGGTGGATCCCTGGGCATTAGAGATTGTTTCCCAGGGATACAGGCTGGAATTCGAAGACTTGCCTCCTCGCCGGTTTTTCAAATCGGCTCTGCCGGCTTCCCCGTCAGAGAGGAAGCTAGTGTTGACAGCAATCCAAAAATTGTATATTCAACAGGTGATTGTCACAGTTCCTCATCTCCAGCAAGGAGAGGGATATTACTCAACCCTGTTTGTGGTCCCGAAACCGGACGGTTCGGTCAGACCCATTTTAAACCTGAAATCTCTGAACCTGTACTTGAAGAGGTTCAAGTTCAAAATGGAATCACTTAGGGCGGTCATCGCCAGCCTGGAGGGGGGGGGATTGGATGGTGTCCCAGGGCATAAAGGATGCTTACCTTCATGTTCCGATATTCCCCCCGCATCAGGCGTTCCTGAGATTTGCAGTGCAGGACTGTCACTACCAATTTCAGACGTTGCCGTTTGGGCTTTCCACGGCCCCGAGAATTTTCACCAAGGTAATGGCGGAAATGATGGTGCTCCTGCGCAGGCAGGGGGTCACAATTATACCATACTTGGACGATCTCCTCATAAAGGCGAGATCTCGGGAGAGCGTGTCTCTGTCCATGAAGACGTTGCAGTTACACAGCTGGATTCTCAATATACCGAAGTCCCAGCTAGTCCCTACAATGCGTCTGACCTTTTTGGGGCTGATTCTAGACACAGACCAGAAAAAGGTTTTTCTTCCTATCGAAAAGGTTCAGGAACTCATAGCCATGGTCGGGAACCTATTAAAACCAAAAAAGGTTTCAGTGCATCATTGCACGCGGGTCCTGGGGAAGATGGTGGCTTCCTACGAGGCCATCCCTTTCGGCAGGTTCCATGCGAGGACCTTTCAATGGGACCTTTTGGACAAGTGGTCCGGGTCCCATCTGCAAATGCATCAAAAGATCACCCTGTCTCCCAGGACCAGGGTATCTCTCCTGTGGTGGCTGAACAGTGCTCACCTACTAGAAGGTCGCAGGTTCGGCATTCAGGACTGGGTCCTGGTGACCACAGACGCAAGCCTCCGAGGCTGGGGAGCAGTGACACTGGGAAGAAATTTCCAAGGTCTCTGGTCAAGCCTAGAGTCTTGTCTCCACATCAACGTCCTGGAGTTGAGGGCCATATACAACGTCCTGCGTCAAGCGGAGGAATTGCTTCGGAGAAAACCGGTTCTGATTCAGTCAGACAATGTCACGGCAGTGGCTCATATAAACCGCCAAGGCGGAACAAGGAGCAGAATGGCCATGGCAGAAGCGACCAGGATTCTACGCTGGGCGGAAGGCCATGTAAGCGCGCTGTCAGCGGTGTTCATCCCGGGGGTGGACAACTGGGAGGCGGACTTCCTCAGCAGGCACGACCTGCATCCGGGAGAGTGGGGACTTCATCATGAAGTCTTCGCACAGATCACGGATCGTTGGGGACTGCCTCAAATCGACATGATGGCATCCCGTCTCAACAAAAAGCTGAAGCGTTATTGCGCCAGGTCAAGGGACCCTCAGGCGGTAGCAGTAGACGCTCTGGTGACACCTTGGGTGTTCAGATCGGTCTATGTGTTTCCTCCTCTTCCTCTCATACCCAAGGTGTTGAGAATAATACGAAGAAGCAGGGTCAGAACAATCCTCATTGTTCCAGATTGGCCACGGAGGACTTGGTATCCAGAGCTGCAAAAGTTGCTCGCAGGGGATCCGTAGCCTCTTCCTCTAAGGCAGGACCTGCTGCGGCAGGGGCCCTGTCTGTACCAAGACTTACCGCGGCTGCGTTTGACGGCATGGCGGTTGAACGCCGGATCCTAGCGGAAAAAGGAATTCCGGAGGAAGTCATTCCTACCCTGATCAAGGCTAGGAAAGATGTGACGTTAAAACATTATCACCATATATGGCGGAAATATGTTTCTTGGTGTGAGGCCAGAGCTGCTCCTACGGAGGAGTTCCATTTGGGCCGTCTACTCCACTTCCTTCAAACAGGAGTGACTTTGGGCCTAAAATTAGGGTCCATAAAGGTCCAGATTTCGGCCTTATCGATTTTCTTTCAAAGAGAATTGGCCTCTATTCCTGAAGTACAGACGTTTGTGAAGGGAGTGCTGCATATTCAGCCTCCTTTTGTACCTCCGGTGGCGCCTTGGGATCTTAACGTGGTGTTACGGTTCCTCAAGTCACCTTGGTTTGAACCACTCAAAACTGTGGAGTTGAAATACCTCACGTGGAAAGTGGTCATGTTGTTGGCGTTAGCTTCGGCAAGACGTGTTTCCGAATTGGCGGCTTTATCACATAAAAGCCCATACTTGGTTTTTCACGTGGATAGGGCAGAGTTGAGGACTCGCCCTCACTTTCTGCCAAAAGTGGTCTCCTCTTTTCATGTGAACCAACCCATTGTCGTGCCTGTGGCTACACGGGACTTGGAGGATTCCGAGTCCCTGGATGTAGTCAGGGCTTTGAAGATTTATGTGACCAGAACGGCTAGAATCAGGAAGACTGAAGCTTTGTTCGTTCTGTATGCGGCCAACAAGGTTGGCGCTCCTGCTTCAAAGCAGACTATTGCTCGCTGGATCTGTAACACGATTCAGCAGGCGCATTCTACGGCAGGATTGCCGTTACCGAAATCGGTTAAGGCCCACTCCACTAGGAAAGTGGGCTCTTCTTGGGCGGCTGCCCGAGGGGTCTCGGCATTACAGTTGTGCCGAGCAGCTACTTGTTCGGGGACAAACACCTTTGCAAAGTTCTATAAGTTTGATACCCTGGCTGAGGAGGACCTCCTGTTTGCTCAATCGGTGCTGCAGAGTCATCCGCACTCTCCCGTCCGTTTGGGAGCTTTGGTATAATCCCCATGGTCCTTACGGAGTCCCCAGCATCCTCTAGGACGTTGGAGAAAATAAGATTTTACTTACCGGTAAATCTATTTCTCGTAGTCCGTAGAGGATGCTGGGCGCCCGTCCCAAGTGCGGACTTCTTCTGCAAGACTTGTATATAGTTATTGCTTACATAAGGGATATGTTCTAGTTTTCGGTGGTACCGTGGCTATGTTGTTGTTCATACTGTTAACTGGGTAAGTTTATCACAAGTTATACGGTGTGATTGGTGTGGCTGGTATGAATCTCGCCCTTAGATTTACAAAAATCCTTCCTCGTACTGTCCATCTCCTCTGGGCACAGTTTCCCTAACTGAGGTCTGGAGGAGGGTCATAGAGGGAGGAGCCAGTGCACACCCAGAGTCCAAAGCTTTCTTAAAGTGCCCTATCTCCTGCGGAGCCCGTCTATTCCCCATGGTCCTTTACGGAGTCCCCAGCATCCTCTACGGACTACGAGAAATAGATTTACCTGTAAGTAAAATCTTATTATTACACACTAGTAAATTTGGATCCATCACTCGCCGGGTCACCCCAGGCTTCTGTTAAACTTGCCCTTTCCCTTCTTCACCCTCTACGTGACACTGACCCATCTCTGTTACGGCCTGTTGCAACCATCGGGGGAAGAGGAGGGTGCATGCCCTGACTCCAACTGCTCATGCCGGGATCTGGACAGACCTCTAGGATTATTATATGGGCTACGTGTTTACAGTTATTATTTGGGAAATGTGCTAAATGTTTTCTGTCACTGAATGGAGTTTATACTTTCTCTTGTCTTCCTCACAGACCACGCTGAACCCTGAGCAGCAGCGCTATGCAGTGTCGCGAGTCCCCACGTTGCTGGAGGTCTGTGGCTTCTCCTATTACTATGGGGGTTTTTTAGTAGGCCCCCAGTTCTCTATGTGCAGCTACCTGAAGCTGGTGACCGGCCAGCTGACTGATGTGGAGGGAGAGAAGCCGAACAGGTGAGGTTGGGACTACAGGATAAGCTGCGTTCCTCACTAGCACTGAGAGTGACGTCCTTGTTTCTGTCTCTGAGCAGCGTCCTGCCAGCGATGAAGCGTTTGTGCCTTGGATTCTTCTTTCTGACGATATACACAGTGTTTTCCCCCTACCTGCCTGACAACTACTTCTTGACGGAAGAGTATGCGGTGAGAGACCTCAGTAGCTTAGAGCGGGAGGAGTGGAGGCGGCAGGAGGGCTGTACAGTGTGCAGAGAGGAATAACCGGTGCCCAACGTGCAGACTGTTTGCCGGCAGGAATAAAAGTATATAGGTGGCAGCAATTTGCACCACCGGAATGTACAAACTTGCTATAGGGGAGAAAAAGTAAAATGTTCAGTGCTGTAAATGTCCCATGTGTTGTATACAGAAAGTTTGCAGCTTAAAGCGACAATTTTATGATATAAATGATATTGTTTCTCCATGTTACTATTGATGATGGAAAAATTCAGCAGCTGTTCCAGTGTCCTGTGACTATGTTGCAATCACATTCAAATGGCTCATAAAATAGTGAGCAGCTGGACTTTGGAATACACTTCTGAGCTCTGTTTTAACTGTGATATCCACCCCATCCTTCTTCCCTCACGGCTTTCACATGACATGCTGACATTCCGAGTCTCAGTTCTTGCACTTTCAGACGCACAACTGTACACTATGGAAAGTGCTTGCAGCTGCATTTGCACAAAGTTGCAGAAGCAAAACAAGCAAGAACCTCACACATGGACGCCGCAGCTTCCAACTCTGTCAGCACCAATGTGGTCAGAGAATGTTCTGTGTACTGGCATCTCCCCCCATCCTTCTCCCTCCTCCGCCATCACGTCTCTGTAGCTGGCAGCCATATTTTGTTTCCCACCAGAGAGATTTTGAAAAGGAGATAATTATTTCTCAAGACATCTATAATAATTCTGATACGTACTTGGCAAAATAAAATTCTATGTAGGCTTGCTGTTTTATGATTGGTCAAGACAGTACGGCTGACATTTTATTTCAACCAACTTATGGATCCCAATATTTGACCGTTTCCTCTTTTGTTACAGAACGAGCCGCTCTGGTACCGCTGTGTGTACATGACGATTTGGGGCAAAGTGACTCTGTATAAATATGTGACCTGCTGGCTGGTGACGGTGAGTGCCGACCTGATCTCCCTGTGCGTGTTGTGTAGGAGAGAAGTGTGATATGTCAGTACATATGTGTCCCAACAACAGTTATTTGTATAAGAAATTGAAATGGAGGCTATGTTGTCATAACCAGCGCTCTAAGTCTGGGTACACATTAAGACGTCCGGCAAGCTTGTCGATGGTCTGGGCCATGTAAGATTTCCTGTACACACCAGGAAGATTTAATGAACAACGGAATGATCGATGTTCAGTTCTTCATTAATATGCAATCCGCGGAAGTGTGCAATTGAGCGTACACACAAGACCATATGCACTATCAGCCTGATGTGTACCCCCCCTAAGAGACCTCTACCTTCGCGTGTACTGTCTCTGATGTAACCTATCCATAATCCTGCTGTGTCCTTTCCTGCACACCTCACCGGCCGCTTCCCCCGTCTCCCGCAGGAAGGTGTCTGTATTCTCTCCGGCCTTGGTTACAACGGGAAAGATGAAACAGGCGAAGCTCGCTGGGATGCCTGCGCCAATATGAAGGTGTGGCAGTTTGAAACCACACCCCTTTTCACAGGAACCATCGCCAGCTTCAACATCAATACCAATGACTGGGTGGCGAGGTGAGAGGAACTTTTTATCCTTCCATGTCGGCTATACAGTTCGTTAGTGGGTTTTCACTGCGAAATGAAGTTATTTTATAACTACCCAATTCCTCACATTCTTTGCGGGTGGGTGTCTGCAGGGGTGTGGATCATTAGATAGACAGTCACTAGGTCGACAGGATTGGAAGGTCGACACAGATTACCGTTCCAATAGTAGTCCACGTGGATCGTTAAGTATGTAAAAGTTTTAAAAAAAGAAAATGTGAAAAACTCATGTCGACCTAGAAACCCTGTCGACCTAGACAGTGGCGATCTTCAGACTGGAATCCCGCCGGCAGTGCTCGCCCTGTTACTTGCGGATAGCGGGGCTCTGGCGGTCAGTCACTTTAACTGTGCGCTGTGATGTCGTGATTTAATAATCCGCACTGCCATTCCAGCGGTGGATCTGGTCAGTATGCCACATTTTACATGTCAGCAGTACATTCTAGTGTTCTTTTTAGGGTTCGGCTAAAATATGCAAAACGTGGTATGTTAACATTATGGCGTCGGCCTTTGCTACTGTCGACTTTTCATACCACACCTCCAAATCAGGAGGAACCTGGGATGTAACTAGCGGGAGTCTCGGCTAATCAGGTGGGGGAGGATGGTGGCTTCTGGAAGTGGTGTCTGCAGTAAAAGCTGTGAATAATAACTTCCCTCTCTCTCTCTCTCTCTCTCTCTCTCTCTCTCTCTCTCTCTCTCTCTCTCTCTCTCTCTCTCTCTCTCTCTCTCTCTCTCTCTCTCTCTCTCTCTCTCCCCTCAGATACGTGTTTAAGCGTCTCCGTTTCCTCGGCAATAAGGCAGTGTCTCAGGGAGCCGCCCTCTTCTTCCTGGCCATTTGGCATGGTCTGCATTCGGGATACCTCATCTGTTTCTCCCTCGAGTTTCTTATAGTCGTTGTGGAAAGACAGGTCAGGCCACTGAGGGGTTAAAGCCGATTGGTCGCCGGTACACAGCGTGTGCAGCCATTTTCTGGGCAGGACCAGTGCCTGCGTTGAATGTGGTCTGCCAGCCGAGGTGCGCTGTCCACAAAATGGCCGCTCCACGGTGTGTGGGCAACTGGTTCGTGTGAGCATGACAGTGAGGGAGGGTGCAGAATCTGCTGGACGTGACCCATTGATTCCCATTATGTTTGGTTCCCTCCCCCAGATGATAGAGTTGGTGAGGGACAGTCCAGTGCTCAGTCACATATGCTCCTTCGCTCTGTTGCGCCCTCTGCTGTACGTGGTGCAGCAGTTCTTCCACTGGCTCTTCATGGGATACCCGCTGGTGCCATTCTGCCTTTTTACCTGGGACAAGTGGTTCAAGGTAAGTTGGACTCCTCTATCCAGCACCTGATTGTACTTTTCAACAGCTGCTCTGTAATTCAATGTGCTGCAGAAGGGCTGACTCTGTGTTCTGGTGCTGATCCTGCTAAGTGTAGGCGGAGATGTCAGTATCTCGGGGGACAGAATCTCTGCAGGCACTAGGGGGAGAGTTAGGATGCGGGAGTGGGAAGGTTTGGTTTAAGCTGCGGCTGCGTGGTTAGGTTTAGGCTGCAGGGGAAGGGGGGGGAGGGGCAGTTAGGGTTAAATACTCACCTGGATCCGTTGGCATTGTAAACATCGGAATCCTGACCGCCGGCATTTCGAAGCCGACCCTGAAGGCAATATGAAGGCTACAGTCACTAATGGTTTAGAAACCTTCCACAACCAGTCAGGCTTGACCGCATCTGCTGTGTAAGAGAATTTGGGGGACAGCCACAAAGAGTCGTAGAGGGAATCCCAGTAACTCTTCTCTGCTGTATTATGTGACTGTGCTCCCGCCATGTGTCTCTGCTGTATCATCATGTGACTGTGCTCCCGCCATGCTGCTCTCTGTGCTGTATTATCATGTGACTGTGCTCCCGCCATGCTGCTCTCTGTGCTGTATTATCATGTGACTGTGCTCCCGCCATGCGTCTCTGCTGTATCATGTGACTGTGCTCCCGCCACGCTGCTCTCTGTGCTGTATCATCATGTGACTGTGCTCCCGCCATGCTGCTCTCTGTGCTGTATTATCATGTGTCCGTGCTCCCGCCACGCTGCTCTGTGCTGTATCATGTGACTGTGCTCCCGCCATGCTGCTCTCTGTGCTGTGTCATCATGTGACTGTGCTCCCGCCATGCTGCTCTCTGTGCTGTATTATCATGTGACTGTGCTCCCGCCACGCTGCTCTCTCTGCTGTATTATCATGTGACTGTGCTCCCGCCACGCTGCTCTCTGTGCTGTATCATCATGTGACTGTGCTCCCGCGACGCTGCTCTCTGTGCTGTATCATCATGTGACTGTGCTCCCGCCACGCTGCTCTCTGTGCTGTATCATCACGTGACTGTGCTCCCGCTCTCTGTGCTGTATTATCATGTGTCCGTGCTCCCGCCATGTTGCTCTAATGTATTATCATGTGACTGTGCTCCCGCCATGCTGCTCTCTGTGCTGTATTATGTGACTGTGCTCCCGCCATGCTGCTCTGTGCTGTATTATCATGTGACTGTGCTCCCGCCATGCTGCTCTCTGTGCTGTATTATCATGTGGCTGTGCTCCCGCCACGCTGCTCTCTGTGCTGTATTATCATGTGACTGTGCTGTATTATCATGTGACTGTGCTTCCGCCACGCTGCTCTCTGTGCTTTATTATCATGTGACTGTGCTCCCGCCATGTTGCTCTCTCTGTGCTGTATTATCATGTGACTGTGCTCCCGCCATGCTGCTCTCTGTGCTGTATTATCATGTGACTGTGCTCCCGCCATGCTGCTCTCTCTGTGCTGTATTATCATGTGACTGTGCTCCCGCCATGCTGCTCTCTGTGCTGTATTATCATGTGTCTGTGCTCCCGCCATGCTGCTCTCTGTGCTGTATTATCATGTGGCTGTGCTCCCGCCACGCTGCTCTCTGTGCTGTATTATCATGTGACTGTGCTTCCGCCACGCTGCTCTCTGTGCTGTATTATCATGTGACTGCTTCCGCCACGCTGCTCTCTGTGCTGTATTATCATGTGACTGCTTCCGCCACGCTGCTCTCTGTGCTGTATTATCATGTGACTGTGCTCCCGCCATGTTGCTCTCTCTGTGCTGTATTATCATGTGACTGTGCTCCCGCCACGCTGCTCTCTGTGCTGTATTATCATGTGACTGTGCTCCCGCCATGCTGCTCTCTGTGCTGTATTATCATGTGACTGTGCTCCCGCCATGCTGCTCTCTGTGCTGTATTATCATGTGACTGTGCTGTATTATCATGTGACTGTGCTCCCGCCATGCTGCTCTCTGTGCTGTATTATCATGTGACTGTGCTCCCGCCATGCTGCTCTCTCTGTGCTGTATTATCATGTGACTGTGCTCCCGCCATGCTGCTCTGTGCTGTATTATCATGTGACTCTGCTCCCGCCACGCTGCTCTCTGCTGTATTATCATGTGACTGTGCTCCCGCCACGCTGCTCTCTGTGCTGTATTATCATGTGACTGTGCTCCCGCCATGCTGCTCTCTGTGCTGTATTATCATGTGACTGTGCTCCCGCCACGCTGCTCTCTGTGCTGTATTATCATGTGACTGTGCTCCCGCCACGCTGCTCTCGGTGCTGTATTATCATGTGACTGTGCTCCCGCCACGCTGCTCTCTGTGCTGTATTATCATGTGACTGTGCTCCCGCCACGCTGCTCTCGGTGCTGTATTATCATGTGACTGTGCTCCCGCCATGCTGCTCTCTGTACTGTATTATCATGTGACTGTGCTCCCGCCATGCTGCTCTCTGTACTGTATTCTCATGTGACTGTGCTCCCGCCATGCTGCTCTCTGTGCTGTATTATCATGTGACTGTGCTCCCGCCATGCTGCTCTCTGTGCTGTATTATCATGTGACTGTGCTCCCGCCACGCTGCTGTCTGTACTGTATTATCATGTGACTGTGCTCCCGCTATGCTGCTCTGTGCTGTATTATCGTGTCTGTGCTCCCGCCATGCTGCTCTCTCTGTGCTGTATTATCATGTGACTGTGCTCCCGCCATGCTGCTCTCTGTGCTGTATTATCGTGTCCGTGCTCCCGCCACGCTGCTCTCTGTGCTGTATTATCATGTGACTGTACTCCCGCTCTGTGCTGTATTATCATGTGACTGTGCTCCCGCTCTCTGTGCTGTATTATCATGTGACTGTGCCCCCGCTCTGTGCTGTATTATCATGTGACTGTGCTCCCGCTCTGTGCTGTATTATCATGTGACTGTGCTCCCGCTCTCTGTGCTGTATTATCATGTGACTGTGCTCCCGCTCTGTGCTGTATTATTTTGTGACTGTGCTCCCGCTCTCTGTGCTGTATTATCATGTGACTGTGCTCCCGCTCTCTGTGCTGTATTATCATATGACTGTGCTCCCGCTCTCTGTGCTGTATTATTTTGTGACTGTGCTCCCGCTCTCTGTGCTGTATTATCATGTGACTGTGCTCCCGCTCTCTGTGCTGTATTATCATGTGACTGTGCTCCCGCTCTCTGTGCTGTATTATCATGTGACTGCTCCCGCTCTGTGCTGTATTATCATGTGACTGTACTCCCGCTCTGTGCTGTATTATCATGTGACTGTGCTCCCGCTCTCTGTGCTGTATTATCATGTGACTGTGCTCCCGCTCTCTGTGCTGTATTATCATGTGACTGTGCCCCCGCTCTGTGCTGTATTATCATGTGACTGTGCTCCCGCTCTGTGCTGTATTATCATGTGACTGTGCTCCCGCTCTCTGTGCTGTATTATCATGTGACTGTGCTCCCGCTCTGTGCTGTATTATTTTGTGACTGTGCTCCCGCTCTCTGTGCTGTATTATCATGTGACTGTGCTCCCGCTCTCTGTGCTGTATTATCATGTGACTGTGCTCCCGCTCTCTGTGCTGTATTATCATGTGACTGTGCTCCCGCTCTCTGTGCTGTATTATTTTGTGACTGTGCTCCCGATCTCTGTGCTGTATTATTTTGTGACTGTGCTCCCGCTCTCTGTGCTGTATTATCATGTGACTGTGCTCCCGCTCTCTGTGCTGTATTATCATGTGACTGTGCTCCCACTCTCTGTGCTGTATTATCATGTGACTGTGCTCCCGCCACGCTGCTGTTTGTGCTGTATTATCATGTGACTGTGCTCCCGCTCTCTGTGCTGTATTATCATGTGACTGTGCTCCCGCTCTCTGTGCTGTATTATCATGTGACTGTGCTCCCGCTCTCTGTGCTGTATTATCATGTGACTGTGCTCCCGCTCTCTGTGCTGTATTATCATGTGACTGTGCCCCCGCTCTGTGCTGTATTATCATGTGACTGTGCTCCCGCTCTGTGCTGTATTATCATGTGACTGTGCTCCCGCTCTCTGTGCTGTATTATCATGTGACTGTGCTCCCGCTCTGTGCTGTATTATTTTGTGACTGTGCTCCCGCTCTGTGCTGTATTATTTTGTGACTGTGCTCCCGCTCTGTGCTGTATTATCATGTGACTGTACTCCCGCTCTGTGCTGTATTATCATGTGACTGTGCTCCCGCTCTCTGTGCTGTATTATCATGTGACTGTGCTCCCGCTCTCTGTGTTGTATTATCATGTGACTGTGCCCCCGCTCTGTGCTGTATTATCATGTGACTGTGCTCCCGCTCTGTGCTGTATTATCATGTGACTGTGCTCCCGCTCTCTGTGCTGTATTATCATGTGACTGTGCTCCCGCTCTGTGCTGTATTATTTTGTGACTGTGCTCCCGCTCTCTGTGCTGTATTATCATGTGACTGTGCTCCCGCCACGCTGCTGTCTGTGCTGTATTATCATGTGACTGTGCTCCCGCTCTGTGCTGTATTATCATGTGACTGTGCTCCCGCTCTCTGTGTTGTATTATCATGTGACTGTGCTCCCACTCTCTGTGCTGTATTATCATGTGACTGTGCTCCCGCCACGCTGCTGTCTGTGCTGTATTATCATGTGACTGTGCTCCCGCTCTCTGTGCTGTATTTTGTGACGCAACGGCCACCATGTTGTGTTGGGTTGCACATGTAGCGATGCAGCCCCAAATTTGACAAAGATTTTTAGATGTTGAAACTTCTGCTCTCAGGGGACATATAGAGGCCACCTAACGATGATTCCCTTATCTGTTTTTTCTCTGCAGGCGTACATATCTGTCTATTTTATAGGCCACATATTCTTTTTAATGCTGCTCTTTGCACTGCCTTATTTGCGGAAAGTCCTGGTGCAAAGGAGGGACAAGTCGGAGAAAGCCCACTGACAGTACTCTATGGTAAGCTACTGCACTCTTTACTACAAGTATTACACTGTAGCTCATGTTCTTCTCTGAGCCCCCTGCCCCCTCTTTCCCTTTTTCTCTTTCTATTCTCCATCTTTCTTCTTTCTCTCTCTCTCTCTCTCTCTCTCTCTCTCTCTCTCTCTCTCTCTCTCTCTCTCTCTCTCTCTCTCTCTCTCTCTCTCTCTCTCTCTCTCTCTCTCTCGTCCTAGAGGATGCTGGGATCCACATTAGTACCATGGGGTGTAGACGGGTCCACTAGGAGCCATTGGCACTTTAAGAGTTTGATAGTGTGGGCTGGCTCCTCCCTCTATGCCCCTCCTACCAGACTCAGTTTAGAAAATGTGCCCGGTGGAGCCGGTCACAGCTAGGGGAGCTCCATAGGAGTTTTTCTAGTTGTTTTATTTTCTATTAGAGTTAGGTACAGGGAGGCTGCTGGCAACAGCCTCCCTGCTCCGTGGGACTTAGGGGGGGGAGTAGTATCCAACCCTCTGAGGTTAATGGCCACTAGCTCCGCTGACAGGACACTGAGCTCCTGAGGTTGTCGATCGCAAGCCCCCAAGGCGACCGCTCGCTCCCGCAGCACTGCCGCCACTCCCTAACAGAGCCAGAAGACGTCGGTGAGTTGGACATCGGCGACCCGACAAGCGGGGATCCAGTGAAAATGGCGGCATCAGGGTGGGAGTGCAGCGCTGAGGCTGTGCTCTGGAGGGCTCAGAGGTAGTGTGCGGCGCTGTGAGGGGCGCCATGGCCCAGCGCAAACACCCTTACACTGGTCACTTTTGCTATCAGGGACATATGTACTGCTGCTAGCCCCATTACCTCAGGCCAGTATAATCTGTATAAGTGCGGAACGACGTGCCATTTTAGGGGGCGGAGCTTCTCAGCGGATCCAGAATTCGCCAGCGCCATGGGACATTTATTATAGAACTGTCTACTGGGGCGCTGTTTGGTCTGGCTCCATAACTATATTATGGACTTTGTGCCTCATTTGCTAATGCTGGGCGGAGTCACCACTGGGCTGAGTTAGTCAAATGAGTCACAGATCTGGGCAAATCTATAGGAGCAGATGGTATGGGCATGGCACAGGCAGGGGTGCATACCTCCCAACTTTCTTCAGGCAGAAGGAGGGACACACGTGTGACTAAATGGAGGCGTGGTCAACAAAAAGGGGGCGTTTTCGTCAGTGAGGGGGCGTGCCCAGCACTCTGAGCTGCTGGCATGCCCCCAGGCGCGGATTATGAGTCCGGTGGGCCCAGGGCACTTAGGGCCCCTCTGTCTCATCTCATTGCTGTGCCTGCTGCGGGTTCGGGGCGCGGCCTAATTGCGGTACGCGTACCACGCCCCCTTATGCAAATTCCGTTTTTTTTTAATGTTGTTTTTTATGGGATTTTAGCCCCTCAGCTAGGGGTAAATCCAGAGGGGGCGGTCGCTCCCCCCTACACACCCGCACAGGCAGAAGAAAGCAGGGAGACTGCTGCCTCCCTGCAACACCACAGACCTGCCAACACGCAGCAGCGTGTGCTGACTGTAGCACAATGCTGCTGCTATTAGGACCGGGGAGCTTCAGAGCTGGGACAGAGCTACTCCAGCCGGGGGGCCCCCTCCTGTCTCCACTAAACAGAACAGCGAGTACATGAGCTTCGCAACTGCCCCCCCCTCTCCCCCCACCACGGGACACTGTGGCCCGCGGGTGGGACAGACCCCCAAAAAATGGGACTGTCCCGTGAAAATTGGGACAGTGGGGAGGTATGGGGGTATGTGAGGGGGTATGCCGTACAGACAGACGGGAACCCGGCTCACTGTGTGCTTAACACCCCACATCAGCATACTCAGCAGGGGCTCGCTGGCGCGGAGGAGCGTCACTTTCTGGCACACTCCACGCTTCTTAGCTGCAGTTTTGTGGGGCACCTGCCGCTGTGCAGGTTCCGTACTGCCTCTGTTATCTCCAGCCCCGGCAACCCCACCGCTAGCTGAAGCGCTGCCGCCCGCAGTGAGGTGGGGTTCTCACACCGGTGGGCAGCGCTGCAGAAGTCCGTGCTGCTTGCAGGCTCCGACCCCTCCTCCCTCCAGCTGCAGCGTTTCCTGGGGGCTAACCAGTCACTCCCAGTCTCCCCTTACCACAGTGCCCGGCAGCCACGCGAGGTCCACGGTGTGTGACTGAGGAGTGGGGGGGAGGGATGCGGGTGGGCAGAGGAAGCAGGACTCCAGCCTGAGAGAGTCAGCCATGCCAAGTCTCCACCAGCAGCAGATCCCAACAGGTTGGAGTGGAACAGCAGCAGCCAGCAGCAGTGACTCCGGTAACACACATCTGTCTGTCACCACTGTTCTGTCCCTAATACCAATCTCTCCTGTGCCCTGTGTTCTGTCACCCTTATCCTGCCCCTGCGCTTGCCCTGTCGCCCCTGTCCTGGTCCTGTCACCCCTATCCTGTCCCTGTCATTTCTGTCCTGGCCCCATCGCCCCTGTCCTTGCCCCGTCACCCCTGTCCTGGCCCTGTTACTGCATACCCTCCAACTACCTTTTTGGCAGGTACAGTACCCGCAGCGCCTCCAGACCCCTCCCCAATGCACCACACCTCCGCACCTTCCCCTCCACCACATGCGGTACCCCACCCCTCCCCCACACGCAGTGCCTCCAGACCCACTACACCACCCGCTGCTCCCACTCCCCCTCCCCTCCACCATCCACCCCCCATATAGGTCTCCCCCCACACCTGCCCCGCCCCTCCACCCGCAGCATCTGCAGGCACCCTCCTCCATCTGCAGCGCCTCCGGACCCCCTTCCCCATCCGCCGCACCACCCGCACCTGCCCCTCCCCCATCCACAGCGCCTCCGGACCCCCTACCCCACCCCCGGCATCCCCGCCCCTTCTTATCCCACAGCACCTCCGGAACCCTTCACCCATCCGCAACATCCCCGCACCTGCCCCTCCCCCACCCATGGCACCCCTGCCCCTCCCCCACCTGCAGTGCCTCCGGACTCCTCCCCCATCTGCAGCCCCCACTCCTCTGCCCCTCCTCCACCCGCAGCACCTCCCGACCCTTCCCCATCCGGGCCCGCCCTGCATCCGCCCCCCTCAGCATCTACAGACACCCTCCCCCATCCGCAGTCGTCCGTTTAGGATAGCTCCATTATGAGACTGAAACACAGGTTTTAAAAACGCTGTAGAGGTTTTGTCGTATTCTACTCCCACTACCTCAACAATCTCTCCTAGTATATGCCCAAAGAAGTGTTCCCTTGCCCAGATAATGTAAGTCGTCACGGATACCGACTCTGATACGGGTGATGGGGATATACTGAGGGGGGAGGCATCCCTTGCTAAAGGGATACAGCTAATAATTGAGGCCATTCGGGACGTTTTACACATTACTGACAAGATACCTGGACAGGTCGAGGAAGCTTACTTTACAGACAATAAGATAGTCTCCCTTACCTTTCCTGCGTCTAGGGAATTAAACGCATTATTTGAAAAATCCTGGGAAAACCCAGAGAAAAAATTCCAGATCCCAAAGAGAGTTCTGGTTGCTTTTCCTTTCCCTGAAGAGGATAGGAAAAAGTGGGAAAACCCTCCTATAGTAGACGCTTCTGTTTCTAGATTGTCTAAAAAGGTGGTTTTACCTGACCCTGGGTCTACCACTTTGAAAGAAACGGCAGACCGCAAGATTGAGACTACGCTCAAATCTGTATACACTGCTTCAGGTGTGGCGCTCAGGCCCACTATTGCTTGTTCATGGATTTCTAAAGCCATAGTAAAGTGGTCAGGCACGTTACTAGAGTATTTAGAAACTATGGATAGAAGGGACATTGAAATGTTTTTATGTCACATACAGGATTCTGCGGGTTTCATGGTGGAGGCCATGAGGGACCATGGTAATCTGACTGCACAGACGTCTTCCATGGGTGTCTCTGCACGCAGGGGACTCTGGCTGCGCCAATGGTCTGCGGATGCGGAATCCAAGAAGAGTGTGGAGAACCTACCCTTCACATGTCAGGCTCTATTTGGGGAAGCTTTGGATGAGTGGATCTCCACGGCAATCGCAGGTAAGTCAACCTTTCTTCCCTCAGCCACTCCGACGCCAAAGAAATCCTTCTCTGCGTCTACTATGCAGTCCTTTCGGACCGCAAAGGTTAAGAAGCCCAAGTCCCCTTCCACTTACTTCAGAAGTGGTCGGGGAAACTCCAGAAAAACCTGTACCGGCAGGTTCCCAGGAACAGAAGCCGGGTTCTGTTTCCTCAAAATCCTCAGCATGACGGTGACCCTCCCGGGCAGGTGGGAGCACGTCTACGAAATTTCAGTCAGGTCTGGGCGTCCTCAGGCCTGGACCCCTGGGTACAAGATATTGTATCTCAGGGGTACAGACTGGAGTTTCGAGAGCTCCCACCTCACATATTTTTCAAATCAGGCTTAGCAGCTTTGCTGACAGAATGGACTATCTTACAAGAAGCCATTCAAAAATTGGAAAGGGCAAATGTCATTGTTCCAGTTCCATCTCGCCTGGAAAACAAGAGTTACTACTCAAACCTTTTTGTGGTGCCGAAGCCGGACAGTTCGGTCAGACCAATATTGAACCTCAAATCGTTAAATCCATATTTGAGGGAATTCAAGTTCAAGATGGAATCTCTGAGAGCGGTGATCTCAGGTCTGGAGGAGGGGGAATTCCTGGTATCCTTAGATATCAAGGATGCATACCTTCACATTCCTATTTGGCCGCCACATCAGGCTTATCTCAGGTTTGCGCTGTTGGACTGTCACTATCCGTTCCCGGCGCTGCCATTTGGCCTAGCCACTGCACCAAGGGTGTACACAAAGGTAATGGCAGAGATAATGCTTCTACTCCGCAAGTAGGGTGTGAACATAATTCCCTATCTGGACGATCTGCTGATAAAAGCATCGTCCAGGGAGAAGTTGTTGCAGTCCATTGCTCTCACAACTCGACTGCTCTGGGATCATGGTTGGAACCTGAATCTTCCAAAGTCACATTTGAAGCTGACGAGAAGACTGTCCTTTCTGGAGATGATTCTCGACACGGAAGTGCAGAGGGTGTTTCTACCGGTGGAGAAAGCATTTGTGATCCAATCAATGGTCCAGGATGTCCTGAAGCCAGCCTGAGTATCGGTTCATCAGTGCATTCGCCTTCTGGGGAAGATGGTTGCCTCCTACGAGGCTCTACAGTACGGTAGATTTCATGCACGGTCTTTCCAGCTGGATCTCCTGGACAAATGGTCGGGATCTCATCTTCACATGCACCAGAGGAGATAAGTCTGTCGCCGAAAGCCAGAATCTCGCTCCTCTGGTGGCTGCAAACTTCTCACCTACTGGAGGGGTGCAGGTTCGGGATTCAGAATTGGATCCTTCTAACCACGGATGCAAGTCTCAGAGGTTGGGGAGCAGTCACCCAGGGGGAAAACTTCCAAGGAAGGTGGTCAAGTCTGGAATCCTTCCTTCCGATAAACATTCTGGAACTAAGAGCCGTGTTCAATGGTCTTCTACAGGCGGCACATTTTCTAAAAAAAATCTGGGCATTCAAGTACAGTCGGACAATGTAACGACAGTGGCTTACATAAACCGACAAGGCGGAACAAAGAGCAGAGATGCAATGTCAGAGGTAACAAGAATCATCCTCTGGGCGGAAAAACACGCGGTGGCGCTATCAGCAATCTTCATTCCGTGAGAGGACAGCTGGGAAGCGGACTTCCTCAGTGGACACGATCTCCAGCCGGGAGAGTGAGGCCTCCACCCAGAGGTGTTTGCAGAGGTGACAAGTCTTTGGGGCGTACCTCAAATAGATATGATGGCCTCACGCCTCAACAAGAAGCTTCGGAGGTATTGTTCCAGGTCGAGGGACCCACAGGCAGTGGCGGTGGATGCCCTGGTAACTCCGTGGGTGTTCAGGTCAGTGTATGTGTTCCCTCCACTTCCACTCACCCCAAGGATTCTCAAAATAATCAAAATATCCTCATTGCTCCGGACTGGCCAAGAAGGGCTTGGTACGTGGATCTTCTGGAGTTACTGCTAGAAGATCCGAGGCCTTTTCCTCTTCGAGAGGACCTTCTGCAACAGGGGCCGTTCGCTTATCAAGACTTACCACTGCTACGTTTGACGGCATGGAGGTTGAACGCCAGATCTTAACTCGGAAAGGCATTCCGAAAAAGGTTATTCCTACCCTGACCCAGGCTAGGAAAGGAGTAACGTCTAAACATTATCATCGCATTTGGAAAAAGTATGTGTCTTGGTGTGAATCCAAGAGGTTTCCTACGGTGGAGTTTCAACTTGGGCGGTTTCTACTCTTCCTGCAAGCAGGTGTGGATGTGGGCCTACGTTTGGGCTCCATAAAAGTCCAGCTTTCGGCTTTGTCCATTTTCTTCCAGAAACAGTAGGCTTCACTCCCTGAGGTTCAGACTTTCTTGAAAGGGTTTCTGCACATGCAGCCTCCCTTTGTGCCTCCTACGGCACCTTGGGATCTTAACGTGGTGTTGCAGTTCCTGCAATCAGATCGGTTCGAGCCTTTACAGGAGGTTGAGGTCAAGTTTCTCACTTGGAAGGCGGTCACACTGTTGGCATTAGCTTCTGCTAGGCGTGTCTCTGTATTGGGGGCATTGTCCTGCAAGAGCCCTTACTTGATTTTCCATGAGGATAGAGCTGAGCTCAGGACGCGTCAGCAGTTTCTTCCAAAGGTTGTGTTGGCTTTTCATATCAACCAACCTATTGTGGTGCCAGTGGTTACTGACTCCTCAATTACCTCAAAGTCCTTGGATGTTGTGAGGATTTATGTGAAGAGGACTTCACGTCACAGAAAGTTAGACTCTCTGTTTGTCCTTTGATTCCAACAAAATTGGGTGTCCTGCTTCGCTGGATCAGGTTCACTATCCAGCATGCTTATTCTACGGCAGGATTGCCGTGTCCAAAATCTGTAAAGGCCCACTCTACTCGTGAGATGGGTTCTACCTGGGTGCCTGCCCGGGGTGTCTCGGCTTTTCAGCTTTGCCGAATGGCTACTTGGTCGGGGGCGAACACGTTTGCTAAGTTCTATAAGTTCGATACTTTGGCCTCTGTGGACCTAAAGTTTGGCCAATCAGTTCTGCAGGAGCCTCCACGCTCTCCCTCCCGTACTGGGAGCTTTGGTACATCCCCATGGTACTAATGTGGACCCCAACATCCTCTAGGACGTAAGAAAATAGGATTTTAATTACCTACCGGTAAATACTTTTCTCGTAGTCCGTAGAGGAAGCTGGGCGCCCGTCCAGCGCGTCGTTTTCCTGCAGTTGTTACTTAGTTTAGTACTGTGTTGTTACTTGGTTAAGTACTTTTATTCAGCCGTTGCTGAGGTTGTTCAGGCTGGTTAGCTTGGTTTGCCTTATGTGTGAGCTGGTGTGAATCTCACCACTGTGTATTTCCTTCTCTCGAAGTAGGTCAGTCTCCTTGGGCACAGTTTCTAGACTGAGTCTGGTAGGAGGGGCATAGTGGGAGGAGTCAGCCCACACTATTAAACTCTTAAAGTGCCAATGGCTCCTAGTGGACCTGTCTATACCCCATGGTACTAATGTGGACCCCAGTATCCTCTACGGACTACGAGAAAAGGATGTACCGGTAGGTAATTAAAATCCTATTTTCTCTCTCCCTCACTCTCTATCCTCCCTCTTTCTCTCATATCCCTCCCCCCCCCCCCCCCCCCACCACCACCTGTTTATTTTACTATAGTAGTAACAATAGTTTTTGGTTTCTCTCTCCCTAGATTGTACATCACTCCTTGTGGCGTTGGTTAGCACATCCACTGGGAAGCACTCTCCATGCTGGCTGGATTTTAACCTGAAGAACTCGGGGTTTACAAAGTTAACACTGCCAGGAAGGATAATAATTGC
The DNA here is from genome assembly GCF_028390025.1 of Pseudophryne corroboree. Classification (NCBI taxonomy): domain Eukaryota; kingdom Metazoa; phylum Chordata; class Amphibia; order Anura; family Myobatrachidae; genus Pseudophryne; species Pseudophryne corroboree. The sequence continues at coordinate 770,367,107 of NC_086446.1, forward strand.
TGATTATTTTTTTTAAAAATGACAAACTGATTGCTGATACCACTGCAGCGATGCGGGGGTGCCCCAGACCTGTTTTATAGACTTTTCTACCGTTTGGGGTTATTACCTGGAAATCCCACTACTTGAACTTTTTAGGTTTCTGAAGACTGTTGCCCAAATGCTTTGAGATCATTTCCCCCACCCCACACAAAGGAAAAAAAATAAAAATCCCCCCCCCCCCCCCCCATTTATGGTGTCACTGGGCAGCTGCGATGGTAAAATGGCATCTTTAGCACCGGATACTAGTACCGGCCAGGGATGCTGACTATGGCCTGTGCTTGATCAGACCAGAGGTGCTGCTAGTTTACGTTAGATAAAGGGAGTCTGTGTACAGATGCGGCCAGTATGATGTGGGCCCCGCAACGGGCCCCAGCTCCATGGAATATGTGAAAACGTGACACCAGACCTAGCCAATCAAAGCTCCCTAAGCATTGTTCAAAGAAAGTGCACTTGGATTGGCTGGTTGCTGTCATGTGATCACAACTGTGGCCCTCAGCCATGTCCTGCCTTTTTAAGAGTTGCAATAAAGCACTCTGCCAAGTAACTTTGTCTGTGCCACATGTGATTCCTACATCCCTCAGAACTGGTCCTGACAAATTGCACAAGGAATGAAATGAATATCTGGTAATGTACAAATGCGGCACACAACTGACACTCAGCGGATCTGAGCAGCGGATGATATCGAAGCGTAGAGAATCTTATTTTTCCTGGTTTGGTGTGTTTAGCATGACTTTGTATTTGTAGTCTGCTGCCTGTGTGTTTGGCTTTATTAAAGGGGACATTTCCTTACAAAATAAAAGCTGTAACTCTCCATCCCCCCCCTAATAGAATGACAGTGGGGGACGTTACATCCAGTTTTAAAACCGTATTTGGTAAAGAGGGCCTTGACCATTTTAAAACTATGCAAGACAGTGGCAGGGTTTGTAGTACGATGGAAAATGGCATGTGCGCTGTTTCCTCGTGTGTTGGGTACGAAGTTGTCCTTGGGAGCAGTGGACGGGGGGCGGCACACCTCGTTTTGAGGAAATTCTTGTGTGAACGGAACCTTAGTGTTCAATATTGTAAAGAGCAATACCCATTATTTATTTGCATTTACTTATATAGCGCCAACGTATACCGTTGCACTTTACAATTGAGATCAAAACCGTAATAAAGCAAGACTGGATGATGACATGCAGACATAGAGGTGAGAGGGTCTTAAGGGCTACACACTGGGCGATGTTGGCGATTTTATCGATGGTCTTATTTTTTTTTTTCCTCCCAACAATTTAAAGCCTACACACTGTAGTCTCATATCATCCAAATTGACTGGCATGTTTAAACGATGATTGTTTAATGATGAATGATTGCGGGTATGCGCATCGTTCATCGTTGAAGCATCCTCACTGAAAGATATGAACGATTTATCACTTTACTCAAAAGCGTAAACTGTATGTGGAAATAGGCTTGAATGCCAGGGCTGTCTTAACAGCATCAAAGGCCCTTGAGCAAAACATACCCACCCATTCACAATAATACATTAAAAAAATAACAACGGTCTGTCCAGATGGTTCCATACAGTGAATGGCTGCCAGGACTGTGCTAGCTGCAGCTGTCCTCCAATCAGCATGCGGACTGCCAGTCACTGTCTAGCTGCAGGCTAGGAGACGGGTAGAAAATGCTACACTCTGATTGGTGGATAGCTGGAGCTGTGGACCAATCAGCATGGGGATCACCAGTCACTTTCTAGCTGCAGGCTGGAAGGAATGTCTAATTCATAGTCAGAGCGGCTTCAGCATATTCTCTACCTGCCTCCCAAAAGAAGCTCTGGAGGCGCCAGCTCGAATACCCCTAAGATCTTGGAGCCCTTGGGCAGCTGCCCTGTGTGCTTATACAGCGAGATGGCCCTTATTGATACACAATGATAAGTGCTACATATTGCATGTTGGTGCAGCTATATGACTGAGCTGAGTGTTGGAGCATGTCAAGTTACAGACGTGCACAAATTTGTTGGTACCTTTCCATGAAGGACCCATGTTTTTCATTGAAATAACTCGAAAGTGAGAAAAGGAATTGGCATTCAGTATTATTTGTTAAATATTTAATAGAATGTTACATCAGATTTTTGATTCAACAGAATATATGAAATAATGAAACAAATGGAAATGACATTGGGCAAACCTGGTGGGACCTGTATCCTAGTAATTAGTTACACCATCTGTAGAGGCAATGCAGTGCTTTCTGCAGCTCTCAGTGAGACTTCTGCACCTGTCAGCAGGTAGGTTTGCCCTGTCTTCCTGAGCAAACTTCTCCAGCTGTCTCAGGTGTGACGGTGCCTTCTCCAGACTACATGTTTCAGTTCTTTCCATAAATGTTCCGTAGGCTCATAAAAGGCCACTTCAGAGTAGTCCAATGTTCTGTTCTTATTTATTCTTGACTGGTTTTAGCTGTGTTTTGGGTCATTACCCTGTTGGAGGAGCCATGACCTGCGACTGGGCCGTATGTTTCACTCCAGAATGCTGCGTTAGTCTTGAGATTCCATTGTGCCCTTCACAGATTCAAAGCACCCCGTGCCAGGCGCAGTTGGGCAGCCCCAAACATGACCAAGCCTCCTCCATGTGGGACAGAAGATATGGTGGTCTTCTCTTTTATGGCTTCGTTTAGTCATCTGAATATAGAGCTAACGTGACTTGCCTAAAATGTTGATTTATCTGCCCATAGGACATTCTCCCAGAAGCATTGTGGCAATATGCATTTTTTAAAATTCCAGTCCAGTTTTTTGTTTTTTTTGTTTCTCAAAAGTGTAGTCCTTCTGCATCTTCTTCCGGGGAGGCCGTTGTCACTCTGATAGCGTTGGGTGGTGCGATCATATACTGACTTACCTTCACCTGTAGTCCTGCTTGCTGGAGGTTTTCCTCTGCTCTTTTCCTACCATTCTCACTATCCTCCTGTGTAATCCGGGGTCGAATTTTCTCTTGCACCCATGACTATAGAGGTAGACTACTGTCCCATGGCCTTTAAAAGTCTTTATTTGAGGCTGTAGTCCAGGCCTGGCCAACCTGTGGCTCTCCAGCTGTTGTAAAACTACAAGTCCCATCATGCTTTGCCACAGTTTTGCTATTAGGGAATGCTAAAACTGTGGCAAGGCATGCTGTGATGTGTAGTTTCACAACATCTGGAGAGCCACTGGTTGGCCAGGCCTGCTGTAGTCTATGTAGGTGGGTGGCTTGGGCATGTGATAAGCTGCCTGAACAGGTGAGTTTTCAGGGAACGCTTGAAGGGTTGGAGACTAGAGGAAAGTAGTATTGTGCGTGGGCGGGCATTCCTCAGAGTGGGTGCAGCCCGGAAAAAGTCCTGTGATTTTGAGTGGGAGCGAGTAATGCGTGTGGATGAGAGACGCCAATCTTGTGCTGAGTCGCGTTGGGAGATAGTTTGAGATAAATGATGATATGTATGTTGGTATAATTATGTATAAGTATAAATACTCAATATTGAATTTGGTGAAATATAGGTAACCAATAGAGGGGACTGGCAGCTTCGCCGCTGCAGTCAAATAATAGATTGATGGGGTGAAAGTGTGCCTTGGGGAAACAGCAGTATACAGATGGAGCCATGCTCAGCTAGGCTTTTCTACTGCACCTAGGTGCACCAAGGTTTATTAGCATAAGCCTTTCATCTATTGTTCTCAGGTACAATACAGCAGGGGATTCAGTCCGATTGCCCTGGCTCACTTAATCCTATTAAAGGCCAAGATGAGGATGACTCATCTGTATTTTCTCCCGCATTGACCATACAATAATCGGACTAGAGTAGATCATGCACGGCTGCGATTTCTCAAAGATTCTCAAGTGCAAAAATTTGCAAATGCCAGTGTAAGCGTTCCCCCTTGTGCACCACTGTGTGACGGACTTCGCACACCCGTGAGGCCAATTTGTCTGCCATTGCTCAAGTACTCTGGTGGATCTGATCACTCCATCATCGGCACAGCATCGACTTCTGGAGCTGCCCCTGCCTGGCGCAGAGTCTCCCTTGTAACTTTCTTAAATGGCGCTGGCGAAAGAGATCGCAGTCACCTGACAAAAAACACACATCACCCATGATACCTCATATCCCGTGGATCGCATACGCCATTGTGCACCTTGGTTTACGCGTGCGCAGGAAAAAAAAGTTAGCAATTGGCCAAAACCATGCTGCACTGCAGGTGGAGTAGATGTAACATGTGCAGAGAGAGTTAGATTTGGGTGGGTTATTTTGTTTCTGTGCAGGGTAAATCCTAGCTGCTAAGTTTCTACACTGGAAACTAGATTCACTTTGAAAACACCCCACCCAAATCTAACTCTCTCTGCACATGTTACATCTGCCCCACCTGCACTGCACATGGTTTTGTCCAATTGCAATTTATTTTTATTTTTTTTAGGCGGCAATCGCTTTACAGGGCATGGTTTGCCTTGTAAGTGGTTGGCCCTTTAAAAGAAAACGTACGTGCTCAGCTGGCATTCTGCACGGTCGCCATACACGGGTGTGATTACATCCGCTACTAGTTCAGAACTGTGTTTGTTCAGAGGTTGGTGGATGATATATGAAAGGCCGACAGGTTCAAACGGTTGCCATATAGTTGACACATGTTTTTTTTTTTTTTGGGGGGGGGGGGGGGGGGTGATGTTTTTATTACTGTTGCTGCATTTACTATCCATGTCACAAAGTATTACCTTTAGTTACCTTGTGGCAAACGGAAGCATTTATGAAAACTATAGACCTTTTCTCATACGTCCTAGAGGATGCTGGGGTCCACTTATTGACCATGGGGTATAGACTGTTCCGCAGGAGCCATGGGCACTCTTACAACTTTTCAATGGGTGTGAACTGGCTCCTCCCTCTATGCCCCTCCTCCAGACCTCAGTTTTAGAAATGTGCCCAGGACTCGAGACTGGATGCACTCTGAGGAGCTCTACTGAGTTTCTCTGAAAAGACATATGTTAGGTTTTTATTTTCAGGAAGAACTGCTGGCATCAGACTCCCTGCTTCGTGGGACTGAGGGGGCAGAAGCAGAACCAACTTCCTCAGAGTTTCATGGCTCTGCTTCTGGCTGACAGGACACCATTAGCTCCTGAAGGGAACTGAACGCTAGTTGTGCCTAGATGCTCACTCCCACAGCACGCCGTCACCCCCCTCACAGAGCCAGAAGACAGGTGAGTATGAGAAGATAGATCTTCTAGCAACTAAAGTGACGGCTGGCGGGAGCGCAGTGCGCAATTGCTGCCCCCACACACAGCACTGCGGGGGGGCGCCCTGGGCAGCAAAATATTACCTTAAACTGGTGCAAAGGGGGCATAAGATGCCGCTGGCACAGCCCTATCCCCGCCAGTATAAATATTAACAGACCTTGCTGAGTGAAAAACGTGCCATTTGCGGTGGCGGAGCTTCTTCCTCAGGCAGCCAGCACACTGCGCAACGCCATTTCCTCTCAGCTGCAGAGACAACGCTGGTCCTTTCCTCCACTTCTGGAAACAAGTACAGGGTCCAAATAAGGGGGGCACAAAGCGTTTGGTGGTGCATTACTAGTGTGAATTACTGTATAAAAGCGCTGTTGTCTGTGTGCATTCTGTGCTCACAGACATTACATACTGGCGCTGGGGTTGTGAACTGGCTGCTCCTCTACTGTGTCCCTCTGACAGATTTTACTGTGGGTCTGTCCCCTTATAAGTCCCAGTGTGTCTGTGAGTGTGCTGTAGGCATGTCTGAAGCAGGGAGTTCCTCCCCGGAGGAAGGCATTTTAGGGACACAGAGTTGTAATGTGGTGGCGCTGCCGGCACACCAAGAGCCTGCATTAGTGAAAGAAATATGTGACAGTATGCATCTTATTAACAGGAGGTTAGAGAAGTCTGAATCTCAGGCTGAATGCTGGAGAAAATCTGTGGAAAATGTGATTTTTCAGGACTCAGTTCTTCCTTCTGCAGGCAGCCCCTCTGGGTCACATAAGAGACCACTTGTGAATACTGATACCGACACAGATTCTGATTCTTGTGTCGACGATAGTGACTCTAGAGAAATAGATCATAAATTGGCAAAAAATATACAATATATTATTGTGGCTATAAGGGACTTGTTGGAAGTTACAGAAGCCTCGCCTGTACCTCAGGAGAAGGCTTATTTATGTAAGGAAAAGAAATCCAAAGTCAGGTTCTCTCCTTCCCACGAGCTAAATGCTCTCTTTGCAGGGATGTGGGTGAATCCTGAGAAAAAATGTCATATTCCTAAGCGGATTCAGGTAGCTTACCCTTTCCCAGCAGAGGACAGGAAAACATGGGAATCGCCCCCTGTATTAGACAGTGCACTATCCAGGTTAACAAAGAAGGTAATTCTCCCTGCACCTGGCACGGCTTCACTAAAAGCCGGCTGACCGTAAGATGGTAACTACATTGAAATCCATTTATGTTGCCAATGGTACACTGCTCAGACTCAATATTGCCTGCGCGTGGGTCAGTCGCGCTATTGAAAAATGGTCAGACATCGTGTCATCAGAAATTGACACGGTTGATAAAGATGAGATACTCCTTAAGTTAGGGAATATCAAAGACACTGCCGCCTACATGCTAGAAGCGATGAAAGATATTGGACTCTTGAGTTCACAAGCCGCTACCATGGCGGTATCAGCTAGGTGGGCATTGTGAATTCGCCAGTGGAACGCGGATGCGGATTCCAAAAGAAACATGGAGGCTCTCCCATATAAAGGTGAGACCTTATTTGGCGATGGTCTGGATGCGTTAGTCGCGGCGGCTGCCGCAGGTAAGTCAACGTTTTTGCCCTCTGCACCGGCAAAAAAGACATATCACCCTCACATGCAGTCCTTTCGGCCCAATAAATACAAAAGAGCGAGAGGTTCCCCCTTCTTTGCAGGAAGGGGAAAGAAGCTAACAGTGGCTCCAGGTTCCCAGGAGCAGAAGTCTACCCCTACTTCTGCCAAATCTTAAGCATGACGCTGGAACTCCCTTGTGGGAGGCCGCTCGGGTGGGGGCACGTGTCAAACTGTTCAGCCAAGGTTGGATTCTGTCTGGCCTGGATCGCTGGGTATTGCAAATAGTATCCCAGGGATACAAGCTGGAATTTCAAGATGTTCCCCCATGCCGATTTTCCGAATCAACCTTGCCAGCTTCTCTTCCAGAAAGAGAAGCAGTAACAGCGGCAATCCAAAAATTATGTCAGGACCAGGTCGTAGTCCTGGTGCTTTTGCTGCAAGAAGGGGAGGGGTTTTATTCAAGCCTCTTTGTAGTTCCAAAGCCGGACGGCTCGGTCAGACCGATCCTGAACCTAAAAAATATGAATCTCTACTTGAAACGGTTCAAGTTCAAGGTGGAATCACTTCGGTCAGTGATTTCCAGTCTGGAGGAGGGGGATTACATGGTGTCGGTAGACATCAAGGATGCTTACCTGCATGTTCCCATTTATCCTCCTCACCAGGCCTATCTGAGATTTGCGGTTCAGGATTGCCTTTACCATTTCCAGACGTTACCTTTCGGTCTCTCCACGGCGCCGAGAGTATTCACCACGGTGATGGCGGAGATGATGGTCCTCCTTCGTCAAAAAGGAGTCAATATAATTCCTTATCTGGATGATCTCCTGATAAAGGTGAGATCCAGGGAGCAGCTGTTACAAACCATCACGCTCTCCGTGTCGATACTCCAATAACACGGTTGGATCATAAATTATCCAAAGTCACAATTGGAACCGACAACAAGATTCTTTTCTCGGGATGATTCTGGACACTGAAGTTCAGAGTATTTCTTCCGGTGGAAAAGGTTCTGGAAATCCAGAAAATGGTAAAACAATTATTGAAACCATCCAGTATGTCGATCCATCAGTGCATTCGGTTGTTGGGGAAGAAGGCCTACGAGGCCATACAGTTTGGCAGGTTCCATGCTAGAGTATTCCAGTGGGACCAGTTGGACAAGTGGTCGGTATCCCACCTTCACATGCACCGAAAAATAGTCCTGTCGTCAAAAGCCAGGATTTCCCTCCTGTGGTGGCTACACAGTCTGCACCTACTAGAGGGTGTCGAAGTCAGAAAATATTACAGTGTACACATCACGTGCAAATACCACACAGATGGCCTCCATGCGCGTGCTTGTTCTGCCGTGCGTACACATACACGCAAGCTACGTATGACCGCTCACGCGGTCTTGCGTGTTAGCACGTGGTATGAGTGAATACGGTAGCATACGCATTCGCACGTAAAAGCCATCAAAAGCCATATTCAATATTTTACCCATATAATGCATAAATCACACACTGTCTGCACATCCTTCTAGTAGCAAGTTACAGTTCACACATAAATTATCCTCCTAGAAACTGTAACACAATGTACCAGACTACCTTGTTTACGCAAAGCTTTGTAATCCTATGAAGAAGGCAAATACCTTTGGTTACCCCCATTGTTCTAGAGTTGTCCAGTATCTGTCGAAGACAGTAAATACTGGATTGTCATTGTCTTATCTGAAGCTAGGACAAACAAGAAGACAACATCCAGAAACCTTGTTTAACTGGAAAGAACTCGATTAGCAATAGCTGACAAATTAGATATCAGACATTTAGATATCTAAGGTAATAACATTCATGGTCTGAACTCTTGGAAATATGTGTATGTATATATATGTGTGTATATGTGTGTATGTATATATATATAAAATAAAGGGAGCACTTAAACAACACATCCTAGATCTGAATAGAATGAAATATTCTTATTAAATACTTTGTTCTTTACATAGTTGAATGTGCTGACATCAAAATCACACAAAAAATATCAATGGAAATCAAATTTATTAACCCATGGAGGTCTGGATTTGGAGTCGCACTCAAAATTAAAGTGGAAAAACACACTACAGGCTGATCCAACTTTGATGTAATGTCCTTTAAAACAAGCCATAATGAGGCTCAGTTGTGTGTGTGTGTGTGTGTGTGTGTGTGTGTGGCCTCCACGTGCCTGTGTGACCTTCCTACAACGCCTGGGCATGCTCCTGATGAGGTGGCAGATGGTCTCCTGAGGGATCTCCTCCCAGACCAGGACTAAAGCATCCGCCAACTCCTGGACAATCTGTGGTGGCGTTGGTGGATGGAGCGAGACATGATGTCCCAGATGTGCTCAATTGGATTCAGGTCTGGGGAACGGGCGGGTCAGTCAATAGCATCAATGCCTTCGTCTTGCAGGAACTGCTGACACACTCCAGCCACATGAGGTCTAGCATTGTCTTGCATTAGGAGGAACCCAGGGCCAACCGCACCAGCATATGGTCTCACAAGGGGTCTGAGGATCTCATCCCGGTACCTAATGGCAGTCAGGCTACGTCTGGCGAGCACATGGAGGGCTGTGCGGCCCCCCAAAGAAATGCAACCTACACCATTACTGACCCACTGCCAAACCTGTCATGCTGGAGGATGTTGCAGGCAGCAGAACGTTCTCCTTGGCGTCTCCAGACTCTGTCACGTGCTCAGTGAGAACCTGCTTTCATCTGTGAAAAGCACAGGGCGCCAGTGGCGAATTTGCCAATCTTGGTGTTCTCTGGCAAATGCCAAACGTCCTGCACGGTGTTGGGCTTTAAGCACAACCCCCACCTGTGGACGTTGGGCCCTCATACCACCCTCATGGAGTCTGTTTCTGATCGTTTGAGTAGACACATGCACATTTGTGGCTTGCTAGATGTCATTTTGCAGGGCTCTGGCAGTGCACCTCCTGTTCCTCCTTGCACAAAGGCGGAGGTAGCGGTCCTGCTGCTGGGTTGTTGCCCTCCTACGGCCTCCTCCACGTCTCCTGATGTACTGGCCTGTCTCCTGGTAGCGCCTCCATGCTCTGAACACTACGCTGACAGACACAGCAAACCTTCTTGCCACAGCTCGCATTGATGTGCCATCCTGGATGAGCTGCACTACCTGAGCCACTTGTGTGGGTTGTAGACTCCGTCTCATGCTACCACTAGAGTGAAAGCACCGCCAGCTTTTAAAAGTGACCAAAACATTAGCCAGAAAGCATAGGAGCTGAGAAGTGGTCTGTGGTCACCGCCTGCAGAACAACTCCTTTATTGGGGGTGTCTTGCTAATTGCCTATAATTTCCACCTGTTGTCTATTCCATTTGCACAACAGCATGTGAAATTGATTGTCAATCAGTGTTGCTTCCTAAGTGGACAGTTTGATTTCACAGAAGTGTGATTGACTTGGAGTTACATTGTGTTGTTTAAGTGTTCCCTTTATTTTTTTGAGCTGTGTGTGTATATGTGTATGTATATATATTTCCTAACAAACTGTATATACATACACACACATTCCTGTTATTACAATTTTGTTAGGATATATATATATATATATTATGTGTGTGTGTGTGTGTGTGTGTGTGTGTGTGTGTGTGTGTGTGTGTGTGTGTGTATATATATATATATATATATATATATATATATATATTATAATCTTGAGGATGGAAATGGAAAATCATGTGTGGGATCATATTGTTCAGTCACATAAACAGTAATCTGGTGGGTATAAGAATATTGTCACATAACATAAGTTATTAATAATACCAGATTTATGTATGATTAATGTGATGAGTTTAACTGGTCATGGGGCGGGAACTCAGATGCAAACAACAGAAATCAAATCTCAAGTCTTAGCCATCACCCACCGCTTGAGCTGACCAATGATCCCCGGTGCACAGGATATGTCCCACCCCCGAACCAATGGGAGAAGAGCATACAGTGTCTATTGTATTGTATTTTGACCAACTGTATAAAAAGCCAAGCTGCCTAGCCGGTCAGTAATCTCTCTCTCTGAATGTCATCTTGATTGATTGATCTGAGTACCGGACCGTGTGGCGCTGGCGAAACCAAACGTATGTACCATTGATTGTAGCCGCTTTTCTGTTATTGTGATTGTATATTTGTTGTAACCCCCTTTTATCAATTATATGTTGGGTCGGATCCCAACAGCTTAAATACAATTGGTATCGTGTCTCTCTCCCTGCTAAGGTTTTATATGTATTTCAGCCATACGTGAAGCTGCATTGTGCTCTCAGCGTGTCTGTGTGTGTATGCACTGCGTGTACTTTGTACGTCCGTCGCGGCGTGTGTATGCAAAGTGCATGCACAGTACGGGCCTTTGTATGCTAACTGAGTAAAAAGTACGTAGGTTAAGGATTGAATACAGCGGCCGCAGCGGCTCGATTTTAAAGTGTATTGAGTGTATTAAGGTATTGCTTTTAGTCCTGTAAGTAAATCAGCATTTACAAGGGACGCAGATTTGGGATTCAGGACTGGGTCCTGGTAACCACGGATGCAAGTCTCCGAGGCTGGGGAGCTGTCACTCAGGGGTGAAGCTTCCAAGGAAAATGGTCATGTCAGGAAGCCTGCCTTCACATAAACGTGCTGGAATTGAGAGCCATTTACAACAGCCTCCGACAAGCGGTACACCTTCAAGATCATCCCGTGCAGATCTAGTCGGACAATGTAACAGTAGTCGCGTACATAAACAGGCAGGGCGGAACGAAAAGCAGAGCAGCAATGGCAGAGGTGACAAAGATCCTCTGGGCAGAAAGGCATGCAAAAGCTCTGTCAGCAATTTTTATTCCGGGAGTGGACAACTGGGAAGCAGACTTCCTCAGCAGACACGATCTCCATCCAAGAGAGTGGGGCCTCCACCAAGAAGTCTACGCAGAGGTGACAATTCTTTGGGGAGTTCCTCAAGTAGACATGATGGCATCTCGTCTCAACAAGAAGCTTCAGAAATATTGTTCCAGGTCGAGAGACCCTCAAGCAATAGTGGAATGCGTTAGTGACCCAGTGGGTATTCCAGTCAGTGTGTGTCTTCCCTCCACTTCCGCTGATCCCAAAAGTTCTCAGGATCCTAAGAAGAACAAAGGTTACAGCAATCTTCATTGCCCCACACTGGCCAAGGAGGGCTTGGTACCCAGATCTTCAGGAGTTGCTCATAGAAGATCCTCAGCCTCTTCCTCTTCGCGAGGACCTGCTGCATCAGGGGCCGTGCGTGTATCGGTACTTACCGTGGCTACGTTTGACGGCATGGCTGTTGAGCGCCGGATCCTAGCCCGTAAGGGTATTCCGAAAGAAGTCATTCCCACACTTATTCAGGCCAGGAAAGGAGTAACGTCGAAACATTACCACCGTATTTGGAGAAAGTAGTAAAGGTGTGAATCCAAGAAAGCTCCTACGGAAGAGTTTCACTTGGGACGTTTTCTCCATTTTCTGCAGACTGGTGTGGAGGCGGGCCTCCGATTGGGGTCAATCAAGGTCCAGATTTCGGCCTTGTCAGCGTTCTTCCAAAAACAATTGGCCTCTCTTCCAGAGGTTCAGACCTTCATGAAAGGCGTTCTGCACATCCAGCCTCCTTTTGTGCCTCCAGTGGCACCATGGGACCTTAATGTGGTGTTGTAGTTCCTTTAATCGGATTGGTTTGAGCCTCTATGAGAGATAGAGTTGAAATTTCTCACTTGGAAAGTGGTGATGCTTTTGGCATTGGCATCCGCACGGCGGGTGTCTGAATTGGGGGCCTTGTCGCACAAGAGCCCTTACCTGATCTTCCATGAAGATAGGGCAGAGTTGCGAACTCGCCAACATTTTCTTCCAAAGGTGGTTTCTTCTTTCCACATAAACCAACCTATTGTGGTGCCAGTGGTTACTGACACGTTCACTGAGTCAGTCTCTCTAGGTGTGGTTAGAGCTTTGAAGATTTATGTCGCTAGAACAGCTTGAATTCGGAAAACCGAGTCTTTGTTTGTCCTGTATGCTCCCAACAAGATTGGGTGTCCTGCTTCCAAGCAGACTATTGCACGTTGGATCAGAAGTACGATTCAGCAAGCTCATACTACTGCTGGATTGCCGTTGCCGAAGTCTGTGAAGGCCCATTCCACTAGGAAGGTGGGCTCATCCTGGGCGGCTGCCCGGGGGTTCTCGGCATTACAATTTTGCCGAGCAGCTACTTGGTCAATGGTCAAACACGTTTGCAAAATTCTACAAGTTTGATACCTTGGCCGATGAAGACCAAGTTTGGTCAATCAGTCCTGCAGGGTCATCCGCACTCTCCCGCCCGTACTGGAGCTTTTGTATAAACCCCATGGTCAATAAGTGGACCCCAGCATCCTCTAGGACGTATGAGAAAACAGGATTTTAATACCTACTGGTAAATCCTTTTCTCCTAGTCCGTAGAGGATGCTGGACACCCGTCCCAGTGCGTACTTTACCTGCATTTTAGTTATACTCAAGTTGTGTTATGTTAGTTTCAGCTTGTTGCTGCAATCAGGATTTTGGTACTTACCGATAAATCCCTTTCTCCGATTCCACAGGGGCCATTGGAGCGTAGTTACAATGGGGAAATAGTAGGCAGTAATTGGGAGCTGGCACTTTAAAATTCTAACACTGTGGCTAGCTCCTCCTCTACTATCTCCCCTCCAAGCCAGTCTACGTAAAACTGTGCCCGAGGAGAGCTGTAATAAACAAACCTTAAGGTAGAGGAGGTTAATGACGCCCTGTAAACCAGGATAACACAAACCAAACCTGGAACAGAACCTAACAAAAAACAGGCTAGCCCGAACTCAACAAGCAGTCATATAGTGATCTGCAAACCGTTAAGCAAAAAACAAGGAGGAACAGCGCTGGGCGGGCGTCCAGTGGCCCCTGTGGAATCGGAGAAAGGGATTTATCGGTAAGTACCAAAATCCTGATTTCTCCTTCATCCACTAGGGGCCACTGGAGCGTAGTTACAATGGGGGATGTCCCAGAGCTCCCAAAACGAGTGGGAGAGGGCTGAGAGTCCTGTAAAACCGCTCGGCCAAACTGTGATGCAGAGGCCGCAAAAGTGTCAAACTTGTAGAATTTGACAAAACGTATGTCGGTCCGACCAAGTAGCTGCCCGACAAAGTATTCATGGAGACCCCACGGGCAGCCGCCCACGAAGGTCCCACAACGCGCGGAGAGTGCGCTGAAATGGAAAACAGAGGCTCCTGAGCAACCGCCAAGAAGACTGTCTGCTGGTCAGATGTATCCAACGGCCCAGCGTATGCTGGGACCCGGCTATTTAGTACGGGAGCATCGTACAGAACAAAGAGGAAAACACTTCGTCGAATAGCCACAGACCTCTGTAGAGAGAGTCGGCGAGCCTTGACAACATTCAAAGAGGGCCGAAAACACTAGTGTCAGATTTATATGAAAAACGGACCTCCCCTCTGGAAGAAACGACCGCTGAGTCTGAAGCTCAGCCGGGGGAGTTGCCAATAGAGTACTCCCTGAAAGAGAGCCTGAACTTACGGCCGCCAGGCTAATCTCTTTTGGAAGAAAACCGAAAGGGCAGAGACCTAAAATTCAGGTCAATGTAGTTTGAAGCGCAGCCGAGCAAAACCTCCCAGAGAAACCAAAGATGACGGCTGAATGGTAACTGAAAAAGGGGAAAACCCCTGTTATCCTCACTATGCCCCATAAAGTTTTCCAAAAGTGGCAAAAGCGAGAAGAGGTAACAGAATTCTGAAATCGGGGACCAGTAGGCATAACAGAACTAGGGAACTCCTCCCTTCTGAGGTCTCGTGAACAGTCACGCGGTTAAACGAAACCAGTGTAAGATTGAACAAAGAAAAGGACCCTGTTGAAGTAGACAGTCCAGTCGAGGTAGGAGCCAAGGCTCCTCTACTGACAACCGGTGCAGGCTGGATCTTTAAGTCATGCGTGGCCCAACCGGAGCCACCGGGAGGACTAGCGCGCATTCTCCCCTCCTGTGTTACCGAAAGTGAGGGAGAAATAGAAAAGGAGGCAAGATAAACTAACCAGAAACTCCAAGGAGCCCTGAGGGCATCCTCGGCTACTGCCGCCAGAGCTCACGTCCGAGAGTAGTAAAGGGTTAAAGAGTCAGTCAGAACGCCCTGAGGTCGATCTGAAATCTCCGCCAACAGCGGACCAGCTGACAAAACTCCGGGGAATGTCCCCTCACCCGGGAGTCTGACCTGGCGGCTTGACCTGGAAAGAAGATTGTTGTCCTCCGCTCAGAGGGGAATGTAGGCGACCATTAATTGCGTCGCAACTTGACTGAAGAAAGAGAGTACCTGGTGCCGAGGTAGGAAAAATCCTCTGACGGACCGTGTTGAGAAACTCTACGAGGAGCATAAATTGAATCCGTGTCTAACCAGAAGCTCCTGGATCCTCCGGATATTCAGAAGCCACCTAATCTGCAGAGTGGGGGATACTAGCAGTAAATTGTCCAATTAGGGAACAAACGTCACTTCCTGCCCTTGAAAAAGAGTTATTCTGTGATCTTCCAGAACCCTGTGGATGCGGAAGAGAGACCGAATGGAAAGGACCGACAGTGAAAATGAGTATCCTGTAATGAGAATCTGAGAAAAGCCCGATGAGGAAACCCAATGGAAATCAGTAAACAGGCATCCCTGAAGACAAGGGACGCGTAAAACCCCCTTTCTTGTTCAAAACTAGCAATCACAGACTGAAAGGATTCTAAGGCCTTGAATAGGCCTGGCTGAGCCATCTGGCTTCGGCACTTGAAAAGAAAACAAAGGCCTGAGAACTGTCCCGATTCAAATGATATGTGAAAACAGGGATCAACACCCTTTGCGGTTAGAAGCAAATGGAGCGCCGCCTGCAGTATGACTCTCTTGTCATCGTAAACTGGCCGACCCATGCCGTGGGACCCCTGGGACGGTTGTACTCCAAAATCGAGTCTGTAACCGCCCAAGCCTTCTCAGTCCTCCCAGTAGGACCACCGACATGCGCCTACCCTGGGACCCTCCAGGTGGTAGGAAGGTCTGACCTGTAGTGGGTGTGTAGGATGACCTAAAATCAGATTGGACCGAGGATGCTGAACCTCTGCTTCAGCCTGTTACCTTGAGATCCCTTGGCGACGGAGATACCGCCCGTGTGGAGTCGAAAGCCTGAAAAGGCACGGAAAGATCTAAAGGAAAAACCGGTAAAGGTCCGTCTTGGAGCTGGGGCAGCAGTAGGAGAAAGAAAAGTGGACTTACCTCCAATGGTTCAAGAAATCATGCAGAAAGTTCCTTCCCCTGAACCATCTGCCCCTTAGGATTTCATGTTCACCTGTCACTGTCGCAGCCCCAGAAGTAGTCGGGTTAAGACAGCCCAAGCGAAAATGCAGGTTCCGAGTCTGCAGACGTGGAGACCTCCAAAGAACAAAAAGCAGAATCGTGATTCTGATCTGTCCCAAAGTATCAGTGGATCCTGATGCGAATTATCCTATAACCTAGAGGACAATTGTTCCACAACCTACCTGCTCCGAACAAGGTAGAACCCTGCTGCCTTATATGTGTCTCCGATGGATCCCTGAGCAAGGTTGCATCCGGAAAACGGCAGCTTGTTGGACCGGCGATACATCGAGGGGTATACCTTGGAGAGGTTCTGATACCATTTCCTGCCGTCTGCGGGGAAAGGATAGGAAAACAAACATTGTTTGATACCTGAAATTGTGTATTCGGGTGTCTGCAGGCCGCCTACCGGAGCCTGCCCAGCTCATCCGCAACTGGACCTGGCATTTCGTCATCGGCGTCGAACCCTGATGGACCTGACATGTCCGCCTCCTTTACCTGCAGTATCAGACGAACTGCTGTATAATGCACCTGGATATTCTGAGACACTGGTTCAGACTCCACTGAAAACAGACATCAGTATCCTGGACATCTCTCGCCTCCTCCCAGAGAGGCCTTTCCACCGCCGAGTCGTGTAACATGGGAGGTTAGCAAGGTTCTTTTAGAAACCTGGAGAGGTGAAATGACGTACAAGGTCTCTGGTTAACAATGACATTACCTGCATAATCTGAGCTGTTCAAACAGGAGCGTCCTGCAGGTGCGTGGAGGGCTAAGCAGATGGCTCCACCGCATACTTCACACCTAAGAGGGAATTCTTTGACTATCCCAGGTGAGACAAACGAAAGGAGAAAAGGTGTGTTAAATAAACACAGCCCTATGTAAGGTCTGCACTATAACGTGTAGTGACCGACACGATTCAAATAAACTTTCTGGAGCAGCGGAGACCGGAACCAGTAGCGCTGCGCTGTGGGACAGGAGTCTTAGCCACTAGGCTATAGGAGCTCCCCTTAAAGTTTTTTTTTTTTTATTCAAACCCTGGTCCCCCTGCTCAGATACCCGCTACTAGCGTACTGAGCCACAGCGCTATTTGTCTGATGCCTTACACACATTCCCCAAATTCCAAATAGCATTAAGGAATAATAAAGGGAAGGCAACACCCTGCCCTGTATGTAGTGTACCGCTAATTTAGGTGCACCCGATGTTTCTCGGAGGTTCCGCTGGCTTTTCAAAATGGTGGCCAGCCTGCGAGAAAAGATGGGGGAAAATGTTATGTGGGAGGTGGGGTATTTTGTTCTTATAAAACATTGCGGAAGTGTTTTATCCCCTATATATGGCAATGTATGTATGTATGTGTGTGTATGTATATATATATATATATATATATATATATATACACCCCCCCCCCCCCCAAAAAAAAAACAGGGTAGATAAACACTGTCTATGTGAACCTAATAGGGTAAATAAATACTGCACACTAGATTTTAATCATTGATGAGCTGAGCCCCAGCTCCTGTAATAGATCAGGTTCCCTGATCTACAGCCTCTATGAAATGCCGGGCAGAGGACTCCCCTGCAGGGAGGAATGGCAGCCAAAGTGAGATATTACAAATATTTCAGCATCCCCATGTACAGAAAAACTAAAAACCCACTGAGGCAGGATTTGTTGCCTAGAGACCATGAGCGCTGCGAGCCGCCGCCGGGGAGCCCGCTGAGTAAAGCGGGAATAAGCTTCACCCCCACCTCATACCTTTTAAAAGTAAAATAAGCTGAGCGTACAGAGCGGGAGTTAGCTCCGCCCCCCCGCTTCGGCGCCAAGTTCCAATCAAACCCGCTGCAGTGTACACTAAGCGGGAAGCGCCCTGTATCCCCCGCCTGCATGTATGCTGCGGGCGGAGAGCGCTGAGCCCGCCGTACGGAGTGGGAGGTAACTTCCCCCCCCCCCCGCTTCGGCGCCAATTTCAAATCAAACCCGCTGCAGTGTAAAAATAAGCGGGAAGCGCCCTGTATCACCCGGCTGCATGTATGCTGCGGCCGGAGAGCGCTGAGCCCGCTTACAGAGCGGGCTGAAGCTCCTCCCCCCACATAATGGCGCCAATTTCAAAATAGTAAGTGCGCCTCTGATACACTCCAGCCTGTGTATGACTGGGGAGTATAGGGGAGCCGTCCAATCACCACATATGTGCACAATTAAATCACTAAAACTGAAAGAGTAAAATCATACATCAGTGTGGAGGGGGGGGAGATTGTACTCACCGCTGTCCAGATGTAGTCCCGACACGTGCCGCACTCAGCAGTGTTTACTCTGCTCGACAGAGCGGCCCCGACACGCGCCGCACGCAGCGGTGTCCGGCCACTTTTGAGACTTACCGCTGCCGGAATCTTCTGCTGGTGGAGCGGCCCCGACACGCACCGCACGCAGCGGTGTCCGGCCAACTCAGGAGAGCTCAGTGTCTCCCTCAGCCGGAGCCCATCCCGAGCCGCACGCAGCTGCGATGGGACCCCGCCGGCAGCTCCCGCGGTGCAGACTGGCAGTGGCAGAGCTGCCAGTCTGTGTGTGTGTAAGAAAGAAAAATACAAATAATAAAGAAAAAAGAGAAAATTCTTCAGCTAAAACCCAAGTGAACCAGCTCTCCTCGGGCACTAACTAAGACTGGCTTGGAGTAGAGATAGTAGGGGAGGAGCTAGCCACAGTGTTAGAATTTTAAAGTGCCAGCTCCCAATTACTGCCTACTATTTCCCCATTGTAACTACGCTCCAGTGGCCCCTAGTGGATGAAGGAGAAATTGATTTGTGCCTGTTGGCGTGTGTTATGTTGATTGCCATGTGTGCGGCATGGTTGAGGTGTGAGCTGGTATGTATCTCACCACCAGTATTAAAGTAAATCCTTTCTTCGAAATATCCGTCTCCCTGGGCACAGTTCCTATAACTGAAGTCTGGAGGAGGGGCATAGAGGGAGGAGCCAGTTCACACCCATTGAAAAGTCTTAAGAGTGCCCATGGCTCCTGCGGAACCGCCTATACCCCATGGTCAATAAGTGGACCCCAGCATCCTCTACGGACTAGGAGAAAAGGATTTACCGGTAGGTATTAAAATCCTGTGTTTACTATCAATCCCACACCGTTTTCAGAGTAGGAGTAATCCCTGCATGCTGCGATAATGATGGAGAGATAGAGAGATTCCAGATGTTGGTGAAGGTTGGGATGAGCACAGGAGATAGAGCTGAGTTTGAGCTTCTGATAACGGAGTATTGACCTTTGGCGCTATGCACCTGTGCATGCAGTATTGACCTTTGGCGCTATGCACCTGTGCATGCAGTATTGACCTTTGGCGCTATGCACCTGTGTATGCAGTATTGACCTTTGGCGCTATGCACCTGTGTATGCAGTATTGACCTTTGGCGCTATGCACCTGTGCATGCAGTATTGACCTTTGGCGCTATGCACCTGTGCATGCAGTATTGACCTTTGGCGCTATGCACCTGTGCATGCAGTATTGACCTTTGGCGCTATGCACCTGTGCATGCAGTATTGACCTTTGGCGCTATGCACCTGTGCATGCAGTATTGACCTTTGGCGCTATGCACCTGTGCATGCAGTATTGACCTTTGGCGCTATGCACCTGTGCATGCAGTATTGACCTTTGGCGCTATGCACCTGTGCATGCAGTATTGACCTTTGACGCTATGCACCTGTGCATGCAGTATTGACCTTTGGCGCTATGCACCTGTGCATGCAGTATTGACCTTTGGCGCTATGCACCTGTGCATGCAGTATTGACCTTTGGCGCTATGCACCTGTGCATGCAGTGATCCATCAGGTGGATTTTGGTTACCTGTATCTGGTCAAGCTTGGGAGCATTTTGCAGGGTACAGTCCGGAACATCCTGCGCAATTCTACCTCCTGCGGCTCCTCCACTTCTAGACCGCTATGAACCACTCTTACCCTATGGAAGTGTTGTTCTGACTCGCAGAACCCTATCCCCAAGCTGGTGTTTATGGAAGGCAGGCGCAGATTTGACCTTATTCCTTTATATGAATAAATTGTTTGAGGATTCATATTATCATTCATTTATATTTCACATAGTGCCAAAGGTCACATATTGGCACAGCTGCTGCGTCTTTGGACGCAGCAGCCAAGTGAAAACACAGTTTGCTGCATGCACAGTCGCAGCTGCAGTATCAAGTCTGACTCAGGCCGCAGTCTGTCACTAGGATTATTTACCGGAATGAGCTAACGATTACATAACACAAACTAGCAGACTATTCATTTCTTAAGTCAATATGGCAGGTGCTGGAGGGTTCTCTTACCCGGGGGAACGTCTGCGTAGCTAGAGCCTTGTGGCCATGTAAACAGTAACTACCTTCTGGCTACATACTATTAACCATGCGGAGTCAGGTTGCTAATGCACTTATCCACGTATGGTATTGCCAAAGGACTGTACACACGTGTAGCGGTATTGTTTGCCCTAATTAGACTGTAGACTGAGGCACAGATGCAGTAGCTACTGCCGACACCAGACTGAGGCACAGATACAGTAGCTCCTGCCGACACCGGCTTTCCATGCTGACGGAGAATAGATCTCTCCTGTACATCTGCCAGTTACAACATAATCACCGGAACACAATCCACTGCAATATCGCCGGCCTACTAATAATATATAACGACATGAACCATGCAATGGGGTAAATTTAGTAAGATGGGAGTTCTTTTGAAGATGGGATGCATAGCAACCAGTCAGATTCTATTTCTCATTAATCTAGCACCTTCTAGAAGATAAAACATGGAATCTGGTTGCTATGGGTAACATCCCATCTTGAATAGAACTCCTTAGTAAATGTACTCCAAAATGGCAACGGCTAGACATGATTGAGAGTTCCCGGGTCCACGACCCTGCTCGCTGACCCCTGCAGTGTGAGTTGTGGGGTGAGCAAAGTGAGGGTCCTCTTTCGTGTCGTCACACTTCACTCTGGTTTGTGGGATCGTATGAACAGAGGGTTCAGGCAGGGCAGGGCCGGATTACGGGACCCTTGATATTCAAGGGCCTATTGTGAGAATCGGGGAGGTGTGACAAGTGCTGTGTGGGTGTGGCCAGAGCCATATGGGCGTGTACACCCCTACAATATAAGATCCAATGTCTTCCTAATTATGTAAAAATATAAAAATTGCATCATTTTGTGAGAAAAATAGAAGTATAATCTTAATAATTATGATTTATGGCCAGCTGATGGCTAGTCATCATCATGCTGCCATGATAATGGGCCTATTTTTCCGTAGAGGCCTGGAGATGGAGCTCCATCCGCCCCATTGTTAATCTGGGCCTGAGGCAGGGAACTGAGCAGGTCACTGGCTGAGGAAGAGCGTACAATTTCATTATGGATCTTCTAATCTTGTCCTTGCAGTGGGAAGTCAGATCCGGTGCACTGATAGAGGCCGGTGGTTGCGGGAGGGGGTAAAAATGATCTGAATGATTAAAAGTCGCTTGTCATTAGAAACTTGAGCAGAGATGAGAGACCATAACTTTTCCACAGGAGTGGTAGATGGTCTTCTATGGAAGGAAGTCACTTGGAATACGAGGTTTACGCCACTGACGCTCAACTTTACGTGACAGTCTTTGTAGGTGTCTTGGTAATTTAGAGTGCCACAGTTGACCTCTACGCCTACGTGTGTGCTGGGTAGCTGGTGCCACTGTGACAGCTATTTTTAGGGTTTAGTTAAGCAATATCAGGAGAAGTGAAAGAGATTGGGGGGAGAGGTAATTGCAGAGAGGTGGAAAGTTGTTGAAAATGAATAATGAATATTTATTCTGGGAATGAGGCGGCTTTGTGATCTGTGAGGAAAAGGGCATGTTAATAAAATCAGAAATTGGGTACAGTCAAGGCAGAGGCCGTCATGAGTAGAGGAGTCAGTCCACTGGGAGAGGACACGAGAGGAGGCCAGAGAGTAATTTGGAGGCACAAGGAGAATGGGGACTAGCAATAGTATTGCAGTGTTTATCAGACATGTCCTCACTATCTGCCCCCTGCACAGGTAATTCATTGCTCAGGGACAAAATCAGTGCACATAGGCCCTCATTCCGAGTTGATCGCTCGCTAGCTAGTTTTAGAAGCCGTGCAAGCGCTATGCCGCCGCCCACTGGGAGTGTATTTTAGCTTAGCAGAAGTGCGAACGCCTGTGCAACCGAGCTCTGCAAAACCAGTTTGTGCAGTTTCTGAGTAGCTCTGAACCTACTCAGCGCTTGTGATCACTTCAGCCTATTCGTGTCCGGATTTGACGTCATCCACCCGCCCAGCGAACGCACAGCCACGCCTGCATTTTTGCAAACACTCCCTGAAAACGGTCAGTTGCCACCCAGAAACGCCCCCTTCCTGTCAATCTTCTTGCAGCCGTCAGTGCGACTGAAAATTTCGCTAGAACCTGTGCACAACCACAACGGGCTTTGTACCTGTACATTGAGGCGCATACACATGCGCAGAAATGCCGATTTTAACCTGATCGCTGTGCTGCGAACAACGGCAGCTAGCGATCAACTTGGAATGACCGCCATAGTGCCAACAGAGGAAAAATGGGGAACACAATGATGTGACTTGGATATATGGTTATGTGAAAGACACCCCACACGGTATCCGGTTGATAGATAGACCGTGCCTATTTAGACAGTCAATGATAGACACCATATGTTAGACAGACATTAGGTCGACAGGGTCAAAAGGCCGACACGAAAAAAGGTCGACAGGGTCAAAAGGTCGACATGAAAATGGTTGGCATGAAAGATAGACAAATGTAAAAAAAATTTTTAACATGTTTTTGGTCTATTTCATACCTTCTCTATCCGTGTCGGCATAAAGTTGGTTATAAACCTTGTGGTGAGCAAAGCGAGCCCCGCGAGGGTATGCCTTTCTACAATTGGGGGTCCCAAATGACAAAACTATCCACACAAACCACAAAAATGCAAAAAACATGGTGTCTACCTTTTTCATGTCGACCTTTTGACCCTGTCGACCTTTTGTACGGTCTACCTTTTTCATGTCGACCTTTTGACCCTGTCGACCTAATGTCTGTCTAATATATGGTGTCTATTGACTGTCTAACTAGACACGATCTTTTATACCGCACCCCCCGACATCATCTCTCTCAGGAATGATTGGAATAAAGAAGATTTAGGGGGTAATTCAGATCTGATCGCAGGAGCAAATTTGTTAGCTAAAGGGCAAAACCATGTGCAGTGCAGGGGGGGCAGATGTAACATGTGCAGAGAAAGTTAGATTTGGGTGGGGTGTGTTCAAAGTGAAATCTAAATTGCAGCGTAAAAATAAAGCAGCCAGTATTTACCCTGCACAGAAACAAAGTACCCCATCCAAATCTAACTCTCTCTGCACATGTTACATCTGCCCCACCTGCAGTGCAACATGGTTTTGCCCATTAGCTAACAAATTTGCTGCTGCGATCAGATCTGAATTAGGCCCTTAGGCTCAGATTTATCAAGCCTTGGAGTATTTTTTTTAATCTCCTCCTTTCCATGTTTAGGAACCTAACCTCACACCTTCATAACTGATCTGAGACCCGTCCCGGCTTTCCTTAGAGTTGAATGACAGCTGTGTTCCTAGCTTGTTGTTGTTATTTTGCCTTATCGTCTATTTATATGACGCCACAAGGCATACCTCCCAACATGACCCTCTCCAGGAGGGACAGAATACTCTGTTCCTGGACTTTTCTCTTAATGTATGATTGCCATCACCTGTGGTGAAACACCTTTCTTATCCATTTACCTGTTCGACACAGGTGCCGGCAATCATACATTAAGAGAAAAGTCCAGAAGCAGAGCATTGTGTCCCTCCTGGAGAGGGTCATGTTGGGAGGTATGCACAAGGGTTTCGTAACGCAGCATATAGCGGAAGAAGCCAACAGCGAAATTACATCGTACATGGATTATATCATACAGGGCAGTGACAGACAAGCTCACAGCATTACGTCTATATGTAATTATCATTCACAGATGTGTCCTGCTCCCAAGAGCTTATATGCTAGAGCAGTGGTTCTCAAACTCGGTCCTCGGGGGCACACACAGTGCATGTTTTGCAGGTAACCCAGCAGGTGCACAGGTGTATTAATTACTCACGGACACATTTTAAAAGGTCCACAGGTGGAGCTAATTATTTCACTTGTGATTCTGTGAGGAGACCTGCAAAACATGCACTGTGTGGGGTCCTGAGGACCGAGTTTGAGAACCTGTGTGCTAGAGGATCTTGCCATGTGTTCAGTAAGGTGTCTCATGTACTGTATACCGTCCCCATGTTTAACTTCAGGATAACCGAGTCATAAAGTGAAATAAGGAAATTAGCTTTACCTGATTAATTCCTTTGATGCAGCCTCAGGCAGCCATGATGTATGGAATATGGTGTGGTTCGTCCTTATCTAAGTGATCTACCAATCTGCAGATATCAAGCAGAGATCATTATTCATTAACAAAAATCTATCTATTTTTCTCTTACGTCCTAGAGGATACTGGGAATCCATTTAGTACCATGGGGAATAGATGGGTCCACTAGGAGCCATGGGCACTTTAAGAATTTGATAGTGTGTGCTGGCTCCTCCCTCTATGCCCCTCCTACCAGACTCAGTTTAGGAAATGTGCCCGGAGGAGCCGGCAAGGTTGAGTCTACCATTAGGCAGCTGCCTAGGGGCGCCAGCTCCTGGAGGGTGCCACTGAATTCATGTATCAAAAAATTGAAGGATGTCTCTGTGCGCAGTCTCCTCCATTTACACTGCACTGGCTGCTGCTGCGGGTGTAATCCGGTGCAGCCGCCGCCACCAGGCTGTACCGCAAAGTGCTTCGGCACTTCCTCTGTGCCTTCACGTGTAACACCAAGTCATGTGACGACACATAGGAGGGGGATGTAGCTATGGCTTCTGAGGGGTGCCCCCACGGGCGCTCCTCATAGCCCTGATGCACCGCCTCCAATATACATATATATTAAGAGTTTTATAGGTCGGTGCGCTTTGTCCAACGTTCAAATGTTCCTTCAAAGGAAGGGGTCGTCAAAAGTCCAGATGTTGGGACTTAATTGGTCGTGAATGTTCCGTATCAGTAACTTTCTAGCAACGACTTCGTACTCTATAAACACCTCCCAAACTTCTTTGGTGGCTGCTCAGTTCTTCAAGATATGACCTAGGTATATTCAGTCATGCAATTCTGTGGAGGCAGGGGAGAAGAACAAGCGCCATATGGTGTAGTAATTTGGATTAATCGGAATATTGTAAACACATATATAAAATGTAAGTACCGGATGGATTCTTGAGATCAGGCCTATCTGTCTCTCTTTATTCTCCGTGGCTGTTCCCCACCTATATATCAGGAGACAAAGATCATCGCCATATAGTGTAGTAACCTCGCAGATTTCTTAGGGAACCCTCCCCTATATTTCCTGCGTACCAAATCAAAAATTCAATCTAGCATATAAGATATACTTATATCCAGGTGGTTCAAGTTGGTCCAGTATGATGTATTGGCTCATTCAATCGCAAGCTACTGCCTTGTATAGCAATATCAAGTTTTTAATCGGCAAACATAATATACATAATCAAATAAAATAAAATAAGAAATCTTAGCTTAGTGATATAGGCAGTAGGAGGTAGGTCGGTCTCAACGCGTTTCGCCTTTAGGGCTTCCTCAGGAGAAGGAAGCCAATACATCATACTGGACCAACTTGAACCACCTGGATATAAGTATATCTTATATGCTAGATTGAATTTTTGATTTGGTACGCAGGAAATATAGGGGAGGGTTCCCTAAGAAATCTGCGAGGTTACTACACTATATGGCGATGATCTTTGTCTCCTGATATATAGGTGGGGAACAGCCACGGAGAATAAAGAGAGACAGATAGGCCTGATCTCAAGAATCCATCCGGTACTTACATTTTATATATGTGTTTACAATATTCCGATTAATCCAAATTACTACACCATATGGCGCTTGTTCTTCTCCCCTGCCTCCACATACATATATATTATCCTGCCTCTCAGCAAAAATTTCCTATACAATTCCTAACATGCCAGCTAGCGTGTATACGTAGGCAGTAAGAATGGTCGTCAATCAAGGATTTGAAAGTGAATATATTGTGAAAACTTTTTCACTTTAAAAGTCCATTGCCTTTTTATATGTGTAATGATGCATTTCACCCCAGCCCACCTAGTGACCACTTGCATCTCCCCTTCTAGAGGTGG
The DNA here is from genome assembly GCF_028390025.1 of Pseudophryne corroboree. Taxonomy (NCBI): domain Eukaryota; kingdom Metazoa; phylum Chordata; class Amphibia; order Anura; family Myobatrachidae; genus Pseudophryne; species Pseudophryne corroboree. The sequence goes on from NC_086446.1 coordinate 770,393,439, forward strand.
TGGTGGGGGGAAAATTGAAGATTAGGGGGCGCTAGGCTGAAGCTTTGCCTAGGGTGCAGAGAGACCTTGTACCGACCCTGGGAGCCGGTCACGCTTATGGAAGCTCCTGAAGAGTTTTCGGCATTTATTTTATCTGTTTATTTTCAGGCAGGACTGGTTGACACCAGCCTGCCTGCTTCGTGGGATGACGACGGCCCAACTTCTCTCAGGGTTAATGGTCCCGTTCCCCGCTGACAGGACACTAGCTCCTGAGGGAACTATTCACAAGCCCCACCACGGCGAGTGTACATTCCTGCAGCACGCCACGACCCGTAACAGAGCCGAAGAAAGAAGAGTGGTGAGTACTAAGCCGGCGTCCCGGTAGGCGGGTCACCGGCCATTATGGCGGCATGAGGGTACGGAGACGCACGGCTTCTATCTGGGGAGGACTGCATCTCCAGACTCAGTACACAGTGCAGACGCACAGTTTCTTAGGGGGCGAACTGAGTCTCAGTACACAGTATCCACACTGGCAAACACAGACTTAAATGGTTCTGGCTCCATTTTAAGCACTAAATGACCTCAGCCAGTATAAAAAAAGCGGGAAGCCCACGCGCCATGGAGGGGTGCTTCACTATGAGCGGATCCAGCCGCTCACCAGTGCCATTTTCCCTCTGCAGTGTACACAGACGCAGCTCCTCCGGAGTGACTCCAGATTACCTCAGCGGTACCAGGGGGTCATAGTGGGGGGGAGCGATTATTAGTGTACTGAGTCCCCAATCTGGGTACTCAGTCTGTGACCCGACTAAGCTTGGCATTAGCGATAAGGACGCTGTGTGTTGGCTCCATACTATCTCTGTTTCTCCCTGGAAGGGCTCTTTGTGGGTTAATTGTGCTTTTAACCTTTTCCTGTATGTGTGTGTGTGCGCGCTGTCACTGTCACAGTATGTCAGATAAAGAGTGTGTTTCATATACGGCAGAGTGTTCCTCTTCCCCAGGGGGCTCACTACTGTGTACTCAGTGTAGTGCACCTTCCCAAGCTAGCATGGCTGAACCAGCATGGCTGGATTCCATTAAAGGAATGATTTCCAATATTTCTACTAAATTGTCCCGCAATGAGAGATGCAGTACTTTTTTTTTTAGGATGATCTTATTTATTAATAATTTATAGTTAAAGATTTCAAAAGCATCTTATGCATACATATAAAAGGTGGTTACAGTGGTATCCGGTCCTTAGGTCGACATGCATCCGGTCAGCATGGTCATTAAGCCGACATGGTCACCAGGCCGACATGGCAAATGTAGACACATGAAAAGGCCGACACAAGTCTTCAAATTGTTTTTTACTTTTTCATACTTTATGATCGATGTAGACTAAGATTGGGAATAGTAACCTGTGCCGAGTGCAGCGGTAGCGAAGTGAGACACCTTGCCCGAAGCATGGTGAACAAAGCGAGCCATGCGAGAGGACATGGTGCACTAATTGGGGTTCACGGTCACTTTATGAAGAAAACGACACAATTTTGTTTTTTTAAACGCATATCGACCCCCTTCTATGTCGGCCTACTCCATGTCAACCCAATGACCACGCCAACCCATTTCACGTGTCGACCCAGTCACTGTCAGCCAATATTGGTCGACCCAATGACTATCGGCCTAGTTACTGTGGACCCAACGATCCACAGCCGGTTACAGTGAAGGAAGAATAATTTCTATGCACACCAACCTGCATGCAGTCACATAGAATTGGCTGATAAAACAGAGAATTCCAGCTTATACCATAGAAGTACAGTAACAAAGGCATTGCCAAATCAATATCCAATTCTATCCTGCATACACTGCAACATATGGGGCCAGATGCAATGAAGTCCGACCGGCCGGAGGCGCGGATTCCCGGCCACACTTAAGACCAGTGGCGTGCGGTGAGGTCCCTGGCTGGGGAGGCACTGAGATTTTATATATAAATATATATATATATATATATATATCCATATCCAGAGAAAATACAGGCACTCACCACTTCCTTAATTGATGAAGAAATTTATTACCACTCACAGGTGTGTCTCACATAGAGACGGTCAACAGCATGTCAGCAAATTATGTCGACGTTTCGGCTCCATCTGAGCCTTTTTCAAGACAGGTAAAATCACAACAGGTACATACCCAGCAGCCCATGAATGTACCTATGTGAGACACACCTGTGAGTGGTAATAAATTTCTTCATCAATTAAGGAAGGGGTGAGTGCCTGTATTTTCTCTGGATATATTTTGGACTTCTTTGGAGCCCCTTATGGAGCACCGCCCATGTTGTGGACTGCAGCAGTGAGTGTGGACTTAATGGATATATATATATATATATATATATATATATATATAATACACACACAGTGGTCGAAGTGGAAATTTTTAAGTGGGGGTATGGAGAAGTGAAGGTTGCAATTATGCGCTCACCTCCGGAAAAGGGGGGGTGGCCACTCAAACAGGGGTGTGTCCTTCAGTGTAGTATCTAGTACCGGCGCCCCTTTCACCTGATACCACACAGTATGAGCCGAAATTCATATTTTACCACACTGTATGAGCTGAAATTCAGATTATAGCACACTGTATAAGCCGAAATTCACATTACGCCACACAGTATGAGCTGAAATTTACATTACAGCATATGGTATGAGCCGAAATTCACATTACAGCATACGGTATGAGCCGAAATTCAGATTATAGCACACTGCATGAGCCGAAATTCACATTACAGCACATGGTATGAGCTGAAATTCACATTACAGCACACAGTATGAGCCGAAATTCACATTACAGCACACGGTATGAGCCGAAATTCACATTATAGCACACGGTATGACCCACAATTCAGGGACAGGGAGAGAGTGACAGCAGGGACAGGGAGAGACTGACAGCAGGGACTGAGAGAGTGAGAGCAGGGACATAGGGAAGCAGGGGAACATTACCTGGTATGTGCAGCGGAGGTGCGGAAGGGACTGTGGTTGTCGGTGGCAGATGAGCCCATGGTCTGCAGGGGATGCGGCGGTACTAAGCTGTCCTTCGTTGCTGCGGCGTTGATGTCCCTCTGACCGCCGCCAGTTGTCTGCGGTGGTCAGCTTTCAGTGGCAGTGCAGCGTGCGGGCAGCTGTGATACAAATAAATAATTTTTTTACATTTATTTTATTTATTTTTCCCTGACCCTGCAGTACAAGTGATCTGGGGGTGAGCTGTAGTCTAAGTGATCTTGCCCAGATCACTTGTACTGCAGCCCACCCCCAGATCACTTGGACTGCAGCTCACCCAGGGGCACTTAGACTGCAGCTCACCCCCAGAGCACTTGGACTGCAGCTCACCCCCAGATCACTTGGACTGCAGCTCACCCCCAGATCATTTGGGGGTGAGCTGCAGTCCAAGTGATCTGGGGGTGAGCTGGCCAGACACTTCCCACCCCACCACACAACTTCCCCCCCCCCGCCCCCTCGCCTGGGTGGTCAGGTACCAGCGCTGTCCGGAGCCTCTGCGCTGTCCCCAGCTGTGATGCTCCCGTCTCCAACAACGGGTCCCGCCGCCGCTGCCCACACGCCGTGCTCCTGTGTATGCGGCTCTACTGTACGCCGCTGCCCCCTTCCCCCCCTCCCGCCACGGTCCTGTAGTGGCGGCTCCAGAAAGGTCCTCTTCTGTAGACGCTACTAGCGGCTCCACTGTAGCGCCGGGTCCCGCCGCAGCTGCAGCTCAATGCCTATGGGTGATTGGACCAGCGGATCCAGTACTGGATCCGCTGTCCAATCACATCTGCCTCGCTGACAGGGGCGGGTTTCCCCTGTCAACGAGGCACTGGCATAAGTGCCGCTTCCCCCATAGTTTTTTAATGGGCTTTCACAGCCCAGTGCTTGGCACCGCCCCCCTTTCTCTCAACCTTTCCAGTTGTTAACGGGAGGCACTGCTAATAGTGCCTCCCGAGGTGTTTAAAAATGTTAAAAAGCATAGTATAATATAAAGAGATTACTTATGACACAGAATATGTGTCATAAGTATCTTCTTTATATTATTTTAATCATTAATGGCTCATTAATGGCAGGGGAGGCACTGCCTCCCCTGACTGCACGTCCTTGCTTAAGACCCCTTTCAAAGGGGCAATCATCTACAAGGCATGGTTTTGCCCTGTACACAATTCTCGCTCCAAAAAAAATCTGCTTTCGGCCGGGAACCAGCACCCCCAGGCAACTATGATCCACACATGGCCCCTAGTGTTAAAAAACAAACAAACATATGTTTTTCTTAAGTTTGATAAAAGTTAGAAATACTTGAAATAACAGTTGCAGGTAAATTAATAATCACAGACAAGAGTTTGACACTTTTTTTTTTTTTAGTTTTATTGGTCGATTTACAGTAATACACAAAATCGGTATGTTTCATAGGAACAGAAATAATTAATGGAGGTCATTCCGAGTCGTTTGCTCGGAAAATTTCTTTGCATCGCAGCGTTTTTCCGCTTAGTGCGCATGCGCAATGTCCGCACTGCGACTGCACCAAGTAAATTTGCTATGAAGTTTGGATTTTTACTCACGGCTTTTTCTTCGCTCAGGCGATCGTAGTGTGATTGACAGGAAATGGGTGTTACTGGGCGGAAACTGGCCGTTTTATGGGCGTGTGGGAAAAAACGCTACCGTTTCCGGAAAAAACGCAGGAGTGGCCGGAGAAACGGAGGAGTGTTTGGGCGAACGCTGGGTGTATTTGTGATGTCAAACCAGGAACGACAAGCACTGAACTGATCGCAGATGCCGAGTAAGTCTGAAGCTACTCAGAAACTGCTACGAGGTGTGTAATCGCAATATTGCGAATACATCGTTCGCATTTTTAAGATGCTAAGATTCACTCCCAGTAGGCGGCGGCTTAGCGCGAGCATCTCTGCTAAAATCCGCTTGCGAGCGAACAACTCGGAATGACCTCCATAGTACAGAGATATACACAACAAAGAAATAATATAGCGATCAAGTCAGTAAATCTTTTTTTCTTTTTTCTTTAAGTAAGATGACAGGAATAGTGCAAGAGAAGAGAGAGTCCTCCAGGTCTATGGTGTGACCAGCCAGCCTAGGGTAGTGAGAGAACGGGAAGAAAAAGGAACGAGATTGAGGACAAAAAGGGAACTAGAGAGAAGAGTAGGGGGTGGGGGGTGGGTCCGAGTGGCGGGGTCCGGGCAGCCAACACAAAAAGGAGGGTCCGTAACTTAATTAGCTACAGAACGGGGAGAGGGCATCTTGAGAAGTGAGCCAAGGTGTCCAGACTTTATCGAATTCCCTGGCAGACTGCCTAATGACACTGGTCATATATTCCATCTTATAGACGTACCGAATGTAAGTGATGATGGATTGCAGGGATGGTGAAGTGGGCGATTTCCAGGCCTTTGCAATTCGGCATGTCGTAGCAGTAGCCACATGACGTAATAACTTGTTCTGATGTTTAGTTAAAGTCGGGAGGTCTAGAGGCAGTAGGAAGTATTTAGGGTCCAAGGGGATTGGAGTAGCGAATAGGAGCGAAAGAAGTCGAACAACTTCTTTCCATAAAGGTACTAATTTCGGGCAAGTCCACCAAATATGTATATACGTCTCTTCAGTAGCTCAACCCCTCCAACAGCCGTCTGTAACATCAAGGTACATTGCCTTTAAACGAGAAGGTACATAATACCAACGGTATAACAGTTTATACACATTCTCCTTTATCTTAACACAGATAGAGCTGGAGGACGCATTACTCCATATTTCTCCCCATTCCTCCTCATCCAAAGTGACACCCAGATCTCTCTCCCAGGCCAATTCTCTGTGATCTCTGGGAGTGTCAGAGCACTGTAATAGCAAAGCATATAGGTCAGAGATAAGACCTTTCGTAGAAGAGCGTCTCATACATATATTTTCAAGAGTGGTGAGAGGCCTAGAAGAGAGAGTGGTATGAACCCTGAAGTGAAAGTGTCTAAGTTGTAGGTATCGAAAAAATTCACTATGAGGGAGAAAATATTGTGTCTGAAAAATCTGGGTAAAAACAAAGGAAAAGGTGGAAATACAGACTTGGGGGTATATTTACTAAGGTCCCGATTTTGACCGAGATGCCGTTTTTTCTTCAAAGTGTCATCTCGGTAATTTACTAAGCAAAAATCACGGCAGTGATGAGGGCATTCGTAATATTTTGGAAGTCCTTGGAAAAAGTCACGAATCAATACACCATCGGTCAAATACGCCTGCAATTTGGTAGAAATCGGTCATTTACTAAAAAGTGCAAAACACAAACACTGCCGACAATAGCCAAACACTGCCGTGCTGAAATACAAATCGTGAAAAAGTGCTAAAAAAAAACAGACCTGCTTTTTTATCCCGTGTTTGTATAGGCATGCACGGATCCATGAGATCCGTGCATGTTTATCAGTGGGAAGGGGTGGGAAATGTTATAATTTTTCAAAAAAAAATTGCGTGGGGTCCCCCCTCCTTAACCAAACCAGCCTCGGGCTCTTTGAGCCGGCCCTGGTTGCAAAAATATGGGAAAAAAATTGACAGGGGTTCCCCCATATTTAAGCAACCAGCACCGGGCTCTGCACCTGGTCCTGGTTCCAAAAATACGGGGGACAAAAAGCGTAGGGGTCCCCCGTATTTTTGAAACCAGCACCGGGCTCCACTAGCTGGACAGATTATGCCACAGCCGGGGGTCACTTTTATACAGTGCCTTGCGGCCGTGGCATCAAATATCCAACTAGTCACCCCTGGCCGGGGTACCCTGGGGGAGTGGGGACCCCTTCAATCAAGGGGTCCCCCCCCAGCCACCCAAGGGCCAGGGGTGAAGCCCGAGGCTGTCCCCCCCATCCAATGGGCTGCGGATGGGGGGCTGATAGCCTTTGTTCAAAGTAATGAATATTGTTTTTAGTAGCAGTACTACAAGTCCCAGCAAGCCTCCCCCGCAAGCTGGTACTTGGAGAACCACAAGTACCAGCATGCGGTGGAAAACCGGGCCCGCTGGTACCTGTAGTACTACTACTAAAAAAATACCCCCAAAAAACCAGGACACACACACCGTGACAGTACAACTTTATTACATACATGCACACCAACATACACACATACTTACCTATGTTCCCACAAGGCTCGGTCCTCTTCTCCATGTAGAATCCTAGGGGTACCTGTGAAAAAAATTATACTCGCATAATCCAGTGTACCTTCTGTTCTTTGTTTAATCCACGTACTTGGCAAAATAATAAATCGGAAACCCGACCACGCACTGAAAGGGGCCCCATGTTTACACATGGGACCCCTTTCCCCGACTGCCAGGACCCCCCCTGACTCGTGTCAAAGAGGGTCCCTTCAGCCAATCAGGGAGCGCCACGTCGTGGCTTTCTCCTGATTGGCTGTGTGCTCCTGTAGTGTCTGTCAGGCAGCACACGGCACAGATACAATGTAGCGCCTATGCGCTCCATTGTAGCCAATGGTGGGAACTTTGCGGTCAGCGGTTGACCGAAAGTAACCTCACCGCTGACCGCAAAGTTCCCACCATTGGCTACAATGGAGCGCATAGGCTCATCACTCCCGTAAAACACTGCCTGATATTACGAATCACATCGACATCGGAAAAAACGAATGTGCAAAACTCGGCAGCTTAGTGAATGACCGTATCAGGATTCAAAAAGTTGCAGTAAAATGCACCCGATACCATTCGAGATCAAACACCCTTCAAAACGGCAAAAACACGAATATTAGTAAATAAACCCCATAGTGTAATCCTGTTATAACATTTCAAATTAATGGAAATAATGACATCTGAATGGGTTCAGAGAGCTGCACCTCCACCTTTCTTAGAAATACTGTTTATGGGGATGCCCCTTTAAAGTGCACTCACAGCTAAATGCCGTTTAGGAAGCCTCTTAACAGTGTCTTTTCCTGGTTACCATCACCATAGGACAAGATATACCGGGGTTGCCCCCTCTGCAGTCAACTCACTGTAATAAGCTTGTTCAAATTGCATATAATAAAACACTCCAGGCGTTCTCCTCATCAAATCCACCAGGGGTTTCCGTTTTATTAGAATTGCGACCACCAATATTCGTCACATAAAAATGTATTCCACATAAATGGATTAAATACAAACAATCCAACACACATTAAAAATTGCTAAAAGGTGAACTTTCAATCTGGATGGGGGAGATTTTTCCCTGATGTTATAGGATCCAAAATAGAGAAATGATCTCACCACTAATCCGGATGTGTTCACCAGTAAAATAAAAGAAGTCCCACCAACGCGTTTCGATCCTGTATTAGGATCTTTTTCAAGGTATATGAGACTCCTTGGAAATGACCACTATTTAAGCTCCTTCCCCTGTTATTCAACCAATCACCTTTCAAATGGGGACTGCCACTGTATTATAAAATGTTTCCCTATTGCTAGACATGAATCATCCTATTCTAATACATGTTATAGGTCATTTCACATCCCTGCCTCCAAACAAGTGTCATCACAAAGAATCCCGCCGAACGGGATAGTCCATCCCTCCACCAGTGATGTGTTTCCGGCCACGCTGACGAGAACATCCAGTCACGTGTGGCCGGCGGCTTCCGCCAACCATCCGCGTCTGATGTTCCTCCGGATCCGGAAGCGTCTCCACTTCCGGCTGCGTCATGTCTCTGATCCACGGTGCACAAATGCAGTTACCCTGAATAAAAATTTCCCTGCTTTCCGGAAATAACATAATCGGCGGCCATTTTCTTGAAGTCACTTGAATTGCAAATTTTTCATTTTTTATCAAGATCGAACCACACAGTCCAAAGTCCATTCAAAATAAAGTATTATATATTATAAACTGAGGGGGAAAAAAAGAAAAAATATAGATAGAAAATTTTAAATATATCAAAGTCATACATGTCACAAAAACCATTTGACTTCATAGTCACTGTTCAAACCACCTGGGATTAACGTGCCATATTCAAAAATCATTTTCATTTCATTTTTCGCTATGGACTTTGTATTATTACTATGTCACCTATCCTTTTTAATTAATTTTAAACCAAAGAAGTTTTTTACATTACTTATATCATAAGCATGAACCTTTTTAAAATGCGAGGATAGGGAGTGAGTCTCCAACCCTTTTCTTATATATAAGGTGGTTTGAACAGTGACTTTGAAGTCACTACTATGGCAGTGTCAGCACGCAGGGACTTATGGCTACACCAGTGGACTGCTGATGCGGACTCCAGGAAAGGCGTGGAAGTCCTACCGTTTACAGGAGAGGCCTTATTTGGAGATGAACTGGATAACTTGATCTCCAAAACTACTGCAGGCAAGTCCAGTCCACATATCTTCCTTCCGCAGCTCCCCCAGCCAGGACGACCTACTCAGCTTCCAATTTGCAGTCCTTTCGGACTGCCAAGTTTAAGGGCAAAACCAGAGGTTTTTCTACAGCTACCAGAGGCGCTAGAGGTAAACCACCCAAACCAGCAACTGCCGGTTCTCAGGAACTGAGTTCAAGCTCTGCTACCCCAAAGCCTTCAGCATAACGGTGGGCTGCTTGGCCTGGAAGACTGGCGGGTGGGAGCCCGGCTAAAATTCTTCAGTCACATCTGGAGAAGTTCGTGCCAGGATCCATGGGTCATAAATCTTATTTCCTAGGGCTACAGACTGGAGTTCCAGGAGCTCCTACCTCACAGATTCTTCAAATCAGGCTTACCAGTTTCACAGGAGGCAAGTATAACTTTACAGGACGCCATTCAGAAACTGGTGCAGACTCAGGTCATTGTTCCAGTTCCACCTCATCTGCAAAATAAGGGGTATTGGCCCTCATTCCGAGTTGATCGCTCGCTAGCTGCTTTTAGCAGCAATGCACACGCTAGACCGCCGCCCTCTGGGAGTGTATCTTAGCTTAGCAGAATTGCTAACGAAAGGTTAGCAGTTCTGCTATTAAATATTTCCCTGCAGTTTCTGAGTAGCTCCAGACCTACTCCTAGATTGCGATCACTGCAGACTGTTTGGTTCTTGGTTTGACGTCACAAACACCCCCGGCGTTCGGCCAGCCACTCCCCTGTTTCCCCAGGCACGCCTGCGTTTTTACCTGACACGCCTGCGTTTTTTACCACACAGTTACCTCCCAGAAACACCCCTTTCCTGTCAATCACTCACCGATCAGCAGTGCGACTGAAAAGCGCCGCTCTAGCTTGTGTAAAACTGCATAGTTTTGAGTAAAAGTACGTTGCGCGTGCGCACTGCGGCCCATGCGCATGCGCAGAAATGCCGATTTTTGCCTGATCGCTGTATAGCGAAAATCTGCAACAAGCGAACGACTCGGAATGACCACCATTATTTCAACTTGTTTGTAGTACCGAAACCGGACAGTTCGGTAAGACCAATTTTGAACCTCAAGTCGTTGAACCCATACTTACGAGTGTTCAAATCAAGATGGAGTCTCTGAGAGTGATGATCTCAGGTCTGGAGGAGGGGGAATTCCTAGTATCTCTGTATATCAAGGATACATACCTTCACATTCCGATCTGGCCGCCTTATCAGGCTTATCTACGGTTTGCACTGCAGGACTGTCACTACCAGTTCCAGGCCCTGCCATTTGATCTCTCCACGGCACTGAGGGGTGTTCACCAAGGTGACAGCAAAGATGTTCTCCTCTGCAAACAGGGAGTGAACATAATTCCGTACCTGGACGATCTTCTGATAAAGACGCCATCCAGGGAGAGGTTGTTGGACAGCATTGCCCTCTCAACCCGACTACTTCGGGATCACAGGTGGATTCTGAACCTTCCGAAATCTCACCTGGAGCCAACACGGAGGCTTCCATTCCTGGGAATGATACTAGACACAGAGTCGCAGAGAGTGTTCCTTCCGTTGGAAAAGGCATTGGTAATCCAGTCGATAGTATGGGATGTCCTGAAGCCAACCTGGATATCGGTACATCTATGCATTTGCCTTCTGATGAAAATGGTAGCCTCTTACAAAGCACTTCAGTATGGAAGGTTTCACGCAAGACCGCTCCAGCTCGATCTGTTGGACAAATGGTCCGGATCGCATCTTCACATGCACCAGAGGATCTGTTTTTCGCCTAGAGCCAGGATTTCTCTTCTATGGTGGCTTTAGACTTTTCACCTAATCGAGGGTTGACGGTTCGGGATTCTGAATTGTATTCTGCTAAACACAGAAGCAAGCCTCAGAGGTTGGGGAGCAGTCACCCAAGGGGTGCAGTTTCAGGGAAGATGGTCAAGCCAGGAAGTCGTCCTTCCAATCAACATCCTGGAACTCAGGGCTATATACAACACCCTTCTGCAGGCCTCATATCTTCTTTGAGATCAGGCCATTCAGGTCCAGTCGGACAATGTGACTGCAGTAACGTACATAAACCGACAGGGCAGAACGAAAAGCAGAGCAGCAATGTCAGAGGTGTCAAGAATTCTCCTCTGGGCAGAAAAAAACGCTGTGGCGTTGTCAGTGGTCTTCATTCCGGGAGTAGACAACTGGGAAGCAGACTTTCTCAGCAGACACGACCTACACCCGAGGGAGTGGGGCCTTCACCCGGAGGTGTTCAGGTGCTTGACACATCGGTGGGGATATCCACAAATCGACATGATGGTCTCTCGTCTCAACCAGTAGCTCAAGCGGTATTGATCCAGGTTGAGAGACCCACAGGCAGTGGCAGTAGACGCTCTGATGACTACATGGGTCTATCAGATGGTGTACGTGTTTCCTCCACTTCCTCTGATCACAAGAATTCTCAAAAGAATAAAAAGGGAAAAGGATTCAAGCAATACTCATTGCTCCGGACTGGCCAAGAAGGGCCTGGTACGCGGAACTTCTAGAGATGCTAATCGAAGATCCGTGGCTTCTGCCTCTTCGCGAGGATCTTCTGCAACAGGGCCCATTCGTCTATCAAGACTTACCGCGGAAACGTTTAATGGCATGGAAGTTGAAAGGCTGATTGCAGCCTGGAGATTGATCCCTGACAAGATCATCCCGACTATGATCCAAGCCAGAAAGGGGGTAACGTCTAAACATTACCACCGTATTTGGAAGAAATACGTCTCTTGGAGTGAGAGCAGAAAATATTCTGTGGTGGAATTTCATCTGGGACGTTTACTGCTTTTTCTGCAGTCAGGTGTGGATGTGGGCCTACGTCTGGGCTCCTTAAAAGTCCAGATTTCGGCCTTGTCCATTTTCTTTCAGAAACAATTGACTTCTCTCCCTGAGGTCCAGATGTTATTGAAAGGTGTTCTGCACATCCAACCTCCCTTTGTGCCTCCCACGGCACCTTGGGATCTCAATTTGGTGCTGCGGTACTTCCAATCAGACTGGTTTGAACAGTTACAGGAGGTAGATGTAAAATATCTTACGAGGAAAACCGTCACGCTGTTTGCCTTGGCTTCAGTAAGACGTGTGTCGAAGCTGGGGATGTTGTCTCACAAGAGCCCCTATTTAATTTTCCATGAAGACAGACCTGAACTCAGAACTCGTCAGCAATTTCTTCCTAAAGTGGTGTCTGCATTTCACATCAACCAACCTATTGTGGTTCCGGTTGTTACCGACACCTCTTGTTCAGCCTCTCACTAAGCCCTTTCTGGCAAATTTGAAGCCTACAGTATAACCACCTTTACTTTTCAATAATCTGTTCAGAAGAGGTGTTTGTAGAACGGTGTTTTATTATTCAGTAAAGGGATCACAGATATGATGCGTTGATTTGATGTACAATACGATATGATGATGTGTGATAATGAGGTAAAACTGTTAATGAAACAAGAATATGCAATTATGATATGCATGTGAAAAGCAAAATGGATATACACAAGTACATATAACATGGGCTGTGCAAACATGTGATTACATGTGCAAGTATAAACTACAGTGCAGCTAACATTACTCACTGGCTAAACAGGTTGAGATGAGACATTTAATATACAAACTCACCATCGAATGCTATATGAGAGTTGGACCCATGTAAAGCAAGACTGTCTGGGACCATGAGGGAAGTAGAAAGGCTGATCCCAGCTTCTTCATCCCAGAATGCATTGCAAGACTGGCTACAAGAGGCTATGAGGGTCAAATTAATTGATGGGACTGACCACCAGATGGGGCAATAATACAACTTTCTGTAGTAAAAGTAATCAGATCTACACAAAGCAAATGCTGAAGGCATGACACTCCCCGTCTGGTATCACTGGTACCATATTTTAAACTCTAAACAGATAACAATAAGAATAGTTCAGTCACTGGTCTGAGGAACAACTTAGTCTCTCCTCGCTTACAGATCTTGACCTCAACCTTACGAACCTTCCCATCCTTGCTTGGGAACGTCTTGGTGACAAGACTTAAAGGCCATTCGTTGCGTTGTGACTGGCAATCTCTGACGAGCACAATGTCACCTGGTTTTAAGTTGGGTTTGGCAACTTGCCACTTGCTCCTTGACTGCAGGGTAGAAAGGTATTGTCTTTTCCATCTGTCCCAAAAGGTGTTTGCAAGGCTTTGAACTTGTCTCCATTGACGTTTGAACAGGTCTTTGGTATTGAATTCTCCAGGAGGAGCATAGGTAATCCCGGTCTTCTGTGTAAGAAGAGTGGCCGGAGTAAGTAGAAGTGGGTCTTCTGGGTCATTAGACACTGAAGTCAATGGTCTTCCGTTGACGATAGCTGAGACTTCAGCCATGAAGGTTGTTAAGCTCTCGTGAGTAAGTCTTGCAGTTCCCACTTGCAAGAATATGGAATCAAGGATTCTGCGTATCATGCCGATCATCCTTTCCCAGGCACCTCCCATATGAGAAGAATGAGGCGGGTTGAAGGTCCATGTACAACCTTGCTCACTGAGATATCTCTCTATGCTTTTAGTGTCAATGTTCGAATTAATTTGTAATTCTTTGGCTGCTCCAATGAAGTTGGTACCTCTGTCGGACCGGATGTGTTTTACTGGGCCACGGATAGCAATGAAGCGTCTAAAGGCATTGATGAAGCTTGAAGTGTCCATTGATTCTATAACTTCGATGTGAACAGCTCTGATGCTCATACAAGTGAATACAACCGCCCAGCGCTTGCTGTTCGCATTCGCACCTCTAGTATGTCGTGTGATGACAGTCCATGGACCAAATACATCAAGACCAACATTGGAGAAAGGAGGGTCTGTACTAAGTCTGTCTGTTGGAAGATTAGCCATCTTCTGAGTTTGGGAAGTACCACGAAGTCTACGGCAAATGATGCATTTGAAGATTGTGCTGCTTACACACCTTTTCGCTCCAATAATCCAGAACCCAGCTGATCGTAGAGCTCCTTCGGTAAACAATCGTCCTTGGTGTTTGACTTCGTTGTGATAGTGTTGCACAATTAAAGAAGCTATGTGGTGACTCCCAGGAATGATTAAAGGATTTTTCTCATTTGTCTCCACGTTTGCTTCTTGAAGACGGCCTCCTACTCTCAATAAATGATTTTCATCAAGAAAAGGGTCTAGCTTTTTTAAGGTGCTGTCTTTGGGAATAGGATTTCCACTGTTAATGCAGTCGATCTCTCCGGAAAAGATTTGGTGCTGCACAACACGGATGATAAGGTTCTTGGATCGTTGTGTTTCTTCTGGTGCGTAAACATTTTGACAGTGATGCCAACCTTTACATCCATTCACACTTACAGATGCGTTGCGTTTAAATGAATGGACTATGTGAGTTAAGCAGGTAATGGCTCTGACAAGTGATTTCCAAGTTGAAAATCTTTGGAATCTGTGAGGCTGAAGTTGACAATCTGAAGTTACGGTATGGATTGTAGTTATTTGTGGACGAATTTCAACATCTGAGTCTGCGTCTACTAGCTTGAATATGCTACTTTCAGGATTGTTCGAATCTGCCTTGTACAGGAATTCAGGTCCTCTGAGCCATGTAGTGTCTTTGAGGATACTGGCTGGGACAGCTCTTGTAGCGTGATCTGCTGGATTGTGAGTAGTAGATACATAGTGCCACTGTTTTGGATTGGTGGATCTTCTGATTCTTAGCACACGATTGCTGACATAAACATGGAACCGTCTGGTCTCGTTGCATATGTAGCCTAATACTACCTTACTGTCTGTGTAGAAATCTGCTTCAGAGAGTCCAATTGGTAACTCAAATGAAATGAGCTCAGCTAATTCTACAGCTAGTACTGCAGCACAAAGTTCAAGTCTGGGCACTGTGTGTTCTGGACGTGGAGCTAACTTTGCTTTGCCCATGACAAATCCAATATGACATTGTCCCTTGATGTCCATGGTCTTAAGATATGCAACTGCAGCAATTGCTTGGGTTGAGGCATCAGAGAATACACATAGTCTCTGGTTTTGTACTGCTGTAGAAGGCACGGGGGCATATGGACGTGTAATGCGGAGGTTGGTTAAGGTAGATAGAGAATCTTTCCACTCTTGCCACAAGTTTCTTTTCTGGGGAGGCAGTGGGGCATCCCAGTCAATTGACTCACAGGTTAGGTCTCTGAGCAAAGCTTTACCTTGGATAGTGACAGGAGCTGCAAATCCTAAGGGGTCGTACAAGCTGTTTAGAGTAGAGAGAACACCTCTGCGAGTGAAGGGTCTTTCTTCGCTGTTTACTTGGAAGGTAAAGGTGTCAGATTTTAAGTCCCACAAGAGTCCAAGGCTACGTTGAGCTGGTGGGGAATCGGTTCCTAAATCCAAGTCTCTTAAATCGCTGGTATGATCTTGGGAAGGGAAGGCTTCCATCACTACTTTGCTGTTGGAAGCTATTTTGTGAAGCCTCAGGTTTGAACAAGCAAGCATTTCCTGAGCTCTTTTGAGGAGGCTGATTGCTGTCTCGGCTGTTGGCATAGATTTTAGGCAGTCATCCACGTAGAAGTCTTTATCTACAAGTTGTCTAACATCAGAACCATACTCTAGCTCACCCTCTTGAGCTGAACGTCTGAGTCCATAGATGGCAACTGCAGGTGAAGGGCTGTTACCAAAGATGTGTACCTTCATGCGATACTCCGTGATGTCTTTTGAGGGGTCATTGTCTCTGAACCAGAAGAATCTTAGGAAATTCCTGTCTTTTTCTCTCACAAGAAAGCAATGAAACATTTGTTGAATGTCAGCTGTGAAGGCAATAGAGTCTTTTCAGAAACGGATGAGTACTCCTAGGAGTTTGTTGTTAAGGTCTGGTCCTGTCAGGAGTACGTCATTTAAAGAAACACCTTCAAACTGGGCACTGGAATCGAACACCACTCTTATCTGACCTGGTTTCTTCGGGTGATATACTCCGAACATTGGCAGGTACCAGCATTCTTCTGTGTCTTTAAGAATGGGAGCTATCTCGGCGTGACCATTCTCAAATATTTTAGCCATAAAGGAGAAGAAATGATCTTTCATCTCTGGTTTCCTGTGAAAGTTGTGTTTAAGTGAAGAGAAGCGTTTGAGTACTTGTTCTCTGTCATTAGGAAGGCGTTGTCTGGGTGTTCTAAAGGGTAGAGGAGCAACCCAGCTGTTGGCATCATCCTTGACTAGTCCTTTCTCCATTATTTCCAAGAATAGTTTGTCCTCTATGGACATTGCCACCTGGTCATCCTTCTTTGTTCTCTGGAAGACTGCGTGTCCCAGATGATCTTGATAGTTGTCACAGATATGGTTGTCACTAGTTGAGTCTATGAAGGTACAGTGTGGTAATTCCTTTATGAGGAAATGGTTATGACATGGCTGGAATAGAGAAGGGCGTCCATTTTCTAAAGTACAGGTAAGCATGCTGTTGACAGAATCTGGTTTATGCACATCTCCAAGACATACTTCTCCTATTATTACCCATCCCAGATCCAGTCTTTGAGCGTAAGGTGCGTTATGTGGACCATTAATCTGACTTCTGGCTTTGTGGACTTGTAGGATATCCCTCCCAATGAGTAGATTTATTTGGGCATGTGGATCCAGTTCTGGTATCAGATGTGCTATGCGTTTCAAATGTGTATGGTGTTTAGCTACATCTGGTGTAGGAATCTCACTCCTATTGTCTGGAATCTCGTCACACTCTGTGATAGTTGGTAAAGAGAGACATGTCTTCCCATCCAAGGACTCAATTTGATAGCCAGTTGCTCTCCTTCCTGTTGTCTCAAAACTCCCTGCGCAGGATCTTAAGGAGTAAGGAGTGCTGGGTCCTTTAACATTAAAGGTCTCAAAGAAGATTGATCTGGCTAGAGACCTGTTACTTTGGTCATCTAGGATTGCATAAAGTTTAACGGCTTTGTCTGGATGGCCTTTGGGGTAAACTTTGACTAAACATATTTTGGAGCAGGATCTACCGCTAATGGCATCTTTGCAGACTTCGGTACATTGTGAAGTTATTTCTGGTGTGACTGCAACAGTGTCTTTTTGTTCTACACTGTGCTCCCCGCCATGCTCTGTATCGGTATAACTGTGTTGCAAAGCCCATGGGGGAGGACCAGGGTGTAGAGCGGTATTGTGGTCTGTGCTGTGGCATTCTGTGCAGTTAGCACTAACCTTGCAGTCCTTGGCGAGGTGTGGTGTGGAGGAACAGCACTTGTAGCAGATCCTATTCTCCTTTAAGAAGGCTTTGCGGTTCTCCAGGGACTTTTCTCTGAAGGTTCTGCATTTCAGGAGAGGATGCGGTTTGTGATGCAGAGGACATTGCTTGGCTGGATCTTTGTCTGTGGTCTCTTGGCGATTAAAGCTGGTAGACCTGCGGAAAGAATCTGAATAATGCACATTAGTCTTGTGAACTGCAACTGATGTTTTGCGGGGGTTAGGTACCATAGGTGCAGTATTTGTCAAGGTAAAGGCAAAACTAGGATCATTCCTGGTCATAGCTTGCTGGTGTACAAAGTCCACGAAAACTGAGAATGGTGGAAATTGCACTTTGTTCTGCCGCTTATATTTGGAGCCATGGTTGATCCATTGTTCCTGCAGATTATACGGTAGTTTCTGCACTATAGGGTTAACGCCTCTGGCTGTGTCAAGGAAGGCAAGTCCTGGTAAATCTCCCTCACATTTAGCTACTTGAAGTTCTTTTAGTAAGTCACTTAGTTCTCTGAGTCTCTGATAGCCTTTGTTGGGTAACCTGGGGAAATCGTCTATTCTTTTGAACAGAGCACTCTCTATTATCTCTGGTGAGCCATAGCACTCATTAAGTCTATCCCAGATCATCCTAAGTCCATTCTCAGGGTGGTTAATGTTAATCACTCTTATCCTTCTAGCATGCTCTGCAGATTCATTCCCAAGCCATTTAATTAAGAGGTCTATCTCTTCACTATGTGAAAGGTCTATTCCTCTGATAGCATTTTGAAAAGAGGACTGCCAGGCTCTGAAGTTCTCAGGGCGATCATTGAACTTTGAAATACTAATCGTGACTAATTCACGGCGGGTGAGAAATTTAGCAAAGTCTAATGTGTCCTGATTGGCTCTTGGAGATGTCGGTACATTAACACGGTAGGTATATGGTGTGTAGTCATACCTGTTAGTGTTGTCTGGTTCCCGACGGTTGGTATCACACCGCTTCTGTGTGAAGTAGGCTGTGTCTTTCTTGGAGTTTGCAGATTCAGACATCTGAGGTGGGGAAGAGTTGTCCCTCATAGGTTCACAGTGTCTAGGATTCTCTTGCTTGCAAATGTGTGGTCTGTTGTCCACTGGTGGTGGCGCTGTAGAGTGTACTTGATTTGTTTGCATGAAGTCTGAATGCGTACCTTGTAAAGATGGAGGGTTGCTACTCCTTTTTGAGACTTGACGTACGTATTCTGATGTGCGTTGCAGTGAATCCTGAGATCCATTCTCTGTGTCAAGTACATTGGTTCTTCTTATATCAGGGAGTTCTGCAGTCTCCAAGATTTCTGCTTCAGCTATGGCAGCCGCTGCCTCCTTCTCTGCAGCGAGCTTCTCGCCGATTGCTTCTAAGCGTTTGCTCTCGATTTTTAATTGCATCTCCTGCTCGGCAAAGTTAGCCCTTACTTTTGCGGCTTCCGCTTTTGCACGTGCCATGATGGCTGCATTACTGACAGACAAGGATTTGGAGGAACCAGAGACTTGGGACCTTGTTTTGTATGAGGATATCGTTTTCTGTGACATGGTGATCTGGTAGAGATGTTTGATTGTGTAGAGACTGCTGTAATGCTGTCTGCAAGTAACTGTTCAGACTGTGTCGCAGATCTCTGAGGAGTCAGTATCTTTGAACTGTTATGAAGCTGCTTGACTGTGAAGAGACTGTTGTGTTGCCTTATAAGCGTGGCTGCACTGACTTGTACAGGTTTCTGTGTAGTCAAATGGCGGTACTCCTATTGCTGAGCTGCCATAGTTGGTAGACTGTATAGAAACTGTGTGGCTGTCATATGCAGATAGCTGTGGCTGGCAGTGTAACGGCTCTGTAAGTCAGTATATGTCCCCACTGCTGACAGGCAATGATTTACTGACGGAGTCAGTGTAAGAGAGTCCATCTGCTTGTAGCATTCGATGTTTTACTGTTCAGCCTCTCACTAAGCCCTTTCTGGCAAATTTGAAGCCTACAGTATAACCACCTTTACTTTTCAATAATCTGTTCAGAAGAGGTGTTTGTAGAACGGTGTTTTATTATTCAGTAAAGGGATCACAGATATGATGCGTTGATTTGATGTACAATACGATATGATGATGTGTGATAATGAGGTAAAACTGTTAATGAAACAAGAATATGCAATTATGATATGCATGTGAAAAGCAAAATGGATATACACAAGTACATATAACATGGGCTGTGCAAACATGTGATTACATGTGCAAGTATAAACTACAGTGCAGCTAACATTACTCACTGGCTAAACAGGTTGAGATGAGACATTTAATATACAAACTCACCATCGAATGCTATATGAGAGTTGGACCCATGTAAAGCATGACTGTCTGGGACCATGAGGGAAGTAGAAAGGCTGATCCCAGCTTCTTCATCCCAGAATGCATTGCAAGACTGGCTACAAGAGGCTATGAGGGTCAAATTAATTGATGGGACTGACCACCAGATGGGGCAATAATACAACTTTCTGTAGTAAAAGTAATCAGATCTACACAAAGCAAATGCTGAAGGCATGACACCTCTGCTTCTTCAAAGTCTTTGGATGTTGTGAGAGCTTTGAAGGTGTATGTAAAGTGAACAGCTCGTCCCAGAAAATCAGACTCGTTGTTTGTTGTTTATGATCCCAATAAAATTGGGTGTTCTGCTTCACAGAAGTCCATTGCGCACTGGTTCAGGCTCACTATCCAGCTTGCTTATTCCACGACAGGTTTGCCGGTTCCAAAATCTGTACAGGCCCACTCTACTTTGTCAGTGGGTTCTTCTTGGGCGGCTGCCCGGGGTGTCTCGGCTTTACAGCTCTGTCGAGCAGCTACTTGGTCATGTTTGAACATGTTTGCTAAGTTTTACAAGTTTGATACTTTGGCCTCTGAGGTCCTTCAGTTTGGTCAATCAGTTCTGCAGGAACCTCAGCACTCTCCCACCCGGTTTGGGAGCTTTGGTACTTCCCCATGGTACTAAATAGATTCCCAGTATCCTCTAGGACGTAAGAGAAAATAGGATTTTATTTACCTACCAGTAAATCCTTTTCTCGTAGTCCGTAGAGGATACTGGGCGCCCGCCCGGTGCTTCGTACTTCCTGCACTGTTACTTGGTTAAGTATTGTTGTTTGGTTCAGCTGTTCCTGGTTTCAAGTTTGGTTAGCATGACTTTCCTCTTGTTTTATGTGTGCTGGTTCGGAATCATCACTTTCCTTTTATATCCTTCTCTCAAAGTATGTCCGTCTCCCCGGGTACAGTTTCCTAGACTGAGTCTGGTAGGAGGGGCATAGAGGGAGTAGCCGGCACACACTATCAAATTCTTAAAGTGCCCATGGCTCCTAGTGGACCTGTCTATACCCCATGGTACTAAATGGATTCCCAGTATCCCCTACGGACTACAAGAAAAGGATATACCGGTAAGTAATTAAAATCCTATAATCGTTTATTATTCTATATATTTTTATCTATCTTGAAGAGTGTTCTCGGAGTAATGACTTCCAGAAAATGATGCATGAAGAGTTGAACTTTCTTCTGCTTTGAAAAGTTCATGTGCTGATTCCCTGTGGGCTCAGGGGGTCCACACTGTCCTTGGTAGAATGGGCCCCTGTTAGCTCTGGCAGCCGATGCCCTGTCCTCAGCCTCTGAGACAATTTCCCTGGTTTTAGAAGGATCTTGACGCTGACCCGGGAAGTAAAAAGAGATGGGGGTCAATCAGGAAAATATATGGGGGGCGGGTTGGACTGCACACCCTAATTCCAAACATAAGGTGCTACCAGGCTTTTAGTGCCGCACAGAAAATAAAAACAGGAAATGTAGATGCACACTCTAACCCTAAGAACACTGATAATCAGAACAATTATAATAAACTGCAATTTACCATGGGGTAAAATTCAGGTTCTTGGGCCCACATTTTTGGCCAAAAATTATGCTATCTACCACGACTAGGTGGCCTCATCAGGTGGGTCCCTCTGATTCCTAAGATTCAAGTCCAGAATATGGGACCCCCCAGGCCAGCACAACCCAACCGCCCGAGGCATTACACTAGTGAAAAGAAGCAGTTAAAGGTCTACATTTTATCTTTTTTTCTATTGGGAGTATAGAAAACTTTTGATTATTTGTTGAAACACCGCCTTCCATAACTGCCATTCTCCTGAGGTAATTTGCCATCTTGTCCTTTCCCACTGCATGAAGTTCTGTGAGGGGTCTTTATATGGTTCTCTGCCCATCTTATGAGTGCTGAGGTCATACCATCATGCATCTGCTTTTGCTGCCTCCTTGCCTGTTTTATGAAGGTTATCACGGATCATTATGTGCAAAGGTCTTTCAATGTTTTTTCTGTAGTTTAGCAAATTGCTCTATTTCACATCATGTCTCCAAGATGTTCCATGCAGTCTCTTTTCCTTTTGACTCCATACACCTTGTATTATTTTGTTCTGCAGATGAGCACCCCAGTTCTTGGAGCTTTTTTATATGTTAACAGTTCATTCTGGTTCTCAGAGATGTACTCTCCTTTCTCTGTCAGGCCAGTCCAGAGACTTAACAAGGTGTTCTACATGTATATCAGTCTTAGAGGTTAAGTCAGAATTTCTGGCTTGCAATCCCATCATCTCAGTACCCCCAGTTAGACATCCCATATGTACTTGCCCTCAGAAAATACTGTGACCGCATGACATCACTCTGCTAGGTGATCACAGATGTCCACTGACTTGGAATAAAGGGTGGCTACTTGTCACTGAGTGGGCTTACTTCACAACTCCTCTCACCATCAGTATTCACCTGTTACTGACTCCACCCACTGCGCAGTGGGCGGGTAACTCGCTGCCACCATGGACACCTGGAACTGCTTCTCCCAGGCTCCTACCATTGGCATCTGGAACCGCCTACTTCTGGGTGGACACACTTCTACTATGCCTCCTGGTTGGCGTTGTCTAATTTCCACTGGTCCTCACTATGGACCAGTCTCCACTGCGTAGCTGGTAAAGGGTTTCAGCTTGGAGATTCAGCAGATGCAATTGCCTTAAAGGCAAGATGTATATTGCTCAAATTTCTTGAAAAAGACAATTCCCCTTGCAGATGGTACTTGGGGCAATCACAGCATATAGATGTCACAGATGTACAATCCTTGATGTTCAGAGAAGACACGCACAGAGCCCTTTTTGTAGCAATTACACAAACCAGCAGTATGTAACCTTGCCCCCATATACCTCTAGGACTAGGCTACCAATCAGCAAACTATCTCACAAAATGTAAATAACATTTTGCATTTCAAAGGAACTGAACAATTTCCTCCTTTCATATAACTATCACCCAAACCAGATTACTTTCATAACCACAATACAGGAATAGCCCCTGGAGTGCATTGTTTGAGAAGAAAGGCTTGGTCATTTTATACAACACCCTTTGCCAAGTCCGGATCATTTCCATATAGTTTCCTACAGTATTTCAGAAAGCCAGAAAGCATGGTGATTCCTTATACAATACGTAAACATTCCATAAATGCAGTCTCTACAGTTAAACATGCTTTTCTACAACTGCGCACAACGCATGAAATATAAACACACTTATTGCATTTGCATATACTGTTATATACAATACATTATATAGTGCCTAGCGCCAATAGTTCATCTGAAATGGTGTGGCAAAGGCTCAATCCCCTCCGTATCATGGCTGTCATTTGACCGCATGTGTTGGTCTCCAGCCACAAATACCTAGAGCTGGAGACATTCCCTCTCTGAAGAACTCTGCTGAGACTGGAACTGATAAGACCGTTGTGGAATCGTTAGGCTCTTCTCTAGCGACACTGAAGATTTGTATCTCACTGTCTATCGGGATTACCAGTAACGGGAGCTGTTGAGAAGAAAGCACCAGTTACTGAGATTTACACTCTCTCTTTGCTTCTACATGCCTTTTTCCTAAAATCACCCACACGTCTATTACTGATATAATTATATCTGATCATGCTCCTATATCATACGTGCCTACTCTCCCGGAAGCTGCGGGAGGCTCCAGTTTTTGGGGGTAGCCCCCGCACCCCCTGTAAGAGTAGGCAGGTCTCCCGCATTCTGCTTGCACCCTAGTGATGCAGGCAGGATGGAGACATACTCTCCCGTATTCGTGGGGAGGGGAAGGGGTTCAAATTGCGTCATTTTAGCCCCGCCCCCTTCCCGCGGACCCGTGAATCGCTGCATTTTTCCGATCTGTGGGCGGGGCTTGATGATGTCACAGCCAGGCCCCAGGAGAAACTGAAAGTAGGTAAGTATCTATGCATATCCAGTTGGCGCTACTCCACCGCTTCCTTGCCTCCTGGTGATTCCCCGCCTATTTACGCCACTCCACTGACTTTCTTCTTCATCTTAAACAAACCTGGTTTATTTATACTATGGATAACGCCGAACAGGTGACAGACGTGCCTCTTTATTGGGGAGCTGCTAAGGAAGTCCTTCGGGGCCACATTATGTCCTACACTTATTCCAAATGAAAGAAGTTCTCTTCTAGATTACGAGAACTAAGCGCCACGCTCACGTCGTCATATCGGCGTTATAAACAACATGACTCCCCTGCTCATACAGAAGCTTATTTATCGGCCAAGCAAATATATGATACTCTCCTTACTGAACGTGCTCAATTGTCTTATGATTAGCAGAGGAAAAGTTTCACAGATAAGGCAACAAATCGGGCAGATGTGAAGCGCTGTGAATACTTTCCGGATGCACTGTATGATACATCTATGGGCCTAATTCAGACCTGATCGTTGTTGTGCGAAATCACACAATGGGTGATTATAAACCAAGCGTAGCTAGAACTTTGTGGGCCCCATAGTAACATTTTGAAGGGGCCCCCGCCCAGTGCTTCTAGAGACATTTCTCTGCAGCAGTTGTTATTTTATGCCCTATAATAGTTCCCTAGTTCATTCTCTGACCCATAGTAGAGCCTTATTTAATGTTATGCCCCATAGTAGTGCCCTAGTTTCTTTTATGAATCGCAGTAGTGTTACGTTCACCCTATGTCACATTTCAGAGCTGCCAGTACACATTATGCCGCACAGTACCCCCAATTCACATTATGATATATAGTGCTCCCCGTTCATATTGTGCCTCATTACAGTGCCCCGGTTCATATTATATAACATTATAATACCCTCCAGATCATTTTATACCACACTACAATGAGCAGGTCCAGGGGAATACCTAGATATATTGCAGGCCCCAAGGAAAAAGTTTGAAAGGACCCCTACGTACCACCCAATGGCAAAAAATGTATATAACACATGTAACTGTGACAGGGAAGGTGGCCCCTCTCAGCTCTGGGCCCCATAGCAGCTGCACTCCCTGCACCTATGGTAGCTACACCCTGTATATAACACATGTAACTGTGACAGGGAAGGTGGCCCCTCTCAGCTCTGGGCCCCATAGCAGCTGCACTCCCTGCACCTATGGTAGCTACATCCTGTATATAACACATGTAACTGTGACAGGGAAGGTGGCCCCTCTCAGCTCTGGGCCCCATAGCAGCTGCACTCCCTGCACCTATGGTAGCTACGCCCTGTATATAGCACATGTAACTGTGACAGGGAAGGTGGCCCCTCTCAGCTCTGGGCCCCATAGCAGCTGCACTCCCTGCACCTATGGTAGCTACACCCCTGTATATAACACATGTAACTGTGACAGGGAAGGTGGCCCCTCTCAGCTCTGGGCCCCATAGCAGCTGCACTGCCTGCATCTATGGTAGCTACACCCTGTATATACCACATGTAACTGTGACAGGGAAGGTGGCCCCTCTCAGCTCTGGGCCCCATAGCAACTTCACTCCCTGCACCTATGGTAGCTACACCCCTGTATATAACACATGTACCTGTGACAGGGAAGGTGGCCCCTCTCAGCTCTGGGCCCCATAGCAACTTCACTCCCTGCACCTATGGTAGCTACGCCCTTGTGCGCATGCATACAGATCGTAGTGCGCAGGCGCGAGGCCAAACTGCAAAAAAATCATGCGTCATTTTTTTATTGCTAGGTGAATGCAGGCTGATTGACAGGAATGGGACGTTTCCATTTTCTGGGAGTGTCAGGAAGCGTTTTCAGGGAGGGTGTGTGACGTCAGCTTCGGCCTGATCAGCCTGTTCCTATCGCACTGTAGGAGTAAGTCCTGGGCTACACACAGACTGCACACACTGGAAAAATCATTAGATGGTGAGTGAGTTGTGAACGGATTTGCAGCTAACCGGTGTTTTGGTTAGAAATTGGTTGTAAGGGGAACCGCACAGATTGAGAGAATTGTAATAAATCAGTGATGGCAGTAGACTGAAAAAACGAGATTTATGGTAAGAACTTACCTTTGTTAAATCTCTTTCTGCGAGGTACACTGGGCTCCACAAGGATCGACATTGGGGTGTAGAGTAGGATCTTGATCCGAGGCACCAACAGGCTCAAAGCTTTGACTGTTACCAGAATGCACAGCGCCGCCTCCTCTATAACCCCGCCTCCCTGCACAGGAGCTCAGTTTTTAGTTAACCAGCCCAATGCAGTAGCAGGAAAAGAGATGGCAACGGTTAGTAGCCACATACACCACACTCTCACGACAGGAGAAGTGTCAGCGGTGTCAAAGTCAGAAAAATATCATGATGCACACTACCATATTTGCACCTCATGCGTGTCCCCGCTGCGCGTGCCCACGCTCTCCCGTGCGTACGCATACCCGCTGGTGCGTGCACCCGCAGGCGCACGGTATGCGCATTTACGGTAGTGTTTGTGTGCGTCTAGCGGGCGACTCGATCGTTACATATTTTAACCATATAATGTATTTTGTAGATTATGGTCCCTTTGATAGAATCTGAAAGTTTAGTTAATGTAGCATGTTCATGAACAAAGAGATCCCTCTTTGTTTGATACGAAGGGTCAGACAAGGGTTATACAGTGGTGTTTAGTATCCATCGGAAGAGTATTTAATTAGCAATATTCCGGTGTTGGTTTAAAGCGGATTAATCGCTCGTGCGAATAGTTATGGACATAAGAAGTTTATGGACTTTTACTATTATTTGCACTTTATTATCCATGCGGCGGGAAACCTAGTTTCCCACCCACCTGAGCAGTTGGAAATAGTCACAGCCCACCTGTATGAATCAACCTATGACCTTTTGTTATAATGCGAAGACGAATTCCTGTGTCCAATGAACAATGAGATTGTAGGGACCATTGTACTGTATTGTGTGTAGTGTATAAAAGGACAAGCCGATCTGATCCAGCTCTCTATTCTCTTCAACGGTTCTCATTGCTGATAATAGGGAGCTGGATATCCAGAGGCGCATGCGATTGTTTCCCTTGAGCGTAAGTTTCTCCGCAATCATATTGTCTTTATTGTTATTGTGAGCCATATCTCTCTCTCTCTCTCTTCTCCTCTTTCTCTCTCTTTTCCTCTTAAAGTGTTATTGTGCTGTTATTGTATTTCATGTGTAGTTATCTGGTTAGTTAGTCTATGTTATATTGGTAGTGTATGACTTGTATTGTATTATTCTTTTGCAAATAGAACGTTTATATAAGGTGTTAGAACCTAAGATCGGTATCTGTGTATTTCTTATATTTCTAAGTATTCTCTGAGCGTCGGAGACGCTCGTACAGCTTTAAGTTAATAAGGTTACACTGTGTTACATTTACACCCTATCACTACACCAAGGTTTACTGCATAATACATTGTTTTATGGTATAGTTATAAAGGTTTTACACTGTGAGCGTCAGCGCCGCTTGTGATCTCCTCGTGGTCCCGAGCGTCCGATACGCTAATAGCGTATCATTACGTTAGTCGGCAGCCAATAGCGTGCCTGCCTGTGATCTCTTGGCCGTGAGCGAACGTGACGCTTGAGCGTCTCGACTACGGCTAAGCGATTGTTACGCAACGTGCGTACCCTTACGGTATTCCGTACGCCAATAGCGTACTGTGTTCTTTGACCTCTTAAAGGGTTTTACGTAAGATAAATATTTAGCTTTATCAATTGGCGGCTCGTCCGTCCTTCACATATCTGTACTAGGTAATTTCAGCAGACATTATCCATCAGCAAAGGGCGGGAGATCATATTCCTCGTAGTGCTGCCTGGATAAGCGTCTGCTTCGCTTAGTAAAGGGTGCTGAAGGAATCCGGAACCGGAGGTAAGAACAGCAATAGTGTCTTTTAAAACTGTTTTTTTTCTCCTGTCTTGCGTACGCACGCACGCACGCATATATCTGCATTTCTTTTCATTCGTGTATTTTCATATCACTCTCCTGTTTGCCATTTTATAATTGATAAACGTGCTGAGAGAGATTTGTCGCTATTTAATAGTTAAAGAGTAAAAGTAATACATTAAGGGGTAAATTGTAAAGCACGCACACAGCTCTGCCTAAGGATACAAGGAGAGACCGGTGTGGTGCTCGGTAGATGATCGAGGATCACCTACATTGATAAACGTGTTAATTGTGTTACGGTGGATATCTGCTTTGCGTACACGTGTCTCTAACAAAAGGCTGAGACCCGCGTGCGAAACCCAAAGGGCGACGCACGCAGCGTATATTACGCAACGGAGCGTCTGGGTACGCCCACGTAACAAATCACACGATAGTGTTATTTTAAACAGGCGAAAAGGTGGCAACGCGATAAATAGCGCAAATTGATTTTAGTGTCCGAAATTTAAGTTAATAGATCCTTCTCCAATTTACGACTCATCTGGTCTAAAGGGAAGAAATTTCTGCGCAGAAATATAAAGAAATAGAAACAAAAGTAAAAGTGTACATGTGGTGAGTGAGTGTTTGCATATATAAGTTTCTACAATTTTTGGGATTGAACCACAGGAAATCATCGAGTTCTCGTGAGGTACATACGTGTAAGTGACATACATGGTGGCTAGGGAGGCATCCCTTGTTAAACATATAAAGAGCATTAGAGTGTAGCAGACCAGGAGGTCATACTGTAGCAGACCAGGAGGTCCGGAACAGACCAGGAGGTCTAGGTACAGCAGACAAAGAAGTCCACTATAGAGACAAGTAGCACAACACCAGGAAGGGTTGGTGCGGAACCCGTATAGGCCATAAAGCTCAGGCTGAAGGAATTCGCAGCTGCTAAATTTCGATTCCACTGGTCGCTCCGCACATAAGATTAGTTGCTTATGTGCTGAACGATTGTACCGCACGTAATTGTGTGCATTAGTTAGTAATTTGACCCAGTACCATTTGTGTACGGAAGGGGTCATTAACGCTATTTGTACATTCTAACGTGATTTGTGTAATTTTTTATTTTTGTAAGGGAAGTTCGCTGGTCACTAAGGAACTATCCAAGAACCAACAGTTACTGGAAAGGGTTAATGCTCTTCGGATCACACTCACATGTTCCAGTAAACAAAGGTTCATAGGGGCCCTGGGTCGAGTACGCCAGCGCTAAGGCAGTGTGTGGGCGTATTGGTCGGCGTGGGCGAGTGAGTGGGGTACTCGGTAAACCACCACCATCAGCCTATCTTGAACATCTTGGTTTTTGTAAGGGTTCGCTGAAGACCCTGATATAAAGGTCAGAGGTAGTGCAAGCAACACCTGCAAGCTATGGGGGCCAGTTGTTCAGGTAGGGGGCGATCAACCTCGGTTCGGGTTGATTTAGTAAACCGACCAATCGGGTCGGCAAGGTATGTAATGTGTGAAAAATACGGTTCACACACAGAGGTTTTATGTGATGAATGGGAAAGAATGACTGTACATGACGGGGAGAAGTTCCCAAGAGTAGGCAGCTTTAGCCCAGATGTGTTACTAAATCTAAGGAGGAGGATATGTCTCATTAAATCAACAAAGAGACGGATCAAACATTATGATTATTTACAGTTATGGCAACAGGAGGGTGAAATACAGAGAGGATTGGCTCAGGCGGCGGGATCTAACCCTATCAGGAAACTGATAGCCACGGCACCACCGCCACCTTACATAACGGGAGAGAAATTGATTGCGGAGAATGACGCACTAGGGTGCAATAAACAGGCACTTAGCAACTGTATAAATGTTAAGGATAATGTTAATAAGTTAACTAATGCAAATATTAACCCGTGCAAGTTGTACCCTGTTTTAAACTTTCCCCAGGAGTGTGATCAAGAGGACGAATCGGCAACAATATCGGCGCTCTCTCTAGCAGCCACCATATCAGAAACAACAGTAGGCACGGCCCAACCCGTAAGATTAGTATCAAAGGCCCCTAGCGGAGGGACAGGTGAGGTCGTATCAACGGGTAAGTACGGCACCATACACTATGCTGAAACCATGTCACCACAAGCTGTAGAATCTATTTAGAATGATGTAAGCAGACTTAATCCCGTTAGGGTAATAGCAGTGCCAAATGGGAAAACTGACACTACAGGAGTCACTCCTGTCAGAAACATTGCAATGCACTGCCCGTTTACCCGAATGGAATTAAGAGCAATAGTGTCTGAATTCCCTGATCCTAGGAAAGATCTAGTTGCTAGCCAGAAATACATCAGAGACCTAGGGAACACTGTAGAGCCCAATAACAAAGACTGGCAGATATTGCTGAGGGCATGTTTACCCTCCAATGTCGACCCAGAAAGGTTTTTAGCTGACTGCAAATTAGATGGAGAGGTACCCCTTACGGATGTGTACAACTCAGACAATGTAAAGAGGATAAATTTACAGTTGAAGGAGTATTTTCCAGCTGTAGTCAAATGGAATAGAATTTTCTCCATTAAACAAAAAGAGACAGAAACAGCTGCTGATTATTTTCATCGGGCGCTACTAGAAATGGCAAAATACACAGGCATAGAAGACATTAAGACCAATGCAAATCATAGAGAAGTAGCAGTATCTGTGTTAATGGATGGTTTAAAAGAGGTATTGAAAGCAAGGGTACAGACCACGCAACCATGTTGGCGAGGTCTGTCGGTGGCTACTTTGAGAGAAACTGCTATTGATCACGATCGAAATATCACCAGACACAGGGAGTCACAAGGTGATAAGTTAATGGCCGTAAGTATACAGGCTTTGACCACAAGGCAACCTTCGTATAATCCTCCGACCCCTGTGGGTAAGTCAAATGTGGTAACTTGTTATTTTTGTCATAGACAGGGACACATGGCACGAGACTGTAGAGCGAAAAATTCACAAAAATCATACCAACCCCCTAGACAACGACATGACACACGAAATTGGGATCAGGGTCCGCAGAGACGGAGTTATGAGCCACATACAGGGGAAACAGAAAGATATCCCCCAAAAGGAGACTGGCAAGCTTCTGGCAGTTCCCATTTAACCCCTTCTCAAGTAGTTGCTGCCAGCGGGATTCAGGGAGGTCACCATACCCAATAGGGGTGTGGCCACACCTGTAATCTGCAGCCAGTAAAATTGATTGCAAGTCTTGGAAGTGAACCCGAGATTGCAATTGATGTAGCTGGTAAATCATTAAATTTCCTTGTAGATACGGGGGCGGCCAAATCAGTGATAAATTCAACAGTGGGCATGAGAACCACTGGTAAGACAATTCCAGCCATGGGAGTAATGGGAGTAGTCCAGCACTACCCTGTTAGCAAACCAGCAGAGATTACAATAGGGCCTTTGCATACCAAGCATTCCTTTTTGCTGGCGGCATCGGCACCGACTAATCTCCTGGGAAGAGATTTATTGTGTAAAATGGGGTGCGTCATTTATTGTACTCCTGAAGGTGTATTCTTAGACATACCTGAGAATCACGCTCAGGAAGTGCGAGACATGTTAGACTCCCCATCAAAATTAATGTCCCACACAGTTATATTAAATAGGAATCCATCCCAGGTAGAAGAAATGACATCCCAAATACCAGAGTCACTGTGGACTAAAGATGGACAAGACACTGGATTAATGGCAAACGTAGCTCCAGTAGTTGTGCAAGTAAAAGATGGTAGGATAGCTCCAAAAATCCCACAATACCCTCTGAAGCCAGAGGTGGAATTAGGAGTTTACCCAGTAATAGAGCGCTTGCTACAACAGGGCATTCTGGTAAGAACATTCAGCACTGCCAATAGTCCCATCTTCCCTGTAAAAAAGAGTGGGGGGAGGGGTTACAGGCTAGTGCAGGATCTAAGGGGGATTAACAAAATAGTTGAGAGTCAGTTCCCTGTAGTGCCAAATCCAGCTGTCATCCTTATGCAGATCCCTCCCACTGCGAAATTTTTCACTGTTATTGACCTCTGCTCCGCTTTCTTTTCGGTACCCCTGCATCCCGACAGCCAATATTTGTTCGCATTTACATACAGAGGAGTCCAATACACATGG
The DNA here is from genome assembly GCF_028390025.1 of Pseudophryne corroboree. Taxonomy (NCBI): domain Eukaryota; kingdom Metazoa; phylum Chordata; class Amphibia; order Anura; family Myobatrachidae; genus Pseudophryne; species Pseudophryne corroboree. The sequence continues at coordinate 770,425,160 of NC_086446.1, forward strand.
ACTCGATTACCACAAGGTTTCATAGACAGTCCAAGCATATTTTCCCAGGCTTTGCATGATTGTTTACAGTCTTTCCAACCAGAGAGTGGATCAATATTGATAAAGTATGTGGATGATTTACTACTGTGTTCAGATTCATTGGAAGCATCCCTGAAGGATACGAAACAGCTCCTGTTTCATCTTTCAGACACAGGACACAAGGTTTCCAAAGACAAGTTGCAATTATGCCAAACTAAAGTAAAATATTTAGGACACTGTCTAACACAAGGACTGAGACACCTGACCGCTGATAGAATCCAAGCAATTAGAGACATGACTCTGCCACAAACCCAGCAACAAATCAGAACATTTTTAGGAATGTGTGGGTATTGCCGTAACTGGATCCCAGGATTTTCCATTCTAGCATTACCTTTGCAGGAGATGGTCTCATCAAACAAACCTGATCGGATTTCGCATACAGACGAATCCGAGATGGCATTTGAGAAACTCAAACAGTGCCTAACGCAGGCGCCAGCATTAGGTATGCCAGACTATGGGAAACCCTTTGAGCTGTACGGAACAGAAAGTGCTGGTTGCGCGGCAGGCGTCCTAACCCAAAAGCACGGTGATGCCAGCAGGCCGGTAGCATACTACAGCGCTCAGCTAGATACGGTAGCGCGATCCCTCCCCACATGCTTGCGAAGCGTTGCTGCGATAGCATTGCTAGTAACGAAAAGCGAAGACGTAGTGCTAGGTCACAACCTCACAATCCATACACCACATGCAGTGTCAGCCTTGCTAAATTCTGCCCAAACCAGGCACGTCTCATCAGCGCGGTTTACAAGATGGGAATTGGCACTAATGGCCCCCGTAAACATCACCATAAGGAGATGCAGTGCATTAAATCCTGCAACATATCTCCCAGGTGTGCCTGCACAGGCACAAAGGGTGGAGGATGAGAGCTATGGGGAAGGAGGATTTAATACAAAAGATGACATGCATGATTGTATGGAATATTTGACCCAAAATTTCACGGCAAGGCCTGACATCAGTGACAACCCACTGGAAGATGTAGATCTTACTTTCTACACTGACGGTAGTTGTCACAGACAGTCGGACTCGGGAGACTTGTGTACTGGATACGCAGTCGTAGATGACCAAGGCACCATAGAAGCAGAACCGCTAGGCCCACCTCACTCAGCCCAGGTTGCTGAACTGGTTGCCCTAACCAGAGCATGTGAATTGGCTAAGGGCAAGTCAGCCAATATCTACACCGATTCTAGATACGCCTTCGGGGTAGTCCATGATTTCGGAGCCCTATGGCGCCTCAGAAATTTCATGACGGCAGCTGGTACACCGGTAGCGCATGCAGCTCACATCAAAAGGCTTCTAACAGCGATACAGGAACCCGACAGAGTGGCTGTTATCAAGTGTAAAGCACACACATATAGCCAGGACCCAGTATCACTTGGTAACAGCCGAGCAGACGAAGCTGCTAAGCTAGCAGCTGGTACCCCTAGACAGACAGACACCACACAACTGATGGTATTTAATACCATCAACACACAGAAGTTGTGTGAAATGCAAAATTTGTGTTCCACACAGGAAAAGGCAGTCTGGAAGGCAAAAGGATATGGCCAGGAGTCCTCAGGACTCTGGACGGATGGACAAGGTAAACCAGTGGCCCCCAGAGCATATCTTCCATGCTTAGCTGAGGCAGCACACGGGCTGACTCATCTGGGCAAGGAAGGAATGTGCAAGTTGGTAAGAGCATATTGGTGCGCCCCTGGATTTTCATCTCATGCAGGTAAGAGAGCAATGTCATGCCTTACCTGTTTGAGGAAGAATATCGGAAAGGCAATACCAACAGAACCATCTCATATCCCACCTACAGGCGGCCCTTTTCAGGTAATACAGATTGACTTTATACAATTACCCCCTTGTTGAAATTTGAAATATGTACTTGTTTGTATAGATGTATTCTCAAATTGGGTCGAAGCATTTCCTGCGGCCACAAATACCGCTATGTTTACTGCTAAGAAAATTGTGCAGGAATTTGTGTGTAGATACGGTATCCCTAGAATAATTGAAAGTGATAGGGGTACCCATTTTACAGGTGATGTCTTTCAAGGAATGTGTAAGTTGATGGGAATTGATAGTAAGCTGCACACTCCATACCGCCCCCAGGCGAGTGCGAAGGTGGAAAGAGTGAACAGCACTATTAAAAATAAACTGAGTAAAGTTATGGCAGAAACAGGATTGACATGGCCAGAAGCTTTACCCATTGTACTATACAGCATCAGAACCACTCCCAGGTCCCCTCTTAATCTGTCCCCCTTTGAAATCTTGTTTGGTCGACAACCGCATGTTATGATTAACCCTCAGGATGATTTGAAGTGTAACAATGAAGTGACTGTAAAATACCTGGTTAACATGAGTAAACAGCTAAGGAATCAAAATGATAATTTGAAATTAGTGATTCCTGATTTGCCAGATAGTAATTGTCATGACATTGAACCTGGGGATTATGTAATGATACGGAATTTTCTACGCTCAGGTTGCCTTATTGACAGATGGGAAGGACCATACCAAGTCTTATTGACTAGCACTACAGCATTGAAGGTTGCAGAGAGAGAGACTTGGGTTCATTCGTCCCATTGTAAGAAGGTTGCTGATCCAGAGAGGTCCCGTGATAAAGAACAGACGGTAAAGGAAGTTGTATCACTGGAGTGTCTGTTTCAGGAGAACTGAGGCGGCACCTGAGCTTTGAAAATCATAAGATCGGAAGCAGTTGTCGATCCCCTGTTCCCTTTTATTGTTTTCTCCATTTCCCATCCCATCTCCCTCAATTATTTTTTTCCCCTTCTTACTCTTCTCCGTTTCCTCCTATAAGATGGACTTGCCCCAAGAGACTGTGATCCGGATTTTCCTGTTGACCATGATGTTGACCAGAGCAGTCTGTTCCGGCGAGAGTACCATGGAGGTCGAGAGAGGTTCTGGAATGGGTTCTGATGACAAAGATGGAGGCGTAGTTTTCCAAGAACAACTTAATCAACAAGTAAAGGCGAGTATCAGAAAACGATCCGATAGCATTGACAATAGAAGGAATTGTGAAGGATTGTTAGCTGAAGAAAACTGTATCTGTAGGCTCTGTGACAGTGTAGTTGAGGATGGGTGTATCAAGAAATGCCAATCCAGTTTTAATATCCACATGGACCGGCATCCATTGAGTGACTATCACTCCTTAGTGGGTAAAGTGTTAAATCAGACAGATTGTTGGGTATGCTCTCAAGTACCTCAAGGCCATAGTAAATCAGGCTTAGTACCATTCCCTTTAACGGTAGGGGAGGTACTTGAGCTAAGTTGTGGGAGGCCGGTGGACAGGAGGTTTAATATCTCCAGTCCTCCTAGTTTGAAGCTCCACCAATATCATGTGGATAGATCCCTAGTATGTTTTAACATTTCCAATTCCCGAAAGCCGGGAAATTGGGAAGTGTCATGGAATAACCAAACCATGACCTTTTCATACAGAGCCGATAGAATGCCAACAGATACAGAACTTATACGCCACATAGCCGGTAGTGGAAAATATTTCCGATATAGGTATACCCTAGGAAGTAGGATCATGAGAGTTGGAGAGGTATCACCAGGATACTGTGCACATATCATACAAACATATACGTGTACTAGACAGATGGGAGAATTAGGGTTAGGAGGTTTCACATGGAAGATGTGTAATATGGTTATGTCCTACTCCGTCCCATATGTTCTCCCCGATGATGCATATTTCATATGCGGGAGGAAGGCGTATAAGTGGCTTGCCCCAAACTCTGAAGGATTGTGTTATATTGGAAAAGTACTGCCTGAGGTAATGACTGTATCACATACAAAAATGAAAGACATTCACCGCAGTGCCCAAGCTCCTTATACCCACACTCATTACGAGCACATCGTTAAACGGCACCTGATAGAGAGAACAGAGCATCCGGCCTCTGACCTGATCAGTGAATCCACCGGGATTCAATTCCTAATCGCGTTAGATATCACTCGCACCGCCAGAGGAGTGATAAATTATAAATATATATCAGCGCTTGCAAATTTATTAGACAATATCACTGAAATGTATGACGACACTTTTAGGTATACTGGAAGGGAGCTTCAAGCTTATAAAACAGAACTGGTTCAGCATAGGGTGATTCTCAATTATCTCACAGCAGTGACAGGTGGATATTGTGTCACACTGGCAACGCAGTACGGCGTGAAATGCTGCACTTATATTACGAATAGTACCGAGGATCCGGTCGAGGTCATAGACCAAAAGATGGACGATATTCTCCAATTAAAGTGGGAATTTCGCAGGAGACACAATCTCACCCTTGCTGCTGTGGGTAATGAGCTGACTGGATGGGTGTCATGGTTGAACCCGCGAAATTGGTTCTCTGGTTTAGGAGAATGGGCTCAAGGAGTCATAATGGATGTAGGGAAGTTTCTCCTATGTATCTTGGGTGTCGTCATAACGATTGGCTTGATATTTAGATGCGTTCAGGCTTTAACGAAGTGCAAACGTAGTACCAGGGTAATGAGTCTAAGGAGTGAAGAAATTGTAATTCCAATGGATTTGATTTATGACCCAACGGTAGAGACAATGATGTGATGAAAATGCGATTATACGGTCCATTTCTTTCACCTGTTTCTCCGTTTTCTCCAAGGTAAAAAGACCCACTTGGACGAGGAATTTGACGATCCTGTATACAGACAACAGATGGATTAAAGAAGAAGTTTTGACAACCTTGTACACAAACAACAGATGGACTATGCCATAGACCCCCAGTTTCCCTAGAAATTTTAAATTTACGCTAGCCCAACTTTTTTTGTAAGTCTATGGACATTGACAAGGCTTTTTGCATACCGTTAATAGCAAAAGCCCAAAGGAGACTTCAAAGAAGACTTCAGACAAGACTTCAGACAAGACTTAAACCAACAAATGCATATTAACCTCACATAGAATACCACTGCATTTACCATAATTGTTTCTTATCTTCATCTCTACAACCTTCAGGTAATGACACACATAGTCGATAGGGAATACAGGCACAGATATCAGCAATCACATATCCCCCCATTCATGTATCATCAACTAAAAGGTGCTCCCCCATTTTGTTACAACTAAAAGCCGAAAAGAGCTCGGTAAAGTTTGACAGCCCATCCACAGACCCGTACCACGGGATAAGAAGGAATTCAAATGTATACTTCGCAATACCTCGAAGCTTGATTTAAGACACGTACGGCACGATGATACATGACCCCCCAAACATGGATTCATACACACATGCTTCTGCTATCTCACTAGGTCATACCCTTTTCTCACCTTCTCCTCTCCTCCCCTACCCAACCATAGAAATATTTACACATGACATATATTTTTCTCTTTTTGAAATGTTTTAGGAAGTGGCAGTTATTGGTGACTGCCAAAGGGTGGACTGTCAAAGTCAGAAAAATATCATGATGCACACTACCATATTTGCACCTCATGCGTGTCCCCGCTGCGCGTGCCCACGCTCTCCCGTGCGTACGCATACCCGCTGGTGCGTGCACCCGCAGGCGCACGGTATGCGCATTTACGGTAGAGTTTGTGTGCGTCTAGCGGGCGACTCGATCGTTACATATTTTAACCATATAATGTATTTTGTAGATTATGGTCCCTTTGATAGAATCTGAAAGTTTAGTTAATGTAGTATGTTCATGAACAAAGAGATCCCTCTTTGTTTGATACGAAGGGTCAGACAAGGGTTATACAGTGGTGTTTAGTATCCATCGGAAGAGTATTTAATTAGCAATATTCCGGTGTTGGTTTGAAGCGGTTTAATCGCTCGTGCGAATAGTTATGGACATAAGAATTTTATGGACTTTTACTATTATTTGCACTTTATTATCCATGCGGCGGGAAACCTAGTTTCCCACCCACCTGAGCAGTTGGAAATAGTCACAGCCCACCTGTATGAATCAACCTATGACCTTTTGTTATAATGCGAAGACGAATTCCTGTGTCCAATGAACAATGAGATTGTAGGGACCATTGTACTGTATTGTGTGTAGTGTATAAAAGGACAAGCCGATCTGATCCAGCTCTCTATTCTCTTCAACGGTTCTCATTGCTGATAATCGGGAGCTGGATATCCAGAGGCGCATGCGATTGTTTCCCTTGAGCGTAAGTTTCTCCGCAATCATATTGTCTTTATTGTTATTGTGAGCCATATCTCTCTCTCTCTCTCTCTTCTCCTCTTTCTCTCTCTTTTCCTCTTAAAGTGTTATTGTGCTGTTATTGTATTTCATGTGTAGTTATCTGGTTAGTTAGTCTATGTTATATTGGTAGTGTATGACTTGTATTGTATTATTCTTTTGCAAATAGAACGTTTATATAAGGTGTTAGAACCTAAGATCGGTATCTGTGTATTTCTTATATTTCTAAGTATTCTCTGAGCGTCGGAGACGCTCGTACAGCTTTAAGTTAATAAGGTTACACTGTGTTACATTTACACCCTATCACTACACCAAGGTTTACTGCATAATACATTGTTTTATGGTATAGTTATAAAGGTTTTACACTGTGAGCGTCAGCGCCGCTTGTGATCTCCTCGTGGTCCCGAGCGTCCGATACGCTAATAGCGTATCATTACGTTAGTCGGCAGCCAATAGCGTGCCTGCCTGTGATCTCTTGGCCGTGAGCGAACGTGACGCTTGAGCGTCTCGACTACGGCTAAGCGATTGTTACGCAACGTGCGTACCCTTACGGTATTCCGTACACCAATAGCGTACTGTGTTCTTTGACCTCTTAAAGGGTTTTACGTAAGATAAATATTTAGCTTTATCAATTGGCGGCTCGTCCGTCCTTCACATATCTGTACTAGGTAATTTCAGCAGACATTATCCATCAGCAAAGGGCGGGAGATCATATTCCTCGTAGTGCTGCCTGGATAAGCGTCTGCTTCGCTTAGTAAAGGGTGCTGAAGGAATCCGGAACCGGAGGTAAGAACAGCAATAGTGTCTTTTAAAACTGTTTTTTTTTCCTGTCTTGCGTACGCACGCACGCATATATCTGCATTTCTTTTCATTCGTGTATTTTCATATCACTCTCCTGTTTGCCATTTTATAATTGATAAACGTGCTGAGAGAGATTTGTCGCTATTTAATAGTTAAAGAGTAAAAGTAATACATTAAGGGGTAAATTGTAAAGCACGCACACAGCTCTGCCTAAGGATACAAGGAGAGACCGGTGTGGTGCTCGGTAGATGATCGAGGATCACCTACATTGATAAACGTGTTAATTGTGTTACGGTGGATATCTGCTTTGCGTACACGTGTCTCTAACAAAAGGCTGAGACCCGCGTGCGAAACCCAAAGGGCGACGCACGCAGCGTATATTACGCAACGGAGCGTCTGGGTACGCCCACGTAACAAATCACACGATAGTGTTATTTTAAACAGGCGAAAAGGTGGCAACGCGATAAATAGCGCAAATTGATTTTAGTGTCCGAAATTTAAGTTAATAGATCCTTCTCCAATTTACGACTCATCTGGTCTAAAGGGAAGAAATTTCTGCGCAGAAATATAAAGAAATAGAAACAAAAGTAAAAGTGTACATGTGGTGAGTGAGTGTTTGCATATATAAGTTTCTACAATTTTTGGGATTGAACCACAGGAAATCATCGAGTTCTCGTGAGGTACATACGTGTAAGTGACATACATGGTGGCTAGGGAGGCATCCCTTGTTAAACATATAAAGAGCATTAGAGTGTAGCAGACCAGGAGGTCATACTGTAGCAGACCAGGAGGTCCGGAACAGACCAGGAGGTCTAGGTACAGCAGACAAAGAAGTCCACTATAGAGACAAGTAGCACAACACCAGGAAGGGTTGGTGCGGAACCCATATAGGCCATAAAGCTCAGGCTGAAGGAATTCGCAGCTGCTAAATTTCGATTCCACTGGTCGCTCCGCACATAAGATTAGTTGCTTATGTGCTGAACGATTGTACCGCACGTAATTGTGTGCATTAGTTAGTAATTTGACCCAGTACCATTTGTGTACGGAAGGGGTCATTAACGCTATTTGTACATTCTAACGTGATTTGTGTAATTTTTTATTTTTGTAAGGGAAGTTCGCTGGTCACTAAGGAACTATCCAAGAACCAACAGTTACTGGAAAGGGTTAATGCTCTTCGGATCACACTCACATGTTCCAGTAAACAAAGGTTCATAGGGGCCCTGGGTCGAGTACGCCAGCGCTAAGGCAGTGTGTGGGCGTATTGGTCGGCGTGGGCGAGTGAGTGGGGTACTCGGTAAACCACCACCGTCAGCCTATCTTGAACATCTTGGTTTTTGTAAGGGTTCGCTGAAGACCCTGATATAAAGGTCAGAGGTAGTGCAAGCAACACCTGCAAGCTATGGGGGCCAGTTGTTCAGGTAGGGGGCGATCAACCTCGGTTCGGGTTGATTTAGTAAACCGACCAATCGGGTCGGCAAGGTATGTAATGTGTGAAAAATACGGTTCACACACAGAGGTTTTATGTGATGAATGGGAAAGAATGACTGTACATGACGGGGAGAAGTTCCCAAGAGTAGGCAGCTTTAGCCCAGATGTGTTACTAAATCTAAGGAGGAGGATATGTCTCATTAAATCAACAAAGAGACGGATCAAACATTATGATTATTTACAGTTATGGCAACAGGAGGGTGAAATACAGAGAGGATTGGCTCAGGCGGCGGGATCTAACCCTATCAGGAAACTGATAGCCACGGCACCACCGCCACCTTACATAACGGGAGAGAAATTGATTGCGGAGAATGACGCACTAGGGTGCAATAAACAGGCACTTAGCAACTGTATAAATGTTAAGGATAATGTTAATAAGTTAACTAATGCAAATATTAACCCGTGCAAGTTGTACCCTGTTTTAAACTTTCCCCAGGAGTGTGATCAAGAGGACGAATCGGCAACAATATCGGCGCTCTCTCTAGCAGCCACCATATCAGAAACAACAGTAGGCACGGCCCAACCCGTAAGATTAGTATCAAAGGCCCCTAGCGGAGGGACAGGTGAGGTCGTATCAACGGGTAAGTACGGCACCATACACTATGCTGAAACCATGTCACCACAAGCTGTAGAATCTATTCAGAATGATGTAAGCAGACTTAATCCCGTTAGGGTAATAGCAGTGCCAAATGGGAAAACTGACACTACAGGAGTCACTCCTGTCAGAAACATTGCAATGCACTGCCCGTTTACCCGAATGGAATTAAGAGCAATAGTGTCTGAATTCCCTGATCCTAGGAAAGATCTAGTTGCTAGCCAGAAATACATCAGAGACCTAGGGAACACTGTAGAGCCCAATAACAAAGACTGGCAGATATTGCTGAGGGCATGTTTACCCTCCAATGTCGACCCAGAAAGGTTTTTAGCTGACTGTAAATTAGATGGAGAGGTACCCCTTACGGATGTGTACAACTCAGACAATGTAAAGAGGATAAATTTACAGTTGAAGGAGTATTTTCCAGCTGTAGTCAAATGGAATAGAATTTTCTCCATTAAACAAAAAGAGACAGAAACAGCTGCTGATTATTTTCATCGGGCGCTACTAGAAATGGCAAAATACACAGGCATAGAAGACATTAAGACCAATGCAAATCATAGAGAAGTAGCAGTATCTGTGTTAATGGATGGTTTAAAAGAGGTATTGAAAGCAAGGGTACAGACCACGCAACCATGTTGGCGAGGTCTGTCGGTGGCTACTTTGAGAGAGGCTGCTATTGATCACGATCGAAATATCACCAGACACAGGGAGTCACAAGGTGATAAGTTAATGGCCGTAAGTATACAGGCTTTGACCACAAGGCAACCTTCGTATAATCCTCCGACCCCTGTGGGTAAGTCAAATGTGGTAACTTGTTATTTTTGTCATAGACAGGGACACATGGCACGAGACTGTAGAGCGAAAAATTCACAAAAATCATACCAACCCCCTAGACAACGACATGACACACGAAATTGGGATCAGGGTCCGCAAAGACGGAGTTATGAGCCACATACAGGGGAAACAGAAAGATATCCCCCAAAAGGAGACTGGCAAGCTTCTGGCAGTTCCCATTTAACCCCTTCTCAAGTAGTTGCTGCCAGCGGGATTCAGGGAGGTCACCATACCCAATAGGGGTGTGGCCACACCTGTAATCTGCAGCCAGTAAAATTGATTGCAAGTCTTGGAAGTGAACCCGAGATTGCAATTGATGTAGCTGGTAAATCATTATATTTCCTTGTAGATACGGGGGCGGCCAAATCAGTGATAAATTCAACAGTGGGCATGAGAACCACTGGTAAGACAATTCCAGCCATGGGAGTAACGGGAGTAGTCCAGCACTACCCTGTTAGCAAACCAGCAGAGATTACAATAGGGCCTTTGCATACCAAGCATTCCTTTTTGCTGGCGGCATCGGCACCGACTAATCTCCTGGGAAGAGATTTATTGTGTAAAATGGGGTGCGTCATTTATTGTACTCCTGAAGGTGTATTCTTAGACATACCTGAGAATCACGCTCAGGAAGTGCGAGACATGTTAGACTCCCCATCAAAATTAATGTCCCACACAGTTATATTAAATAGGAATCCATCCCAGGTAGAAGAAATGACATCCCAAATACCAGAGTCACTGTGGACTAAAGATGGACAAGACACTGGATTAATGGCAAACGTAGCTCCAGTAGTTGTGCAAGTAAAAGATGGTAGGATAGCTCCAAAAATCCCACAATACCCTCTGAAGCCAGAGGTGGAATTAGGAGTTTACCCAGTAATAGAGCGCTTGCTACAACAGGGCATTCTGGTAAGAACATTCAGCACTGCCAATAGTCCCATCTTCCCTGTAAAAAAGAGTGGGGGGAGGGGTTACAGGCTAGTGCAGGATCTAAGGGGGATTAACAAAATAGTTGAGAGTCAGTTCCCTGTAGTGCCAAATCCAGCTGTCATCCTTATGCAGATCCCTCCCACTGCGAAATTTTTCACTGTTATTGACCTCTGCTCCGCTTTCTTTTCGGTACCCCTGCATCCCGACAGCCAATATTTGTTCGCATTTACATACAGAGGAGTCCAATACACATGGACTCGATTACCACAAGGTTTCATAGACAGTCCAAGCATATTTTCCCAGGCTTTGCATGATTGTTTACAGTCTTTCCAACCAGAGAGTGGATCAATATTGATACAGTATGTGGATGATTTACTACTGTGTTCAGATTCATTGGAAGCATCCCTGAAGGATACGAAACAGCTCCTGTTTCATCTTTCAGACACAGGACACAAGGTTTCCAAAGACAAGTTGCAATTATGCCAAACTAAAGTAAAATATTTAGGACACTGTCTAACACAAGGACTGAGACACCTGACCGCTGATAGAATCCAAGCAATTAGAGACATGACTCTGCCACAAACCCAGCAACAAATCAGAACATTTTTAGGAATGTGTGGGTATTGCCGTAACTGGATCCCAGGATTTTCCATTCTAGCATTACCTTTGCAGGAGATGGTCTCATCAAACAAACCTGATCGGATTTCGCATACAGACGAATCCGAGATGGCATTTGAGAAACTCAAACAGTGCCTAACGCAGGCGCCAGCATTAGGTATGCCAGACTATGGGAAACCCTTTGAGCTGTACGGAACAGAAAGTGCTGGTTGCGCGGCAGGCGTCCTAACCCAAAAGCACGGTGATGCCAGCAGGCCGGTAGCATACTACAGCGCTCAGCTAGATACGGTAGCGCGATCCCTCCCCACATGCTTGCGAAGCGTTGCTGCGATAGCATTGCTAGTAACGAAAAGCGAAGACGTAGTGCTAGGTCACAACCTCACAATCCATACACCACATGCAGTGTCAGCCTTGCTAAATTCTGCCCAAACCAGGCACGTCTCATCAGCGCGGTTTACAAGATGGGAATTGGCACTAATGGCCCCCGTAAACATCACCATAAGGAGATGCAGTGCATTAAATCCTGCAACATATCTCCCAGGTGTGCCTGCACAGGCACAAAGGGTGGAGGATGAGAGCTATGGGGAAGGAGGATTTAATACAAAAGATGACATGCATGATTGTATGGAATATTTGACCCAAAATTTCACGGCAAGGCCTGACATCAGTGACAACCCACTGGAAGATGTAGATCTTACTTTCTACACTGACGGTAGTTGTCACAGACAGTCGGACTCGGGAGACTTGTGTACTGGATACGCAGTCGTAGATGACCAAGGCACCATAGAAGCAGAACCGCTAGGCCCACCTCACTCAGCCCAGGTTGCTGAACTGGTTGCCCTAACCAGAGCATGTGAATTGGCTAAGGGCAAGTCAGCCAATATCTACACCGATTCTAGATATGCCTTCGGGGTAGTCCATGATTTCGGAGCCCTATGGCGCCTCAGAAATTTCATGACGGCAGCTGGTACACCGGTAGCGCATGCAGCTCACATCAAAAGGCTTCTAACAGCGATACAGGAACCCGACAGAGTGGCTGTTATCAAGTGTAAAGCACACACATATAGCCAGGACCCAGTATCACTTGGTAACAGCCGAGCAGACGAAGCTGCTAAGCTAGCAGCTGGTACCCCTAGACAGACAGACACCACACAACTGATGGTATTTAATACCATCAACACACAGAAGTTGTGTGAAATGCAAAATTTGTGTTCCACACAGGAAAAGGCAGTCTGGAAGGCAAAAGGATATGGCCAGGAGTCCTCAGGACTCTGGACGGATGGACAAGGTAAACCAGTGGCCCCCAGAGCATATCTTCCATGCTTAGCTGAGGCAGCACACGGGCTGACTCATCTGGGCAAGGAAGGAATGTGCAAGTTGGTAAGAGCATATTGGTGCGCCCCAGGATTTTCATCTCATGCAGGTAAGAGAGCAATGTCATGCCTTACCTGTTTGAGGAAGAATATCGGAAAGGCAATACCAACAGAACCATCTCATATCCCACCTACAGGCGGCCCTTTTCAGGTAATACAGATTGACTTTATACAATTACCCCCTTGTTGAAATTTGAAATATGTACTTGTTTGTATAGATGTATTCTCAAATTGGGTCGAAGCATTTCCTGCGGCCACAAATACCGCTATGTTTACTGCTAAGAAAATTGTGCAGGAATTTGTGTGTAGATACGGTATCCCTAGAATAATTGAAAGTGATAGGGGTACCCATTTTACAGGTGATGTCTTTCAAGGAATGTGTAAGTTGATGGGAATTGATAGTAAGCTGCACACTCCATACCGCCCCCAGGCGAGTGCGAAGGTGGAAAGAGTGAACAGCACTATTAAAAATAAACTGAGTAAAGTTATGGCAGAAACAGGATTGACATGGCCAGAAGCTTTACCCATTGTACTATACAGCATCAGAACCACTCCCAGGTCCCCTCTTAATCTGTCCCCCTTTGAAATCTTGTTTGGTCGACAACCGCATGTTATGATTAACCCTCAGGATGATTTGAAGTGTAACAATGAAGTGACTGTAAAATACCTGGTTAACATGAGTAAACAGCTAAGGAATCAAAATGATAATTTGAAATTAGTGATTCCTGATTTGCCAGATAGTAATTGTCATGACATTGAACCTGGGGATTATGTAATGATACGGAATTTTCTACGCTCAGGTTGCCTTATTGACAGATGGGAAGGACCATACCAAGTCTTATTGACTAGCACTACAGCATTGAAGGTTGCAGAGAGAGAGACTTGGGTTCATTCGTCCCATTGTAAGAAGGTTGCTGATCCAGAGAGGTCCCGTGATAAAGAACAGACGGTAAAGGAAGTTGTATCACTGGAGTGTCTGTTTCAGGAGGACTGAGGCGGCACCTGAGCTTTGAAAATCATAAGATCGGAAGCAGTTGTCGATCCCCTGTTCCCTTTTATTGTTTTCTCCATTTCCCATCCCATCTCCCTCAATTATTTTTTTCCCCTTCTTACTCTTCTCCGTTTCCTCCTATAAGATGGACTTGCCCCAAGAGACTGTGATCCGGATTTTCCTGTTGACCATGATGTTGACCAGAGCAGTCTGTTCCGGCGAGAGTACCATGGAGGTCGAGAGAGGTTCTGGAATGGGTTCTGATGACAAAGATGGAGGCGTAGTTTTCCAAGAACAACTTAATCAACAAGTAAAGGCGAGTATCAGAAAACGATCCGATAGCATTGACAATAGAAGGAATTGTGAAGGATTGTTAGCTGAAGAAAACTGTATCTGTAGGCTCTGTGACAGTGTAGTTGAGGATGGGTGTATCAAGAAATGCCAATCCAGTTTTAATATCCACATGGACCGGCATCCATTGAGTGACTATCACTCCTTAGTGGGTAAAGTGTTAAATCAGACAGATTGTTGGGTATGCTCTCAAGTACCTCAAGGCCATAGTAAATCAGGCTTAGTACCATTCCCTTTAACGGTAGGGGAGGTACTTGAGCTAAGTGGTGGGAGGCCGGTGGACAGGAGGTTTAATATCTCCAGTCCTCCTAGTTTGAAGCTCCACCAATATCATGTGGATAGATCCCTAGTATGTTTTAACATTTCCAATTCCCGAAAGCCGGGAAATTGGGAAGTGTCATGGAATAACCAAACCATGACCTTTTCATACAGAACCGATAGAATGCCAACAGATACAGAACTTATACGCCACATAGCCGGTAGTGGAAAATATTTCCGATATAGGTATACCCTAGGAAGTAGGATCATGAGAGTTGGAGAGGTATCACCAGGATACTGTGCACATATCATACAAACAGATACGTGTACTAGACAGATGGGAGAATTAGGGTTAGGAGGTTTCACATGGAAGATGTGTAATATGGTTATGTCCTACTCCGTCCCATATGTTCTCCCCGATGATGCATATTTCATATGCGGGAGGAAGGCGTATAAGTGGCTTGCCCCAAACTCTGAAGGATTGTGTTATATTGGAAAAGTACTGCCTGAGGTAATGACTGTATCACATACAAAAATGAAAGACATTCACCGCAGTGCCCAAGCTCCTTATACCCACACTCATTACGAGCACATCGTTAAACGGCACCTGATAGAGAGAACAGAGCATCCGGCCTCTGACCTGATCAGTGAATCCACCGGGATTCAATTCCTAATCGCGTTAGATATCACTCGCACCGCCAGAGGAGTGATAAATTATAAATATATATCAGCGCTTGCAAATTTATTAGACAATATCACTGAAATGTATGACGACACTTTTAGGTATACTGGAAGGGAGCTTCAAGCTTATAAAACAGAACTGGTTCAGCATAGGATGATTCTCAATTATCAAAATGTATACTTCGCAATACCTCGAAGCTTGATTTAAGACACGTACGGCACGATGATACATGACCCCCCAAACATGGATTCATACACACATGCTTCTGCTATCTCACTAGGTAATACCCTTTTCTCACCTTCTCCTCTCCTCCCCTACCCAACCATAGAAATATTTACACATGACATATATTTTTCTCTTTTTGAAATGTTTTAGGAAGTGGCAGTTATTGGTGACTGCCAAAGGGTGGACTGTCAAAGTCAGAAAAATATCATGATGCACACTACCATATTTGCACCTCATGCGTGTCCCCGCTGCGCGTGCCCACGCTCTCCCGTGCGTACGCATACCCGCTGGTGCGTGCACCCGCAGGCGCACGGTATGCGCATTTACGGTAGAGTTTGTGTGCGTCTAGCGGGCGACTCGATCGTTACATATTTTAACCATATAATGTATTTTGTAGATTATGGTCCCTTTGATAGAATCTGAAAGTTTAGTTAATGTAGCATGTTCATGAACAAAGAGATCCCTCTTTGTTTGATACGAAGGGTCAGACAAGGGTTATACAGTGGTGTTTAGTATCCATCGGAAGAGTATTTAATTAGCAATATTCCGGTGTTGGTTTGAAGCGGATTAATCGCTCGTGCGAATAGTTATGGACATAAGAATTTTATGGACTTTTACTATTATTTGCACTTTATTATCCATGCGGCGGGAAACCTAGTTTCCCACCCACCTGAGCAGTTGGAAATAGTCACAGCCCACCTGTATGAATCAACCTATGACCTTTTGTTATAATGCGAAGACGAATTCCTGTGTCCAATGAACAATGAGATTGTAGGGACCATTGTACTGTATTGTGTGTAGTGTATAAAAGGACAAGCCGATCTGATCCAGCTCTCTATTCTCTTCAACGGTTCTCATTGCTGATAATCGGGAGCTGGATATCCAGAGGCGCATGCGATTGTTTCCCTTGAGCGTAAGTTTCTCCGCAATCATATTGTCTTTATTGTTATTGTGAGCCACATCTCTCTCTCTCTCTCTTCTCCTCTTTCTCTCTCTTTTCCTCTTAAAGTGTTATTGTGCTGTTATTGTATTTCATGTGTAGTTATCTGGTTAGTTAGTCTATGTTATATTGGTAGTGTATGACTTGTATTGTATTATTCTTTTGCAAATAGAACGTTTATATAAGGTGTTAGAACCTAAGATCGGTATCTGTGTATTTCTTATATTTCTAAGTATTCTCTGAGTGTCGGAGACGCTCGTACAGCTTTAAGTTAATAAGGTTACACTGTGTTACATTTACACCCTATCACTACACCAAGGTTTACTGCATAATACATTGTTTTATGGTATAGTTATAAAGGTTTTACACTGTGAGCGTCAGCGCCGCTTGTGATCTCCTCGTGGTCCCGAGCGTCCGATACGCTAATAGCGTATCATTACGTTAGTCGGCAGCCAATAGCGTGCCTGCCTGTGATCTCTTGGCCGTGAGCGAACGTGACGCTTGAGCGTCTCGACTACGGCTAAGCGATTGTTACGCAACGTGCGTACCCTTACGGTATTCCGTACGCCAATTGCGTACTGTGTTCTTTGACCTCTTAAAGGGTTTTACGTAAGATAAATATTTAGCTTTATCAGCGGCTAATGCCATACCAACCCAAAGAAGTTAAGTGCGTCAGGGTGGGCGCCTTGTGGAGCCCAGTGTACCTCGCAGAAAGAGATTTAACAAAGGTAAGTTCTTACCATAAATCTCGTTTTTTGCTGCGGGGTACACTGGGCTCCACAAGGATAGACATTGGGGATGTCCTAAAGCAGTTCCTTATGGGAGGGGACGCACTGTAGTGGGCACAAGAACCCGGCGTCCAAAGGAAGCATCCTGGGAAGCGGCAGTATCGAAGGCATAGACAAAGGGGCCCTGAACGAGGAGGTCTGGGCGTTGTGGAAGTAGAATTGGACGCTCTGACGATAGGCCTTGCAGGTCTGAGAACCAGTGCCGTCTGGGCCACGCTGGAGCTATGAGAAGCAGAATTCCTTTTTCTTGCTTGAACTTCCGAATTACCCTGGGCAGGAGTGACTCTGGAGGGAACACATACGGCAGCCGAAACCTCCACGGCACCGCCAGCGCATCCACGAATGCTGCTTGAAGATCCCTTGTCCTTGCTCCGAAGACCGGAACCTTGTGATTGTGTCGAGACGCCATCAGATCTACGTCTGGAAGACCCACTTTTCCACTAGGAGTTGAAACACTTCTGGATGGAGGCCCCACTCGCCGGCATGTACGTCCTGACGACTGAGAAAGTCCGCTTCCCAATTCAGGACTCCTGGAATGAAGATTGCCGATATGGCCGGTAGATGGCGTTCCACACTATGTAGAATCTGTGAGAGTTCCTTCATTGCCAGACGGCTTCGAGTGCCGCCTTGATGATTTATGTAAGCCACTGTGGTGGCGTTGTCCGACTGCACTTGAACAGGACGGTTCTGAATTAAATGCTGGGCTAGGTTCAATGCATTGAAGACCGCCCGCAATTCCAGAATGTTGATCGAGAGGAGAGACTCCTCCTTGGTCCACCGACCCTGAAGGGAGTGTTGCTCCAGCACCGCGCCCCAACCTCTTAGACTGGCATCTGTCGTCAACAGGACCCAGTTGGATATCCGTAAGGGACGGCCCCTGCACAGTTGTTGGTCCTGGAGCCACCAGAGCAGCGACAGACGGACCTCCAGAGTCAATGAGATCATTTGAGACCTGATCCGGTGATGCAGGCCGTCCCACTTGGCTAGAATCAGCCTCTGGAGGGGGCGAGAATGGAATTGAGCATACTCCACCATGTCGAATGCTGATACCATGAGGCCCAGCACCTGCATCGCCGAATGTATCAACACTTGCGTATGAGAAAGGAAGCAACGAATCCTGTCCTGAAGCTTCAGGACTTTCTCCTGACACAAGAACAACCTCTGGTTGTGTCCAATAGCGCTCCCAGATGCACCATGTTCTGAGCAGGGATCAGGGAGGATTTCTTCCAGTTGATGAGCCACCCGTGGGCTTGTAGAAACCGGACCGTCATATCTAGATGAAGTAGGAGAAGTTCTGGGGAATTTGCCAGGATTAACAAGTCGTCCAGATACGGCAGTATCCTGACCCCTTGACGGCAGAGTACCACCGTCATCACCGCCATGACTTTGGTGAAGACTCGCGGAGCCGTTGTTAAACCGAAAGGTAACGCCCGAAACTGGTAATGGAGGTTGCCAATAGCAAACCTCAGGTATTGCTGATGTGATGCTGCTACATGAATATGCAGGTAAGCATCCTGTATGTCCAGGGATACCATGTAGTCCCCAGGTTCCAAGGCCAGAACTATAGAGCGAAGGGTTTCCATACGGAACTTGGAAACCTTCACAAACCTGTTCAATGCCTTGAGGTTGAGAATGGGCCGGCAGGACCCATCGGTTTCGGGACTAGAAACAGCGGAGAATAGTACCCCCGGCCCCTCTGCGCAAGAGGCACCTGTACTACGACTCCTGTATCCAGGAGGGTCTGTACCACCGAATGCAGAGTGTTTGCCTTTGTCTGGTCCAACGGGACGTCTGTCTGGCAAAATTGATGAGGGGGTCGGTTTTTTAAGGCTATGGCGTAACCTCGAGTGACGACTTCCCGTACCCAAGCATCTGAAGTGGTCTTCAACCATTCCTGGGTATACCCTAGAAGCCGGCCCCCCACCCTGGGATCCCCCAGGGGGAGGTCCGCCCTGTCATGCGGCAGGCTTATCGGCCTTGGAAGCTAGCTGACAGGCCGCCCAGGCTCTTTTGGGCTTTTGCTTACCAGGTTTGGAAGTGCGGGCCTGCTTGTTGTACGCCTGACCTTTTGCTTTACCTGAAGGATGAAAGGGGCGAAAGGAAGTACCTTTAGCCTTTGACACAGAAGGAGCGGTACTTGGCAGACAGGCAGTTTTGGCAGTAGCCAAGTCAGCCACTATCTTATTTAAGTCCTCCCCAAACAGAATATCTCCCTTGAAAGGGAGTACCTCCAGGGTTTTTCTAGAGTCCAGATCCACAGACCAGGATAACAGCCACAATATCCGGCGAGCCAGGACTGACGTAGTAGAGGACTTGGCTGCTAGGATACCGGCATCAGAAGCCGCCTCTTTAATATAGCGAGAAGCTGTGACAATATATGACAAGCATTGTCTAGCATGGTCAGAAGAGATTTCAGCTTCTAACTCCAAGGCCCATGCTTCAATAGCCTCTGCAGCCCATGTTTCTGCAATAGTGGGCCTTTGTGCAGCACCCATGAGGGTGTAAATCGCTTTCAGACAACCCTCCACACGTTTATCTGTAGGCTCCTTCAGAGACGTGACGGTAGTGACAGGTAGAGCTGAGGAAACCACCATCCTAGCCACATGTGAGTCTACTGGAGGAGGCGTTTCCCAATTCTTAGACAGCTCTGGTGCGAGGGGATAGCGAGCCAGCATCTTCTTTTGAGGCACAAACTTCGTACCCGGGTTTTCCCAGGGTTCCTGACGTATATCCACTAGGTGGTCAGAGTGAGGGTAAACTTGTTTAACCACCTGCTGACGCTTGAACCTATCTGGTTTCTTAGGAGGGACGGATGGCTTGGGATCATCCGTAATCTGTAGAATTAACTTAACCGCCTCCAAAAGATCAGGAACATCCACATGTGAACTACCCTCCCCATCAGCCGTATCTGAGTCAGAACCTGTGGGGTCAGTGTAAGTGCCGTCTTCATCAGACGAGGTGTCAGTGACAGCAGTGGATTGTGAGGAGACAAGCGCTCGCTTAGAGGACCCCTTGGACTTAGGCGAGCGACGGTCAGACTTTTTAGTAGTCAGGGACTGGTTCAACTTCTTCAATTGGGCAGATAAATCGTCCGCCCATGGCGGGTTAGCTGCAGGGACCACATACGGTTGTACCGGCATAGGGGGTGTTAGTTTATTAACTAGCGTATGTGGAAAAAGCGGTCCACGGTGGGTCATTATGTACCTCCGTTGCCACAGTCCCACTGGGGGGCAAGGAGCCCCCAGAACCAGAGCCCACAGCTGCTGTATTCTCCCCATAGGGATCTGTGGCTTCAGCAACACTGGCAGTGTGTTCAGCCCCAGAACCGTTACCCACAGAAGCAGACATGATATAACTTGCAGTATCAGGTAACACCGTACAATTGGCAGCAGCACAATACCTCTTACCCAAACCCCTGCGCAGTGTAGTCAGCACTAGCAGAGATAAAGGAGAGATATGGTGACTAAAATCACAGAGAAAAATACGTATTAAAGTATATAAATATAAAACCTGACGCACCAAGCCCCCTCAGGTTATAGAATATAGGGATAGCAAGTTGAGTGAAATACACGAAATGGACACCACTCAGCTATCTAATGCACACACAGATAGTCACAGTTTGTACAATGCAGAGGTTATTACTAACAATAATACTGCACTGGACTAGCTTATATATATAGCTATATATATAGTCAATAGATCTAACACTACACAGTAAGAACTGGATGTATATCACAGGGTAATTGTACTAGAAAACCCTGACTAAATGCACTCTTTCTTAACTAGCATTGTCTAAAAAGGCAGGTAGAATACTTAAGTGTCATGTAAAGTCACAGCACTGACAACCAGGTGGCTTTACACAGGAGGATTTGCCCAAGCAGTCCCAGGAACAGTGAAGCTGAGGGATAATGGCGCCCAGACACTGAAAGGGAGTGAGGGAGAGACAGATATGCAGCTCCAGGGTGGGAACATTTGCCGGAAATGGCGCCCTGGGGATGGGGGAGGGGCTTCAGGTCTAAGCCTTATCCCCCTGCTGGCAAAACTACCGGGTACTGTGGGCTACTGAAAATGGTTTAGAGCAGAGGTTCTCAAACTCGGTCCTCGGGGGCACACACAGTGCATGTTTTGCAGGTCTCCTCACAGAATCGCAAGTGAAATAATTAGCTCCACCTGTGGACCTTTTAAAATGTGTCAGTGAGTAATTAATACACCTGTGCACCTGCTGGGTAACCTGCAAAACATGCACTGTGTGTGCCCCCGAGGACCGAGTTTGAGAACCTCTGGTTTAGAGAGAAAACCTGACCTGCACCCATGCCCTGGTGATCTAGTGGGATCGCCTGTACTGCCACAGTGTCCACCGCCAGCGCGCGCGGCCCGTCTCCCACGGACCGCGCCGGATCGCGATAAAGACCGGGTCCCGCAAGCGGGACCCACTTACCACCTCCCAAAGCGTGGCCACGCAATCCCGGAGAGCCCCCGTCGTGTGTGCCTGACGTGAAGAAAACCGGAGCCTCCTGCTGTAGTTACCCGGCAACCAGGGCTCGGGAGTGTACAGCGCCGCTGGGGAGAGATGGAGCTGCAGCAATGAATGTCTTCTGACATTTACCACTGCTGCTGCCCTTGTAGTCTTCACTTTTTTCTTCAAAAAAAGCTCTTCTTAGGGCTGCCTGGAGCAGCCCCTCTGTTATGTGCCTGCTTACTGCAGCACCAACTACAAAACTGAGCTCCTGTGCTGGGAGGCGGGGTTATAGAGGAGGCGGCGCTGTGCATTCTGGGAACAGTCAAAGCTTTTGAGCCTGTTGGTGCCTCGGATCAAGATCCTACTCTACACCCCAATGTCTATCTTTGTGGAGCCCAGTGTACCCCGCAGCAGAAAAACTGATAATAATCAATTAAATTGCTTCATAGCCAGGTAACCAGGCACCTTGAAACTTTTCCTCGCCTATACGGTGTATATAGGTTAGCCCTCACTGGTGCCCCCCGGAGTCAAAAAAATGTATCAAGATAAATACAGAAGAGACAGAAGAACAGTAGACTCTTGTTGGGGAGCACTCGATTTCAGACGTACAAAGATTTGTTATGAATATCTGTTAAGATCATAATTTTTTATTAGTTTAAGGTTTAATAATGTGGAGTTCAGGTTTTGCCAATACGTGCGAAATTATAAAAATATATTGAACATAATAAATAGCCTTGGCTATGGATAGATAAATTAGCCGGATTTCTGATGTTATAATTGATGTAATTCCGAGGTATGCTCAATTAAGTGGTATCTTTATGTAACGAAAAAATTCTTATGACCATCATTTGATCTGCATAAGCAACTTTAGAGAAAGGTTATTGCAGAAAATTGAATCATAGGTCATGTGTCTAATTGACGGTGTCCCGTTCTTATATACTGCTTCCTGCGTACTAGATCCACTTATTTGCTAACAGGAAGCAGTATATAAGAACGGGACACCGTCAATGGGAATGTGGAGGTAAGCATCCTTGATGTCTAGAGACACCAGGAACTCCCCCTCCATTAGCCCTGAGATGACATCTCTCAGAGATTCCAACTTGAATTTGAACTCCCTGAGATAAGGGTTCAAAGACTTTAAGTTTAGAATAGGCCTTACCGACCCATCCGGTTTTGGAACCACAAAAAGGTTCGAATAATAACCCTTGTTCCACTGCTGAGGTGGAACTGGAACAATGACCTCTGATGGCCTTGTCAAAGTCAGAAAAATATCACGCTGCACGTTGCCATATATGCACTTCATGTGTGTGTGCACGCGGCATATTTAAATCAAAATAATGTATTTTATAAGTTAATATTCCCCTGAGTTCAGCAAAGTATGGTATATTAAAGATGGCTCTTTGACCTTAGAGATTCCCCAAACAATAGCTTGCATGTTGGGAGGGCTTCACATGTTCATATGCATAGTTAAGCACAGGAATAGTAATTGAAGATTAATTGTATTCCAAATCAGTATCTTTCCCGCAGACGGAGTACAATAGCCTTTAATTACACTGAGCTTTGAGACTCAATGAGGAGGGCCAACACCTGTGTTTACGAAATGGGGCTGGATTTGTCTCCAGAAGAATGATTGCTGAGATGTCATTGTCTCAACTGAAAGTGGACATCATGAATATCGAACAAAACCCAGAGACAGGGTTTTGTTTTGTATTCGCCAAACAATAGATTCCCACAAGACAGGAATGTGTTAGTCATCACCCATTGTTTTGCATAACCAAGGCCACTGATACAAGACAGCCCACATACTGTGAAAGACACACTTCCTGTGGTTGACACCCCCCCACAGCTGGAATGCAGGTATGATATTATCCACTGGAAATCACAGGGCTCACTCACTCACACAGCTACCTGGCACCCAGCAGCATGGCTGCTTCATCCCTAGGACTGACCTCCAAGCGGAAGGCTAAGTATAGAATTCACATGGCTAGATAAGGAAATATAGACAGATTGCTTTAAGGTCAATGGTGCTGGTTTAAATAGGATATTGTAACTTGTTTGTGTGATAGATCTGGGAATCTGTGATGGTAGCTGGGACATTAGACAACCTGTAGCATAGCATTTGTGGTATTTGTTTGCCTATGGTGATTTAAAATAGATTGTGCTGGTTTGTTATAATATATCTTGTCAATCATGAATACCGCCATGCAGTTACTTGTGAATATGGGTTCTGTAGCAATGGCATGCTGGGATGTGTGGTTACATTGTGATCTGGTGATTCATATAACATGGACTGTATGCAATAAGATGGTTCTAGGAAGTTGGATTGGAATGTGGAATAAGATTAGTTGGTTTGAGTAAAATGGCTGCTGCTGGGTGTTTTCCCCTCCCCCTTTCAGCCATGTGGTGCAGTCTTTGGAATCATGGGAGTTTTCCCAAAATGGAGTCTAGCTTCTGTCCCATGCGGTATTGTGTGGTTGTGTATATAGGGACAGCCAGTATGGGTAAGCTCAAGTATTTTCTCCACAAAGATTCTCAGCATTGACTAACTGCGCAGCGATTGTTCCTCACATGTGTAAGCTTCTCTGCAACCATATTGTCTTATTGTTATTGTTAGCCATTCTCTCTCCCCCTCTCTCTCCCCTCCCCCTTAAACGTACTTGTGTCTTTATTGTATTATATGTTAGTTACTTGGTTAGATATTCTATGTTATTTTGGTAGTGTATAGCTTGTATTGTATTATTCTTTTTGAACGTTCATTCTCTCACTAAAGGCGTTAGAACCTTAGACCGGTATTTGATTGATTATTATAAATGCATAAAGGTTTCTCAGAGCGTCATAGTCGCTCATACAGCTTTTAAGCTAACAAGGTTACACTGCATTACATCTACACATTGTCACTGCACATATGTTTACAGTATAAGTGCATTCCTTAAGGTATAGTTAAGGGAGTACCCTTGCGGTACTTTTTGCGCCAATTGCGTACTGTGTTCTTTAACCTTTAACGTGTTTTTAATAGGACAAATATTATAGACATTGTCAATTGGGAGCTCGTCCTCCGGTCTTCACATATCTGCACTAGGTAATTTTAGCAGACATTATCGGTCAGCAAAGGGCGGAAAAGGTATTATCCCTCGTTAAACCGTTTGGAGGTCAGGGATACTGCAGTGCTGACCAGTTAATTGTCTGCTTCACTTGGTAAGGAGTGTTGAGGGAATTCGGGAACTGGAAGGTAAGAACAGTACGTTATTGTCTTTGTAAATCTGGTTTTTATTTCTATTTGGTGCCAACTGCACACGCAGATTGGATGGTTTGTCTGTTTAAATAGGTTTAAAATTATTTTTAATCGCTCTGCATAGCGTGATAACTAAAAGGGGCTGGCATGATGATTTTTCTTTGTGACAAAAGGTCTGTCCCCCATTTTGTGTAAACCTCATGGATGGGGGAGGAGCAGCGGCCATTTTGGGAAGGTCAATTTTTTTTTGAACGGCTGATTTTCAGTTGACTCAGGAAATAATCAGCCATCCACTGTCAAAAAGAAATCATCATTTAATGAGTTTTTTTTTTAATGCATTTATTTAATCTATATCATGGTCAATCATGAGTGGCTCAGATAGAGGTTGATATAAGTTAATAGTGGAATGAGTATTTGATTTAAGAACGATACACAGATAAAACAAAGTTTTTTTTTTCTTTTGGTTTCCTCTGCTTGGTGCAGGATGGCCATTGAAATGCAAGTGAACCTGTGTGACAGGTTTTGTTCCCTAGCAGTGTTGAAATAAATCGCCTTTACAGAGTTACTGTAGTTAAAAAGCAATTCATATGCAAATTAGAAGCACTGAATAAGGTCAAAATATCTATATGCATGTGCTTACATCAATGTATGTTATTAGATTAAATTTAGAATTGCATTTTCACTCGTGTATTTTCACATCTCATTCTCCTGATTGCCACATACCATTGATAACGCGCTGAGACATTTGTTGTTATTAATAGTTAAAAGATAAAAAGTAATACTTAAGGGAGTAATTGTAAAAAAAAAAAAAACAAGCACACAGCATAGAAGATACTGTGTGGTGTTTGGTAAGCGTTTATATAGTGAAATATCGCTTACATTTATAGTAAGGCGATACAGAAGCCACAAGACAATAGCACACATTTGTTCAGTTTCCAAAATTTAGTTTAAATACCTTACTTTACTGTAATGCCTCTGGGGAGAGCTATCAGATTACGGGAAATGATTTTTCTGATCAGAAAACTACAGAATGATAGTGGGTTGAAAACGGTATGAGTGTATTGAACTCCTCTTGGTGAAGTCTTGGTGAAATCTTGGTGAAGTAAATCTTGGTGAATCACGGTCTAGGTGAATACGTGATGAGCACGGTCTAGGTGAAAACGTGCGTGCACGGTCTTGGTGAAAACGTGCGACGGAGTGTGATAAAGTTTTCGTGGTATTACGCTCCGGCTGTTTTGGAGCACAGTAGGGAGACTCCAATGATCCTACCATTTATGGGCAACAAGTGTCTATAAGTGGTACGATTGGACCGCACGGTTGTAGGTGTGACCAATAACGCAACGTGATACGAGGTAAATTGCCCTCATACGTGTTGTAGGGAGCACATGCAAGCGTGATTTGTGTAAAGTAAGAAATTTTCGCTGGTAGGGCCTGCAACGATTACGTGGATCTGCTAAAAAGGGGCGGATTCGTTGTACTCGGAGTAGAAGAAGCTGGTGGAAGAGCTTGGGTAACTTCCACCGTAGACTTCTGTGTTTGGTGCATTTTAGGAAGTTTTTCTCTGTGTTAAAAAGGTCCACAATGGAAGCCAAGTGCACAACACAGGGACGTTTAGCAGTCAGAGTTCAGGCTGCAGAGGCTTGCAGACCCCGAAGGTCTGCTCGGTTAGTAATGTGGGGAAGATATGGTCCCCACACTGAGACCTTTTGTGATGAATGGACACGGATGACTGTGGGGGATAAAGCACCATTTCCTGGGATAGGTAGTTTTGACTCAGAGGTACTGCATAATTTAAGGCGAAGGATCTGTCTCATAAAATCCTGGAAGCAACGAATTAGACATTATGATTGTTTACAGTTATGGCAACAGGAAAGTGAAATGCAAAGAAATTTAACTTACATATCTGACCCTCATCTTGGGAAGAGAGACATGGCAATGGAGAGGATTATGGTTGCAGAGAAATGGCACAATGTTGTACGATAAAAATGCACTTAGTAACTGTATTAAGAATGAAAGTAACAAATGTAATAATGTTTATAAAAGTGAAAGTGTAAAAATCACAAATGTTAACCTGTGCAAGTCGCACCCCATGTTAAACTTCCCTCAGGAATACAAGCAAGAAAGTGAGCACAGCCCGATGTCGGCACCCCTTCCAGCAGCCATCACACAAGACATCCAGGTGGACGCGACCAAATCGGTAAAGGCAATAATCAAACCCCCTAACGGAGGGTCAGGTGAGGTCGTGTCCACAGGTACGTACAATGTTTTATATCACGCACAAACAAATGTACCCCATATTGTAAGACCAACACAAGGTGATGTAATTGAATTTAGTCCTGTCAGGGTGATCACAGTCCCCAATGGGAAGACTGACGATCAGGGAATCATTCCCGTCAAGGACAGTGCAATGCGCCATCCCTGGTCCCGGACAGAATTGAGATCAATCATGTCTGATTTCCCAGATCCTAGGAAAGATCTAAGTGTATGATCAAAGATTCACAGAAGGTATATCAACTCCCTAGACAACAACATAATCATGGTATCCAAGGAATCAGGGAGGTACAGGGAAAGCGGTTGATGGTGATGAGCATCCAAGCGTTTGAGGAGGCATCAAATCAACCAAGACCCCATTTCACTGACACTTGGAGGAAGCCCAGGGTTTGTGATCTTTGCAAAAGAGAAGGGCATTATGCCAGTAACTGCAACAGCCCACATAAAGTCAGACCCCCTAGACATGAATATGAGCATGAATATAACACACCAAATTATAAAAGGTGATCATTAGGACTGATGGTAAGCCTGAGGTAACAGTTAATAAATTGGGAGGTCATTCCCTGAAGACACAGGAATGACCGGGTGAAACGTTGTAAATGTATCTGTGAAATGTTTCTTTTCTCTCCCCATCTCTGACGATTATTGATAGGACTCAAACATTGCATATCTGCTTGGTCTTTGCAGAAGTCTACCAAACCCCAGCATGACCTATCCGCATCAATGTATCCTGGCCAGATACAGAGGGTGGAGTATGGAGGTGCTGGTGGGAGGGACTGCGCAAGGAAACCATTGGACATGTAGATATGACAGCCTGATGATCTGAAAATGTTTTAAAATGTTTGAAAAATGTTTTTTTTCCTGTTGTTGTTTATTGATGTGTTATGTTATATATATATATATATAAATTGTTCTCTCTCTCTTTTGTTTTTTTTTTGTTTTCTCTCTTCTCACTCATGTTTTCATGTTTTAAAGATGGTATGTCACACATCAGTTAGACAAATGGTAATGCAAGATTTTTTGCTCCTTACAGAAAGTTCGCTGGTTTGGAAGGAATATTGCATCACCGGAATGTTCGTTTGGAAGACTGAGAGACAGCACCTTAAGAACAACAAGACTAGAGAACTAATTATCGTAACAAGTTTCTCTCCCCCTCAAACTGTTTCCCTGTACCCCCATTACAAGAGACTGTGATCTGTGTTTTCCTATTAACCATGATGTTGACCAGAGCAGTCTGTTTCGGTGAGAGTACCAGTGAGGTCGAGAAAGGATCCAGAATGGGTTTCTGATGACTGAGACGGAGGTGTAAATTTCCAATAGCAACGCAATCACCAAGCAAAGGCGAGTACCGGAAACGATCTAGCAGCCATGTTATTTGTAAACAT
Source organism: Pseudophryne corroboree (assembly GCF_028390025.1). Taxonomy (NCBI): domain Eukaryota; kingdom Metazoa; phylum Chordata; class Amphibia; order Anura; family Myobatrachidae; genus Pseudophryne; species Pseudophryne corroboree. Next base: position 770,453,600 of record NC_086446.1, read on the forward strand.
TGTGAAGGATTGTTAGCTGAAAAGAGAACTGTATCTGTAGACTCTGTGACAGTGTAGTAGAGGATGGGTGCATCAAGAAATGTCAGTCGAGTTTTAACATTAACATGGACCGGCACCCATTGAGTGACTATCACTCCTTAGTGGGTAAAGTGTTAAATCAGACAGATTGTTGGGTATACTCTCAAGTACCTCAAGGCCACAGCAAGCTTGGACTAGTACCATTTCCTTTTAACGATAGGGGAGGTACTTGAGCTAAGTGGTGGGAGGCCGGTGGACAGGAGGTTTAATATCTCTAGTCCTCCTAGTTTGAAGCTCCACCAATATCATGTGGATAGACCCCTAGTATGTTTTAACATTTCCAATCCCCGAAAGCCGGGAAATTGGGAAGTGTCATGGAGTAACCAAACCATGACCTTTTCACATAGAGCCGATAGAATGCCAACAGATACAGAACTTATACGCCACATAGCCGGTAGTGGAAAATCATTCCGATATAGGTATACCCTAGGAAGTAGGATCATGAGAGTTGGAGAGGTATCACCAGAATACAGTGCACAGATCGTACAAACTGATAGGTGTACTAAACAGATGGGAGAATTAGGGTTAGGAAAGTTCACATGGAAAATGTGTAACATGGTAATGACATATTCAGTCCCATATGTTCTCCCCGATGATGCATATTTCATATGCGGGAGAAAGGCGTATGAGCGGCTTGCCCCAAACTCAGAAGGATTATGTTATATTGGAAAAGTACTGCCTGAGGTAATGACTGTATCGCATAACAAAATTGATTTGATTTATGACCCAACGATAGAGACACTGTTGTGATGAAAATGTGATTCCACGGTCCGTTTCTTTCACCTGTTTCTCCGTTTTCTCCAAAGTAAAAAGACCCACTTGGACGAGGAATTTGACGAGCCTGTATACAGACAACTGATGGATTAAAGAAGAAGTTTTGACAACCTTGTACACAGATAATTGATGAACTATGCCATAGACCCCCAGTTTCCCTAGAAATTTTAAATTTACGCTAGCCCAACACTTTTGTAAGTCTATGGACATTGACAAAGCTTTTGCTCGCACTCGTTGGCAAAAGCCCAAAGAAGACTGCATTCAACAGATACCAGACAAGACTTCAGCCGACAAATGTTCATTAACCTGACATAGAATACCACTGCATTTACCATAATTGTTCTTTATCTTCATTTCTACAACCTTCAGGTAATGCCACACATAGTCGATAGGGAATACAGGCACAGATATCAGCACTCACATATCCCCCCATTCATGTATCATCAACTAAAATGTGCTCCCCCATTTTGTTACAACCAAAAGCCAAAAAGAGCTCAGTAAAGTTTGACAGCCCATCCACAGACCCTTAATACGGGATAAGAAGGAATTCAAATGTATACTTCGCAATACCTCGACGCTTGATTTAAAACACGTACGGCACGATGATACATGACCCCCCAAACATGGATTCATACACGCATGCTTCTGCTATCTCACTAGGTCATACCCTTTTCCTACCTTCTTCTCTCCTCCCTTACCCAATCATAGAAATGTATTTACATATGACATATATTTTTCTCTTTTTGAAATGTTTTAGGAAGTGGCAGTTATTGGTGACTGCCAAAGGGTGGACTGTCAAAGTCAGAAAAATATCACGCTGCACGTTGCCATATATGCACTTCATGTGTGTGTGCACGCGGCATATTTAAATCAAAATAATGTATTTTATAAGTTAATATTCCCCTGAGTTCAGCAAAGTATGGTATATTAAAGATGGCTCTTTGACCTTAGAGATTCCCCAAACAATAGCTTGCATGTTGGGAGGGCTTCACATGTTCATATGCATAGTTAAGCACAGGAATAGTAATTGAAGATTAATTGTATTCCAAATCAGTATCTTTCCCGCAGACGGAGTACAATAGCCTTTAATTACACTGAGCTTTGAGACTCAATGAGGAGGGCCAACACCTGTGTTTACGAAATGGGGCTGGATTTGTCTCCAGAAGAATGATTGCTGAGATGTCATTGTCTCAACTGAAAGTGGACATCATGAATATCAAACAAAACCCAGAGACAGGGTTTTGTTTTGTATTCGCCAAACAATAGCTTCCCACAAGACAGGAATGTGTTAGTCATCACCCATTGTTTTGCATAACCAAGGCCACTGATACAAGACAGCCCACATACTGTGAAAGACACACTTCCTGTGGTTGACACCCCCCCACAGCTGGAATGCAGGTATGATATTATCCACTGGAAATCACAGGGCTCACTCACTCACACAGCTACCTGGCACCCAGCAGCATGGCTGCTTCATCCCTAGGACTGACCTCCAAGCGGAAGGCTAAGTATAGAATTCACATGGCTAGATAAGGAAATATAGACAGATTGCTTTAAGGTCAATGGTGCTGGTTTAAATAGGATATTGTAACTTGTTTGTGTGATAGATCTGGGAATCTGTGATGGTAGCTGGGACATTCGACAACCTGTAGCATAGCATTTGTGGTATTTGTTTGCCTATGGTGATTTAAAATAGATTGTGCTGGTTTGTTATAATATATCTTGTCAATCATGAATACCGCCATGCAGTTACTTGTGAATATGGGTTCTGTAGCAATGGCATGCTGGGATGTGTGGTTACATTGTGATCTGGTGATTCATATAACATGGACTGTATGCAATAAGATGGTTCTAGGAAGTTGGATTGGAATGTGGAATAAGATTAGTTGGTTTGAGTAAAATGGCTGCTGCTGGGTGTTTTCCCCTCCCCCTTTCAGCCATGTGGTGCAGTCTTTGGAATCATGGGAGTTTTCCCAAAATGGAGTCTAGCTTCTGTCCCATGCGGTATTGTGGGGTTGTGTATATAGGGACAGCCAGTATGGGTAAGCTCAAGTATTTTCTCCACAAAGATTCTCAGCATTGACTAACTGCGCAGCGATTGTTCCTCACATGTGTAAGCTTCTCTGCAACCATATTGTCTTATTGTTATTGTTAGCCATTCTCTCTCCCCCTCTCTCTCCCCTCCCCCTTAAACGTACTTGTGTCTTTATTGTATTATATGTTAGTTACTTGGTTAGATATTCTATGTTATTTTGGTAGTGTATAGCTTGTATTGTATTATTCTTTTTGAACGTTCATTCTCTCACTAAAGGCGTTAGAACCTTAGACCGGTATTTGATTGATTATTATAAATGCATGAAGGTTTCTCAGAGCGTCATAGTCGCTCATACAGCTTTTAAGCTAACAAGGTTACACTGCATTACATCTACACATTGTCACTGCACAAATGTTTACAGTATAAGTACATTCCTTAAGGTATAGTTAAGGGAGTACCCTTGCGGTACTTTTTGCGCCAATTGCGTACTGTGTTCTTTAACCTTTAACGTGTTTTTAATAGGACAAATATTATAGACATTGTCAGCCTCCAGAAGAATTGTTCTATCTGCCAGCAGTGCTGGCAAGCCTGACTTGAAGAAACGGTGAGGTGGGGGATTTTGAATCTCCAGTCTGTACCCCCTGGATACTATATCCAGTACCCAGGGGTCCAGGCCAGACGACACCCAGACGTGGCTGAACTGCCAGAGTCTTGCCCCCACCTGACCCTCCTCCAGGCCTAGCTGTCCACCGTCATACGGAGGACTTAGGCGTATCAGAAGGGTTTGGGAACCTGTGGGAGCAGGTTTCTTTCCTGTGGCACGACCACCTCTGAAGAAGGTGTTCGAAGGCTTGTTCTTTCTAGGCCTTGCGGGTCAAAAGGACTGTGACGTGGCTAGTGTAAAGGGCTTCTTCGTAGCCGGCGCAGCTGAGGGGATAAAAGTAGACTTACCCGCGGTAGCCGTGGCAGTCCACGCATCCAACGCCTCCCCAAAGAGAGCCTGACCAGTATAGGGTAGGCCCTCCACGCTCTTCCTGGATTCCGCATCCGCAGACCATTGGCGCAGCCAGAGACCCCTGCGAGCCGAGACGGACATGGAGGAGATCCCCGCAGCCATGGAACCCAGGTCCTTCATGGAATCCACCAGGAACCCTGCAGAATCCTGAATATTGCGAAAAAATACATCAACGTCACCCTTATCCAGCGAAGTCGACTCCTCCTGTAGAGTGATTGACCACCTGGCAATAGCTTTTGCAATCCAAGCACAGGCTATAGTAGGCCGCAATATAGCCCCGGAAGCCGTGTAAATGGATTTTAGCGTAGCATCCACCTTGCGATCTGCCGGGTAGATCCCGGGACTGGTAAAACCACCTGTTTTGACAGCCTGGAGACAGAGGCGTCAACTATCGGCAGAAACTCCCACTTCTTTCTATCTTCCTCTAGGAATGGAAAAGCAACCAAGACCCTCTTAGGGATCTGAAATTTCTTTTCCGGAGTTTCCCAGGCTTTTTCAAAGATAGTGTTTAAGTCTTTGGATGCCTGGAAGGTGAGGGGTGGCTTCCTATTATCTGTAAAGAAGGCCTCCTCCACCTGTTCAGGAGCTGTGTCAGAAATATGTAAAATATCGCTCACAGCTTCAATCATCAACGGCACCCCCCTAGCAAGTGATGCTGTCCGCCTCGACACATCCCCGTCACCATCTGCAGTGTCAGAGTCAGTGTCCTGCATAAGTAATGTAACTGCACGTTTTTGAGAATGTACCGCATGGGACCCCGAGGAAGCAGTATCAGACCACACAACCATAGAGGATTGTAGTATCTGAGTGGCATGCTCAGTCCTAGCAACCCTGTCAGAAATCTGAGAAATAGTCCCTCTCAGAGAGACTAACCATTCTGGCTCTCTAGCAGGGATCTGCGCTACAACAGTGCAATCCTGATTACATGGTATGGAGTCTTCCTGGGAAGATATATCCTCTGCAGCATATAAAACAGTGTCCCTAGACATGTTGTCACACACACCAAACACCCCACAAACACACAGGGTATTCAATAGACAGAGTTTCCCCCCAAGAATGGCAGAGAGACACAGAGATTGGAGCCAACCCACATGCAGCGCTATTAGAGGTATAGGGAGACCCTAACCCGCGCTGACTGTGTCCCTTAATAGGTGACACAGCCTATAACACAGCCTCCCCCCCTTCTACAACCCCCTGGTACCGTACACATAGTTGGAGTTGCACTGGAGGGACCTGGATATCCACTAGTAGGGATTGCAGGCAGGAAAAATGGCGCTGAACGCTGCTGGGTCCGCTCTGAGGAGAAGCTCCGCCCCTATAATGGCGCTGTCTTCCCGCTCTTGAAGATTATACTGGCCTGAGGAATTTTGTGCTGGCTGAGATCCACGGACCCCGACAGGCTGGAAATGGTCAGTGTAGGGTACCTTGCTGGCTCAGGGTGCCCCTCACAGCGCTGCACCGCTGAGCCATACGGGAGCACGGTTAATTCCGCGCTCCCACCCTTAAGCCGCCCTCTTCACACTGACCCCCCCGCTTGTAAGGGGGGACAGTGACTAACTCACCACACTTCAGCTCATTGAGAGGGGTGGCGGCTGTCTGCCGGAGTGAGCGTTCCCCTATGGCGGGTTCGCGATCTGTCCCCTCTGGAGCTCAATGTCCAGTCAGCGGAGGCAGTGGCTGAAGACCCCGCAGGGCGGACACTGCTGCCCCCCACCCCCAGTCCCTCGATGCAGGGAGGCTGTTGCCAGCAGCCTCCCTGTAAAAAAACAAACTCTAAAATAAACTTTTCTAAAGAAGCTCTGCAGAGCTCCCCTAGCTGTGACCGGCTCCTCCGGGCACATTTTCTAAACTGAGTCTGGTAGGAGGGGCATAGAGGGAGGAGCCAGCCCACACTATTAAACTCTTAAAGTGCCAATGGCTCCTGGTGGACCCGTCTATACCGCATGGTACTAATATGGACCCCAGCATCCTCTAGGATGTAAGAGAAAACAGAAATAGAATGCAGGTAACAAGGAGCAACACTATTTTCAGAACATAATACAGCTAAGATGTACAGTAAGTAGCGAGGGAGTGATCATCGAACTACAAGGGGCTGGTGCCATAGATGGAGATGAGCCTTTACCAGCATGAGATAAAGCAGGTAAAGATGGTCACTGAGTAGGGGAAAGCTGTGAGTGAAATGTGTCGAGAAGAGGGCTCTGCTCTGAAGAGCTAACAATCTAATGGGAAGGGGGACAGACAGATGACATGAGGTGCAAGCAAGCGGGAGGTAGCTGGACGGCAGTATGTAAGCAAGCCATGAGGCAGGGGGGTGGAGGTCAAGGCATGTGTTGACCACATGCATGCCTTGACCACATACAAGACCACATGTATGTGGTCAAGGCACGAGGCAGGGGGATGGAGGAGCAGCCTCAGGACTAGGTTATGCAACCGAAGGGTACACTTTGATGAATAGGTGGGTTTTTAGTGTCCGTTTGAAGCTTTGCAAGGTCGGGGAGAGTCTAATGGAGTGGGGGATGTTATGCAATTGGTTTGTGGAGGTAGTCTGCTGATTACATCTATTGGCGCCTTCTATAGCCCTGAGGGTAGTAATTACTCCTCGCTGGAAATGTGTTGTCTTTACATACTGAGCGTACATCCTGTGATCTAACACAGATTCTCCTGTCTCTGAATGAGTTCGGAATAAAATCCTGTTCTCCTCTGGGAAATATACCCCTGTTTCTCCAAAAGTTTGTATCCTGTTGCACCCTGCTGTCCCCTGTCCCGGGTGGATGTGGGGTTCGTGACTCAACAAAAGCATTTGTTTGGTACTACCTGGATTTCTATTTTACATTTATTCTTATAATGTCCTGGACCTGAAGGTCCTGTGTAGATGGCATCTGAAGCATCTGTATACCTGGAAATCCTGCTGCCCATCAGAATTGTTGAAGGGTTTTCAGCCATAGTCATTGGGGATTTCCTGGTCTACCTTCATTTCCATGAAAGGGCTGAAAAGAACGCCTGGGTAACCTCACAGATACTCCCTACTTGAAGTGGGGTTTTTTTTTCACCATAGGTAACTGATATATTTCTTTTCAGTACCCTTTTTAATAATCATATAATAATAATAATAATAATAATAATAATAATTGTATTTAGATAGCGCTCTTTCTCCACTAGGACTAAAGACGATTAACAGATAGAATGAGCATAATACGGTACAGAAACAATGAAGTACAGAAAAGATTTCCATAAAATACAGAGCATGGAGATACTAAAGGGACTTTAGTGAAACGCGTGAGTAAACAGGAAATTCTTTGGTCTGTCACTGAAGGATTCTATAGTTGGGGCCTCTCGCACTGTGCAGGGAAGCAAGTTCCATAGAGTCAGAGCTGCATGGATAAAAGCTCAACCCCCAGATGAATTCTGGGAGATTCTAGGTACTGCTAATAGTCCTTCATCTACAGATCACAGTAAGCGAGGAGGGCAGTATGGAATCAGAAGCTGCTTCAGGTACCTTGGGCCCTGGTCATGTAGGGCTATGAAAGTCAGTAAGCCAATCTTGAAGACGATTCGTCATCTTTCTGGCAGCCAGTGGAGGGAGTAGAGAACAGGTGTTATGTGTTTTTATTACCAAAGATCCAGCCACCTTCAGAGCATTGGCCCTCATTCCGAGTTGTTCGCTCGGTATTTTTCATCGCATCGCAGTGAAAATCCGCTTAGTACGCATGCGCAAAGTTCGCACTGCGACTGCGCCAAGTAACTTTACTATGAAGAAAGTATTTTTACTCACGGCTTTTTCTTCGCTCCGGCGATCGTAATGTGATTGACAGGAAATGGGTGTTACTGGGCGGAAACACGGCGTTTCAGGGGCGTGTGGCTGAAAACGCTACCGTTTCCGGAAAAAACGCAGGAGTGGCTGGAGAAACGGTGGGAGTGCCTGGGCGAACGCTGGGTGTATTTGTGACGTCAACCAGGAACGACAAGCACTGAACTGATCGCACAGGCAGAGTAAGTCTGAAGCTACTCTGAAACTGCTAAGTAGTTAGTAATCGCAATATTGCGCATACATCGGTCGCAATTTTAAGAAGCTAAGATTCACTCCCAGTAGGCGGCGGCTTAGCGTGTGTAACTCTGCTAAATTCGCCTTGCGACCGATCAACTCGGAATGAGGGCCATAGTGTAGTGAGGGTGTTTTTAGACCGCTGATAATGAACACAGTCATAGGGTTCCCCTGATCACCCGGTTAATGCCACATCTTTAGCTGCAATTGTACTAGTGATGTGCACCGGAAATTTTTCGGGTTTTGTGTTTTGGTTTTGGGTTCGGTTCCGCGGCCGTGTTTTGGATTCGGACGCGTTTTGGCAAAACCTCACTGAAAATTTTTTGTCGGATTCGGGTGTGTTTTGGATTCGGGTGTTTTTTTCAAAAAACCCTAAAAAACAGCTTAAATCATAGAATTTGGGGGTCATTTTGATCCCATAGTATTATTAACCTCAATAACCATAATTTCCACTCATTTCCAGTCTATTCTGAACACCTCACACCTCACAATATTATTTTTAGTCCTAAAATTTGCACCGAGGTCGCTGGATGGCTAAGCTAAGCGACACAAGTGGCCGACACAAACACCTGGCCCATCTAGGAGTGGCACTGCAGTGTCAGGCAGGATGGCACTTCAAAAAAATTGTCCCCAAACAGCACATGATGCAAAGAAAAAAAGAGGCGCAATGAGGTAGCTGTGTGACTAAGCTAAGTGACACAAGTGGCCGACACAAACACCTGGCCCATCTAGGAGTGGCACTGCAGTGTCAGACAGGATGGCACTTGAAAAAAATAGTCCCCAAACAGCACATGATGCAAAGAAAAAAAGAGGCGCACCAAGGTCGCTGTGTGACTAAGCTAAGTGACACAAGTGGCCGACACAAACACCTGGCCCATCTAGGAGTGGCACTGCAGTGTCACGCAGGATGGCCCTTCAAAAAAATACTCCCCAAACAGCACATGATGCAAAGAAAAAAAGAGGCGCAATGAGGTAGCTGTGTGACTAAGCTAAGCGACCCTAGTGGCCGACACAAACACCTGGCCCATCTAGGAGTGGCACTGCAGTGTCACGCAGGATGGCCCTTCAAAAAAATACTCCCCAAACAGCACATGACGCAAAGAAAAAAAGAGGCGCAATGAGGTAGCTGTGTGACTAAGATAAGCGACCCAAGTGGCCGACACAAACACCTGGTCCATCTAGGAGTGGCACTGCAGTGTCAGACAGGATGGCACTTCAAAAAAATTGTCCCCAAACAGCACATGATGCAAAGAAAAAATAAGATTTTACTTACCGATAAATCTATTTCTCGGAGTCCGTAGTGGATGCTGGGGTTCCTGAAAGGACCATGGGGAATAGCGGCTCCGCAGGAGACAGGGCACAAAAAGTAAAGCTTTTTCCGATCAGGTGGTGTGCACTGGCTCCTCCCCCTATGACCCTCCTCCAGACTCCAGTTAGGTACTGTGCCCGGACGAGCGTACACAATAAGGGAGGATTTTGAATCCCGGGTAAGACTCATACCAGCCACACCAATCACACCGTACAACTTGTGATCTAAACCCAGTTAACAGTATGATAACAGCGGAGCCTCTGAAAGATGGCTTCCTACAACAATAACCCGAATAAGTTAACAATAACTATGTACAATTTATGCAGATAATCCGCACTTGGGATGGGCGCCCAGCATCCACTACGGACTCCGAGAAATAGATTTATCGGTAAGTAAAATCTTATTTTCTCTATCGTCCTAGTGGATGCTGGGGTTCCTGAAAGGACCATGGGGATTATACCAAAGCTCCCAAACGGGCGGGAGAGTGCGGATGACTCTGCAGCACCGAATGAGAGAACTCCAGGTCCTCCTTAGCCAGAGTATCAAATTTGTAAAATTTTACAAACGTGTTCTCCCCTGACCACGTAGCTGCTCGGCAAAGTTGTAATGCCGAGACCCCTCGGGCAGCCGCCCAAGATGAGCCCACCTTCCTTGTGGAGTGGGCCTTTACAGATTTAGGCTGTGGCAGGCCTGCCACAGAATGTGCCAGTTGGATTGTGCTACAGATCCAACGAGCAATCGTCTGCTTAGACGCAGGAGCACCCATCTTGTTGGGTGCATACAATATAAACAACGAGTCAGATTTTCTGACTCCAGTTGTTCTTGCAATATATATTTTTAATGCTCTGACAACGTCCAGTAACTTGGAGTCCTCCAAGTCACTTGTAGCCGCAGGCACTACAATAGGCTGGTTCAGATGAAATGCTGACACCACCTTAGGGAGAAAATGCGGACGAGTCCGCAGTTCTGCCCTGTCCGAATGGAAAATCAGATATGGGCTTTTGTAAGATAAAGCTGCCAATTCTGACACTCTCCTGGCAGAAGCCAGGGCTAGAAGCATGGTCACTTTCCAAGTGAGATATTTCAAATCCACCTTATTTAGTGGTTCAAACCAATGAGATTTTAGAAAATCCAAAACTACATTGAGATCCCACGGTGCCACTGGAGGCACCACAGGAGGCTGTATATGCAGCACTCCCTTAACAAAAGTCTGGACTTCAGGGACTGAAGCCAATTCTTTTTGAAAGAAAATCGACAGGGCCGAAATTTGAACCTTAATAGATCCCAATTTGAGACCCATAGACAATCCTGATTGCAGGAAATGTAGGAATCGACCCAGTTGAAATTCCTCCGTCGGAGCACTCCGATCTTCGCACCACGCAACATATTTTCGCCAAATTCGGTGATAATGTTGCACGGTTACTTCTTTCCTTGCTTTAATCAAAGTAGGAATGACTTCTTCCGGCATGCCTTTTTCCATTAGGATCCGGCGTTCAACCGCCATGCCGTCAAACGCAGCCGCGGTAAGTCTTGAAACAGACAGGGACCCTGCTGAAGCAAGTCCCTCCTTAGAGGTAGAGGCCACGGATCTTCCGTGATCATCTCTTGAAGTTCCGGGTACCAAGTCCTTCTTGGCCAATCCGGAACCACTAGTATCGTTCTTACGCCTCTTTGCCGTATAATTCTCAATACTTTTGGTATGAGAGGCAGAGGAGGAAACACATACACCGACTGGTACACCCAAGGCGTTACCAGCGCGTCCACAGCTATTGCCTGCGGATCTCTTGACCTGGCGCAATACCTGTCCAGTTTTTTGTTGAGGCGAGACGCCATCATGTCCACCATTGGTCTTTCCCAACGGGTTACCAGCATGTGGAAGACTTCTGGATGAAGTCCCCACTCTCCCGGGTGAAGATCGTGTCTGCTGAGGAAGTCTGCTTCCCAGTTGTCCACTCCCGGGATGAACACTGCTGATAGCGCTATCACATGATTCTCTGCCCAGCGAAGAATCCTTGCAGCTTCTGCCATTGCACTCCTGCTTCTTGTGCCGCCCTGTCTGTTCACATGGGCGACTGCCGTGAAGTTGTCCGACTGGATCAACACCGGTTTTCCCTGAAGCAGAGGTTCTGCCTGGCTTAGAGCATTGTATATTGCTCTTAGTTCCAGAATGTTTATGTGAAGAGACGTTTCCAGGCTCGTCCATACTCCCTGGAAGTTTCTTCCTTGTGTGACTGCTCCCCAGCCTCTCAGGCTGGCGTCCGTGGTCACCAGGATCCAATCCTGTATGCCGAATCTGCGGCCCTCCAATAGATGAGGACTCTGCAACCACCACAGAAGAGACACCCTTGTCCTTGGAGACAGGGTTATCCGTAGGTGCATCTGAAGATGCGACCCTGACCATTTGTCCAACAGATCCCTTTGGAAAATTCTTGCGTGGAATCTGCCGAATGGAATTGCTTCGTAAGAAGCCACCATTTTTCCCAGGACTCTTGTGCATTGATGTACAGACACCTTTCCTGGTTTTAGGAGGTTCCTGACAAGCTCGGATAACTCCTTGGCTTTTTCCTCCGGGAGAAAAACCTTTTTCTGAACCGTGTCCAGAATCATCCCTAGGAACAGCAGACGAGTTGTCGGCATTAACTGGGATTTTGGAATATTCAGAATCCACCCGTGCTGTTTTAGCACTTCTTGAGACAGTGCTAATCCCATCTCTAGCTGTTCTCTGGACCTCGCCCTTATTAGGAGATCGTCCAAGTATGGGATAATTAATACGCCTTTTCTTCGAAGAAGAATCATCATCTCGGCCATTACCTTTGTAAAGATCCGAGGTGCCGTGGACAATCCGAACGGCAGCGTCTGAAACTGATAGTGACAGTTTTGTACAACGAACCTGAGGTACCCCTGGTGTGAGGGGTAAATTGGAACGTGGAGATACGCATCCTTGATGTCCAAGGATACCATAAAGTCCCCCTCTTCCAGGTTCGCTATCACTGCTCTGAGTGACTCCATTTTGAACTTGAACTTCTTTATGTACAGGTTCAAGGACTTCAGATTTAGAATAGGCCTTACCGAGCCATCCGGCTTCGGTACCACAAAAAGAGTGGAATAATACCCCTTCCCTTGTTGTAGAAGAGGTACCTTGACTATCACCTGCTGAGAGTACAGCTTGTGAATGGCTTCCAAAACCGTCTCCCTTTCGGAGGGGGACGTTGGTAAAGCAGACTTCAGGAAACGGCGAGGTGGATCCGTCTCTAATTCCAACCTGTACCCTTGAGATATTATCTGCAGGATCCAGGGATCTACCTGCGAGTGAGCCCACTGCGCGCTGTAATTTTTGAGACGACCGCCCACCATCCCCGAGTCCGCTTGAGGAGCCCCAGCGTCATGCTGAGGCTTTTGTAGAAGCCGGGGAGGGCTTCTGTTCCTGGGAAGGAGCTGCGTGTTGCTGTCTCTTCCCTCGACCTTTGCCTCGTGGCAGATATGAATAGCCCTTTGCTCTCTTATTTTTAAAGGAACGAAAGGGCTGCGGTTGAAAAGTCGGTGCCTTTTTCTGTGGGGGAGTGACTTGAGGTAGAAAGGTGGATTTCCCGGCTGTAGCCGTGGCCACCAAATCTGATAGACCGACTCCAAATAACTCCTCCCCTTTATACGGCAAAACTTCCATATGCCGTTTTGAATCCGCATCGCCTGTCCACTGTCGCGTCCATAAAGCTCTTCTGGCCGAAATGGACATAGCACTTACCCGTGATGCCAGTGTGCAGATATCCCTCTGTGCATCACGCATATAAAGAAATGCATCCTTTATTTGTTCTAACAACAGTAAAATATTGTCCCTGTCCAGGGTATCAATATTTTCAATCAGGGACTCTGACCAAACTACCCCAGCACTGCCCATCCAGGCAGTCGCTACAGCTGGTCGTAGTATAACACCTGCATGTGTGTATATACTTTTTTGGATATTTTCCATCCTCCTATCTGATGGATCTTTAAGTGCGGCCGTCTCAGGAGAGGGTAACGCCACTTGTTTAGATAAGCGTGTTAGCGCCTTGTCCACCCTAGGAGGTGTTTCCCAGCGCTCCCTAACCTCTGGCGGGAAAGGGTATAATGCCAATAATTTCTTTGAAATTATCAGTTTTTTATCAGGGGCAACCCACGCTTCATTACACACGTCATTTAATTCTTCTGATTCAGGAAAAACTATAGGTAGTTTTTTCATACCCCACATAATACCCTGTTTAGTGGTACCTGTAGTATCAGCTAAATGTAACGCCTCCTTCATTGCCAAAATCATATAACGTGTGGCCCTACTGGAAAATACGGTTGATTCGTCACCGTCACCACTGGAGTCATCGCCTGTGTCTGGGTCTGTGTCGACCGACTGAGGCAAAGGGCGTTTCACAGCCCCTGACGGTGTTTGAGTCGCCTGGACAGGCACTAATTGATTGTCCGGCCGCCTCATGTCGTCAAACGACTGCTTTAGCGTGTTGACACTATCCCGTAGTTCCATAAATAAAGGCATCCATTCCGGTGTCGACTCCCTAGGGGGTGACATCCTCATATTTGGCAATTGCTCCGCCTCCACACCAATATCGTCCTCATACATGTCGACACACACGTACCGACACACAGCAGACACACAGGGAATGCTCCTAACGAAGACAGGACCCACTAGCCCTTTGGGGAGACAGAGGGAGAGTTTGCCAGCACACACCAAAAGCGCTATATATATATCAGGGATAGCCTTATAATAAGTGCTCCCTTATAGCTGCTTTGTTATATCAAATTATCGCCATAAATGTGCCCCCCCCTCTCTGTTTTACCCTGTTTCTGTAGTGCAGTGCAGGGGAGAGACTTGGGAGCCGTCCTGACCAGCGGAGCTGTGAGAGGAAATGGCGCCGTGTGCTGAGGAGATAGGCCCCGCCCCTTTTCTGGCGGGCTCGTCTCCCGCTATTTAGAGAAATCAGGCAGGGGTTAAATATCTCCATATAGCCTCTAGGGCTATATGTGAGGTATTTTTAGCCTTTATAGGTAATCATTTTGCCTCCCAGGGCGCCCCCCTCCCAGCGCCCTGCACCCTCAGTGACTGCCGTGTGAAGTGTGCTGAGAGGAAAATGGCGCACAGCTGCAGTGCTGTGCGCTACCTTTTGAAGACTGCAGGAGTCTTCAGCCGCCGATTCTGGACCTCTTCTGTCTTCAGCATCTGCAAGGGGGCCGGCGGCGTGGCTCCGGTGACCATCCAGGCTGTACCCGTGATCGTCCCTCTGGAGCTTGATGTCCAGTAGCCAAGAAGCCAATCCATCCTGCACGCAGGTGAGTTGACTCCTTCTCCCCTCAGTCCCTCGCTGCAGTGATCCTGTTGCCAGCAGGAATCACTGTAAAATAAAAAACCTAGCTAAACTTTTTCTAAGCAGCTCTTTAGGAGAGCCACCTAGATTGCACCCTTCTCGGCCGGGCACAAAAATCTAACTGGAGTCTGGAGGAGGGTCATAGGGGGAGGAGCCAGTGCACACCACCTGATCGGAAAAAGCTTTACTTTTTGTGCCCTGTCTCCTGCGGAGCCGCTATTCCCCATGGTCCTTTCAGGAACCCCAGCATCCACTAGGACGATAGAGAAATGAAAGAAAAAAGAGGTGCAAGATGGAATTGTCCTTGGGCCCTCCCACCCACCCTTATGTTGTATAAACAGGACATGCACACTTTAACGAACCCATCATTTCAGCGACAGGGTCTGCCACACGACTGTGACTGAAATGACTGGTTGGTTTGGGCCCCCACCAAAAAAGAAGCAATCAATCTCTCCTTGCACAAACTGGCTCTACAGAGGCAAGATGTCCACCTCATCATCATCGTCCGATTCATCACCCCTTTCACTGTGTACATCCCCCTCCTCACAGATTATTAATTCGTCCCCACTGGAATCCACCATCTCAGGTCCCCGTGCACTTTCTGGAGGCAATTGCTGCTGGTGAATGTCTCCACGGAGGAATTGATTATAATTCATTTTAATGAACATCATCTTTTCCACATTTTCTGGAAGTAACCTCGTACGCCGATTGCTGACAAGGTCAGCGGCGGCACTAAACACTCTTTCGGAGTACACACTGGAGGGAGGGCAACTTAGGTAGAATAAAGCCAGTTTCTGCAAGGGCCTCCAAATTGCCTCTTTTTCCTGCCAGTATACGTACGGACTGTCTGACGTGCCTACTTGGATGCGGTCACTCATATAATCCTCCACCATTCTTTCAATGGTGAGAGAATCATATGCAGTGACAGTAGACGACATGTCAGTAATCGTTGGCAGGTCCTTCAGTCCGGACCAGATGTCAGCACTCGCTCCAGACTGCCCTGCATCACCGCCAGCGGGTGGGCTCGGAATTCTTAGCCTTTTCCTCGCACCCCCAGTTGCGGGAGCATGTGAAGGAGCAGCTGTTGATGGGTCACGTTCCGCTTGACTTGACAATTTTCTCACCAGCAGGTCTTTGAACCCCTGCAGACTTGTGTCTGCCGGAAAGAGAGATACAACGTAGGTTTTAAATCTAGGATCGAGCACGGTGGCCAAAATGTAGTGCTCTGATTTCAACAGATTGACCACCCGTGAACCCTGGTTAAGCGAATGAAGGGCTCCATCCACAAGTCCCACATGCCTAGCGGAATCGCTCTGTTTTAGCTCCTCCTTCAATGTCTCCAGCTTCTTCTGCATAAGGAATAAATAGAGATAGTCTGGCGCTATGGTTACTGTGAAAAAGTGCCTGCAGCTATGTTCAAGGTTTGGTTCACAACCTAAAAATGGAAAATATACAGAAAAAAGAAGAACAGCGCTGGCACTTTTACACTAAAGGTGTTTTAATTAATTTCATATAACATATTAAAATGCATCCTTCATATCCATAACATATAAAAACAATTATATTGTATATTAATTAAGATATATATCCCACCGGATAATTCCGCTTTATACACCAAACCAGAGAAAGCTGTTCTTTGTTGATTTTGTATAATTATATACAGCTGAATTTAAAGCTGGATGTTATTGCTATATATGCTTTTGACAATACATCATAGCCGCATAGATGTTATCAGTCAATAGAAATGTCCAGCTGATAGATATTTTTCCTCCGCTATTATAATAATCAATTATCCGGTCAGTTAATTTATGCAAGTTGCAGGTCTTTTCACAAATGCATGCAGCTAGTAGATTATACCTTCCAGGTAAGTTTCATCACACTATTAATTTTTCGGTAAGTGTGAGTTATAATTATTATGTTTTGCGGTTAGAGTTTCTAGTGGTGCTGTGCACAGATGTATAATTTTGCACATATCACATAGATACCTCTCCCGGCTGTCGCTTCCAAAAACAGCCTTATCCGGAGTCCACTGCCTGGTGGATAGCAGGTATATTTTCAGATGTTTATCCGCAAAAGTTTATCAGATGTTTATCCGTAGGTATTAGTCTCTCTGGCCGGCCAGTAAGATATGAAGGTGTCTCACCAAAAGCTCTCTAACAGTGCATCCGACAAACGCATTTCCCCGCTTGGATATACAGCTCAGCGGCTTCCTCAGTGTCCATGTATGCACTGCAATGGTACAGGAATTTAAATCTTGCGCCTCCCTCATGGCGCATACGTCAGTATTGCGGTCCATACCTCGTTTTAATTCTCATCTATTGGGATTCTATGCGTTCCATTTGATCAATTATATATCAAGCTGTGTATTAACTCATTAGTACATTCTCTGGATGGTATCACCCGGTAATCCTGGATTAAATTAATCTGTTCATATAATATTTAGCCATAATTTTAAACATAATTTCTAAAAAACAAACATATACGATATATATAAAAAACATAAAACAGTATTAATTAATTCATTCAGTGCTGCACACGTATCCATAACGTTCCAATAAGCATAGCCTGATAACTATGCTTATAAACTTATATATAGACACAATATATGTATATACATAAAAATGTAAGTAATAATATAAATTATAAATTATAAACTATAAACTGTAAATTATAAATTATAAACTATAAATTATGATAGGGTAAATCTTAATAGGGTAAATCTACTAGGGTGAGAGATCCACAGAACTCACTGAGGTCGCCCATGGCAACCAGCCAGACCACACCCACCACCCGCCACGGGTGATCCGGTGGATGGTAAGTATAGTCCGGCCAGCCACCACGTTCGACACCCCCAGCTCCGATAATTCCCCACCCCAATGTCTACAATGGTGTACACTTTCATCTATTTACACTTCCATGTTCCTAAATGCGTTTTTACGGACAAACAACAAAACTAACCAAAAAGAAATATATATATATTCATATATATGCATAGAGAGAGAGACAAAAAAACAAAAAAACAAACAAAAAAACAAACACAAAAAGAGAGACTGTACCATTGCAGTGCATACATGGACACTGAGGAAGCCGCTGAGCTGTATATCCAAGCGGGGAAACGCGTTTGTCGGATGCACTGTTAGAGAGCTTTTGGTGAGACACCTTCATATCTTACTGGCCGGCCAGAGAGACTAATACCTACGGATAAACATCTGATAAACTTTTGCGGATAAACATCTGAAAATATACCTGCTATCCACCAGGCAGTGGACTCCGGATAAGGCTGTTTTTGGAAGCGACAGCCGGGAGAGGTATCTATGTGATATGTGCAAAATTATACATCTGTGCACAGCACCACTAGAAACTCTAACCGCAAAACATAATAATTATAACTCACACTTACCGAAAAATTAATAGTGTGATGAAACTTACCTGGAAGGTATAATCTACTAGCTGCATGCATTTGTGAAAAGAACTGCAACTTGCATAAATTAACTGACCGGATAATTGATTATTATAATAGCGGAGGAAAAATATCTATCAGCTGGACATTTCTATTGACTGATAACATCTATGCGGCTATGATGTATTGTCAAAAGCATATATAGCAATGACATCCAGCTTTAAATTCAGCTGTATATAATTATACAAAATCAACAAAGAACAGCTTTCTCTGGTTTGGTGTATAAAGCGGAATTATCCGGTGGGATATATATCTTAATTAATATACAATATAATTGTTTTTATATGTTATGGATATGAAGGATGCATTTTAATATGTTATATGAAATTAATTAAAACACCTTTAGTGTAAAAGTGCCAGCGCTGTTCTTCTTTTTTCTGTATATTTTCCATTTTTAGGTTGTGAACCAAACCTTGAACATAGCTGCAGGCACTTTTTCACAGTAACCATAGCGCCAGACTATCTCTATTTATTCCTTATGGTTTTTTGGTTCTAAGTCTGAGCAGCCATAGTTACGATTAGTGGTCTTTTTAAAAATAGTCTTTTTGGGGATTTTTATTGTATTGTGTGAATTCGTCAGTGCTGCACACGGAAATCATTTAGTAATTAGTCATGTCACAGCTTAAATGTATCACGGATAGATTGGAGAGACGTGATTTATATTTAAAGGGGAATAAAACCATAGATGTGGAAGAAACACCGAGAGAATTGGTTGATATGCACAGGCTATTTAATAAACTAGAGCAGCTGTGTATGTCAGAGACAAAACATTGGTGGGATCAGATTTCACTTCAGAAGTATTTGGACGGCAATCTGATCCCAAGAGGTTTGAGGATTTTGAAGGAATCCACTTTTAGGGAGGATAAATCATTCACAGATGAATGGAATATGAATTTGGACAATTGTTCAAAAAATTTGATGAAATTATTAATTAAATATAGGGAGAAAAAGGTGACAGAATTACAGGGAGAAATAGAAAAAATACAGATACAATTAAAGAATTTTGATAAATCGGAAGAATATAGAGAGAGAGACATAAAGGTAAATAAGAAACTAGAAGAGTTTGAACAATCGATTATTTATAAGAAAGAACATAAAATGGATAGGGATGTGACAGATTATCAGAAGGGCATGGCACGTAACTATAATAAAAATTTTAAGAGAGATTATACAACTGAATATGTCCAAACAAAATCCGGTTATAATAGGGAAAGAACAAGACCCTATCAAAATCAAAATGAATTTCAAACAAGAGAACAACGAGGGAGAGTATATACCCCCTATAGGCAAAACAAAGAAAGAAATGGCTTTGTTCATAAGAATAGGTATGAGGCTTTACAGACACCACGAGAGAGAGTATACACTCCTAGAAATAGGTATAGAAACAACTTTAGACCATCAGAGACAGAGGAAGAAGGAGAATATATGGGAGACAATCAAGTTTTTTTAGGGAGGCGACATTACAAAGAACAGACATCTTGGCAGGTACAGAAAAACACACGAAAAAGAAGCAGAAACAACGATATAGAGGATGTAGAGGAGGGAGTAGAAAATCGAGTCAAGACACAATGTGTAAGGTAAAGAAAAAACCAACTGGTAAAGGTATTTATAACCTATCAAAGAAAAAACTAACAGCAGAAGAAATTAGTCTCCTAGATAGAGGTCTAAATTTTGCACCGGTAGCTAAACCTAATTTGTTTCGTTTATTTGTAGATTTAAACCGTTATGTAAGGACGCTTAGTAGAAAACGATATTTTGCCTTGAAGGCTCTTAAACTACAGAATAGTAATGATGTTCCCATAGTATTAGATAGAGAGGATGATAACATCATTGACATCTTGGAATCATTACAGCAAGATGGAGATGTCAATAAGAGCATTGGAAGCGAAATATGTACACAAGTTTATGACATTAGAAGAAGCACTTTTAAGAAAAAAATCTGAGTTTTACCCCCTGCAATACAGAGGGCCGCAGGTAGATAGTTTTTATAAGGTTACACTCTCAAGTTTTCAAACCATGTGTAAAAAGGCAGAACAGAAACAGTATGCGGATAATTTGTCCCATGGGGAACGGAAAGCATTAAAAGTGTTACACTCTGATAAGGATATAGTCATAAAACCTGCGGATAAGGGCGGTGGGATTGTGGTCCTTGACACTGAGGACTATGTCAGAGAATCTCTTAGACAGTTGAGTGACAACTCCTTCTATAGTAGACTGACTTACAATCCCTCCGCCCTATTCCAAAGACAATATGAGGATCTTTTGGATACAGGCTATATAGGTGGAGCCATTTCAAAGGAAGAAAGGAATTTTTTGATTTGTACACACCCTATTACACCTACTTTTTATTATTTGCCCAAAATACACAAATCACTCACACATCCACCGGGGCGTCCCATTATTTCGGGAGTGGGTTCACTTACGAATAATTTATCTTGTTTTGTTGATCATTTTTTACAAAGGCACGTAGAGAGTCTACAATCACATATCAAAGATACACAACATTTTTTGAATATAGTTAATAATACTGATTGGAAGGAGAATTATTATTTAATAACTTGTGATGTAGAATCTCTATATTCTAACATCCCTCATGATAAAGGAGTAGAGGCGATTGAATTTTATTTACAAAAAGATGATTTGTCTGACTCTCTGCGGGCCTTTATTTTGGATGCCATTAAATTTATGTTGACACATAATTATTTCACTTTTGATTCACAATTTTATTTACAGACACGTGGTGCAGCCATGGGTGCCTGGTTCGCGCCGAGTCTCGCCAACCTATACATGGGCGTGTTTGAGGACATGCACGTGTGGGGGGGAGGATTCGGCGCGGACCTGGTATACTATGGCCGATTTATAGATGATTTATTTATTATATGGGGTGGTGGTATAGAAACATTAAAACTATTCACGGAGAGTCTTAATAATAATACCTTTGGACTCAAATTCACATCACAATATAGTCCTAATACAATAACCTTCCTTGATATAGAATTATTTGTTGAATATGGGGTATTAAGCACTAAGACATATATAAAGCCTGTTGATCAAAATCGTTATTTGCACTATAAAAGTTCGCATAAAACATGCTGGAAGGATAATATCCCCAGGGGTCAACTTATCCGCATACGTCGCAATTGTACATCCATTGAGACATTTAGAATACAAGCTACCACTTTACTAGAATCATTTCGTGAACAGGGATATCCATCTGATATACTGGCAAAAGCTTATAAAGAAGTAGAAAATATGGATAGAAGTGTATTACTGAAACCTAGAGCAACATCACGGAAAGAGATAGAAACTAAGTATGAAAAAAGTATGTGTTTTTCTACCCAGTATAACAACTGTGCTGATCAAATTAAATATATAATAAAGAAAAATACCTCATTACTCCTGTTAGATGAACTACTTCATGATAATATTAACCCCATAGGACCTACATTGTTCCGTAAGGCAGAAAATTTAAGATCTAAGTTAGTACCCAGTCATTTCTATAAAAAACCTGAAGTAACATCACTAAAATCTTGGCTCCCAGAAAGACCTATGGGTTTCCACAAATGTGGGAAAACCTCTTGTTTATCTTGTAAGTCTGTGCCTAGGAAAAGTACAGAAGTACAATCAACAAGAACAAAAGAAATATTTAAAATTAAGGATTTTTTAAATTGTATGTCGACATTTGTAATTTATATAATTACGTGCCAATGCGGTAAACAATATGTTGGCCGCACTACTAGAACTCTCCATATAAGATACATGGAGCACAGAAGAAATGTCATTAAAAAAGCAAAACATCCATTATCAACTCATATAGTAAATTGCCAGGATGCCGACTTTGATGATATTAAAATGTTAGCTGTGGAGCAGATTAAAACAACCAAACGAGGTGGGGATAGATATAGTATGCTCTGCAGACGTGAGGCATATTGGATTTTTAGGATGGACTCTTTAGTACCGGGGGGATTAAATGATACTGTAGAATTGAATGGGGTATAAAATAATTGAATTGAGTGGGGCCCCAATGATCTTTATTTTCCTTTTGCTTGGAGCTCTGTATTAACCTCTTTCTGAGAACTATTAATGGAAATTAAAGGGTAATATATAGGATATAAAATAATATATATATTTTCCTACATTCATTGGATAGAGAATGGATAATATATATATATATATTTTTTTGGTTACATCCCCCCATCATTTTTTGTCTCTCTTTTTGTGTTTGTTTTTTTGTTTGTTTTTTTGTTTTTTTGTCTCTCTCTCTATGCATATATATGAATATATATATATTTCTTTTTGGTTAGTTTTGTTGTTTGTCCGTAAAAACGCATTTAGGAACATGGAAGTGTAAATAGATGAAAGTGTACACCATTGTAGACATTGGGGTGGGGAATTATCGGAGCTGGGGGTGTCGAACGTGGTGGCTGGCCGGACTATACTTACCATCCACCGGATCACCCGTGGCGGGTGGTGGGTGTGGTCTGGCTGGTTGCCATGGGCGACCTCAGTGAGTTCTGTGGATCTCTCACCCTAGTAGATTTACCCTATTAAGATTTACCCTATCATAATTTATAGTTTATAATTTATAATTTACAGTTTATAGTTTATAATTTATAATTTATATTATTACTTACATTTTTATGTATATACATATATTGTGTCTATATATAAGTTTATAAGCATAGTTATCAGGCTATGCTTATTGGAACGTTATGGATACGTGTGCAGCACTGAATGAATTAATGAATACTGTTTTATGTTTTTTATATATATCGTATGTTTGTTTTTTAGAAATTATGTTTAAAATTATGGCTAAATATTATATGAACAGATTAATTTAATCCAGGATTACCGGGTGATACCATCCAGAGAATGTACTAATGAGTTAATACACAGCTTGATATATAATTGATCAAATGGAACGCATAGAATCCCAATAGATGAGAATTAAAACGAGGTATGGACCGCAATACTGACGTATGCGCCATGAGGGAGGCGCAAGATTTAAATTCCTGTACCATTGCAGTGCATACATGGACACTGAGGAAGCCGCTGAGCTGTATATCCAAGCGGGGAAACGCGTTTGTCGGATGCACTGTTAGAGAGCTTTTGGTGAGACACCTTCATATCTTACTGGCCGGCCAGAGAGACTAATACCTACGGATAAACATCTGATAAACTTTTGCGGATAAACATCTGAAAATATACCTGCTATCCACCAGGCAGTGGACTCCGGATAAGGCTGTTTTTGGAAGCGACAGCCGGGAGAGGTATCTATGTGATATGTGCAAAATTATACATCTGTGCACAGCACCACTAGAAACTCTAACCGCAAAACATAATAATTATAACTCACACTTACCGAAAAATTAATAGTGTGATGAAACTTACCTGGAAGGTATAATCTACTAGCTGCATGCATTTGTGAAAAGACCTGCAACTTGCATAAATTAACTGACCGGATAATTGATTATTATAATAGCGGAGGAAAAATATCTATCAGCTGGACATTTCTATTGACTGATAACATCTATGCGGCTATGATGTATTGTCAAAAGCATATATAGCAATAACATCCAGCTTTAAATTCAGCTGTATATAATTATACAAAATCAACAAAGAACAGCTTTCTCTGGTTTGGTGTATAAAGCGGAATTATCCGGTGGGATATATATCTTAATTAATATACAATATAATTGTTTTTATATGTTATGGATATGAAGGATGCATTTTAATATGTTATATGAAATTAATTAAAACACCTTTAGTGTAAAAGTGCCAGCGCTGTTCTTCTTTTTTCTGTATATTCTTCTGCATAAGCCTGATGAGGGGAATGACCTGACTCAGGCTGGCAGTGTCTGAACTGACTTCACGTGTGGCAAGTTCAAAGGGTTGCAGAACCTTGCACAATTTTGAAATCATTCTCCACTGCGCTTGAGACAGGTGCATTCCACCTCCTTTGCCTATATCGTGGCCAGATGTATAGGCTTGAATGGCCTTTTGCTGCTCCTCCATCCTCTGAAGCATATAGAGGGTTGAATTCCACCTCGTTACCACCTCCTGCTTCAGATGATGGCAGGGCAGGTTCAGGTGTGTTTGGTGGTGCTCCAGTCTTCTGTACGCGGTGCCTGAACGCCGAAAGTGGCCCGCAATTCTTCGGGCCACCGACAGCATCTCTTGCACGCCCCTGTCATTTTTTAAATAATTCTGCACCACCAAATTCAAGGTATGTGCAAAACATGGGACGTGCTGGAATTTGCCCAGATGTAATGCACGCACAATATTGCTGGCGTTGTCCGATGTCACAAATCCCCAGGAGAGTCCAATTGGGGTAAGCCATTCTGCAATGATCTTCCTCAGTTGCCGTAAGAGGTTTTCAGCTGTGTGCGTATTCTGGAAAGCGGTGATACAAAGCGTAGCCTGCCTAGGAACGAGTTGGCGTTTGCGAGATGCTGCTACTGGTGCCGCCGCTGCTGTTCTTGCAGCGGGAGGCAATACATCTACCCAGTGGGCTGTCACAGTCATATAGTCCTGAGTCTGCCCTGCTCCACTTGTCCACATGTCCGTGGTTAAGTGGACATTGGGTACAACTGCATTTTTTAGGACACTGGTGACTCTTTTTCTGAGGTCTGTGTACATTTTCGGTATCGCTTGCCTAGAGAAATGGAACCTAGATGGTATTTGGTACCGGGGACACAGTACCTCAATCAAATCTATAGTTGGCTCTGAAGTAACGATGGATACCGGAACCACATTTCTCACCGCCCAGGCTGCCAAGGTCTGAGTTATCTGCTTTGCAGCAGGATGACTGCTGTGATATTTCATCTTCCTCGCAACGGACTGTTGGACAGTCAATTGCTTACTGGAAGTAGTACAAGTGGTGTCCGACTTCCCCTCTGGGATGCCGATCGACTCCCAGCAGCAACAACAGCAGCGCCAGCAGCAGTGGGCGTTACACTCAAGGATGCATCGGAGGAATCCCAGGCAGGAGAGGACTCGTCAAACTTGCCAGTGACATGGCCTGCAGGACTATTGGCTGGGTAAGGAAGAAATTGACACTGAGGGAGTTGGTGGTGTGGTTTGCGGGAGCTTGGTTACAAGAGGAAGGGATTTAGTGGTCAGTGGACTGCTTCAGCTGTCGCCCAAAGTTTTTGAACTTGTCACTGACTTATGATGAATGCGCTGCAGGTGACGTATAAGTGAGGATGTTCCGAGGTGGTTAACGTCCTTACCCCTACTTATTACAGCTTGACAAAGGCAACACACGGCTTGACAAATGTTGTCCGCATTTCTGTTGAAATACTTCCACACCGAAGAGCTGATTTTTTTTGTATTTTGACCAGGCATGTCAATGGCCATATTCCTCCCACGGACAACAGGTATCTCCCCGGGTGCCTGACTTAAACAAACCACCTCACCATCAGAATCCTCCTTGTCAATTTCCTCCCCAGCGCCAGCAACACCCATATCCTCATCCTGGTGTACTTCAACACTGACATCTTCAATTTGACTATCAGGAACTGGACTGCGGGTGCTTCTTCAAAGCACTTGCAGGGGGCGTGCAAATGGTGGAAGGCGCAAGCTCTTCCCGTCCAGTGTTGGGAAGGTCAGGCATCGCAACCGACACAATTGGACTCTCCTTGGGGATTTGTGATTTCGAAGAACGCACAGTTCTTTGCTGTGCTTTTGCCAGCTTAAGTCTTTTCTTTTTTCTAGCGAGAGGATGAGTGCTTCCATCCTCATGTGAAGCTGAACCACTAGCCATGAACATAGGCCAGGGCCTCAGCCGTTCCTTGCCACTCCGTGTCGTAAATGGCATATTGGCAAGTTTACGCTTCTCCTCAGACGCTTTTAATTTTGATTTTTGGGTAATTTTACTGATCTTTTGTGTTTTGGATTTTACATGCTCTGTACTATGACATTGGGCATCGGCCTTGGCAGACGACATTGATGGCA
Source organism: Pseudophryne corroboree (assembly GCF_028390025.1). NCBI lineage: Eukaryota > Metazoa > Chordata > Amphibia > Anura > Myobatrachidae > Pseudophryne > Pseudophryne corroboree. The sequence goes on from NC_086446.1 coordinate 770,479,614, forward strand.
TTTCATCGTCTCGGCCATGACTAGTGGCAGCAGCTTCAGCACGAGGTGGAAGTGGATCTTGATCTTTCCCTATTTTTTTAACCTCCACATTTTTGTTCTCCATATTTTAATGCGCACAACTAAAAGCCATATATACAGTATAATGGACCTGGTGGACACTGTCAGCAGACTGCGTTTATAGTATAAAGAAAAAAAGACACCACAGGTATACAATGTAGATGGATGGATAGTATACTTATGGACGACGAGTGACGACACAGAGGTAGGTACAGCAGTGGCCTACCGTACTGCTATATACAGTATAATGGACCTGGTGGACACTGTCAGCAGACTGCGTTTATAGTATAAAGAAAAAAAGACACCACAGGTATACAATGTAGATGGATGGATAGTATACTTATGGACGACGAGTGACGACACAGAGGTAGGTACAGCAGTGGCCTACTGTACTGCTATATACAGTATAATGTACCTGGTGGACACTGTCAGCAGACTGCGTTTATAGTATAAAGAAAAAAAGACACCACAGGTATACAATGTAGATGGATGGATAGTATACTTATGGACGACGAGTGACGACACAGAGGTAGGTACAGCAGTGGCCTACCGTACTGCTATATACAGTATAATGGACCTGGTGGACACTGTCAGCAGACTGCGTTTATAGTATAAAAAAAAAGACACCACAGGTATACAATGTAGATGGATGGATAGTATATTTATGGATGACGAGTGACGACACAGAGGTAGGTACAGCAGTGGCCTACCGTACTGCTATATACAGTATAATGGACCTGGTGGACACTGTCAGCAGACTGCGTTTATAGTATAAAAAAAAAGACACCACAGGTATACAATGTAGATGGATGGATAGTATACTTATGGACGACGAGTGACGACACAGAGGTAGGTACAGCAGTGGCCTACCGTACTGCTATATACAGTATAATGGACCTGGTGGACACTGTCAGCAGACTGCGTTTATAGTATTAAAAAAAAAGACACCACAGGTATACAATGTAGATGGATGGATAGTATACTTATGGACGACGAGTGACGACACAGAGGTAGGTACAGCAGTGGCCTACCGTACTGCTATATACAGTATAATGGACCTGGTGGACACTGTCAGCAGACTGCGTTTATAGTATAAAGAAAAAAAGACACCACAGGTATACAATGTAGATGGATGGACACTATACTTATGGACGACGAGTGACAACACAGAGGTAGGTACAGCAGTGGCCTACCGTACTGCTATATACAGTATAATGGACCTGGTGGACACTGTCAGCAGACTGCGTTTATAGTATAAAAAAAAAAGACACCACAGGTATACAATGTAGATGGATGGATAGTATACTTATGGACGACGAGTGACGACACAGAGGTAGGTACAGCAGTGGCCTACCGTACTGCTATATACAGTATAATGGACCTGATGGACACTGTCAGCAGACTGCGTTTATAGTATAAAAAAAAAAGACACTACAGGAGTGTTTTTCAGGCAGACAAACGTATACTGGTGGTCACTGTTGTTAGGCGCCGGGGTCCGCATGTCCGCGCGGCCCGGCGCCTAGCAACTAGGGACGCCGTGCGCGTTCAGCCGCCGGCTCCCTAGCAACGATAGAGGCCGGGCGCGCTGAGCCGCACGGACCCTAGCAACGGGGACGCCACGGGCGGACCGCGTTCCCCGTTGCAGCGCCTAATTAACAAGCACACACACTTGTCCTCTGGCCGTGCAGCAAGGCAGCTGCACGGCATTTATTCCCAATCAGGCTCTAAGCAGCTGATTGGAGGACTCCCTGTTAAATACCTTCCCAGTACTTCTCACAGACGCCGGTAATAGCTTCCTGCATGCTGCTTTGGTTTGCTGAGAGTCTGTTCCAGTCCTGCTGTATCCGGTCATTCCTGTCCTCTGAAGTCCTGTATTCGGGAGTTGTCATCTCATCCCAGGATGTCGTTTGGTCCCCAGTTGTCCTGACTGATCACCTTTGTATATTGAGTGGTGTTCCGTGAGTTGCGGCTCTGCCGTGTGTTGCGGCTCAGCCGCTTTATCTTTATATATTCTGTTTTTGGAGCATTTGTGGAGGGTTCCGCTTCCACAAGTCCTCTCTGGAACTCGGCGGTGCTGGGTAGGAGAAGTGGACAAGTGGATATTTTGGTTGTCCTTTTCCCTGGCGGTGTTTCCGCACATATTCTAGTTTTAAGTTAGCTTGTAGCCCCTGGCCTGGTTGTTTAGTCAGAGGGGCCCCTTGTTATCACCCTGTCTCGGATTTCCCTTTGTCTCTCATTAAGACCTGGGGGGGCATCGGAGTTGGGCAGACATAATCTGCCCTTCAAACGCGGCTGCCATGGGCTCAAGCAACCATAGTCTCGCAGGGGATTTCCGACAGCACGGGTGAGACAACGGAGTTAGGGCGCCAGGGGCTATTTTCCATTCCCGCTCCCTTCCCCAGCATATCGTTCCAGTGCTCGTCCTCGCAAAAAGATCTCCTCAGACCAGAGTGCTGGAATCATAACATTATTACCGGCCATACCAAAAAATTAAAATTAAACAGGGCTTTAATTTTTTCCTCTCATTCAGTTTTTGTTAAAATTTTTTGGCCTCATGAATCCGACAGGTTTAGGGCCAAACCCTGGCCAGCTCTTAGTCAATCAGATTCAAGAACTTACTCAGATGGTTCAGGATCTTTCTCTTCGGGTGAGGTCGCAGGAAGATCTTTTGCGAGCCTCCCCAAAGGTAGTCCCTGAACCAAAGATGCATTTGCCTGACCGTTTTTCTGGCGATAGAAAATAATTTTTTAGTTTTAAAGAATCCTGTAAACTTTATTTCCGTTTAAGACCTACTTCCTCTGGTTCTGAATCTCAGCGGGTTGGGATAATTATTTCTTTACTCCAGGGGGATCCTCAGACCTGGGCGTTCGGTTTAAGGGCAGAGGATCCTGCGTTGTTTATACAAGAAAGAAAACTAGGAACTAGCGCTGCATAGTACATATAGATCTGAAGGTAATCCTTTGCAGTTTCACACGATCCACTGTTTTATCTCTCTCTGGAATTACACTTACAGATAGATTCTACCACGCGTATCCATAAAGGTATCTTTGTATCAGAAACAATGTGCTGTCCCACACCAATAAAAACGTTACACACTTACAGGATATTTCTATCTCGCGTGTCCTTAAAGGTATCTTTTGTTGTATGTAGAAGACCACCAAAAAGATTTCACATGATATATGGATATACAAAAGTAACTTACATTAACTTCCTTTCACGCGTGCCCATAAAGGTATCTTTGTCTGGTATGTTGTCCCAAAGAAGGATTCTATACAGCTGATTATCCACAAGTGAAAGTTTTTAATACATGAAGTTAAAAAAATGTGAACAGAGTTCAAACAAAGGAATCCAGGTATCGGCGGCTGATGTAAGACTTGTTCTCTCACCGACCGGCTGCAGACAGGTAAGCGAAAATGAGCAAAGTCTGAATCACCGAGTCCCAGGATCCCACACTGCAAGCGGCAGACGGCTTCAGCGGCAGACGGCTTCAACGCGTTTCTGGGAGTACACTCCCCTTTGTCAAGAAGACTTCTTGACAAAGGGGAGTGTACTCCCAGAAACGCGTTGAAGCCGTCTGCCGCTTGCAGTGTGGGATCCTGGGACTCGGTGATTCAGACTTTGCTCATTTTCGCTTACCTGTCTGCAGCCGGTCGGTGAGAGAACAAGTCTTACATCAGCCGCCGATACCTGGATTCCTTTGTTTGAACTCTGTTCACATTTTTTTAACTTCATGTATTAAAAACTTTCACTTGTGGATAATCAGCTGTATAGAATCCTTCTTTGGGACGACATACCAGACAAAGATACCTTTATGGGCACGCGTGAAAGGAAGTTAATGTAAGTTACTTTTGTATATCCATATATCATGTGAAATCTTTTTGGTGGTCTTCTACATACAACAAAAGATACCTTTATGGACACGCGAGATAGAAATATCCTGTAAGTGTGTAACGTTTTTATTGGTGTGGGACAGCACATTGTTTCTGATACAAAGATACCTTTATGGATACGCGTGGTAGAATCTATCTGTAAGTGTAATTCCAGAGAGAGATAAAACAGTGGATCGTGTGAAACTGCAAAGGATTACCTTCAGATCTATATGTACTATGCAGCGCTAGTTCCTAGTTTTCTTTCTTGTATATTCCATGGTTTAAGAGGTTTCTGGGTGTAACCTCTATTTTCTAGGAACCAGCAGCAGCTAGTAAGCGCAGGGCTGCTATCAATCTGTTTTTGTCCATTGGATCCTGCGTTGTTGTCAGTAGACGCTTTCTTTAAGTCTTTAGGGCTTTTGTATGATGACCCAGATAGAGAGGCGTCTGCTGAAAGTCAGCTGCGCGCTCTCAAACAAGGAAGAAATCCTGCAGAGGTTTATTGTACTGAGTTTCGCCGTTGGTCGAACGACTGTGGCTGGAATGACCCAGCCCTGCGCAGTCAGTTTCGCCTCGGCTTATCTGAGTCTATTAAAGACAGTCTCCTCCAGTACCCCGCTCCTGAGACTCTCGATAAACTCATGGAGCTTTTATTAAGATTGATCGTCGTCTCAGAGAGCGGAGGGCTGAAAGAGGAACACCTGTAAGGTCAAGTCCTTGTGTTTATTCCATTGCAGAAGACGTAGAGGAGCCCAATGCAGATGGGTCTCTCCCGACTGTCTCCTGAGGAAAGGACCAGAAGGCAAAATTCCGGTCTTTGTTTGTACTGTGGTGGTAAGGGACATTTTGCTCGTAACTGTCCGAACAAGTCGGGAAACGCTTTGACCAGGTGAATTGTGAGGGGGTTCACCTAGGTCTGCAGCTTATCTCCTCGAATAACTCTCTTTTAGTCCCAGTTAAGGTTTCCTTTGGCAGCCTCAGTTCTTTGGTGTCGGCTTTTGTTGACAGTGGAGCTGCAGGAAACTTTATGGATTTAACTTGGGCTAAGGCCTTAGGCGTTCCTCAGTTACCATTGGGTAGGTGTGTCACCATGCATGGCTTAGATGGGAGTCTGCTTTCCAACGGGGTTATTACTCACCGTACACCTCCCGTAGTACTTACAGTAGGAGCTTTACATTCCGAAAAGATCGAGTTCTATCTAACACATTGCCCAGCAGTTCCAGTTGTTCTGGGTCACCCTTGGCTGGCCTTTCATAATCCCACCATTGATTGGCGGTCCGGGGAGATTTCACAATGGGGTACTTTTTGTGCTAAGGAATGTATTTCGTTTCCAGTTAGAGTAGCAGCTATCATTCCAGAACTCATTCCTGTGGAATACCAGGAGTTTGCCGATGTATTCTCTAAAGGCAATGCGGACATTCTGCCTCCCCATCGGCCTTATGATTGTGCTATTGAGCTAATCCCTGGTGCCGCATTGCCAAAGGGGAGATTATATGCATTGTCCGGGCCAGAAACTTCGGCTATGAATGACTATGTTCAGGAGAGCTTACAGAAAGGCTTTATTAGACCATCAAAATCCCCTTTAAGTGCTGGTTTTTTCTTTGTGGAGAAAAAGGATGGCTCGCTTAGGCCATGCATAGATTTTAGAGCCTTGAATAAAATCTCAGTCAAAAACACCTATCCTTTGCCGTTGATTTCTGTACTCTTTGATCAGTTACGTTCTGCTGTGATTTTTTCTAAAATTGACCTGAGAGGAGCTTACAACCTCATCCGATTTAAATCTGGAGATGAGTGGAAGACGGCTTTCAGTACTCAGTCGGGTCACTACGAATACCTGGTGATGCCGTTCGGCCTGTCTAATGCTCCAGCAGTTTTTCAAGACCTCATTAACGATGTGCTCCGTGACTTCCTAGGGAAATTCGTGGTCGTTTATTTAGACGACATCTTGATTTTTTCTGAATCGATGGAACAACATATCACCCAGGTGCGTCTGGTTCTTCAAAAGTTACGTGAGAATCATTTATATGCCAAGCTGGAGAAGTGTGAATTTCACGTCACGAAAGTATCTATTTTAGGGTACATAATTTCCCCTCAGGGATTTTCCATGGAACCTAAGAAGCTTCAGGCCATCCTTAATTGGACGCAACCCACCAATTTAAAAGCAATTCAGCGCTTTTTAGGGTTTGCGAATTATTATAGGAGGTTCATTCATTCTTTTTCTGACCTGGTTGCTCCCATTGTGGCTCTGACAAGGAAAGGAGCGGATCCTACCAACTGGTCGCATGAAGCTGAGTTGTCCTTCCGGGCCCTGAAACAAGCCTTTGTCTCAGCTCCAGTCCTCAGACATCCTAATCCGGAATTGCCCTTTATTGTGGAGGTTGATGCCTCAGAGGTTGGAGTGGGGGCTGTCCTTTCTCAAAAGGATCCGGTGTCTTTGGACTTACATCCTTGTGCCTTTATGTCCAGGAAGTTCTCCTCCGCTGAATCCAATTATGACGTTGGTAATCGGGAGTTACTGGCGGTAAAGTGGGCTTTTGAGGAGTGGAGGCATTGGCTGGAAGGAGCAAAGCATACTATTTCGGTATTGACTGACCATAAGAACCTGCAATACATTGAATCAGCTAAACGGCTTAATGCCCGGCAGGCATGTTGGGCATTATTTTTTACTCGTTTCAAATTTATAATCACTTTCAGGCCTGGTTCCAAGAATACTAAAGCTGATGCCCTGTCACGTAGTTTTCTTCCGGTTCACAATAACAATCCTGTTGTTACCCCAATACTTCCATCTTCGGTCATCCGGGCAGGCCTCACACAGGATTTATTTACCCAGTTAAACCAGCTTCAACACCAAGCTCCTAGAATTACTCCTGTTGATCGTCTTTACGTTCCTGAATTTTTGAGAGCTACTGTTTTAACTGAATTCCATGACAACAAGGTTTCAGGGCATCCGGGAATCACTAAGACATTGGAGTTAGTCTCTCGCTCAGTATGGTGGCCTAGTATGTCTAAAGACGTTAGGGAATTTGTTTTTTCATGTCAGGTTTGTGCACAGCATAAGGTTCCCCGTTCCTTGCCTATCGGGCAACTTATGCCCTTAAGTGTCCCTCTCAGGCCATGGTCTCATATTTCCATGGATTTTGTGGTTGACCTTCCCCTTTCAGCCGGATTCCGAGTCATATGGGTGGTAGTGGACCGTTTTAGTAAAATGGCTCATTTTATTGCTCTTCCCCGATTGCCTTCTGCTCAAGGGTTGGCAGTTTTGTTCCTCCGCCATGTGTTTAGGCTTCATGGGTTACCCACTGATATTGTTTCTGATCGGGGTCCACAATTCATCGCGCAATTCTGGAGATGTTTTTGTGCTTCATTAAAGATGAAACTGTCATTAACATCCGGTTATCACCCACAATCCAACGGGCAAACCGAACGAGTTAACCAGTCATTAAAACAATATCTGCGCTTGTATTCAGCCAAACTCCAGAATGATTGGTCCGAGTTTCTTCCTTTGGCTGAATTTGCTTACAATAATTCCTGTCATTCCTCCACTAAAGAGTCTCCATTCTTTTCAGTTTTTGGTTTTCACCCCAGAGCTAATTCTTTTTCTCATCATTCTCCAGTCTCCTCGCTGGCATTGACCTCCCATCTCAGAGGAATTTTTGCTCTCAGAAAAGCGGCCTTTCGAGAAAAGAAATTTTCTGACAGGCTCCGACGTCCTTGCACTTTTAAGGTGGGAGACAAGGTGTGGTTGTCAACTCGCAACATCAGGCTTCGACAATCCTCGGCTAGACTGGGACCCAAATTTATTGGACCATTTCTTATTATTAAAAGAGTCAACCCAGTTGCCTTTCGGCTACGTTTACCAAGATCTCTCAAGATTGGAAATACGTTTCATTGTTCCCTGTTGAAACAATACGTTTCTTCCAGTAGATTTCCTCGGAGGATCTCTCAGGGTAGATCTCCAGTGGAAGTACAGGGACAACAGGAGTTCTTGGTAGAGAAAGTTCTTGATTCCAAATTGTCCCGGGGTCGGCTTTATTTTTTAGTTCACTGGAAAGGCTATGGTCCGGAGGAAAGGTCTTGGGTCCTAGATAAGGATCTTCATGCCCCTAGGCTCAAGAGGGCATTTTTTCGGGAATTTCCTCAGAAGCCTGGCTTTAGGGGTTCCTTGACCCCTCCTCAAGGGGGGGGTACTGTTAGGCGCCGGGGTCCGCATGTCCGCGCGGCCCGGCGCCTAGCAACTAGGGACGCCGTGCGCGCTCAGCCGCCGGCTCCCTAGCAACGCTAGACGCCGGGCGCGCTGAGCCGCACGGACCCTAGCAACGGGGACGCCACGGGCGGACCGCGTTCCTCGTTGCAGGGCCTGATAAACAAGCACACACACTTGTCCTCTGGCCGTGCAGCAAGGCAGCTGCACGGCATTTATTCCCAATCAGGCTCTAAGCAGCTGATTGGAGGACTCCCTGTTAAATACCTTCCCAGTACTTCTCACAGACGCCTGTAATAGCTTCCTGCATGCTGCTTTGGTTTGCTGAGAGTCTGTTCCAGTCCTGCTGTATCCGGTCATTCCTGTCCTCAGAAGTCCTGTATTCGGGAGTTGTCATCTCATCCCAGGAAGTCGTTTGGTCCCCAGTTGTCCTGACTGATCACCTTTGTATATCGAGTGGTGTTCCGTGAGTTGCGGCTCTGCCGTGTGTTGCGGCTCAGCCGCTTTATCTTTATATATTCTGTTTTTGGAGCATTTGCGGAGGGTTCCGCTTCCACAAGTCCTCTCTGGAACTCGGCGGTGCTGGGTAGGAGAAGTGGACAAGTGGATATTTTGGTTGTCCTTTTCCCTGGCGGTGTTTCCGCACATATTCTAGTTTTAAGTTAGCTTGTAGCCCCTGGCCTGGTTGTTTAGTCAGAGGGCCCCTTGTTATCACCCTGTCTCGGATTTCCCTTTGTCTCTCATTAAGACCTGGGGGGGCATCGGAGTTGGGCAGACATAATCTGCCCTTCAAACGCGGCTGCCATGGGCTCAAGCAACCATAGTCTCGCAGGGGATTTCCGACAGCACGGGTGAGACAACGGAGTTAGGGTGCCAGGGGCTATTTTCCATTCCCGCTCCCTTCCCCAGCATATCGTTCCAGTGCTCCGGTCCTCGCAAAAAGATCTCCTCAGACCAGAGTGCTGGAATCATAACAACTGTCAGCAAAACTGTGCACTGTACTCCTGCTATAGCTGCTCCCCAGTCCCCACAATTAAGCAGTGTGAGCACTCAGCACAGATATATCATGCAGCACACTGAGCACAGATATGGTATGGAGCATTTTTTTCAGGCAGAGAACGGATAAAAAACTGGTGGTCACTATTAGCAAAACTCTGCACTGTACTCCTCCTAACAGCTGCTCCCCAATCCTCCCCACAATAAGCTAAGCAATCAGATCAACTGTGTAGTATATAACTATATAAACGGAGAGCACACCAGCCACGTCTTCTCCCTATCAATCTCAATGCACGTGTGAAAATGGCGGCGACGCGCGGCTGCTTATATAGAATCCGAATCTCGCGAGAATCCGACAGCGGGATGATGACGTTCGGGCGCGCTCGGGTTAACCGAGCCATACGGTAGAATCCGAGTATGGCTCGGACCCGTCTAAAAAGGGTGAAGTTCGGGGGGGTTCGGTTTCTCGGAAACCGAACCCGCTCATCACTAAATTGTACACAGTGAGACTTGACATAGGAAATCTATTATTTTCCTTATAATCTCCATATCTTTTTAGCAGGTTTTGTCTACGTGTCTTCTATTGAGCATCAGTATACGGATTGTGCGTCCCAAGTTCTGAATTCTCTGAGGGTGGAAGCCATGGCCAAGAATGGTCTCCGTGGAGCCAATGTGATGTCTTTCTCCAACTACAGTCCATGGGATCGCTGAGTGGCCCTCCGCCTTTAGTGGTATAGCAGTTCTTGCTAATAAACAAGCTACTGCAGAAGTCATCTCTGTTGTGGTCTCCATTAGTGTTCTCATGATGGTACACACAGACCGGCGCAGTTGCATTTTTCCAGGTTAATCATCGCAAGTGAAGCTGCCACCCAGAAATGAATATAGACGCCCACCGGAGCCATGGCGCAGTCCTCAGCAACTGTGTACACATACGCAGCACCGACGCAATGATGAGGAACACCAACTGCCGGAGGGTTCCTATGGTCACGCAGACTGGCCGCGGGTAGTAGCGACGCTGGCGTCATGTTTCTCTGCGTACATGATGGCAGCTGACGGCAGATCCCCCCACAGAAAACGGCCGTGACAAGCACGCGTTTTTGCCGCCACTCCCCGTTACCTCCCTCAAATGGTCCCTTCCTGTCAATCATTCTGCATTAAAAATCTCAGTGCGAGTGGCATCTTGGCACATGCGCAGTGTGATTGCAGTGGAGAATCTGCACGTAGCGCAAGGTTGGTGCACGTTTCCATGGTGCAGCCGATGGTGGCGTATATGGACACAGCAATCGTTATTTAGCGCACACGGGTGCCTCATCCGGGTTCACTACGGCTGGCCGGCGGTCGGGCTCCCGGCGCCCAGCATACCGGCACCGGGAGCCCGACCGCCGGCTGACCGACAGTGTGGCGAGCGCAAATGAGCCCCTTGCGGGCTCGCTGCGCTCGCCACGCTACGGGCACGGTGGCGCGCTACGCGCGCCACACTATTTTATTCTCCCTCTATGGGGGTCGTGGACCCCCACGAGGGAAAATAAGTGTCGGTATGCCGGCGGTCGGGCTCCCGGCGCCGGTATACTGAGCGCCGGGAGCCCGACCGCCGGCATACAGAAGACCACCCCCTCATCCCTTGCACATTTGGCCGCACAGATGTAGGGAAGGAGTTTGTAGCTGCGTTTGTATAAAGTCGCAGACAGGCGACCGCCAGTAGCCGCTGCTGTGTTCGCTTTTCATGCAACTCATAATGAGGCCCTTTATATTCACTATCGCTACACAGTACATTTTGTGCAGTATTAACCTTTCATTATACAGGGTGAGATGTTACACAGCGATTTACAGAGAACCAGTTGCCTTCCTCCCACGGGGGAGCTTACAATCTATATTCCCCGCCACATGAACACACACTATGGTTGCTTTGGGCAGAAGATACGCAACCTCCCAGCATGTTCCTGGACTACGGCAGGAAACCACAAACACAGTTTCCCCAAAACAAGTTATCATGAGAAAAATGGCTAAAAGTTTATTTTAAAGGAACAGTAACCAATTTTTCTCTCAGTTGTACCTAACACTGGGGCAAACTTGCCTGCACTTTCTATCTCGGAGCTGGCAAACCCTCTCGGGATTGCTGGGAAGGGGGTGAAGCCACATTCTCCTAATTGTTCATGTTTTAAGCTACGATTTGCAGCATTTTACAGCAAGATCTAGGATGACATAATTCAATGCACATCGCGTTACCCAAACCCCGAGTCCTCTTCTTCAAGTGGGAAATGAGCAGCAGCAGGAGACTGACCGCCTCTGTTGGGAAGCCAGGAGAACCTCTGGGAGAGTTAGCAAGCAGAACATTGGCTTTGTCCGTGTAGCGGGCTTTTCTGGGTGTCTACACAGTCGAGTCACATTATTATGACCACCTCCTGCATCTGACATCTGCAGCACGTAGCCCACGTGTCCTGTGCTGGCTTGGTGGGTATATAAGGTGTGTGATAGGCCGTCTGCACACATATCATGGGAAAAAGGGCCGATTTATCCAAGCTGAAAAAACGGATGATCATCGGCTTTCGGGCCAAGGGTGGCGGTATCTCTGACACAGCGCAGTGTGTGACCTGTCCGCGTGCTGCTACGGTGAAGCTGTATCGTGACGGGACAAATGGCACCATTGCGAATAACTGACGTGGAAACTGCGAAGCACCACGTGCCATTGATGTGAGAGGTGAACGTCGGCTACGAAGGTGCATGAGGAGGGACCGTCACAATGAACCTGGGGGCTACCAGACGTGTGTCTAAAACCACAGTTCTGCCCATCTATCTGCTGTCTGTGCTGCACACGGCGGTTACTCTGCCTATTAGCTGGTGCTCATAATGTGACTCCACCGTGTATCTGTCTCATACAATATATAATTTGTTAGCCACCTAGAACTCAGCCTAGGGGAGATTTCCTGCTCAGTGACCACATTTCTTTTGCACATGGTTGCAGAACATTGCCCAATATGTCACATGACTTGCAGCAAGCTTCTCTTTCCTCATGCCTAGTCAATTATTCTTCCCTATCAAATCTAAGGCCTCTCTGTAGTGACAGTGGGTGTATATTAGAGATGAGCGGGTTCGGTTCCTCGGAATCCGAACCCGCCCGAACTTCAGGTTGTTTTACACGGGTCCGAGCGACTCGGATCTTCCCGCCTTGCTCGGTTAACCCGAGCGCGCCCGAACGTCATCATCCCGCTGTCGGATTCTCGCGAGGCTCGGATTCTATCGCGAGACTCGGATTCTATATAAGGAGCCGCGCGTCGCCGCCATTTTCACACGTGCATTGAGATTGATAGGGAGAGGACGTGGCTGGCGTCCTCTCCGTTTAGAGTGACTAGAGTACTAGAGAGAGACACAAATTTTGGGGAGCATATAGGAGGAGTACTACTTGCTGCTGATAGTGTGACCAGTGACCAGTGCCACCAGTTTAATTAATCCGTTCTCTGCCTGAAAAAAAACAGTGTGACACAGTCACACATACCATATCTGTGCTCAGCCCAGTGTGCTGCATCATATACTGTATACCATTATCTGACTGCTGAGTGCTCACTGCTCACACAGCTTAATTGTGGGGGAGACTGGGGAGCAGTTATAGCAGGAGTACATTTAAGTACAGTGCACACTTTTGCTGCCAGAGTGCCACTGCCAGTGTGACTGACCAGTGACCACTGACCACCAGTATTGTGATTGTCTGCTGACCACCAGTATATTGTGATTGTCTGCCTGAAAAAGTTAAACACTCGTCGTGTGGTGTTTTTATAAACGCATTCTGCAGACAGTGTCCAGCAGGTCCGTCATTACATAATATATACCTGTCCGGCTGCAGTACTAGTGTGATATATATATATATATTTTAATTTTATCTCATTATCATCCAGTCTATATTAGCAGCAGACACAGTACGGTAGTCCACGGCTGTAGCTACCTCTGTGTCGGCAGTCGCTCGTCCATCCATAATTGTATACCACCTACACGTGTTTTTTTTTTTTTTCTATCTTCTTGATACTAGTAGCTTACTTTAGGAGTCTGCAGTGCTGACAGACAGTGTCCAGCAGGTCCGTCATTACATAATATATACCTGTCCGGCTGCAGTACTAGTGTGATATATATATATATATTTTAATTTTATCTCATTATCATCCAGTCTATATTAGCAGCAGACACAGTACGGTAGTCCACGGCTGTAGCTACCTCTGTGTCGGCAGTCGCTCGTCCATCCATAATTGTATACCACCTACCCGTGGTTTTTTTTTTTCTATCTTCTTGATACTAGTAGCTTACTTTAGGAGTCTGCAGTGCTGACAGACAGTGTCCAGCAGGTCCGTCATTACATAATATATACCTGTCCGGCTGCAGTACTAGTGTGATATATATATATATATTTTAATTTTATCTCATTATCATCCAGTCTATATTAGCAGCAGACACAGTACGGTAGTCCACGGCTGTAGCTACCTCTGTGTCGGCAGTCGCTCGTCCATCCATAATTGTATACCACCTACCCGTGGTTTTTTTTTTTCTATCTTCTTGATACTAGTAGCTTACTTTAGGAGTCTGCAGTGCTGACAGTGTCACGATCCGGGTATCTGGACGCCATTTCTTACCCATCAGATGCCTCCTAAGGCTGGCTCAGCGCTCCAGGACCGGATCCCATCTGTTATCCTAATGTTCACATTCCTGTATCCTCTCCTGTCTCTCTGAGACGCTGTCACAGTAACGCCTTATTACATCTGGCATGGCGTCTCCCGCGGCCTCCGCCGCCGTCCCTGAGCTTCTGCATGCAGAGTGTCAGAGTGGCGATTACGTCAGCCGTGGCCTCCGCTGTGTCCGCGTGGTTGGATGTGCACTTGTCAGCCTGGCGTCTCCTGTCTCCAGTGGCCGGCGCCGCCATTACTGTTTTCATTACCACATGGATTACAAACCAAACTTCCCTCCAAGTGTCTGCATGGGCGCAGCCATCTTGGATTCTGTCAGCTGATCATTTCCTCCAATCTGTTGTCAGTATTGTTAATCTGCATAATTGCCTAGCCAATCCCTTCCTTGCTGCAGGTATAAATACACTGTGCCTGAGCAAGGAAGGCGTCAGTGCTTTGGTTGTCAAACCTAGTTCCTGTTTGTCTCTCTCCTGTTATTGTCTTCCAGGTTCCAGCTCCTGTCTCAAGACTTCCACCATAGAGACCCGCACCAGCATTCCACCTGCGGTGTAGCCTGACTCTCCAATCCATTGTGGATTCATCTGTTTCCAGCTACAACATTACCTGCTTCCAGCTCAGCTTCCAGCAGAGTACAGCTTCCCTTAAAGGGCCGGTGTCCTTTCTACACTTTACCACTCTCCACCGGTATTATTATTTCTCCGCTCTCAAGTTCTACATTTCAGTTCATATTTCATCGCTCCCAAGTTCATTTATTATTTAACTGGTTCCAGCCAGTATCCACTCCGTGCTAACAACAGTCTGGTTCCAGCCAGTATCCACAGCAGCTGTTTTACCTTCAGCAACCCAGCTTTTCCTGGAACACCAGCTGGCACAATCCTGGGTTATCTCCATTGCTACAGTCGGGCCTGGTAAGGACTTTCCATCTAGAAGATCATAAGAACTATCTCACACTACCAGTGCCCTGTGGCTCCTGCCATCCTGTAGTACCCAGGAACTGTATTTATTATTTGCTGACTTTTACGTTTTCTTTTACTGCTGCTGTGTTGCGGAGTTGTCATAATAAACATCATTGACTTTTATCCAAGTTGTCGTGGTCACGCCTTCGGGCAGTTATTATTCATGTTACTTACATGTCCAGGGGTCTGATACAACCTCCCAGGTTCCGGTACATCTCAGCCCCTACAACTGAGGCTGCCTCCCGTCAGCTCAGGCCCTCAGTTGTGACAGTAAGCACTGACCTAATGAATCCAGCCGGAGACCAGGATCAAGCGGCCAGGCCGATGCAAGAACTGGCAGCCCGACTAGAACATCAGGAGGCTGCACAGGGCCACATCATCCGCTGTCTCCAGGATCTCTCTACTCGGCTGGATGGGATTCAGACAACTCTCCGTGGATCAGGCGCATCTGGTGCGTCAACCACAGTGACTCCAGCTATAACCCCACCCACCTTACCCATTTCTGCTCCACGTCTTCATCTTCCAACGCCAGCAAAATTTGACGGATCTCCAAGATTCTGCAGGGGATTTCTCAACCAGTGTGAGATTCAGTTTGAGCTACAACCTGGCAATTTTCCCAGTGACCGTACAAAAATTGCCTACATCATCTCTCTTCTCAGTGGCTCCGCCCTTGACTGGGCATCACCGTTATGGGAGAGGTCCGACACCCTGCTATCTTCTTACACTGCATTCGTGTCAACATTCAGGCGCATCTTCGACGAGCCAGGCCGGGTAACCTCAGCTTCATCCGAGATTCTCCGGTTACGCCAGGGGTCACGTACTGTAGGACAATATCTGATACAGTTCCAGATCCTGGCATCCGAACTGGCATGGAACGACGAGGCCCTGTATGCTGCATTCTGGCATGGCTTATCTGAGCTTATTAAAGATGAGTTAGCTACCAGAGACTTACCTTCTAAGTTAGATGAGCTAATCTCACTCTGCACGAAAGTTGATTTACGTTTCAGAGAGAGAGCAACTGAGCGTGGAAGATCATCTGCTCCAAAATCTTCTGCTCCTCCTCCTCGTCAACTGTCACCATCTAAAGATGAGCCCATGCAAATTGGCCGTTCCCGTTTAACTCCTGCTGAGCGCCGAAGACGTCTCTCTGAGTCTCTTTGTCTTTACTGTGCAGCTCCGTCTCACACCATCAATGCCTGTCCCGAACGTCCGGGAAAACTCCAAACCCTAGCTCGCCCAGGAGAGGGCCGGCTAGGAGTAATGATCTCCTCTCCATCTCCTCATGATTGTAATCTCCCAGTCTCGCTTCAAGTTGCTCAACGTTGTCGGAACGTCATTGCTCTCCTTGATTCCGGAGCAGCTGGGAACTTTATTACTGAAGCCTATGTTAAACGGTGGTCCCTACCCACCGAGAGACTTCCTTCCTCCTTTTCCTTAACTGCCGTGGATGGCAGTAAAAATTTTGATACTGTTATTGCTCTAAGGACTCTACCAGTTCGTCTGAGAGTGGGAGTTCTTCATTCCGAACTTATTTCACTTTTAGTGATTCCAAGAGCCACACATCCTGTGGTCCTGGGCCTTCCATGGCTCCGTCTTCACAATCCTACAATTGATTGGACGACTACGCAAATCCTGGCATGGGGTTCCTCCTGTGCAGAGACATGTTTGTTTAAAGTATTGCCTGTCTGTTCTTCCTCCCCCAGGTCGTCTGATGTTCCACCTCCTCCATATCAAGATTTCACGGATGTGTTCAGTAAAGCTTCTGCTGATATCCTTCCTCCTCATAGAGAATGGGACTGCCCGATTGATCTCGTTCCAGGGAAGGTTCCACCTCGAGGCCGAACTTATCCGTTGTCTCTGCCTGAGACGCATTCTATGGAGGAATACATTAAAGAGAACCTAGCAAAGGGGTTCATTCGACCTTCTTCTTCCCCAGCCGGCGCAGGCTTCTTTTTTGTAAAAAAGAAAGATGGTGGTCTGCGGCCGTGCATCGACTACAGAGGTTTGAACGACATTACCATCAAGAACCGTTATCCTTTACCCCTGATTACTGAGCTCTTTGACAGAGTTAGCGGAGCTACCATCTTTACAAAGCTGGACTTGCGAGGTGCATACAATCTCATCCGGATCCGTGAGGGTGACGAGTGGAAGACCGCCTTTAACACCCGTGACGGACATTATGAGTACCTCGTCATGCCCTTCGGATTGAGCAATGCTCCAGCTGTCTTCCAGCATTTTGTCAATGAGATTTTCAGAGACATTCTATACCGTCATGTCGTGGTCTATCTAGACGATATCCTCATTTTTGCCAACGATTTAGAGGAACATCGTTTTTGGGTTAAAGAGGTTCTGTCCCGTCTCCGTGTCAATCATCTCTATTGCAAATTAGAAAAATGCGTCTTTGAAGTCAAGTCCATTCCGTTTCTAGGGTACATTGTGTCCGGTTCCGGACTAGAGATGGATCCTGAGAAACTACAAGCAATTCGGAATTGGCCGGTACCCTTAACCCTCAAAGGGGTCCAGAGGTTCTTAGGGTTCGCCAATTATTACCGAAAGTTTATACGAGACTTTTCCACCATTGTGGCGCCTATTACTGCTTTCACCAAGAAGGGTGCTAACCCGTCCAAGTGGTCTGAAGAAGCCATGCAAGCTTTTCATCTTTTAAAACAGAGGTTCATCTCTGCGCCTGTCCTGAAACAGCCTGACATCGACTCTCCTTTCATCCTAGAGGTGGATGCCTCCTCCGTTGGAGTAGGAGCGGTGTTATCTCAGAGGGCTAAAGATGGCCATTTACATCCTTGCAGTTTCTTCTCCCGGAAGTTCTCCCCAGCTGAGCGCAACTATGCCATTGGCGACCAGGAGTTGCTAGCCATCAAGCTCGCTTTAGAAGAGTGGAGGTATCTGTTGGAGGGAGCTTCTCATTTAATCACCATACTTACAGACCACAAGAACCTTTTATACCTGAAGGGCGCACAATGTCTCAACCCTCGTCAGGCCAGATGGGCACTTTTCTTTTCCAGGTTCGACTTTAAACTCCAGTTCTGTCCGGGCTCTCAGAATCGCAAGGCCGATGCCCTTTCCCGCTCATGGGAGCAAGAAAATGAGTCAGAGTCTTCAGACAAGCATCCTATTATAAATCCGTTGGCATTCTCCACGGTAGGGATGGACTCTACGCCCCCATCAGGGAAAAGTTTTGTGAAGCCGATGCTAAGGAAGAAGCTCATGCATTGGGCCCATGCTTCCCGTTTTGCCGGACATACAGGTATCCAAAAAACCCTGGAGTTTATCTCTAGGTCCTATTGGTGGCCAACTCTGAAAAAGGACGTCTTGGAGTTTATTGCATCTTGCCCAAAGTGTGCCCAACATAAAGTATCCCGCCAGTCGCCTGCGGGGCAACTGGTTCCACTATCCGTTCCCCGTCGACCATGGACCCACTTGTCGATGGATTTCATTACAGACTTACCCATGTGCAACAAGTTCAATACCATCTGGGTGGTAGTTGACCGGTTCACCAAGATGGCACACTTCATTCCTCTCACCGGTCTTCCGTCAGCTTCCAAGTTGGCTCAAGTATTCATACAAGAGATCTTCCGACTCCACGGTCTTCCTGAAGAAATTATCTCAGATCGAGGAGTTCAATTCACAGCCAAATTCTGGCGAAGTTTATGTCAAGTCCTCCAAGTCAAGCTAAAGTTTTCCACGGCTTACCATCCTCAGACCAATGGTCAAACCGAGAGGGTGAATCAGGACTTGGAGGCCTTCCTCCGCATCTATGTGTCCTCCTCTCAAGATGACTGGGTTCAATTACTTCCCTGGGCCGAGTTCTGTCATAACAACCAGTATCATTCTTCATCTGCTTCAACACCATTCTTCACTAACTTTGGTTCCTGAGTTCCAACCGCTTCCAGCAACTTCTGTTCCCGCAGTGGATATCACCTTGCATCAGTTTGCCAATATCTGGAAGAGCGTACGATCAGCTCTGCTCAAGGCATCGTTCAGGTACAAGAAGTTTGCGGATAAGAAGCGTCGAGCAGTTCCTGCTCTCAAGGTGGGTGATCGGGTATGGTTATCCACGAAGAATTTGAGGTTAAGAGTTCCCAGTATGAAGTTTGCACCTCGCTATATCGGTCCTTTCAAGATTGAACAAGTCATCAATCCTGTTGCTTACAGACTCCAGTTGCCTCCCTTCTTAAAAATACCCAGGACATTCCATGTTTCCCTGTTGAAACCGCTGATCTTGAATCGGTTTCATTCCTCACTTCCTCCAACTCCGAAAGTCCAAACTCAACGAGGCGTTGAGTATGAAGTGGCCAAGATCCTGGACTCACGTCACCGTTACGGTCAACTACAATATCTTATTGACTGGAAGGGTTATGGTCCTGAGGAACGTTCATGGACCAATGCTTCTGATGTCCATGCTCCTGCCTTGGTCCGGAGATTCCATTCCAAGTTTCCTCAAAAGCCAAAGAAGTGTCCTGGGGCCACTCCTAAAGGGGGGGGTGCTGTCACGATCCGGGTATCTGGACGCCATTTCTTACCCATCAGATGCCTCCTAAGGCTGGCTCAGCGCTCCAGGACCGGATCCCATCTGTTATCCTAATGTTCACATTCCTGCATCCTCTCCTGTCTCTCTGAGACGCTGTCACAGTAACGCCTTATTACATCTGGCATGGCGTCTCCCGCGGCCTCCGCCGCCGTCCCTGAGCTTCTGCATGCAGAGTGTCAGAGTGGCGATTACGTCAGCCGTGGCCTCCGCTGTGTCCGCGTGGTTGGATGTGCACTTGTCAGCCTGGCGTCTCCTGTCTCCAGTGGCCGGCGCCGCCATTACTGTTTTCATTACCACATGGATTACAAACCAAACTTCCCTCCAAGTGTCTGCATGGGCGCATCCATCTTGGATTCTGTCAGCTGATCATTTCCTCCAATCTGTTGTCAGTATTGTTAATCTGCATAATTGCCTAGCCAATCCCTTCCTTGCTGCAGGTATAAATACACTGTGCCTGAGCAAGGAAGGCGTCAGTGCTTTGGTTGTCAAACCTAGTTCCTGTTTGTCTCTCTCCTGTTATTGTCTTCCAGGTTCCAGCTCCTGTCTCAAGACTTCCACCATAGAGACCCGCACCAGCATTCCACCTGCGGTGTAGCCTGACTCTCCAATCCATTGTGGATTCATCTGTTTCCAGCTACAACATTACCTGCTTCCAGCTCAGCTTCCAGCAGAGTACAGCTTCCCTTAAAGGGCCGGTGTCCTTTCTACTCTTTACCACTCTCCACCGGTATTATTATTTCTCCGCTCTCAAGTTCTACATTTCAGTTCATATTTCATCGCTCCCAAGTTCATTTATTATTTAACTGGTTCCAGCCAGTATCCACTCCGTGCTAACAACAGTCTGGTTCCAGCCAGTATCCACAGCAGCTGTTTTACCTTCAGCAACCCAGCTTTTCCTGGAACACCAGCTGGCACAATCCTGGGTTATCTCCATTGCTACAGTCGGGCCTGGTAAGGACTTTCCATCTAGAAGATCATAAGAACTATCTCACACTACCAGTGCCCTGTGGCTCCTGCCATCCTGTAGTACCCAGGAACTGTATTTATTATTTGCTGACTTTTACGTTTTCTTTTACTGCTGCTGTGTTGCGGAGTTGTCATAATAAACATCATTGACTTTTATCCAAGTTGTCGTGGTCACGCCTTCGGGCAGTTATTATTCATGTTACTTACATGTCCAGGGGTCTGATACAACCTCCCAGGTTCCGGTACATCTCAGCCCCTACAACTGAGGCTGCCTCCCGTCAGCTCAGGCCCTCAGTTGTGACAGACAGACAGTGTCCAGCAGGTCCGTCATTACATAATATATACCTGTCCGGCTGCAGTACTAGTGTGATATATATATATATTTTAATTTTATCTCATTATCATCCAGTCTATATTAGCAGCAGACACAGTACGGTAGTCCACGGCTGTAGCTACCTCTGTGTCGGCAGTCGCTCGTCCATCCATAATTGTATACCACCTACCCGTGGTTTTTTTTTTCTTCTATCTTCTTGATACTAGTAGCATACTTTAGGAGTCTGCAGTGCTGACAGAGAGTGTCCAGCAGGTCCGTCATTACATAATATATACCCGTCCGGATGCAGTACTAGTGTGATATATATATATATTTTAATTTTATCTCATTATCATCCAGTCTATATTAGCAGCAGACACAGTACGGTAGTCCACGGCTGTAGCTACCTCTGTGTCGGCAGTCGCTCGTCATCCATAAGTATACTAGTATCCATCCATCTCCATTGTTTACCTGAGGTGCCTTTTAGTTGTGCCTATTAAAATATGGAGAACAAAAATGTTGAGGTTCCAAAAATAGGGAAAGATCAAGATCCACTTCCACCTCGTGCTGAAGCTGCTGCCACTAGTCATGGCCGAGACAATGAAATGCCAGCAACGTCGTCTGCCAAGGCCGATGCCCAATGTCATAGTACAGAGCATGTAAAATCCAAAACACCAAATATCAGTAAAAAAAGGACTCAAAAATCTAAAATAAAATCGTCGGAGGAGAAGCGTAAACTTGCCAATATGCCATTTACCACACGGAGTGGCAAGGAACGGCTGAGGCCCTGGCCTATGTTCATGGCTAGTGGTTCAGCTTCACATGAGGATGGAAGCACTCAGCCTCTCGCTAGAAAAATGAAAAGACTCAAGCTGGCAAAAGCACAGCAAAGAACTGTGCGTTCTTCGAAATCCCAAATCCACAAGGAGAGTCCAATTGTGTCGGTTGCGATGCCTGACCTTACCAACACTGGACGTGAAGAGCATGCGCCTTCCACCATTTGCACGCCCCCTGCAAGTGCTGGAAGGAGCACCCGCAGTCCAGTTCCTGATAGTCAGATTGAAGATGTCAGTGTTGAAGTACACCAGGATGAGGAGGATATGGGTGTTGCTGGCGCTGGGGAGGAAATTGACAAGGAGGATTCTGATGGTGAGGTGGTTTGTTTAAGTCAGGCACCCGGGGAGACACCTGTTGTCCGTGGGAGGAAAATAGCCATTGACATGCCTGGTCAAAATACCAAAAAAATCAGCTCTTCGGTGTGGAAGTATTTCAACAGAAATGCGGACAACATTTGTCAAGCCGTGTGTTGCCTTTGTCAAGCTGTAATAAGTAGGGGTAAGGACGTTAACCACCTCGGAACATCCTCCCTTATACGTCACCTGCAGCGCATTCATCATAAGTCAGTGACAAGTTCAAAAACTTTGGGCGACAGCGGAAGCAGTCCACAGACCAGTAAATCCCTTCCTCTTGTAACCAAGCTCACGCAAACCACCCCACCAACTCCCTCAGTGTCAATTTCCTCCTTCCCCAGGAATGCCAATAGTCCTGCAGGCCATGTCACTGGCAATTCTGACGAGTCCTCTCCTGCCTGGGATTCCTCCGATGCATCCTTGCGTGTAACGCCTACTGCTGCTGGCGCTGCTGTTGTTGCTGCTGGGAGTCGATGGTCATCCCAGAGGGGAAGTCGTACTCGTAAGACCACTTTTACTACTTCCACCAAGCAATTGACTGTCCAACAGTCCTTTGCGAGGAAGATGAAATATCACAGCAGTCATCCTGCTGCAAAGCGGATAACTGAGGCCTTGGCATCCTGGGCGGTGAGAAACGTGGTTCTGGTATCCATCATTACTGCAGAGCCAACTAGAGACTTGTTGGAGGTACTGTGTCCCCGGTACCAAATACCATCTAGGTTCCATTTCTCTAGGCAGGCGATACCGAAAATGTACACAGACCTCAGAAAAAGACTCACCAGTGTCCTAAAAAATGCAGTTGTACCCAATGTCCACTTAACCACGGACATGTGGACAAGTGGAGCAGGGCAGGCTCAGGACTATATGACTGTGACAGCCCACTGGGTAGATGTATGGACTCCCGCCGCAAGAACAGCAGTGGCGGCACCAGTAGCAGCATCTCGCAAACGCCAACTCTTTCCTAGGCAGGCTACGCTTTGTATCACCGCTTTCCAGAATACGCACACAGCTAAAAACCTCTTACGGCAACTGAGGAAGATCATCGCAGAATGGCTTACCCCAATTGGACTCTCCTGTGGATTTGTGGCATCGGACAACGCCAGCAATATTGTGTGTGCATTAAATCTGGGCAAATTCCAGCACGTCCCATGTTTTGCACATACCTTGAATTTGGTGGTGCAGAATTATTTAAAAAACGAGAGGGGCGTGCAAGAGATGCTGTCGGTGGCCAGAAGAATTGCGGGACACTTTCGGCGTACAGGCACCACGTACAGAAGACTGGAGCACCACCAAAAACGCCTGAACCTGCCCTGCCATCATCTGAAGCAAGAAGTGGTAACGAGGTGGAATTCAACCCTCTATATGCTTCAGAGGTTGGAGGAGCAGCAAAAGGCCATTCAAGCCTATACAATTCAGCACGATATAGGAGGTGGAATGTACCTGTCTCAAGCGCAGTGGAGAATGATTTCAACGTTGTGCAAGGTTCTGCAACCTTTTGAACTTGCCACACGTGAAGTCAGTTCAGACACTGCCAGCCTGAGTCAGGTCATTCCCCTCATCAGGCTTTTGCAGAAGAAGCTGGAGACATTGAAGGAGGAGCTAACACAGAGCGATTCCGCTAGGCATGTGGGACTTGTGGATGGAGCCCTTAATTCGCTTAACAAGGATTCACAGGTGGTCAATCTGTTGAAATCAGAGCACTACATTTTGGCCACCGTGCTCGATCCTAGATTTAAAACCTACCTTGGATCTCTCTTTCCGGCAGACACAAGTCTGCTGGGGTTCAAAGAACTGCTGGTGACAAAATTGTCAAGTCAAGTGGAACGCGACCTGTCAACATCTCCTCCTTCACATTCTCCCGCAACTGGGGGTGCGAGGAAAAGGCTCAGAATTCCGAGCCTACCCGCTGGCGGGGATGCAGGGCAGTCTGGAGCGACTGCTGATGCTGACATCTGGTCCGGACTGAAGGACCTGACAACGATTATGGACATGTCGTCTACTGTCACTGCATATGATTCTCTCCCCATTGAAAGAATGGTGGAGGATTATATGAGTGACCGCATCCAAGTAGGCACGTCAGACAGTCCGTACTTATACTGGCAGGAAAAAGAGGCAATTTGGAGGCCCTTGCACAAACTGGCTTTATTCTACCTAAGTTGCCCTCCCACAAGTGTGTACTCCGAAAGAGTGTTTAGTGCCGCCGCTCACCTTGTCAGCAATCGGCGTACGAGGTTACATCCAGAAAATGTGGAGAAGATGATGTTCATTAAAATGAATTATAATCAATTCCTCCGTGGAGACATTGACCAGCAGCAATTGCCTCCACAAAGTACACAGGGAGCTGAGATGGTGGATTCCAGTGGGGACGAATTGATAATCTGTGAGGAGGGGGATGTACACGGTGATATATCGGAGGATGATGATGAGGTGGACATCTTGCCTCTGTAGAGCCAGTTTGTGCAAGGAGAGATTAATTGCTTCTTTTTTGGTGGGGGTCCAAACCAACCCGTCATTTCAGTCACAGTCGTGTGGCAGACCCTGTCACTGAAATGATGGGTTGGTTAAAGTGTGCATGTCCTGTTTATACAACATAAGGGTGGGTGGGAGGGCCCAAGGACAATTCCATCTTGCACCTCTTTTTTCTTTAATTTTTCTTTGCGTCATGTGCTGTTTGGGGAGTATTTTTTTGAAGGGCCATCCTTCGTGACACTGCAGTGCCACTCCTAGATGGGCCAGGTGTTTGTGTCGGCCACTAGGGTCGCTTACCTTACTCACACAGCTACCTCATTGCGCCTCTTTTTTTCTTTGCGTCATGTGCTGTTTGGGGAGTGTTTTTTTGAAGGGCCATCCTGCGTGACACTGCAGTGCCACTCCTAGATGGGCCAGGTGTTTGTGTCGGCCACTAGGGTCGCTTACCTTACTCACACAGCTACCTCATTGCGCCTCTTTTTTTCTTTGCGTCATGTGCTGTTTGGGGAGTGTTTTTTTGAAGGGCCATCCTGCGTGACACTGCAGTGCCACTCCTAGATGGGCCAGGTGTTTGTGTCGGCCACTAGGGTCGCTTAGCTTACTCACACAGCTACCTCATTGCGCCTCTTTTTTTCTTTGCGTCATGTGCTGTTTGGGGAGTGTTTTTTGGAAGGGCCATCCTGCGTGACACTGCAGTGCCACTCCTAGATGGGCCAGGTGTTTGTGTCGGCCACTAGGGTCGCTTATCTTACTCACACAGCTACCTCATTGCGCCTCTTTTTTTCTTTGCGTCATGTGCTGTTTGGGGAGTATTTTTTGGAATGGCCATCCTGCGTGACACTGCAGTGCCACTCCTAGATGGGCCAGGTGTTTGTGTCGGCCACTAGGGTCGCTTAGCTTACTCACACAGCTACCTCATAGCGCCTCTTTTTTTCTTTGCGTCATGTGCTGTTTGGGGAGTGTTTTTTGGAAGGGCCATCCTGCGTGACACTGCAGTGCCACTCCTAGATGGGCCAGGTGTTTGTGTCGGCCACTAGGGTCGCTTAGCTTACTCACACAGCTACCTCATTGTGCCTCTTTTTTTCTTTGCGTCATGTGCTGTTTGGGGAGTGTTTTTTGGAAGGGCCATCCTGCGTGACACTGCAGTGCCACTCCTAGATGGGCCAGGTGTTTGTGTCGGCCACTAGGGTCGCTTAGCTTACTCACACAGCTACCTCATTGCGCCTCTTTTTTTCTTTGCGTCATGTGCTGTTTGGGGAGTGTTTTTTGGAAGGGCCATCCTGCGTGACACTGCAGTGCCACTCCTAGATGGGCCAGGTGTTTGTGTCGGCCACTAAGGTCGCTTAGCTTACTCACACAGCTACCTCATTGCGCCTCTTTTTTTCTTTGCGTCATGTGCTGTTTGGGGAGTGTTTTTTTTGGAAGGGCCATCCTGCGTGACACTGCAGTGCCACTCCTAGATGGGCCAGGTGTTTGTGTCGGCCACTAGGGTCGCTTAGCTTAGTCATCCAGCGACCTCGGTGCAAATTTTAGGACTAAAAATAATATTGTGAGGTGTGAGGTGTTCAGAATAGACTGAAAATGAGTGGAAATTATGGTTTTTGAGGTTAATAATACTTTGGGATCAAAATGACCCCCAAATTCTATGATTTAAGCTGTTTTTTAGTGTTTTTTGAAAAAAACACCCGAATCCAAAACACACCCGAATCCGACAAAAAAAATTCGGTGAGGTTTTGCCAAAACGCGGTCGAACCCAAAACACGGCCGCGGAACCGAACCCAAAACCAAAACACAAAACCCGAAAAATTTCAAGTGCACATCTCTAGTGTATATTCCACCCCTTCTAACCTACTGTATGTACTGTGCCTAAGATGATTGCCTCATCTGGTACTGCCATGGAGGTGAACAATTTGCAGAACAGGTGATTCTGTGGGTACCATCCAGTGGCATCAGAACGGGAGGGCAAGGGGGCAGCATGCCCCCCCCCCGAAAAAAAAAAATATGAGAGAGGCGCAGGCACGGGGGAGCGCTTACCTCCTACACCCGCAGCGACTTGTCCTTTAAAAAGTCTGCCCTCACAGCATGCTAAGCCATGCGCTGTCCAAGCCGGTTCTTCACTAATGCATTCCTGGAAAGAGGCGTGGCCATGCTGAACCTGCTGAAACATCCCCGCCTCCTCCCAGTAATGCATCAGTGGCTTGGACAGAGCATGGCATAGCACCAGGGGCGCTTTAAGAGAGGAGGAGGCCCGTGTTCAGCCTCCTCCGTCGGGCTCCCTCCTCTCTGACGGCAGCGCTGAGAGTCTGAGCACTAGATCGCTCAGACTCTACTGCGCATGCGCAGATCTCCGGGAAAATGGCCCGGCGGCCATTTTCCCACAGATTCCTCTACTGCACATGTGCAGAACTCGGTGAAAATGGGCCATTTTCACAGAGTTTTAATACCGTCGTGGACAGTGCAGTGTGTGTGGTGGGGGCCCCCTCTGGACTCGGGCCCGTGTGCACCGCACACACTGCACCCATTATAGAAACACCAGTGCATAGCACCCTGCAGTGGCAAACTTTTTAAAGGACAAGTCGCCGCGGGTATCGGAGGTGAGCGCTCCCCCTTTCCCCAACCTCAAAACATTATGGCGCCCCTGGTACCATGCACATTGTATTCACATGTTGTATTCTCCCACTGTAATTATTGCAGTGTGCCCAAGATGGCTTTTACCAGTGTTTATCTCTTACACACACACGTACTAAGTACTAACATACATAACTAAGACACAATGGATGAAGCTACACCATCAGTTCCTGAAGCCCCTTTGTCTAAAACTGACCCATAATCCTTTGCCCACAGTGGTCAGTGTATTGGACTGTAGCTCACACCATGTAAGGTAAAAATCACTTAGAAGCCACCTAATACCAATGACAGAAAAAAGAATCCCTGGTGCGCTTAAATACTATATAAATAAAATATAAATAGCGCCCCTTGGAGACAAATAGAATCTTTCACCGTGATTCCAAGTATTACATCGTTAAATTAATGTGACTCCACGTGGCGCTACTTAATACCATCAGAAAAAAATTGCTTACACATTAGAGTACTGTAGAGTTCAATTCTCACAGATGATTTGTTTTGATTATCGCTAAAATACAAAAAACATACAAAGCATAGTGCAACTCGGTCCCACTCACATATAAGATGTAAAATTATTGCGTGTAGTAACAGTGATAGTGCAACACCGTCTTTTAAATGAGACAAGTATTTAATAAAAAAATGCACTCACAAACATCAAGTAAAAAACAACATATAGTAAACCGAAGATATTCCCATGGAATGGACTGCTGTAGGAGGAAACCTTATGGTATAATCACCACAAAGTCCCGGTAACTCAGGCGTCCCCACCGGTTCAAAACCGCAGCTCCAATCCACAAGTCCTCGTCCCACACAGTCTCCCTGCTTCAGTTTACTATATGTTGTTTTTTGTTTTGTGAGTGCATTTTTTTTTTTTTAAATTCTTTATTTTTCATTTTGCAATATAGAACATTTTCCAAATATGTCAACATACATATCAAAAATAGAACGTAGAGAGCATTCTCATATCTTATCAACTGTAGTTACAAAACATCAGTAAGTGGTTGCGAAAAGGAGAGATTAACAGATCCATATATGTTATCTTAAACTGTGTAACGTTCGGCAGAAGTTACAGAATCTGAAATAAAAAGCAACCCCGTAACAATATCGCTTAGTGACACCGAATTTAAACAAGGTGTGGGGTAGTAGACATTTGGAAACAAACAAAGAAAGGAGGACAAGGGGAAGAAGGGAAAAGGGAAGAGAAGAATGCGGGGGGGGAGTAAACAGGCCATAGACGTAAAACATTTAGAGGGCAATGCGGGGGTCTTAACAACCTCCATCGTCAGTGTGTATTCAGGGTGCATAGTCAGCATAGGTCTTAGTTGTTTTAAAGTCAATCCAAAGAAACCAGGTAGCTAAATAGTCTGAGTATTTGTCTAAGGCGGCCGAATAAACATCCTCCATATGCATGTAAAAGTCAATGCGTTGGAACCATTCCCATATTGTCGGTGGGTTAGTGGATCTCCAATGCACCGGGAGTACAGCTCTTGCCGCATTATTTAAGTGCTTAAGGAGGGATTTCTTGTAGCGGGAAAGGGGTATATCTGAATGTGATAATAGCCAAAAGTCCGGACCCGGTGGAACTGGGCCTCCCAAGATCTTTGTTGATAGATCCATAATTGTATTCCAAAATGGGGCAATTGATGGGCAGTCCCACCATATGTGGATCAGAGTATCAGTATCCCTACTACATCGCCAGCATAGGTGTTATGAGCCACGGCTGTGGCTCATTCCTGTTTTGCAGTTTTGTATTTCATGTTATACTTCTGTTTATGTTCCCCGTAGGTGTCATGGGGTGCTCGGAGCTCACCCTTAAGGAGGGGATACTGTTATGAACCACAGGTAGTGGTTCATTCCTATTTTATGTTTATAAAGTTGTCTTGCATGCCAGGATTTCCTGTTGCTCTGTTTTAGAATACTCTTGTCTGCTGCCGCTGGTGAGTCTGTGTAATTGCAGCTTGTTCCCTTGTGTTCAGCCTCACCTGGCTGCTAATTGCATCTGGTCAGTTGGAATCATGCAACAAGGCAGCTGCATGGGATTATTAATTAGGCCTCTCTGTTATATGCTGGCTGTTTGCAATTCACAGATGCTGGTGATATTTCCTGGGTTTTCAGTTTGCTTGAGTTCTGAGCTTGGTTCCTGCTAGTTCCTGAGCTTCCTGTGTCGATTCCTGTGTCAGTCCCTGTGTCGATTCCTATGTCTGATCCCGTGTCCTGCCGTGAGGCGTTCCTGTCCTGAGGTCCAGTACCTTTGCCTGTGCAAGTTTCTGGCTTCTTGGTGTCCACCGGTCTGTCGTTTGGGATTCTGCCTGTCCTCCAGTTCTGAGAGTCTGTGTCAGCAGCATTGGGAGTTCCTGTCCGTTTGCCAGTATTCGTACCGGTTCCGTGAGTAGCGGCACGGCCGCGTCCGTTGGCTTAGGCCGCTGTATTCCCTTATTATTTCTGTCACTGGTGTTTTGCAGAGGGTTCTGCTTATGCTGTCACCGCCGGTACACAAAAGTATAGTCGGCGTGTGGTCAGCATTTCCTTTGTTGTTCTTTTCCTTTGGCGGCAAGCCGCACATACTTTGGCTTTAGGTTTGTTAGTAGCCCCTGGCCTTGTTGTTTAGTCAGAGGGCCCCTTGTTATCACCCTGTCTCGGTTCACTCTTTGTCTCTCATTAAGACCTGAGGGGGCATCGAAGTTGGGCAGACGTAATCCGCCCTTCAAACGCGGCTGCCATGGGCTCAAGCAACCATAGTCTCGCAAGAGTGTACTGACAGCACGGGTGAGACAACGGAGATAGGGCGCCAGGGGCTATTCCCTTTCCATTCCCCTTTCCCAGCATTACGTCCTGGTGCTCTGGACTCGCTTCATAACATCTCCCTTGTTCTGAGCACCAGGAACCTAACATTATCACCAGCCATACCACAAAAAAGAAATAAAACTTTTTTTTTTTCTTTTTTGGCCCAGTCCAGTGTCTAGTCTAGAATCCAGTCCTGTCTAGATTTCAGTGTGTTAGAATCCAGTCCGGTGTTAGAATCCAGTCCGGTGTTAGAATCCAGTCCGGTGTTAGAATCCAGTCCGGTGTTAGAATCCAGTCTTGTCTAGAATCCGGTGTTTAAGACTGTCTAGAATCCGGTGTTTAGAATCCAGTCCGGTGTTTAGAATCCAGTCCGGTGTTTAGAATCCAGTCCGGTGTTTAGAATCCAGTCCGGTGTTTAAAAAAAAAAAAGTCTTGTTTTGTTTAGCAAAATTTAGTCTTGCCTTGCCTTGCCTTGTCTTGTCTTGTCTTGTCCTGTCTAGTTTTAAATCCTCCTATGTCTACTATGCAAGCCCTGCAGGCATCTCTCGCAGCCCTGAACTCTGTATTCAGTGCTTTGAGACCAGAGCGACTAGAAGTTTTGCAGCAATCCCTAAAGCAACTGCAAAACCTTCTGACTAAAATCTTGCTCATTTTGCCAGAAGTCGTTGAGAGTACATCTATCTCTAAAGAGACTCTTGTTCACAGTATGGTGACAAGAGAATCCTCTGGTTTAATTGAAGAGAAAAGGTTTAAAAGTTTTCTGCGGCCCAGGCTCTCAGAAGAGGAGCGTCTGCGTCGCAGAAACTTAAACTTATGCCTATATTGTGGGGGTTTAGGCCACTATCTGCAGACCTGTGAGTTGCGCAAGCCAAAGTGTGGTGACGAGTCTTGCCCTCTGGCCAAGTTGAGTCAGGATACAAGACCTACTCCTGTCTCTACTGTGGCAGAGGTACTTGTCACACAACCCACACTAAAAAGCTCTCTGTCCTATAATTGGGGTCCTTGGGCAAGGGAGCCCCATTATAGATTCAGGAATCAAAAAAGAATGTTTTTCTCCTCTCTTGAGGTTCCTGTGGAAGCGGAGTTGCAAGCCCCTGGAGTGGTGCCCGATGCCCAGGGTCCTGGAGTGGTGCCCGATGCCCAGGGTCCTGGAGTGGTGCCCGTAGCCCAGGGTCCTGGAGTGGTGCCCGTAGCCCAGGGTCCTGGAGTGGTGCCCGTAGCCCAGGGTCCTGGAGTGGTGCCCGTAGCCCAGGGTCCTGGAGTGGTGCCCGTAGCCCAGGGTCCTGGAGTGGTGCCCGTAGCCCAGGGTCCTGGAGTGGTGCCCGATGCTCAGGTTCTTGGTGCGGTACCCGATGCCCAGAGTGCTGGAGCGGTACCCGATGCCCAGAGTGCTGGAGCGGTACCCGATGCCCAGAGTGCTGGAGCGGTACCCGATGCCCAGAGTGCTGGAGCGGTACCCGATGCCCAGAGTGCTGGAGCGGTACCCGATGCCCTAGCTTATAGAGGGACATCAAATATTATAGTTCAGGTGTCCATACCGGAAGGGGTCTCAGAAGCTGTCACCCCAGGTAGGGACTTGAAACGCGCAACCCAAGAAAGGGTCTCTAAAACCATAGTTCTTGAAGGGAACTCGAGAAGCAAAACCCCAGAAGGGATCTTTGAAGTAATATCCCCAAGTGGGGTCTCGAGAGACGCAGCCCCAAAGAAGGGTCTAGAAGTCGCTTCCCCAGGAAAGAACTTAAGAAGCATAGCATTAGTGGAGGATCTGAACGTTATTGCTTCAGCAAAAGTCCCGGAAGTCATAGTCCCGGGAGAACTTTTGATAATTATCGACTCAGAGAGGGAGGCCGATGGCCCGATCCCAGTCAGGGAGGCCAACGGCCCGGTCCCAGTAAAAGAATCCGAGGTGCTGGCCCCAGCGGGGTTCCCGGAGGCCACTGCCCCAGCGGGGTTCCCGGAGGCCACTGCCCCAGCGGGGTTCCCGGAGGCCACTGCCCCAGCGGGGTTCCCGGAGGCCACTGCCCCAGCGGGGTTCCCGGAGGCCACTGCCCCGGGTGGGGTTCAGAAAGTCACTGCCCCGGGTGGGGTTCAGAAAGTCACTGCCCCGGGTGGGGTTCAGAAAGTCACTGCCCCGTGTGGGGTTCAGAGAGTCTCAGCTTCGAGTAAGGTCAATAGTGACCAGGTCCTAGCAAAGCACTCCAGTCAGTCAGATGAGAAGGAAACAGATCCTGACTCTGATATCTCAACATCCATAATCTTTGATGGGGACTTAGCCCAATTTCTGGCGCTTTACAAACACTATTACATTATTATGTTGTCTAGACCATTTCTGGGCATCACTCCAGAGAACCTTGTGCTCTATCTGATTTATTCTTTTAGAGGAGAGCCTTTTGAGTGGGCGACCAGCTTAATGAAAGCTGAAGATCCCATTCTTCAGGATCCCCCAGCATTCAGTGATGCAATTATTAAAAGATATGGTTCCAAAGAAATTGATTCAGGTTCGTCTAGGTCAGCCGTCTTGTCTGCTGAGAGTCCACCAAATACTGCAAACTCAGCACAAGAGTCCCAGCCCGTTGTTTTGACTGCAGGATGTGCTTTTTTGACTTCTTCTAATATTAGTACTTTACCAGAAAGTTCAGCTCCCAAGGGTAAGAGACCTGTCTCTGATTTGAACGCAGCCTTGCTGGGTGGTACCATCAGTTCAGACAATGTTTGGGGAATTACCTTGGTCAGACCTAAAGAGCTTTGTAAAAAGAAGAAGAAGAAAAAGAAATAATTTTTGACTCTTGCCTTGATAAAAAAAAAAAAAAAAGATTTTTTTTTCCCCCCTTGTCTTGTGTCCAGTGGCCACCATCAAGGGGAGGGCACTGTTACAAGTTGTTGCTACAACTTGTTTTTTTTTTTTTTGTTTTCTTGTCTGTTAGACCAGTGTGTCAGGTTTTTTTTTTTTTTTTGTATCCCTTGTTCTGGATAGTCTGAATTTTGGGGTCTTTTGACCCCTCCTCAAGGGGGGGGTGATGTTATGAGCCACGGCTGTGGCTCATTCCTGTTTTGCAGTTTTGTATTTCATGTTATACTTCTGTTTATGTTCCCCGTAGGTGTCATGGGGTGCTCGGAGCTCACCCTTAAGGAGGGGATACTGTTATGAACCACAGGTAGTGGTTCATTCCTATTTTATGTTTATAAAGTTGTCTTGCATGCCAGGATTTCCTGTTGCTCTGTTTTAGAATACTCTTGTCTGCTGCCGCTGGTGAGTCTGTGTAATTGCAGCTTGTTCCCTTGTGTTCAGCCTCACCTGGCTGCTAATTGCATCTGGTCAGTTGGAATCATGCAACAAGGCAGCTGCATGGGATTATTAATTAGGCCTCTCTGTTATATGCTGGCTGTTTGCAATTCACAGATGCTGGTGATATTTCCTGGGTTTTCAGTTTGCTTGAGTTCTGAGCTTGGTTCCTGCTAGTTCCTGAGCTTCCTGTGTCGATTCCTGTGTCAGTCCCTGTGTCGATTCCTATGTCTGATCCCGTGTCCTGCCGTGAGGCGTTCCTGTCCTGAGGTCCAGTACCTTTGCCTGTGCAAGTTTCTGGCTTATTGGTGTCCACCGGTCTGTCGTTTGGGATTCTGCCTGTCCTCCAGTTCTGAGAGTCTGTGTCAGCAGCATTGGGAGTTCCTGTCCGTTTGCCAGTATTCGTACCGGTTCCGTGAGTAGCGGCACGGCCGCGTCCGTTGGCTTAGGCCGCTGTATTCCCTTATTATTTCTGTCACTGGTGTTTTGCAGAGGGTTCTGCTTATGCTGTCACCGCCGGTACACAAAAGTATAGTCGGCGTGTGGTCAGCATTTCCTTTGTTGTTCTTTTCCTTTGGCGGCAAGCCGCACATACTTTGGCTTTAGGTTTGTTAGTAGCCCCTGGCCTTGTTGTTTAGTCAGAGGGCCCCTTGTTATCACCCTGTCTCGGTTCACTCTTTGTCTCTCATTAAGACCTGAGGGGGCATCGAAGTTGGGCAGACGTAATCCGCCCTTCAAACGCGGCTGCCATGGGCTCAAGCAACCATAGTCTCGCAAGAGTGTACTGACAGCACGGGTGAGACAACGGAGATAGGGCGCCAGGGGCTATTCCCTTTCCATTCCCCTTTCCCAGCATTACGTCCTGGTGCTCTGGACTCGCTTCATAACATCTCCCTTGTTCTGAGCACCAGGAACCTAACAATAGGGGGGAAACTGAGGGATAAAATTTATGTAGAAGAGACGGGCATCTATACCATCTCGTCAGTAATTTGTATTGTGTTTCCACAACGTCCAGGCTAGTGGAACATTGTGCCATAACCCTGCAGTGTGTCCCCCATTGGATCTTGATTCCCCGATGTATTAAGTCTTTATCCCAGGCGTCACAAAAAGAAGGGACAGTAGGAAAGGAACCCTGTTGAAGAATCTTGTAGACCCCTGACACTACATGTGAGGGGGCTATCTCTTGGCTGCACATGGATTCAAAGGGAGTGAGAGCCTTATAAAGGTCTATCGCCTCTC
Source organism: Pseudophryne corroboree (assembly GCF_028390025.1). Lineage (NCBI taxonomy): Eukaryota > Metazoa > Chordata > Amphibia > Anura > Myobatrachidae > Pseudophryne > Pseudophryne corroboree. Next base: position 770,513,775 of record NC_086446.1, read on the forward strand.
TTTGTGAGGTAATAAAGTGGTGTACCTGGAGGTAGAACCAATAGTCTTTGGCGGGTATGTTGCCCGTTTTCTGTATTTCAGAGAACGTTTTGAGTTTGCCATGTGCAAGCAAGTGAATTACCCTAGTCACGCCCGCCCCCCCCCCCCCCCCCCCATCAAGAAGCAATCTTATTAGACCTTCCCGGGGGAATAGCGGATTATCGAAAATAGGCATAAGGGATGTTCGTTTAGACGAGATTCCCATCTTGTAGCGAAGCGTCCGCCATAAAGTTAAGGTGGGCCCCACAGTGGGATGTGTTGAGCGACGAAATCTGGAGACCAGGGCACTGCCTGTAGGTTAAGATTGGTGGAAGAAGACTCCAGGTCAACCCACTGCTTCCTATGGGAAGTGGGGCGGGACCAGTCTACAACTCTATGTAGTAGTGTGGCATGGTAGTATGTAGTAATCATAGGTAGTTGTTGTCCGCCTTGAGATTTCAGCCTAGATAAATGGCTATGCTTGAACCTGGGTTTCCGGCCGCCCCAAATGAAATGGCTTATCGCCTTGTGTGCTTCAGCTAAGAATTGAGGGGGAAGTTTCAAAGGGACGGTTTGAAAAAGGTATAGCAACCTGGGGAGAATGTTCATCTTCACTATATTTATACGGCCTAGCCATGAGAACCTCTGCGTGAGCCAGTGCCTCATCTCCTGTCTCAGTTTGCGAAGTAGGGGGGTATGATTAATATTAGCTATAGTAGTGAGTGCCGATGGGATTTGAATTCCTAAATATGTAATATGGGATTTTTGCCATGTGAATTGGAATGATTGCGACAAGAGGGATGCCGTGGCAGGTGGGAGCGTGACATTCATTGCCATGGATTTCGAATAATTAATTTTAAAGTTCGACATGTCTCCGAACCGCGCAAATTCTTTCATAAGGTTGGGTAGTGAAATCAAAGGATTCGTTATGACCGCCAATAAGTCATCTGCAAAGAGTGCCAGACGATGGTCAGTTTTGCTCACCTGCAGGCCTGCAATGTTAGGGTTGCATCTGATCGCACGGGCCAGGGCCTCCATGCATAGAACAAAGATTAAGGGTGACAGCGGGCATCCCTGGCGTGTGCCGTTGGAGATTAATATGGGTTCAGAAAGGACGCCATTCACCCTAACCCGAGCCGACGGGGCCCTATATAATGAGAGAATCCTCTGCAGGAAAACATATCCCAGACCCAAGCGCCGAAGCACTGCCTCCATAAAGTCCCAATCCACCCGATCAAAGGCCTTTTCTGCGTCTGTGGAAAGGAGCATGAGGGGAGTATCAGTTATCTGCGCGTGTGCTATCAGATCAATGACTCTAATAGTATTATCCCTTGCCTCTCTGCCCATAACAAAGCCGACCTGATCAGGGTGTATTATATCAGGCAGTAATGGTTTAAGGCGATTAGCCATGAGTTTTGCAAATAATTTAACATCTACATTTAATAGCGATATTGGCCTATAGCTAGAAGGGAGCGTCGGGTCCTTAGAATCTTTTGGGATGACAGTAATATGGGCGCTCACGGACTGGCTCGATAGAGGAGCCGCTGATGATATGGCATTGCAGGCCTGCAGGAGAAGGGGGCCGAGTTTATCCTGAAAGGCCTTATAGTATGTGACTGGAAAACCATCCGGTCCTGGGCTTTTACCGTTAGGAGACGACCTTAGGGCGGCCTGCAGTTCTTCCCCAGTAAAAGGATCATCTAGGGCCCGGGTAATGTCCGTTGGGAGAGTCGGGAAAGTGATTTCATCCAAAAATTTCTGTATGTATGTATGTATGTGATCGTTGCGTGCAGTTAATGTCCGCGTAGAGGTCAGGTTGTACAAGGCTGAGTAATAATTATGGAAAATCTCCGCTATCTCTGTGTCAGAGGCCCGGGATATCCCATCCGCACCCGTGAGTTTAGATATGTACGTTAAGGATCTCTGAGCTCTAAGAGCACGTGCCAGAAGTTTACCGGGTTTGTTTCCCCATCTATGATATTTATGTCGGCATGTACGGAACGCCCTACGGGTACCGTCGCTGAGTAAAGTATTAAGAGCTTGCCTCGCTGTTTGGAGTTCGACAAAGGTGTCCGACGCCAGCGTGGACTTATGAGTCATTTCCAGTTTTTTTATTTTCTCTAATAAGGCGTTTCTACACTCAACCGTCTTTTTTTTTTTCAGGCGCGAGCCTAGTTGAATGCACTGGCCTCTAATCACACATTTATGTGCCTCCCACAGTGTAACCGGGGATACATCACCAGTCGCATTCAAAGAGATGTAGTCGTCTATTGCTTTCTCAATTTGGGCTCGGCAAACAGGGTCCCGCAGGAGTTGTTCATTGAACCGCCAGCGCCAGTGCCTGGGGGGGGATGTCGGAGAGAAAGTGTGAGCGTGATTGGGGCATGGTCTGACATTGTTATTTGGCCAATAGTTGCATCAATCAATAGATCCAGATGGGCATGGCTCACGCAGAGGCAATCAATCCGGGAATATGAGTTATGTGGGGGTGAGTAGAAAGTAAAATCTGTATCTGAAGGGTGCAGAAGACGCCAAGCGTCAACCAGTTGAAAATCATGTAGAACAGCTCTAAATCGTCTGGACTCTCTAAGAGTATTCTGTGGAGATCCAGAGGAGGAGTCCAAGCGGGGTTCAAGGACCCAATTAAGATCTCCTCCGACTACCAAAGTACCCATCAGGTTTTCCTCTATTAGTTCTAATGATTCCCTAAGAAACCGAGTTTGGCCTCGGTTAGGAAGGTAGAGATTTACAAAGGTGAATGTCTGATGGGCTATGGAGGCTCTAACTAGAATCCCCCTCCCATCACCTATCAACATTTCGGAGACATCCAACAGTCTCAGATGCTTGGCAAAAAGAATGGCAACACCCCTAGCCTTCGCTCCAGAATAATCGTTAAAGTAACCATTAGGAAAATGACGAGAGCGAAGACCCGGGGATGCCCCCTGCTTGAAATGTGTTTCCTGTAAGAAAACAACCTCTGCTCCATCAGTATGTAAGGTGTGCATTAGGCCTGATCTCTTTTCAGGGATATTTAAACCCTTCACATTGTATGAAACTATTTTTAAGCTAGCCATATAGAAAAGAAAGCATGGGTCAAGTGACTGAACGATATACCTTGACTACGACTCCGACACAGTGCCGCATCATAAATAGTCTGTGATCGGTAGTGGCACGGGAGGGGGGGGTCAGGTGGGTAAACACATGAGGAAAGAGAGGAAGACATAGGTATTTTAACATTGAAAAAGAGAAGGAGAAACCAAAAAAGAAACATAGACAACAACATATAATAGCAGTCTCTGCATTGATAGCCATGGGTATAGATTAAACATCCCATGGTCTAAGAAATGTACAGCAGAGAGGGGGGTCCAAAGGGTGATACCGGGCTCAACAAATTTAGATAGTTAAGTAAAAGGGTATTTTAAAGGGATACATCATGGTCAGGGAGGAAATGGGTGGAGGAAAACCAAGCAACCACCTCCTCCCACCTCGCCACCTAATCCCACACAGCCCACAGGAAACCTCCCAGGTTAGTTACGTAAATAACTTCTAACATTAAGAGAGTAGTAGGCAATCTCTGGGCAATTGAAGCTCATACATTAAATAACCAGTAAAAAGAACAATGTGAGCATTCAGTGAGGTAACATAAAAAAAGGATATTCCAATTTAGGATGGCACACGCAGTCATGAAATTTCAGATGTTCCTTCTGATCTGCCAGTCCGATTGCGTCGTCTGGGGGCGCCCAGTTTTTTCCAAGGTTCCCTGCGGGGTAGTGCCGTAGTGGGAAGCTGCACAGGGTCTGTCCAATTTGGCAGTGAGATTAACGGTAGACCCAGTGCAGTGCAGAATGATGGGACACCATCATAGTCCTCAAGAACGTATCGGTTCCCATCGCGGGTGACTTGGACGCGTAAAGGAAAGCCCCAGCGGAATCTGATATCTTTCTTCCGAAGAGCTTCCGTGAGGGGATGAAGAAGGCGCCTCTGCTGTAAGGTCACCCAGGAAAGGTCCTGGAAAATCTGTATGTGGTGGCCATTAAAATCTATGGTCGAGGCCTGTCTGGATTTCTGTAGGATAGTCTCTTTCACCTGAAAGTAATGTAGTCGGCAGATGACATCTCTAGGACGCTCCGTGGGCGCTCCCCTCGGCCGTAGTGCCCGATGTGCTCTGTCAAACACTATTTGAGAGCTGGGGTCGGCACCAAGAAGGCCATTGAATATTGTAGTCAATGCCGCAACCAAGCCCTGGGGCTGCACATCTTCGGGTAGGCCTTTGACCCTTAAATTATTCCGCCTGCCTCTGTTATCTATATCATCTAGTCTACGTCTCATATCAGTGGTGGTACGTGAGTATAGAGATACAAGATCGTGGAGGTCGGCGAGCTTGGAGTCCGTTTCATCTCTGTGATCTTCCAGGTCGACCACTCTGTTTGCTACTTGCGTGAGATCAGATTGGATGGTGGAGAGGCTCGCTTGTAGAGAATCATGAATTCTTTTTTCCATATTGGATAAATCTTGTTGAATGTCTTGGCGAGTCGGAAGAGAGCGTAGCTGTATGAGGACTGCCGCCATATCGGCAGAGTCTTTACTGGCAGGCCCTGCTTGGCGGTGTTTTGGAGAGGGCGGGGCCACTACATCCTCCATGATGGTTGACGGCAGGGAGTCAGTGAGAGGGGTGGAGGTGGTGGGGTCAGGGACGGGGGTGCCAAATAGAGTATGAAAGGCTGCAGCTCGTGTGGTTGCGGATTTAGCTTTTGATGCGTTACCAGAGCGGCGCCGTCTTGTCATCTGTCTGAGTGAAGAGAACAGAGTCCAGAACAGGGCCCCGAGAAAGAAAACATTAGGACATATCCCAATTAGAAGTATAACCCGCTATCCCCTCTGCGTGGTTTGGTCTTATTATAGCATAATATATGTCAGGCGAACGCCTGTAAACACTGGAGTCAGCAGTGTGGCAGCATATAGAACCCTGTTGTTCATGTTCCGCTCCTGGGGTTCACATATCCCCAGTGGGGAGGCCGCGTTGGCACCGGCGGCCGTCAGGAATTAGTTGGAGGACGAGGGTCACAGAATCCACGACTCGGCCGAATCTTGCGTGACCTGGTTAAAGGTCGTGAGCGTCTGTGTGGTCGTCTCCCGATCCCGAGACTGTGGGGGCCAGCGGGTAGACTTCAGGTCAGGAGTTTAGGAGGGTGTCCCAGACCTCAAAGGATGCACCGACGTGGGGCGTCAGGTCCTCTACTGTCTGTGGAGCACCAGGATGGCCGCCTCCTTGGAGTACCTCCGTCCGGAGGCGTCAAATGTTCCGCCCTCGCAAGCTGCGACCGCACATGAGGGGCCCAGGTGGTGAAGGGGTACAGAGAGGGGGGCACAGGTGCGTATGTCGGCAAAAAGGGGGGGCAAGCCCCCTCACCTATGCGCAGTTTCCCTTCCCGTCTGGGAGTATAACCAAAATTTAGTCCCCAGCTCCTGCAGAGCAAGAGGGCCGCAACCCGCAGAGCAGGCCTAAGCCCCCTCCCGATTCCGCATCTCCCTCTCACCAATGCCCGAGCGTGGGGACAGGAGGATTGGGGCGTGTATGCTGGGGGTAGCGGAGAGCCCCGGAAGGAGCGAGAAAGGGGCACCCGCAGGGGCACAGGCTGGACCTTCGGGAGGTCAGGGAGGGCACCTCTTACCTCCCGGCTCCCGCCCCGGTTCACCAGGGACCCGCCGCGGGCGTCCCGACCGCCAGATGCTGTGGCGTTGTTGGAGAGAGCGCCGGGTGAAGTGCCGTGCGCCGCCGTCAGCCGCTCTGTGTCTCCCGAGTCCCTGCAAGATGGCGGCCGCCTTCGTTGCAGACCCCGTCGTCCGGAGCTCCAGAGGCCGACCGCGCCGGGTGTCCACGGGGGTATTCAGAGCAAGGCGAGTGTTCAGCAAGCCTCATACATGGCTCCAGGATCGCCGGGGAGGGTGTCTGTATATCAACGCGGCTCCAGGGGCACAAGGCAGGATCCGTGTGTACTCCAGGCCCCGGCTTCAGTCTGGGGGGAGGGCCGCAACCCGCAGGAGCGCTAAAAAGCACTCCCCGATTCCGCGGTGTCCCCCCAGGGCAATCCAAGCCGGTCTGAGGGCGGTAGGAGAGATAAATAGAAGTGGGTGGGTGAGCCCAAGTGGTATAAAACGGGCTCTAAGCAGGGTAATATGCAGGAGCTCACAGGCTGCACGTCCTTCTCCCTCAGCAGCCAGACCACCGTGAGTGCATTTTTTAATTAAATACTTGTGTCATTTAAAAGACGATGTTGCACTATCACTGTTATTTCTTTCTTCAAGTTATATATGAATGAGGACTCTTCTATGAAGCAAAAGCTGCTCTTCCTACATTGTGATTTTCTACACGCAATAATTTTACATCTTATGTGAGTGGGACCGAGCAAATAAAAATAGGATTTTAATACCTACCGGTAAATCCTTTTCTCTTAGTCCGTAGAGGATGCTGGGTACTCCAAAAGGACCATGGGGTATAGACGGGATCCGCAGGAGACATGGGCACTTTAAGACTTTAAATGGGTGTGAACTGGCTCCTCCCTCTATGCCCCTCCTCCAGACCTCAGTTATAGGAACTGTGCCCAGGGAGATGGACATTTCGAGGAAAAGGATTTTTGTTAACCAAGGGTGAGATACATACCAGCTCACACCACAACACACCGTACAACATGGCATTTAATTTAACTAAAATCAGTTAACAGCATGAACCAAAAAATCAGCAACAGGCTGATCAAAACTAAAACACAACCTTTGTGTAGCAAAAGCAATAACCATGAACAAGTACTGCAGATAGAGTCTGCACTGGGACGGGCGCCCAGCAACCTCTACGGACTAAGAGAAAAGGATTTACCGGTAGGTATTAAAATCCTATTTTCTCCTTCGTCCTAGAGGATGCTGGGGACTCCAAAAGGACCATGGGGTTTATACCAAAGCTCCAGACCGGCCAGGAGAGTGCGGATGACTCTGCAGCACCGATTGAGCAAACATGAGGTCCTCATCAGCCAGGGTGTCAAACTTGTAGAATTTTGCAAAAGTGTTTGAACCCGACCAAGTAGCTGCTCGGCAAAGTTGTAGCGCCGAGACACCCCGGGCAGCCGCCCAAGATGAGCCCACCTTCCTGGTAGAATGGGCCTTCACTGATTTCGGTAACGGCAATCCAGCCGTAGAATGAGCCTGCTGAATCGTATTACAGATCCAGCGTGCAACAGTCTGATTAGAAGCAGGAGCCCCAATCTTGTTGGAAGCGTACAGGACAAACAGAGCCTCCGTTTTCCTAATACGAGCCGTTCTGGCAACATAAATTTTCAAAGCTCTGACCACATCCAGAGACTTTGAATCAGCCAAGGCTTCAGAAGCCACAGGTACCACAATAGGTTGGTTCATGTGAAACGAAGAAACCACCTTGGGTAAAAATTGTTGACGAGTTCTCAACTCCGCTCTATCTTCGTGGAAAATCAAATAGGGGCTTTTGTGAGACAAAGTCGCCAAGTCCAACACCCGCCTTGCGGACGCCAAGGCCAACAGCATGACCACTTTCCAAGTGAGAAATTTAAACTCAACCGTTTGTAAAGGTTCAAACCAATGTGACATAAGGAACTGTAACACCACGTTAAGGTCCCATGGTGCCACTGGGGGCACAAATGGAGGTTGGATGTGCAGCACGCCTTTCACAAAAGTCTGTACTTCTGGAAGCGAGGCCAATTCCCTTTGAAAGAAAATTGATAAGGCCGAAATCTGCTCTTTAATGGAGCCTAACTTCAGGCCCGCATCCACACCTGCTTGTAAAAAATGGAGAATCGACCCAGCTGAAATTCTTCCGTAGGAGCCTTCTTGGATTCACGCCAAGACACATATTTTCTCCAAATATGGCGGTAATGCTTCGCCGTTACCTCCTTCCTAGCTTTCAGTAGAGTGGGGATGACCTCACCGGGAATACCCTTTCGCGCTAGGATTTTGCGTTCAACCGCCACGCCGTCAAACGCAACCGCGGTAAGTCTTGGAACACGCACGGCCCTTGCTGTAACAGATCCTCTCGTAGAGGAAGAGGCCAGGGATCTTCTATGAGTAATTCCTGAAGATCCGGATACCAGGCCCTCCGTGGCCAATCTGGAACAACGAGTATCACCTGTACCCTTGTTCTTCTTATGATCCGTATCACCTTTGGGATGAGTGGAAGTGGAGGGAATACATAGACCGACTGATACACCCACGGTGTCACTAGGGCATCCACTGCTACTGCTTGAGGGTCCCTCGACCTGGAACAGTATGTCTGAAGTTTCTTGTTGAGGCGAGACTCCATCATGTCTATTTGAGGAATTCCCCAACGACTTGTCACTTCTGCAAAGACCTCTTGATGAAGACCCCACTCTCCTGGACGGAGATCGTGTCTGCTGAGGAAGTCTGCTTCCCAGTTGTCCACGCCTGGAATGAAGACCGCCGACAGAGTGCTTGCCTGTTTTTCCGCCCAGCAAAGAACTTTTGTGGCCTCCGCCATCGCCGCTCTGCTCCTTGTTCCGCCCTGGCGGTTTATGTGCGCCACTGCGGTTATGTTGTCCGACCGAATCAGGACGGGAAGGCCGCGAAGATGTTCTGCTTGTAGAAGGCCGTTGTAGATGGCCCTTAATTTCAGAATGTTTATGTGCAGACAAGCCTCCTGGCTTGACCATTTTCCCTGGAAATTTTGTCCCTGTGTGACTGCTCCCCAACCTCTGAGACTTGCATCCGTGGTCACCAGGATCCAATCCTGGATCCCGAACCTGCGTCCCTCTAGAAGGTGAGAACTTTGGAGCCACCACAGGAGAGAAATCCTGGCCCTGGGAGAGAGGCTTATCTTCCGGTGCATGTGTAGGTGAGACCCGGACCACTTGTCCAACAGGTCCCACTGAAAAACCCTGGCATGGAACCTGCCAAACGGGATGGCCTCGTAGGCCGCCACTATCTTCCCCAGCACCCGAGTGCATTGATGAATCGACACCCTTGCCGGTTTCAGAATCCCCTTGACCATGTTCTGTATTTCCAGAGCTTTTTCCATCGGGAGAAAAATTCTCTGTAGTTCCGTGTCCAGAAACATGCCCAAGAACGACAGCCGTGTTGTCGGAATCAACTGTGACTTTGGCAAATTTAGGAGCCAACCATGTTGCTGCAGAACTGTCGGGAGAGCGCAACATTTTTTAGTAACTGCTCCTTTGACTTCGCCTTTATCAGGAAATCGTCCAAGTACGGGATAATTGTGACACCCTGCTTGCGCAGGAGCACCATCATTTCCACCATTACTTTGGTGAAAATCCTTGGGGCCCGTGGAAAGACCAAACGGCAACGTCTGAAATTGGTAATGACCAGAGGCGGATTGGCCATAGGGTTTACAGGGAAGTTTCCCGGTGGGCCGGCACACCAGCGGGGCCTGTTTTGTTTGAAGACATGTGGTCCTATTTATAGTCATAATGAATAAGATAATAAAAATAAATAATTTGCATATATGAAAATGACTTTGCCACTTAGCCTGTGTATGCTCTGTCTGCCTGCCTGGCTGACCTATAAGATTGAGTGAATAGTGATTGGGATACGGTTGGTGTAATAAGCAAGAAAATATATCTTTCTAAAGAATGATATCGTTTCCTAAATTATGAAGGTGTATCATATAATGTGCTCATTATATTTAATTTTATTTCTTTTTAACTTCCCCCTTGATGCTGGACATGCCCACTATCTGGAAAGTCTTGGGGGGAGGGTGCTGCTGCCATGGCCCATGGCTAGACCTTATACCTCTGGTGCTGCCCATGTGGGGCCACTAGTACAAATTTTTCCAGGGCCGCTTTTTGTTCCCAATCCGCCCCTGGTAATGACAATCCTAAATAGCAAACCTCAGCTAAGCCTGATGTGGAGGATATATGTAGGTAAGCATCCTTTATGTCGACTGACACCATAAAATCCCCCCCTTCCAGACTGGAAATCACTGCTCGGAGAGATTCCATTTTGAATTTGAATCTTTTCAAATATAGATTGAGGGATTTTAAGTTCAGAATCAGTCTGACCGAGCCATCCGGCTTCGGGACCACGAACAGGCTTGAATAAAACCCTTCTCCCCGATGTGACGGGGGTACTGTGACAATGACTTGCTGTTGACACAGCTTTTGTATTGCAACGCACACCACTTCTCTTAACGGAAGAGAAGCAGGCAAGGCCGATTTGAAAAATCGGTGGGGGGGGGGGGGCACGTCTTGAAACTCCAGTTTGTATCCTTGGGCCACAATTTCCAGCACCCAAGGATCCAGGCCTGAGTGAGCCAGACCCGACTGAAGAGCTTAAGACGTGCCCCCACCGGTGCGGACTCCCGCAGCGGAGCCCCAGCGTCATGCGGTGGACTTCTGCTCCTAGGTAGACTGCAGCGTCTCTGATATGACCCAGCGTCAATAGAACGCTATCCCTATCCAGGGTGTTCAAGTCAGATGATAAGTTATCTGCCCACTTTTCAATTGCACTACTCACCCATGCCGATGCCACTGCAGGTCTGAGCAGTGTACCCGTAGTGACATAAATAGATTTCAAGGTAGTTTCCTGCTTACGATCCGCAGGATCCTTTAGGGCCGCCGTGTCAGGGGACGGAAGTGCCACCTTCTTGGACAGCCGCGCTAGAGCCTTGTCCACATTGGGGGTCGACTCCCACTTTTTCCTATCCTCAGAGGGAAACGGATATGCCATAGTAATTCTCTTGGGAATCAGCAACTTTTTGTCAGGAATTTCCCAAGCCTTTTCAAAAAGAGTATTCAGTTCATGAGAGGGAGGAAATGTTACCGGAGGTTTCTTTCCTTTAAACATACAGACCCTTGTATCAGGGACAGCAGGGTCTTCCGTGACTTCTTTTATTGCCACAATCATGTACTGAATGCTCTTAGCCAGTTTAGGATTCAACCTGGCATCACCATAGTCGACACTGGAATCCGAATCCGTGTCGGTATCTGTGTCTGCTATCTGGGTAAACTAACGTTTTTGTGACCCTGAGGGGGTCTAAGTTTGTGACAAAACATCTTCCATGGATTGTCTCCATGTTTGGTTCTGAGACTCAGATTTGTCTAATCTCTTATGCAACGAAGCCACATTTGCATATAAGACACTCCACATATCTACCCAATCAGCAGTCGGCGGCGCCGACAGAGTCACTCCCACATTCTGTTCTGCCACCACACCAGCCTCCTCCTGGGAAGAGCATTCAGCCTCAGACATGTCGACACACGTGTACCGACACCCACTATCACACTGGGCTATAGGGAACAGACCCACAGTAAGGCCCTTCAGAAAGACAGAGAGGGAGTTTGCCAGCTCACACCCAGCGCCTCACCCGGCCTGAAGGAATATACAATGCCCCAAACCTTGCAGCGCTTTTTTATATATATATATATATATATATATATATATATTCAACACCAAATATACTGTGCCCCCCCCCCCCCCCCCCCCCCCGTTTTTGCACCCTGTTACTTGTGACTGAAGTGTAGGGCTAGAACCAGCGTCTCTGCAGCTTGTTGTGAAGAGAGAGAGAAGATGGCGCTGACAAGAGCTGGAAGGACAAAGCCCCGCCCCCTAAGTGGCGTGCTTGAGTCCCGCTAATTTTTAAACTGGCGGGGGTCTGTATACAGTGCCTGGGCCACTAGTACAAATTTTTCCAGGGCCGCTTTTTGTTACCAATCCGCCCCTGCCTCTATCCCACTCTTTTCCCAGAGACATGACACAGTGATTCAATTATTATATATGTTCGCATGTGTGTATGATTAGTTTGTGAGGAAGACTTTAGGGTCCCCTGTCTTAAATGCCCCAGGCCCCCCAAAGCCTTAATCCGGCTCTGTATATTATCTGTGTATTTTAAAGTTGATTAAGTTGTCTTTGTTCCACTACAAGAAAATGTTATAAAATAGTTTCAATCTAATATACACCATTGGTTTACATTTTATATGCACAATCCATACCTCCGAGCATGACCCATTCCAGGAGGGACAAAGGAGCAGATGTATTAACCTGGAGAAGGCATAAGGAAGTGATAAACCAGTGATAAGTGAAAGGTGATAAAGGCACCAGCCAATCAGATCCTGTTAATTTACTTTTTAAAGCTGATTGGCTGGTGCCTTTATCGCCTTTCACTTATCACTGGTTTATCATTTCCTTATGCCTTCTCCAGGTTAATACATCTGCCCCATAATTCTCTCTACCAGGACTTCCTTCTTAATTTATGATTGCAATCACCTCTGTTGGACTGACTTTCTTATCAATTAAATGATATATGATTGGCATCACTTGTATTGTGCTTAGAGGGAAGTCCAGGTAGAGAGCATTTCTTCCCTCCCGGAATGGGTCATGTAGGGAGGTATACACAATCTAATATACACCCCCTTCCCCCAGGCCCCCATATCTTAAGTGCCCCGGGCCCCCCTAAGGATTAATTCGGCCCTGATAGAGCTTGTAAAAAGGATCTGTCTTGACAGTGCCCGCAGTAACATGAATGGCCCACTGGGGGAAGGCAGTGATAGGGGCCCATGCCTAAGGGGTGTGGGCAGCACAGGCATATCTTTAATGGTGGCAGTATTTGCAATGCACAGGGGCCCGCAGGGTCCAGGGGGGCCCACACCGCACCCATTTTTTTTATACTTGTCCTCCAGAGTTCCGCATCGGCAGCAGACACGCTGCAGAAATCACTGGAAAAATGCATCAGTGGACATTTTCACGGTGCTTTGTGCATGTGCAGTAGCAATATCACCAGGTAGGTGGTCGTCATGCCATTTTCCTGGAGACCTACACATGCGCACTAGACTCTGGGACAGCGCCAGGGTCTTCTAGTGCCCAGAGCCAATTGCTCTGCTGGCTAGAGACGAGGTGCCCCGGATGGAGACTGCACACGGGCCTCATACTCTCTTGATACATCCTTGGTGGCCAGCCACTATAGGGCTGTGGCTAGTCACCACTGAGGCTTGGCCAACCATTAGATAGTGCACGCTCTGGGCCCCTTCGGGAAAAAAAACTAAAAATAATAATAATAATAATAATTTAAAAAAAAAATATATATATATATATATAGTAAATACCAATTGTCGCAGTCATTCACACTTTCTGATCACAAAATATGGTATTGTTCAAACTTCATGTGCTATCAATATTTTTGTATCAATTCTGTGTTTGAACAAATTGTAATTAGTAAGCCAGGTACTTATCAGTCAGAAAAGCCAGGAAGGGTCATGGTCATGCCCGGACGTAACAAGATATAATATATCATAACCTGTGTGTGTATGTTCCCTGACCAAATGTATCAAAATGTCTGACATGCTGTATCCTGTACGTAACCTGTTTGCAGGGCTGCAGAAGGAGTCATTTGTAGAAGGATTGTTTACGTTCGGCTCAAGAAAATGAGATACCGATCTTAAGGTGGCTACACATTAGACGATACGCTCCATGAGCGATATAGTCTAATGTTTTCCCTACCCTCCCGGGTGGCCGATATAGAGCAAACACAATGAACAATATCGCAAACAATATCGTTCAGTGACGCCACCCCGCAGCCGGCCTGTACATGCAGTTTTGGATGATATAGTCCAAATTTTACTGCAGGTACAGACGACAGAGGGGGTCATTAAGGACGCACAAGAGCGCACATCGTTAACGATATTGTGCATACAGATCAGACGATATGCACGAAAATATTGTTAACGATATCGATATTTTGCATATTGTGTAAAATTTCCGTCTAATCTGTACCCAGACCAGTCATAAAATATTATGTGTTTGAAGTATCTACTTCACTCCAAATAAACAAACCTCCTTTTAAAGCCAGATCATGAAATCCAGAGGAGGCTAGGAAATGGGCTAGAGCAGTGGTTCCCAAACTTTTGTGAGTCACGGCACCCTGGAGTGTCAGATTTTTTTTTCACGGCACCCCTAGGCCACACTTTTCTTATTGAGAAATTTAGAAAAAAATATTAGATTAAGTAAATTATGTTTATATGTCATCCTTAGGGTCAGTTATGTGGTGAGGGACAAGATTTGCTTCTGTTTGTCCACATATTTTATAACTGGAAGCCATCAGCACTGGTTTTGCCTATTAAATTGACAATAAACAGTTTGAATTGGTCCTTGACCACCAACCTGAGGCACCCCTGCAAGTGTCCCGCGGCACCCCAGGGTGCCACGGCACACAGTTTGGGAACCACTGGGCTAGAGAGATGTTTCAAGATTCATTGGTTCACTGCTAAAGAATTCTGTGTCAATCTGTAACTGTAACCATTGGGGTTAATTATTTGATTTCAACATGCACAGGGACGGATTGGGAAACAAAAGTGGCCCTGGGAAAGTTTCTAGAAGTGGCCTCATGTGGGCGGCACCAAACCAACTGTAGGTGGAGCCAATACCAAAGTAGGCGGGATTACTTCAAAATGTAATGTAGGCAGAGTTACACCAACAAAAGGCAGAGCATGTCAAGGTAGCTGGACCTAACACATTAAAAGTTTAGAAAGTATTATGTTGTAGCAGGAGTAGTTAAGAAATTAAAACTGGGGTGACATTTAATCCTCTGCACACTCATATCTCAGTCCATCTTCTTCATTTTTCTCTGCTTCTAAGCGGTCAATTCAGTTCAACACATATTGAATAGCGCTGGGAGGGAGCTCCTGGTGCTATTCAATTCAGAGCGATGCTGTCCCTGACTAGAGGATTTCTTCTTGCACCCTTCTAAGGGTGCGAGCCGAAATTCAACAAAACTAGTTCCGCAATGCTGCTTTGTGACCTAAAGCTGTGCAAACAGCACCACGGCGAGGCAGTTTAGTCGGAGAATGCCCGTTCTCGCGACTAAACACCTTATTTAGTCCGGGAATACGTGTATTCTCAGACTTATCATCACGCTGCATTGAATAGCTCCAGAAGCTCCCTGCCGGTGCTATCCAATCCGCGTTGAATTGAATTAACTCCTTAGTCTATCTCCCCCACTAAATCCATCTTCTGAATATGTTTGCTCTCTTAGTCTATCTTCTGCGTGCGTCTCCTCCTCCCTCAGTCCATCTCCTGCATGTTTCCCCAGCCTCTCTTTTCTCATTTTCACACCTATATCATTCTCCCTTATGCATGTTTCCTTCTGTCTATTCACTGACCACCTTCTGCCTTTCTCCTTCTGCACAGTTTCTGCCTCTCTCCCCTTTTATCTGCCAAGCTTCGGCCAGTCACTTGAGGCTTCTGCGCCAATGGGGCAGCCACAATCGGAAGCATGCAGCCACCCTGTTTAAATAGGGGGCACAGCTTCCTGCTGTACCACCTGATCCTACCTTTACTGCATTTCCACTGGGTGAACAATTCTGAGCAATTCGCTTCCCCATGCTTTGCCAATTGTTCCACTTTCTGCTGTCTGTTCCCTATCTGTGTGTATGCCTTCATCTATCAATCACCTGTCTGTTCCCTATCTGTGTGTATGCCTTCATCTATCAATCAGCTGCCTGTCTTTCACCTTCTGTTAGCCTTCTTGTCTCCAGTTTCTTCCCCATTCCCCTCCTCTTAGTGTGTTATCTGTCCCTACCAGGGCTTAAAGTGGCTCTGGAGAGGTGGTGGAACTAATTTTCCCCGCCACCGACTACCCTCCCATTAAGCAGAGGCAGGGGCGATGGTAGGGTGTTAGCCCCCCCCCCCGTAAACTACAAATTTGTGCCCTAACCATACTGTCTAAAGGAACAGTGTACGCAGAAGGTGCGTGTCACAAAAAAAGGTGTGCGGCATCACATGGAAAGGGCGTGTCCACACAATAGTACCCCCAATACAAATTATGCAACACAGTAGCACACTCTTAGGGGGATATTCAATTGTTTGAAAAGTCAGTTGGGTGTCTCTTTTTTCCTATCTAATAGACAGGAAAAAAACGACTTTTCGAACATTTGTATTTCCCCCTTATTGTCATTACACTGTACATAGTGCCTTTATTTCATATTACACCACAGAGTAGTGCCCCATATTCACGCTATGCTACACAGTAGCACCCCTTATACACATGTCCACAGTATCAGTGCCGCTTATATACATAATACCCAAGGTAACAGTGCCGCTTATACACATAATAATGGGCACGGTATCAGTGCTGCTTACATACATAATAATACCCATGGTATCAGTGCCGTTTGTACACATAATAATGCCAACGGTAGCAGTGCCGCTTATACACATAATGGCCATGGTATCAGTGCCACATATACACATAATGGGCACAGTATCAGTGCCGCTTATAAATACATAAAGCCCACGGTTGCAGTGCCGCTTAAACACATAATAATGCCCACAGTAACAGTGCCACTTATACACATAATGGGCACAGTATCAGTGGTGCTTATACACATAATTGGCACGGTATCAGTACCGCTTGTATACATAATGCCCATGGTAGCAGTGCCGCTTACACACATAATAATGGCCACTGTAGCAGTGCTGCTTATACACATGTCCACGGAAGCAATGCCCTTTTTTCACATAATAAATGTCACCCCCACCCCACTTGTCTCACCAGCTCCTTATTCCCTCTGCAGTCCAGCTCCATTGGAGGGGGACTGGGGGAGGCGGGCTAAGGGTATAAGTCTAGCACCGCCTGCCCACCGTCCCTTTTATTTGTGTGGGCGCTGCGGCTACACTACAGCGCTGAACTAAAGAATTCTCCTGGCCGGGCAAAGTGGGCTGGAGGAAATTGATCTGAGAGTATTCCTCTTCTGCATACTGTTACACCCCCCCATCCAGATCTCCATGTTACACTGGCACTACAGCTCTCAATCTTTCTGCAAACTGCAGTACCTGATAGTGGTACATGGAGATCTGTCTGACTGCTGCAACCAGGACAGGCTCCATGTCACCGTTTCTTCCAGCTTCTTCCCCCCTCCCTGCAGACAGGCTGGCATTACAGGCTGGTGGTGGCCAGGAGCGCAGGCAGAGGTCAGAGTAGACTTATACCAGTGGCAGATCTAGACTTTACTTATAGGGGCATTGCTTCTGCATGGTGCCTGTGAGGCAGGTTGACCCGCATGGCGTGGAGGGGTGAGGCTCCTGTACCAGTGCCATAACTAGACATTTTAGCGCTGTGTGCAAAAAACCAGCATCGGCGCCCTCTCCCCACAAATATAAAACTGGGCCAATGTGCGCCATAGGCACGCGCCAAAATATAGGAGTGTGGCTTTTTACGGAAGGGGCGTGTCCACATAGCTACATTTTAAACAGTAAGGCAGGCAGAGCTTCCTTTTACACAGTATGGCAGGTAGAGTTCCCTTTTACACATTAGGCAGGTATTTTACTCAGTACGGCACGTAGAGTACCATTTTACACATTACAGCAGCAGAGTCCCGTTTTACACATTACAGCAGCAGAGTCCCGTTTTACACATTACAGCAGCAGAGTCCCGTTTTACACATTACAGGAGCAGAGTCACCCTTTATTACATATTACAGCATCAGAGAGTGAGTGAGAGTGTGTGTGTCTCAAGTTACCTGTTAGGGCGATGCGGCATCCAGGACTACCAGGCGCAGACACTCATTTACTGGCGCTCACAGTCCCCTCTCCAGTGCTCAGGCTGCGGCGGGTGTCACAGTAGAGGCAGTGGCAGCTTCTATACGGGACCAGGCGGCTGAAGGAGTGCTCCCTCTCCACTTCAGAGGTGGCGGCGGAGCTCACAGCCAGAATTACAGCACGACGGGTAACACCAAATGGCGCGCTCCCCGTCGCTTACAGAGGCAGGCACCGGCGGACAGCGGAAATTTCACTACTCCTTCACTGACTAAAACAGCCGTAGGTAGGGGTGTGCTGCCAGACGGTGCGCCTTCACTGCACTTGCGCTGTGGGCAAGGCACCATTGGCACACACCTAGTTACGGCCCTGACTTGTACAGACACAGAACACAGATGGGGGGGGGGGGGGGGGGGGGTGACACAGTGACTGAGACAGAATACACAGAGGTGGGTGTGACACAGTGACAGGACACTGGGGGGTTGACACTAACATAACACTGAAAGGGCTGGCACAGTGACAGAACACTGGGGGGGTGACACAATGACAGAACAGTTTGGGGGTGACACTAACATAACGGGGGGGGTGACACACTTGACAGAACACGGGAGGGGCGGGTGTGTGAAAAACTTCTTCACAGAACACTGGGGGGGTGACACTTCACTGAACACTATAAATAACATGCGGGGTGGAACGGGTCCATGTCTGGGTGCACCCGCCCCCGTGGATCTCTGACAGTGCCTCCTGTAACCTCACACACAGCCTGCTCCCACCAGCCACACATACACAGCCTCACTCACACACACCTATCCACACATATGTCTCCACACAAGCCCATATATGTATGCACGCATGCGGGGGGGCGGGCCAGCTCTCCTGATTGGGGGGGACGCAGCATAAATTGGTGACATGTGGGGGGTTCATAAACTGGTGGTGTGCAAGGGGGGGTCGGCCGGGCCAGCTCTCCTGATAGCGGCCCGCGGTATAAGGTATAAGCTTTTGAGGGAGGAGGGGGCGGCCGGGCAAGCTCTTCTGATACTGCCCCTTGGCCGCAGAAAGGCATTACCTGTAGACGTGCGGGGGGCGGGGCCAGCTCTCCTTACAGCGGCCGCAGCAAGACATTATTAAGCAGCAAGTATTGTGAAAGGGAGGGGGAGGGCCAGCTCTCCCCATAGCGACCGCTGCCTGCAATTGTTTTAGTAAACGGCCCACAGCCTGGTGATGCTGAAGGGGGGCAGAGCCGCGTAGGTCAGGCAGCCCCACACGCCGGTTGGCCCACCAGTGAGACTCCCGGTTGCTTCTATGGCCAATCCGGCCCTGTATGTCACTGTACAGCGAAGTGTAATATGCCAGCACTTTAATAATAAAATATACAGTACAATACTGGAGGAAAATCCTACTGTGAAAGCTAGCTTGAATTTCCATACACTGGAACTTTCAGAATATTAACAAAATAAATAAAAAATGTACACTCCGCCATCTACAGACTGCTACAGGGTACTGCGTCCTAGGACATTCCAGCCCAACACTTGCTGATTAATTTCTGAGGGTTATATATGAACATTGCTGAAAGGTGATAATGAGCCTTAAACCCATTTCTGTGTAATGATGGCAACGTCATTGCTTTTACAGCTATAGAGGGCAGAAGATACACAATGTACGTGTACAATGCTCCCAGGGCCGGATCTAGACTTTGTGGCTGGCGCCCCGAGCTAAAAATAGGGGCGTGGCTTCACAGAGAGGGGGCGTGGTCAGTTATACCTTGCCCCTAGTACTGTGCCCCCTGTAGAGTTGTGCCCACTAGTTGTGACGCTTACAAAAATAAAATAAAAAATGAATACTTACAATCCCCGCTCCTGCTTCCCAACCGCTGCTGCCCTCCGTCTCCGGCCACCGGCTCCGCTCTACGGATCTATGGGAGAGACTAAGGGGATTCTTAGCGCTCGCCTTGCTGCCGGCATCCTGTCCGCCGGTAAAGCATACTGAATCCATTGCAGGGGCTCCACTAATTCCATTTAAGGAACAATGTATTGTTTCCTATATTAACCAGATTTCAGCCACTAACCTCTGGGTTCCTCTTTCGCACCACCAGGGCTGGTTTAGTCCTATTCATGCAAGGCTCGGGATGGTAGTTCTCAGAGCAAGTTGGCGACAGATGTACATGAAGCATACTCTCTGCTGATTGGGGGGGACAGGTGGTAGATACTCCCCAACAAATAGTGCCCTTCCAATGCGGTAGTTCTTGGAGGAAGGGGGTGTCCTCCTTGACTGTCAAGCTTTGACAAGGAAGGCGGGCCCTTCATCGGCGGGCCCCCATCTGCTGCACCCTCATCTAAATGCCTCATTCAGATTACACTATATCGCTGCTTCTCACCCTCAGAATTTCCTTTAGGCCCTGGTGGATCGACCTCTTGGACCACCTCAGAGAAGGATAATGGCGTTGGGTGGATGGAACGATGTAGGTAAGGAAGTGCTCCATTGTTCCTGCAACTTTGCGCAGCTAAATCATCTGCCGTCACAGACTCTCCACACTCATTGTAATAACTCAGTATACGGGTATACCCTCATGGGATGTTGTTTATGGAGTGCACCTTGGTGATGCACTGGGGTGTCTAGACTCCTGGCTCAGCGGACAAGAGGACATATGCATCAAACCTTAGGGAGAAATAAAGTACCAGCCCCTCAGCTCCTGTTACTTTACAGTCTGTGGGGCAAATGTATTAAGCCTGGAGACGGCATAAGGAAGTGATAAGTGCAAGGTGATAAACGCAGCAGCCAATCAGCTCCTAACTGTTAATTTACATATTGAAGCTGATTGGCTGGTGCGTTTATCAACCTTGCACTTATCACTGGTTTATCACTTCCTTATGCCTTCTCCAGGTTAATACATCTGCCCCACAGACTGTAAAGTAACAGGAGCTGATTGGCTGTTACTTTATCTCTCTCCAAGCATTGATGAATATGCCCCAAGATGTCACATTGAGCATACCCCCCAACACTCCTGATTTCGTCAGAATAGTCCTACTTTCAGCACTAAGCTGCTGTCCCACCCGAGATCCACAGTGTCCTGCAATAGATGGAGGGTGTACTCTGTCACCGCCGCTCTGCCACCAGCACACGTGGAGGGCATCACGATTTGGGATTTGCTCATTTTGGGAGGTATGCATTGTGCCACTTATAAAGACCCACTTACAGTACCTACTTCCTGGCTGCCCTCTCCATGAAGGAGTAGCCAGGTGGGAGGTGCAAGGGCATCACGGCGCAATTGCATCACCGGGCCTCCCGGTCTGAGAGACGTACCCACTTTTCGGGGGGAAATGGCAGATCTCCAGTATTTGGGAGTCTCCCGGACGTTCTGGGAGAATAGGCAAATATGTAAAAGTCCCAGCACAATTCGCAGTTTTACATTACGCAGTGATTTTGCTATGCTTGTTCCAGCCTCTAGGTGGTGCTACAGTCTACTCATCTGTGTGTACTGCACATTGGCCCTCATTCCGAGTTGTTCGCTCGCAAGCTGCTTTTAGCAGCTTTGCACACGCTAAGCCGACGCCTACTGGGAGTGAATCTTAGCTTCTTAAAATTGCGAACGAAAGAGTCTCAAAATTGCGACCACACACCTCTTAGCAGTTTCTGATAGCTCGAGACTTACTCGGCATCTGCGATCATTTCAGTGCTTGTAGTTCCTGGTTTGACGTCACAAACACACCCAGCGTTCGCCCAGACACTCCTCCGTTTCTTCAGCCACTCCCGCGTTTTTCCCAGAAACGGTAGCGTTTTTTCGCACACACCCATAAAACGGCCTGTTTCCGCCCAGAAACACCCACTTCCAGTCAATCACATTACGATCACCAGAACGAGGAAAAAAACGTGAGTAAAATTCCTAACTGCATAGCAAATTTACTTGGCGCAGTCGCAGTGCGGACATTGCGCATGCGCACTAAGCGGAAAATCGCTGCAATGCGAAAAAATTTACCGAGCGAACAACTCGGAATGACCACCACAATTCGCAGTTTTACATTACGCAGTGATTTTGCTATGCTTGTTCCAGCCTCTAGGTGGTGCTACAGTCTACTCATCTGTGTGTACTGCACATAGGTTTTGCTATCCATAAAATGCCTACTATTTATAATACAGCATTGCCCTAATTTCCAGACGTTTACTACACGCTCCCAATCTGGAAGCCTTAAGAGATTAACATTGGCCCTCATTCCGAGTCGTTCGCTCGGTATTTTTCATCGCATCGCAGTGAAATTCCGCTTAGTACGCATGCGCAATATTCGCACTGCGACTGCGCCAAGTAATTTTACAATGGAGATAGTATTTTTACTCACGGCTTTTTCATCGCTCCGGCGATCGTAGTGTGATTGACAGGAAATGGGTGTTACTGGGCGGAAACACGGCGTTTTCGGGGCGTGTGGATAAAAACGCTACCGTTTCCGGAAAAAACGCAGGAGTGGCCGGAGAAACGGGGGAGTGTCTGGGCGAACGCTGGGTGTGTTTATGACGTCAAACCAGGAACGACAAGCACTGAACTGATCGCAGATGCCGAGTAAGTCTGAAGCTACTCTGAAACTGCTAAGTAGTTTGTAATCGCAATATTGCGAATACATCGGTCGCAATTTTAAGAAGCTAAGATACACTCCCAGTAGGCGTAGGCTTAGCCTGAGCAACTCTGCTAAATTCGCCTTGCGAGCGATCAACTCGGAATGAGGGCCATTGGACAAACAGGCTGCATCACTATATGGGTCAATTGTGCAAATTCCATAGATGATACGTCCTAGTTCCTCACTGATGTGACCTCTGTCCCCTGTCATGTTTCCGCAGATTCTGGAGCAGGGGTCAGCCAGATAATGACAGTAATGCAGATTGTGCAACTTTGTCTCCTGTCGTTACATGGAATGATAAGAAGTACAGCGGTGTTTGTGTCGTGCTGACCAGTTTACTATACAGGGGGAGACTCTCCGCAGCTAGCCCCCCAACCTGAAGTACTGCCTTGATAAGCATCGTCTGAAGGGGGCGCACTCAGTAACTACCCCCTGTTATCTGTGTAGTGCAAAATGAGGGGCATATTTCTCACAATCTGCATCTCAGATGCGGATGGGATGTGATAAAATCACCCAAACTCGCAATGCGATAACTGAATACATGTACTGTATCCATTATTGTATGCAGGGACAGAGCTTGCCAGAAAGTCCTATCCGTACACCATACTTGCCTACTCTCCCGGAAGCTGCGGGAGGCTCCCGTTTTTGGGGTAGCCCCCCCGCACAGTGCCAGAGTAAGGTCCCCATGGGCTTGGAGCTGAAATTTTCAAAGGGCCTGTTGTGTACTTCCGTAGGGGTTGTGGGGGTGTGACGGGGGCTACTGATATGGGTGCGTGACCAGTGCTGTGTATATATATATAATAAGATTTTACTTACCGATAAATCTATTTCTCGTAGTCCGTAGTGGATGCTGGGGACTCCGTCGGGACCATGGGGAATAGCGGCTCCGCAGGAGACAGGGCACAAAAGTAAAAGCTTTAGGATCAGGTGGTGTGCACTGGCTCCTCCCCCTATGACCCTCCTCCAAGCCTCAGTTAGGATACTGTGCCCGGACGAGCGTACACAATAAGGAAGGATTTTGAATCCCGGGTAAGACTCCTACCAGCCACACCAATCACACTGTACAACCTGTGATCTGAACCCAGTTAACAGCATGATAACAGCGGAGCCTCTGAAAAGATGGCTCACAACAATAATAACCCGATTTTTGTAACAATAACTATGTACAAGTATTGCAGACAATCCGCACTTGGGATGGGCGCCCAGCATCCACTACGGACTACGAGAAATAGATTTATCGGTAAGTAAAATCTTATTTTCTCTGACGTCCTAGTGGATGCTGGGGACTCCGTCAGGACCATGGGGATTATACCAAAGCTCCCAAACGGGCGGGAGAGTGCGGATGACTCTGCAGCACCGAATGAGAGAACTCCAGGTCCTCTTTAGCCAGGGTATCAAATTTGTAGAATTTTACAAACGTGTTCTCCCCCGACCACGTAGCTGCTCGGCAGAGTTGTAATGCCGAGACCCCTCGGGCAGCCGCCCAGGATGAGCCCACCTTCCTTGTGGAATGGGCCTTGACAGATTTAGGCTGTGGCAGGCCTGCCACAGAATGTGCAAGTTGAAATGTGCTACAAATCCAACGAGCAATCGTCTGCTTAGAAGCAAGAGCACCCAATTTGTTGGGTGCATACAGGATAACAGCGAGTCAGTTTTCCTGACTCCAGCCGTCCTGGAAACCTATATTTTCAGGGCCCTGACAACATCTAGCAACTTGGGGTCCTCCAAGTCCCTAGTAGCCGCAGGTACCACAATAAGCTGGTTCAGGTGAAACGCTGACACCACCTTAGGAAGAAACTGGGGACGAGTCCGCAGTTCTGCCCTGTCCGAATGGACAATCAGATATGGCTTTTGTGAGACAAAGCCGCCAATTCTGACACTCGCCTGGCCGAGGCCAGGGCCAACAGCATGGTCACTTTCCATGTGAGATATTTCAAATCCACAGATTTGAGCGGTTTAAAATGTGATTTGAGGAATCCCAGAACTACGTTGAGATCCCACAGTGCCACTGGAGGCACAAAAAGGGGGTTGTATATGCAATACTCCCTTGACAAACTTCTGGACTTCAGGAACTGAAGCCAATTCTTTCTGGAAGAAAATTTACAGGGCCGAAATTTGAACCTTAATGGACCCCAATTTGAGGCCCATAGACACTCCTGTTTGCAGGAAATGCAGGAATCGACCGAGTTGAAATTTCTTCGTGGGGCCTTCCTGGCCTCACACCACGCAACATATTTTTGCCACATGTGGTGATAATGTTTTGCGGTCACCTCCTTCCTGGCTTTGACCAGGGTAGGAATGACCTCTTCCGGAATGCCTTTTTCCCTTAGGATCTGGCGTTCCACCGCCATGCCGTCAAACGCAGCCGCGGTAAGCCTTGGAACAGACCTGGTACTTGCTGAAGCAAGTCCCTTCTTAGCGGCAGAGGCCATGAGTCCTCTGTGAGCATTTCTTGAAGTTCCGGGTGCCACATCCTTCTTGGCCAATCCGGAGCCACGATTATAGTTCTTACTCCTCTACGTCTTATAATTCTCAGTACCTTGGTTATGAGAAGCAGAGGAGGGAACACATACACCGACTGGTACACCCACGGTGTTACCAGAACGTCCACAGATATTGCTTGAGAGTCTCTTGACCTGGCGCAATACCTGTCCAGTTTTTTTTTTTTTCAGGCGGGACGCCATCATGTCCACCTTTGGTCTTTCCCAACGGTTCACAATCATGTGGAATACTTCCCGATGAAGTCCCCACTCTCCCGGGTGGAGGTCGTGCCTGCTGAGGAAGTCTGCTTCCCAGTTGTCCACTCCCGGAATGAACACTGCTGACAGTGCTATCACATGATTTTTCGCCCAGCGAAGAATCCTTGCAGTTTCTGCCATTGCCCTCCTGCTTCTTGTGCCGCCCTGTCTGTTTACGTGGGCGACTGCCGTGATGTTGTCCCACTGGATCAATACCGGCTGACCTTGAAGCAGAGGTCTTGCTAAGCTTAGAACATTGTAAATTGCCCTTAGCTCCAGTATATTTATGTGGAGAGAAGTCTCCAGACTTGATCACACTCCCTGGAAATTTTTTCCCTGTGTGACTGCTCCCCAGCCTCTCAGGCTGGCATCCGTGGTCACCAGGACCCAGTCCTGAATGCCGAGTCTGCGGCCCTTTAGTAGATGAGCACTCTGCAGCCACCGCAGAAGAAACACCCTTGTCCTTGGAGACAGGGTTATCCGCTGATGCATCTGAAGATGCGATCCGGACCATTTTTCCAGCAGATCCCACTGAAAAGTTCTTGCGTGAAATCTACCGAATGGAATCGCTTCGTAAGAAGCCACCATTTTTCCCAGGACCCTTGTGCAATGATGCACTGACACTTTTCCTGGTTTTAGGAGGTTCCTGACTAGCTCGGATAACTCCCTGGCTTTCTTCTCCGGGAGAAACACCTTTTTCTGGACTGTGTCCAGAATCATCCCTAGGAACAGCAGACGTGTTGTCGGAAACAGCTGCGGTTTTGGAATATTTAGAATCCACCCGTGCTGTCGTAGAACTACTTGAGATAGTGCTACTCCGACCTCCAACTGTTCTCTGGACCTTGCCCCTATCAGGAGATCGTCCATTTTCTTTGAAGAAGAATCATCATTTCGGCCATTACCTTGGTAAGGACCCGGGGTGCCGTGGACAATCCAACCGGCAGCGTCTGAAACTGATAGTGACAGTTCTGTACCACGAACCTGAGGTACCCTTGGTGAGAAGGGCAAATTAAGACATGGAGGTAAGCATCCCTGATGTCCCGGGACACCATATAGTCCCCTTCTTCCTGGTTCGCTATCACTGCTCTGAGTGACTCCATCTTGATTTGAACCTTTGTATGTAAGTGTTCAACTATTTCAGATTTAGAATAGGTCTCACCGAGCCGTCTGGCTTCAGTACCACAATATAGTGTGGAATAATACCCCTTTCCTTGTTGTAGGAGGGGTACTTTGATTATCACCTGCTGGGAATACAGCTTGTGAATTGTTTCCACTACTGCCTCCCTGTCGGAGGGAGACGTTGGTAAAGCAGACTTCAGGAACCTGCGAGGGGGAGACGTCTCGAATTTCCAATCTGTACCCCTGGGATACTACTTGTAGGATCCAGGGGTCCACTTGCGAGTGAGCCCACTGCGTGCTGAAACTCTTGAGACGACCCCCCCCCCCCACCGCACCTGAGTCCGCTTGTACGGCCCCAGCGTCATGCTGAGGACTTGGCAGAAGCGGTGGAGGGCTTCTGTTTCTGGGAATGGGCTGCCTGCTGCAGTCTTCTTCCCTTTCCTCTATCCCATGGCAGATATGACTGGCCTTTTGCCCGCTTGCCCTTATGGGGACGAAAGGACTGAGGCTGAAAAGACGTTGTCTTTTTCTCCTTTATACGGCAATACTTCCATGTGCCGTTTGGAATCTGCATCACCTGACCACTGTCGTGTCCATAAACAACTTCTGGCAGATATGGACATCGCACTTACTCTTGATGCCAGAGTGCAAATATCCCTCTGTGCATCTCGCATATATAGAAATGCATCCTTTAAATGCTCTATAGTCAATAAAATACTGTCCCTGTCAAGGGTATCAATATTTTCAGTCAGGGAATCCGACCAAGCCACCCCAGCGCTGCACATCCAGGCTGAGGCGATCGCTGGTCGCAGTATAACACCAGTATGTGTGTATATACTTTTTAGGATATTTTCCAGCCTCCTATCAGCTGGCTCCTTGAGGGCGGCCCTATCTGGAGACGGTACCGCCACTTGTTTTGATAAGCGTGTGAGCGCCTTATCCACCCTAAGGGGTGTTTCCCAACGCGCCCTAACTTCTGGCGGGAAAGGGTATACCGCCAATAATTTTCTATCGGGGGAAACCCACGCATCATCACACACTTCATTTAATTTATCTGATTCAGGAAAAACTACAGGTAGTTTTTTCACACTCCACATAATACCCTTTTTTGTGGTACTTGTAGTATCAGAAATATGTAACACCTCCTTCATTGCCCTTAACAAGTAACGTGTGGCCCTAAAGGAAAATACGTTTGTTTCTTCACCGTCGACACTGGAGTCAGTGTCCGTGTCTGTGTCGACCGACTGAGGTAAAAGGACGTTTTAACGCCCCTGACGGTGTTTGAGACGCCTGGACAGGTACTAATTGGTTTGCCGGCCGTCTCATGTCGTCAACCGACCTTGCAGCGTGTTGACATTATCACGTAATTCCTTAAATAAGCCATCCATTCCGGTGTCGACTCCCTAGAGAGTGACATCACCATTACAGGCAATTGCTCCGCCTCCTCACCAACATCGTCCTCATACATGTCGACACACACGTACCGACACACAGCACACACACAGGGAATGCTCTGATAGAGGACAGGACCCCACTAGCCCTTTGGGGAGACAGAGGGAGAGTTTGCTAGCACACACCAAAAACGCTATAATTATACAGGGACAACCTTTATATAAGTGTTTTTCCCTTATAGCATTTTAATATATATATAGTCATATCGCCAAATAAGTGCCCCCCCTCTCTGTTTTAACCCTGTTTCTGTAGTGCAGTGCAGGGGAGAGCCTGGGAGCCTTCCCACCAGCATTTCTGTGAGGGAAAATGGCGCTGTGTGCTGAGGAGAATAGGCCCCGCCCCCTTTTTGGCGGGCTTCTTCTCCCGTTTTTCTGAGACCTGGCAGGGGTTAAATACATCCATATAGCCCCCAGGGGCTATATGTGATGTATTTTTAGCCAGAATAAGGTACTATCATTGCTGCCCAGGGCGCCCCCCCCCAGCGCCCTGCACCCTCAGTGACCGCTGCTATGAAGTGTGCTGACAACAATGGCGCACAGCTGCAGTGCTGTGCGCTACCTTATGAAGACTGAAAAGTCTTCTGCCGCCGGTTTCTGGACCTCTTCACTTTTCGGCATCTGCAAGGGGGTCGGCGGCGCGGCTCCGGGACGAACCCCAGGGTGAGACCTGTGTTCCGACTCCCTCTGGAGCTAATGGTGTCCAGTAGCCTAAGAAGCCAATCCATCCTGCACGCAGGTGAGTTCACTTCTCTCCCCTAAGTCCCTCGATGCAGTGAGCCTGTTGCCAGCAGGACTCACTGAAAATAAAAAAACTTTTACTCTAAGCAGCTCTTTAGGAGAGCCACCTAGATTGCACCCTTCTCGGCCGGGCACAAAAATCTAACTGAGGCTTGGAGGAGGGTCATAGGGGGAGGAGCCAGTGCACACCACCTGATCCTAAAGCTTTTACTTTTGTGCCCTGTCTCCTGCGGAGCCGCTATTCCCCATGGTCCTGACGGAGTCCCCAGCATCCACTAGGACGTCAGAGAAATATATATATATATATATATATATATATAAAAATAATTATATAAAGTGGTTGAAGTGGAAGTTTTGAAGTGGGGGTATGGAAAAGTGCTCAGGAAAGGGGGGCGTAGTCACTCAAAAGGGGGCGTGTAGTTTACCGCACCATATACCCCTTATACACCACAATAGTAGGACCCCTTTTCCTATCTAGTACTGGTGCCCCTTTCGCATTATACCACACGGTATGAGCCGAAATTCACATTATAGCACACGGAATGAGACAAAATTCACATTATAGCACACTGAATGAGCCGAAATTCACATTATAGCACACGGTATGAGCCGAAATTCACATTATAGCACACGGTATGAGCCGAAATTCACATTATGCCACATGGAATGAGACAAAATTCAGAGAGAGTCACAGCAGGGACATAGGGACAGGGAGAGTGACAGCAGGGACAGGGAGAGTGACAGAGGGACAGGGAAAGTGACAGCAGGAAAAGTGACAGAGAGAGGGACGGCAGGGACATAGGGACTGGGAGAGTGACAGCAGGGACATAGGGATAGGGAAAGTGACAGAGGGACAGGGAAAGTGACAGCAGGAAAAGTGACAGAGAGAGGGACGGCAGGGACATAGGGAGTGGGAGAGTGACAGCAGGGACATAGGGATAGGGAAAGTGACAGAGGGACAGGGAAAGTGACAGCAGGAAAAGTGACAGAGAGAGGGACGGCAGGGACATAGGGAGTGGGAGAGTGACAGCAGGGACATAGGGATAGGGAAAGTGACAGAGGGACAGGGAAAGTGACAGCAGGAAAAAAGTGACAGAGATAGGGACAGCAAGGGCAAATAGTAGGGACTAGGGAGAGAGAAAGGCAGCGCGGTAAGATTACCTACTTAGTAGCGGTGGTGCTGAGGATGCTGTGATCTGCGGTGCGGTGGATGAGGAGGCTGTGGTTGGTGCGGGGTGGAGGAGGCTGTGGGCCTCGGAGATGGTGTGTGGATGAGGAGGCTGAGGGAGTTGGCGGAGGTGCAGAGAAGGACTGAGGGTGGCAGAGGAGGCTGAGGGCGGCAGTGGTGCAGCGGAGGAGAAGGCAGAGGGCGGCGGTGCAACGGAGGAGGAGGCTGTGGTCGGCGGCCTTTGGTGTGGCATTGTGGCTCCTATGACCGCAGCGATACTATTTCAAATCTGCCGCAGACCGGCAGCCAATAAGAGACTGCCAGTCACATTAGCACCATGGGGTATAGACGGGTCCACTAGGAGCCATTGGCACTTTAAGAGTTTGAGAGTGTGGGCTGGCTCCTCCCTCTATGCCCCTCCTACCAGACTCAGTCTAGAAACTGTGCCCGAGGAGACGGACATCTTCGAGAGAAGGATTCATACACAGATAGTGGCGAGATTCATACTAGCTAACACATACAAGGCAAATCAAGCTAACTAGCTTCCCAGGCGAATGCACTGATGAACCGACACCCGGACTTTCTTCAGGACATCCCGGACCATTGTTTGTATCACCAATGCTTTTTCCTCTGGAAGAAACAACCTCTGCACTTCCGTGTCGAGGATCATTCCCAGAAAGGACAACCTCCTGGTTGGTTCCAAATGTGATTTTGGAAGATTCAGGATCCAACCGTGTTCCCCGAGTAGGTGGGTCGTGAGAGCAATGGACTGTAACAACTTCTCCTTGGATGATGCCTTTATCAGCAGATCGTCCAGATATGGAATTATGTTCACCCCCTGTCTGAGGAGGAGAATCATCATTTCCGCCATCACCTTGGTGAATACTTTCGGTGCTGTGGAGAGGCCGAATGGCAGGGCCTGGAATTGAAAATGAAAGTCCAACAATGCGAATCGGAGATAAGCTTGATGCGGTGGCCAAATCGGAATGTGGAGGTACGCATCCTTGATATCCAGGGATACCAGGAATTTCCCCTCCTCCAGACCTGATATCACCGCCCTTAGAGATTCCATTTTGAACTTGAACTCAGTTAGGAAGGGGTTTAGCGACTTTAAGTTCAGAATGGGCCTGACCGAACCATCCGGTTTTGGTACCACAAAAAGGTTCGAATAGTAACCTTTGTTTTGCATATAGGGTGGAACTGGTATAATAACCTGTGCCTCCTCCAACTTCTGGATGGCTTCCTGTGGGATAGCCCTGTCTGCCAGCAAAGCTGGCAAGCCTGATTTGAAGAACCGATGAGGAGGGAGATTTTGAAATTCCAGCCTGTACCCCTGGGACACAATATCTTGCACCCAGGGATCCAGGCCGGACGACAGCCAGACGTGACTGAAATGCCTGAGTCTCGCCCCCACCGGCCCCATCTCCAGGCCGCATGGTCCACCGTCATGCTGAGGACTTTGGCGGACCTGAAGTAGGTTTCTGTTCCTAGGAACCCGCAGCAGCAGGTTTCTTGGATTTTGGCTGACCTCCTCTGAAGAAGGTGTTGGACGGCTTGGCCTTTCTTGCTTTGGCGGTCCGAAAGGACTGAGATGCAGCTGAAGAAAAGGGTTTCTTCGTAGCAGGTGCAGCTGAGGGAAGAAAAGGAGATTTACCCGCTGTAGCCATGGAAATCCACGCATCCAACGCGTCGCTTCCCCAAAGAGAGCCTGACCTGTGTAGGGTAGGGTCTCCACACCACTCCTGGATTCCGCGTCAGCAGACTACTGGCGCAGCCAAAGTTCCCTATGAGCTGAGACAGACATGGAAGATATCCCCGCAGCCATGGAACCCAGGTCTTTCATGGATTCCACCATAAATCCTGCAGAATCCTGAATGTTACATAAAAACAATTCAACATCACTTTTCTCCATTGTATCCAAATCCTCAAGTAACGTGCCTGACCACTTTACTATAGCTTTGGAAATCCATGCACAGGCAATACTAGGACGTAGTATCACCCCTGAAGCCGTGTATATGGAGTTGAGCGTAGTGTCAATTTTGCGATCAGCCGGCTCTTTTAAGGCGGTAGATCCTGGAACAGGTAAAACCACCTTTTTAGAGAGTCTGGATACAGCGTTGTGATAGCCAGGGCAGCGGCAGGTCCATCAGTGATTTTAAAAGCATTGCACACTAGGCTGTGTCATCACATAAGCAAGCAGTTTATTCACAGTTCAGACAGGGTTATCATGACAATAATAAGAATTTACTCACCGGTAATTCTATTTCTCGTAGTCCGTAGTGGATGCTGGGAACTCCGTAAGGACCATGGGGAATAGCGGGCTCCGAAGGAGGCTGGGCACTCTAGAAAGATCTTAGACTACCTGGTGTGCACTGGCTCCTCCCACTATGACCCTCCTCCAAGCCTCAGTTAGGATACTGTGCCCGGACGAGCGTACACAATAAGGAAGGATTTTGAATCCCGGGTAAGACTCATACCAGCCACACCAATCACACCGTACAACTCGTGATATGAAACACAGTTAACAGTATGAAACAATAGAGCCTCTCAACAGATGGCTCAACAATAACCCGATTTAGTTAACAATAACTATGTACAAGTATTGCAGATAAACCGCACTTGGGATGGGCGCCCAGCATCCACTACGGACTACGAGAAATAGAATTACCGGTGAGTAAATTCTTATTTTCTCTAACGTCCTAGTGGATGCTGGGAACTCCGTAAGGACCATGGGGATTATACCAAAGCTCCCAAACGGGCGGGAGAGTGCGGATGACTCTGCAGCACCAAATGAGAGAACTCCAGGTCCTCCTCACCCAGGGTATCAAATTTGTAGAATTTTGCAAACGTGTTTGCCCCTGACCAAGTAGCTGCTCGGCAAAGTTGTAAAGCTGAGACCCCTCGGGCAGCCGCCCAAGATGAGCCCACCTTCCTTGTGGAATGGGCATTGACAGATTTTGGCTGTGGCAGGCCTGCCACAGTATGTGCAAGCTGAATTGTACTACAAATCCAACGAACAATAGTCTGCTTAGAAGCAGGAGCACCCAGCTTGTTGGGTGCATACAGGATAAACAGCGAGTCAGATTTTCTGACTCCAGCCGTCCTGGAAACATAGGCCCTCATTCCGAGTTGTTCGCTCGGTATTTTTCATCGCATCGCAATGAAAATCCGCTTAGTACGCATGCGCAATGTTCGCACTGCGACTGCGCCAAGTAACTTTGCTATGTAGAAAGTAATTTTACTCACGGCTTTTTCATCGCTCCGGCGAACGTAATGTGATTGACAGGAAATGGGTGTTACTGGGCGGAAACACGGCGTTTCAGGGGCGTGTGGGAAAAAACGCAGGAGTGGCCGGAGAAACGGTGGGAGTGCCTGGGCGAACGCTGGGTGTGTTTGTGACGTCAACCAGGAACGACAAGCACTGAACTGATCGCACAGGCAGAGTAAGTCTGGAGCTACTCTGAAACTGCTAAGTAGTTAGTAATCGCAATATTGCGAATACATCGGTCGCAATTTTAAGAAGCTAAGATTCACTCCCAGTAGGCGGCGGCTTAGCGTGTGTAACTCTGCTAAATTCGCCTTGCGACCGATCAACTCGGAATGAGGGCCATATATTTTCAGGGCCCTGACAACGTCTAGCAACTTGGAGTCCTCCAAATCCTTAGTAGCCGCAGGCACCACAATAGGCTGGTTCAGGTGAAACGCTGACACCACCTTAGGGAGAAACTGGGGACGAGTCCTCAATTCTGCCCTATCCATATGGAAAATCTAAGACTATAACTTTCTAAGAGCTCAGGAGAGCCCCTAGTGTGCATCCAACCTCGGCCGGGCACGAAATCTAACTGAGGCTTGGAGGAGGGTCATAGTGGGAGGAGCCAGTGCACACCAGGTAGTCTAAGATCTTTCTAGAGTGCCCAGCCTCCTTCGGAGCCCGCTATTCCCCATGGTCCTTACAGAGTTCCCAGCATCCACTAGGACGTTAGAGAAAACATTTAACTCCTTGTTCTCCTCTCCAGCACAATATTCATATGGGTTACATCAGGTTACATTTCCTTTAATTTGCTTCACTGGCAATAACAGCATTAACAATGATGTGACAGCATTACAGTACAGTACATACCAGCGCAGTCTCTGGGAATCAGTAGTGCGGCAACCGCAAACAGATTCATTTCAGTGTGCTCTCCCCCA
This sequence comes from Pseudophryne corroboree, assembly GCF_028390025.1. Taxonomy (NCBI): domain Eukaryota; kingdom Metazoa; phylum Chordata; class Amphibia; order Anura; family Myobatrachidae; genus Pseudophryne; species Pseudophryne corroboree. The sequence continues at coordinate 770,547,316 of NC_086446.1, forward strand.
TTCGCTAGGGGCTCTATCTAAACAGGATCTCTCATGGACACATTACTGGGGGCCTTCCACCAAACGTGGTTTCCTACCACTCACCCAGATCGTCCTCTCCCGCAGACTCACACCTCCCGTCCTGCTTCATGGGTACCCCTGAAGGTGAGAATCCCCCTTATTTCTGACACTGATTGTTCATGCTGTAGCTGCTCTCACACTGCAAATCTGGATATCTTTTGCTCTTCCTAGCAGCACCTACATGCTGTTCTATAATGCCAGGGACTGTGGAGTACCATGCTTATTCCCCAGTCCCCAGACTGCGTTTCTCCTGGACACTTAGCCTGTTCCTTCCATACTCAGTCCTCAGCTCACACTGCACTGTCCTGTGCTTTGTTCCTTGTCCTAAAAAACCCCTTACACTTCCAGTCGTAACCCCCTACATATGGCAGGCTCTGTGAGAACTGTTTTTTTCTGGTTTTGGGGCTATAAACTCCCCCACTCACTGATAAGAATCAAATGGCTTTTGGAACTTTCCAATATCTCTTGTCTCCTAACATTCCAGTATGCCACATACACCCCTGCTAAAATCTTGCGTGTCCCCACGCAATATACCTATGAGCTTGCAAAAACTCTAGCAAGGAACAGTCTCTTATACTCTACAGCAAGGCCAAAACATAACACACAACAAGCATAATTGCAGTATACATCATACACAATATAACAATAACATGAGCAGAAAAACATGGCATGCAAACACACAATATAACAATCACATGAGCAGAAAAACATGACATGCAAAACATCACATGAAATACAAATCACATATACTGCTGCCTTTTTTCTGTGAATTACAGTCCTGGGTCACAGATGATCATGAATGTTCCAACATCTTCTGACAATTGTGCCAAACACTTAGAACCTGCCCGTGCCGGCCCTTTCTTCCCCAGGTCGCTGGGTCAGAAGAGGTAGGTGGCTTTCATGGGCCCCTCCCAATAAAGATTTCTCCAAATTGTCAGATAAATCTTCGGTACCGATCCTGTTCGTGACGCCAAGTTGTGATAGCCGGGGCAGCGGCAGGGTCCATCAGTGATTAGTTTATTCACAGTTCAGACAGGGTTATCATGACAATAACATTTAACTCCTTGTTCTCCATTCCAGCACAATATTCATATGGGTTACATCAGGTTACATTTCCTTTAATTTGCTTCACTGGCAATAACAGCATTAACAATGATGTGACAGCATTACAGTACAGTACATACCAGCGCAGTCTCTGGGAATCAGTAGTGCAGCGACCGCAAACTGAGATTCATTTCAGTGTGCTCTCCCCCATTCGCTAGGGGCTCTATCTAAACAGGATCTCTCATGGACACGTTACTGGGGGCCTTCTGCCAAACGTGCTTTCCTACCACTCACCCAGATCGTCCTCTCCCGCAGACTCACACCTCCCGTCCTGCTTCATGGGTACCCCTGAAGGTGAGGATCCCCCTTATTTCTGACACTGATTGTTCATGCTGTAACTTCTCTCACACTGCAAATCTGGATATCTTTTGCTCTTCCTAGCAGCACCTACATGCTGTTCTATAATGCCAGGGACTGTGGAGTACCATGCTTGTTCCACAGTCCCCAGACTGCGTTTCTCCTGGACACTTAGCCTGTGCCTTCCATTCTCAGTCCTCAGCTCACACTGCTCTGTCCTGTGCTTTGTTCCTTGTCCTAAAACCCCCCTTACACTTCCTGTCCTAACCCCCTACACGTGGCAGGCTCTGTGAGAACTGTTTTTTTTTCTGCTTTTGGGGCCATAAACTCCCTCACTCACTGATAAGAATCAAATGGCTTTTGGAACTTTCCAATATCTCTTGTCTCCTAACATTCCAGTATGCTACAGTCACGTCAACTATGGGTGGCTTTTCCCATTTTTCCTATCCTCCTCAGGGAAGGGGAAAGCAACCATAACCCTTCTAGGGATCTGAAATTTTTTCTCCGGGTTTTCCCATGCTTTCTCAAATGTAGCATTTAATTCTTTTGACGCAGGGAAGGTTAGCGAGGCTTTCTTATTGTCAGTGAAGTAAGCCTCCTCAACCTGTTCAGGTGTTGTATCAGCAATATTCAACACATCTCTGATAGCCTCTATCATTAACTGCACCCCTTTTGCAAGAGATGCCGCCCCCCGCAGCACATCCCCGTCACCGCCTGCCATGTCAGAATCGGTATCCGTGTCATCTTGCATAATCTGGGCAAGAGCACGTTTGTGGGAACATGCAATAGGGGGTCCTGAGGTAACAGAACCGGACAAAACTGCCATAGAGTTCTGTAAAACCTGAGTTGCAGATTCATATTGTGCAACCCTAGTGGAAATCTGAGAAATCATAGTTTTAATAGAGGATAACAATTCAGGCTCCCTTGCTGGTATCTGCGCTTAGACATTGCAATCCTGATTACATGGAATGGGATCATCCTGAGAGGGCATATCCTCTGCCGCATATGACACAGTCCCTGGAAATAGCTAAATGGAGACCACAGACACTCCACACACACACACACACACACACACACACACACACACACACACACACACACACACACACACACACGGACAGACAGAGTTTCACCCCCAAGAATGGCAAGAGAGAGACAGAGATTGGAGCCGCTTTTAAGGTATAGGGAGACCCCCCCAACCAGTGCTGACTGTGCACCTCAATAGGTTACACAGTCTTTACACAGCCTCCCCCCCTTCTACAACCCCCTGGTAACGAGATAGCTGGAGTTGAATTGGAGGGACAGCTCTCACTGACAGTGCTTCTGCAGGCAGGAAAATGGCGCTGAACGCTGCTGGGTCCGCTCTGAGAAGCTCCGCCCCCTTCATGGCGCTGTCTTCCCGCTCTTCTGTAGTTTATACTGGCCTGAGGAATTGTGCTGGCAGTGATCCTGGGACCCTGACATGCTTGGAGGTCAGTGTAGGGTGTAGGCGCTGGCTCAGGGCACCCCTCACAGCGCCGCACTATGTACTGGTGAGCCCCGGAGTGCAGTTAGTACTGCGCTCCCTACCCTGTTGCCGCCATCTTCACACCGGGCCCCCGTTTGCTAGGGGGGCCGGTGACTAACTCGCCACCTATCTTCTGGCACTGTAAGGGGGTGGCGGCATACTGCTGGGGTGAGCGATCCCCTGTGGCTGGGAACGTTCGATCCCGTCAGGAGCTCAGTGTCCTGTCAGCGGAGATAGTGTCTCAGACCCTGCAGGGCGGAGAATACTCCCCCCCTTAGTCCCACGAAGCAGAGAGGCTGTTGCCAGCAGCCTACCTGTAAAATAATAAACTCTAAAAACAAACTTTTACCAGAGAAGCTCTGTAGAGCTCCCCTAGCTGTGACCGGCTCCTCCGGGCACATTTTCTAAACTGAGTCTGGTAGGAGGGGCATAGAGGGAGGAGCCAGCCCACACTCTCAAACTCTTAAAGTGCCAATGGCTCCTAGAGGACCCGTCTATACCCCATGGTACTAATGTGGACCCCAGCATCCCCTAGGATGTAAGAGAAAAGATTTTGCAGGCGCTGTGCTGCACAAGCGTTCGCACTTCTGCAAAGCAAAAATACACTCTCCAGTGGGCGGCGACAATGCGTTTGCACGGCTGCTAAAAACTGCTAGCGAGCGATCAACTCGGAATGACCCCCTGTGACTGGCAGTCTCTCTCCTCCCCACACTGTGACTAGTAGTCTCTCTCCTCCCTCCACACTGTGACTAGCAGTCTCTCTCCTCCCCACACACTGTGACTGGCAGTCTCCCTGTCCTCCCCACACTGTGACTGTCAGTCTCTCTCCTCCCTCCACACTGTGACTGGCAGTCTCTCTCTCCTCCCAACACTGTGACTGGCAGTCTCTCTCTCCTCCCAACACTGTGACTGGCAGTCTCTCTCATCCCCCCACACTGTGACAGGCCGTCTCTCTCATCCCCCCACACTGTGACTGTCGGACTCTCTGTCCTCCCCACACTGTGACTGTCCGACTCTCTGTTCTCCCCATACTGTGACTGGCAGTCTCGCTCTCCTTTCCACACTGTGGGGGTCATTCCGAGTTGATCGCTAGCTGCCGTTGTTCGCAGAGCAGTGATCCGGCTAAAAATTGTCATTTCTGCGCATGCGCATGGGCCGCAGTGCGCACGCGTGACGTACATTCACAAAAAACTATGCAGTTTCACACAAGGTCGAGCGACTCTTTTCCGGCGCTGTGTTGATCGGTGAGTGATTGACAGGAATGGGGCGTTTCTTGGGGGTAACTGACCGTTTTCCGGGAGTGTGCTAAAAAACGCAGGCGTGTCAGGTAAAAATAAGATTTTACTCACCGGTAAATCTATTTCTCGTAGTCCGTAGTGGATGCTGGGGACTCCGTAAGAACCATGGGGAATAGACGGGCTCCGCAGGAGACTGGGCACTCTAAGAAAGATTTAGTACTACTGGTGTGCACTGGCTCCTCCCACTATGACCCTCCTCTAGACCTCAGTTAAGGAAACTGTGCCCGGAAGAGCTGACATTACAAGGAAAGGATTTTGGAATCCAGGGTAAGACTCATACTAGCCACACCAATCACACCGTATAACTTGTGATAACATACCCAGTCAACAGTATGAACAACAACAGAGCATCAGACAAACCTGATGCAACCATAACATAACCCTTATGTAAGCAATAACTATATACAAGTATTGCAGAAGAAGTCCGCACTTGGAACGGGCGCCCAGCATCCACTACGGACTACGAGAAATAGATTTACCGGTGAGTAAAATCTTATTTTCTCTAACGTCCTAGTGGATGCTGGGGACTCCGTAAGGACCATGGGGATTATACCAAAGCTCCCAAACGGGCGGGAGAGTGCGGATGACTCTGCAGCACCGAATGAGCAAACACAAGGTCCTCCTCAGCCAGGGTATCAAACTTGTAGAACTTTGCAAAAGTGTTTGAACCCGACCAAGTAGCTGCTCGGCAAAGTTGTAATGCCGAGACCCCTCGGGCAGCCGCCCAAGAAGAGCCCACCTTCCTTGTGGAATGGGCTTTTACTGATTTTGGAGGCGGCAAGCCAGCCGCAGAATGAGCCTGCTGAATCGTGTTACAGATCCAGCGAGCAATAGTTTGCTTTGAAGCAGGAGTACCTAGCTTGTTGGATGCATACAGGATAAACAGCGAGTCAGGTTTCCTGACTCCAGCCGATCTGGCTACATAAATCTTCAAAGCCCTGACTACATCTAGTAACTTGGAATCCTCCAAGTCACAAGTAGCCGCAGGCACCACAATAGGTTGGTTCACATGAAAAGATGACACCACTTTTGGCAGAAATTGTGGACGAGTCCATAATTTTGCCCTGTCCATATGGAAAACCAGATAGGGGCTTTTACATGACAAAGCCGCCAATTGTTGACCACTTTCCACGTGAGATATTTTAACTTCACGGTCTTAAGCGGCTCAAACCAGTGAGATTTCAGGAAACTCACCACGTTAAGATCCCAAGGTGCCACTGGTGGCACAAAAAAGGGGCTGAATATGCAGCACTCCCTTTTCAAACGTCTGAACTTCAGGTAGAGAAGCTAGTTTTTGTATGAAGAAAATGGATCGGGACGAAATCTGGACCTTAATGGACCCCAATTCTAGGCCCAAAGTCACTCCCGACTGTAGGAAGTGAAGGAAACGGCCCAGCTGGACTTCCTCTGTAGAGGCATTCCTGGCCTCACACCCAGCAACATATTTTCGCCATATACGGTGATAATGTTTAGCCGTCACGTCCTTCCTAGCCCTTATCAGCGCCGAATAACCTCATCCGGAATCCCTCTTTTCTACTAGGATCCGGCGTCCAACCGCCATGCCGTCAAACGCAACTGCGGTAAGTCTTGGAACATACAAGGTCCCTGCTGCAACAGATCCTGCCCTAGAGGCAGAGGCCATGGGTCCTCTGTGAGCATTTCTTGCAGCTCTGGATACCAAGTCCTTCTTGGCCAATCCGGAACAATGAGTATTGTTCTCACCCCTCTTTTCCTTATGATTCTCAGCACCTTGGGTAAGAGAGGAAAAGGAGGAAACACATAAACCGACTGGAACATCCACGGTGTCACCAGTGCGTCTACAGCTATCGCCTGAGAGTCTCTTGACCTGGCGCAATACCTCTGTAGCTTTTTGTTGAGGCGGGATGCCATCATGTCCACCTGTGGCAGTTCCCACCGACCTACAAGCTGCTCAAAGACTTCTTGATGAAGTCCCCACTCTCCCGGGTGGAGGTCGTGCCTGCTGAGAAAGTCTGCTTCCCAGTTGTCCACTCCCGGAATGAACACTGCTGACAGTGCGCTTACGTGATTCTCCGCCCAGCGAAGAATTCTGGTGGCTTCTACCATCGCCACCCTGCTCCTTGTGCCGCCTAGGCGGTTTACATGAGCTACTGCGGTGATATTGTCTGACTGAATCAGAACCGGTTGGTCGCGAAGCAGGCTCTCCGCTTGACTTAGGGCGTTGTATATGGCCCTTAGTTCCAGGATATTGATGTGAAGGCAAGTTTCCTGCCTTGACCACAGCCCTTGGAAATTTCTTCCCTGTGTGACTGCCCCCCACCCTCGGAGGCTTGCATCCGTGGTCACCAGGACCCAGTCCTGAATGCCGAATCTGCGACCTTCGAGAAGGTGAGCACTTCGCAGCCACCACAGGAGAGACACCCTGGCTCTGGGGTGATTAACCGATGCATCTGAAGATGTGATCCGGACCACTTTGTCCAGTAAGTCCCATTGGAAGGTCCTCGTATGGAACCTGCCGAAGGGAATGGCCTCGTATGATGCCACCCTCCTTCCCAGGACCCGAGTGCAGTGATGCACTGACACCTGTTTTGGTTTTAATAGATTCCTGACCAGTGTCACGAGCTCCTGAGCTCTCTCTATCGGGAGATAAACCCTTTTCTGGTCTGTGTCTAGGATCATGCCTAGGAGAGGCAGATGAGCTGTAAGAACCAACTGCGACTTTGGAATATATAGAATCCAGCCGTGTTGCCGTTACACTTCCAGAGAAAGTGATACGCTGTTCAGCAACTGCTCTCTTGATCTCGCGTTTATGAGGAGATCGTCCAAGTACGTGATAATAGTGACACCTTGCTTCCGCAGGAGCACCATCATTTCCGCCATTACCTTGGTGAATATTCTCAAGGCCGTGGAGAGACCAAACGGCAACGTCTGAAATTGGTAATGACAATCCCTTACCGCAATTCTGAGGTATGCCTGATGAGGTGGATAAATGGGGACATGAAGGTATGCATCCTTTATGTCCCGAGTCACCATAAAATCTCCCCCTTTCAGGCTTGCAATAACCGCTCTTAGCGATTCCATCTTGAACTTGAACCTTTTCAGGTATATGTTCAGGGATTTTAAATTCAATATGGGTCCGACCGAACCGTCTGGTTTCGGGACTACAACATGGTCGAATAATAACCCCCTCCTTGTTGAAGGAGGGGAACCTTGACCACCACCTGTTGAAGATACAATTTGTGAATTGCAGTTAACACTGTTTCCCTCTCGAGGGGGGAAGCCGGCAGGGCCGTCGGTGAGGGGGCATCTTCTCAAAGTCCAGCTTGTATCCCTGAGACACAATATCTATTGCCCAGGGATCTAACAGGGAGTGAACCCACTTGTGGCTGAACTTACGAAGGCGTGCCCCCACCGGGCCTAGCTCCGCCTGTGGAGCCCCAGCGACATGCGGTGGATCTTTGTAGAGGCTGGGGAGGACTTCTGTTCCTGGGAACTAGCTGTGTTGTGCAGCTTCTTTCCTCTGCCCCCGCCTCTGGCAAGAAAGGACGCACCTCGGACTTTCTTGTTTCTTTATTCGAAAGGCTGCATTTGATAATGTCGTGCTTTCCTAGGCTGTGCAGGAATATAAGGCAAAATAATAAGAATTTACTTACCGATAATTCTATTTCTCGGAGTCCGTAGTGGATGCTGGGGTTCCTGAAAGGACCATGGGGAATAGCGGCTCCGCAGGAGACAGGGCACAAAAAGTAAAGCTTTAGGATCAGGTGGTGTGCACTGGCTCCTCCCCCTATGACCCTCCTCCAAGCCTCAGTTAGGATACTGTGCCCGGACGAGCGTACACAATAAGGAAGGATTTTGAATCCCGGGTAAGACTCATACCAGCCACACCAATCACACTGTACAACCTGTGATCTGAACCCAGTTAACAGTATGATAACAGCGGAGCCTCTGAAAAGATGGCTCACAACAATAATAACCCGATTTTTGTAACTATGTACAAGTATTGCAGATAATCCGCACTTGGGATGGGCGCCCAGCATCCACTACGGACTCCGAGAAATAGAATTATCGGTAAGTAAATTCTTATTTTCTCTATCGTCCTAGTGGATGCTGGGGTTCCTGAAAGGACCATGGGGATAATACCAAAGCTCCCAAACGGGCGGGAGAGTGCGGATGACTCTGCAGCACCGAATGAGAGAACTCCAGGTCCTCCTTAGCCAGGGTATCAAATTTGTAGGATTTTACCAACGTGTTTGCCCCTGACTAAATAGCCGCTCGGCAAAGTTGTAAAGCCGAGACCCCTCGGGCAGCCGCCCAAGATAAGCCCACCTTCCTTGTGGAATGGGCATTTACATATTTTGGCTGTGGCAGGCCTGCCACAGAATGTGCAAGCTGAATTGTATTACACATCCAACTAGCAATAGTCTGCTTAGAAGCAAGAGCACCCAGTTTGTTGGGTGCATACAGGATAACAGCAAGTCAGTTTTCCTGACTCCAGCCGTCCTGGAACCTATATTTACAGGGCCCTGACAACATCTAGCAACCTGGAGTCCTCCAAGTCCCTAGTAGGCGCAAGGCACCAAAATAAGCTGGTTCAGGTGAAACACTGACACCACCTTAGGGAGAGAACTGGGGACGAGTCCGCAGCTCTGCCCTGTCCAAATGGACAACCAGATATGGGCTTTTTTGAGAAAAAAAACACCAATTTGACACTCGCCTGGTCCAGGCCAGGGCCAAGAGCATGGTCACTTTTCATGTGAGATGCTTCAAATCCACAGATTTGACTGGTTTTAAACCAATGTGATTTGAGGAATCCCAGAACTACGTTGAGATTCCACAGTGCCACTGGAGGCACAAAAGGGGGTTGTATATGCAATACTCCCTTGACAAACTTCTGGACTTCAGGAACTGAAGCCACTTCTTTCTGGAAGAAAATCGACAGGGCCGAAATTTGAACCTTAATGGACCCCAATTTGAGGCCCATAGACACTCCTGTTTGCAGGAAATGCAGGAATCGACCGAGTTGAAATTTCTTCGTGGGGCCTTTCTGGCCTCACACCACGCAACATATTTTTGCCACATGTGGTGATAATGTTGTGCGGTCACCTCCTTTCTGGCTTTGACCAGGGTAGGAATGACCTCTTCCGGAATGCCTTTTTCCCTTAGGATCCGGCGTTCCACCGCCATGCCGTCAAACGCAGCTGCGGTAAATCTTGGAACAGACATGGTACTTGCTGAAACAAGTCCCTTCTTAGCGGCAGAGGCCATAAGTCCTCTGTGAGCATCTCTTGAAGTTCCGGGTACCAAGTCCTTCTTGGCCAATCCGGAGCCATGAGTATAGTTCTTACTCCTCTACGTCTTATAAGTCTCAGTACCTTAGGTATGAGAAGCAGAGGATGGAACACATACACCGACTGGTACATCCATGGTGTTACCAGAACGTCCACAGCTATTGCCTGAGGGTCTCTTAACCTGGCGCAATACCTGTCCAGTTTTTTGTTCAGACGGGACGCCATCATGTCCACCTTTGGTATTTCCCAACGGTTTACAATCATGTGGAAAACTTCCCGATGAAGTTTCCACTCTGCCGGGTGGAGGTCGTGCCTGCTGAGGAAGTCTGCTTCCCAGTTTCCATTCCCGGAATGAAACACTGCTGACAGTGCTATCACATGATTTTCCGCCCAGCGAAAAGTCCTTGCAGTTTTTGCCATTTCCCTCCTGCTTCTTGTGCCGCCCTGTCTATTTACGTGGGCGACTGCCGTGATGTTTTTCCCACTGGATCAATACCGGCTGACCTTGAAGCAGAGGTCTTGCTAAGCTTAGAGTATTATAAATTTACCCTTAGCTCCAGTATATTTATGTGGAGAAAAGTCTCCAGACTTGATCACACTCCCTGGAAATTTTTTCCTTGTGTGACTGCTCCCCAGCCTCTCGGGCTGGCCTCCGTGGTCACCAGCATCCAATCCTGAATGCCGAATCTGCGGCCCTCTAGAAGATGAGCACTCTGTAACCACCACAGGAGAGACACCCTTGTCCTTGGATATAGGGTTATCCGCTGATGCATCTGAAGATGCGATCCGGACCATTTGTCCAGCAGATCCCACTGAAAAATTCTTGCGTGAAATCTGCCGAATGGAATTGCTTCGTAGGAAGTCACCATCTTTACCAGGACCCTTGTGCAATGATGCACTGATTTTAGGAGGTTCCTGACTAGCTCGGATAACTCCCTGGCTTTCTCTTCCGGGAGAAACACCTTTTTCTGGACTGTGTCCAGAATCATCCCTAGGCACAGCAGACTTGTCGTCGGGATCAGCTGCGATTTTGGAATATTTAGAATCCACCCGTGCTGTTGTAGCAGTATCCGAGATAGTGCTACTCCGACCTCCAACTGTTCCCTGGACTTTGCCCTTATCAGGAGATCGTCCAAGTAAGGGATAATTAAGACGCCTTTTCTTCGAAGAAGAATCATCATTTCGGCCATTACCTTGGTAAAGACCCGGGGTGCCGTGGACAATCCAAACGGCAGCGTCTGAAACTGATAGTGACAGTTCTGTACCACGAACCTGAGGTACCCTTAGTGAGAAGGGCAAATTTTGGACATGGAGGTAAGCATCCCTGATGTCTCGGGACACTATATAGTCCCCTTCTTCCTGGTTCGTTATCACTGCTCTGAGTGACTCCATCTTGATTTGAACCTTTGTAAGTGTTCAAATTTTTTTTTTAGATTTAGAATAGGTCTCACCTAGCCTTCTGGCTTCAGTACCACAAAATAATGTGGAATAATACCCCTTTTCTTGTTGTAGGAGGGGTAATTTGATTATCACCTGCTGGGAATACAGCTTGTGAATTGTTTCCCATACTGCCTCCTTGTCGGAGGGAGACCTTGGTAAACCAGACTTCAGGAGCCTGCGAAGGGGAAACGTCTCGACATTCCAATCTGTACCCCTGGGATACTACATGTAGGATCCAGGGGTCCTGTACGGTCCCAGCGTCATGCTGAGAGCTTGGCAGAAGCGGTGGAACGCTTCTGTTCCTGGGAATGGGCTGCCTGCTGCAGTCTTCTTCCCTTTCCTCTATCCCTGGGCAGATATGACTCTTATAGGGACGAAAGGACTGAGGCTGAAAAGACGGTGTCTTTTTCTGCAGAGATCTGACTTAGGGTAAAAACGGTGGATTTTCCAGCAGTTGCCGTGGCCACCAGGTCCGATGGACCGACCCCAAATAACTCCTCTTCCTTTATACGGCAATACACCTTTGTGCCGTTTGGAATCTGCATCACCTGACCACTGTCGTGTCCATAAACATCTTCTGGCAGATATGGACATCGCACTTACTCTTGATGCCAGAGTGCAAATATCTCTCTGTGCATCTCGCATATATAGAAAATGCATCCTTTAAATGCTCTATAGTCAATAAAATACTGTCCCTGTCAAGGGTATCAATATTTTTAGTCAGGGAATCCGACCAAGCCACCCCAGCTCTGCACATCCAGGCTGAGGCGATCGCTGGTCGCAGTATAACACCAGTATGTGTGTATATACTTTTTATGATATTTTCCAGCCTCCTGTCAGCTGGCTCCTTGAGGACGGCCCTATCTATAGACGGTACCGCCACTTGTTTTGATAAGCGTGTGAGCGCCTTATCCACCTTAAGGGGTGTTTCCCAACGCGCCCTAACTTCTGGCGGGAAAGGGTATACCGCCCATAATTTTCTATCGGGGGGAACCCACGCATCATCACACAGTTCATTTAATTTATCTGATTCAGGAAAAACTACGGTAGTTTTTTCACATCCCACATAATACCCTCTTTTGTGGTACTTGTAGTATCAGAAATATGTAACACCTCCTTCATTGCCCTTAACGTGTGGCCCTAATAAGGAATACGTTTGTTTATTCACCGTCGACACTGGATTCAGTGTCCGTGTCTGTGTCTGTGTCGACCGACTAAAGTAAACGGGCGTTTTAAAACCCCTGCCGGTGTTTCTGAGACGTCTGGACCGGTACTAATTGTTTGTCGGCCGTCTCATGTCGTCAACCGACCTTGCAGCGTGTTGACATTATCACGTAATTCCCTAAATAAGCCATCCATTCCGGTGTCGACTCCCTAGAGAGTGACATCACCATTACAGGCAATTGCTCCGCCTCCTCACCAACATCGTCCTCATACATGTCGACACACACGTACCGACACACAGCACACACACAGGGAATGCTCTGATAGAGGACAGGACCCACTAGCCCTTTGGAGAGACAGAGGGAGAGTTTGCCAGCACACACCAAAAACGCTATAATTATATAGGGACAACCTTATATAAGTGTTTTCCCTTATAGCATCTTTTATATATTTCTACCGCCAAATTAGTGCCCCCCCTCTCTGTTTTAACCCTGTTTCTGTAGTGCAGTGCAGGGGAGAGCCTGGGAGCCTTCCCTCCAGCCTTTCTGTGAGGGAAAATGGCGCTGTGTGCTGAGGAGATAGGCCCCGCCCCTTTTTCGGCGGGCTCGTCTCCCGCTCTTTAATGGATTCTGGCAGGGGTTAAATATCTCCATATAGCCCCCGGAGGCTATATGTGAGGTATTTTTAGCCAAAAAAGGTTTTCATTTGCCTCCCAGGGCGCCCCCCTCCCAGCGCCCTGCACCCTCAGTGACTGCCGTGTGAAGTGTGCTGAGAGGAAATGGCGCACAGCTGCAGTGCTGTGCGCTACCTTAAGAAGACTGAGGAGTCTTCTGCCGCCGATTCTGGACCTCTTCTCGTTTCAGCATCTGCAAGGGGGCCGGCGGCGAGGCTCCGGTAACCATCCAGGCTGTACCTGTGATCGTCCCTCTGGAGCTAATGTCCAGTAGCCAAAGAAGCCAATCCATCCTGCACGCAGGTGAGTTCACTTCTTCTCCCCTAAGTCCCTCGTTGCAGTGATCCTGTTGCCAGCAGGACTCACTGTAAAATAAAAAAACCTAAGCTAAACTTTTCTAAGCAGCTCTTTAGGAGAGCCACCTAGATTGCACCCTTCTCGGCCGGGCACAAAAATCTAACTGAGGCTTGGAGGAGGGTCATAGGGGGAGGAGCCAGTGCACACCCCCTGATCCTAAAGCTTTACTTTTTGTGCCCTGTCTCCTGCGGAGCCGCTATTCCCCATGGTCCTTTCAGGAACCCCAGCATCCACTAGGACGATAGAGAAATCAGAATTACCAGCTATAGCTGTGGAGACCAGGTCCGAGAACCCTTCTCCACACAATCCTCAGCCTTGTAAGGTAAACCTTCCATATGCCTCTTAAGTCGGCATCACCTGTCCATTGCACATTCTACAGGACACGTCAAGCAGAAATCGACATAGCTTTGACTCTAGGACCCAGTATACTCATGTCTCTTTGGGCATGTTTTATGTATATATATACCTATCTCTTAAGACAGCATCTTTAATATATATATATCTATATGCATACTAGGGTCTCAATCTCTGCTGATACGGTACCTGTCCATGCTGCCACAGCGCTATAAACCCATGCCGACACAATCGCCGGTCTGAGTAGTGTACTAGAATGTGCACGCTATCTGCAGGATCCCTGAGAATAGCTAGTGCTACCTTCTGTGCAAACGTGACACCCTAGGGGAAGATTCCCATCACATCCTGGCCCTAGTGGGGAAAGGATACTGCCTGAGAATTCTTTGTGGGAAGCTGCAGTCTCTTGTCTGGAGATTCACGCTCTTTTTCCTCATGAGAGGAGGGAAATTTACCTCAGCTTTCTTCCCCTTAACATGTGTACCCTTGTGTCAGGGACAAATGAGTCATCAGTGATATGCAAATCATCTTTTATTACAATAATCATATATTGAATACCTTTCAGCCATTTTGGCTGTAACTTTGCATTATCGTAGTCGACACTGGAGTCAAACTCCGTGTCGATATCAGTGTTTATTATTTTGGATAGTGAGCATTGTGAGACTCTGAAGGTCTCTGTGACATAGGGACAGACATGGGTAGATTTCCTGTCTGTTCTCTAATCTTTTGTGCAATAAATTCACCTCAGCACTTACACATATCCAAACAGGTGTCGGCGTTGTCGACGGAGACACCCTCTCACACACACATTTGCTCTATCTCCTCCTTAAGGGAGCCTTTTACCTCAGACATGTCGACACACACGTACCGACACACCACACACACAGGGGATGCTCTATTTGAAGACAGTTCCCCCACAAGGCACAGAGCATTTTCTCCCTCATGGAGAGGGTCAGGTAGGCAAGTATGCCCTTTGGAGAGACGGAGAGAGAGTATGCCAGCACACACCCCAGCGCTATATGACCCAGGAATCACACAGTAACTTGGTGTTAACCCAGTAGCTGCTGTATATATTGTTTTTACGCCAAATTTATGTGCCCCCCCTCTCTTTTTCACCCTCTCTATCGTGCTTCTGCAGGGGAGAGCCTGGGGAGCTTCCTCTCAGCGGAGCTGTGGAGAGAAAATGGCGCTGGTGAGTGCTGAGGAAGAAGGCCCCGCCCCCTCAGCGGCGGGCTTCTCCCGCGATTTTGTGTAAAATTAATGGCGGGGGCTCATGCATATAACAGTGTCCAACTGTATATATGCTGCTTTTCGCCAGGAGGTAATCAATTGCTGCCCAGGGTGCCCCCCCCTGCGCCCTGCACCCTACAGTGACCAGAGTGTGTGGGTTAGTGTGGGCGCAATGGCGCACAGCTGCAGTGCTGTGCGCTACCTCATATGAAGACAGGAGTCTTCTTCCGCCGATTTTGACGTCTTCTTGCTTCAACCCGCCGGCTTCTGTCTTCTGGCTCAGCGAGGGGGACGGCGGCGCGGCTCCGGGAACGGACGACAAGGTCAGGTCCTGTGTTCGATCCCTCTGGAGCTAATGGTGTCCAGTAGCCTAAGAAGCACAACCTAGCCGCAGTTAGTAGGTTTGCTTCTCTCCCCTCAGTCCCACGTAGCAGAGAGTCTGTTGCCAGCAGAAGCTCTCTGAAAATAAAAAACCTAACTAAAATACTTTCTTATTAGCAAGCTCAGGAGAGCTCACTAAAATGCACCCAGCTCTGTCCGGGCACAGATTCCAACTGAGGTCTGGAGGAGGGGCATAGAGGGAGGAGCCAGTGCACACCAGTAGTACTAAATCTTTCTTAGAGTGCCCAGTCTCCTGCGGAGCCCGTCTATTCCCCATGGTCCTTACGGAGTCCCCAGCATCCACTAGAACGTTAGAGAAAACGCAGGCGTGCCGGGGGAAACGGGGGAGTGGCTGGCTGAACGCAGGGCGTCTTTGTGACGTCAAAACATGAACTAAACAGACTGAAGTGATCGCAAGGTAGGAGTAGGTCTGCAGATACTCAGAAACTGCTTGAAAAAAAATTAACCCCGTTCTGCGATCCTTTCGGTCGCACTTCTGCTAAGTTAAGATACACTCCCAGAGGGCGGCGGCTTAGCGTTTGTACTGCTGCTAAAAGCAGCTAGCGAGCGAAAAACTCGGAATGAGGGCCTGTTACTGGCAGTCTCTCTCCTCCCCACACTGTGACTGGCAGTCTCTCTCCTCCCTCCCCACTGTGACTGGCAGTCTCTCTCCTCCACACACTGTGACAGGCCTTCTCTCTCCTCCCTCCACACTGTGACTGGCAGTCTCTCTCTCCTCCCCACACTGTGACTAGCAGTCTTTCTCCTCCCCCTATACTGTGACTGACAGTGTCTCTCCTCCCCCTATACAGTGACTGGCAGTCTCTCTCCTCCTCCCACACTGTGACTGACAGTCTCTCTCCTCCCCCTATACTGTGACTGGCAGTCTCTCTCCTCCTCCCACACTGTGACTGGCAGTCTCTCTCCTCCCCCTATACTGTGACAGACAGTCTCTCTCCTCCTCCTACACTGTGACTGGCAGTCTCTCTCCTCCCCACACTGTGACTGGCAGTCTTTCTCCTCCCCCTATACTGTGACTGACAGTCTCTCTCCTCCCCCTATATAGTGACTGGCAGTCTCTCTCCTCCTCCTACACTGTGACTGGCAGTCTCTCTCTCCTCCCCACACTGTGACTGGCAGTCTTTCTCCTCCCCCTATACTGTGACTGTCAGTCTCTCTCCTCCCCCTATACAGTGACTGGCAGTCTCTCTCCTCCTCCCACACTGTGGCTGGCAGTCTCTCTCCTCCCCACACTGTGACTGGCAGTCTTTCTCCTCCCCCTATACAGTGACTGGCAGTCTCTCTCCTCCTCCCACACTGTGACTGGCAGTCTCTCTCCTCCCCTATACTGTGACTGGCAGTCTCTCTCCTCCCCCTATACAGTGACTGGCAGTCTCTCTCCTCCTCCCACACTGTGACTGGCAGTCTCTCTCTCCTCCCCACACTGTGACTGGCAGTCTCTCTCCTCCCCTATACTGTGACTGGCAGTCTCTCTCCTCCCACACTGTGGCTGGCAGTCTCTCTCCTCCCCACACTGTGACTGGCAGTCTTTCTCCTCCCCCTATACTGTGACTGACAGTCTCTCTCCTCCCCCTATACAGTGACTGGCAGTCTCTCTCCTCCTCCCACACTGTGGCTGGCAGTCTCTCTCCTCCCCACACTGTGACTGGCAGTCTTTCTCCTCCCCCTATACTGTGACTGACAGTCTCTCTCCTCCCCCTATACAGTGACTGGCAGTCTCCTCCCCCCACACTGTGACTGGCAGTCTCTCTCTCCTCCTCACACTGTGACTGACAGTCTCTCTCTTCCCCCTATACTGTGACGGGCAGTCTCTCTCCTCCCCCTATACTGTGACTGACAGTCTCTCTCCTCCCCCTATACAGTGACTGGCAGTCTCTCTCCTCCCCACACTGTGACTGGCAGTCTCTCTCCTCCCCCTACAATGTGACTGGCAGTCTCTCTCCTCCCCCTACAATGTGACTGGCAGTCTCTCTTCTCCCCTATACTGTGACGGGCAGTCTCTCTCCTCCCAGCACGGGCTCTGTACCATCTCCAGCCCCTCCTCCCTGAACTCTGACTGGGAGACACAGGAAGAAGAGACAGGGAAGATATACATGGCGACCAGAGACAGCCCACATCCTGCTGTACCAGAGACAGAGAGCCGGGAATAGGGGGAGAGACAGACATTAGACAGCGGGCAGTGCCGGCTGTGAGACACCAGGTAAGAGTGAAGTCCCGGGGAAGAGACATCTGGGGGCGTCTGTGGGGTCTCTCCTCATGTCTGACCTCCATGTTGCAGGCGGTTGCCATGGCGATGCGTGGACTGGTGGACACGGAGTGTGGGGGGGCCAACCCACTCATGAAACTCACCGGCCACTTCACCCAGGATAAGGGTCTGCGACAGGAAGGCTTGCCCCATGTGGCCTGGCCCCCAGGGGCCCCTGCTGTAAGTGATCCCCCCTACCCCATTATCAGCATTGTCCCCCCTCCCCCTGTCTGTGTAACTCCCTATTTTATCTGTGTATATAACGCTGCATGCGGTGTACTCAGCACTGTCCCCCCTTTCTGTGTCACTGTCCCTATTTTATCTGTGTATATAATGCTGCATGCAGTGTACTCAGCATTGTCCCCCCCTTTCTGTGTCACTGTCCCTATTTTATCTGTGTATAACTATATAATGCTGCATGCGGTGTACCCTGCACTGTCCCCCCTTTCTGTGTCACTGTCCCTATTTTATCTGTGTATATAATGCTGCATGCTGTGTACTCTGCACTGTCCCCCCTTTCTGTGTCACTGTCCCTATTTTATCTGTGTATATAATGCTGCATGCTGTGTACTCTGCACTGTCCCCCCTTTCTGTGTCACTGTCCCTATTTTATCTGTGTATATAACGCTGCATGCGGTGTACTCAGCACTGTCCCCCCTTTCTGTGTCACTGTCCCTATTTTATCTGTGTATATAATGCTGCATGCTGTGTACTCTGCACTGTCCCCCCTTTCTGTGTCACTGTCCCTATTTTATCTGTGTATATAACGCTGCATGCGGTGTACTCTGCACTGTCCCCCCCTTTCTGTGTCACTGTCCCTATTTATCTGTGTATATAATGCTGCATGTGGTGTACTCAGCACTGTCCCCCCCCTTTCTGTGTCACTGTCCCTATTTTATCTGTGTATATAATGCTGCATGCGGAGTACTCTGCACTGTCCCCCTTTCTGTATAACTGTCCCTATTTTATCTGTGTATATAATGCTGCATGCGGTGTACTCTGCACTGTCCCCCTTTCTGTATAACTGTCCCTATTTTATCTGTGTATATAATGCTGCATGCAGTGTACTCGGCACTGTCCCCCCTTTCTGTGTAACTCCCTATTTTATCTGTGTATATAACGCTGCATGCTGTGTACTCAGCACTGTCCCCCCTTTCTGTGTCAGTGTCCCTATTTTATCTGTGTATATAATGCTGCATGCAGTGTACTCAGCACTGTCCCCATTTCTGTGTAATTGTCCCTATTTTATCTGTGTATATAACGCTGCATGCGGTGTACTCAGCACTGTCCCCCCTTTCTGTGTCACTGTCCCTATTGTATCTGTGTATATAACGCTGCATGCGGTGTACTCAGCACTGTCCCCCCTTTCTGTGTCACTGTCCCTATTTTATCTGTGTATATAACGCTGCATGCGGTGTACTCAGCACTGTCCCCCCTTTCTGTGCCACTGTCCCTATTGTATCTGTGTATATAACGCTGCATGCTGTGTACTCTGCACTGTCCTCCCTTTCTGTGTCAGTGTCCCTATTTTATCTGTGTATATAATGCTGCATGCTGTGTACTCTGCACTGTCCCCCCTTTCTGTGTCACTGTCCCTATTGTATCTGTGTATATAACGCTGCATGCTGTGTACTCTGCACTGTCCTCCCTTTCTGTGTCAGTGTCCCTATTTCTCTATCGTCCTAGTGGATGCTGGGGTTCCTGAAAGGACCATGGGGAATAGCGGCTCCGCAGGAGACAGGGCACAAAAGTAAAGCTTTCCGATCAGGTGGTGTGCACTGGCTCCTCCCCCTATGACCCTCCTCCAAGCCAGTTAGATTTTTGTGCCCGGCCGAGAAGGGTGCAATTCTAGGTGGCTCTCCTAAAGAGCTGCTTAGAGAAAGTTTAGCTTAGGTTTTTTACTTTACAGTGAGTCCTGCTGGCAACAGGATCACTGCAACGAGGGACAGAGGGGAGAAGAAGTGAACTCACCTGCGTGCAGGATGGATTGGCTTCTTGGCTACTGGACATCAGCTCCAGAGGGACGATCACAGGTACAGCCTGGATGGTCACCGGAGCCTTGCCGCCGGCCCCCTTGCAGATGCTGAAGTAAGAAGAGGTCCAGAATCGGCGGCAGAAGACTCTTCAGTCTTCTAAAGGTAGCGCACAGCACTGCAGCTGTGCGCCATTTTCCTCTCAGCACACTTCACACGGCAGTCACTGAGGGTGCAGGGCGCTGGGAGGGGGGCGCCCTGGGAGGCAAATGAATACCTATTTTGGCTAAAAATACCTCACATATAGCCTCCGGAGGCTATATGGAGATATTTAACCCCTGCCAGAATCCGTTAAGAGCGGGAGACGAGGCCGCCGAAAAAGGGGCGGGGCCTATCTCCTCAGCACACAGCGCCATTTTCCCTCACAGAAAGGCTGGAGGGAAGGCTCCCAGGCTCTCCCCTGCACTGCACTACAGAAACAGGGTTAAAACAGAGAGGGGGGGCACTAATTTGGCGATATGCTTATATATATTAAGATGCTATAAGGGAAAACACTTATATAAGGTTGTCCCTATATAATTATAGCGTTTTTGGTGTGTGCTGGCAAACTCTCCCTCTGTCTCTCCAAAGGACTAGTGGGTCCTGTCCTCTATCAGAGCATTCCCTGTGTGTGTGCTGTGTGTCGGTACGTGTGTGTCGACATGTAGGAGGACGATGTTGGTGAGGAGGCGGAGCAATTGCCTGTAATGGTGATGTCACTCTCTAGGGAGTCGACACCGGAATGAATGGCTTATTTAGGAAATTACGTGATAATGTCAACACGCTGCAAGGTCGGTTGACGACATGAGACAAACAATTAGTACCGGTCCAGACGTCTCAAAAACACCGTCAGGGGTTTTAAAACGCCCGTTTACTTTAGTCGGTCGACACAGACACAGACAGGGACACTGAATCCAGTGTCGACGGTGAATAAACAAACGTATTCCTTATTAGGGCCACACGTTAAAGGCAATGAAGGAGGTGTTACATATTTCTGATACTACAAGTACCACAAAAGAGGGTATTATGTGGGATGTGAAAAAACTACCATAGTTTTTCCTGAATCAGATAAATTAAATAAAGTGTGTGATGATGCGTGGGTTCCCCCCGATAGAAAATTATGGGCGGTATACCCTTTCCCGCCAGAAGTTAGGGCGCGTTGGGAAACACCCCTTAAGGTGGATAAGGCGCTCACACGCTTATCAAAACAAGTGGCGGTACCGTCTATAGATAGGGCCGTCCTCAAGGACCAGCTGACAGTAGGCTGGAAAAATATCATAAAATGTATATACACACATACTGGTGTTATACTGCGACCAGCGATCGCCTCAGCCTGGATGTGCAGAGCTGGGGTGGCTTGGTCGGATTCCCTGACTAAAAATATTGATACCCTTGACAGGGACAGTATTCTATTGACTATAGAGCATTTAAAGGATGCATTTCTATATATGCGAGATGCACAGAGGGATATTTGCACTCTGGCATCATGAGTAAATGCGATGTCCATAACTGCCAAAAGATGTTATGGACACGACAGTGGTCAGGTGATGCAGATTCCAAACGGCACAAAGGTGTATTGCCGTATAAAGGAAGAGGAGTTATTTGGGGTCGGTCCATCGGACCTGGTGGCCACGGCAACTGCTGGAAAATCCACCGTTTTTTACCCTAAGTCACATCTCTGCAGAAAAAGACACCGTCTTTTCAGCCTCAGTCCTCTCGTCCCTATAAGATCATATCTGCCCAGGGATAGAGGAAAGGGAAGAAGACTGCAGCAGGCAGCCCATTCCCAGGAACAGAAGCGTTCCACCGCTTCTGACAAGTTCTCAGCATGGCGCTGAGACCGTACAGGACCCCTGGATCCTACAAGTAGTATCCCAGGGGTACAGATTGGAAGGTCGAGACGTTTCCCCTTCGCAGGCTCCTGAAGTCTGCTTTACCAAGGTTTCCCTCCGACAAGGAGGCAGTATGGGAAAAAATTCACAAGCTGTATTCCCAGCAGGTGATAACTAAATTACCCCTCCCACTACAAGAAAAGGGGTATTATTCCACACTATATTGTGGTACTGAAGCCAGAAGGCTAGGTGAGACTTATTCTAAAAAATTTTTTGAACACTTACAAAGGTTCAAATCAAGATGGAGTCACTCAGAGCAGTGGTAACGAACCAGGAAGAAGAGGACTATATAGTGTCCCGGGACATCAGGGATGCTTACCTCTATGTCCCAAATTTGCCCTTCTCACTAAGGGTACCTCAGGTTCGTGGTGCAGAACTGTCACTATCAGTTTCAGACGCTGCCGTTTGGATTGTCCACGGCACCCCGGGTCTTTACCAAGGTAATGGCCGAAATGATGATTCTTCTTCGAAGAAAAGGCGTCTTAAGTATCCCTTACTTCAGGCTTTCCCAACCACGGTCCTCAAGGCACACCAACAGTGCAGGTTTTAGTGATATCCAGGCTTCAGCACAGGTGACTTAATTAGTAGCTCAGTTATTTTGATTTAACCATCTGTGCTGCAGCCTGGATATCACTAAAACCTGCACTGTTGGTGTGCCTTGAGGACCGTGGTTGGGAATGCCTGCCTTACTTGGATGATCTCCTGATAAGGGCATAGTCCAGGGAACAGTTGGAGGTCGGAGTAGCACTATCTCGGATACTGCTACAACAGCACGGGTGGATTCTAAATATTCCAAAATCGCAGCTGATCCGACGACACGTCTGCTGTGCCTAGGGATGATTCTGGACACAGTCCAGAAGAAGGTGTTTCTCCCGGAAGAGAAAGCCAGGGAGTTATCCGAGCTAGTCAGGAACCTCCTAAAAACAGTGCATCATTGCACAAGGGTCCTGGTAAAAATGGTGGCTTCCTACGAAGCAATTCCATTCGGCAGATTTCACGCAAGAACTTTTCAGTGGGATCTGCTGGACAAATGGCCCGGATCGCATCTTCAGATGCATCAGCGGATAACCCTATATCCAAGGACAAGGGTGTCTCTCCTGTGGTGGTTATAGAGTGCTCATCTTCTAGAGGGCCGCAGATTCGGCATTCAGGATTGGATGCTGGTGACCACGGAGCCCAGCCCGAGAGGCTGGGGAGCAGTCACACAAGGAAAAAATTTCCAGGGAGTGTGATCAAGTCTGGAGACTTTTCTCCACATAAATATACTGGAGCTAAGGGTAAATTTATAATGCTCTAAGCTTAGCAAGATCTCTGCTTCAAGGTCAGCCGGTATTGATCCAGTGGGAAAAACATCACGGCAGTCGCCCACGTAAACAGACAGGGCGACACAAGAAGCAGGAGGGCAATGGCAAAAACTGCAAGGACTTTTCGCTGGGCGGAAAATCATGTGATAGCACTGTCAGCAGTGTTTCATCCCGGGAATGGAAACTGGGAAGCAGACTTCCTCAGCAGGCACGACCTCCACCCGGGAGAGTGGAAACTTCATCGGGAAGTTTTTTCCACATGATTGTAAACCGTTGGGAAATACCAAAGGTGGACATGATGGCGTCCCGTCTGAACAAAAAACGGGACAGGTATTGCGCCAGGTCAAGAGACCCTCAGGCAATAGCTGTGGACGTTCTGGTAACACCGTGGGTGTACCAGTCGGTGTATGTGTTCCCTCCTCTGCTTCTCATACCTAAGGTGCTGAGAATTATAAGACGTAGAGGAGTAAGAACTATACTCATGGCTCCGGATTGGCCAAGAAGGACTTGGTACCCGGAACTTCAAGTGATGCTTACAGAGGTCTTATGGCCTCTGCCGTTAAGAAGGGACTTGCTTCAGCAAGTACCATGTCTGTTCCAAGACTTACCGCAGCTGCGTTTGTCGGCATGGCGGTGGAAAGCCGGATCCTAAGGGAAAAAGGCATTCCGGAAGAGGTCATTCCTACCCTGGTCAAAGCCAGAAAGGAGGTGACCGCACAACATTATCACCACATGTGGCGAAAATATGTTGCGTGGTGTGAGGCCAGGAAGGCCCCACAAAGAAATTTCAACTCGGTCGTTTCCTGCATTTCCTGCAAACAGGAGTGTCTATGGGCCTCAAATTGGGGTCCATTAAGGTTCAAATTTCGGCCCTGTCGATTTTCTTCCAGAAAGAATTGGCTTCAGTTCCTGAAGTCCAGAAGTTTGTCAAGGGAGTATTGCATATACAACCCCCTTTTGTGCCTCCAGTGGCACTGTGGGATCTCAACGTAGTTCTGGGATTCCTCAAATCACATTGGTTTAAAACCAGTCAAATCTGTGGATTTGAAGCATCTCACATGAACAGTGACCATGCTCTTGGCCCTGGCCTGGACCAGGCGAGTGTCAAATTGGTGGTTTTTTCTCAAAAAAGCCCATATCTGTTTGTCCATTCGGACAGGGCAGAGCTGCGGACTCGTCCCCAGTTCTCTCCCTAAGGTGGTGTCAGTGTTTCACCTGAACCAGCTTATTGTGGTGCCTTGCACCTACTAGGGACTTGGAGGACTCCAAGTTGCTAGATGTTGTCAGGGCCCTGAAAATATGTTCCAGGACGGCTGGAGTCAGGAAAACTGACTTGCTGTTATCCTGTATGCACCCAACAAACTGGGTGCTCTTGCTTCTAAGCAGACTATTGCTAGTTGGATGTGTAATACAATTCAGCTTGCACATTCTGTGGCAGGCCTGCCACAGCCAAAATATGTAAATGCCCATTCCACAAGGAAGGTGGGCTCATCTTGGGCGGCTGCCCGAGGGGTCTCGGCTTTACAACTTTGCCGAGCAGCTACTTGGTCAGGGGCAAACACGTTTGCTAAATTCTACAAATTTGATACCCTGGCTAAGGAGGACCTGGAGTTCTCTCATTCGGTGCTGCAGAGTCATCCGCACTCTCCCGCCCGTTTGGGAGCTTTGGTATAATCCCCATGGTCCTTTCAGGAACCCCAGCATCCACTAGGACGATAGAGAAAATAAGAATTTACTTACCGATAATTCTATTTCTCGGAGTCCGTAGTGGATGCTGGGCGCCCATCCCAAGTGCGGATTATCTGCAATACTTGTACATAGTTACAAAAATCGGGTTATTATTGTTGTGAGCCATCTTTTCAGAGGCTCCGCTGTTATCATACTGTTAACTGGGTTTAGATCACAAGTTGTACGGTGTGATTGGTGTGGCTGGTATGAGTCTTACCCGGGATTCAAAATTCCTCCCTTATTGTGTACGCTCGTCCGGGCACAGTACCTAACTGGCTTGGAGGAGGGTCATAGGGGGAGGAGCCAGTGCACACCACCTGATCGGAAAGCTTTACTTTTGTGCCCTGTCTCCTGCGGAGCCGCTATTCCCCATGGTCCTTTCAGGAACCCCAGCATCCACTACGGACTCCGAGAAATAGAATTATCGGTAAGTAAATTCTTATTTTTATCTGTGTATATAATGCTGCATGCTGTGTACTCTGCACTGTCCCCCCTTTCTGTGTCACTGTCCCTATTTTATCTGTGTATATAATGCTGCATGCAGTGTACTCAGCACTGTCCCCATTTCTGTGTAACTGTCCCTATTTTATCTGTGTATATAACGCTGCATGCGGTGTACTCAGCACTGTCCCCCCTTTCTGTGTCACTGTCCCTATTGTATCTGTGTATATAACGCTGCATGCGGTGTACTCAGCACTGTCCCCCCTTTCTGTGTCACTGTCCCTATTTTATCTGTGTATATAACGCTGCATGCGGTGTACTCGGCACTGTCCCCCCTTTCTGTGTCACTGTCCCTATTGTATCTGTGTATATAACGCTGCATGCGGTGTACTCTGCACTGTCCTCCCTTTCTGTGTAACTGTCCCTATTTTATCTGTGTATATAATGCTGCATGCTGTGTACTCTGCACTGTCCCCCCTTTCTGTGTCACTGTCCCTATTGTATCTGTGTATATAACGCTGCATGCGGTGTACTCAGCACTGTCCCCCCTTTCTGTGTCACTGTCCCTATTTTATCTGTGTATATAACGCTGCATGCGGTGTACTCAGCACTGTCCCCCCTTTCTGTATCACTGTCCCTATTGTATCTGTGTATATAACGTTGCATGCTGTGTACTCAGCACTGTCCTCCCTTTCTGTGTCACTGTCCCTATTTTATCTGTGTACTTAGCATTTGCTTTTTAATTACTAATCTCAAAGTAAAACAGACAAGTGCAGAGTGGTTTATAGTATACCAACCGCAGTGTGTATATGGTTGTGGAAGTACAAGTCCCAGCATGGCCGGAGAGCTGCAGGTTTCCTACCTCTGGCTTGCCACTAGCACACGGTCGCCCTGCAGTGAGAGGGACGGGTGTCATGTTACATGCACCTATGTGCAGGTGTTGTGCTGATGCATCATTCACATGTATGCTTACTGCTCACATGACTTACACAGGGCTGGTGTATGTAAAACACACACACCTCATGTGCCTGCAGTGCAATATGTAAAGTTAGATTTGAGGATCCCCTCACATGAGTCATCTGTGCATGTATGTGAGTCTCACCCTGCAGTGCTGCACTGCATCTACATGACGGCCAATCATTCCTGAGATTTAGGGTCACTCACAATTTCTGAGTATTTTTCCCTTGTAGTTTCCAGGTTCTTTAACTTATACCCCTTTTCCACCTACGAGCACGGGTCACAGCCGGGAGCCTGACACGGGTGCTACCTGGCTGCAGCCTGTGCTCAGCCCCCTTTCCCACTGCGCTCACCAACCCGGCATATTGCTGGGTTGGTGACGCTGCTAGTCACACGGCAGGGGCGGCGCCGGGAGCTCACATGATCTCCCAGCACCGCCCTTCCATACAGTGTAAACGGGAGCCATGTCGAATCGACACGGCTTCTGTTTACACTACAACCCTACCCGGATCATTCCCGTGTCCTACCCAGGTATTTACCCGGGTAGGATTCACGGGTCACTTGACCCAGAGTTTTGCGGGGAGACCCTTTTCCACTTGCAAAAAACACGGGATAATGACGATTGCACAATACAACTCTGGTGGGAGATACTGATCTGTATTTCGTAGCCCCCGGTGTGTGTCTCTGGTGGGAGATACTGATCTGTATTCCGTAGCCCCCGATGTATGTCTGGTGGGAGATACTGATCTGTATTCCGTAGCCCCCGATGTGTGTCTCTGGTGGGAGACGCTGATCTGTATTCTGTAGCCCCCTGTGTGTGTCTCTGGTGGGAGATACTGATCTGTATTCCGTAGCCCCCGATGTATGTCTGGTGGGAGATACTGATCTGTATTCCGTAGCCCCCGCTGTGTGTCTCTGGTGGGAGACACTGATCTGTATTCCGTAGCCCCCGCTGTGTGTCTCTGGTGGGAGACACTGATCTGTATTCCGTAGCCCCCGAAGTGTGTCTCTGGTGGAAGACAGTGATCTGTATTCATAGCCCCCCCGTTGTGTGTCTCTGGTGGGAGACACTGATCTGTATTCCGTAGCTCCCGATGTGTGTCTCTGGTGGGAGACACTGATGTGTATTCCGTAGCCCCCCGATGTGTGTCTCGTCTCTGGTGGGAGACACTGATCTGTATTCCATAGCCCCCGATGTCTCTGGTGGCAGACACTGATCTGTATTCCGTACCCCCCTGTTGTGTGTCTCTGGTGGGAGATACTGATCTGTATTCCGTAGCCCCTGATGTGTGTCTCTGGTGGGAGACACTGATCTGTATTCCGTACCCCCCTGTTGTGTGTCTCTGGTGGGAGATACTGATCTGTATTCCGTAGCCCCTGATGTGTGTCTCTGGTGGGAGACACTGATCTGTATTCCGTAGCTCCCGATGTGTGTCTCTGGTGGGAGACACTGATCTGTATTCCGTAGCCCCTGATGTGTGTCTCTGGTGGGAGACACTGATCTGTATTCCGTAGCCCCCGCTGTGTCTCTCTGGTGGGAGATACTGATCTGTATTCCGTAGCCCCCGGTGTGTGTCTCTGGTGGGAGACACTGATCTGTATTCCGTAGCCCCCTTTAGAGTGGGACATTGCTGTAATCTTGTCCAGAGATCACTGTCCATAAATGTTGCTGTAGCTTATAGCAACCATCAGGTTTTTGTTTTTGATTTTCTAAACTGTACTTGGAAACCATTCTGTAATAGTGTTCATTCTAGCACCCTGTACCTTTCAAAACATGTGCAGTTCCTCTTTCCTGCCTGGGGTATCGCTCTCTCCTCTGGTGCTTCTCAGCACACTCTGGTCTGTATTTCAGTGCTGAGATACAGACCAGAGTGTTCTGAGAAGCACCAGAGCAGAGCGCGACCCCCCAGGCAGGAAAGGAGAACTGCATGGATTTTGAAAGGTGCAGGGTGCTAGAATGAACACTATGTAATCCGATTGCCAGAAATCACCTCTTGCCGTTACTTGTGTACGTTGCATCAACACTGAGCACAAAATAAAACTGCATGTTACCTGCTGGTTTCATCATCAATATTTTCTATTTATTTATCAGATCTCAAAGCCACTTGGAGAAGCTACAGAAGATGAGGTGAGAATGTTATTGTCATAAGTTGTTTTCATGCCCTATCTTTAACTAACTTTTTATTATGCACTTAGAAGTCTTCCTACAAATCACTTATCTCCTTTTCAAAGTCTCTCTGGATGATGCATAGAATAGTGGCCAGTCACACTCGGGCTTGCTGTTGTGAGCTTCTCATGTGAAGGTAAAGTGGGGGAGAATGTTACATTGGAACATACCTTCGGCAGAGCTCAGAGGGGTGTTCCAAAATCTCTCTGCCCAATACATTATGTGCCTTGTGACAGTGGTTGCCATGGTAGCCAATGACACTGTTCAGAATTATAAATCATTAATAGCAGTTTGAAGAAACAAACCTAGAAAAAATAGTAAATATGAAGATTCTTCTTATAGCCGGCCACAGATTTATGTTAAAGAAAAAAAAAATGCAACTCATTGAGTTCTGCTTCAAAGATACCCAGACTCAGTGGAGGGAAGCGTTTTGTGGTCTCAAAAAATATTCAGCCACTGACGCATGAATTCCTAGTATATTGATGTATTCTTACGAATACTGGTTCAGACCCTAAAATGCCTACTTGTCCTGAGTGTAGGCGATGGGCCACTGCACTCTTCCATCATTCCTCTCCTTTCCCCATGTGTTCAGCTTGTATCAGAGTTCTTGCACTCCCGTGCGCCTTCCCTGCACACCCGTGCTCCGCACACGTTCAAGATGGATGGTCTTCTGGCAGAGATGCAGCAGATTGAACAGAGCAGTTTCCGCCCGCAGCCCTTACGAGGTAAGTGCTATGAACGTTGCTCCAGACAATGCGCTTACTCTTGGGAGTGGGAGTCCAGACTCACCTGCTCCTTCTGCTTGCTCTTTCTCAAGCTCCAGGTGTGGCAGATCTGGCTCTGTCTGAGAACTGGACTGATGAGTTTCTTGGACAAGAACCGGATCATGTAGAAGAGGAGGACTGGACTCGAGAGTTCACTGACCAGGCAGGTGAGATCATATGAAAGATGTCCTACCTCTAACTAACTTCCACTTGTGGACAATCCCGAGTGTCTACTGATATTACCATGGTGTAAGGCAGAGGTTCTCAAACTCGGTCCTCGGGGGCCCACACAGTGCATGTTTTGCAGGTCTCCTCACAGAATCGCAAGTGAAATAATTAGCTCCACCTGTGGACCTTTTAAAATGTGTCGGTGAGTAATTAATACACCTGTGCACCTGCTGGGTTACCTGCAAAACATGCACTGTGTGGGCTCCCGAGGACCGAGTTTGAGAACCTCTGGTGTAAGGTAATTACAGTAAAGAAGAAAGAGTATCCTCAGAGGCAGCACTCATAGAGACTTAACCTTCTATTCTCTTGTATTCACACTGAAGATACAGGAAATGTACAAAAGTATAATTCATCATCTTTATTATTATTAACAGTTTCTTATATAGCACAGCAAATTCCGTTGCGCTTTACAATTGGATATAACAATGATAGGACTTCAATGACACTGAGTTTGAAGTAGAGCATGCAGGTGATAAGATTGTGATCTGAGAAAGGGATGTTAGTAATTTCAGAAACTGAGCATATGGGGTCATTCTGACCCGTTCGCTCGCTGCTTTTTGTTGCAGCCGAGCGAACGGGTCCCTACTGCGCATGCCAGATGAACGAAGGCCGTAGCAGGGATGCGATCTCCTCTGCCTGATTGACAGGCAGAGGCGGGAGGGGGCGGAACGTCTGCGTTTGGCCGCCGTTTCATGGGAGTGGTCCGGCCAACGCAGCCACGCAGATGAGTAGCTCCCGGCCAGCACGCTAAAGCTGCGCTAGCCAGGAGCTACTCTTGAAGTGCAAAGGCATCGCCGCTGTGCGATGCCTTTGCACGTCTGTGGGGGGGGGGGGGGGTCCGGTACTGACATGCGGGGCGGACTAACCCTGTGCTGGGCGTCCCCCCACATGTCAATGTGATTGATCGTAGCTGTGCTAAATTTAGCACAGCTACGATCAACTCGGAATGACCCCCATAGTCTGGTAAATATTAGATCAAGGCAGTGGCACTGCTGATGAGTAGAGGAGTCAGTCCATAGTGAGAGGCCGAGAGAGGAGGTTAGAGAAAGTAGGAGGCATGAGCAGCAGATTTCAGTAGCAATGTTGAAATCACCCATAATGATGGTGGAGATGTCAGAGGATAGGAAGTGATTGAGCCAGGCAAAAAAAAATTCCTAGAAATTGTTTGTGGTGCCCAGATACATAGCTGCAACATGCAGAGAGAAAGAAGTGTAAATCCTGCTGCAATATACTTAAATTATGTGAATGTGAGTGATGGAACCTGTTGTAGAACTTTGTATGCGAAAGATTGGAAAGTAATATTCCAACCCCACCACCTTTACCAGGCATGGAGGGGTGTGTGAAGTGGAGACCACCATGTGACAATGCTACAAGGGGAGGCCGTGTCTGATTGTGTGAGCCATGTTTCTGTTATAGCCAGCAGATTGAAGTTGTTAGATATGAAGAGGTCATGGATGGATGTTAATTTGTTACAAAAAGGGCGTGCATTCCATAAGGCACACTTTAGTGATTTGGAGGGTGATGGGAGATGTGGTGTTTTTTTGCTGCGAATCAGGTGAATGTGAGTGGGGCAAGTGGTTGAGTTCCAGATCTGGTGAAATGTCACCAGCTATCAAAAGCAGGAGAGAGAGATAAATGTGGGTGTAGGAGTTTTGTGAATGTTTTTATGGTGACAGGTTGTGGATATTATTGTATAAAGATAAGTTAAAAAGCTCATAAGTGTTAATAAGAGTGGAGTTGATAATTGAGGCTGTAATATGTATAGAGGGGTGAGTTGCAAGTAGATTGAAGGCTGTAATTGCTTTTGAGAAAATACCATGGAGTGCAGTGAAGAAAATCAGTTTGTGGTATGAGTAATTTGAAATAAAAGTAAAGTTATTTAGGATTAGAGCGTAATGACGTTGCAATTGTTAAAAGTTAAACATTCA
The DNA here is from genome assembly GCF_028390025.1 of Pseudophryne corroboree. Lineage (NCBI taxonomy): Eukaryota > Metazoa > Chordata > Amphibia > Anura > Myobatrachidae > Pseudophryne > Pseudophryne corroboree. Next base: position 770,578,135 of record NC_086446.1, read on the forward strand.
AATACCTGTTTACTGGTGTTGTTCAGCTGTTCATTTACAAACACTTAGTGTTTTGAACATTTTAGGGGGAATGTAATAGGGTGTGAGAAATCAGTAAGTGAGAGATTTTGGGAGAGTTTTTCTTTTTTTTTTTTTTTAAAGTGGCAATCATTTACATGGGAAAATCAACCTGGTTTTGCCATGTAAATGATTGCCACTTTACAACAACTGGAGAATTCTCCCAAAATCTCTCACTTTCTGATTCTCACACCCTATTACATTCCCCCCTTTGTGTCTGTGTACATGCATTGATCAGCACATCTGACCCTAGATTGCATCTAAAGGAATACTATGGCAAATTAATAAAGGTGACGCAAATTTTTAGCTGATGAAAGTGATAAATTACACTGTATATGACTATGGAAGCACCAGGCCAGGATGTCTTCATTAACTATCACGGGTATTTACAATTGCACTCAAATCATGATATAACATCCATTTCTCTAACGTCCTAAGTGGATGCTGTGGACTCCGTAAGGACCATGGGGAATAGCGGCTCCGCAGGAGACTGGGCACATCTAAAGAAAGCTTTAGGACTATCTGGTGTGCACTGGCTCCTCCCCCTATGACCCTCCTCCAAGCCTCAGTTAGATCTCTGTGCCCGAACGAGAAGGGTGCACACTAGGGGCTCTCCTGAGCTTCTTAGTGAAAGTTTTAGATTAGGTTTTTTATTTTCAGTGAGACCTGCTGGCAACAGGCTCACTGCATCGAGGGACTAAGGGGAGAAGAAGCGAACTCACCTGCGTGCAGAGTGGATTGGGCTTCTTAGGCTACTGGACATTAGCTCCAGAGGGACGATCACAGGCCCAGCTTGGATGGGTCCCAGAGCCGCGCCGCCGGCCCCCTTACAGAGCCAGAAGGCAGAAGAGGTCCGGAAAATCGGCGGCAGAAGACGTCCTGTCTTCAACAAGGTAGCGCACAGCACTGCAGCTGTGCGCCATTGCTCTCAGCACACTTCACACTTCGGTCACTGAGGGTGCAGGTCGCTGGGGGGGCGCGCCCTGAGACGCAATAAAAACACCTTGGATGGCAAAAAAATGCATCACATATAGCTCCTGGGCTATATGGATGCATTTAACCCCTGCCAGAATCCATAAAAAAGCAGGAGAAAAGTCCGCGAAAAAGGGGCGGAGCCTATCTCCTCAGCACACTGGCGCCATTTTCCCTCACAGCTCCGTTGGAGGGAAGCTCCCTGTCTCTCCCCTGCAGTCACTACACTACAGAAAGGGTTAAAAAAAAGAGAGGGGGGCACTAATTAGGCGCAGTATTAACTATACAGCAGCTATAAGGGGAAAAACACTTATATAAGGTTATCCCTGTATATATATAGCGCTCTGGTGTGTGCTGGCAAACTCTCCCTCTGTCTCCCCAAAGGGCTAGTGGGGTCCTGTCCTCTATCAGAGCATTCCCTGTGTGTGTGCTGTATGTCGGTACTTTTGTGTCGACATGTATGAGGAGAAAAATGATGTGGAGACGGAGCAGATTGCCTGTAATAGTGATGTCACCCCCTAGGGGGTCGACACCTGAGTGGATGAACTGTTGGAAGGAATTACGTGACAGTGTCAGCTCTGTATAAAAGACAGTGGTTGACATGAGACAGCCGGCTACTCAGCTTGTGCCTGTCCAGACGTCTCATAGGCCGTCAGGGGCTCTAAAGCGCCCGTTACCTCAGATGGCAGATATAGACGCCGACACGGATACTGACTCCAGTGTCGACGGTGAAGAGACGAATGTGACTTCCAGTAGGGCCACACGTTACATGATTGAGGCAATGAAAAATGTTTTACACATTTCTGATAATACGAGTACCACCAAAAAAGGGGTATTATGTTCGGTGAGGAAAAACTACCTGTAGTTTTCCTGAATCTGAGAAATTAAATGAGGTGTGTGATGATGCGTGGGTTTCCCCCGATAACAACGGATAATTTCTAAAATGTTATTGGCATTATATCCTTTCCCGCCAGAGGTTAGGGTGCGTTGGGAAACACCCCCTAGGGGGGATAAAGCGCTCACACGCTTGTAAGGGCTCTACCTTCGCCTGAGATGGCCGCCCTTAAGGATCCTGCTGATAGAAAGCAGGAGGGTATCCTAAAAGGTATTTACACACATACTGGTGTTATACTGCGACCAGCAATCGCCTCAGCCTGGATGTGCAGTGCTGGGTTGGCGTGGTCGGATTCCCTGACTGAAAATATTGATACCCTAGATAGGGACAGTATATTTTTGCCTATAGAGCATTTAAAAGATGCATTTTTATATATGCGTGATGCACAGCGGAATATTTGCCGACTGGCATCAAGTCTAAGCGCGTTGTCCATTTCTACCAGTAGAGGGTTATGGACACGTCAGTGGTCAGGTGATGCGTATTCCAAACGGCATTTGGAAGTATTGCTTTATTAAGGGAGGAGTTATTTGGGGTCGGTCTTTCAGACCTGGTGGCCACGGCAACAGCTGGGAATTCCACGTTTGTACCCCAGGTCGCCTCTCAACATGAGAAGACGCCGTATTATCAGGCGCAGTCTTTTCGTGGACAAGCGGGCAAAAGGTTCCTCATTTCTGCCCCGTGACAGAGGGAGAGGAAAAAGGCTGCAGAAATCAGCCAGTTCCCAGGAACAGAAACCCTCTCCCGCCTCTGCCAAGCCCTCAGTATACGCTGGGGCTTTACAAGCAGAATCAGGCACGGTGGGGGGCCCGTCTCAATGAATTTCAGCGCGCAGTGGGCTCACTCGCAAGTAGACCCCTGGATCCTTCAGGTGATATCTCAGGGGTACAAATTAGAATTCGAGACGTCTCCCCCTCGCCGTTTCCTAAAGTCGGCTTTACCGATGTCTCCTTCTGACAGGGAGACAGTTTTGGAAGCCATTCACAAGCTGTATTCCCAGCAGGTGATAATCAAGATACCCCTCCTGCAACAGGGAACGGGGTATTATTCCACACTGTTGTGGTACCGAAGCCGGACGGCTCGGTGAGACCGATTCTAAATCTAAAATCTTTGAACACTTACGTACAGAGGTTCAAATTCAAGATTGAGTCACTCAGAGCAGTGATTGCGAACCTGGAAGAAGGGGACTACATGATGTCTCGGGACATCAAGGATGCTTACCTTCATGTCAAAATTTACCCTTCTCACCAAGGGTACCTCAGGTTTATGGTACAGAACTGTCACTATCAGTTCAGACGCTGCCGTATGGATGGTACACGGCACCCCGGGTCTTTACCAAGGTAATGGCCGAAATGATGATATTCCTTCGAAGGAAGTGAATTTTAGTTATCCCTTCCTTGGACAATTCCCTGATAAGGGTAAGATCCAGGGAACAGTTGGAGGTCGGTGTAGCACTATCTCAGGTAGTGTTGCGGCAGCACGATTGGATTCTCAATATTCCAAAATCGCACCTGGTTCCGACGACGTGTCTTCTGTTCCTAGGGATGATCCTGGACACAGTCCAGAAAAAGGTGTTTCTCCCGGAGGAGAAAGCCAGGGAGTTATCCGAGCTAGTCAGGAACCTCCTAAAACCGAGCCAAGTCTCAGTGCATCAATGCACAAGGGTTCTGGGTAAAATGGTGGCTTCCTACGAAGCAATCCCATTCGGCAGATTCCACGCAAGAACTTTCCAGTGGGACCTGCTGGACAAATGGTCCGGATCGCATCTTCAGATGCATCAGCGGATAACCCTGTCACCAAGGACAAGGGTGTCCCTCCTGTGGTGGTTGCAGAGTGCTCATCTTCTAGAGGGCCGCAGATTAGGCATTCAGGACTGGGTCCTGGTGACCACGGATGCCAGCCTGCGAGGCTGGGGAGCAGTCACACAGGAAGGAATATCCAGGGCTTATGGTCAAGCCTGGAGACATCACTTCACATAAATATCCTGAAGCTAAGGGACATTTACAATGCTCTAAGCTTAGCAAGACCTCTGCTTCAAGGTCAGCCGGTGTTGATCCAGTCGGACAACATCACGGCAGTCACCCACGTAAACAGACAGGGTGGCACAAGAAGCAGGAGGGCAATGGCAGAAGCTGCAAGGATTCTTCGCTGGGCGGAAAATCATGTGATAGCACTGTCAGCAGTATTCATTCCGGGAGTGGACAACTGGGAAGCAGACTTCCTCAGCACGACCTCCACCCGGGAGAGTGGGGACTTCACCCAGAAGTCTTCCACATGATTAAAAACTCGACAGGTATTGCGCCAGGTCCAGGGACCCTCAGGCAATAAGCTGTAGACGCTCTGGTAACACCGTGGGTGTACCAGTCAGGGTATGTGTTCCCTCCTCTGCCTCTCATACCCAAGGTACTGAGATTGATAAGATGGAGAGGAGTAAGCACTATATTCGTGGTTCCGGATTGGCCAAGAAGGACTTGGTAACCGGAACTTCAAGAGATGCTCACGGAGGATCCGTGGCCTCTACCTCTAAGAAGGGACCTGCTCCAGCAAGGACCCTGTCTGTTCCAAGACTTACCGCGGCTGCGTTTGACGGCATGGCGGTTGAACGCCGGATCCTGAAGGAAAAAAGGCATTCCGGATGAAGTCATCCCTATCCTGATCAAAGCCAGGAAGGATGTAACCGCAAAAACATTATCACCGCAATTGGCGAAAATATGTTGCGTGGTGCGAGGCCAGTAAGGCCCGACGGAGGAAATTCAACTGGGTCGATTCCTACATTTCCTGCAAACAGGAGTGTCTATGGGCCTGAAATTGGGGTCCATTAAGGTTCAAATTTCGGCCCTGTCAATTTTCTTCCAAAAAGAACTAGCTTCAGTCCCTGAAGTTCAGACGTTTGTAAAAGGGGTACTGCATATACAGCCTCCTTTTGTGCCTCCAGTGGCACTTTGGGATCTCAATGTAGTTTTGGGTTCCAAAAGTCACATTGGTTTGAACCACTTAAATCTGTGGAGTTAAAATATCTCACATGGAAAGTGGTCATGCTGTTGGCTCTGGCCTGGGCCAGGCGCGTGTCAGAATTGGCGGCTTTATCCTGAAAAAGCCCTTATCTGATTTTCCATTCGGACAGGGCGGAATTGAGGACTCGTCCTCAGTTTCTCCCCAAGGTGGTTTCAGCGTCTCACCTGAACCAACCTATTGGTGGTGCCTGCGGCTACTAGGGACTTGGAGGCCTCCAAGTTGCTAGACGTTGTCAGTGCCCTGAAAATATATGTTTCCAGGACGGCTGGAGTCAGGAAATCTGACTCGCTGTTTATCCTGTGTGCACCCAACAAGCTGGGTGCTCCTGCTTCTAAGCAGACTATTGCTCGTTGGATTTGTAGTACAATTCAGCTTGCACATTCTGTGGCAGGCCTGCCACAGCCAAAAATATGTAAAAGCCCATTCCACAAGGAAGGTGGGCTCATCTTGGGCGGCTGCCCGAGGGGTCTCGGCTTTACAACTTTGCCGAGCAGCTACTTGGTCAGGGGCAAATACGTTTGTAAAATTCTACAAAATTGATATCCTGGCTGAGGAGGACCTGGAGTTCTCTCATTTGGTGCTGCAGAGTCATCCGCACTCTCCCGCCCGTTTGGGAGCTTTGGTATAATCCCCATGGTCCTTACGGAGTCCCCAGCATCCACTTAGGACGTTAGAGAAAATAAGAATTTACTTACCGATAATTCTATTTCTCATAGTCCGTAGTGGATGCTGGGCGCCCATCCCAAGTGCGGATTGTCTGCAATACTTGTATATAGTTATTGTTACAAAAATCGGGTTATTATTGTTGTGAGCCATCTTTCAGAGGCTCCTCTGTTATCATGCTGTTAACTGGGTTCAGATCACAGGTTATACGGTGTGATTGGTGTGGCTGGTATGAGTCTTACCCGGGATTCAAAATCCTTCCTTATTGTGTACGCTCGTCCGGGCACAGTATCCTAACTGAGGCTTGGAGGAGGGTCATAGGGGGAGGAGCCAGTGCACACCAGGTAGTCCTAAAGCTTTCTTTAGATGTGCCCAGTCTCCTGCGGAGCCGCTATTCCCCATGGTCCTTACGGAGTCCCCAGCATCCACTACGGACTATGAGAAATAGAATTATCGGTAAGTAAATTCTTATTTTTTCTTATATAAAATTTGGTTCTGTAGTGTTCTCAAACAGCGTGAGGATTCAGATTGAAAGATATGTACAAACGTCTAAATGCACCCCTTTCAGAAATAAAACCACCGGCTTGAACCCATGACACTGAGCCGGGCCTTTCTGTGCTTGTCCCTGGTCACACATGGGTGATGACTCCGATTATTCCTGGGTCATCACCCTTCACACTGGATCCACACACAGATGGAATACGCTAGTGCATATGGGTCGATCTGTCCATCAACGGAGCACACTATCTGTGGAATGGTCATTTGTGGGCGGTAACTGTGGCGATGAGCGCACAGTCACCTGGGAATGGAATAAGAGTTTTGTGGCTGTGTATGGCGGCTCGATCACAGTATGCGGACAGATATTCCATGCCTGTCTCAGAGAGAGATTTTGCACCCAGCATGGGGTTAGGTAAAGTCCAGACATTAGTGCTGATAGTTGCAACGCGGGTATATAAACAGCAGCCGGAACAGGCTTCCACATACAGACACACGGAATTTTAGTGTACACGAGTGGATTCTGCATTAGCATAAGGAAGCAAGTAGGATGCTGCAACTGAACGGAGAGCGTCCCATTGGGATAAAGATGAAAAAAATATCAAGACTCTTTTCCCAGTCATCCTATAGGCAAAGAAATCCATATATTTCTCTGACGTCCTAGTGGATGCTGGGAACTCCGTAAGGACGTGGGAATAGACGGGCTCCGCAGGAGACTGGGCACTCTAAAAGAAAGATTAGGTACAATCTGGTGTGCACTGGCTCCTCCCTCTATGCCCCTCCTCCTCCAGTAAGAGTCTGTGCCCGGCCAGAGCTGGATGCACCTAGTGGGCTCTCCTGAGCTTGCTAGAAAAGAAAGTATTTGTTAGGTTTTTTATTTTCAGTGAGATCTGCTGGCAACAGACTCACTGCTACGTGGGACTGAGGGGAGAGAAGCAAACCTACCTGCTTGCAGCTAGCTTGTGCTTCTTAGGCTACTGGACACCATTAGTTCCAGAGGGTTCGAACACAGGACCTGACCTCGATCGTCCGTTCCCAGAGCCGCGCCGCCGTCCCCCTTGCAGAGCCAGAAGACAGAAGAGAACGACAAAATCGGCAGCTGAAGACTCCTGTCTACATTAAGGTAGCGCACAGCACTGCAGCTGTGCGCTATTGCTCCCACAGCACACCACACACTCCGGTCACTGGTGGGTGCAGGGCGCTGGGGGGGGGGGGGGGGCGCCCTGGGCAGCAATTAGATTACCTTTTGGAAAAAATACACATAATACAGTCTCCGGACTGTATATGTGTAAAAACCCCCACCATAAAAGTACATAAAACGCGGGACAGAAGCCCGCCGCTAAGGGGGCCGGGCCTTCTTCCTCAGCACACCGGCGCCATTTTTTCTTCACAGCTCCGCTGGAAGGAAGCTCCCCCAGGCTCTCCCCTTCAGTATCCTGGTACACAAAGGGTGGAAAGAGAGGGGGGGCACATAAATTTAGGCGCAAAATTTGTATATACAGCAGTTACTGGGTAAACACTGAGTTGTAGTGTAATCCCTGGGTTATATAGCGCTGGGGTGTGTGCTGGCATACTCTCTCTCTGTCTCTCCAAAGGGCCTTGTGGGGGAACTGTCTTCAAATAGAGCATCCCCTGTGTGTGTGGTATGTCGGTACGCGTGTGTCGACATGTCTGAGGTAAAAGGCTCCTCTAAGGATATGTTTGGATATGTGTAAGTGCTAAGGTGAATTCATTGCACAAAAGGTTAGGGAGCAGACTGGACATCTGCCCAGGTCTGTCCCTATGTCACAGAGACCTTCAGTGTCTCTCTATGCTCACTATGCAAAAAAATAAACCCTGGTATCGACACAGAGTTTAACTCCACTGTCGACTACGATAATGCAAAGTTACAGCCAAAGATGGCTGAAAGGTATTCAATATATGATTATTGTAATAAAAGATGATTTGCATATCACTGATGACTCATCTGTCCCTGACACGAGAGTCCACATGTTAAGGGGAAGAATGCTGAGGTAAATTTCCCTCCTCTCATGAGGAAAAAGAGCGGGAATCTCCAGACAAGAGACGGCAGCTTCCCACAAGAGAATTCTCAGACTGTATCCTTTCCCCACTAGGGCCAGGATGTGTTGAGAATCTTCCCCTAGGGTGTCCTGTTTGCACAGACGGTAGCACTAGCTATTCTCAGGGATCCTGCAGATAGCGTGCACGTTCTAGTATACTACCCAGACCGGCGATTGTGTCGGCATGGGTTTATAGCACTGTGGCAGCGTGGACAGGTACCTTATAAGCAGAGATTGAGACCCTAGTATGCATATAGATATAAATATATTAAAGATGCTGTCTTAAGTGATAGATATATGATTATAAAGCATGTCCAAAGAGACATAAGTATACTGGGTCCTAGAGTCAAAGCTATGTCGATTTCTGCTTGACGTGTCCTGTAGAATATGCATTGGACAGATGATGCCGACTTAAGCGGCATATGAAAGGCTGAGGATTGTGTGGAGAAGGGTTCTCGGGCCTGGTCTCCACAGCTATAGCTGGTATATTCCTGCACAGCCTAGGAAAGTATGACATTATTAAATGCAGCTTTTTCGAATAAAGAAACAAAGTCCGAGGTGCGTCCTTTCTTGCCAGAGCCGGGGGCAGAGGAAAGAAGCTGCACAACACAGCTAGTTCCCAGGAACAGAAGTCCTCCCCGGCCTCTACAAAAATCCACCGCTTGTCGCTGGGGCTCCACAGGCGGAGCTAGTCCCGGTGGGGACACGCTTTCGTAAGTTCAGCCACAAGGGGGTTCACTCCCTGTTAGATCCCTGGGCAATGGATATTGTGTCTCAGGGATACCAGCTGGACTGTGAGAAGATGCCCCCTCACCGACGGCCCTGCGGGCTTCCCCCCAAGAGAGGGAGCCAGTGTTAACTGCAATTCACAAATTGTATCTTCAACAGGTGGTGGTCAAGGGTCCCCTTCTTCAACAAGAGGGTGTTATTATTCGACCATGTTGTAATCCCGAAACCAGACTGTTCGGTCAAACCCATATTGAATTAAAATCCCTGAACATATACCTGAAAAGGTTCAAGTTCAAGATGGAATCGCTAAGAGCGGTCATTGCGAGCCTGAAAAGGGGGAGACTTTATCGTGAATAGGGACATAAGGGATGCATACCTTCATGTCCCCATTTCTCCACCTCATTAGGCGTACCTCAGAATTGCGGTACGGGATTGTCATTACCAATTTCAGACGTTGCCGTTTGGTCTCTCCACGGCCCCGAGAATATTCACCAAGGTAATGGCGGATATGATGGTGCTCCTGCGGAAGCAAGGTGTCACTATTATCACGTACTTGGACGATCTCCTCATAAAAGCGAGATCGAGAGAGCAGTGGCTGAACAGCGTATCACTTTCTCTGGAAGTGTAACGGCAACACGGCTGGATTCTATATATTCCAAAGTCGCAGTTGGTTCCTACAGCTCATCTGCCTCTCCTAGGCATGATCCTAGACACAGACCAGAAAGGGGTTTATCTCCCGATAGAGAGAACTCAGGAGCTCATGACACTGGTCAGGAATCTATTAAAACCAAAACAGGTGTCAGTGCATCACTGCACTCGAGTCCTGGGAAGAATGGTGGCATCATACGAGGCCATCCCCTTAGGCAGGTTCCATGCGAGGACCTTCCAATGGGACTTACTGGACAAGTGGTCCGGATCACATCTTCAGATGCATCGGTTAATCACCCTATCCCCCAGGGCCAGGGTGTCTCTCCTGTGGTGGCTGCGAAGTGCTCACCTTCTCGAGGGCCGCAGATTCGGCATTCAGGACTGGGTCCTGGTGACCACGGATGAAAGCCTCCGAGGGTGGGAAACAGTTACACAGGGAAGAAATTTCCAAGGTTGGTGGTCAAGTCAACAGACTTGCCTTCACATCAATTTCCTGGAACTAAGGGCCATATACAACGCCCTAAGTCTAGCGGAGATCCTGCTTCGCGACCAACTGGTTCTGATCCAGTCAGACCGCAGGGGCTTATGTAAACCGCCAAGGCGGCACAAAATTGATGGGAACTGCCTCAGGTGGACTTGATGGCGTCTCACCTCAATAAAAAGCTAAAAAAAGGTTTTACGCCAGGTCAAGGGACCCTCAGGCGATAGCTGTGGTCGCACTAGTAACACCGTGGGTGTTCCATTCGGTCTATGTATTCCCTCCTCTTCCTCTCATACCCAAGGGCTGAGAATTGTAATAAACGGAGGAGTGAGAACAATATTCTTTGCTCCAGGTTGGCCAAGAAGAACTTGGTACCCAGAACTGCAAGAAATGATCTCAGAGGACCCATGGCCTCTGCCTCTCAGACAGGACCTGTGGGAAAAACAGAACAGGACAGGTGTCCCTAACTGTTTAAATTCCGGCGCTAGTAATATGATTTATTATTTAATGGTGTATCAAAAGCTGCTGAGTATGACAACTAGCTAGGTTGCCAGCTAAATAGAATACAAAAAAAGGGGGTATATACTCTGCGCTCAGTGTACACTTTGTATTTATAAATATAAAGAGCTATAGTGTTCAGTCTGTCATGGAGATTGATTGACTCAGTAGAACTACAATGATACGTATAAAACAATTTCTATTCAATAATTTAAAAATGACATAGTTTGTACAAACAAGCAACATATAGTTTGTGACAGATATCTGTTAGATATATTCAGATTAATTTGTTAAATGTGCAGTATAAAATTAACATACACTGGCGTCCCAGTGTTTAATGAACTGTCCCGCAAAAATGAATCAACTTTGTGATGTAAAACTTATAAAGTGATGGTCTATTTAACCCATGTGCTGGTTCCTGAGATGTTGTATAACCAGGGTCCGTTTGTATAGATATGCACAAGTGTGGGTATAAGCTTCTTAAAGCTGATTCAAAGATTACCAAACAATTAGCACGGCTCTGTTCCGAGCAATAGGTGATTATTAGTAACCTGTACGTAGTACTCCAAGAGGCTCCCTCCTCGTCACAGGTGTTAGACCTCACTGCGGAGGCCAGCAGCAGTCACTCAGTGCGGGCAAACGGAGTCTCGGACGTCAGCGGTATGATACAGGAATCGATGACAGTGTTCCAGCTGGAAGCCGCCGGCTGAAGCGCCCGGCGTATAACAGACCGTGGTAGGTCAGAGCTGTGGAGAGCCGTGTGCGGGCTCAATATGCGGGTCAATTCCAAACAACTGAGCGTGAAAGAATGGGCGTCTCAGACAGGACCTGTTGCAACAGGGGCCCTGTATGGTCCAAGACTTACCGCGGCTGCGTTTGACGGCATGGCGGTTGAACGCCGGATCCTAACGGAAAAGGGCATTCCGGATTAAGTGATTCCCTCGCTGATAAAAGCTAGGAAGGATGTGACAGCCAAGCATTATCACCGTATATGGCGAAAATATGTTGCTTGGTGTGAGGCCAGGAAGGCCCCAGCGGAGGAATTCCAGCTGGGTCGATTCCTGCACTTCCTACAGTCAGGTGTGACTATGGGCCTAAAATTAGGATCCATAAAGGTCCAGATTTCGGCCATATCCATTTTCTTCCAAAAAGAACTGGCTTCACTGCCTGAGGTTCAGACGTTGTAAAGGGAGTGCTGCATATTTAGCCTCCTTTTGTGCCACCAGTGGCACCTTGGGATCTTAACATTGTGTTGGATTTCCTGAAATCCCACTGGTTTGAGCCACTTAAGACCGGGGAGCTAAAATATCTCACGTGGAAAGTGGTCATGCTTATTGGCCTTAGCTTCGGCGTGTGTCAGAATTGGCGGCTTTGTCATGTAAAAGCCCCTGTCTGATTTTCCATATGGGCAAGGCAGAATTGAGGTCTCGTCCCCAATTTCTCCCTAAGGTGGTGCCATCGTTTCATTTGAACCAACCTATTGTGGTGCCTGCGGCTACTCGGGACTTGGAGGATTCCAAGTTGCTGGACGTAGTCCGGGTTTTGAAAATGTATGTTTCCAGAACGGCGGGAGTTAGAAAGTCTGACTCGCTGTTTATTCCGTATGCAGCCAACAGGGTTGGCGCTCCTGCTTCAAAGCAGACTATTGCTCGCTGGATCTGTAGCACGATTCAGTTGGCTCACTCTGCGGCTGGATTGCCGCATCCAAAATCAGTAAAAGCCCATTCCACAAGGAAGGGGGCTCTTCTTGGGCGGCTGCCCGAGGGGTCTCGGCTATACAGCTTTGCCGAGCTGCTACTTGGTCGGGTTCAAACACATTTGCTAAGTTCTACAAGTTTGATACCCTGGCTGAGCAGGACCTTGAGTTGCTCATTCGGTGCTGCAGAGTCATCCGCACTTTCCCGCCCGTTTGGGAGCTTTGGTATAATCCCCATGGTCCTTACGGAGTTCCCAGCATCCACTAGGACGTCAGAGAAAATAAGAATTTACTCACCGGTAATTCTATTTCTCGTAGTCCGTAGTGGATGCTGGGCGCCCGTCCCAAGTGCGGACTCTCTGCAATACATGTATATAGTTATTGCTTAACTAAAGGGTTATTGTTATGAGCCATCCGTTGAATGAGGCTCAGTTATTGTTCATACTGTTAACTGGGTATGGTTATCACAAGTTGTACAGTGTGATTGGTGTGGCTGGTATGAGTCTTACCCTGGATTCCAAATCCTTTCCTTGTTGTGTCAGCTCTTCCGGGCACAGTTTCCCTAACTGGGGTCTGGAGGAGGGGCATAGAGGGAGGAGCCAGTGCACACCAGATAGTACCTAATCTTTCTTTTAGAGTGCCCAGTCTCCTGCGGAGCCCGTCTATTCCCATGGTCCTTACGGAGTTCCCAGCATCCACTACGGACTACGAGAAATAGAATTACCGGTGAGTAAATTCTTATTTTCTGCAGCAGGGTACACTGGGATTCCACAGGGAATACATCGGGGTGTAGAGATGGATCTTGATCCGAGGCACCAACAGGCTAAAGCTTTGACTGTTTACAGGATGCATTGCACCGCCTCCTCTATAGCCCCGCCTCCAGGCACTGGAGCTCAGTTTGTAAGTTGGTGCCTGCATAGCAGGTCACTAACAGGTGGGGCTGCTCTAGGCAGCCCTGAAAAGAGCTTTTTAAGAAGACTTCAAGGGCCGCAGCACTTTCTATATCATTCTGTCATGCTGTGCTGCGGCTTAATCACCTCCCCAGCAGCGCTGCATACTCCCGCGGCCGGGTTCCCGGGTACTTAGAGCGGAGGCGCACCAATCATCAGGCACACCATCGCTGCCGCTCTCCAGGATCGCGCGGCTGCACATCAGGGAGGAGGTAATCGCAGTCCCGAGAGACGGACCGTGCCGCTGGCGTGGACACTGTGCTGCACAGTGACCCCACTATATCCACCAGGGCAAGGAGCACAGGTTGGATTTACTAAAATCCGTTTCACATAGTCTCCATAGTACCCGGTGGTGAGGACCAGCATAGGGGATAAGGCGCTGACCTGTACCCCTATCCAGCTCCGGGCGCCATCTACTGTTGGTGTTCCCGCCCTGGAGCTGCATTTCACTCTCCCTTACTCCCTGACAGAGATTTTGGCGCCATCTTCATTACTAGCTGGGCTGATCTCCGGGACTGCAGGGCGCAGTCTCCTCTGTAAATCCGCCTGTCTCATCAGCGCTGTGCATTTACAGGCACTTAAGTATTCTACATGTCATTTTAGACAGTGTTAGTTAAGAACAAGTGCACTGCTATCTGAATATTTAGTACAAGTATCCTGTGATAGACCCACCTTGGACAGCATTCTCAAGTATGCTGAATACACTTGTGACAAGTCTTACGCCCCCTGTGGGACCTCCTGTGCCATTACAGTCACATATTGTCGCTGTAGTTAATACGCCCTGGGTGGACACACTGTCTACCCAATTACAACAATTTAATCAATCTTTGGTTAGACAAAAGTCTACCCCACGCCCCTCTGGGACCAAGGGGTCATCTAAACGGGCCATTTCTTCCTCTCAATCCACTAATATTTCGGATAACTCTTCCGATGAGGATGGGGAATATACTGATCCGTCAGACACTGATGCAGACGCTTCTGATGAGGAATCTACAACCCAGGTTGATGTTCCTGACCTAGTGGAGTCTATTAAGCTAATTCTCCAAATAGATGATGACATTGAGCCCACTACTGCATCTAAGAAACCTGATAAGTTCAAATGTCAGAAGGTTGCTAAAGTAGTCTTACTGACCATTTTGACCATTTAATTGACATATGTCAGGAATCCTGGTCGTCTCCAGGAAATAAATCTTCCCTGTCTAAAAAGATGCTAGCTCGTTATCCTATCCCTGCGGAGTTGAGTAACAAGTGGGAAACTCCACCTCCTGTGGACTCTCATGTCGCCAGTCTTGTGGTGTCATCTACTCTGCCTGTCACCACGGTCACCTCACTGAAGGAACCGACGGATAAGCGTGTGGAGGGATGCCTGAAGTCTATTTACTGGTGCGGTACATAGACCCACTATGGCAGCCTCCTGGGCTGCGAAAAGAATTGAAGCATGGTTCAGGCAATTGAGGATGAGCTGCGTCAGGATTTTTCTGACACTGCCAGACAATTTCTGTCTTATATTATCACAACCTCCCACTATATTCAGGAGGCGGCCTTTGATGCAGGTGTAATGGCGGCCAAGGCGTCTACTACGTCTATCCTGGCTCGCCAAATTCTGTGGTTGAGGTCCTGGAAGGTGTACCTGGACTCCAAAAAGACCTTGGAGGTGCTCCCTTTTAAGGGAGACATCCTATTTGGGGAGGAACTGAACAAGATTGTGACTAACTTGGTGGCTGTCAAGACTGTGTTTCTTCCAAGTACTAATCCTTCTGATCCGAAAGCTAAGAGTACCACTTTTTGGTCCTTTCGACCTCCAGGGAAAGCAAAAGGTCAGCATATCCGAGACAGGCTCATGCTTTCAAAACCACTAAGCCCAAATCGAAACAATTCTGGGCCGCCCATCAGCCTGCTTCCAAACAAGACAAGCCTGCTGCATGAAAGGGCGGGCCTCCCCCAGGGTGGGAGGCCGACTTCTGCAGTTCGCCCAGGCCTGGTTAAAGAACACTTCGGACGCCTGGGTGCGGGAAGTTGTCTCTCACGGGTACGCAATCTCTTTCACGAGGCGTCCCCTCGCCAATTTTGAACAAAGATTATCCCTGCTGATCCGTTAAAAGCACAAGCTCTACACTTGGTTGTACAATCCCTCCTGTACACAGGAGTGGTAGTGCCGGTACCTCTGTCTCAGAGAGGCAGGGGATAGTATTCGACCCTGTTTCTAGTTCCAAAGCCAAATGGGTCCTTCCACCCTATACTCAACCTCAAATCATTGAACAAATTTGTGAGAGTATACAAATTCCGTATGGAAACTCTGCACTCTATTGTGCTGGCCATGGAACCCGAAGACTCTATGGTATCCCTAGACATACAGGATGCTTACCTACACATACCTATTGCTATGTCGCATCAGCAATATCTGCGATTTGCTATTGGCAACCTACATTATTGATTCCAGGCCCTGCCTTTTGGATTGGCCACGGCCCCTCTGATCTTCACCAAGGTCAAGGCCATGATGACGGCTCTTCGCCACCGTCAGGGAATCGGGGTCCTGCCATATCTGGATGACTTGCTGATCCTGGCGAACTCCCAAGAGGTTCTCCTCAGTCATCTGGAACTGACGGTCCAATTCCTACAAGCCCCCGGATAGCTCATCAACTGGAAGAAGTCCTCGCTGGTCCCTGCTCGGAGCATGGTGCACCTGGGGGCACTACTGGGGACACACAGCCAACGATTGTTTTTGTTTCCAGAGAAAGTCCTGAACCTTCAGGACAGGATCAGATATTTCCTCTCTCGCCCAAGAGTGTCGATACATTCAGCGATGCAAGTACTAGGCCTCATGGTGTCGGCTTTTGACATGGTAGAGTACGCTCAATTTCATTCCCGCCCTCTGCAGAGGTTAATTCTTTCCAAGTGGGACGGCCTGCCTCATCGGATCAGCTCTCAAATTATCTCCTTGACTTCGGAGGTTCGTCTGTCACTGAGCTGGTGGCTACAGGACCAACAGTTGAGCAGGGGCCGTCCCTTCTGGATCCCCAACTGGGTCCTCCTGACAACGGATGCCAGTCTGCAGGGTTGGGGCGCGCTGCTGGAGCAACACACTCTCCAGGGTCGGTGGCCCAGAAAGGAATCTCTCCTCCCGATAAACATTCTGGAATTGCGTTGACATTGGCCCTGCCTCCAGTACAGAACAGGCCTGTTCAAGTACAATCGGACAAGGCGGCACTAGGTGCCGCATGACAATGCTGGAAGTATCAAAAATACTCCATTGGACGGAAAGCCATCTGCCAGCAATTTCGGCAGTGTTCATTCCCGGAGTCCTCAACTGGGAAGCGGATTTCCTCAGTCGTCAGGACGTTCACGCCAGAGAGTGGAGTCATCATCCGGAAGTCTCAACTCCTAGTGGACAAGTGGGGCCTACCAGATGTAGACCTGATGGCGTCTCGACACAATCACAAGGTTCCGGTCTTCGGATCAAGGACAAGGGATCCTCAAGCAGCGTTCGCGGACGCACTGGCAATTCCATGGAACTTTCGGCTGCCCTACATGTTCCCTCCAGTGTCACTTCTGCCCAGGGTACTACGGAAGTTCAAGCAAGAAAGAGGAATACTACTTCTAGTCGCTCAGGCGTGGCCCGGACGGCATTGGTTCTCAGACCTGCAGGGTCTATCGATAGAGCGTCCTCTTCTACTTCCTCAACGCCCAGACCTCCTCGTTTAGGGCCTTTGTGTCTATCCGGACCTGGCCCGGCTGGCTATAACGGCGTGGCTCTTGAAGCTTTACTCCTGAGGGCCATTTGATTCTCTGAGGCGGTTATTCAAACTATGTTGAAGACCCGCATACCGGCTTCTGCACGGATTTATTACAGGGTCTGGAATTCTTACTTCACGTGGTGTGCTGCTAAGAATTATGATGCCTATTCATTCAGAACTTCTAGGCTTTTGGCTTTTCTGCAACAAGGCCTAGATTTAGGCCTTCATCTGGCCTCCCTCAAGGTTTATATATCTCCCTTGTCGGTGTGGTTTCAGAGGAAAATTGCTTCTATTCCTGACTTTCACTCAGGGTTACAGATTCAGCCTACCTATGTCCCTCCTGTGGCTCCATGGGATCTGTCTGTTGTCTTAAATGCCCTACAACAGTCTCTATTTGAACCTCATGAGTCTGTGGATCTTGAATGTCTTACACTTAAGGTTGTGTTTTTACTGGATATTGCCTCTGCTAGGAGGGTGTCGGACTTAGGCGCTTTGTCCTGTTGTCTACCGTTTCTGATTTTTCACCGTGACCGGGCAGTTCTTCGAACCCGCCCTGGTTATCTACCTAAGGTGGTATCATCTTTTCATCTTAACCAAGAGATTGTGGTTCCGGCCTTTATCTCTTCTGGTTTGTCCTCCAAAGAGCAGTCTTTGGATGTGGTACAGGATCTCCGTATTTACGAAAGAAAGGACTGCCTCCCTGAGGAGGTCAGATACCCTTTTTGTACTTTTTGGTTTTTACTCGGTCTGTTGGACCTTCCTGGGCAGTCCGCCGAGGCGCGTCCGCTGAACAATTGTGCAAGGCGGCTACGTGGTCCTCAGTGAACACATTCATCATCTTTGCCTTTGATACTTCCTCCTCCCAGGATGCTTCCTTTGGACGCCGGGTTCTTTTGCCCGCTACAGTGCGTCCCCACCCTTGAGGAACTGCTTTAGGACATCCCGATGTATTCCCTGTGGAATCCCAGTGTACCCCGCTGCAGAAAAGGAGATTTATGGTAGACTTACCATGGTTAAATCTCTTTCTGCGAGGTACACCGGGCTCCACAGGGCGCCCACCCTGATGCACTTAGCTTCTTTGGGCTTGCATGGCATTAGCTGCTGCTACCTTCTCCTGTCATGAGAATGTGGTTCTATGTGGCTAAAATCTTACCGTCTCTTTACCTGCTACTGCATTGGGCTGGTTAACGAAACTGAGCTCCAGTGCCTGGAGGCGGGGTTATAGAGGAGGCGGTGCAGTGCATCCTGGGAACAGTCAAAGCTTTAGCCTGTTGGTGCCAAGATCCAACTCTACACACCGATGTTATTCCCTATGGAATCAAGTGTACCTCGCAGAAAGAGATTTGACCATTGTAAGTCTTACCATAAATCTCCTTATTACCTGTATCCCTATAAATGAATGCCGTGTAATAGCTATGACTGCCGTGAATATATTTATCACATTAAATGGAAGGAAGATCAAAGGCGCTACTCTACAAAGGACAAATGTAATAAAAGAGAAGTATAATATACTTGCAAACTTCGTAGTCCTTCGTTAATTTCTTTCTATTATTCCAATGATTACCGGATGTTTACATGCAATAAAAACAAAATTGAACAACAAATGTGTAGTATTGTCTGTAATGAGTTAAATTTTTTTGTGAGTTCTCCGTTGAAACAGAACCCTACGATGTGAAGGTTTCTTGATAGAAGATAAGGATAGTTTCTCACCACCACTTTATAAACATAGGTGAACGTATAAAGACTCACTTAGAGTTAAATATCGCCATACACATAAAGGTTTCTTTTATACTTCTGATCATAGCATGTGAAGCAAGCTCTATTCAATAAAACGTACCACACTCACTTTTCAGCAGATGGAATTCCGCACGTAGCAGTTTCTTTAAATAGATGAATCACTCTTCTCTTCCAAAAAAATGATTAAATCTATGATTCATCTATTTAAAGAAACCGCTACGTGTGGAATTCCATCTGCTGAAAAGTGAGTGTGGTACGTTTTATTGAATAGAGCTTGCTTCACATGCTATGATCAGAAGTATAAAAGAAACCTTTGTGTATGGCGATATTTAACTCTAAGTGAGTCTTGGTACGTTCACCTATGTTTATAAAGTGGTGGTGAGAAACTATCCTTCTCTTCTATCAAGAAACCTTCACATCGTAGGGTTCTGTTTCAACGGAGAACTCACAAAAAAATTTAACTCATTACAGACAATACTACACATTTGTTGTTCAATTTTGTTTTTATTGCATGTAAACATCCGGTAATCATTGGAATAATAGAAAGAAATTAACGAAGGACTACGAAGTTTGCAAGTATATTATACTTCTCTTTTATTACATTTGTCCTTTGTAGAGTAGCGCCTTTGATCTTCCTTCCATTTATTGTTTTTCACTTGTCTTTTGTGTGATCTGGATTTGGGCGGATCATAGGAAGGTTAGGATTGGGCTGCTAACTTTATTTGCGCCAGAACTCATACATATCTATTTTTTAATATTTATCACATTGCTAAGTGTGGAATATTTCCTTCTCTTTAGCTAATATCTGCTGAGTATCACATATTTGTTGGTTTTGATATGAATGGTCGACCACTATTGGTTGACATCGACATGGACAAATGGTCCACACATGAAAAGGTCGACATGATTTTTGAAAAACTTTTTTGGGTGTCGTTTTCTGCATAAAGCGACCGGGAACCCCAATTAGTGCACCGCGTCCCCTCGCATGACTTGCTTCGCTCACCATGCTTTGGGCAAGGTTACTATTCCCAATCATAGTCCACGTGGATCGTAAAGTATGAAAAAGTTCCAAAAAAGAAAAAAAAATGTAACAAAAAACTCACGTCGACCTTTTCACATGTCGACCTTTTCACGCGTCCACCATTTGTCCATGTCGACCAAGTCAATGTCTGCCAATAGTGGTCGACCTAATGAAACTCATGTCGACCTTTTGTCATGTGGACCTAATGCATGTTGACCAGTAGTGGTCACCCTAATGACTGTCGACCTAGAGACCGGATAGCGACCATCACGTGTTTGCTATAGCCTGTGGCAGCGGTTTATGCCTGCTGATGGTTTCTGTTGCTCGGAGTATATGTATTGCCTTAGAGAGTAATGTGAGGCTCCTGTGAAGGTCAGAGGGCCGCCCGTGCTGTCCCTGTGTATCAGGTCTTCTGTCGCTGCTCTAGATCTTACTATTGATAGATGTTACACAGTGATTACCAATCCAGCAGACACCATTAATCCCAGCTGAATACTTCTGTAAGAACAGACCGGAACTATGTTGTTCCTGCTACCGCAGCCGGATCTTTATAGTGGGGCACGCCATCCTGCTTATTCTCATGGGGAATCATACAGTGGAGATAAGGTCTCCTTCAATATTAAAATGTAGTAACGGTGCAGAGATTGGTCTCAAGGGGGTAATTGAGACCTGATTGTGGATGTGCGGAAAAATCCACATCTACGATCATGCGGGGGGACGCCCAGCATAGGGCAAGTACACATCGCAGGCCGGGTCCTGCCCCCCCCCCCCCCCCGCAGGCATACGAAAGCATTGCACGACAGCGATGCTTTTGCATGGTTTGAATAGCCCTCTGCGAAGGCAGACGGCTACCCGCCATGTTTCGTGGTCGCAGTGGATGCGTATGATGTCACGCAGCCGCCGCGACCCGCCCTAGCAACGGTCCGGACACTTTGCTGATCATTTGTGGGTCATCCATCAGCGACGTCATAGCAAAAAGGTCCGTTCCAGCTGTGGTCCTTGGAGCATGAGCCTGAATGTATTATCAGAGGCAAGGTTTATTAGAGTAATATCAGTCAGTATGGAATCTGTGGGCCCGAGCACCTCTGGCAAAGAGAAGGACTAAAACGTCTACTTGGGGCTCAGAGCCAGGAGCTTGGTGCTAAAGGCAGACTGGAGTAATTTGCGGAGAGCCTCCCATGCTGCTGGGTGACTACAGGCCCCCTAGGAGTTAAAATGGGTGAGTGTCTGAGCCAGGCAGTAACCCTTCCCTCTAAGGCCAGTGCCCCTGGTGAGTGCCAACCTGGCCAACCAGTAGTTACGGCCTTGATATCAGTATTACATCTCTAGCGGTTCATAGTGTAAACTGTCCTGGCAGCTACAGAATAGCTAAGAAAAGGAATGTAAACAGTATAATTTCCGAAACATGTCTAACTATACTGGCAGGACAGAGCTAAAATACGTCCTTCCCTAAAGGCTGGGTTGACTATTTATGGAGAAAACTCCTCCGTCTCCTGCCTCCACTTATGACCTTACTACACCTAATCCCAACATACCACTCTTAACAAATTGCTCTCTGGAAAAGCAATAAAATTCTGTTTAGAGCTGTTCTGTCTGCTTTATAGCATGCACCAAGACGGGCAGCCTAATCTGTGTATGGCAGACATGCCTGGAGGTGACCCTGACGATCCATCTACCCCATCACAGGCACTTCCACATGACTACGTTACTATCCTGGATGAGCGTTGTAGCTAGAACGAATCACAGTGCAGTATATAAGAGTGAGCCAGTCACATGTTGGTGGCAGCCATTTTGTTGTTTGAACCAATGTTTAGGAGGATGCATTAATTCACGAAAGATATCACAGAAGGGTTTGTGACTAATATCCATGAGGCGCAGGTACCTACTTATATGACGACACACAATTAATAATCTCCTTTTCTCACAAAGATCCCCTCTCTTCACCGTCTCGCTGGGCTGAGGAGTACCTGCAGCAGTCTGAGGAGAAGCTGTGGCTGGGGGAGGTGGAGGGGACGATGGCGGAGAAGTGGTAAGAAGGTGTGACAGTATAGGGGCGCTGTGTGTGTATTTGTCATACCCTCATTCCTGGTGATTTTCCCTTTCTCTGTAGGAGTGAGGAGTACCAGGCAGATGACGACTTGCAGAGAGAGGCTAAATCTCTTCTATCCCAAGTAACGGACCCCAAACTAGCCAACAGCCAGGTACTGGGATAAGGCTGTGTGTTTCTGCATACTCGTGTCATTATTGCTGTGTTTCATATAAACATTGCTTTCCCCCCATCCAAAGCCACGGACGTATAGAAATAAATCACACCCGGCCTTGTCAGGGGTGCAGTGGTAGTTATGAGCACTAGGTGGCAGTGCAGACACTTGTCATACAAACTGCTTATTACTTGTACAGTAGCTTTTTCCTGGGGCAGAAGTATTTATCACGTGCATAATATGCACAGATCACATTGACTTCTTAACTAAACATCCGGCTGTAATGTCATGCATGAAAACTCTGTTTGTGCCTCAGTGTTCAGTTATTATTATTATTATCCTTTATTTATATGGCGCCATAAGGGATCCGCAGCCCCCAATATTAGTTCTATGAATCCTTATTACACTTACCCCCCCTCCTCTTTAGAAATCCTACACTTGGCTGCTATGTAGAGTTACTTACCCTGTGGACATGGGAGAGGAGGGATGGATGTTGGGAGCTTATTGTGTTTCATACAACCTCTAGCATTTTTCATGGGTCTTCAACCTGCGGCCTTCCAGCTGCTGTGGAACTATACATCCCAGCATGCCTTGCCTCAGTTTTAGCATGCCTTAATAGCAAAACTGTGGCCTGGCTTGCTGGGATGTGTAGTTCCACAGCAGCTGGAGAGCCGCAGGTTGGAGACCCATAATTTATAATATACCTCGCAGTCTCTCTTCCAAATCCTGTCTTTTGTATTTGCATCCAATATTAATTATGGTCCGGTCTCACTGCCTCCATCTCTCTTTCTCTGTTAGTTCTTACAGTTTGTGAGGAAGATAGGAGACGGGGAGGTCTCTCTCTCGCAGACTCCAAGAACTCCCTCCCAGACGGTCTCGCAGGCAGAGCAGTGGTCAGAGCAGTTTATACAAGAGCAGGTAGTGATCTGCACTGTGGGTTGGGGGTGAGGAGGGAGAGATCTGGGTTGGGGGTGAGGAGGGAGAGATCTGCGCTGTGGGTTGGGGTGAGGAGGGAGAGATCTGCGCTTTGGGTTGGGGGTGAGGAGGGAGAGATCTGCGCTGTGGGTTGGGGGTGAGGAGGGAGAGATCTGCGCTGTGGGTTTGGGGTGAGGAGGGAGAGATCTGCGCTGTGGGTTGGGGGTGAGGAGGGAGAGATCTGCGCTGTGGGTTGGGGGTGAGGAGGGAGAGATCTGGGTTGGGGGTGAGGAGGGAGAGATCTGCGCTGTGGGTTGGGGGAGAGGAGGGAGAGATCTGCGCTGTGGGTTGGGGGTGAGGAGGGAGAGATCTGCGCTGTGGGTTGGGGGTGAGGAGGGAGAGATCTGCGCTGTGGGTTGGGGGTGAGGAGGGAGAGATCTGCGCTGTGGGTTGGGGTGAGGAGGGAAAGATCTGCGCTGTGGGTTGGGGTGAGAAGGGAAAGATCTGCGCTGTGGGTTGGGGGTGAGGAGGTAGAGATCTGCGCTGTGGGTTGGGGGAGAGGAGGGAGAGATCTGCGCTTTGGGTTGGGGGTGAGGAGAGAGAGATCTGGGTTGGGGTTGAGGAGGGAGAGATCTGGGTTGGGGTTGAGGAGGGAGAGATCTGCGCTGTGGGTTGGGGGTGAGGAGGGAGAGATCTGCGCTGTGGGTTGGGGGTGAGGAGGGAGAGATCTGCGCTGTGGGTTGGGGTGAGGAGGGAAAGATCTGCGCTGTGGGTTGGGGTGAGAAGGGAAAGATCT
The DNA here is from genome assembly GCF_028390025.1 of Pseudophryne corroboree. Taxonomy (NCBI): domain Eukaryota; kingdom Metazoa; phylum Chordata; class Amphibia; order Anura; family Myobatrachidae; genus Pseudophryne; species Pseudophryne corroboree. Next base: position 770,601,695 of record NC_086446.1, read on the forward strand.
GCGCTGTGGGTTGGGGGTGAGGAGGTAGAGATCTGCGCTGTGGGTTGGGGGAGAGGAGGGAGAGATCTGCGCTTTGGGTTGGGGGTGAGGAGAGAGAGATCTGGGTTGGGGTTGAGGAGGGAGAGATCTGGGTTGGGGTTGAGGAGGGAGAGATCTGCGCTGTGGGTTGGGGGTGAGGAGGGAGAGATCTGGGTTGGGGGTGAGGAGGGAGAGATCTGCGCTGTGGATTGGGGGTGAGGAGGGAGAGATCTGCGCTGTGGGTTGGGGGTGAGGAGGGAAAGATCTGCGCTGTGGGTTGGGAGTGAGGAGGGAGAGATCTGCGCTGTGGGTTGGGGGTGAGGAGAGAGAAATCTGCGCTGTGGGTTGGGGGTGAGGAGAGAGAGATCTGCGCTGTGGGTTGGGGGTGAGGAGAGAGAGATCTGCGCTGTGGGTTGGGGGTGAGGAGGGAGAGATCTGCGCTGTGGGTTGGGGGAGAGGAGGGAGGGATCTGCGCTGTGGGTTGGGAGTGAGGAGGGAGAGATCTGCGCTGTGGGTTGGGGGTGAGGAGAGAGAGATCTGCGCTGTGGGTTGGGGGTGAGGAGGGAGAGATCGGCACTGTGGGTTGGGGGAGAGGAGGGAGGGATCTGGGTTGGGGGTGAGGAGAGAGAGATCTGCGCTGTGGGTTGGGGGTGAGGAGAGAGAGAGAGAGATCTGCGCTGTGGGTTGGGAGTGAGGAGGGAGAGATCTGCACTGTGGGTTGGGGGTGAGGAGGGAGAGATCTGGGTTGGGGGTGAGGAGGGAGAGATATGGGTTGGGGGTGAGGAGAGAGAGATCTGCGCTGTGGGTTGGGGGTGAGGAGAGAGAGATCTGCGCTGTGGGTTGGGAGTGAGGAGGGAAAGATCTGCGCTGTGGGTTGGGGGTGAGGAGGGAGAGACCTGGGTTGGGGGTGAGGAGGGAGAGATCTGCGCAGTGGGTTGGGGGTGAGGAGGAAGATTTTCGCTGTGGGTTGGGGGTGAGGAGGGAGAGATCTGGGTTGGGGGTGAGGAGGGAGAGATCTGCGCTTTGGGTTGGGGGTGAGGAGGGAGAGATCTGCGCTGTGGGTTGGGGGTGAGGAGGGAGAGATCTGCGCTGTGGGTTGGGGGTGAGGAGGGAGAGATCTGCGCTGTGGTTTGGGGGCGAGGAGGGAGAGATCGGCACTGTGGGTTAGGGGCGAGGAGGAAGAGATATGCGCTGTGGGTTGGGGGTGAGGAGGGAGAGATCTGCGCTGTGGGTTGGGGGTGAGGAGGGAGAGATCTGCGCTGTGGGTTGGGGGTGAGGAGGGAGAGATCTGCGCTGTGGGTTGGGGGTGAGGAGGGAGAGACCTGGGTTGGGGGTGAGGAGGGAGAGATCTGCGCAGTGGGTTGGGGGTGAGGAGGAAGATCTGCGCTGTGGGTTGGGGGTGAGGAGGAAGAGATCTGCGCTGTGGGTTGGGGGTGAGGAGGAAGAGATCTGCACTGTGGGTTGGGGGTGAGGAGGAAGAGATCTGCGCTGTGGGTTGGGGCGAGAAGCGAGAGAAGTAGGGAGATGTAACACGGCCCTGTCCCCTGTTCTGTCTCGTGTAATAACTTGCTGTATCACAGGATATCCCTTCTGTATGTTTCATGACCATTCTTGCGGAGTAAGAGATGGACGTTGTGAAAACCACTGATATTTAACACCAAGCAATTGCTCCAGACATTTCATTAACCATGGCTGTGGTTATCCCACTTTTGTTGAACTCTAATTCCCCCCCCCCCCCCCCCAGAAAAACAAAAAGCCCTACAGCTCATGCTGGGACTTGTAGTTCCAGGACAGCTGTTAAGTCACAGCTTGCCAGTTGATAGTCATATTCCAGCTGCTTGCTAGTGGTGTATTACGCACTCCTGTCCAATAAACTTTCAAGCCCTTACCAATCGCACCTGTGTCTCATTTACCTTGTGAGGTTACACAGCATGCATCCAAAACATAACTGTCTCTCAGTCGCTTGGTTGGGTCTGTTACTACAGTAGCGTGAATACCGTACTCTCGCTATGCATTCTTGCAGCCCTGCTAAATACTCTTTAGCGCTGATAATTCATGACATAATGTAAGATCATTAACCTGTACACACACAATTTCTGACCAGCGTTGGTTTGTTTCAGCTTCCTCTTTGCGCGTAGTATTCATAAGCGTTTCCTCTCTGTATGGTATTTTGGCATTCTATGGGTAGCGCTCATTATATACACATACATTATGCAGAAAGAGGCTCGCAGAATGCTCTCCAAGGTTTCACGTGCGCTTTTTACCAGGTGTCTTGGTTTCTCTGTCCCCCACCCCTTTCTAACAGGACCGTGTGCTGCAAACTGCCCCAAATTGTGTCCTATTGCTATCATACTAGAGAATGGCTCCTCCTTGCCGTGGCTGACTCTCTGCTAATCCGTCTCTCTTGCAGGCATTGTCTGAGCAGTGGGTCGATCAGTTCAACCCGATGGAGAAAGACTTTGAAACTGCAAAAGCAGGGGTAGAGGTAAGTGCCAGAGCCATTAAGGGGTAACTAAAATGAAAAAGATTATTCTGATATTTTATGCCGGTCGCTTCAATTTACTGATTTGTACCTGAAATCCGCTGTTGAAACGGACAAATCTGTTGCTGCCACTTGACATCATCTGTAACCAGAGACCAACCGTGGGCGGCAGTGATTGCTCCTCAGCTGAGGCTCCGTTTCTGTCTCCTATCAGGTGGACCCCACAAGAGAACTATTTTTTTTATTTATTTTTTCCGTGAAGGTCTTAAATAAAATCTAAAGCCCCTTTAAACATAAATATAACAAACGGGAATAAAAGTAGCAATAAGAAAGATATTAATAGAAATCACAACACTGAGATGGCAGTTGGGTGACTGCAGTACTTTGATTGCTTTATCTTCTTATAGGCAGATGTAGATTTCTGGGACAAGCTGCAGGAAGAGTGGGAGGAGATGGCCAAGAGGGATGCCGAAGCACATCCATGGCTGTCTGATTTCCAGGACCTGTCTGCCAAATCCTATGACAAGGTGAGGCACTGATCTGGGCTTGGCCTACCCAGTCTTCAGTAGTGTGGGGGACACAAATGGTGGGTTCTGATTTAAGAGGCAGGACACAGGTGGGGTGTTGGTCTGACTCCTCGTCCTTCCTACAAAGCGCTGTCCCCTGCTCCTCCCCACGTCTTGGTGAGAGCAGGGCTATTCCTTTTATTAGTGTTTTATAATGAACTATTCACACTATTGAGAGACTACTTCTCTCCCAACAAGTCTTCCATAAAGAGGCATATTCCATTCCTCCCAAAGTTCCGCCGATGACATTTCGGGGTATTACAGTAAGCCGATACTCGGAAGCGACGTTTCCTGCTTGTAACACCTGGCAAGGCTCCTATGGGACCCACATTATCCTGGCTGTCACTTCTGCTTACACTTGGTCCTCTGGCTTTCTTCCCAGGGTTACGTGTTTGAGAGTGACAATCCCTTCTCAGAAGAGGCGCAACCGTTCCAGGAGGGTCTGAAACGCCTTCAGGAGGGTGATCTCCCTAGCGCGGTGAGACTGTTTGAGACAGCAGTGCAGAGAGACCCCCAGCACATGGAGGTGAGAGACAGTCTGGGCTGATACATCTTTTCTTCAGTTTTACAAAAGGATCTGAGGATCACTTTACCAATTATCATCTTGTGTGTTATTGTGAGGAAGATGGCGATATATGGTTACTGTGTTCTACATGTTGTTGTTATTATTATTATTATCCTTTATTTCTCTAACGTCCTAAGTGGATGCTGGGGACTCCGTCAGGACCATGGGGAATAGCGGCTCCGCAGGAGACAGGGCACAAAAATAAAGCTTTAGGATTAGGTGGTGTGTACTGGCTCCTCCCCCTATGACCCTCCTCCAAGCCTCAGTTAGGTTTTTGTGCCCGTCCGAGCAGGGTGCAATCTAGGTGGCTCTCTTAAAGAGCTGCTTAGAAAAGTTTTTTAGGTTTTTTATTTTCAGTGAGTCCTGCTGGCAACAGGCTCACTGCATCGAGGGACTTAGGGGAGAGAATTTCAACTCACCTGCGTGCAGGATGGATTGGATTCTTAGGCTACTGGACACCATTAGCTCCAGAGGAAGTCGGAACACAGGTCTCACCCTGGGGTTCGTCCCGGAGCCGCGCCGCCGACCCCCCTTACAGATGCTGAAGATTGAAGGTCCGGAAACAGGCGGCAGAAGGCTCTTCAGTCTTCATGAAGGTAGCGCACAGCACTGCAGCTGTGCGCCATTGTTGTCACACACTTCACACCAAGCGGTCACGGAGGGTGCAGGGCGCTGCTGGGGGCGCCCTGGGCAGCAATATTTTAATACCTTATGGCAAAAGAATACATCACATATAGCCATTAAGGCTATATGTATGTATTTAACCCATGCCAGTTATCTAAATCTACGGGAGGAAAGCCCGCCGAAATAGGGGGCGGGGCTTATTCTCCTCAGCACACAGCGCCATTTTCCTGCTCAGCTCCGCTGTGAGGAAGGCTCCCAGGACTCTCCCCTGCACTGCACTACAGAAACAGGGTAAAACAGAGAGGGGGGGCATTTTTTGGCGATATATTGGATATATTTAAGCTGCTATAAGGAACAACACTTATATAAGGTTGTTCCCATATATATTATAGCGCTTGGGTGTGTGCTGGCAAACTCTCCCTCTGTCTCCCCAAAGGGCTAGTGGGGTCCTGTCTTCGATAAGAGCATTCCCTGTGTGTCTGCTGTGTGTCGGTACGTGTGTGTCGACATGTATGAGGACGATATTGGCGTGGAGGCAGAGCAATTGCCGATAATGGTGATGTCACCCCCCAGGGAGTCGACACCGGAATGGATGGCTTTGTTTATGGAATTACGTGATAATGTCAGCACATTACAAAAATCAGTTGACGACATGAGATGGCCGGCAAACCAGTTAGTACCTGCCCAGGCGTCTCAGACACCGTCAGGGGCTGTAAAACGCCCTTTACCTCAGTCGGTCGACACAGACCCAGACACAGACACTGAATCTAGTGTCGACGGTGATGAAACAAACGTATTTTCAAGTAGGGCCACATGTTATATGATCACGGCAATGAAGGAGGCTTTGCATATCTCTGATACTGCATGTACCACAAAAAGGGGTATTATGTGGGGGGTGAAAAAACTACCTGTAGTTTTTCCTGAATCAGAGGAATTAAATGATGTATGTGATGAAGCGTGGGTTAACCCAGATAGAAAAATGCTAATTTCAAAAAAGTTATTAGCATTATACCCTTTCCCGCCAGAGGTTAGGGCGCGCTGGGAAACACCCCCTAGGGTGGATAAGGCGCTCACACGCTTATCAAAACAAGTGGCGTTACCGTCTCCTGATACGGCCGCCCTCAAGGATCCAGCGGATAGGAGACTGGAAACTACCCTAAAAAGTATATACACACATACTGGTGTTATACTGCGACCAGCCATCGCCTCAGCCTGGATGTGCAGTGCTGGGGTCGTCTGGTTGGATTCCCTGACTGAAAATATTGATACCCTGGATAGGGACAGTATTTTATTGACTATAGAGCAATTAAAGGATGCTTTCCTTTATATGCGAGATGCGCAGAGAGATATTTGCACTCTGGCATCGAGAGTAAATGCGATGTCCATATCTGCCAGAAGGAGTTTATGGACGCGACAGTGGTCAGGTGATGCGGATTCCAAACGACATATGGAAGTATTGCCGTATAAAGGGGAGGAATTATTTGGCGTCGGTCTATCGGATCTGGTGGCCACGGCAACTGCCGGAAAATCCACTTTTTTACCTCAGACCCCCTCCCAACAGAAAAAGACACCGTCTTTTCAGCCGCAGTCCTTTCGGTCCTATAAGAACAAGCGGACAAAAGGACAGTCATATCTGCCTCGGGGCAGAGGAAGGGGTAAGCGAGGGCAGCAAGCAGCCCCTGCCCAGGAACAGAAGCCCTCCCAGGGTTCTGCAAAGCCCTCAGCATGACGCTGGGGCCTTACAAGCGGACTCAGGAGCGGTGGGGGGTCGACTCAAGAATTTCAGCGCACAGTGGGCTTGCTCACAGGTGGACCCCTGGATTCCGCAGGTAGTATCTCAGGGTTACAGGTTGGAATTCGAGAAGTCTTCCCCTCGCCGGTTCCTAAAGTCTGCTTTGCCAACGTCTCCCTCAGACAGGGCGACGGTATTGGAAGCCATTCACAAGCTGTTTTCTCAGCAGGTGATAGTCAAGGTACCCCTCCTACAACAGGGAAAGGGGTATTACTCCACGCTATTTGTGGTACCGAAGCCGGACGGCTCGGTAAGACCTATTCTAAATCTGAAATCTTTGAACCTGTACATACAAAAATTCAAGTTCAAGATGGAGTCACTCAGAGCAGTGATAGCGAATCTGGAAGAAGGGGACTTTATGGTGTCCCTGGACATAAAGGATGCTTACCTGCATGTCCCAATTTGCCATTCACATCAAGGGTACCTCAGGTTCGTGGTGCAAAACTGTCATTATCAGTTTCAGACGCTGCCGTTTGGATTGTCCACGGCACCTCGGGTCTTTACCAAGGTAATGGCCGAAATGATGATCCTTCTACGAAGAAGAGGCGTATTAATTATCCCTTACTTGGACGATCTCCTGATAAGGGCAAGGTCCAGAGAACAGCTGGAAGACGGAGTAGCACTAACCCAACTAGTGCTGCAACAACACGGGTGGATTCTGAATTTTCCAAAATCTCAGTTGACCCCGACGACACGTCTGCTGTTCCTGGGAATGATTCTGGACACGGTTCAGAAAAAGGTGTTTCTTCCGGAGGAAAAAGCCAGGGAGTTATCCGAACTTGTCAGGAACCTCCTAAAACCAGGGACAGTGTCTGTGCATCAATGCACAAGAGTCCTGGGAAAGATGGTGGCTTCTTACGAAGCGATTCCATTCGGCAGATTCCACGCACGAACTTTTCAGTGGGATCTGCTGGACAAATGGTCCGGATCGCATCTGCAGATGCATCAGCGGATAACCTTATCGCCACGGACAAGGGTGTCTCTTCTGTGGTGGTTGCAGAGTGCTCATCTGTTAGAGGGCCGCAGATTCGGCATACAGGACTGGGTCCTGGTGACCACGGATGCCAGTCTGAGAGGCTGGGGAGCGGTCACACAAGGAAGAAACTTCCAGGGAGTATGGTCAAGCCTGGAGATGTCTCTTCACATAAATATACTGGAGCTAAGAGCGATTTACAATGCTCTAAGTCTGGCAAAACCCCTGCTTCAGGGTCAGCCGGTGTTGATCCAGTCGGACAACATCACGGCAGTCGCCCACGTAAACAGACAGGGCGGCACAAGAAGCAGGACAGCAATGGCAGAAGCTGACAATGCTAAATTCCTTTGTCGTATAAACAACCCTTTATGAAGCTAAGAACACTGTACGCTGTTTACTTAAGAAGTACCGTAATGGTACGCTAGTTGCGTAACGATCGCTCAGCCGTAGGCGAGACGCTCAAGCGTCACGTTCGCTCACGGCCCAGGGATCACAGGACACGTTATTGGCTATGACTAGAGTAATGATTCGCTATGGCGTAGCTCACGCTCGAAACCACGAGGAGGTCACCAGCGGCGCAGACGCTCACAACGCTATACCTTAATGTTTAAACCTTATACCAAAGAAATACACAGAATACCTTAATGTGAGTACAGGGTGTAAGTGCAACCTTGTGTAACCTGACTAACTACAAAGCTGCTTGAGCGTCACCGACGCTCAAGTGAACACTTAACACTATAGGAAATACACAGATGCTGGTTTAGGTTCCAAAGCCTATTAACTGTATTATATCTAATATACTTGTAAAAGGGGATAACAGTACAAATGATACACTACAATATAACAGAGACTTCCTAACCACAGAACTAAACAATAAATACAAAAAGACAATACTACACTGACCTAAATGCAATACAATACAATACTATCTAATACAATACAATACTAGCCTAGTCTAGGGGAGATATGAGAGAACAGAACAGAGAGAGAGAGAGAGAGAGATGAGATGAGAGAAATTGGCTCACAGAAAGACAATGATTACGGAGAGAAACTTACGCACAAAGGGTATGATCGCCTGCGCCTCGATATCCAGCTCCCGGCTATCAGCAGATAACCGTTGATGAGAGAGTGAGAGCTGGATGTGGTCGGCCTGCCTATTTATGCCCCACACACAATGCAATCTCCTGGTCCTACAATCCCATTGTCCATTGGCCGAAGGAATTCGGCCCTGTATCATAACAAAAGGTCATAGGGTGATTCATACAGGTGGGCTGTGACGATTTCCAACAGCTCAGGTGGGTGGGAAACTGGGTTTCCCGCCGCATACCTGAGTATGTGTAAATAATAGAAATGGACATAAACTTCTTATGTCCATAACTATTCGCACGAGCGATTAATACGCTCCAAACCAACACCGGAATATTGCTAATTAAATACTCCTCCGATGGGTACCAAACACTGCTGTATGATTCCTGTTAGACCCTTCGTACGATATAAAGAGGGATTCCTCAGCTCTGGGACATTGTATTTTAACCAAACTTTCAGAATCTATCAAAGGGACCATGATCTATAAACTACATTAATTGTGAAAATATGTAACGAATGAGTCGCACGCTACGACTATATAAACTCTACCGTAAATACGCATACCGCGCCTGCGAGTGCACGCTATTGCGGGTATGCGCCTCCACGGGAGAGCGTACGCACGCGCAGCGCGGACCAGTGTGCGGTGCATATATGGTAACGTGCATTGAGACATTTTTCTGACTTTGACAGTCCACCCTTTGGCAGTCAATAATAACTGCCACAAAACATTTAAGGAGAAAAATGTAAGTCAGGGGTTAATTGATTTCCATGGTTGGGTAAGGGAGGAGAGAGGAGAAGGTGTGAAGAGGGTATGACCTAGTGAGATAGCAGAAGCATGTGTGTATGAATCCATGTTTGGGGGGTCATGTATCATCGTGCCGTACGTGTTGTAAATCAAGCTTCGAGGTATTGCGAAGTATACATTTGAATTCCTTCTTATCCTGTGGTACAGGTCTGTGGATGGGCTGTCAAACTTTACCGAGCTCTTTTCGGATTTTGAACAAAATGGGGAGCACATTTTAGTTGATGATACATGAGTGGGGGAGGTATGTGGTTGCTGATATCTGTGCCTGTATTCCCTATCGTCTATGTGTGTCATTACCTGAGGGTTGTAGAGATGAAGATAAAGAACACTTACGAAAAATGCAATGATATTCTATGTCAGGGAAATGTACATCTGTTGTTGAAGTTGTGTTCGGTATCTGTTGAGAGTCGTCTTCTTTGCGCTGTTTTGCTCCTTAGGCATGAGCAACAAGCTTTGTCAGTGCCATCAGATTTACAAAAATGTTGGGCTAGCGTGAGTTTAAAAATACTAGGGAAACTGGGGATCCATGGCAAAGTTCATCAAGTGTCCATATTTAAAGTTGTCAAATCTTCTTCTTTGGTCAATCCGTTGTCTGTATACATCTCGTCTCGTCAGCTTCCTCGTCCAAGGGGGTCTTTGTATCTGGGAGAAAAGCAGAAAAACAGGTGAAAGAAACGGACCGTATAATCGCATTTTCATCACATTCTGGTTTCTATCATTGGGTCATAAATCAAATCCAGGTTAATTACAGTTTCCTCACTCCTCAAGCTCATCACTTTTGTACTTTGTTTGCACCTCATTAAAGCCTGCCCGCATCTAAATATCAATCCAATCGATATAACGACACCCAAGATACATAGTAGAAACTTTCCAACATCCATTATGACTCCTTGAGCCCAGTCTCCTAAACCGGAGAACCAATTTCGCGGGTTCAACCATGACACCCAACTAGTCAGCTCATTACCTACAGCAGCAAGGGTGAGATTGTGTTTTCGACGAAACTCCCACTTCAATTGGAGAATATCGTCCATCTTTTGGTCTATGACCTCTACCGGATCCTCGGTGCTATTTGTGATATACGTGCAACACTTTATGCCGTACTGTGTTGCCAATGTAACACAATATCCGCCTGTTACTGCTGTAAGATAATTAAGAACCATCCTATGCTGAACTAGTTCTGTTTTGTAAGCTTGAAGTTCTCTTCCAGTGTATCTAAACGTGTCATCATACATTTCAGTGATATTATCTAACAAATTGGCGAGTGCGGAAATGTATTTATAATTCATCACACCTCGAGCGGTGCGAGTGAAATCTAACGCTACCAGAACCTGAATCCCGGTGGATTCATGGATAAGATCAGAGGCCGGATGCTCTAACCTTTCTGACAGTTGTCTTTTAACTCGGTGCTCGTAATGAGTGTGAGTATAAGGAGCTTGGGCACCACGGTGTATGTCCTTCATTTTGTCATGTGTAACAGTCATCACTTCAGGCAATACTTTTCCAATATAACACAATCCTTCAGAGTTTGGGGCAAGCCACTTGTACGCCTTTCTCCCGCATATGAAATATGCATCATCGGGGAGAACATATGGGACGGAGAAGGACATGACCATGTTACAAACCTTCCAGGTGAAATCTCCTGACCCTAATTCTTCCATCTGCCTAATGCACGTATCGGTTTGTACGATATGTGCACAGTATCCTGGTGATACCTCTCCAACTCTAGTAATCCTATTTCCTAAGGTATATCGATACCGGAAAGATTTTCCTCTACTGGCTATGTGGCGTACGAGCTCTGTATCTGTAGGCATTCTATCTGCTCTGTGTGAAAAGGTCATGGTAAGGTTGCTCCACGACACTTCCCAATTTCCCGGTTTTCTGGGATTGGAGATGTTAAAACATATGAGGGACCTATCCACATGGTATTGGTGGAGCTTCAAACTAGGAGGGTTGGAGATGTTAAACCTCCGGTCCACCGGTCTCCCACCACTTAGCTCAAGTACCTCCCCTAACGTTAAAGGAAATGGTACTAGCCCTGATTTGCTGTGACCCTGAGGTACTTGAGAGCATACCCAACAATCTGTTTGGTTTAACACGTTACCCACTAAGGAGTGATAGTCACTCAATGGATGCCGGTCTATATGGATATTAAAACTAGATTGGCATTTCTTTATGCATCCATCTTCAACCAGATTATCACAGAGCCTACAGATACAATTTTCTTCAGCTAACAATCCATCACAATTTCTTCTATCGGATCGTTTTCTGATACTCGCCTTTGCTTGTTGGTTTGGTTGATCTTGGAAAACTACGCCTCCATCATCATAATCGGAACCCATTCCAGAACCTCTCTCGACCTCTATGGTACTCTCGCCGGAACAGACTGCTCTGGTCAACATCATGGTTAACATCAAAATCCGGATCACAGTCTCTTGGGGCAAGTCCATCTTTGAGGAGGAAATAGAGAAGAATGAGAAGGGGGAAAAAGAAATTTTAAGGGAGAGGGGCTGGGAAGTGGAGAAAAACAATAAAAGGGAGAAGGGAGTCGACAACTGCTTTCGATCTTCAAGGCTCAGGTGCCGCCTCAGTCCTCCTGGAACAGACACTCCAGTGATACAACCTCTACCGTCTGTTCCTTATCACGGGACTTCTCGGGATCAGCAACCTTTTTGCAGTGGGAGGAATGGACCCAAGTCTCTCTCTCAGCAACCTTCAATGCTGTGGTGCTGGTCAATAAGACCTGGTACGGTCCTTCCCATCTATCAATAAGACAACCTGAGCGTAGAAAATTTCGTATCATTACATAATCCCCAGGTTCAATGTCATGACAATTACTATCTGGTAAATCAGGAATCACCAACTTCAGATTATCACTTTGATTCCTCAACTGCTTACTCATGTTAATCAAGTATTTTACAGTTACTTCATTGTTACATTTCAAATCATCCTGAGGGTTAATCATGACATGCGGTTGTCGACCAAACAGAATTTCAAAAGGGGACAGGTTAAGAGGGGACCTGGGAGTGGTTCTGATGCTATACAAAACAATGGGTAAAGCTTCTGGCCACGTCAATCCTGTCTCTGCCATTACTTTACTCAATTTATTTTTAATAGTGCTGTTCACTCTTTCGACCTTCGCACTCGCCTGTGGACGGTACGGAGTGTGCAGCTTGCTATCAATTCCCATCAATTTACACATTCCTTGAAAGACATCACCGGTAAAATGGGTACCCCTATCACTTTCAATGATTCTAGGGATACCATATCTACATACAAATTCCTGCACAATTTTCTTAGCTGTAAACATAGCGGTATTTGTAGCTGCTGGAAAAGCTTCGACCCAATTCGAGAAAACATCTATACAGACAAGTACATATTTCAAATTTCTACATGGGGGTAATTGAATGAAGTCAATTTGTATTACCTGGAAAGGGCCGCCGGCAGGTGGGATATGGGATGGTTCTGTAGGTATTGCTTTTCCAATATTCTTTCTCAGACAGGTAAGGCATGACATTGCTCTTTTACCCGCATGAGAGGAGAATCCTGGGGCGCACCAGTATGCTCTTACCAATTTGCACATCCCCTCCTTGCCTAGATGAGTCAGCCCGTGAGCTGCTTCAGCCAGACATGGAAGGTATGCCCTGGGGGCCACTGGTTTACCATGTCCATCCGTCCAGAGCCCTGAGGACTCCTGGCCATATCCCTTTGCCTTCCAGACTGCTCTTTCCTGTGTGGAACACAAATTCTGCATCTCACACAACTTCTGTGTGTTGATGGTATTAAATACCATCAACTGTGTGGTGTTTGTCCGTGTGGGGGTAGCAGCTGCAAGCTTTGCGGCTTCGTCTGCTCGGCTGTTACCAAGGGATACTGGGTCTTGGCTATATGTATGTGCTTTACATTTGATAACAGCCACTCTGTCGGGTTCCTGTATCGCTGTTAGAAGCCTTTTTATGTGAGCTGCATGCGCTATCGGTGTACCAGCTGCCGTCATGAAATTTCTGAGACGCCATAGCGCTCCGAAATCATGTACTACCCCGAACGCGTATCTAGAATCGGTGTAGATATTGGCAGACTTACCCTTAGCCAATTCACATGCTCTGGTTAGGGCGACCAGTTCAGCAACCTGGGCTGAGTGAGGTGGGCCTAGCGGTTCCGCTTCTATGGTGTCTTGGTCATCTACGACTGCGTATCCAGTACACAAGTCTCCCGAGTCTGACTGTCTATGACAACTACCGTCCGTGTAGAACGTGAGTTCTGCATCTTCCAGTGGATTGTCACTGATGTCAGGCCTTGCGGTAAAATTTTGGGTCAAATATTCCATACAATCATGTGTATCTTCCTTTGCATTAAATCCTCCTTCACCATCACTCTCACCTCCCACCCTTTGTGCCTGACCAGGCACACCTGGGAGGAATGTTGCAGGGTTTAATGCGCTGCATCTCCTTATGGTGATGTTTACGGGGGCCATTAATGCCAATTCCCATCTTGTAAACCTTGCTGATGAGACGTGTCTGGTTTGGGCAGAATTCAATAAGGCAGATACCGCATGCGGTGTATGGATTGTGAGGTTGTGGCCTAGCACGACATCTTCGCTTTTTGTCACTAGCAATGCTATCGCCGCAACGCTACGCAAGCATGTGGGGAGGGATCGCGCTACCGTGTCTAGCTGAGCGCTGTAGTATGCAATTGGCCTGCTGGCATCACCGTGTTTTTGTGTTAGTACACCTGCTGCGCACCCAGCACTTTCTGTTCCGTATAGTTCAAAGGGTTTCCCATAGTCTGGCATACCTAGTGCTGGTGCCTGCGTTAGACACTGTTTGAGTCTCTCAAATGCTGTTTCGGATTCGTCTGTATGCGAAATCCGATCAGGTTTGTTTGAAGAGACCATTTCCTGCAAAGGTAGCGCCAATATGGAAAACCCTGGGATCCAATTACGGCAATACCCACACATTCCTAAAAACGTCCTGATCTGTTGTTGGGTTTGTGGCAGTGTCATGTCTCTAATGGCTTGGATTCTATCAGCGGTCAGGTGTCTCAGTCCTTGTGTTAGACAGTGTCCCAAATATTTTACCTTAGCTTGGCATAATTGCAACTTGTCTTTGGAAACCTTGTGACCTGTGTCTGAAAGATGAAACAGGAGCTGTTTCGTATCCTTCAGAGATGCTTCCAGTGAATCTGAACACAGTAATAAATCGTCCACATACTGTATCAATACTGATCCACTGTCTGGTTGGAAAGACTGTAAACAATCATGCAAAGCCTGAGAAAATATACTTGGACTGTCTATGAAACCTTGGGGTAACCGAGTCCACGTGTATTGGACTCCTCTGTATGTGAATGCAAACAAATATTGGCTGTCAGGGTGCAGAGGTACCGAAAAGAAAGCGGAGCAGAGGTCAATAACAGTGAAAAATTTGGCAGTGGGAGGAATTTGCATTAGGATGACAGCTGGATTAGGCACTACGGGGAACTGACTCTCAACTATTTTGTTAATCCCCCTTAGATCCTGCACTAGCCTGTAACCCCTCCCCCCACTCTTTTTTAACAGGGAAGATGGGACTATTTGCGGTGCTGGACGTTCTTACTAGAATGCCCTGTTGTAGCAAGCGCTCTATTACGGGAAAAACTCCTAGCTCCACCTCTGGCTTCAGAGGATACTGTGGGATTTTTGGAGCTATCCTACCATCTTTTACTTGCACAACTACTGGAGCTACGTTTGCCATTAATCCAGTGTCCTGTCCATCTTTTGTCCAAAGCGACTCTGGTATCTGAGATGTCATCTCTTCTACTTGGGATGGATTCCTATTTGTCATAATGGAATGTGACATTAATTTTGATGGGGAGTCTAACATGTCTCGTACTTCCTGAGCGTGATTCTCAGGGATGTCCAAGAATACACCTTCAGGAGTACAATAAATGACGCAACCCATTTTACATAGTAAGTCTCTTCCCAGGAGATTAGTTGGTGCAGATGCAGCCAGCAAAAAGGAATGCTTGGTATGCAAAGGCCCTATTGTAATCTCGGCTGGTTTGCTAACGGGGTAGTGCTGGACTACTCCTGTTACTCCCATGGCTGGAATTGTCCTACCAGTGGTTCTCATGCCCACTGTCGAATTTATCACTGACTTGGCCGCCCCTGTGTCTACAAGAAAGTTTAAAGTTTTACCAGCCACATTGATTGCAATTTCTGGTTCGCTTCCAAGACTAGCAATCAACTTAACTGGGTGCAGATTACAGGTATGGCCACACCCCTATTGGGTATGCTGACCTCCCTGAATCCCGCTGGCAGCAACTACTTGTGAGGGAGTTAGCTGGGAACTACCAGAGGCATGCCAGTCTCTGTTTGGGGGATATCTTTTTGTTTCCCCTGTATGTGGCTCAAAACTCCGCCTCTGTGGACCCTGCTCCCAATGTCGTGTGTTGTGTTGTTGTCTAGGGGGTTGAAAAGATCTTTGTACATTCTTTGTTCTACATTCTCGTGCATAGTGTCCCGGTCTGTTACAAGAAAAACATGTTATTACACTTGCCTTACCCACAGGATTCGGTGGTACATACGCAGGCTGCCTTGTGGTCAGCGCCTGTATACTTACGGACATCAACTTATCACTTTGCGACTCCCTGTGCCTAGTGATGTTTCTGTCGTGATCAATAGCAGCCTCTCTCAATGTGGACACTGACCGACCTCGCCAACATGGTTGTGTGGTCTGTACCCTAGCTTTTAATGTTTCTTTCAAACCATCCATCAGTACAGATACTGCTACTTCTCGATGGTTTGGGTTGGTCTTAATGTCTTCTATACCAGTGTACTTTGCCATTTCTAATAGTGCCCGGTGAAAATACTCTGTTGCCGTTTCGGACTCCTTTTGCTTAATGGAAAATATCTTGTTCCATTTAACAACGGCTGGGAAATACTCCTTTAGCTGTAAATTTATCCTTTTTACATTATCCTTGTTGTACACGTCTGTAAGCGGTACATCTTTATCCAATGCACAATCAGCTAAAAAATTGAGTTGCGTCAACATTGGAAGGTAAACAAGCTCTTAGCAGTATCTGCCAATCCTTGTTGTTGGGTTCTACAGTGTTACCTAAATCCCTGATGTATTTTTGGCTAGCAACTAAATCCTTCCTGGGGTCAGGAAATTCGGACACTATTGTTCTTAATTCCATTCGGGAAAATGGAGTGTACATGGCAATGTTCCTTATGGGAGTGGCTCCAGACACATCTGTTTTTCCATTGGGAACTGCTATTACCCTTACAGGAGCAATTCTAACAGTCTCTTCCTGTGTAGATTCTACTGCTTGTTGTGGTACAATTGTTTCAGTGTAGTGCATGGTGCCGTACTTACCCGTTGACACGACCTCACCTATCCCTCCGCTAGGGGCTTTCACTAATCTCGTGGGTGTCGCTGTGCCTACTGTGGTCTCTGCTATGGTGGCTGCAAGAGAGAGAGCTGAAATTGTTGCTGAATCGTCTTCTTGATCACACTCCTGAGGAAGGTTCAAAACAGGGTACATCTTGCACGGGTTAATACTTGCATGAGTTATTTGGTTAACATCATTAACATTTACAGGGTTACTAAGAGTTTGTGTTTTACAACCCAGTGCGTTTCTCTCCGCAATCAACTTCTCTCCTGCAATGTATGGTGGAGGAGGAGCTGTGGCAATCAACTTCCTGACTGCCCCAGATCCTACCGCCAGAGCCAAACCTCTCTGTATCTCACCTTCCTGGTGCCATAACTGTAAATAATCATGATGTTGAATTCGTCTCTTTGCTGATTTTACGAGACATATCCTCCTCCTTAAATTTTGTAACACTTCTGGACTAAAGCTACCTATTCTTGGGAATTTGTCCCTGTCTTGTACAGTCATTCTCTCCCATTCATCACATAAAACCTCTGTGTGACTACCGTATTTTTCACACATTACATATCGTGCCGACCCAACTGGTCGGTTCTCTGAATCAACCCGAACCGAGGTTGATCGCCCCCTACCTGAACAAATGGCCCCCATAATCTGCAGGCGTTGCTTATTCCTCCTTGGATCTTTATCTCAAGGTTTTCAGCGAACCCTTACAAACAAACCAAGATGTCCTTGGGCAGGCCGGCGGTGGTGGTTTATCAAGTACCCCACTTACTTCTCGCCCACGTTGGCCAGTACTGCAATCACTGTAACCAGAGCTGCTGTACCCAACCTAGGGCCCCTGTGAACCTTTATTTACTGGGGCGCGTTCCCCAGCAAGTATCGGTTGTTGGATAGTTCCTGAGTGACCAGCGAACTTCCCTTCCAAAAATAAAAAATTACACAAATCACGTCAGAATGTACAAATAGCGTTTGTGACCACTTTACTCTAATGGTATTAGGTCAGATTACTAACTACTGCACACAATTACGTGCGGTCCAATCGTTCAGTACACGAGCACTACTTGTCATGTACTGAAAGATCAATGGAATCGATGTTTCCGGCCGCGATTCCTTCAGCAAGAGCTTGTATGGCCTATATGGGTTCTGCACCAACACCCCAGGCGTTGTGCCACTGGACTTTTATAGCGGACCTCTTTGTCTATTTTACCTGTTACCTTATGACCTCCTGGTCTGTTACCTTATGACCTCCTGGTCTTGTTACCTTATGACCTCCTGGTCTTGTTACCTTATGGTCCGCTATACTCTAATGCTCAAATATTATTTAACCAGGGATGCCTCCCTAGCCACCGTATATGTCACTTACACGTGTGTCCCTTGACGAGTACCCGGCTTTCCTTTTGGTTCCACCTTAAAGTTATATAAACTTTTGTATACAAAACACACTCACTCAACACATGTACACTTTTGTTTCTATATCTATTTCTGCGCAGAAATTGTCTTTAGGCCAAAAGTGTTACCAATTAGGAGCAGGATCTGTTAAACTAAATTTCAGATTTTTTCCAAAAATAGATTTGCGTTATTTACCGCGTCGCGTTATCTACCGCTGTGCGTTAATTATCGCCTTTGCGTTACTTCACTTTATCACAGCTTGAGCTACGTGGGCGTAACCGGACGCTACGTTGCGTAATGAACGCTGCGTGCGTCTGCCTTTTGGATTGCGTACGCTAGTCTTTGTTAGCGACACGTGTACGCAATGCAAAGGATCCACCGTAACACAATATATTTTTATCAATGTAAATGATCCCTGATCATCTACCGCAATCCACACTGACTGCCTTGTATCTCAGACAAACCGTGTGTTGTTCTATACTTTAACTATTACCTCTACTATGAAATAACAGCAAATCTCTTTTTAGCACTTTCTATCAACTATAAAATTGGCAAACAGGAATAGTGATATACGAAAATGAAACAGAAATGCAGATATATGCGTGCGTACGCAAGACAAAAGAAAAATAAACAGTTTTAAAAGGACACAAGCGTTTTGTTCTTACTTCCGGTTCCCGGATTCCTTCAGCACTCTTTATCTAAGCGAAGCAGACGCTTATCCCGTCAGCACTGTGAGACAACCTCCCACCCTTTGCTGGAGGGATAATGTCTGCTGATCTACCTAGTGCAGATATGAGAAGGATAGGACGAGTCCCCAATTGACAATGCTAAATTCCTTTGTCGTATAAACAACCCTTTATGAAGCTAAGAACACTGTACGCTGTTTACTTAAGAAGTACCGTAATGGTACGCTAGTTGCGTAACGATCGCTCAGCCGTAGGCGAGACGCTCAAGCGTCACGTTCGCTCACGGCCCAGGGATCACAGGACACGTTATTGGCTATGAGTAGAGTAATGATTCGCTATGGCGTAGCTCACGCTCGAAACCACGAGGAGGTCACCAGCGGCGCAGACGCTCACAACGCTATACCTTAATGTTTAAACCTTATACCAAAGAAATACACAGAATACCTTAATGTGAGTACAGGGTGTAAGTGCAACCTTGTGTAACCTGACTAACTACAAAGCTGCTTGAGCGTCACCGACGCTCAAGTGAACACTTAACACTATAGGAAATACACAGATGCTGGTTTAGGTTCCAAAGCCTATTAACTGTATTATATCTAATATACTTGTAAAAGGGGATAACAGTACAAATGATACACTACAATATAACAGAGACTTCCTAACCACAGAACTAAACAATAAATACAAAAAGACAATACTACACTGACCTAAATGCAATACAATACAATACTATCTAATACAATACAATACTAGCCTAGTCTAGGGGAGATATGAGAGAACAGAACAGAGAGAGAGAGAGAGATGAGATGAGAGAAATTGGCTCACAGAAAGACAATGATTACGGAGAGAAACTTACGCACAAAGGGTATGATCGCCTGCGCCTCGATATCCAGCTCCCGGCTATCAGCAGATAACCGTTGATGAGAGAGTGAGAGCTGGATGTGGTCGGCCTGCCTATTTATGCCCCACACACAATGCAATCTCCTGGTCCTACAATCCCATTGTCCATTGGCCGAAGGAATTCGGCCCTGTATCATAACAAAAGGTCATAGGGTGATTCATATAGGTGGGCTGTGACGATTTCCAACAGCTCAGGTGGGTGGGAAACTGGGTTTCCCGCCGCATACCTGAGTATGTGTAAATAATAGAAATGGACATAAACTTCTTATGTCCATAACTATTCGCACGAGCGATTAATACGCTCCAAACCAACACCGGAATATTGCTAATTAAATACTCCTCCGATGGGTACCAAACACTGCTGTATGATTCCTGTTAGACCCTTCGTACGATATAAAGAGGGATTCCTCAGCTCTGGGACATTGTATTTTAACCAAACTTTCAGAATCTATCAAAGGGACCATGATCTATAAACTACATTAATTGTGAAAATATGTAACGAATGAGTCGCACGCTACGACTATATAAACTCTACCGTAAATACGCATACCGCGCCTGCGAGTGCACGCTATTGCGGGTATGCGCCTCCACGGGAGAGCGTACGCACGCGCAGCGCGGACCAGTGTGCGGTGCATATATGGTAACGTGCATTGAGACATTTTTCTGACTTTGACAAGCTGCAAGGATTCTTCGCTGGGCGGAAGATCATGTGATAGCACTGTCAGCAGTATTCATTCCGGGAGTGGACAACTGGGAAGCAGACTTCCTCAGCAGACACGATCTACACCCGGGAGAGTGGGGACTTCATCCAGAAGTCTTCCACATGATTGTGAACCGTTGGGAAAAACCAATGGTGGATATGATGGCGTCCCGCCTCAACAAAAAACTGGACAGGTATTGCGCCAGGTCAAGAGATCCTCAGGCAATAGCTGTGGACGCTCTGGTAACACCGTGGGTGTTCCAGTCAGTGTATGTGTTCCCTCCTCTGCCTCTCATACCAAAAGTACTGAGAATTACACGGCAAAAGGGAGTAAGAACGATACTAGTGGCTCCGGATTGGCCAAGAAGAACTTGGTACCCGGAACTTCAAGAGATGCTCACGGAGGATCCGTGGCCTCTACCTCTAAGACGGGACCTGCTTCAGCAGGGACCGTGTCTATTCCAAGACTTACCGCGGCTGCGTTTGACGGCATGGCGGTTGAACGCCGAATTCTAAAGGAAAAAGGCATTCCGGAAGAGGTCATTCCTACACTGGTAAAAGCCAGGAAGGAGGTGACTGCACAACATTATCACCGCATTTGGAGAAAATATGTTGCGTGGTGTGAGGCCAGGAAGGCCCCCACGGAGGAATTTCAACTGGGTCGATTCCTACATTTCCTGCAAACAGGATTGTCTATGGGCCTCAAATTGGGGTCCATTAAGGTTCAAATTACGGCCCTGTCGATTTTCTTCCAGAAAGAATTGGCTTCAGTTCCTGAAGTCCAGACTTTTGTAAAAGGAGTACTACATATACAGCCCCCGGTTGTGCCCCCAGTGGCACCGTGGGATCTTAATGTAGTCTTGGATTTTCTCAAATCCCATTGGTTTGAGCCGCTCAAATCGGTGGAGCTGAAGTATCTTACATGGAAAGTAACCATGCTACTGGCCCTGGCTTCAGCCAGGAGAGTATCAGAATTGGCGGCTTTATCATATAAGAGCCCATATCTGATTTTCCATACGGACAGGGCAGAACTGCGGACGCGTCCTCATTTTCTGCCTAAGGTGGTGTCAGCGTTTCACCTGAACCAGCCTATTGTGGTGCCTGCGGCTACTAACGAGTTGGAGGATTCCAAGTTGTTGGACGTGGTCCGGGCATTGAAAATATATATTTCAAGAACGGCGGGAGTCAAAGTCTGACTCACTGCTTATATTGTATGCACCCAACAAGATGGGTGCTCCTGCTTCTAAGCAGACGATTGCTCGTTGGATTTGTAGCACAATTCAACTTGCACATTCTGTGACAGGCTTGCCACAACCTAAATCTGTCAAGGCCCATTCCACAAGGAAAGTGGGCTCATCCTGGGCGGCTGCCCGGGGAGTCTCGGCATTACAACTCTGCCGAGCTGCTACTTGGTCAGGGGCAAACACGTTTGCAAAATTCTACAAATTTGATACCCTGGCTGAGGAGGACCTTGAGTTCTCTCATTCGGTGCTGCAGAGTCATCCGCACTCTCCCGCCCGTTTGGGAGCTTTGGTATAATCCCCATGGTCCTGACGGAGTCCCCAGCATCCACTTAGGACGTTAGAGAAAATAAGAATTTACTTACCGATAATTCTATTTCTCGTAGTCCGTAGTGGATGCTGGGCGCCCATCCCAAGTGCGGATTGTCTGCAATACTTGTACATAGTTATTGTTACAAAAAAATCGGGTTGTTATTTGTTGTGAGCCGTCTGTTCAGAGGCTCCTACGTTTGTCATACTGTTAACTGGGTTCAGATCACAAGTTATACGGTGTGATTGGTGTGGCTGGTATGAGTCTTACCCGGGGTTCAATATCCTTCCTTATTGTGTACGCTCGTCCGGGCACAGTATCCTAACTGAGGCTTGGAGGAGGGTCATAGGGGGAGGAGCCAGTACACACCACCTAATCCTAAAGCTTTATTTTTGTGCCCTGTCTCCTGCGGAGCCGCTATTCCCCATGGTCCTGACGGAGTCCCCAGCATCCACTACGGACTACGAGAAATAGAATTATCGGTAAGTAAATTCTTATTTTATATGGCGCCACAAGGGTTCCGCAGCGCCCAATTACAGAGTACAGAAACAAATAATCAAACAGGAAAACAGCAACTTACAGTTGATGACAGTACAGGACAAGTACAGGGTAAATAATCATAGCTACATCAGCAGATGACACTGGAATAAGTATCAGGTGGCAGAAGACTGCTGGATTTGGTGCAGTTGAAGATTATTAAAGTAAGAAAGGATAAGCACATGAGGGAAGAGGGCCCTGCTCATGAGAGCTTACACGTTGTTTTACTCCTTTCCTGATGGGTCCTTCGTAAATGAATGATAGGTTGTTATTTAGAGCGTCCTGCTCCTCTTGTTTGCCGCATTGTGGGGGTCCCTGCTGCGCATGCGCCATAGTGCGCCGGCGCATGCGGGACGGATGAAGGGCGTAGCAGGATAGCGATCGCCTTTGCCTGATTGACTGGTAGAGGCGATCGATGGGTGGTAGGGTGCGAAACGGCTGCGTTTGGCCGCCGTTTCGTAGGCGCGGTCCGGCCAATGCAGGCATGGCCGGACCGAACGGGGGGCGGGTCGCAGCGGCTGCGTGACGTCATACGCAGCCGCTGCGGGCCAGAGAGCGCGAGGAGTAGCTCCCGTCCAGCATACTAAAGCTGCGCTGGCCGGGAGTTACTCCTGAAGTGCAAAGGCATCGCCGCTGTGCGATGCCTTTGCACTTCTACGAGAAGGGGCCGGACTGACATGCGGGGCGGACTAGCCCTGTACTGGGCGTCCCCCCGCATTTCAGGAACGATTATCATAGCTTTGCTAAATTTTGTATATTTGTGAAGCATGGCAGGAAACCCATGCGAACATGGGGAGAACATACAAACTCCACACATGACCATGATAGGAATCAAACCCACAACCTCAGTGCTGTAAGGCTTGGTCAGAATGTTGACATAGTAAATGTCGTAACTGTCAAAAGGTAGATATTTGCATTAGGGATAGATTGAGATACCGACATTAATGTCAACATTATGCACATGTCATCTTGTGCAGTGTCAACGTGATGAATGGTGACAAAATATACAAATCATAACAAAATCTGCAGGCAGAGCATTAATCTATTCCCACATCTGCTGCGCTCATTACCTGCGGGTCAGACCAGAAAGTAGCATGTGCTCAGTCTTCTACCGTTCTGACCCTACTTGGGAACGTCACATGAATCAATGACGCCAATTCCTTCTGTTGTTTGGGATTTCTTTTTCATGTATGACATGAGAGAGAATTGCTCGTGTATATGGGAATGACAGAATGCCATGGGAATAAGGGACAGGATTAAGGGCACGGTGAACAGTTGCGATGTGTGTTTTTGGAACAGATGGTCAGCATGGTATACGGGTTGTTTAGCTGTTACTATAATAGGGAATCACTTTAAGTGATAAGTGAAGATTGTGGTCAATCTCTGGTCCACAGTGTCTACTGGAGCTTGGTTCTCTCCTTATTTCCATTTCCTCTATCCCACAGGCCTGGCAGTATCTGGGCACTACTCAGGCAGAAAATGAGCAGGAACTGGCAGCCATCAGCGCTCTTCGGAGGTGAGGTCACTTCCTGTCACGTGACGATGTCTAATGTTCTTGGTGCCGACTCTCTGCAGCGCATCTGATGGCGCGGTGTTACTGTATGACTTTCTCTTTCTCTCCAAGATGCCTTGAGCTAAAGCCGGACAACCTGAGTGCTTTGATGGCTCTGGCGGTTAGCTTCACCAACGAATGCCTCCAACAGCAGGCGTGTGAAACGCTCCGGGAGTGGCTCAGGCACAGCCCCAAATACAGTCACCTAGTGAAGGAAGAGATTGGCGGTGGGGAAGCTGCCAGGAAACGATCGCTGGGGACTTTGCTGTCAGAGTGAGTGCAGACTGGACACTTAGTCTTTTGCTGTTGGATAGCTGCAATCAATCTAGAACCTACAGAGTGGTGCAGCGTCCCCTTAGCTATCGCAGACTGTGACTTCTTTTTCTATATAACACACAATAAGATACCCCCATCAGTGTGTCTCCATCTGGCTGATGTTGTGCGGCCATGAACAATGTTTTTCTAGCACGTAGCACTTCACTGGATCATTAGGTAGTCGATTCATGTATCTGTGGTATTGCTATTGGTTGGCCAACATGAGTTACATCCCTGTGTAAACAGGTTTATAGACTGTTTGTGTTGACAACGTCTCTCTCTTCATTAATGGCCTTTGCCCTTCTTGTTTAAGCTCTCTGTTTTCAGATGTGCGGGAGTTGTTCCTCACTGCTGTCCGCCTGGACCCGTCTCAGGTGGATCCCGATGTTCAGTGTGGTCTTGGTGTCCTCTTCAATCTGAGTGGGGAGTATCAGAAAGCTGTGGACTGCTTCACCGCCGCCCTGAGTCAGAGACCAGACGTGAGTGGGGTTGGGATGGGTTAGGACCACTAGGAGGCGCTATGATGGGGAGACGGCACCCTTTCCCATAACTCTAGCTCGTATAGATTCCGAGTACGGACTGAGGGCTTCATACTCTGTGGATGAGACTTGTATCCTTCACCCATTTCATTCTGAGTTGTCCCTCGCAGGATTACTTGCTGTGGAATAAGCTGGGAGCCACTCTCGCCAACGGCAATGATAGTGAAGCTGCGGTGGAAGCTTACAGACGGGCGCTGCAGTTACAACCAGGGTTTATTCGCTCCCGCTATAATCTGGGCATCGCCTGCATCAATCTGGGGGCGCACAGGTAGGAAAGGAAAGGAAAGGCAGAGTCTTACCCCTGTACAGAATGCTTTCTGCAGATCTCCTCACCTGTGACTATTGTCCCCTCTTGCAGGGAGGCAGTGGAACACTTTCTAGAGGCTCTCAGCATGCAGCAGCAGAGTGGCGGCCCTGGTGGAGCCATGTCGGACAACATCTGGAGCACCCTGCGGATGGCGCTCTCCATGCTGGGACAGAGTAACCTGTATGCGGCGGCAGACGCCCGTGATCTCGCCGTTCTACAGGCAGCATTTCCACCTAGCGCCACCCCGACGCAATGACTACCGTCTGACCCGTTGCTGTGCGAGTGCATGCTGGGGGACCTTCCGCGGTGTACCGGGAAAGCAGCGTCGCAGCAGTCTACCGGGTGTCCTCAGACAGAACTGTATACAAGCCCATAATGTATTGTCCCTGGCCGGATACATTGGCAATTCCCCCGCATTGGACTCGAACTTTCACTCCATTGGCTGGTACAGGGATGAAGTAACAATCTAGACATGTTTCTAATATGTTCATTAATCTTATTTAATTACTTTGTGGTAAGGGAGTCAGATCCTGTGTTGCTATAAGTGATGTCACTGCAGAGATCACCGTCGCCCCCTATGGACTTGTCCATCGTCATTACGCTGCTCTACTTCTCTGATGAAGGTGGGGTGTAACGAGCATTGCCATATCATCCAGTGTGCATCGCTCTCACTCACTATTACCCAACAGCAGTGTACTATATCCAGACAATAGCCACGTTCCCTCCTCTATCTGGCTATTGGAACTGGAAGCTATACGGTCTCATCTCTAGTGGGTATGGGTCGACACAACTTAGGTCGACCACTATTGGTCGACATGCATTAGGTTGAGAGGGTCACTAGGTCGACGTGGTTATTAGGTTGTTTTCTTAGTAAAGTGATGGGGAACCCCAATTAGTGCACCGTTGGCGCTCGCCATGGTTCGGTCAAGGTTACCGTTCCCAAATTCTAGTCCACGTGGATCGTAAAGTATGAAACAGTCCAAAAAAAAGGAGAAAAACTCATGTCGACCTTTTGACCTGTCGACTTAATGACGATGTTGACCTAGTGGCCCTGTCTACCTAATGACTGTATCCCTCTCTAGTACAGGTAGTGTTAAGATGTCTTGGTCTTAGAACATAATTATTTATAATGGTAGTAAAGCATATCTATAGTGCAGGCTGTGCTCGTTAGCTGAACCAATAATCACTAGAACGCAGGCACTGAGTCATTAGCTACAGCACATGTAATTGGTTTCCGGCTAAATGACGGAAGCAGCCTGGTGAATGGCTCCGTGTAGACAGCGGCTGCCTGCATTGTGTATCCAGCAGACTCTGCTATCTAGCTTATAGCCTGTGTGCGATAGTCACTATTATGCAGAAGTCTATATTATGAGAACGGTGGAATGTGTCTCGTTCTCTCTCAGCTCAACTAAGTTAGTGGAACCAGTTCCCCATTACATGGGTCTCCAACCAGCAGGAGTCCAGTATTTGTTGTTAATCTAATTGGCCCTACAAATATAAAGATCCGCCGCCGAGCCGCCCGACGGCGGATACGGCCGACGGGGGACCCGGCGGCAGGGGGGGGAGTGACATTTCTTCACTCCCCCCGTCACCCGGCTCCATTGAAGTGCAGGCAAATAAGGACGAGATCGTCCATATTGGCCTGCATGCACAGCCGACGGGGGACCAGCGATGAACGAGCGCGGGGCTGCACATCGTTCATCGCTGGAGCCTCCACACTCAAAGATATGAACGGTATCTCGTTCAATAATGAACAAGATCGTTCATATCTTTGAGGAATATCGGCCAGTGTGCAGGGCCTGTAAGTGTAGCCAACACCCAGACTGTATTCAGGTACAGGGTATAGTATTATTAGCTGGATTTCCCTTCCCCCATATAGTACAGCGAGAGAGAGAATACACCACACAATAGAATAACACAGGGGACGTATGGTAAACTTCTCCCTGTCATATTGCTTAGAGAACACGGCTAACAGATAAACGCTCAGTTAGTACTGAAAATGTGAAGCCTCAGATGGGTGTAGGGGTAGGAGTAACAAATGCTCAAGTAGACCAGTCTTATGGACAGTGGACATCACAGGCAAGGGTACATGTGGGAATAAAGATAACTGCCTGGCAGCTGATGTTCCCTGGAAAGCAGAAGCCACAGGTAGAGGTGGGAGTAACGGATAAATGCTCAGCAGGTAATGTCTCCTGAAAGGCAGAAGTCACAGGTAGGGGTACAGGTGGGAGTAATGGGTAAATACCCTTCTGAGCTCAGCTACTGGGGATAGACAAACAGAAATATTGGAGGAGGCCACATACAGATATTCGCAAATTACTGACGGTACCTGTGCAGGTTTTGCTGCATAAAATGCGATGTAATATCTGAAGTTCTTTGTTTCATAAAGAATGTTCTGCACGGTGAGCAGGAAGCTCTGCAGCTATAGCGCTCTGTTACACAATCATGTATATTACTCCAATGTACAATCTTTGTAATAATAAAAACATAATCTTAAGTGAAATGAGCGCAGGGATCATTTCGCTTACGTCCTAGAGGATACTGGGGATCCATTTAGTACCATGGGCTATAGATGGGTCCACTAGGAGCCAAGGCAACTTTAAGAATTTGATAGTGTGGGCTGGCTCCTCCGTCTATGCCACTCCTACCAGACTTCGTTTAGAAAATGTGCCCGGAGGAGCCGGTCACAGTTAGGGGAGCTCCTGAAGAGTTTTCTACATTTATTTCTCTGACGTCCTAGTGGATGCTGGTGACTCCGTAAGGACCATGGGGAATAGACGGCTCCGCAGGAGACTGGGCACATCTAAAGAAAGATTTAGGACTATCTGGTGTGCACTGGCTCCTCCCCCTATGACCCTCCTCCAAGCCTCAGTTAGATTTCTGTGCCCGGCTGAGCTGGATGCACACTAGGGGCTCTCCTGAGCTCCTAGAAAGAAAGTATAGTTTAGTTTTTTTATTTTACAGTGAGACCTGCTGGCAACAGGCTCACTGCAACGAGGGACTAAGGGGAGAAGAAGCGAACCTACCTAAGTGGTGGTAGCTTGGGCTTCTTAGGCTACTGGACACCATTAGCTCCAGAGGGATCGCACACAGGACCCGACCTCGTCGTCCGTTCCCGGAGCTGCGCCGCCGGCCCCCTTACAGAGCCAGAAGCAAGAAGGTCCGGAAAATCGGCGGCTGAAGACTTCTGTCTTCTCCAAGGTAGCGCACAGCACTGCAGCTGTGCGCCATTGCTCCTCATGCACACCACACACTGCGGTCACTGATGGGCGCTGGGGGGGGGGGGCAGCAATAAATAACACCTTGGCTGGCAAACTGACACCATATATAACCACAGGGGCTATATAGGTGTAAAAATACCCCTGCCAGAATTACTAAAAAAGCAGGAGAAAGGCTGCCGAGAAAGGGGCGGAGCCATCTCACTCAGCACACTGGCGCCATTTTCCCTCGCAGCTCCGCTGGAAGGATCGCTCCCTGGCTCTCCCCTGCAGTCCTGCACTACAGAAAGGGTAAAAAAGAGAGGGGGGGCAATAAATTTAGGCGCAGTATATATAATACAAGCAGCTATAGGGGAAAACACTCTGTATAGTGATATCCCTGTGTTATATAGCGCTCTGGTGTGTGCTGGCATACTCTCCCTCTGTCTCCCCAAAGGGCTTTGTGGGGTCCTGTCCTCTGTCAGAGCATTCCCTGTGTGTGTGCTGTGTGTCGGTACTGCTGTGTCGACATGTATGATGAGGAAAATGACGTGGGGGCGGAGCAAATGCCTGTGAATGTGATGTCACCCCCTGCGGGGTCGACACCTGTGTGGATGGACTTATGGAAGGAATTACGTGACCGTGTCCACTCCTTACATAAAAGGTTTGACGACATAGGACAGCCGGCTACTCAGCTTGTGCCTGTTCCAGCGTCTCACATGTCATCAGGGGCTTTAAAACGCCCGCTACCTCAGATGACAGATACAGATGTCGACACGGATACCGACTCCAGTGTCGACGACGATGAGACTAGTGTACCCTCCAATAGGACCACCCGTTACATGATTGAGGCAATGAAAAATGTATTACACATTTCTGATAATACCCCAAAAAAGGGTATTATGTTTGGTGAGAAAAAACTACCAGTTGTTTTTCCTGCATCTGAGGAATTAAATGAGGTGTGTGAGGAAGCGTGGACTTCCCCCGATAAGAAATTGATAATTTCTAAACGGTTATTGGCAGCGTACCCTTTCCCGCCAGAGGATAGGTCACGTTGGGAAACAACCCCTAGGGTAGATAAAGCGCTGACACGCTTATCAAAAAAGGTGGCACTACCGTCTCCGGATACGGCCGCCCTAAAGGAACCTGCTGATAGGAAGCAGGAAACTACCCTTAAAGCTATATACACACACACGGGCATTATATTGAGACCTGCTATTGCATCGGCATGGATGTGCAGTGCTGCTGCTGCGTGGTCAGATTCCCTGTCGGATAATATTGATACTCTGGATAGGGACAATATTTTGCTGACGATAGAGCATATAAAAGACGCCGTCTTATACATGCGTGATGCACAGAGGCATATTTGCCGGCTGGCATAAAAAATAAGCGCTATGTCCATTGCCGCCGGGCGGGGGTTATGGACTCGGCAATGGTCAGGCGATGCCGACTCGAAACGGCACATGGAAGTTTTGCCCTATAAGGGGGTGGAACTGTTTGGGGATGGGTCTTTCAGACCTCGTTTCCACAGCTACTGCTGGGAAATCGACTTTTTTGCCACAGGCTACCCCACAGCAAAAGAAAGCACCGTATTAGGTACAGTCCTTTCGGCCCCAGAAAAGCAAGAGGGCTAGAGGCTCATCCTTTCTGCCGAGAGGCAAAGGTAGAGGGAAAAAGCTGCAGCACACAGCTAGTTCCCAATGGCAGAAGTCCTCCTCTGCGTCCGGTAAGTCCACAGCATGACGCTGGGGCTGCTCAGGCGGACCCGGGTACGGTGGGGGCCCGTCTCAGAAATTTCAGCGCATAGTGGGCTCTCTCACAGGTGGATCCCTGGGTCCTTCAAGTAGTATTTCAGGGGTACAGGCTGGAATTCGAGACGTCTCCCCCCCCCCCCCCCCCCCCCCCCCCGCCGTTTCCTAAAATCTGCCTTACCGGCAGCTCCCTCTGCCAGGGAGGCAGTGTTGGTGGCTATTCAAAAACTGTATTCACAGCAAGTGATTGTCAAGGTACCCCTCCTTCAACAAGGAAAGGGTTACTATTCCACAATGTTTGTGGTACCGAAACCGGACAGTTCGGTGAGACCCATCTTAAATTTTAAATCCTTGAACACTTATATCAAAAGATTCAAGTTCAAGATGGAATCGCTCAGGGCGGTTATTGCGAGTCTGGACGAGGGGGATTACATGGTCTCCCTGGACATCAAGGATGCGTACCTGCATGTCCCCATTTACCCTCCTCACCAGGAATACCTCAGATTTGTGGTACAGGACTGTCACTATCAGTTCCAGACGCTGCCATTTGGGTTATCCACGGCACCGAGGGTCTTTACCAAGGTAATGGCCGAAATGATGATACTCCTTCGCAAGAAGGGAGTTTTAATTATCCCGTTCTTGGACGATCTCCTGATAAAGGCGAGGTCCAAGGAACAGTTGGTAGTGGGGGTAGCACTTTCTCGGGAAGTGCTGCAACAGCACGGCTGGATTCTCAATATTCCAAAGTCACAGCTGGTCCCGACGACACGTCTTCTGTTCCTGGGAATGATTCTGGACACAGACCAGAAAAAAGTGTTTCTTCCAGTGGAAAAAGCCGAGGATTTGTCATCTCTAGTCAGAAACCTCCTAAAACCAGGACAGGTGTCGGTACATCAATGCACACGAGTTCTGGGAAAAATGGTAGCTTCGTACGAAGCAATCTCATTTGGAAGGTTCCACGCAAGGACTTTCCAGTGGAACCTGTTGGACAAATGGTCCGGGTCCCATCTCCAGATGCAGCAGCGGATAACCCTGTCGGCAAGGACCAGGGTGTCGCTGCTGTGGTGGCTGCAGAGGGCTCATCTACTAGAGGGCCGCAGATTCGGAATACAGGACTGGGTCCTGGTGACCACGGATGCCAGCCTTCGGGGCTGGGGTGCAGTCACACAGGGAAGAAATTTCCAAGGAACCAAAGAAAATTGCCAACTTACAGTATGTGCGTACTTTTCCCCGGGGAATGCTGTGCATTCAACCTCCTTTTGTTCCTCCTACAGTGCTTTGGGACTTAAGTCTAGTCCTGAAAGCTCTTCAAGTTGCCCCGTTTAAACCACTTAATAGAGTGGATCTTAAATGGTTGACAGCTAAAGTGCTCTTTCTTTCTACTGACTATGGCATCAGCTAGAAGAGTGTCAGATTTAGGGGCGCTGTCATGTCGCTCCCCATTTCTGTTTTTTTTATCCAGATAGAGCAGTTCTTAGAACTAGATCTGAGTATCTTCCTAAGGTGGTGTCTAAATTCCACCTTAATGAAGAAATTGCAGTTCCGGCTTTTCAGGTACCGGGAATTTCTGCGGGAGATGAATCGCTGGACGTAGTCCGTGCATAAAGAATCTACGTGGATCGTACCAGTGCCATCAGAAAGACAGATTCTCTCTTCATTCTCTACGGATTTCACAAGAGAGGATGGCCTACTACTAAACAGGCGCTGGCAAGATGGCTTCGGATGATTATTTCAGAAGCATATTCTCAAGCTAATCTCCCTGTTCCGGCTAATGTCTCTGCTCACTCTGCTCGTAAGGTAGGTCCTTCATGGGCAGCACAACGTGGTGCCTCAGCAGAACAGATATGTAAGGCAGCCACATGGTCTTCCATTAACACATTCATTAGACTTCATGCCTTGGATACCTTTGCCTCTCGTGACGCTGAAATCGGGCGAAGGGTTCTCCTGTGTAATCAGGAGCGTCTCCACCACTAAACTGCTTTGGGAAATCCCATTGTTATCCTGTGGATAACCTGTGGACCCTGCTGGAGAAAATAGGATTTTAATACCTACCGGTAAATCCTATTCTTAGTCCGTAGAGGATGCTGGGGACACTTCAAGAACCATGGGGTAGAGACGGGATCCGCAGGAGACATGGGCACTTTAAGACTTTTAAGGGGTGTGAACTGGCTCCTCCCTCTATGCCCCTCCTCCAGACTCCAGTTATAGGAACTGTGCCCAGGGAGACGGACATTTAGAGGAAAAGGATTTATTGTTAAACTAAGGTGAGATACATACCAGCTCACACCACAAACACGCCGTACAACATGGCATTTAACAGAACTCCAGTCAACGGCATGAACCATGTCAGCAACAGGCTGACTATAACAGAAACACAACCTGTGTGTAAACATAACTAATAAGTAATAACTGCAGATAGAGTCCGCACTGGGACGGGCGCCCAGCATCCTCTACGGACTAAGAGAAAAGGATTTACCGGTAGGTATTAAAATCCTATTTTCTCCTACACTACTTCATGGCAGCCCTTACTCTTGGGATTGTATCCCATTCCTAGACTTAGACAGGGAATCCTCTCAACACTTTAGGACCACCCACCTTGGGTATATAGCCCTGCTCCTCCCCTTCCTCCATTAGTCTTTTTCCTGTCTCCTAGCTTGACAGGGGATTATGTGTTTTGATTTTTGAGAAACGTTTTTTACCTGTATTCCCAGTAATACGCCTCTGTGTAGCCGTACTGGAAGAGGGTGGCTCCCTGGAGAAGGCAGAGTGTGCTTGGGGCGATTGTAAGTCCCCGCTGTTCAGCTTAAGGTGTCCGCCCGCTGTTTTGCTGCTGGTCCCTCTCCCTAGTGCCGCTGTCTGAAGCCGTTTCCCCGGGTGCTTTGCTCCGCTAGCCGCAGCGCCTGTATCTCCGGCGAGACCGGAAGTGCGGGTAGCCGGAAGGGCAGCGGGGCGAAGGGGAAGTGCGGCTGGCGGGCGGAAGCGCTGTGAGAGACAGCGTGCGGCGGTTGGCGGGCGGAAGTGCTGGGGCGGCCGTCCTGTAGCTGGGACGGTCTGCTCAGCGCCGCTCACTATGATCCTTTGGAGCTTAAATATGGCGCTGCACACTAGGAGTGAGAGTCTCCTATGAGCTGGGCAGGTGTATGCTTACCAGCAGGATGGATAGAGAGCCTTCTCCCCATAAGCCGATGAGTGCCCGGAAGAGGTAAGTCCTCATAGAGGATATGGTTTTTGATTTTCTGCGTGGTTAGGATTTTAATGTAGTACTACTGCTGTTCATTTTTTAGTGTGTCTCCTCCTAAGAAGAGGCTATGCAAGAAGAGGCATATGGATATACAGTGTGCAGCATGTGATAAGATCTTTTCTTCTACTGAGAATGTGAAGTTCTGTGAGGACTGTATACAGAGTGACATTTAGCAGGCCAGTCAAACCAGTCAGATTCAGCAATTGAAGGACTGGATGAAGAGGTCTTTTGTTACGAGAGAACAGCTGGCTGATTTGCAGGGAAATAAGAGGTCTAGATCCCTGGCTAGTATTGACTCTCAGGACGAGTCAGCCTCTTTGTATGCTGATTATCAGGTTTCCTCTAGTTCTGGGTCAGAAGAGAAGGAGGAAGTCAGAGAGTTTAATTTGGATCTCGTTGACAGTCTCTTAAAGAATATATTTAAGACCATGAACTATAGGCAAAAGGATAAAGGAGATGAAGATAAGGATGTCTTGTTTGGAGATAAGTCCAAAAGGAGCAGATACTTTCCGGTTCACAGAGCATTGAAGGATGTAGTGTCTAAGGAGTGGCAAAACATAGATAAGAGACTTGGAAGTATTAAACGAGTGGATCGGATGTTTCCAGTAGAAGATGAGCAATTTCTGGGCTGGTGCACAGTGCCTAAGATAGATGCGGCAGTGGCAGAAATGGTGTCTAAAACTACGATTCTGTTAGAGGACGGAGCTGTCCTTAAGGATGGCATGGATAAGCGTATGGAGAGTGCGCTAAAGAAATTACATATGTCCTCGGCAGTATCCTTAAGGTCCGGTGTGGCTGTGGCATCTGTTTCCAGAGCTTTGAGAGTTTGGGGATCAGTGTTGTCCACAGATATTGAAGAGAAAATCTCAAGGCAATACTTGCAGAGAAGCCTGGGTATTATGCTCAAGGGCATAGAGTATCTGTGCGAAGCTTCTTTGGATGTGTTAGATTTCGCAGCGAAATCCATGGCGGCAGGCGTTATGGCTAGAAGAGCTTTGTGGCTTAGAGCATGGTCGGCGGATATGCATTCCAAGAACCGGTTGGTGTCATTACCGTATGAGGGTTCCCTATTATTTGGAAATAAGCTTGAGGCTATTATACAAAAGATGTCAGGGGGTAAGTCAGCGAGGCTGCCTCAGGACAAGAGGAATAAATTTCCGTTTCCTTCTTCTAAACAACAATTTAAGGAAGCGAGAAGTTATAGGCCGGGGCGAGCTTATATGGGAAGGTATTCCTCGGGGACGAATAGGCAGTCCTTTCGCCAGGCCTATAGGAGAGGTGGACGGAGACAATGACTGTCGCGGAGTTCTGGTATCCTTTCCGGTGGGAGCCAGGCTTCAGAAGTTTGCCAGTCTCTGGCAGTATTCAATTCAGGACACTTGGGTACTGGATGTGATATCTCAGGGATACCGGATAGAGTTTTCCGAAGTTCCAAAGAGGGACAAATTTGTGAGTTCAAGAAGCCCAGCTGCGAGTCTGGAACTAAAGGCTCTGGAAGACAGTTTGGAAAAATTGATCCAGGTGAATGCGGTAGAACCTGTTCCTCCTTCAGAAAGAAAGAGGGGATTTTATTCCAGAATTTTTCTGATAAGAAAGGCGTCGGGAGATTTCAGAACGATACTAGATCTCAGACAGCTCAACAATTATGTAAAGACGATAAGATTTCGTATGGAGACGATGAAATCCATTCTGTCAGGGGTAAGGAAGGAGGATTTCCTAGCGTCCATAGACCTAGAGGATGCTTACTTTCATGTGCCGGTACACACACGGCACAGAAGATACCTGAGGTTTTCGGTCATGGGCAAGCATTTTCAGTTTACGTGCCTCCCTTTCGGTCTGAAATCGTCTCCAAGGATATTTACCAAGGTACTGTCGGCACTGGTAACCGTAATAAGAGGTCAAAGAATTGCAATTTGGGCATATCTAGACGATCTACTAGTGTGCGGAGAGTCAAAACAGGAAGTAAAGATGGCGTTAGAAGTGACGCTGCAGATCCTACAAGAACATGGCTGGTTAATAAATTGGAAGAAAAGTCAACTAGAACCAAGACAAGAAATTCAGTTTCTCGGAGTACAGGTGGATACTGCCAATTATACAATAGGTCTGTCAGAAGAAAGATGCTCGAAGATTCGGAGTCTGGCTTCTTTGCTAAGGGAATGCAACAGTGTGACTCTGCGTCAGGGGATGAGTCTTTTGGGTATGATGGCCTCCTCCATAGACGTGGTCCCGTGGGCGAGATGGCGGATGAGGGACCTTCAGCTAGAGATACTAGGCTATTGTCGGAGACGTTATTCCCTGAATCATCGCATAGGGTGAAGTCAAGGGGCAAAACGTTCCCTAGACTGGTGGATGGAAACAGAACTGGTCGACAGGAAGACGACTCTGTCGGATCGTCACTTCCTCATTCTAACAACAGATGCAAGTGCAGTCGGTTGGGGGGCGCACTTGTTGCAACAGAATTGCCAAGGAAGGTGGAACCACCAGGAGAGAAGATTATCCTCAAACCACAGGGAAATGAGAGCTGTGTGGAAGGCGATGAAATATTTCCAGAAGCAGTTACAGGGGAAACATCTCAGGATATTTTCAGACAATGTAGCAGTGGTAGCCTATCTCAATCGGCAAGGAGGCACCAGAAGTCATGTATTAATGGAAGAGGTGTCAAACATACTTCATTGGGCGGAACGTCATCTAGAATCCCTATCAGCACTACATGTTCCCGGAGTAGACAATTACGTGGCAGATTTCCTCAGCAGACAAGAGGTGTTACCGGGAGAGTGGGAATTGAACGACGCAGTGTTCAATCAGATTGTACAAAGGTTCGGCCAGCCACAGGTGGATCTGATGGCCACACACGTCAATACGAAAGTTCCTCTGTTCTTCTCCCGATATCTCCCAGGATCAAGCGGGGTGGATGTCTTCTCTCTCCCATGGGGGTTCAGACTAGCATATGTTTTCCCTCCGTTTCCAATGATTGCACGTATCCTAAGGAAGATCAGAGAAGAGAGGGCGCAGGTCATAATAGTTCTTCCATATTGGCCAAAGAGAGCGTGGTTTCCTTCAGTACTGAGGATGGCAGCAGGGGAACCTTTGACGTTGCCGCTAATAACGGATCTGTTGCATCAGGGTCCATTGCTGCACCCGAATTTGCGACAACTGCATTTGACGGCATGGAAATTGAACGGCAATTATTGAGAGGTAAAGGGTTGTCTGAGCAAGTTGTTAATTTGTTGATTCAGTCGAGAAAGAAGGTATCCTCTAAGATCTACTATAGAGTCTGGAAAACTTTCATTTCCTGGTCGGGCTCAAGATTTAACCCGCAGGAAGCAGAGACATCGCAGGTCCTTCAATTCTTGTTTGATGGATTTGAGAAGGGGCTGGCGGTATCTACCATCAAGGTCCAGATAGCAGCACTGAGTGTCCTATTGGAGAGAAGATTATCTGATGAGAGCTTAGTGAGGAAGTTCTGTCAGGCAATTAAAAGGATAAGACCTCGCTTCAGGTCGGTGGTCGCTCCGTGGGATCTGAATTTAGTTTTAAATTCATTAATGTTGTCTCCGTTTGAGCCATTGCAGGACGTCTCCGTTAAATTTCTAACTTGGAAAGTAGTGTTCCTGGTAGCCATTACGTCAGCCAGAAGAGTTGGAGAGCTACAGGCCCTGTGGTCAGAGGAGCCCTACCTTAATTTCCTTCCGGGTAGACTTGTTTTAAGGACGAATCCAGAATTTTTGCCTAAGGTGGTGTCAGATTTCCATTTGAATCAAGACATCGTGTTACCATCATTCTACCCACAGCCGCAGAATGAGGAGGAGAAGAGAATGCATAGTTTGGATCTAATCAGAGCAATTTCAGTATATCTGGACAGAGTGAAGGAGTTCCGTAAGACAAAACACCTGTTTGTGTTATATTCAGGTGCAAGGAAGGGTGAGAAACCTACGAAACAGACCATCTCCAGATGGATCACAGAACTCCTGGCGTTTATTTACAAACAGAATGGTCAAGAGGTTCCGGAGCAGCTAAAGGCACACTCTACCAGGGCCATGGCAGCTTCCTGGGCTAAGAAGGCAAGGCTTTCGGCGAAGGATATATGTGCAGCAGCCACATGGTCTTCTATGCATACATTCTCCAGTCATTATGCGGTGGATGTTATGGAGGCACACTTTGGGAAACGTGTCTTTGATGCAGCATTGAATTAAACAAATTATAGTTTTCAGCATTGACAAGATGTCTGTGGTATTTTTTTTATTGCCCTCCCTATATTGAGTGTTGGTATATCCCAAGAGTAAGGGCTGCCATGAAGTAGTGTAGGAGAAAAAAGCAAATTATACTTACCGATAATTTCATTTCTCCGAGGTACTTCATGGCAGCCTACAATATACCCTCCCTTAGTAAAGTTTAAATATAGTCTGGTCACAGGAGACACTCAAAAGACTAATGGAGGAAGGGGAGGAGCAGGGCTATATACCCAAGGTGGGTGGTCCTAAAGTGTTGAGAGGATTCCCTGTCTAAGTCTAGGAATGGGATACAATCCCAAGAGTAAGGGCTGCCATGAAGTACCTCGGAGAAATGAAATTATCGGTAAGTATAATTTGCTTTTTTCTCATACGTCCTAGAGGATGCTGGGGACACTTCAAGAACCATGGGGTTTATACCAAAGCTCTAGAACGGGCGGGAGAGTGCGGATGAATCTGCAGCACCGATTGACCAAACATGAGGTCCTCATCATCCAGGGTATCAAACTTTCTCTGACGTCCTAGTGGATACTGGGGACTCCGTAAGGACCATGGGGAATAGCGGCTCCGCAGGAGACTGGGCACAAAAGTAAAGCTTTAGGACTACCTGGTGTGCGCTGGCTCCTCCCCCTATGACCCTCCTCCAAGCCTCAGTTAGATTTTTGTGCCCGAACGAGAAGGGTGCACACTAGGTGGCTCTCCTGAGCTGCTTAGTGAAAAGTTTAGTTTAGGTTTTTTATTTTCAGTGAGACCTGCTGGCAACAGGCTCACTGCATCGAGGGACTAAGGGGAGAAGAAGCGAACTCACCTGCGTGCAGAGTGGATTGGGCTTCTTAGGCTACTGGACACCATTAGCTCCAGAGGGATCGAACACAGGCCCAGCCATGGAGTCCGGTCCCAGAGCCGCGCCGCCGGCCCCCTTACAGAGCCAGAAGCAAGAAGAGGTCCGGAAAATCGGCGGCAGAAGACATCCTGTCTTCACCAAGGTAGCGCACAGCACTGCAGCTGTGCGCCATTGCTCCTCAGCACACTTCACACTTCGGTCACTGAGGGTGCAGGGCGCTAGGGGGGGGGGTGCCCTGAGCAGCAATTAAAACACCTTGGCTGGCGAAAATACATCACATATAGCCCCCAGGGCTATATGGATGAATTTTAACCCCTGCCAGAATCCATAAAAAAGCAGGAGAAAAGTCCGCGAAAAAGGGGCGGAGCCTATCTCCTCAGCACACTGGCGCCATTTTCCCTCACAGCTCCGTTGGAGGGAAGCTCCCTGGCTCTCCCCTGCAGTCACTACACTACAGAAAGGGTTAAAAAAGAGAGGGGGGCACAAATTAGGCGCAGTATTAACAATACAGCAGCTATAAGGGGAAAAACACTTATATAAGGTTATCCCTGTATATATATAGCGCTCTGGTGTGTGCTGGCAAACTCTCCCTCTGTCTCCCCAAAGGGCTAGTGGGGTCCTGTCCTCTATCAGAGCATTCCCTGTGTGTGTGCTGTGTGTCGGTACGTTTGTGTCGACATGTATGAGGAGGAAAATGATGTGGAGGCGGAGCAAATTGCCTGTAATAGGGATGTCACCCCCTAGGGGGTCGACACCTGAGTGGGTGAACTGTTGGAAGGAATTAACAGTGTCAGCTCTTTACAAAAGATAGTGGTTGACATGAGACAGCCGGCTACTCAGCTTGTGCCTGTCCAGACGTCTCATAGGCCGTCAGGGGCTCTAAAGCGCCCGTTACCTCAGATGGCAGATACAGACGCCGACACGGATACTGACTCCAGTGTCGACGGTGAAGAGACAAATGTGACTTCCAGTAGGGCCACACGTTACATGATTGAGGCAATGAAAAATGTTTTACACAATTCTGATAATACGAGTACCACCAAAAGGGGTATTCTGTTCGGTGAGGAAAAACTACCTGTAGTTTTCCTGAATCTGAGAAATTAAATGAGGTGTGTGATGAAGCGTGGGTTTCCCCCGATAAAAACTGATAATTTATAAACAGTTATTGGCATTATATCCTTTCCCGCCAGAGGTTAGGGTGCGTTGGGAAACATCCCCTAGGGTGGATAAAGCGCTCACACGCTTGTAAAAACAAGGGCTCTACCCTCTCCTGAGATGGCCGCCCTTAAGGATCCTGCTGATAGAAAGCAGGAGGGTATCCTAAAATGTATTTACACACATACTGGTGTTATACTGCGACCAGCAATCGCCTCAGCCTGGATG
The DNA here is from genome assembly GCF_028390025.1 of Pseudophryne corroboree. NCBI lineage: Eukaryota > Metazoa > Chordata > Amphibia > Anura > Myobatrachidae > Pseudophryne > Pseudophryne corroboree. Next base: position 770,641,092 of record NC_086446.1, read on the forward strand.
TGCAGTGCTGGGTTGGCGTGGTCGGTTTTCCTGACTGAAAATATTGATACCCTAGATAGGGACAGTATATAATTGCCTATAGAGCATTTAAAAGATGCATTTCTATATATGCGTGATGCACAGCGGAATATTTGCCGACTGGCATCAAGAGTAAGTGCGTTGTCCATTTCTGCCAGAAGAGGGTTATGGACACGACAGTGGTCAGGTGATGCGGATTCCAAACGGCATATGGAAGTATTGCCTTATAAAGGGGAGGAGTTATTTGGGGTCGGTCTTTCAGACCTGGTGGCCACGGCAACAGCTGGGAAATCCACGTTTTTACCCCAGGTCGCCTCTCAACATAAGAAGACGCCGTATTATCAGGCGCAGTCCTTTCGTTCCCATAAGGGCAAGCGGGCAAAAGGTTCCTCATTTCTGCCCCGTGACAGAGGGAGAGGAAAAAGGCTGCAGAAATCAGCCAGTTCCCAGGAACAGAAGCCCTCTCCCGCCTCTGCCAAGCCCTCAGCATGACGCTGGGGCTTTACAAGCGGACTCAGGCAGGGTGGGGGCCCGTCTCAAGAATTTCAGCGCGCAGTGGGCTCACTCGCAAGTAGACCCCTGGATCCTTCAGGTGGTATCTCAGGGGTACAAATTGGAATTCGAGACGTCTCCCCCTCGCCGTTTCCTAAAGTCGGCTTTACCGACGTCTCCCTCCGACAGGGAGGCAGTTTTGGAAGCCATTCACAAGCTGTATTCCCAGCAGGTGATAATCAAGGTACCCCTCCTGCAACAGGGAAAGGGGTATTATTCCACACTGTTGTGGTACCGAAGCCGGACGGCTCGGTGAGACCGATTTTAAATCTAAAATCTTTGAACACTTACATACAGAAGTTCAAATTCAAGATGGAGTCACTCAGAGCAGTGATTGCGAACCTGGAAGAAGGGGACTACATGGTGTCTCTGGACATAAAGGATGCTTACCTTCATGTCCCAATTTACCCTTCTCATCAAGGGTACCTCAGGTTTGTGGTACAGAACTGTCACTATCAGTTTCAGACGCTGCCGTTTGGATGGTCCACGGCACCCCGGGTCTTTACCAAGGTAATGGCCGAAATGATGATACTCCTTCGAAGGAAGGGAGTTTTAGTTATCCCTTACTTGGACGATCTCCTGATAAGGGTAAGATCCAGAGAACAGTTGGAGGTCGGTGTAGCACTATCTCAGGTAGTGTTGCGGCAGCACGGTTGGATTCTCAATATTCCAAAATCACAGCTGGTTCCGACGACTCGTCTTCTGTTCCTAGGGATGATCCTGGACACAGTCCAGAAAAAAGGTGTTTCTCCCGGAGGAGAAAGCCAGGGAGTTATCCGAGCTAGTCAGGAACCTCCTAAAACCGAGCCAAGTCTCAGTGCATCAATGCACAAGGGTTCTGGGAAAAATGGTGGCTTCCTACGAAGCAATCCCATTCGGCAGATTCCACGCAAGAACTTTCCAGTGGGACCTGCTGGACAAATGGTCCGGGTCGCATCTTCAGATGCATCAGCGGATAACCCTGTCACCAAGGACAAGGGTGTCCCTCCTGTGGTGGTTGCAGAGTGCTCATCTTCTAGAGGGCCGCAGATTCGGCATTCAGGACTGGGTCCTGGTGACCACGGATGCCAGCCTGCGAGGCTGGGGAGCAGTCACACAGGGAAGGAATTTCCAGGGCTTATGGTCAAGCCTGGAGACATCACTTCACATAAATATCCTGAAGCTAAGGGCCATTTACAATGCTCTAAGCTTAGCAAGACCTCTGCTTCAAGGTCAGCCGATGTTGATCCAGTCGGACAACATCACGGCAGTCACCCACGTAAACAGACAGGGTGGCACAAGAAGCAGGAGGGCAATGGCAGAAGCTGCAAGGATTCTTCGCTGGGCGGAAAATCATGTGATAGCACTGTCAGCAGTATTCATTCCGGGAGTGGACAACTGGGAAGCAGACTTCCTCAGCAGACACGATCTCCACCCGGGAGAGTGGGGACTTCACCCAGAAGTCTTCCACATGATTATAAACCGTTGGGAAAAACTCGACAGGTATTGCGCCAGGTCAAGGGACCCTCAGGCAATAGCTGTAGACGCTCTGGTAACACCGTGGGTGTACCAGTCAGTGTATGTGTTCCCTCCTCTGCCTCTCATACCCAAGGTACTGAGAATTATAAGATGGAGAGGAGTAAGCACTATATTCGTGGCTCCGGATTGGCCAAGAAGGACTTGGTAACCGGAACTTCAAGAGATGCTCACGGAGGATCCGTGGCCTCTACCTCTAAGAAGGGACCTGCTCCAGCAAGGACCCTGTCTGTTCCAAGACTTACCGCGGCTGCGTTTGGCGGCATGGCGGTTGAACGCCGGATCCTGAAGGAAAAAGGCATTCCGGATGAAGTCATCCCTATCCTGATCAAAGCCAGGAAGGATGTAACCGCAAAACATTATCACCGCATTTGGCGAAAATATGTTGCGTGGTGCGAGGCCAGTAAGGCCCGACGGAGGAATTTCAACTGGGTCGATTCCTACATTTCCTGCAAACAGGAGTGTCTATGGGCCTGAAATTGGGGTCCATTAAGGTTCAAATTTCGGCCCTGTCAATTTTCTTCCAAAAAGAACTAGCTTCAGTCCCTGAAGTTCAGACGTTTGTAAAAGGGGTACTGTATATACAGCCTCCTTTTGTGCCTCCAGTGGCACCTTGGGATCTCAATGTAGTTTTGGGTTCCAAAAGTCACATTGGTTTGAACCACTTAAATTTGTGGAGTTAAAATATCTCACATGGAAAGTGGTCATGCTGTTGGCCCTGGCCTGGGCCAGACGCGTGTCAGAATTGGCGGCTTTATCCTGTAAAAGCTCTTATCTGATTTTCCATTCGGACAGGGCGGAATTGAGGACTCGTCCTCAGTTTCTCCCTAAGGTGGTTTCAGCGTTTCACCTGAACCAACCTATTGTGGTGCCTGCGGCTACTAGGGACTTGGAGGACTCCAAGTTGCTAGACGTTGTCTGGGCCCTGAAAATATATGTTTCCAGGACGGCTGGAGTCAGAAAATCTGACTCGCTGTTTATCCTGTATGCACCCAACAAGCTGGGTGCTCCTGCTTCTAAGCAGACTATTGCTCGTTGGATTTGTAGTACAATTCAGCTTGCACATTCTGTGGCAGGCCTGCCACAGCCAAAAATCTGTAAATGCCCACTCCACAAGGAAGGTGGGCTCATCTTGGGCGGCTGCCCGAGGGGTCTCGGCTTTACAACTTTGCCGAGCAGTTACTTGGTCAGGAGCAAATACGTTTGTAAAATTCTACAAATTTGATACCCTGGCTGAGGAGGACCTGGAGTTCTCTCATTTGGTGCTGCAGAGTCATCCGCACTCTCCCGCCCGTTTGGGAGCTTTGGTATAATCCCCATGGTCCTTACGGAGTCCCCAGTATCCACTAGGACGTCAGAGAAAATAAAGAATTTACTTACTGATAATTTTATTTCTCGTAGTCCGTAGTGGATGCTGGGCGCCCATCCCAAGTGCGGATTGTCTGCAATACTGGTACATAGTTATTGTTACCAAAAATCGGGTTATTGCTGTAGTGAGCCATCTTTTCTAGAGGCTCCTCTGTTATCATGCTGTTAACTGGGTTTAGATCACAAGTTATACGGTGTGATTGGTGTGGCTGGTATGAGTCTTACCCGGGATTCAAAATCCTTCCTTATTGTGTACGCTCGTCCGGGCACAGTATCCTGTGTAGTGTGCACCCTTCTCGTTCGGGCACAAAAATCTAACTGAGGCTTGGAGGAGGGTCATAGGGGGAGGAGCCAGTGCACACCAGGTAGTCCTAAAGCTTTACTTTTGTGCCCAGTCTCCTGCGGAGCCGCTATTCCCCATGGTCCTTACGGAGTCCCCAGCATCCACTACGGACTACGAGAAATAGAATTATCGGTAAGTAAATTCTTATTTATAAAATTTAGCAAAAGTGTTTGAACCCGACCAAGTAGCTGCTCGCAGAGTTGTAATGCCGAGACCCCCTGGACAGCCGCCCAAGATGAGCCCACCTTTCTGGTAGAGTGGGCCTTCACTGATTTCGGTAACGGCAATCCAGCCGTAGAATGAGCATGCTGAATCGTATTACAGATCCAGCGCGCAATAGTCTGCTTGGAAGCAGGCGTCCCAATCTTGTTGGCAGCGTACAGGACAAACAGAGTTTCCGTTTTCCTAAGTTGAGCTGTTCTGGTGACATAAATCTTTAAGGCCCTGACAACATCGAGAGATTTTGACTTTGCGAAGGCGTCAGTAGCCACCAGTACCACAATAGGCTGGTCCATGTGGAACGATGAAACCACCTTCGGCAGAAATTGTTGACGAGTCCTCAACTCCGCTCTATCTTCATGGAAGATTAAATAAGGACTCTTGTGAGACAAAGCCGCTAACTCAGACACACACCTTGTGGATGCTAAGGCCAATAGCATGACCACTTTCCAAGTGAGAAATTTCAACTCTACCTTCTGTAAAGGTTCAAATCAATGCTACTGAAAGATATGCAACACCACGTTAAGATCCCATGGTGCCACTGGGGGCACAAATGGAGGATGGATGTGCAACACGCCTTTCACGAAAGTCTGAACTTCTGGAAGGGAGGCCAATTGCTTTTGAAAAAAAACCGACAAGGCCGAAATTTGTACTTTAATCGAGCCTAACTTTAGGACCTCATCCACACCTGCTTGCAGGAAATTGTGAAAACGCCCTAGCTGAAATTCTTCCGTAGGAGCCCTCTTGGATTCACACCAAGACACACATATTTTCTCCAAATACGGTGATAATGTTTAGACGTTACTCCTTTTCTAGCCTGAAGAAGTGTGGGAATGACTTCACTGGGAACACCCTTTTCAGGCTAGGATCCGGCGTTCAACCGCCAAGCCATCAAACGTAGCTGCGGTAAGTCATGATATACGCACGGCCCCTGCTGTAACAGATCCTCTCGTAGAGGAAGAGGCCAGGGACCTCTTATGAGTAATTCCTGAAGATCTGGATACCAAGCCCACCTTGGCCAGTCCGGAACAATGAGGATCGCCTGAACCTTTTTTCTTCTTATGATCTTTAGCACCTTTGGAATTAGTGGAAGCGGAGGGAACACGTACACCGACTGAAACACCCATGGTGTCACCAGTGCGTCCACTGCTATTGCTTGAGGGTCCCTCGACCTGGAACAATATCTCTGAAGCTTCTTGTTGAGGCGAGACGCCATCATGTCTATTTGAGGAATTCCCCAAAGACTTGTCACTTCTGTGAAGCCCTCTTGATGAAGACCCTACTCTCCTGGATGGAGATCGTGTCTGCTGAGGAAGTCTGCTTCCCAGTTGTCTACTCCTGGAATGAAGATTGCTGACAGAGCGCTTGTATGTCTTTCCGCCCAGCGGAGAACTTTTGTGGCCTCTGCCATTGCCGCCCTGCTCTTTGTTCCACCCTTGCGGTTTATGTGCGCTACTGCTGTTATGTTGTCCGTCTGTATTAGGACGGGTAGATTGCGAAGAAGATGTTCCGCTTGAAGAAGGCCGTTGTAAATGGCCCTCAACTCCAGAACGTTTATGTGTAAACAAACTTCCTGGCTTGACCATTTTCCCTGGAAGGATTACCCCTGTGTGACTGCTCCCCAGCCTCGGAGACTCGCATCCGTGGTTACTAGGATCCAGTCCTGGATCCCGAACCTGCGTCCCTCTAGGAGGTGAGAGTTGTGCAGCCACTACAGGAGTGAGATTCTGGTCTTGGAGGACAGGATTATTTTCCGGTGCATGTGCAGATGGGATCCGGACCACTTGTCCAATAGGTCCCACTGAAACACTCTGGCATGGAATCTGCCAAACTGAATGGCCTCGTAGGTCGCCACCATCTTCCCCAGCAATCAAGTGCATTTTTGGATTGATACTCTCACTGGTTTCAGAATTTGTTTGACCAAACTCTGAATTTCCAGAGCCTTCTCTTCTGGAAGAAAAACTCTCTGTAAATCCGTGTCCAGAATCATTCCCAAAAACGACAGCCGTTTCGTCGGATTTAACTGCGATTTCGGCAAGTTCAGGAGCCAACCATGTTGCTGTCAGGGAGAGTGCAATGTCCTGCTCCAGCTTGTCTTTGGATCTCGACTGTATCAGGAGATCGTCCAAGTAAGGGATAATTGTGACTCCTTGTTTGCGAAGGAGAACCATCATTTCCGCCATTACCTTGGTGAAAATCCTCGGAGCCGTGGACAAACCAAACGGCAACGTCTGAAATTGGTAATGACAATCCTGAATAGCAAACCTCAGGTAAGCCTGATGCGGAGGATAGGATATATGGGGACGTGTAAGTAGGCATCCTTTATGTCGACCGACACCATGAAATCCCCTTCCTCCAGACTGGAGATCACTGCTCGGAGGGATTCCATCTTGAATTTTCTTAGGTAAAGATTGAGGGAATTTAGGCTCAGAATTGGTCTGACCGAGCCGTCCGGTTTCGGGACCACAAACAGGCTTGAATAAAAGCCTTCTCCCTGTTGTGACGGGAGAACCCTGATAATGTGTTGATTCAGACACAACTTTTGTATTGCATCGCATACAACCTTCCTGTCCGGAAGAGAAGCTGGTAAGGCCGATTTGAAAAATTGGTGAGGGGGAACGTCTTGAAACTCCAGTTTGTACCCCTGGGACACTCTCTCTAAAACCCATGGGTCCAGGGCCGAACGAGCCCAGAATTGACTGAAGAGCTTGAGACGTGCCCCCACCGGTGCGGACTCCCGCAGAGGAGCCCCAGCATCTTGCGGTGGATTTGGCCGAAGCTGGCGAGGACTTCTGCTCCTGGGAACCTGCCACGGCCGGAGATCTTTTACCTGTTCCTCTTCCCCTATTAGTAAGGAAGGAAAAACCTCTGCCTTTTTTGTATTATTTGGCCGAAAGGACTGCACCTGAAAGTGGTGAGCTTTCTTTTGTTGTGGAGGAACATAAGGCAAAAATGACAACTTACCCGCGGTAGCCGTAGATACCAGATCAGTGAGACCCTCACCAAACAAAACACTATTTTTATATGGGAGAGACTCTATAGCGTTCTTAGAGTCAGCATCAGCATTCCATTGATGAATCCACAATGCCCTCTTAGCTGAAATCGCCATGGCATTGGCTTTTGATCCCAAAATGCCAATATCTCTCGCCGCCTCCTTTAGGTAGGCCGAAGCGTCCCTGATATAACTCAGAGTTAACAGGATGCTATCCCTATCTAGGGTATCTATATCAGATGACAAGTTATCTGCCCACTTTTTGATAGCACTACTCACCCACGCAGATGCGATGGTTGGTCTGAGCAGTGTACCTGTGGTGACGTAAATGGATTTTAACGTATTTTCCTGTCTACGATCCGCAGGATCCTTAAGGGCTGCCGTGTCAGGAGATAGTAAAGCCACCTTTTTAGACAACCGTGATAGCGCCTTGTCAACAATGTGGGATGACTCCCATTTTTCTCTATCCCCAGAGGGGAACGGATACGCCACCTAAATCCTTTTGGGAATCAAACTTTTTGACAGGATTTTTCCACGTTTTTTCAAACAGAGTATTCAGTTCATGAGAGGGAGTAAACGTTACCTCAGGTTTCTTTCCCTTAAACATACAGACCCTAGTAACAGGAACCGCAGGGTCTTCAGTGATATGTAACACGTCTTTTATTGCCACAATCATGTACTGAATGTTCTTTGACGATTTTGGGTCTAATCTGGCATCACTATAGTCGACACTGGAGTCAGTGTCCGTGTCGGTATCTGTGTCTACCAACTGAGCAAACGAACGTTTATGTGACACCTAGGGGGTCTGAACCTGTGATAACACATCCTCCACAGATTTCTTCCATACCTGGTTCTGAGAATCAGATCTATCTAATCTCTTATTAATAAGAGCTACATTAGCATTCAAGACGTTTACCCAATCAGTAGGTCGGCGGTGCAGACAGGGTCACTTCCACAGCCGTTTCTGTCCCCAACAGTCTCCTCCTGGAAAGAGCACTCCGCCTCAGACATGCCGACACACGCGTACCGACACCCACAGACACACTGGGCAACAAGGGGACAGACCCACAGTAAAGCCTGTCAGAGAAACACAGAAGGAGTTTGCCAGCTCACAACCCAGCGCCCAATCCCGGTTTTGAAACGATAATATAAAGCTTCAGACCTGTAGCGCTTTTAGAATACTTATATTTGCACCAAATCAACTGTGCCCCCCTCCCCCGTTTTGCACCCTGTTACTTGTACAGCAGTGTTGAGGAAGAACCAGCGTCTCTGCAGCTCAGTTAAAAGAAAATAGGATTTTAATACCTACCGGTAAATCCTTTTCTCTTAGTCCGTAGAGGATGCTGGGGACTCCGTAAGGACCATGGGGTATAGACGGGATCCGCAGGAGACATGGGCACACTAAAAGACTTTGACTGGGTGTGAACTGGCTCCTCCCTCTATGCCCCTCCTCCAGACCTCAGTTAGAAAACTGTGCCCAGGGAGACGGGCATTTTGAGGAAAGAATTTATTGTGTAAACACGGTGAGTGTCATACGTGGCATTCAATAGAATACCAGCCAACAGCATGAACAATACACAGCCACATGCTGAGAGAATATGTAACACAACCAGTGTGTCAACACAACCAACAAGACACTGCATGCCCTGGCATGCACAACGTCAGCAACAGCCTGACAGAAAAGAAACACCACAAGAGTGTAACCATAACCAATAACTGCAGAGACAGTACACACTGGGACGGGCGCCCAGCATCCTCTACGGACTAAGAGAAAAGGATTTACCAGTATGTCCTAGAGGATGCTGGGGACTCCGTAAGGACCATGGGGTTTATACCAAAGCTCCAGACCGGGCAGGAGAGTGCGGACGACTCTGCAGCACCGATTGAGCAACCATGAGGTCCCCATCAGCCAGGGTATCAAACTTGTAGAACTTAGCAAAAGTGTTTGAACCCGACCAAGTAACCGCTCGGCAAATTTGAACCGCCGAGACTCTTTGGGCATCCACCCCAGAAGAGCCCATCTTCCTAGCAGAATGGGTCTCCACCGACTTCGGTAACGGCAATCCAGCCGTAGAACGAGCACGCTGAATCATATCACAGATCCAGCGTATAACAGACTGCATACACGCAGGCGCCCCAATCCGGATAAACAGAGCCTCTGTTTCCCCAATCTGAGCCAAATTGGTGACATAAATATTCAAAGCCCTGACTACATCGAGAGACCTTGAATCAGCCAATGCTTAAGCAACCACAGGCATCAAATAAGCAGGTTTCTGCGAAACACCGAAAACACTTTTGGCAGAACTATTATCAGAGTTCTCAAATCCGCTCTATCCACCTGTAAGTTCAAACAAGGGCTCTTGTGAGACCCAGCCGCTACTTACGAAATCCGCCCTGCGGACGCCAAAGCCAAAAGCATGACCACTCTCCAAGAGAGAGTTTTTTAACACAACCTTTCATAAAGGTTCCAACAATTTGACACAAGAAAACGCAACACCACGTCAAGGTCCCACGGTGCCAATGGGGGCACAAATGGAGGTTGAATGCGCAGTACTCCTTCCACGAAGGACCGAACTTCCGGAAAGGTTGACAATTCATTCTCGAAAGAAAATTTATAAGGCCAAAACCGCACTTAAATGGAGCTTAATTTTAGGCCTGCACCCACACCGGCTTGTAATGAATTGAGAAGAACGACCCAGCTGAAATCTTCCGTAGTAGCCTTCTTGGATTCACACCAAGACACACATTTTCTCCAAACACGGTGGTAAGGCTTTGCCGTTACTTCTTATCTAGCCCGAAGAAGTGTGGAAACGACTTCACTGGGAATATCCTTTTCTGGGTAGGATATGGCGTTCAACCGCCACGCCGTCAAACGCAGCCGCGGTAAGTCTTGAGACACGCACGGATCTTGTTGTAACAGTTCCTCATGTAGAGGAAGAAGCCAGAGATCTTCCATGAGTAAATCCTGAAGAACTGGATACCAAGCCCTCCTCGTTTAGACCGGAACAATGAGGATCACCTGAGCCTTTGTTCTTCTTACGTTTATCACCTTCAGAAGAGTGAAAACGGAGGGGAAACATAAACCAACTGTAAACACTCAAGGTGTCCTGAGGACGTCCACTGCTATAAGCTTGAGTGTCTTCTGACCTGGAACAATATCATTGAGATCTCTCGTTGAGGCGAGACGCCAACATGTCCAATTGAGGCACTCCCCAAAGACTTGTCGCTTCAGTGAAAACTTCTCGATGACGACCGTGTTTCTCCTCGTCTGCAGAGGAATCTAAGTCTCCGTCGTTCACATCCGGAACGAAGACTGCTAATATAGCGTTTACCAGTCTTTCCACACAGCAAAAAACTTTTTTCGGCATCTGCCATCGCCGCTTTGCTCCTTGTTCTGTCCTAGCGGCTTACTTACACCACTGCTGTCAAGTCGTCCGACAGAATTAACAGGGGCAGATCACGAAGCATATGTTCATTGAAAATAGCTCTAAATTCAATTAAGCTTATTGCAGACAAGCTTCCCAGCTTGACCTTTTCCTCTGGAAATACTTCCCTTGCACGGACTGCTCCCCAGTCTCGGAGATCTGCATGCATGGACACCAAGATCTCATCCTGTATTGCGAACCTTTGTCCCTCTAGGACAGGGGTGGGGAACCTCCGGCCCGCGGGCCGTATAAGGCCCGCTAAGCCGTTTGGTCCGGCCCACCCGCTCCTCTCAGTGAGACACGCCACTGCACAGTCCGGCAGCAGCGTGTCTCAGCTGTCACCACACGGAGGAGAGCGCGGTTATTGTCGGGTGGCGGCGTGTAGGACTTGAAACCAGCCGCCGGTTCGTGAGCCAATCAGAGCTTGCGGACCGGCAGCCAATCAGGAGCCGCGGCTGCCGGTCCGCGAGCTCTGATTGGCTCTCGAACCGGCGGCTGGTTTCAAGTCTTACACGCCGCCGCCCAACATAGCCGCGCTCTCCTCCGTGTCCCCGCCGAAAGGAGCGGTAAGCGGGATGGGGGGGCGGAGGGGCGGGGGGGGGGGCGGAGGGGCGGGGGGGGGGGGCGGCGCATCTGTATACCTGGCACTGTGGGGGGGCATCTGTATACCTGGCACTGTGAGGGGCATCTGTATACCTGGCACTGTGAGGGGCATTTGTATGCCTGGCACTGTGAGGGGCATTTGTATGCCTGGCACTGTGAGGGGCATTTGTATGCCTGGCACTGTGGGGGCATTTGTATACCTGGCACTGTGGGGGCATTTGTATACCTGGCACTGTGAGGGGCATTTGTATACCTGGCACTGTGTGGACATCTGTATACCTGGCACTGTGGGGGCATTTGTATACCTGGCACTGTGGGGGCATTTGTATACCTGGCACTGTGAGGGGCATTTGTATAGCTGGCACTGTGGGGGCATTTGTATACCTGGCACTGTGGGGGCATTTGTATACCTGGCACTGCACTATTGGGGGCATGTGTGTATCACGTCCCATTTTAACTGGCCACACCCATTTTTTTGGCACGCGCGGGGACAGACTTGTATGGCCCCCGAAGGATTTTATAAATATACAAATGGCCCTCGGTAGAAAAAAGGTTCCCCACCCCTGCTCTAGGAGGTGAGAACCAAGCCGACACCACAGGAGGGAAAACCTGGCCATCAGGATTATATTCCGGCGCATGCGCAGGTGAGACCCGGACCACATTTCCAACTGGCTCCGTGAAAACCAGTCTGGCATTTGACCTGCTCACCGAAAAGGCCTCTTAGGCTGCACCGATCTTCTTCATCAACGGAACATATTGATGGATTGTCACTTCAAATCTGATCCGACACCGGGTCCTCAGATCTCTTTCCACAGGAACACACAGAACTTTAACCGTTCCGTATCTACTCTGATACCCACCTCCGACGCCTGCGTCGTTGGGAACAACAGCCTTCCCCTGTGTTGAAGAACAGAGAGAAAACAACGATTTGCACCACTTGTGTCTTGACCTCGCCTTAATCAGGAGAGTGTCCCAGTACAGAACATCAATGGCTCTTACTATTGAAAGAATACCATCCCACTGCCATCACTCTGGGGAAATGGTAATCTGAATGCGGAGAACAACGCATTTAAACTAGAGATGTGCACTTGAAATTTTTCGGGTTTTGGTTTTGGGTTCGGTTCCGCGGCCGTGTTTTGGGTTCGACCGCGTTTTGGCAAAACCTCACCGAATTTTTTTTGTCGGATTCGGGTGTGTTTTGGATTCGGGTGTTTTTTTTCAAAAAACCCTAAAAAACAGCTTAAATCATAGAATTTGGGGGTCATTTTGATCCCAAAGTATTTAGAGGTAAGGGCGCACAGGCTAAAGTACAGATACGTATTGTTTAAGCACAAAAACCCCCAGAAAAATATTGATTTTAATTTCACTCTAAGATTATCACAAAAAAAATGGGGGGTGCTACCACGGACACAGAGACTGTAGTCATATAATTCAAAAGAAAGAGGAAAATGTCCAGAATGTGGTGCACAAGAAATTACATAATAACTAAAATATAACCTTTATTAATATTCCAAGTTTAAAAATATACGTAAAAAGCGAAAAATTGATTTAAAAGGAGTATAGAAGTGTCACAAAAGAATGAAAAATGTGTGTTAAAAAATGCTATATGTGAAAAGACTCCATGAGCTATTTTTTCTAGAAATTCAGAAAATAGAAGGAGAGCAAATAATCTGTGCCCAGTATGTTAATATATCGTGATGTAATATCCAGTCTTGGGTACAGTCTGGTCTCCAAAAGGTATATATCAATCACTTTTAAGTCTGTGGGACCTTATGGGTTCATTTCTCATATGGTTTTATACCTTAAATATGCCCTAATGGGTAGAACTCCCAATGTCCTCAAAAAGTGTCATGCACCTGGAGCTGTAAACATCACAGTTGGACTAGTTGGCTGAACATATCAATTTTATGTGTTAAATACATTGATAGGTGCTAGTGCCCACTCCCAAGCTTGTTGTACTGATTATAGATTAATCCACCTATAGGATAGGGCTCCAGAAATCCCTCCTATCATGTACGTGGTTATATAAATAGAAAATTCTCCCAATCACAGGAGTATTATATCTATCCTTAAACCACTGAGATGGAGAATAGTGGGTAGCTCCCAAATCTCAGGTTAAACTAATACACTGAGGGAGAGAAGTGTTGGGATGTCAACCTCAAAAACCATAATTTCCACTCATTTTCAGTCTATTCTGAATACCTCACAATATTATTTTTAGTCCTAAAATTTGCACCGAGGTAGCTGTGTGAGTAAGATAAGCGACCCTAGTGGCCGACACAAACACCGGGCCCATCTAGGAGTGGCACTGCAGTGTCACGCAGGATGGCCCTTCCAAAAAACACTCCCCAAACAGCACATGACGCAAAGAAAAAAAGAGGCGCAATGAGGTAGCTCTGTGAGTAAGATAAGCGACCCTAGTGGCCGACACAAACACCGGGCCCATCTAGGAGTGGCACTGCAGTGTCACGCAGGATGGCCCTTCCAAAAAACACTCCCCAAACAGCACATGACGCAAATAAAAAAAGAGGCGCAATGAGGTAGCTGTGTGAGTAAGCTAAGCGACCCTAGTGGCCGACACAAACACCGGGCCCATCTAGGAGTGGCACTGCAGTGTCACGCAGGATGGCCCTTCCAAAAAACACTCCCCAAACAGCACATGACGCAAAGAAAAAAAGAGGCGCAATGAGGTAGCTGTGTGAGTAAGCTAAGCGACCCTAGTGGCCGACACAAACACCGGGCCCATCTAGGAGTGGCACTGCAGTGTCACGCAGGATGGCCCTTCCAAAAAACACTCCCCAAACAGCACATGACGCAAAGAAAAAAAGAGGCGCAATGAGGTAGCTGTGTGAGTAAGCTAAGCGACCCTAGTGGCCGACACAAACACCGGGCCCATCTAGGAGTGGCACTGCAGTGTCACGCAGGATGGCCCTTCCAAAAAACACTCCCCAAACAGCACATGACGCAAAGAAAAATTAAAGAAAAAAGAGGTGCAAGATGGAATTGTCCTTGGGCCCTCCCACCCACCCTTATGTTGTATAAACAGGACATGCACACTTTAACCAACCCATCATTTCAGTGACAGGGTCTGCCACACGACTGTGACTGAAATGACGGGTTGGTTTGGACCCCCACCAAAAAAGAAGCAATTAATCTCTCCTTGCACAAACTGGCTCTACAGAGGCAAGATGTCCACCTCATCATCATCCTCTGATATATCACCGTGTACATCCCCCTCCTCACAGATTATCAATTCGTCCCCACTGGAATCCACCATCTCAGCTCCCTGTGTACTTTGTGGAGGCAATTGCTGCTGGTCAATGTCTCCACGGAGGAATTGATTATAATTCATTTTAATGAACATCATCTTCTCCACATTTTCTGGAAGTAACCTCGTACGCCGATTGCTGACAAGGTGAGCGGCGGCACTAAACACTCTTTCGGAGTACACACTTGTGGGAGGGCAACTTAGGTAGAATAAAGCCAGTTTGTGCAAGGGCCTCCAAATTGCCTCTTTTTCCTGCCAGTATAAGTACGGACTGTGTGACGTGCCTACTTGGATGCGGTCACTCATATAATCCTCCACCATTCTTTCAATGGGGAGAGAATCATATGCAGTGACAGTAGACGACATGTCCGTAATCGTTGACAGGTCCTTCAGTCCGGACCAGATGTCAGCATCAGCAGTCGCTCCAGACTGCCCTGCATCACCGCCAGCGGGTGGGCTCGGAATTCTGAGCCTTTTCCTCGCACCCCCAGTTGCGGGAGAATGTGAAGGAGGAGATGTTGACAGGTCGCGTTCCGCTTGACTTGACAATTTTCTCACCAGCAGGTCTTTGAACCCCAGCAGACTTGTGTCTGCCGGAAAGAGAGATCCAAGGTAGGTTTTAAATCTAGGATCGAGCACGGTGGCCAAAATGTAGTGCTCTGATTTCAACAGATTGACCACCCGTGAATCCTTGTTAAGCGAATTAAGGGCTCCATCCACAAGTCCCACATGCCTAGCGGAATCGCTCCGTGTTAGCTCCTCCTTCAATGTCTCCAGCTTCTTCTGCAAAAGCCTGATGAGGGGAATGACCTGACTCAGGCTGGCAGTGTCTGAACTGACTTCACGTGTGGCAAGTTCAAAGGGCAGCAGAACCTTGCACAACGTTGAAATCATTCTCCACTGTGCTTGAGACAGGTGCATTCCACCTCCTATATCGTGCTGAATTGTATAGGCTTGAATGGCCTTTTGCTGCTCCTCCAACCTCTGAAGCATATATAGGGTTGAATTCCACCTCATTACCACTTCTTGCTTCAGATGATGGCAGGGCAGGTTCAGGCGTTTTTGGTGTTGCTCCAGTCTTCTGTACGTGGTGCCTGTACGCCGAAAGTGTCCCGCAATTCTTCTGGCCACCGACAGCATCTCTTGCACGCCCCTGTCATTTTTTAAAAAATTCTGCACCACCAAATTCAAGGTATGTGCAAAACATGGGACGTGCTGGAATTTGCCCAGATTTAATGCACACACAATATAGCTGGCGTTGTCCGATGCCACAAATCCACAGGAGAGTCCAATTGGGGTAAGCCATTCCGCGATGATCTTCCTCAGTTGCCGTAAGAGGTTTTCAGCTGTGTGCGTATTCTGGAAACCGGTGATACAAAGCGTAGCCTGCCTAGGAAAGAGTTGGCGTTTGCGAGATGCTGCTACTGGTGCCGCCGCTGCTGTTCTTGCGGCGGGAGTCCATACATCTACCCAGTGGGCTGTCACAGTCATATAGTCCTGACCCTGCCCTGCTCCACTTGTCCACATGTCCGTGGTTAAGTGGACATTGGGTACAGCTGCATTTTTTAGGACACTGGTGACTCTTTTTCTGAGGTCTGTGTACATTTTCGGTATCGCCTGCCTAGAGAAATGGAACCTAGATGGTATTTGGTACCGGGGACACAGTACCTCCAACAAGTCTCTAGTTGGCTCTGCAGTAATGATGGATACCGGAACCACATTTCTCACCACCCAGGATGCCAAGGCCTCAGTTATCCGCTTTGCAGCAGGATGACTGCTGTGATATTTCATCTTCCTCGCAAAGGACTGTTGGACAGTCAATTGCTTGGTGGAAGTAGTAAAAGTGGTCTTACGATTTCCCCTCTGGGATGACCATCGACTCCCAGCAGCAACAACAGCAGCGCCAGCAGCAGTAGGCGTTACACGCAAGGATGCATCGGAGGAATCCCAGGCAGGAGAGGAATCGTCAGAATTGCCAGTGACATGGCCTGCAGGACTATTGGCATTCCTGGGGAAGGAGGAAATTGACACTGAGGGAGTTGGTGGGGTGGTTTGCGTGAGCTTGGTTACAAGAGGAAGGGATTTACTGGTCAGTGGACTGCTTCCGCTGTCGCCCAAAGTTTTTGAACTTGTCACTGACTTATTATGAATGCGCTGCAGGTGACGTATAAGGGAGGATGTTCCGAGGTGGTTAACGTCCTTACCCCTACTTATTACAGCTTGACAAAGGCAACACACGGCTTGACAAATGTTGTCCGCATTTCTGTTGAAATACTTCCACACCGAAGAGCTGATTTTTTTGGTATTTTCACTAGTGATGAGCGGGTTCGGTTCCTCGGAATCCGAACCCGCCCGAACTTCAGCTTTTTTTACACGGATCCGAGCGACTCGGATCTTCCCGCCTTGCTCGGTTAACCCGAGCGCGCCCGAACGTCATCATGACGCTGTCGGATTCTCGCGAGGCTCGGATTCTATCGCGAGACTCGGATTCTATATAAGGAGCCGCGCGTCGCCGCCATTTTACACGTGCATTGAGATTGATAGTGAGAGGACGTGGCTGGCGTCCTCTCCGTTTAGAGAAGAAATAGATAGGAGAGTGAGACAGTGACACTTCATTTACTGGAGCTTAGGAGGAGTACTCAGACAGAGAGTGCAGAATTTTGCTGATAGTATTAGTTAGTTATACTAGTGACAGAGTGAGACAGTGACACTTCATTTACTGGAGCTTAGGAGGAGTACTCAGACAGAGAGTGCAGAATTTTGCTGATAGTATTAGTTATACTAGTGACTGACCAGTGACCACCAGTGCAGTTTTATATTATTTAATATAATCCGTTCTCTGCCTGAAAAAACGATACACAGTGACTCAGTCACATACCATATCTGTGCTCAGCCCAGTGTGCTGCTGCATCATCTATGTATAATATCTGACTGTGCTCACACAGCTTAATTGTGGGGGAGACTGGGGAGCAGTTAGGTTATAGCAGGAGCCAGGAGTACATATTAAAATTAAACAGTGCACACTTTTTTTCTGCAGGAGTGCCACTGCCAGTGTGACTGACCAGTGACCTGACCACCAGTATATAGTATACTATATTGTATTGTGAATGTCTGCCTGTAAAAGTTAAACACACGTCGTGTGACTTGTGTGGTGTTTTTTTATTCTATAAAATAAAAAACTCATTCTGCTGACAGACAGTGTCCAGCAGGTCCGTCATTATATAATATATACCTGTCCGGCTGCAGTAGTGATATATATATATTTTTTATATCATTATTTATCATCCAGTCGCAGCAGACACAGTACGGTAGTTCACGGCTGTAGCTACCTCTGTGTCGGCACTCGGCAGTCCATCCATAATTGTTTACCACCTACCCGTGGTTTTTTTTTTTCTTTCTTCTTTATACATACTACATCTCATTATCATCCAGTCTATATTAGCAGCAGACACAGTACAGTACGGTAGTCCACGGCTGTAGCTACCTCTGTGTCGGCACTCGGCAGTCCGTCCATAATTGTATACCACCTACCCGTGGTTTTTTTTTTTCTTTCTTCTTTATACATACTACATCTCATTATCAACCAGTCTATATTAGCAGCAGACACAGTACGGTAGTCCACGGCTGTAGCTACCTCTGTGTCGGCAGTCCATCCATAATTGTATACCACCTACCCGTGGTTTTTTTTTCTTTCTTCTTTATACATACATCTCATTATCATCCAGTCTATATTAGCAGCAGACACAGTACAGTACGGTAGTCCACGGCTGTAGCTACCTCTGTGTCGGCACTCGGCAGTCCATCCATAATTGTATACCACCTACCCGTGGTTTTTTTTTCTTTCTTCTTTATACATACATACTACATCTCTTTATCAACCAGTCTATATTAGCAGCAGACACAGTACGGTAGTCCACGGCTGTAGCTACCTCTGTGTCGGCACTCGGCAGTCCGTCCATAATTGTATACCACCTACCCGTGGTTTTTTTTTCTTTCTTCTTTATACATACATACTACATCTCTAAATCAACCAGTCTATATTAGCAGCAGACACAGTACGGTAGTCCACGGCTGTAGCTACCTCTGTGTCGGCACTCTGCAGTCCATCCATAATTGTATACCACCTACCCGTGGTTTTTCTTTCTTTCTTCTTTATACATACATACTACATCTCATTATCAACCAGTCTATATTAGCAGCAGACACAGTACGGTAGTCCACGGCTGTAGCTACCTCTCTGTCGGCACTCGGCAGTCCATCCATAATTGTATACCACCTACCCGTGGTTTTTTTTTCTTTCTTCTTTATACATACATACTACATCTCATTATCATCCAGTCTATATTAGCAGCAGACACAGTACAGTACAATAGTCCACGGCTGTAGCTACCTCTGTGTCGGCACTCGGCAGTCCATCCATAATTGTATACTAGTATCCATCCATCTCCATTGTTTACCTGAGGTGCCTTTTAGTTGTGCCTATTAAAATATGGAGAACAAAAATGTTGAGGTTCCAAAATTAGGGAAAGATCAAGATCCACTTCCACCTCGTGCTGAAGCTGCTGCCACTAGTCATGGCCGAGACGATGAAATGCCAGCAACGTCGTCTGCCAAGGCCGATGCCCAATGTCATAGTACAGAGCATGTCAAATCCAAAACACCAAATATCAGTAAAAAAAGGACTCCAAAACCTAAAATAAAATTGTCGGAGGAGAAGCGTAAACTTGCCAATATGCCATTTACCACACGGAGTGGCAAGGAACGGCTGAGGCCCTGGCCTATGTTCATGGCTAGTGGTTCAGCTTCACATGAGGATGGAGGCACTCAGCCTCTCGCTAGAAAAATGAAAAGACTCAAGCTGGCAAAAGCAGTAGCACCGCAAAGAACTGTGCGTTCTTCGAAATCCCAAATCCACAAGGAGAGTCCAATTGTGTCGGTTGCGATGCCTGACCTTCCCAACACTGGACGTGAAGAGCATGCGCCTTCCACCATTTGCACGCCCCCTGCAAGTGCTGGAAGGAGCACCCGCAGTCCAGTTCCTGGTAGTCAGATTGAAGATGTCAGTGTTGAAGTACACCAGGATGAGGAGGATATGGGTGTTGCTGGCGCTGGGGAGGAAATTGACCAGGAGGATTCTGATGGTGAGGTGGTTTGTTTAAGTCAGGCACCCGGGGAGACACCTGTTGTCCGTGGGAGGAATATGGCCGTTGACATGCCTGGTGAAAATACCAAAAAAATCAGCTCTTCGGTGTGGAACTATTTCAACAGAAATGCGGACAACAGGTGTCAAGCCGTGTGTTCCCTTTGTCAAGCTGTAATAAGTAGGGGTAAGGACGTTAACCACCTCGGAACATCCTCCCTTATACGTCACCTGCAGCGCATTCATAATAAGTCAGTGACAAGTTCAAAAACTTTGGGCGACAGCGGAAGCAGTCCACTGACCAGTAAATCCCTTCCTCTTGTAACCAAGCTCACGCAAACCACCCCACCAACTCCCTCAGTGTCAATTTCCTCCTTCCCCAGGAAAGCCAATAGTCCTGCAGGCCATGTCACTGGCAATTCTGACGAGTCCTCTCCTGCCTGGGATTCCTCCGATGCATCCTTGCGTGTAACGCCTACTGCTGCTGGCGCTGCTGTTGTTGCTGCTGGGAGTCGATGGTCATCCCAGAGGGGAAGTCGTAAGACCACTTTTACTACTTCCACCAAGCAATTGACTGTCCAACAGTCCTTTGCGAGGAAGATGAAATATCACAGCAGTCATCCTACAGCAAAGCGGATAACTGAGGCCTTGGCATCCTGGGTGGTGAGAAACGTGGTTCCGGTATCCATCATTACTGCAGAGCCAACTAGAGACTTGTTGGAGGTACTGTGTCCCCGGTACCAAATACCATCTAGGTTCCATTTCTCTAGGCAGGCGATACCGAAAATGTACACAGACCTCAGAAAAAGAGTCACCAGTGTCCTAAAAAATGCAGCTGTACCCAATGTCCACTTAACCACGGACATGTGGACAAGTGGAGCAGGGCAGGGTCAGGACTATATGACTGTGACAGCCCACTGGGTAGATGTATGGACTCCCGCCGCAAGAACAGCAGCGGCGGCACCAGTAGCAGCATCTCGCAAACGCCAACTCTTTCCTAGGCAGGCTACGCTTTGTATCACCGGTTTCCAGAATACGCACACAGCTGAAAACCTCTTACGGCAACTGAGGAAGATCATCGCGGAATGGCTTACCCCAATTGGACTCTCCTGTGGATTTGTGGCATCGGACAACGCCAGCAATATTGTGTGTGCATTAAATATGGGCAAATTCCAGCACGTCCCATGTTTTGCACATACCTTGAATTTGGTGGTGCAGAATTTTTAAAAAAACGACAGGGGCGTGCAAGAGATGCTGTCGGTGGCCAGAAGAATTGCGGGACACTTTCGGCGTACAGGCACCACGTACAGAAGACTGGAGCACCACCAAAAACTACTGAACCTGCCCTGCCATCATCTGAAGCAAGAAGTGGTAACGAGGTGGAATTCAACCCTCTATATGCTTCAGAGGTTGGAGGAGCAGCAAAAGGCCATTCAAGCCTATACAATTGAGCACGATATAGGAGGTGGAATGCACCTGTCTCAAGCGCAGTGGAGAATGATTTCAACGTTGTGCAAGGTTCTGATGCCCTTTGAACTTGCCACACGTGAAGTCAGTTCAGACACTGCCAGCCTGAGTCAGGTCATTCCCCTCATCAGGCTTTTGCAGAAGAAGCTGGAGACATTGAAGGAGGAGCTAACACGGAGCGATTCCGCTAGGCATGTGGGACTTGTGGATGGAGCCCTTAATTTGCTTAACAAGGATTCACGGGTGGTCAATCTGTTGAAATCAGAGCACTACATTTTGGCCACCATGCTCGATCCTAGATTTAAAGCCTACCTTGGATCTCTCTTTCCGGCAGACACAAGTCTGCTGGGGTTGAAAGACCTGCTGGTGAGAAAATTGTCAAGTCAAGCGGAACGCGACCTGTCAACATCTCCTCCTTCACATTCTCCCGCAACTGGGGGTGCGAGGAAAAGGCTCAGAATTCCGAGCCCACCCGCTGGCGGTGATGCAGGGCAGTCTGGAGCGACTGCTGATGCTGACATCTGGTCCGGACTGAAGGACCTGACAACGATTACGGACATGTCGTCTACTGTCACTGCATATGATTCTCTCAACATTGAAAGAATGGTGGAGGATTATATGAGTGACCGTAAGTCCGTACTTATACTGGCAGGAAAAAGAGGCAATTTGGAGGCCCTTGCACAAACTGGCTTTATTCTACCTAAGTTGCCCTCCCACAAGTGTGTACTCCGAAAGAGTGTTTAGTGCCGCCGCTCACCTTGTCAGCAATCGGCGTACGAGGTTACATCCAGAAAATGTGGAGAAGATGATGTTCATTAAAATGAATTATAATCAATTCCTCCGCGGAGACATTGACCAGCAGCAATTGCCTCCACAAAGTACACAGGGAGCTGAGATGGTGGATTCCAGTGGGGACGAATTGATAATCTGTGAGGAGGGGGGATGTACACGGTGATATATCGGAGGATGATGATGAGGTGGACATCTTGCCTCTGTAGAGCCAGTTTGTGCAAGGAGAGATTAATTGCTTCTTTTTTGGGGGGGGTCCAAACCAACCCGTCATATCAGTCACAGTCGTGTGGCAGACCCTGTCACTGAAATGATGGGTTGGTTAAAGTGTGCATGTCCTGTTTATACAACATAAGGGTGGGTGGGAGGGCCCAAGGACAATTCCATCTTGCACCTCTTTTTTCTTTTATTTTTCTTTGCGTCATGTGCTGTTTGGGGAGGGTTTTTTGGAAGGGCCATCCTGCGTGACACTGCAGTGCCACTCCTAGATGGGCCCGGTGTTTGTGTCGGCCACTAGGGTCGCTTATCTTACTCACACAGTCAGCTACCTCATTGCGCCTCTTTTTTTCTTTGCGTCATGTGCTGTTTGGGGAGGGTTTTTTGGAAGGGCCATCCTGCGTGACACTGCAGTGCCACTCCTAGATGGGCCCGGTGTTTGTGTCGGCCACTAGGGTCGCTTATCTTACTCACACAGTCAGCTACCTCATTGCGCCTCTTTTTTTCTTTGCGTCATGTGCTGTTTGGGGAGTGTTTTTTGGAAGGGCCATCCTGCGTGACACTGCAGTGCCACTCCTAGATGGGCCTGGTGTTTGTGTCGGCCACTAGGGTCGCTTATCTTACTCACACAGCGACCTCGGTGCAAATTTTAGGACTAAAAATAATATTGTGAGGTGTGAGGTATTCAGAATAGACTGAAAATGAGTGTAAATTATGGTTTTTGAGGTTAATAATACTTTGGGATCAAAATGGCCCCCAAATTCTATGATTTAAGCTGTTTTTTAGGGTTTTTTGAAAAAAACACCCGAATCCAAAACACACCCGAATCCGACAAAAAAAATTCGGTGAGGTTTTGCCAAAACGCGGTCGAACCCAAAACACGGCCGCGGAACCGAACCCAAAACCAAAACACAAAACCCGAAAAATTTCCGGCGCTCATCTCTAATTTTCACCAGGCATGTCAACGGCCATATTCCTCCCACGGACAACAGGTGTCTCCCCGGGTGCCTGACTTAAACAAACCACCTCACCATCAGAATCCTCCTTGTCAATTTCCTCCCCAGCGCCAGCAACACCCATATCCTCCTCATCCTGGTGTACTTCAACACTGACATCTTCAATCTGACTATCAGGAACTGGACTGCGGGTGCTCCTTCCAGCACTTGCAGGGGGCGTGCAAATGATGGAAGGCGCATGCTCTTCACGTCCAGTGTTGGGAAGGTCAGGCATCGCAACCGACACAATTGGACTCTCCTTGTGGATTTGGGATTTCGAAGAACGCACAGTTCTTTGCGGTGCTTTTGCCAGCTTGAGTCTTTTCAGTTTTCTAGCGAGAGGCTGAGTGCTTCCATCCTCATGTGAAGCTGAACCACTAGCCATGAACATAGGCCAGGGCCTCAGCCGTTCCTTGCCACTCCGTGTGGTAAATGGCATATTGGCAAGTTTACGCTTCTCCGACGACAATTTTATTTTAGATTTTGGAGTCCTTTTTTTACTGATATTTGGTGTTTTGGATTTGACATGCTCTGTACTATGACATTGGGCATCGGCCTTGGCAGACGACGTTGCTGGCATTTCATCGTCTCGGCCATGACTAGTGGCAGCAGCTTCAGCACGAGGTGGAAGTGGATCTTGATCTTTCCCTAATTTTGGAACCTCAACATTTTTGTTCTCCATATTTTAATAGGCACAACTAAAAGGCACCTCAGGTAAACAATGGAGATGGATGGATACTAGTATACTTATGGATGGACCAGCGACTGCCGACACAGAGGTAGCTACAGCCGTGGACTACCGTACTGTGTCTGCTGCTAATATAGACTGGATGATAATGAGATGAAATCAATATATATATATATATATATCACTAGTACTGCAGCCGGACAGGTAGATATATTTATTATGTAATGACTGATGACGGACCTGCTGGACACTGTCAGCTCAGCAGCACCGCAGACTGCTACAGTAAGCTACTATAGTAGTATGTATAAAGAAGAAAAAAAAAAAAAAACAACCACGGGTAGGTGGTATACAATTATGGATGGACGAGCGACTGCCGACACAGAGGTAGCTACAGCCGTGGACTACCATACTGTGTCTGCTGATAATATAGACTGGATGATAATGAGATGAAATCAATATATATATATATATATATATATATATATATATATATATATATATAATATATCACTAGTACTGCAGCCGGACAGGTAGATATATTTATTATGTAATGACTGATGACAAACCTGCTGGACACTGTCAGCTCAGCAGCACCGCAGACTGCTACAGTAAGCTACTATAGTAGTATGTATAAAGAAGAAAGAAAAAAAAAAAAACACGGGTAGGTGGTATACAATTATGGATGGACGAGCGACTGCCGACACAGAGGTAGCTACAGCCGTGGACTACCGTACTGTGTCTGCTGCTAATATAGACTGGATGATAATGAGATGAAATCAATATATATATATATATATATATATATATATATATATAATATATCACTAGTACTGCAGCCGGACAGGTAGATATATTTATTATGTAATGACTGATGACGGACCTGCTGGACACTGTCAGCTCAGCAGCACCGCAGACTGCTACAGTAAGCTACTATAGTAGTATGTATAAAGAAAGAAAAAAAAAAACCACGGGTAGGTGGTAGACAATTATGGATGGACTGCCGAGTGCTGACACAGAGGTAGCTACAGCCGTGGACTACCGTACTGTGTCTGCTGATAATATAGACTGGATGATAATGAGATGAAATCAATATATATGTATATATAATATCACTAGTACTGCAGCCGGACAGGTATATATATTTATTATGTAATGACTGATGACGGACCTGCTGGACACTGTCAGCTCAGCAGCACCGCAGACTGCTACAGTAAGCTACTATAGTAGTATGTATAAAGAAGAAAGAAAAAAAAAACCACGGGTAGGTGGTATACAATTATGGATGGACTGCCGAGTGCTGACACAGAGGTAGCTACAGCCGTGGACTAACGTACTGTGTCTGCTGATAATATAGACTGGATGATAATGAGATGAAATCAATATATATGTATATATAATATCACTAGTACTGCAGCCGGACAGGTATATATATTTATTATGTAATGACTGATGACAGACCTGCTGGACACTGTCAGCTCAGCAGCACCGCAGACTGCTACAGTAAGCTACTATAGTAGTATGTATAAAGAAGAAAAAAAAAAAAAACACGGGTAGGTGGTATACAATTATGGATGGACTGCCGAGTGCCGACACAGAGGTAGCTACAGCCGTGGAGTAACGTACTGTGTCTGCTGATAATATAGACTGGATGATAATGAGATGAAATCTATATATATATATATATATATATATAATTATATAATATCACTAGTACTGCAGCCGGACAGGTATATATATTTATTATGTAATGACTGATGACGGACCTGCTGGACACTGTCAGCTCAGCAGCACCGCAGACTGCTACAGTAAGCTACTATAGTAGTATGTATAAAGAAGAAAGAAAAAAAAAAAAACCACGGGTAGGTGGTATACAATTATGGATGGACTGCCGAGTGCCGACACAGAGGTAGCTACAGCCGTGGACTAACGTACTGTGTCTGCTGATAATATAGACTGGATGATAATGAGATGAAATCAATATATATATATATATATATATATATATATAAATAATATCACTAGTACTGCAGCCGGACAGGTATATATATTTATGTAATGACTGATGACGGACCTGCTGGACACTGTCAGCTCAGCAGCACCGCAGACTGCTACAGTAAGCTACTATAGTAGTATGTATAAAGAAGAAAAAAAAAAAAAAGAAAAAAAACACGGGTAGGTGCTAGGTGGTATACAATATTATATATATATTATATACAATTATATATATATATATATATATATATATATATTAAACTCATAAACTGGTGGTGATTATTAAACTGGTGGTCAGGTCACTGGTCACACTATCAGCAACTTGCAAGTAGTACTCCTGAGTCCTAAGCAGACAATCACAATATATATTATACTGGTGGTCAGTGTGGTCACAAACAATGGCAGTGTGGCACTCTGGCAGCAAAAGTGTGCACTGTACGTTATATGTACTCCTGAGTCCTGCTCTCAGACTCTAATTGCTCCCCACTGTCAGTGTCTCCCCCACAAGTCAGATAATACAGTCACACTATCTCTATCACTTCAGCAAGTACTAGTAGTAGTAGTACTCCTCCTAATGCTCCCCAAAATTACTACTGTGTCTCTCTCTGTCTCACTCTCTTCTCGAATCTCTATAAACGGAGAGGACGCCAGCCACGTCCTCTCCCTATGAATCTCAATGCACGTGTGAAAATGGCGGCGACGCGCGGCTCCTTATATAGAATCCGAGTCTCCCGATAGAATCCGAGCCTCGCGAGAATCCGACAGCGTGATGACGTTCGGGCGCGCTCGGGTTAACCGAGCAAGGCGGGAAGATCCGAGTCGCTCGGACCCGTGTAAAAAAAACCTGAAGTTCGGGCGGGTTTGGATTCCGAGGAACCGAACCCGCTCATCTCTAATTTAAACCTCTTAGTTTTTAGTTTTTTTAAAAACAGGGATAGCAGGACAATGCCCTGAACCTGACGCACCTCTGGTATGGCGTCGCGTACTACCTCCCCTTCCAGAGGGGAAACGGCAAGATCTATTAGAAAAATCAGTGCGGGGAAACATCTGTAACGCCAGAATGTCCCCCCTTTGGATTCTATAATTAACTCACAGGTCCTAGTCTATTCCCGGACTGAGTGAAAAGTAGTAGACGAGTTCCCACCAGAGTGGGCTCCAGCCAGATAGACTCAGCGACATGTGGTGGATGTGGTAGAAACAGAAAACGACATCTGGTTCTGCGAACCACACAAGGCTGCAGAGCTCTTACCTTTTCACCGTCCACTTGTCTGCACAGAAAAGGAAAAAAGAATGGTATTGAACCGGTTAAAACGACTGCATTCCTCAAAATAATGCGTCACCAACCGTTGTGAAGGAGACTAACTCACGAAGTTAGATTTACCAGCAGTATCCGCCGAGAATGCCTGAACTGAGGCATCCCCAAACAGCGGTACACCGTTACCGGGAAAAAACTCCAGTATCTCTTGGAGTCAGCCTCAGCATTCCCCCCGGCCACACCTCCTGTATACACACGGCAGCCAGCCGCAATGTTATAGAGAACAAATAACAGAAGAAACATCCCCTCTCTCTTTAGGGTAATTCTATTGGATGCCTTTCCGAATATAAACACCTCATGTGCATGTAATGCAAATAGGGCCAAAGCATAGAAATAAAATATCACTTAGCTTCTCCTGTATGCAAGCCTTTGTGACAGAGCCCCGTGTCGACCAGGAGTTGACTTTCACAGTATTCTATCCGCGGCGGGAAAAGAATAAACATTCGGACTCCTTGAGAGGATCTGAGACCAACTCGTCACGGCCGACCTAGAGCTTTATCAACAGAGCGACCAGCACATGAGAAGGAATACTATTACCTCAGCATTCATTATAAATCATAATGTAACACACAATTACACACATATCATAATAAATATATATATATATATATATATATATATATATAGAGAGAGAGAGAGAGAGAGAGAGAGAGAGAGAGAGAGAGAGAGAGAGAGAGAGAGAGAGAGAGAGAGAGAGAGAGAATTCCACAGATACCTGGCACTCCTAGACTAAAAAACAGACAATACTCAAGTACTTGCTGTCAACGTTTCGGGATTTTATTCCCTTTGTCAAGACCCTATATATATCTCATACATATAAGTGGATTGTCCGGAACCTTCGGGTCCCTAGTGACATTAATGTGTTCTGAATGTGAATGACCATGTACTGAATGCCCTAGGTGTGGATCTACCAGGAAACATTATGGTCGACAGAAAACCCAGTAGTCGTCGACAGCAGGGAGTAGTAACCAGGCAAAAAAACATTCTTGCAACCCCGAGGGGTCCGAGGGAAGTATACATAAATAAATTTACTAACACTCCCCCACATATACTACCATGTCTGTGCTCGAGCTACAGGCCCAGGGAACCGTACCATATATATACACATAAATATGTATACAGGTATAAGGCAGTTACAACATGCTAATTTACACCCAGTAATAACAGTTGGTGCCGACAGGGTCACCCCCACACTACTGTGTTTCCCATACAGTGTTTACTTTTGATAAGCATACAACTACCGACCTGCTAACACTGCATCTACTGAATCAAGTACCCACAGGCGTCGGCGATGCCGACAGTGATCCCCACAGCCGGTTGTGTCAACATATGTGGACTAAAATGCTATAGTGGGTATATCTGACAGGGAACACACAGAGATATATGCACAACACAAGGATTAGATGACCATTTCTAAAATAGTGCTAAATGTCCTCTATAAAGCACTAAAAAACTGTGCCCCCCATCGTTTGTACTGTATACATTGCTTTTGGCGGGGACATTGAGAAAATGGCGCTGAATCCTGTTGTGAGGGCTAAGCCCCGCCTATTCTCGGCGCGCTTCAGCCCCACTATTAATATAGCTTTTTATGCTGGCAGGGGTCCGCATACAGTGCCTATGCACTGCATACATGCTTTGCCAGCCTAATTTGAGGTAATATATTGCCACCAAGGGCGCCCCCCCCCCCCCCCCTGCGCCCTGCACCCTTGTAAAGCCGTTGGCGCGTGGGAGCAATGGCGCGCAGCGCGACCGATGCTATATATATACTGGCGGGGGTATCGTACACGGTGCCTGGGAACCGAATATGGATCTTATGCCAGTGAAGAGACCATCAGTAACTTGCTGCCCAGGGTGCTCCCCCCCAGCGCCCTGTGAGTGCCGTTGGTGTGCGTTTGGAAGCGCGACCGCTGCGCTGTACCTCCGTTACTGAAGTCTTCTGCCGTTACTGAAGTCTTCTGATCTTCACATACTCACCCGGCTTCTTTCTTCTGGCTTCTGTGAGGGGGGGTGACGGCGCGGCTCCGGGAACAAGCAGCTAGGCGCCAAGTGATCGAACCCTCTGGAGCTAATGGTGTCCAGTATCCTAAGAAGCAGAGCCTTGAAACTCACAGAAGTAGATCTGACTTCTCTCCCCTCAGTCCCACGATGCAGGGAGCCTATAGCCAGCAGGTCTCTCTGAAAATAAAGAACCTAACAAAAGTCTTTCCAGAGAAACTCAGTAGAGCTCCCCTAGTGTGTGTCCAGTCACTCCTGGACACAGAATCTAACTGAGGTCTGGAGGAGGGGCACAGAGGGAGGAGCCAGTTCACACCCAGTCAAAGTCTTTTAGTGTGCCCATGTCTCCTGCGGATCCCGTCTATACCCCATGGTCCTTACGGAGTCCCCAGCATCCTCTAGGATTTTATAGAATCACACTGGCGGGGTTAAGATTTTGTGTCTAAGCACTTAATTTCCACTTTGCCAGCCTTAATGAGTTTTATGCTGCCCAGGGCGCGCTCCCCCCCCCCTGTAGTGCCGCGGTGTGTGAGAGCATGGCGCGCAGCGCGATCGCTGTGCGGTACCTCAGAAGCCATCACTGAAGTCTTCTTTTCTTCTACTCGCCTGTATTCTGACTTCTCGCTCTGCAATGGGGGTGACGGCGGGCTCTGGGAGTGAACCCCTAGGCGTACCTAGTGTTCCAAACCCTCAGGAGCTAATGGTGTCCTGTAGCCAAGAAGCAGAGCCTTTAAACTCACTAGAAGTATGTCTGACTTCTCTCCCCTAAGTCCCAGGATGCAGGGAGACTGTTGCCAGCAGTCCTCCCTGAAAATAAAAAACCTAAGTCTTTTCAGAGAAACTCAGTAGAGCTCCTCCAAGTGCATCCAGTCTGCCTCGGAACAATTCTAAAACTGGAGTCTGGAGGAGGGGCATAGAGGGAAGAGCCAGTTTACACCCCTTAAAAGTCTTAAAGTGCCCATGTCTCCTGCGGATCCCGTCTATACCCCATGGTTCTTTTAGTGTCCCCAGCATGGTAAGAAATTACCATTGATAAGGGTATTTCTACTAAGTCCACAGGGATCCCACCCCGGCGCACCTGATTTGAGGATCTTTCTACTCACTAAACCTCTTCCTTCTTGTACGGAAGGGTGTGCATGTGTGTTCTTCTCGCCTGATTAGGGATCTACATGATGCTCCTGCCTTCTGCTTTGGAATACAACTGATTTGCCTGAGCCAGTGGGCGGAGCTATACGGACGGGCCCGTTGCATCCCGGGAGGCCAGAAAGCTTTAATCGATTGATGCCAATCCGTTGACGCTCCATCATATCCCATTGTTATCCTGTGGCCTTAGGAGAAAAATAAGATTTTACTCACCGGTAAATCTATTTCTCGTAGTCTGTAGTGGATGCTGGGGACTCCGTAAGGACCATGGGGAATAGACGGCTCCGCAGGAGACTGGGCACATCTAAAGAAAGCTTTAGGACTATCTGGTGTGCACTGGCTCCTCCCCCTATGACCCTCCTCCAAGCCTCAGTTAGGACACTGTGCCCGGAAGAGCTGACACAATAAGGAAGGATTTTGAAACCCGGGTAAGACTCATACCAGCCACACCAAATAACTCGTGATAGGAACCCCGGTTAACAGTATGATAACAATGGAACCTCTGAATAGATGGTTCGCAATAACAACCCGATTTGTGTAACAATAACTATTTACAAGTATTGCAGACAATCCGCACTTGGGATGGGCGCCCAGCATCCACTACGGACTACGAGAAATAGATTTACCGGTGAGTAAAATCTTATTTTCTCTGACGTCCTAGTGGATGCTGGGGACTCCGTAAGGACCATGGCGATTATACCAAAGCTCCCAAACGGGCGGGAGAGTGCGGATGACTCTGCAGCACCGAATGAGAGAACTCAAGGTCCTTCTCAGCCAGGGTATCAAATTTGTAGAATTTTGCAACGTGTTTGCCCCTGACCAAGTAGCAGCTCGGCCAAGTTGTAGAGCCGAGACCCCTCGGGCAGCTGCCCAAGATGAGCCCCCTTCCTTGTGGAATGGGCTTTTACAGATTTAGGCTGCGGTAGTCCCACCGCAGAATGCGCAAGCTGAATAGTGCTACAAATCCAGCGCGCTATAGTCTGCTTAGAAGCAGGGGCACCCAGCTTGTTGGGTGTATCCAGGATAAACAGCGCGTCAGTTTTCCTGACTCCAGCCGTCCTGGAAATATAATTTTTCAGGGCCCTGACTACGTCCAGTAACTTGGAATCCTCCAGGTCCCTAGTAGCCGCAGGCATCACAATAGGTTGGTACAAGTGAAAACCTGATACCACCTTCGGGAGAAAGTGAGGACGAGTCCTCAACTCTGCCCTATCCATATGGAAAGTCAGGTAAGGACTTTTTAATGACAAAGCCGCCAAATTCTGACACATGCCTGGCCGAAGCCAGAGCCAACACATGACCACTTTTCATGTGAGATATTTCAAATCCACGGTTTTAAGTGGCTCAAACCAATGTGATTCCAGGAACTCCAAAATCACATTGAGATCCCAAGGTGCCACTGGGGCACAAAAAGGGGCTGAATATGCAGCACTCCCTTACAACGTCTGAACTTCAGGCTGACATCCTTCCTGGCTTTGATCAGGATAAGAACGACTTCCTCCGGAATGCCTTTTTCACTCAGGATCCGGTGTTCAACCGCCATGCCGTCAACGCAGCCGCGGTAAGTCTTTGAACAGACAGGGCCCCCTGCTGCAGCAGATCCTGTCCGAGTGGCAGAGGCCATGGGTCCTCTGAGATCATCTCTTGAAGTTCCGGGTACCAAGCCCTTCTTGGCCAATCCGGAACAATGAGTATAGTTCTTACTCCTCTTTTTCTTATTATCCTCAGTACCTTGGGTATGAGAGGGAGAGGAGGGAACAGATAAACCGACTGGTACACCCGCGGTGTCACTAGAGCGTCCACAGCGATCGCCTGAGGGTCCCTTGACCTGGCGCAATATCTTTTTTTTATTGAGGTGGGACGCCATCATGTCCACCTGTGGTCTTTCCCAACGGTTTACCAGCATTTGGAAGACTTCTGGATGAAGTCCCTATTCTCCCGGGTGGAGTCTGCTGCGGAAGTCTGCTTCCCAGTTGTCCACTCCCGGAATGAACACTGCTGCCAGTGCTACCACATGATTTTCCGCCCAACGGGGAATCCTTGTGGCTTCTGCCATTGCCCTCCTGCTTCTTGTGCCGCCCTGCCTGTTTACATGGGCGAGCCCCATGATGTTGTCTGATTGGATCAGTACGTCTGGTTTTGAAGCAGGGCCTTGTAAATGGCTCTTAGCTCCAGAAAATTTATGTTAAGTGAAATCTCCTGTTTGGACCACAGTCCTTGGAATTTTACTCCCTGTGTGACTGCACCCCAGCCCCGAAGGCTGGCATCCGTGGTCACCAGGACCCAGTCCTGTATTCCGAATCTGCGGCCCTCTAGTAGATGAGCCCTCTGCAGCCACCACCGCAGCGACACCCTGGTTCTTGCCGACCGGGTTATCCGCTGCTGTATCTGGAGATGGGACCCGGACCATTTGTCCAACAGGTCCCACTGGAAAATCCTTGCGTGGAACTTTCCGAATGGAATTGCTTCGTACGAAGCTACCATTTTTCCCAGGACTCGTGTGCATTGATGTACCGACACCTGTCCCGGTCTTAGGAGGTTTCTGACTAGAGATGACAACTCCTCGGCTTTTTCCATTGGAAGAAACACTTTTTTCTGGTCTGTTTCCAGAATCATTCCCAGGAACAGAAGACGTGTCGTCGGGACCAGCTGTTACTTTGGAATTGAGAATCCAGCCCTGCTGTTGCAGCACTTCCCGAGAAAGTGCTACCCCCTTACCAACTGTTCCTTGGACCTCGCCTTTATCAGGAGATCGTCCAAGTACGGGATAATTAAAACTCCCTTCTTGCGAAGGAGTATCATCATTTCGGTCATTACCCTGGTAAAGACCCTCGGTGCCGTGGATAATCCAAACGGCAGCGTCTGGAACTGATAGTGACAGTTCTGTACCACAACCTTGAGGTACTCCTGGTGAGGAGGGTAAATGGGGACATGCAGGTAAGTATCCTTGATGTCCAGAGAGACCCTGTAATCCCCCTCGTCCAGGTTCGCAATAATCGCCCTGAGCGATTCCATCTTGAACTTGAATCTTTTGTTATATGTGTTCAAGGATTTTAAATTTAAGATGGGTCTCACCGAACCGTCCGGTTTCGGTACCACAAACATTGTGGAAAAGTAACCCTTTTCCTGTTGAAGGAGGGGTACCTTGATAATCACTTGCTGTGAATACAGTTTTTGGATAGCCACCAACACTGCCTCCCTGGCAGAGCGAGTTGCCGGTAAGGCAGATTTTAGAAAACGGCGGGGGGGAGACGTCTCGAATTCCAGCCTGTACCCCTGAGATACTGTTTGAAGAACCCAGGGATCCACCTGTGAGAGAGCCCACTGTGCGCTGAAATTCCTGAGACGGGCCCCCACCGTACCCGGGTCCGCCTGAGCAGCCCCAGCGTCATGCTGTGGACTTACCGGACGCAGGGGAGGACTTCTGCTCTTGGGAACTAGCTGTGTGCTGCAGCTTTTTCCCTCTACCTTTTCCTCTTGGCAGAAAAGATGAGCCTCTAGCCCTCTACTTTTCTGGGGCCGAAGGGACTGTACCTGATAATACAGTGCTTACTTTTGCTGTGGGGTAGCTTGTGGCAAAAGTTTTGATTTCCCAGCCGTAGCTGTGGCAATGAGGTCTGAAAGACCATCCCCAAACAGTTCCACCCCCTTATAGGGCAAACTTCCATGTGCCGTTTTGAATCGGCATCGCCCGACCATTGCCGAGTCCATAACCCCCGTCTGGCGGCAATGGTTTTACATAGCGCTTATTAGTGATGCCAGTCGGCAAATATCCCTCTGTGCATCACGCATGTATAAGACAGCGTCTTTTATATGCTCTATTTTCAGCAAAATATTGTCCCTATCTATAGTATAAATATTATCCGACAGGGAATCTGACCACGCAGCTGCCGCACTGCACATCTATGCCGAGGCAATAGCAGGTCTCAATATAATGCCCGTGTGTGTGTATATAGCTTTAAGGGTAGTTTTCTGCTTTCTATCAGCAGGTCCTTAAGGGCTGCCGTATCCGGAGACGGTAGTGCCACCTTTTTTTAATAAGCGTGTAACCGCTTTATCTACCCTAGGGGGTATTTCCCAACGTGACCTATCCTCTGGCGGAAAAGGGTACGCTGCTTAGAAATTATCAATTTCTTATCGGGGGAAGTCCACGCTTCCTCACACACCTCATATCAATTCCTCAGATGCAGGAAAACTACTGGTAGTTTTCTGTCACCAAACATAATACCCTTTTTTGTGGTACCTGGGGTATTACCAGAAAATGTGTAATACATTTTTCATTGCCTCAATCATGTAACGGGTGGCCCTATTGGAAGGTACACTAGTCTCATCGTCGTCGACACTGGAGTCGGTATCCGTGTCAACATCTGTGTCTGCTATCTGAGGTAGCGGGCGTTTTAGAGCCCCTGATGACATTTGAGACGCTTGGACAGGCACAAGCTGAGCAGCCGGCTGTCCTATGTCGTCAAACCTTTTATGTAAGGGGTTGACACTGTCACGTAATTCCTTCCATAAGTCCATCCACACCGGTGTCGACCCCGCAAGGGGTGACATCCCATTCACAGGCATTTGCTCCGCCTCCACATTATTATCCTCATCATACATGTCGACACAGCAGTACCGACACACAGCACACACACAGGGAATGCTCTGACAGAGGACAGGACTCCACAAAGCCCTTTGGGGAGACAGAGGGAGAGTATGCCAGCACACACCAGAGCGCTATATATCACAGGGATATCACCTATAGAGAGTGTTTTCCCTTATAGCTGCATAATATATTTATACTGCGCCTAATTTGTGCCCCCCCCCCTCTCTTTTTAACCCTTTTCTGTAGTGCAGGACTGCAGGGGAGAGCCAGCGGAGCTGTGAGGGAAAATGGCGCCAGTGTGCTGAGGGATATGGCTCCGCCCCTTTTTCGGCGGGCTTTCTCCCGCTATTGTAAAAGTTCTGGCAGGGGTTAATAAACACCTATATAGCCCCTGGGGCTATATATGGTGTCAGTTCGCAAGCCAAGGTGTTAATATTGCTGCTCAGGGCGCCCCCCCCCCCCCCCCCAGCGCCCTGCACCCATCAGTGACCGCAGTGTGTGGTGTGCATGAGGAGCAATGGCGCACAGCTGCAGTGCTGTGCGCTACCTTGGAGAAGACAGAAGTCTTCAGCCGCCGATTTTCCGGACCTTCTTGCTTCTGGCTCTGTAAGGGGGATGGCGGCGCGGCTCCGGGAACGGACGACGAGGTCGGGTCCTGTGTTCGATCCCTCTGGAGCTAATGGTGTCCAGTAGCTTAAGAAGCCCAAGCTACCACCACTTAGGTAGGTTCGCTTCTTCTCCCCTTTGTCCCTCGGTGCAGTGAGCCTGTTGCCAGCAGGTCTCACTGAAAATAAAAAACCTAACATATACTTTCTTCCTAGGAGCTCAGGAGAGCCCCTAGTGTGCATCCAGCTCAGCCGGGCACAGAAATCTAACTGAGGCTTGGAGGAGGGTCATAGGTGGAGGAGCCAGTGCACACCAGATAGTCCTAAAGCTTTCTTTAGATGTGCCCAGTCTCCTGCGGAGCTGTCTATTCCCCATGGTCCTTACGGAGTCCCCAGAATCCACTAGGACGGACTAGGAGAAAAGGATTTACCGGTAGGTTATCAAAATCCTATTTTCTCATACGTCCTAGAGGATGCGGGGACGACATCAAGACCATGGAGTCTATACCAAAGCTCCAGTACGGGGGGGGAGGGGGGGGGGGGGGGAAAGAGTGCGGATGACCCTGCAGCACCGATTGACCAAACTTTAGGTTCTCATCGGCCAAGGTGTCAAACTTGTAGAATTTAGCAAAATGTGTTTGACCCTGACCAAGTAGCTGCTCGGCAAAGTTGTAATGCAGAGATCCCCCGGGCAGCCGCCCAGGAGGAGCCCACCTTCCTAGTAGAATGGGCCCTCACCGACATCGGTAACGGCAATCCAGCCGTAGAATGAGCTTGCTGAATCGTACCTCTGATCTAGCGCGCAATAGTCTGCTTGGAAGCAGGACACCCAATCTTGTTGGGAGCATACAGGACAAACAAAACCCTCTGTTTTCCGTATTTGAGCTGTTCTAGCGACATAAATCTTCAAAGCTCTAACCAAATCTAGAGACTTTGACTCAGCGAACGTGTCAGTAGCAACTGGCACCACAATAGGTTGGTTAATGTGGAAAGAGGAAACCACCTTTGGAAGAAAATGTTGACGAGTTCTCAACTCTGCCCTATCTTCATGGAAGATCAGGTAAGGGCTCTTGTGGGACAAGGCCCCCAATTCAGACACCCGCTTTGCGGATGCTAACGCCAAAAGCATCACCACTTTCCAAGTGAGAAACTTCAACTCTATTTCTTGTAGAAGCTCAAACCAACCCGATTGAAGGAACTGCAACACCACATTTAGGTTCCATGGTGCCACTGGAGGTACAAATGGAGGCTGGATGTGCAGAACCCCTTTCACGAACGCCTAAACTTCTGGAAAGGAGGCCAATTGTTTTTGAAAGAAAACTTATACGGCCGACATCTGGACCTTGATTGACCCCAATCTAAGGCCCGCATCCACACCAGCCTGCAGAAAATGGAGAAAACGTCCCAACTCAAACTCTTCCGTAGGAGCCTTCTTGGATTCACACCAAGACACATATTTTCTCCAAATACGGTGGTAATGTTTAGACGTTACTCCTTTCCTGGCCTGAATAAGAGTGGGGATGACTTCCTTGGGAATACCCTTTCGGGCTACGATCCGACGCTCAACAGCCATGCCGTCAAACGTAGCCGCGGTAAGTCTTGATACACACACGGCCATTGCTGTAGTAGGTCCTCTCGAGGAGGAAGAGGCCGGGGATCTTCTATGAGCAACTCCTGAAGATCTGGATACCAAGCCCTCCTTGGCCAGTCTGGGGCAATGAAGATTGCTCAAACTCTTGTTCTTATTATTATTTTGAGAACTTTTGGAATCAGTGGAAGTGGAGGGAAAACATATACCGACCGAAACACCCACTGGGTCACCAGTGTATCCACTGCCATTGCTTGAGGGTCTCTCAACCTGGAATAATATCTCTGAAGCTTCTTGTTTAGACGAGATGCCATCATGTCTACTTGAGGAACTCCCCAAAGACTCGTCACCTCTGCGAAGACTTCTTGGTGGAGGCCCCACTCTCCTGGATGGAGATCGTGTCTGCTGAGGAAGTCTTCTTCCCAGTTGTCCAATCCCGGAATGAAAATTGCTGAAAGAGCTCTAACATGTCTTTCTGCCCAGAGGTGAATCCTTGTCACCTCTGCCATTGCCGCTCTGCTTTTCATTCCGCCTTGCCTGTTTATGTACGCGACTGCTGTTACATTGTCTGACTGGATCTGCACGGGATCTTGAAGAAGATGTACCGCTTGTAGAAGGCCGTTGTAAATGGCTCTCAATTTCAGAACGTTTATGTGAAGGCAGGCTTCCTGACTTGACCATTTTCCTTGGAAGCTTTCCCCGTGGGACAGCTCTCCAGCCTCGGTGACTTGCATCTGTGGTTATTACGACCCAATCGTGAATCCCAAACCTGCGTCCCTCTAGTAGGCGAGAACCGTGTAGCCACCACAGGAGCGAAATCCTGGCTTTGCGGGACAGGATTATTTTCCGGTGTATGTGTAGGTGGCATCCGGACCACTTGTCCAACAGGTCCCACTGGAATACTCTGGCATGAAATCGGCCAAACTGTATGGCCTCGTAGGCCGCTACCATTTTCCCCAACAATCGAATGCATTGATGAATCAACACGCTTGTTGGTTTCAATATTTGTTTGACCATTTTCTGGATTTCCAGAGCCTTTTCCACTGGAAGAAATACTCTCTGTACTTCTGTGTCCAGAATCATCCCTAAAAAGGACAATCTTGTCGTTGGTTCAAACTGCGACTTTGGAAATTTCATGATCCAACCGTGTTGTTGGAGTATTGACAGGGAGAGTGCGATGTTCTGCACCAACTGTTCCCTGGATCTCGCTTTTATCAGGAGATCGTCCAGATAAGGAATTATATTGACTCCTTTTTAACGAAGGAGGACCATCATCTCCGCCATCACCTTGGTGAACACCATCGGTGCCATGGAGAGTCCGAACGGCAACGTCTGAAACTGGTAATGGCAATCCTGTACTGCGAATCTCAGATAAGCTTGGTGAGGAGGATAAATGGGAACATGTAAGTAAGCATCTTTTATGTCTACTGACACCATGAAGTCCCCCTCTTCCAGACTGGAAATCACTACCCTCAGGGATTCCATCTTGAACTTGTTCCTTTTCAGATAGAGATTCAGATTTTCAGGTTTAAAATCGGTCTGACCGAGCTGTCCGGCTTCGGAACTACGAAGAGGCTTGAATAAAAAAAACCTTCTCCTTACTGTGCCAAGGGTACCAGGACAATGACCTGATCCTGACATAATTTTTGAATTGCCGTTGTTACTGCCTGTCTTCCCGGAAGAGAAGCTGGCAAGGTTGATTTGAAAAATCGGCACGGGGGGACGTCTTGAAACTCTAGTTTGTACCCATGGGACACTATTTGTAAGACCCATTGGTCCAGGCCAGATTGAATCCAGATTTGGCTGAAAAGTTTCAGACGTGCTCCCACCCGAGCGGACTCCTGCAAGGGAGCCCCAGCGTTATGCTGCAGATTTGGCAGAAGCAGGGGTGGACTTCTGCTCCTGCGATCCGGGAGACGCTGTGGATTTATTTCCTTTTCCCCTTCCCCTACCTGCAAAAAAAAGGGGAGACCTTGGCCTTTTTTGTATTTGTTGGGCCGAAAAGGACTGTATGTGAGGGTGATGTGTCTTTTTCGCCGGTGTAGGAGCATAAGGCAAGAATGTCGACTTACCTGCGGTAGCCGCCGAGACTAACGCATCCAGCCCATCACCAAACAAGGCCTCACCTTTATACGGGATAGCCTCCATATTTTATTTTGGAATCTACATCAGCATTCCACTGGCGAATCCACAACGCCCTCCGAGCCGATACTGCCATGGTAGCGGTTCTTGATCCCAAGAAACCAATATATTTCATGGATTCTAGTAAGTACGCAGCAGCGTCTTTGATATGACCTAACGTTAGGAGTACCTCGTCTCCATCTATTGTGTCAATGTCTAATGACAAGTTTTCTGACCACTTTTCAATAGCACTACTCACCCACTCACAGACAATGGTAGGCCTGAGTAGTGTCCCATTGGCCACATCAGTAAATCACCTCACTCACTTGCAGTCTGTCGGCTCCTTAAGTGAAGCCATTCCAGGCGCAGGGAGAAACACCTTTTCTCTTTATGACAGGGGCCTGTCTAAAATGCGGGGTGACTCCCGCCTTTTTTGGAAAAAGGTAAGCTGCCTGAATTCCTTTTGGGAATCTGAAATTTCTTTTCAGGTTAAATCAGACCTGAGGTGGAGGGAAAATTACATTACTTCTTTACTAAAGTAAACCCTCTCCTTGTGGTAAAAGAGGGGGCTTCGTAACTTCTAACACCTCCTTTATAGCTAAAACATGTTTTGAATGCTTTTTTGCTAACTTAGGACCTATTCCCCTGGAATCACTAGTGTCGACAAAGGAATCAGAGTCCGTGTCGGTATCAGTTTGTACTACTTGTGCAAATTTGTATGTGACCCAGAAAAGTCCCTGTGGAAGAAAGGCAGAACTATTAAAAATCACATCTTCAACAGATTATTTTCATTTTCTATATGATATTCAGTCCAACCTCTTACGGATATGATTCACACTATCATGTAACCTTTCACCCAGTCAGGCTCTTAGTGTCATATTACACTGCTGTGTCCCTAACATGTCTCCACAGAGTTCCCTGCCACAGACATGTCACACACGTCCAGAACCACACCACAGACACTCCGGGACTTATAGGGGGACAGACCCACAGTAAAATCTGTCAGAGGGACACAGATGGGATTTGCCAGTTCACAACCCAGCGCCAGTAACACAATGTCTGTGAACACAAAATGCCCACTGACATTCAGCGCTTTTATAATGTTAATCACACAATTATATAGCACCAAATTCACTGTGGCCCCCCCTGTTATGCACCCTGATACTTGTTCAGTAGTGGAGGAGGACCTGCCTTGTCTCTGCAGCCTGAGGAGAGAGAAAATGGCGCTGAGCAGCGTGCTAGCTGACTGAGGAGGAAGCTCCACTCTTCAATGGTGTGTTTCTCCTCAGCTTTTATGAGGTCATGTTTTATACTGAAGGGGGTAGGACTGTGCCTCAGCAACTTATGCCCCTTATTTATGCCAGTTTCCATAGGTTTCATGCTGCCCAGGGCGCCCCCCCGCGCCCTGCAGTGCCTGTGTATGTGTGGGCAACATGGCGCGCTGCGCTCCCGCCAGCCGCGCGGTACCTTTAGCCGTCACTTTCTTGATTGAAGATCTGTCTTCTAACACTCACCTGTCTTCTGACTTCTGGCTCTGTGAGGGCAGTGACAGCGTGCTGTGGGAGTGAGCAAGCATCTAGGCACGGCTAGCGTTCAGTACCCTTCAGGAGCTAATGGTGTCCTGTCAGCTAGAAGCAGAGCCATTAAACTCTTTAGGAAGTTGGTTCCTACTTCTGCCCCCTCAGTCCCACGAAGCAGGGAGTCTGATGCCAGCAGATCTCCCTGAAAATAAAAACTTAAAATAAGTATTTTCAGAGAAACTCAGTAGAGCTCCTCAGAGTGCATCCAGTCGACCTGGGCACATTTCTAAAACTGAGGTCTGGAGGAGAGGCATAGAGGGAGGAGCCAGTTCACACCCAATGAAAAGTCTTTAGAGTGCCCATGTCTCCTGCGGATCCCGTCTATACCCCATGGTCTTGATGTCGTCCCCAGCATCCTCTAGGACGTATGAGAAATACCGGTATCAACGGTAAGTTCTTACCATAACGTATATTTTCTTCACCTTATATAATATAGTGCGGGAATAGGCAGCCTGCATTAACACTAGGAGTCCCAGCATGCCCTGTCAGAGGGGACTTGCTTCAGCTTGATGTAGAGAAATGTGTATACCTGAGTGCAGTGCTAATAAAACGACATGATACAAGCAGAGTTGATACATTTAATTTATTGTTATTATATACAGATTGTTTCTTTATTCCGTAAGGATCACTATATAATAAATATGTTTCATGATCACAAGACAAAGTACACAGATCTAACTGACCCTACCGCTCTGGAGGGTCCCTAATCCCACTTAGCCTGCAGGAGAATATGATAGAAGCAAGCCCCACTTCTATTTGGAAAGGGAAAGTCTAACCGAAAACCAAATTATCCAATCATGGGACGGGTCAGGCTCCTGAAATGTTTATTCTTTACAATGTCTTTATATAGTCGATGAAAGTAAAACCAGGTCCAAACTTCCCTGCATGATTCAGAGGAAGAACCTTGGAGGGGTCTGACATATATTCATGTTGGGAGACCAATGGCTCCTGTACACTGTGGGCAGCT
Organism: Pseudophryne corroboree; assembly: GCF_028390025.1. Classification (NCBI taxonomy): domain Eukaryota; kingdom Metazoa; phylum Chordata; class Amphibia; order Anura; family Myobatrachidae; genus Pseudophryne; species Pseudophryne corroboree. Next base: position 770,682,587 of record NC_086446.1, read on the forward strand.
GCACTACTAGTCTACCCTCGTCACATACAGGAACTTTGGGGTAGCAGTGCCAGCTACCGCCATCACACTATTACCCTGCATGCGTGCGGCACCTGGAATGACAACGAAGCGATGATACAGTAACAGAGGGTGAGGCAGGCAGGGAGGAGGAGGAGGGCAGGCTTGGCAGAAAGGAAGAAAGAATGAGATGCACGACACATTGTCCTCTCGGGAGTACCACGGAGACCGAGAATGTGGAGACGTCACAATGATACGCGTTACGGCCGTATGGCTCCAGTTCCTGCCAGCGGAGGGCGCTGTCTGTTTTCCAGAAGAAGAAAAGGAAGAGTCCCAGAAGCAGGAGTTAGAACTGCACCCAGCTAGAAGACTCAGGAGCTTGAGAGGACAGACTGCTGGGCAGGAGAAAGACGAAGTATAAGGACATGATGCAGAGGACAGGGCAAGCAGCAGAAGGGTAATAGTTACACACAGCAGAAGTTAGAGCATGCTAGGACTTGTAGTTCTGAGGGATATGCTTGTCTAAGCCGGCCGGATGGTATTCAGGCTCTCTGCCATACATACCACAGGAGCAATAAAACATTCCCCATATCTGTGACCATCCCGCTCCTGTGTGAAGGATACAACACCTGGCTCTTATACCCCAAGTATCTGCTCAGTACTCCGTCATCGGTTAGTTAATGCCCATGGTGCCAGGAATGTTACAACCTTATCAGATGTGTTAATATGGGGATGCAGTGGGAATCCCGACACATGACCGCAATGCCGACACCAGATGCCGGAATCCCAACATCTCAATCGTAAGTATGCAGGGACTGGTTTAGGCACCCCCGGGATGGTTAGGGTTAGGCTGTAGGTAAGGGAGGCTTAAAGGTTAGGCTGCGGGGAGGGGAGGTGAGGTTTAGGCACCCCAGGTATAGTTCGGCTTACGCTGCGGGGAAGGAGTTAGGGTTAGGCTGCGGGCAGGGGACGGGGGCAGGCTTAGGAATGCCCGCAGATGGTTAGGTTTAGACACCCCCGGAGAGGGTTATAGTTAGGCTGTGGGGGAGGGACGGTTAGGTTTAGGCACCCCTGAGATAGTCAGGGTTAGGCTGCGGTCGGGGACAGGGGGAAGCAGGCTTAGGCATGCCCGGGGAGGGTTAGGTTTAGGTTTAGGCACCCACAGGGAAGGTTATGTTTAGGCTGTGGGGGAGGAACGGTTAGGTTTAGGCACACCCGGGGAGGGTTAGGGTAAGGCTGCTGGAGGTTAAGGTTAAGCTGTGGGGAGGGTTAGTTAGGGTTAGGGGGGTACTGGGGGAAGGCAAGTTTACTTACCTACCCCCTGTCTGGATTCTCTTCATCGGGATGCCGCAGTCGGTCTTCTGACCCCTGGCACCCTGATCACCAGTAAATTACATCACACCCATTTACATTCCTGCGGCAGCTTAAAGTAAACAGAATGTAACAGGAGACTGTACACATTACTGTACTACATCTAATATACATAGCCCTCCAATAAAGGGGAGCACCATAATACAGGACAAAGCTGGCACCATGTAGGGGTGAGGAAGAGTTCCACCAACATCGCCTTACTAAGATTAGCGGCAGAAGGGCGCTCTCTGTACCTGGTCTTTCCCAGAATACAGCAGGGTATTCCGGTCACACAACCAATGCTATGTTGTGGGTCACAAAGCTCCATTCGCCACAAAGCTCTGCCCACCATTAGCTTAGCCCTAAGCCAGGTAACTGTCCTACACCTAAATGGTCACCTGGAGCCACCTTATGTTATACAGTATGTCAGTATCCTGCAGTACACATTCTGCTGCCCCTGAACTCTCTCACCTGCCGGCAGTATTAAAATCACCCCACAGGTCCGCCGAGGCTGTCGCTGCTTTGGGTGCTGGCAATGGGGAACCCAAATCTAGCAAGATATCTGAGGAGGAAACACAGAAACAAATATTAAACAATCACATGCACAAAGAGAAGAGCTAGATCTACCACGCGGCGGGTTATGCCAACTGTCACTTCTCAGTGGGTCTGGCCCGGAAATGTAAAACTGTAATATGTGAAACACAGGATGGACTTCTAATAATAATAATAATGATAATAAATAGCCACTTTAGATTTCCAGGTAAACGCAGACACTGTGTAAAGTTGAGCCCTAAGGCCGGGATGAGGTGTGGCCTTGGTGACATTATATAATTTGGCTCTGGATGGAGAAGGAGGAAGTAGTTCTGTTTAGGCACATACATAGGAAGATGAAGTATGTGGTTCTGGGGTTAAGTATGACATTATATAGAACTTAATGTATATAATACAGCAGGGAAGCTGTTCTATAGACTGGAGGAAATGTATTATCCGATACCTGGGCTGGGGGAGGTGTTCTATAGACTGGAGGAAATGTATTATCCGATACCTGGGCTGGGGGAGGTGTTATATAGACTGGAGGAAATGTATTATCTGATACCACAGGAGCGAAATCCTGGCTTTGCGGGACAGGATTATTTTCCGGTGTATGTGTAGGTGGCATCCGGACCACTTGTCCAACAGGTCCCACTGGAATACTCTGGCATGAAATCGGCCAAACTGTATGGCCTCGTAGGCCGCTACCATTTTCCCCAACAACTGAATGCATTGATGAATCAACACGCTTGTTGGTTTCAATATTTGTTTGACCATTTTCTGGATTTCCAGAGCCTTTTCCACTGGAAAAAATACTCTCTGTACTTCTGTGTCCAGAATCATCCCTAAAAATAAGAATTTACTTACCGATAATTCTATTTCTCGTAGTCCGTAGTGGATGCTGGGGACTCCGTAAGGACCATGGGGAATAGCGGCTCCGCAGGAGACTGGGCACATCTAAAGAAAGCTTTAGGATCACCTGGTGTGCACTGGCTCCTCCCCCTATGACCCTCCTCCAAGCCTCAGTTAGGATACTGTGCCCGGACGAGCGTACACAATAAGGAAGGATTTTGAATCCCGGGTAAGACTCATACCAGCCACACCAATCACACTGTACAACTTGTGATCTGAACCCAGTTAACAGCATGATAATAGAGGAGCCTCTAGAAAAGATGGCTCACTACAACAATAACCCGAATTTTTTTTTTTTTTTTTGGTAACAATAATTATGTACCAGTATTGCAGACAATCCGCACTTGGGATGGGCGCCCAGCATCCACTACGGACTACGAGAAATAGAATTATCGGTAAGTAAATTCTTATTTTCTCTGACGTCCTAGTGGATGCTGGGGACTCCGTAAGGACCATGGGGATTATACCAAAGCTCCCAAACGGGCGGGAGAGTGCGGATGACTCTGCAGCACCGAATGAGAGAACTCCAGGTCCTCTTTAGCCAGGGTATCAAATTTGTAGAATTTTACAAACGTATTTGCTCCTGACCAAGTAACTGCTCGGCAAAGTTGTAAAGCCGAGACCCCTCGGGCAGCTGCCCAAGATGAGCCCACCTTCCTTGTGGAGTGGGCATTTTAAGATTTTTGGCTGTGGCAGGCCTGCCACAGAATGTGCAAGCTGAATTGTACTACAAATCCAACGAGCAATCGTCTGCTTAGAAGCAGGAGCACCCAGTTTGTTGGGTGCATACAGGATAAACAGCGAGTCAGATTTTCTGACTCCAGCCGTCCTGGAAACATGTATTTTCAGGGTCCTGACCACGTCAAGCAACTTGGAATCCTCCAAGTCCTTAGTAGCCGCAGGCACCACAATAGGTTGGTTCATGTGAAATGCAGAAACCACCTTAGGTAGAAAATTTGAGGACGAGTCCTCAATTCTGCCCTTTCAGAATGAAATATTCAGTAAGGGCTTTTATATGATAAAGCCGCCAATTCTGACACACGCCTGGCTGAAACCAGGGCTAACTCGTCACTTCCATGTGAGATATTTTAAGTATACAGTGGTGAGTGGTACAAACCAATGTGACTTTAGGAAACTCAACACAACATTGAGATCCCCAAGGTGCCACTGGAGGCACAAAAGGAGACTGTATATGCAGCACCCCTTTTACAAATGTCTGAACTTCAGGCACTGAAGCCAGTTCTTTTTGGAAGAAAATCGACAGGGCCGAAATTTGAACCTTAATGGACCCTAATTTTAGGCCCATAGACAGTCCTGTTTGCAGGAAATGGAGGAAACGACCCAGTTGAAATTCCTCTGTAGGGGCCTTCTTGGCCTCACCCCACGCAACATATTTTCGCCAAATGCGGTGATAATGTTTTGCGGTTACGTCTTTCCTGGCCTTGACCAGGGTAGGGATCTTCAGGATCCGGCATTCAACTGCCATGCCGTCAAACGCAGCCGCGGTAAGTCTTGGAACAGACAAGGCCCTTGCTGGAGCAGGTCCTTTCTTAGAGGTAGAGGCCACGGTTCGTCCGTGAGCATCTCTTGAAGTTCCGGATACCAAGTCCTTCTTGGCCAATCCGGAACCACGAGTATAGTTCTTACTCCTCTCCTTCTTATGATTCTCAGTACTTTTGGTATGAGGGGCAGAGGAGGGAACACATACACTGACTGGTACACCCACGGTGTTACCAGAGCGTCCACCGTTATTGCCTGAGGGTCCCTTGACCTGGCGCAATATCTGTCTAGTTTTTTGTTTAGACGGGACGCCATTATGTCCACCTTTTGTTTTTCCCAACGGTTTACAATCAGGTGGAAGACTTCTGGGTGAAGTCCCCACTCTCCCGGGTGAAGGTCGTGTCTGCTGAGGAAGTCTGCTTCCCAGTTGTCCACTCCCGGAATGAACACTGCTGACAGTGCTATCACATGATTTTCCGCCCAGCTAAAATCCTTGCAGCTTCTGCCATTGCCCTCCTGCTTCTCGTGCCGCCCTGTCTGTTTACGTGGGCGACTGACGTGATGTTGTCCGATTGGATCAATACCGCCTGACCCTGAAGCAGGGGTTTCGCTTGACTTAGGGCATTGTAAATGGCCCTTAGTTCCAGAATGTTTATATGAAGAGATGTCTCCAGGCTTGACCATAAGCTCTGGAAATTCCTTCCCTGTGTGACTGCTCCCCAGCCTCGCAGGCTGGCATCCGTGGCCACCAGGACCCAGTCCCGAATACCGAATCTGCGGCCCTCTAGAAGATGAGCACTCTGCAACCACCACAGGAGGGATACCCTTGTCCCTGGTGACAGGGTTATCCGCTGAAGCATCTGAAGATGCGACCCGGACCATTTGTCCAGAAGGTTCCACTGTGCGTGGAATCTGCCGAATGGGATTGCTTCGTAGGAAGCCACCATTTTTACCCAGAACCCTTGTGCATTGATGCACTGAGACTTGGTTCGGTTTTAGGAGGTTCCTGACTAGCTCGGATAACTCCCTGGCTTTCTCCTCCGGGAGAAGCACCTTCTTTCTGGACTATGTCCAGAATCATCCCTAGGAACAGAAGACAAGTCGTCGGAATCAGCTGCGATTTTGGAATATTGAAAATCCAATCGTGCTGCCGCAACACTACCTGATATAGTGCTACACCGATCTCCAACTGTTCCCTGGATCTTACCCTTATCAGGGAATCGTCCAAGTAAAGGATAACTAAAATTCCCTTCCTTCGAAGGAATATCATCATTTCGGTCATTACTTCAGTAAAGACCCGGGGTGCCGTGGACCATCCCTACGGCAGCGTCCGAACTGATACAGTTCTGTACCATAACCTGAAATACCCTTGGTGAGAAGGGTAAATTTTGACATGAAGGTAAGCATCCTTGATGTCCCGAGACATCATGTAGTCCCCTTCTTCCAGGTTTGCAATCACTGCTCTGAGTGACTCAATTTTGAATTTGAACCTCTGTATGCAAGTGTTCAAAGATTTTAGATTTTAAAATCGGTCTCACCGAGCCGTCTGGCTTCGGTACCACAATAGTGCGGAATAATACCCCGTTCCCTGTTGCAGGAGGGGTACCTTGATTATCACCTGCTGGGAATACAGCTTGTGAATGGCTTCCAAAACTGCCTCCCTGTCAGCGGGAGACGTCGGTAAAACAGACTTTTGGAAACGGCGAGGGGAATACGTCTCGAATTCCAATTTGTACCCCTGAAATATTATCTGAAGGATCCAGGGGTCTACTTGCGAGTGAGCCCACTGCGCACTGAAATTCATTGAGAACGGGACCCCACCGTGCCTGAACTTGTAAAGCCCTAGCGTCATACTGAGGGCTTGGCAGAGGCGGAAAAGGGTTTCTGTTCCTTGGAACTGGCTGATCTCTGCAGCCATTTTCCTCTCCCTCTGTCACGAGCAGAAAAGAGGAACCCTTTTGTCCGCTTGCCAACCAGGACTGCGCCTGATAATACGGCGTCTTATTTTGAGAGGCGACCTGGGGTACATCCCCTCTTTTAAGGCAATACTTCCAAATGCCGTTTGGAATCCGCATCACCTGACCACTTTACTGGAATAATTGGACAACGCACTTATACTTGATGCCAGTCGGCAAATATTCCGCTGTGCATCATGCATATATAGAAATGCATCTTTTAATTGCTCTATAGGCAATAATATACTGTCCTTATCTAGGATATCATATTTCCAGTCAGGGAATCCGACCACGCCAACCCAGCACTGCACATCCAGGCTGAGGCGATTGCTGGTCGCAGTATAACACCAGTATGTGTGTAAATACATTTTAGGATACGCTCCTGCTTTCTATCAGCAGGATCCTTAAGGGCGGCCATCTCAGGAGAGGGTAGAGCCCTTGTTTTTACAAGCGTGTGAGCGCTTTATCCACCCTAGGGGGTGTTTCCCAACGCACCCTAACCTCTGGCGGGAAAAGGTATACTGCCAATAACTTTTTAGAAATTATCAATTGTTATTGGGGGGAAACCCACGCATCATCACACACCTCATTTTATTTCTCAGATTCAGGAAAACTACAGGAAGTTTTTTCTCACCAAACATAATACCCCTTTTTTTGGTGGTATTCATATTATCAGAAAAGTGTAAACTTTTTCCATTGCCTCAATCATGCAATGTGTGGCCCTATTGGAAATCACGGTTGTCTCTTCAACGTCGACACAGGAGTCAGTACCCTTGTCGGCGTCTGTATCTGAGGTAACGGGCGCTTTAGGGCCCCTGTATGAGACGTCTGGACATGCACAAGCTGAGTAGCCGGCTGTCTCATGTCAACCACTGTCTTTTATACAAAGCTGACACTGTCACGCAATTTCAACAGTACATCCACTCAGGTGTCGACCCCCTAGGGGGTGACAACACTATTTCAGACACTCTACTCCGTCTCCTCATCATTTTTCTCCTCATACATGTCGACACCAACGTACCGACACACAGCACACACACAGGGAATGCTCTGATAGAGGACAGGACCCCACTAGCCCTTTGGGGAGACAGAGGGAGAGTTTGCCAGCACACACCAGAGCGCTATATATATATACAGGGATAACCTTATATAAGTGTTTTTCCCTTTATAGCTGCTGTATTGTTATATACTGCGCCTAATTTGTGCCCCCCCTCTCTTTTTTAACCCCTTTCTGTAGTGTAGTGACTGCAGGGGAGAGCCAGGGAGCTTCCCTCCAACTGAGCTGTGAGGGAAAATGGCGCCAGTGTGCTGAGGAGATAAGGACGCCGAGAAAGGGGCGGAGCCTATCATCCTTTTTCTGTATGTTTTGGCAGGGGTTAAATGCATCCATATAGCCCAGGAGTTATATGTGATGCATTTATTTTAGCCATATAAGGTTTTTTATCGATTTATTGCGTCTCAGGGCGCTGCCCCCCCCAGCGCCCTGCACCCTCAGTGACCGGAGTGTGAAGTGTGCTGAGAGCAATGGCGCACAGCTGCGGTGCTGTGCGCTACCTTATCTGAAGACAGGATCGTCTTCTGCCGCCGATTTTTCCGGACCTCTTCGCTCTTCTGGCTCTGTAAGGGGGACGGCGGCGCGGCTCCGGTGACCCATCCAGGCTGAACCTGTGATCGTCCCTCTGGAGCTAATGTCCAGTAGCCTAAGAAGCCCAATCCACTCTGCACGCAGGTGAGTTCGCTTCTTCTCTCCTTAGTCCCTCGATGCAGTGAGCCTGTTGCCAGCAGGTCTCACTGAAAATATAAACCTAAACTAAAACTTTCACAAAGAGCTCAGGAGAGCCCCTAGTGTGCACCCTTCTCGTCGGGCACAGAAATCTAACTGAGGCTTGGAGGAGGGTCATAGGGGGAGGAGCCAGTGCACACCAGGTGATCCTAAAGCTTTCTTTAGATGTGCCCAGTCTCCTGCGGAGCCGCTATTCCCCATGGTCCTTACGGAGTCCCCAGCATCCACTAGGACGTCAGAGAAAAGGACAATCTTGTCGTCGGTTCCAACTGCGACTTTGGAAAATTCATGATCCAACAGTGTTGTTGGAGTATTGACAGGGAGAGTGCGATGTTCTGCACCAACTGTTCCCTGGATCTCGCTTTTATCAGGTGATCGTCCAGATAAGGAATTATATTGACTCCTTTTTAACGAAGGAGGACCATCATCTCCGCCATCACCTAAGGTGTGGAGGAAATGTATTATCTGATACCTGGGCTGGGGGAGGGGTTGCTTGGCGGCAGGTGTGGAGGAAAAGTATTATCTGATACCTGGGCTGGGGGAGGGGTTGCTTGGCGGCAGGTGTGGAGGAACAACATGATTAGCAACAGGTACGGAATTGGTCACAGGGACAGTGGGTACTGAAATCTTCCCCCCAGGAGGAGGAGGCAGCAATGTAAGACCACCAGCGCCAGCGTTCTTCTGAGGCTTACAGGAACCGTCCTTCTTCTTCATATGCTGAAAAAGATTAAAGGAAAACTGTACATAAAATATTTTGCATGTGTATGAATAAGACGCCATATGTCTAAGAAATAGCGATACAGTCCTGCAAAGTAACATCACTCATCGCTGTATATCCCAGAGATCTGCAATGTTTTTCTCGGGGCTTTAGATGAAGGGACTCACACAGATGCTCCAATACGCCGCTGCCCTGGCCAATGGTGAAAGGTATAGCCTTGCCGGGTTCTAATGTATAGACCGTGTCTAGAGAGACCGTTAACAGGGTGACACCATATGGCCGACATGCATTAAGTCGACATGGTCAAAAGGTCGACATGTAAAAGGTAGACAGTGCTTAAGGTTGACATGCACAAAAAGGTCGACAAGTTTTTACGTGTTCTTTCACATATTTTTCTACTTTTGCTGTATTTTCCATCCACGTGGACTACGATTGGGAATGGTTACCTGAGGCGAGCGCAGTGAGTCCCCTTCGCAGAAGCGTGCCCTCGTTCAGTGATTGGAATAAATAAGATTTTACTCACCGGTAAATCTATTTCTCGTAGTCCGTAGTGGATGCTGGGACTCCGTAAGGACCATGGGGAATAGCGGCTCCGCAGGAGACTGGGCACAACTAAAGAAAGCTTTAGGACTACCTGGTGTGCACTGGCTCCTCCCACTATGACCCTCCTCCAGACCTCAGTTAGGATACTGTGCCCGGAAGAGCTGACACAATAAGGAAGGATTTTGAATCCCGGGTAAGACTCATACCAGCCACACCAATCACACCGTATAACTCGTGATACTATACCCAGATAACAGTATGAAATATAACTGAGCCTCTCAACAGATGGCTCATAACAATAACCCTTTAGTTAACAATAACTATGTAAAAGTATTGCAGACAATCCGCACTTGGGACGGGCGCCCAGCATCCACTACGGACTACGAGAAATAGATTTACCGGTGAGTAAAATCTTATTTTCTCTGACGTCCTAAGTGGATGCTGGGACTCCGTAAGGACCAGGGGGATTATACCAAAGCTCCCAAACGGGCGGCAGAGTGCGGATGACTCTGCAGCACCGAATGAGAGAACTCAAGGTCCTCCTCAGCCAGGGTATCAAATTTGTAGAATTTAGCAAACGTGTTTGCCCCTGACCAAGTAGCAGCTCGGCAGAGTTGTAAAGCCGAGACCCCTCGGACAGCCGCCCAAGAAGAGCCCACCTTCCTCGTGGAATGGGCTTTTACAGATTTAGGATGCGGCAGGCCAGCCGCAGAATGCGCAAGCTGAATTGTGCTACAAATCCAGCGAGCAATAGTCTGCTTCGAAGCAGGAGCACCCAGCTTGTTGGGTGCATACAGGATAAATAGCGAGTCAGTCTTCCTGACTCCAGCCGTCCTGGAAACATACATTTTCAAGGCCCTGACTACGTCCAGTAACTTGGAGTCCTCCAAGTCCCTAGTAGCCGCAGGCACCACGATAGGTTGGTTCAAGTGAAAAGCTGATACCACCTTAGGGAGAAATTGGGGACGAGTCCTCAATTCTGCCCTATCCATATGGAAAATCAGATAGGGGCTTTTACATGACAAAGCCGCCAATTCTGACACACGCCTGGCCGAAGCCAAGGCCAAAAGCATGATCACTTTCCACGTGAGATATTTTAAATCCACGGTTTTAAGTGGCTCAAACCAATGTGACTTTAGGAAACCCAACACCACGTTGAGGTCCCAAGGTGCCACTGGAGGCACAAAAGGAGGCTGAATATGCAGCACCCCCTTAACAAAGGTCTGAACTTCAGGCAGTGAAGCCAGTTCTTTTTGGAAGAAAATCGACAGAGCCGAAATCTGGACCTTAATGGAACCCAATTTTAGGCCCATAGTCACCCCTGACTGTAGGAAGTGCAGAAATCGACCCAGCTGAAATTCCTCCGTTGGGGCCTTCCTGGCCTCACACCACGCAACATATTTTCTCCATATGCGGTGATAATGTTGTGCGGTTACATCTTTCCTGGCTTTAATGAGCGTAGGAATGACTTCCTCCGGAATGCCCTTTTCTTTCAGGATCCGGTGTTCAACCGCCATGCCGTCAAACGCAGCCGCGGTAAGTCTTGGAACAGACAGGGTCCCTGCTGCAGCAGGTCCTGTCTGAGCGGCAGAGGCCATGGGTCCTCTGAGATCATTTCTTGAAGTTCTGGGTACCAAGCTCTTCTTGGCCAATCCGGAACCACGAGTATCGTTCTTACTCCTCTCATTATTATTCTCAGTACCTTTGGTATGAGAGGCAGAGGAGGGAACACATAAACCGACTGGTACACCCACGGTGTCACTAGAGCGTCCACAGCTATCGCCTGAGGGTCCCTTGACCTGGCACAATATTTTTTTAGCTTTTTGTTGAGGCGGGACGCCATCATGTCCACCTGTGGCCTTTCCCAACGGTTTACCAGCATTTGGAAGACTTCTGGATGAAGTCCCCACTCTCCCGGGTGGAGGTCGTGCCTGCTGAGGAAGTCTGCTTCCCAGTTGTCCACTCCTGGAATGAACACTGCTGACAGTGCTAACACGTGATTTTCCGCCCATTGGAGAATCTTTGTGGCTTCTGCCATCGCCATCCTGCTTCTTGTGCCGCCCTGTCGGTTTACATGGGCGACAGCCGTGATGTTGTCTGACTGAATCAGTACCGGCAGGTTTTGAAGCAGGGGTCTTGCTTGACTTAGGGCATTGTAAATGGCCCTCAGTTCCAGAATATTTATCTGTAGGGAAATCTCCTGATTTGACCATAGTCCCTGGAAGTTTCTTCCCTGTGTGACTGCCCCCCAGCCTCGAAGGCTGGCATCCGTGGTCACCAGGACCCAGTCCTGTATTCCGAATCTGCGGCCCTCTTGAAGATGAGCACTCTGCAGCCACCACAGCAAAGATACCCTGGTCCTTGGAGACAGGGTTATCAGCCGATGCATCTGAAGATGCGATCCGGACCACTTGTCCAACAGGTCCCACTGAAATGTTCTTGCATGGAACCTGCCGAATGGAATTGCTTCGTAGGAAGCTACCATTTTATCCAGGACTCGCGTGCAGTGATGCACAGACACCTGTTTTGGCTTCAGGAGGCCTCTGACTAGAGATGACAGCTCCTTGGCTTTCTCCTCCGGGAGAAACACTTTTTTCTGGTCTGTGTCCAGAACCATCCCCAGGAACAGTAGACGTGTCGTAGGAACCAGCTGTGACTTTGGAATGTTTAGAATCCAACCGTGCTGTTGTAGCACTTCCCGAGATAGTGCTACCCCGACCAACAACTGCTCCTTGGACCTCGCCTTAATCAGGAGATCGTCCAAGTACGGGATAATTAAAGCTCCCTTCCTTCGAAGAAGTATCATCATTTCGGCCATTACTTTGGTAAATACCCTCGGTGCCGTGGACAGCCCAAACGGCAGCGTCTGGAATTGGTAATGACAATCCTGTACCACAAATCTGAGGTACTCCTGGTGAGAATGGTAAATGGGGACATGTAGGTAAGCATCCTTGATGTCCAGGGATACCATGTAATCCCCCTCTTCCAGGCTTGCAATAACCGCCCTGAGCGATTCCATCTTGAACTTGAATTTTTTTATATATATGTGTTCAAGGATTTCAAATTTAAAATGGGTCTCACCGAACCGTCCGGTTTCGGTACCACAAACATTGTGGAATAGTAACCCCGTCCTTGTTGAAGTAGGGGCACCATGACTATCACCTGCTGGGAATACAGCTTGTGAATTGCCTCTAGCACAGCCTCCCTGCCTGAGGGAGTTGTCGGCAAGGCAGATTTGAGGAAACGGCGGGGGGGAGACGACTCGAATTCCAGCTTGTACCCCTGAGATACTACTTGAAGGATCCAGGGATCCACCCGTGAGCGAGCCCACTTATCGCTGAAATTTTTGAGCCGGCCCCCCACCGTACCTGGCTCCGCCTGTGGAGCTCCACCGTCATGCGGCGGACTTGGAGGAAGCGGGGGAGGGCTTTTGCTCCAGGGAACCGGCTGTCTGTTGCAGCTTTTTCCCCCTACCTCTGCCTCTGGGCAGAAAAGACGCGCCTTTTCCCCGCCTGCTTTTCTGGGGCCGAAAGAACTGTACCTGATAATCGGAGCTTTCTTAGGCTGTGAGGGAACATGGGGCAAAAATGCTGACTTCCCAGCTGTTGCTGTGGAAACTAGGTCTGAGAGACCATCCCCGAATAACTCCTCACCCTTATAAGGCAAAACTTCCATGTGCCTTTTAGAATCTGCATCCCCTGTCCACTGCCGGGTCCATAACCATCTCGTGGCAGAAATGGACATTGCACTTATTCTAGATGCCAGCCGGCAGATCTCCCTCTGTGCATCTCTCATGTATAAGACTGCGTCTTTTATATGCTCTATGGTTAGCAATATAGTGTCCCTGTCTAGTGTGTCAATATTTTCCGACAGGGAATCTGACCACGCAGCTGCAGCACTGCACATCCATGCTGAAGCAATAGCTGGTCTCAGTATAATACCTGAGTGTGTATAAACAGACTTCAGGATAGCCTCCTGCTTCCTATCAGCAGGCTCCTTTAGGGCGGCCGTCTCCGGAGACGGTAGAGCCACCTTCTTTGACAAGCGTGTGAGCGCTTTATCCACCCTAGGGGGTGTCTCCCAACGTGACCTATCCTCTGGCGGGAAAGGGTACGCCATTAGTAACCTTTTAGAAATTACCAATTTTTTATCGGGGGAAGCCCACGCTACTTCACACACTTCATTTAATTCTTCAGAAGGGGGAAAAACCACTGGTAGTTTTTTCTCCCCAAACATAATACCCTTTTTTGTGGTACCTGGGGTAATATCAGAAAATAAGAATTTACTTACCGATAATTCTATTTCTCATAGTCCGTAGTGGATGCTGGGGACTCCGAAAGGACCATGGGGAATAGCGGCTCCGCAGGAGACTGGGCACAAAAGTAAAAAGCTTTAGGACTACCTGGTGTGCACTGGCTCCTCCCCCTATGACCCTCCTCCAAGCCTCAGTTAGGATACTGTGCCCGGACGAGCGTACACAATAAGGAAGGATTTTGAATCCCGGGTAAGACTCATACCAGCCACACCGTACAACTTGTGATCTGAACCCAGTTAACAGCATGATAACAGAAGGAGCCTCTGAAAAGATGGCTCACAACAACAATAACTCGATTTTTGTAACAATAACTATGTACAAGTAATGCAGACAATCCGCACTTGGGATGGGCGCCCAGCATCCACTACGGATTATGAGAAATAGAATTATCGGTAAGTAAATTCTTATTTTCTCTAACGTCCTAGTGGATGCTGGGGACTCCGAAAGGACCATGGGGATTATACCAAAGCTCCCAAACGGGCGGGAGAGTGCGGATGACTCTGCAGCACCGAATGAGAGAACTCCAGGTCCTCCTCAGCCAGGGTATCAAATTTGTAGAATTTAGCAAACGTGTTTGCCCCTGACCAAGTAGCTGCTCGGCAAAGTTGTAAAGCCGAGACCCCTCGGGCAGCCGCCCAAGATGAGCCCACTTTCCTTGTGGAATGGGCTTTTACAGATTTTGGCTGTGGCAGGCCTGCCACAGAATGTGCAAGCTAAATTGTACTACAAATCCAACGAGCAATAGTCTGCTTAGAAGCAGGAGCACCCAGCTTGTTGGGTGCATACAGGATAAACAGCGAGTCAGATTTTCTGACTCCAGCCGTCCTGGAAACATATTTTCAGGGCCCTGACTACGTCCAGCAACTTGGAGTCCTCCAAGTCCCTAGTAGCCGCAGGTACCACAATAGGCTGGTTCAAGTGAAACGCTGAAACCACCTTAGGGAGAAATTGAGGACGAGTCCTCAATTCTGCCCTGTCCGTATGAAAAATTAGGTAAGGGCTTTTATAGGATAAAGCCGCCAATTCTGAGACACGCCTGGCTGAAGCCAGGGCTAACAGCATTACCACTTTCCATGTGAGATATTTTAAGTCCACAGTGGTGAGTGGTTCAAACCAATGTGATTTTAGGAATCCCAAAACTACATTGAGATCCCAAGGTGCCACTGGAGGCACAAAAGGAGGCTGTATATGCAGTACTCCCTTGACAAACGTCTGAACTTCAGGAACAGAAGCCAGTTCTTTTTGGAAGAATATTGACAGGGCCGAAATTTGAACCTTAATGGACCCCAATTTGAGGCCCATAGACAGTCCTGTTTGCAGGAAATGCAGGAAACGACCCAGTTGAAATTCCTCTGTAGGGGCCTTCCTGGCCTCGCCCCACGCAACATATTTACGCCAAATACGGTGATAATGTTGTACGGTTACATCCTTCCTGGCTTTGATCAGGGTAGGGATGACTTCATCCGGAATGCCTTTTTCCTTCAGGATCCGGCGTTCAACCGCCATGCCGTCAAACGCAGCCGCGGTAAGTCTTGGAACATACATGGTCCCTGCTGGAGCAGGTCCTTTCTTAGAGGTAGAGGCCACGGGTCTTCCGTGAGCATCTCTTGAATTTCCGGGTACCAAGTCCTTCTTGGCCAATCCGGAGCCACGAGTATAGTCTTTACTCCTCTCCTTCTTATGATTCTCAGTACTTTTGGTATGAGAGGAAGAGGAGGGAACACATACACTGACTGGTACACCCACGGTGTTACCAGAGCGTCCACAGCTATTGCCTGAGGGTCCCTTGACCTGGCGCAATATCTGTCCAGTTTTTTGTTGAGGCGGGACGCCATCATGTCCACCTTTGGTTTTTCCCAACGGTTCACAATCATGTGGAAGACTTCTGGGTGAAGTCCCCACTCCCCCGGGTGAAGATCGTGTCTGCTGAGGAAGTCTGCTTCCCAGTTGTCCACTCCCGGAATGAACACTGCTGACAGTGCTATCACATGATTCTCCGCCCAGCGAAGAATCCTTGCCACTTCCATCATTGCCCTCCTGCTTCTTGTGCCGCCCTGTCTGTTTACGTGGGCGACTGCCGTGATGTTGTCCGACTGGATCAACACCGGCTGACCCTGAAGCAGAGGTCTTGCCTGACTTAGGGCATTGTAAATGGCCCTTAGTTCCAGGATATTTATGTGAAGTGACGTTTCCATGCTTGACCACAAGCCCTGGAAATTTCTTCCCTGTGTGACTGCTCCCCAGCCTCTCAGGCTGGCATCAGTGGTCACCAGGACCCAATCCTGAATGCCGAATCTGCGGCCCTCTAGGAGATGAGCACTCTGTAACCACCACAGGAGAGACACCCTTGTCCTTGGAGACAGGGTTATCCGCTGATGCATTTGAAGATGCGATCCGGACCATTTGTCCAGCAGATCCCACTGAAAAGTTCTTGCGTGAAATCTGCTGAATGGAATCGCTTCGTAAGAAGCCACCATCTTTCCCAGGACCCTTGTGCATTGATGTACTGACACTTGGCCTGGTCTTAGGAGGTTCCTGACTAGGTCGGATAACTCCTTGGCCTTCTCCTCCGGGAGAAACACCTTTTTCTGTACTGTGTCCAGAATCATCCCTAGGAACAGCAGACGTGTCGTCGGAATCAGCTGCGATTTTGGAATATTTAGAATCCATCCGTGCTGTCGTAGTACTACTTGAGATAGTTCTACTCCGACCTCTAACTGTTCTCTGGACCTTGCCCTTATCAGGAGATCGTCCAAGTAAGGGATAATTAAGACGCCTTTTCTTCGAAGAAGAATCATCATTTCGGCCATTACCTTGGTAAAGACCCGGGGTGCCGTGGACAATCCAAACGGCAGCGTCTGAAACTGATAGTGACAGTTCTGTACCACAAACCTGAGGTACCCTTGGTGAGAAGGGCAAATTGGGACATGGAGGTAAGCATCCTTGATGTCCAGAGACACCATATAGTTCCCTTCTTCCAGGTTCGCTATCACTGCTCTGAGTGACTCCATCTTGAACTTGAACCTTTTTATGTAAGTGTTCAAGGATTTCAGATTTAAAATGGGTCTCACCGAGCCGTCCGGCTTCGGTACCACAAACAGCGTGGAATAATACCCCTTTCCCTGTTGTAGGAGGGGTACCTTGATTATCACCTGCTGGGAATACAGCTTGTGAATGGCTTCCAATACCGCCTCCCTGTCGGGGGGAGACGTTGGTAAAGCAGACTTCAGGAACCGGCGAGGGGGAGACGTCTTGAATTCCAATTTGTACCCCTGAGATACTACCTGCAGGATCCAGGGGTCCACTTGCGAGTGAGCCCACTGCGCGCTGAAATTCTTGAGACGGGCCCCCACCGTGCCTGAGTCCGCTTGTAAGGCCCCAGCGTCATGCTGAGGACTTGGCAGAAGCGGGGGAGGGCTTCCGTTCGTGGGAAGAGGCTGTCTGCTGCAGTCTTTTTCCCCTTCCTCTGCCCCGGGGCAGATATGAGTGGCCTTTTGCCCGCTTGCCCTTATGGGGACGAAAGGACTGAGCCTGAAAAGACGGTATCTTTTTCTGCTGCGAGGTGACTTGGGGTAAAAAGGTGGATTTTCCAGCCGTTGCCGTGGCCACCAGGTCCGATAGACCGACCCCAAATAACTCCTCCCCTTTATACGGCAATACTTCCATATGCCGTTTGGAATCCGCATCCCCTGACCACTGTCGCGTCCATAATCCTCTTCTGGCAGATATGGACATCGCACTTACTCTTGATGCCAGAGTGCAAATATCCCTCCGTGCATCTCGCATATATAGAAATGCATCCTTTAAATGCTCTATAGTCAATAATATATTGTCCCTGTCCAGGGTATCAATATTTTCAGTCAGGGAATCCGACCAAGCCACCCCAGCACTGCACATCCAGGCTGAGGCGATTGCTGGTCGCAGTATAATACCAGTATGTGTGTATATACTTTTAAGGATATTTTCCAGCTTTCTATCAGCTGGTTCCTTGAGGGCGGCCGTATCAGGGGACGGTAACGCCACTTGTTTTGATAAGCGTGTGAGCGCCTTATCTACGCTAGGGGGTGTTTCCCAACGCGCCCTATCCTCTGGCGGGAAAGGGTATAATGCCAATAACTTTTTAGAAATTAGCAGTTTATCGGGGGAAACCCACGCTTCATCACACACCTCATTTAATTCATCTGATTCGGGAAAAACTACGGGTAGTTTTTTCACACCCCACATAATACCCTTTTTTGTGGTACTTGTAGTATCAGAAATGTTCAAAACCTCCTTCATTGCCGTGATCATGTAACGTGTGGCCCTACTGGAAAATACGTTTGTTTCCTCACCGTCGACACTGGAGTCAGTGTCCGTGTCTGTATCGACCTGAGGTAACGGGCGCTTTAGAGCCCCTGACGGTGTTTGAGACGCCTGTACAGGTATTAACTGATTTGCCGGCTGTCTCATGTCGTCAACAGTCTTTTGTAAAGTGCTGACACTATCACGTAATTCTTTCCATAAGACCATCCAGTCAGGTGTCGACTCCCTAGGGGGTGACATCACTAACACAGGCAATTGCTCCGCCTCCACACCATTTTCCTCCTCATACATGTCGACACAACGTACCGACACACAGCACACACACAGGGAATGCTCTGATAGAGGACAGGACCCCACTAGCCCTTGGGGAGACAGAGGGAGAGTTTGCCAGCACACACCAGAGCGCTATATATATACAGGGATAACCTTATATAAGTGTTTTTCCCTAATATAGCTGCTGTATATATTTATATGCCAATTTAGTGCCCCCCCTCTCTTGTTTTACCCTGTTTCTGTAGTGCAGGACTGCAGGGGAGAGTCAGGGAGCCTTCCTCCAACGGAGCTGTGAGGAAAAAATGGCGCCAGTGTGCTGAGGAGATAGGCTCCGCCCCTTTTTCGGCGGCCTTTCTCCCGCTTTTTTATGTAAAAATAGGCAGGGGTTAAATACATCCATATAGCCCAGGAGCTATATGTGATGTATTTTTTGCCAAAATCAGGATTTTGGTACTTACCGATAAATCCCTTTCTCCGATTCCACAGGGGCCACTGGAGTGTAGTTACAATGGGGAGATAGTAGGTGGTATTGGTAGCTGGCACTTTAAAAATTCTCACACTGTGGCTAGCTCCTCCCCTACTATCTCCCCTCCAAGCCAGTCTACGTTAAACTGTGCCCGAGGAGAGCTGTAATAAACAAACCGTAAGGTAGAGGAGGTTAACGACGCCCTGTAAACCAGGCGAACACAAACTAAACCTGGAACAGAACCTGACAAAAAACCAGGCTAGCCTGAACCCAACAAGCAGTCATATGGTGATCTGCAATCGTTAATCAAACAAAAATCAGGAGAAACAGCGCTGGGCGGGCGTCCAGTGGCCCCTGTGGAATCGGAGAAAGGGATTTATCGGTAAGTACCAAAATCCTGATTTCTCCTTCATCCACTAGGGGCCACTGGAGTGTAGTTACAATGGGGACGTCCCAGAGCTCCCAAAAAACGGGTGGGAAAGCGCTGAGAGTCCTGTAAAAACTGCTCGGCCAAACAGTGATGCAGAGGCCGTAAAAGTGTCAAACTTGTAGAATTTGACAAAACGAATGTCGGTTTGACCAAGTAGCCGCCCGACAAAATATTCATGGAGACCCCGCGGGCGGCTGCCCACGAAAGTCTTACAATGCGCGTAAAGCGCGCTGAAATGGAAAACGGAGGTTCCCTAGTAACCGCCAAGAAGACTGTCTGATGATCAGATGTATCCAACTGTCCAGCATATGCTGGGGCCCCGGCTATTTAGTACGGGAGCATCATCCAGAGCAAAGAAGAAAAAACACTTCATCGAATAGCCTGAGACCTCTGTAGAGAGAGTTGACGAGCCCTGACAACATTCAGAGAGGATTGAAAACCACTAGTGTCAGATTTATATGAAAAATGGACCTCCCCTCTGGAAGAAACGACCGCTGAGGCCGAAGCCGAGCCCGGGGAGTTGCCAATAGAGTACTCCCTGAACAAGAGGCCGAACTTACGGCCGCTAGGCTAATCTCATTTGGAAGAAAAGCGAAAAAGGCAGAGACCTAAAATTCCGGTCAGTGTGGTTTGAAGCGCAGCGGAGCAAAAAACCTCCCAGAGAAACCAAAGATGAATGGTAACTGGAAGAAGGGGGAAAAAACCCCTTTTATCTTCATTATGTTCCATAAAGTTTTCCCAAAGTGGCAAAAGCGAGAAGAGGTAATAGACTTCTGAAATCGGAGCCCAGTAGGCCTAACCGAACTAGGGAACTCCTCCCTTCTGAGGTCTCGTGAACAGTCACACGGGTAACCGAAACCAGTGTAAAATTGAACAAGGAGAAAAAAGGAGCCTGTTGAAGTAGACAGTCCAGTCGAGGTAGGAGCCAAGGCTCCTCTACTGACAACAGGCGTATCTGTATCTTCAAGTCATGCGTGGCCCAACCAGCGCCACCGAGAGGACTAGCACGCATAATCCCCTCCTGTGTTACTGAACATGAAGTAGAAATAGAAAAAGGAGGCAGGATAGAATAACCAGAAAACTCCCCGGAGCCCTGAGGGCCTCCACGGCTACTGCCGTCCGAGAGTAATAAAGGGTTAACGAGTCAGTCAGAACGCCCTGAGGTCGATCCGAAATCTCCGCCCACAGCGGACCAGCTGACAAAACTCCGGGGCATGTTCCCTCACCCAGGAGTCTGACCTGGTGGCTTGATCTGGAAACAAGATTGTTGTCCCCCGTTCCGAGAGGAATGGAGGCGACCACTCATTACGTCGCAACTTGACTGAAGAAATAGAGCCTCTGGTGCCGAGGAATGAAAAAACCTCTGACGGACCGTGTTGAGAAACGTCTATGCGGAGCATAAATTGGATCTGTGTCGAATCAGAAGCTCGTGGATCCTCCGGATATTCAGAAGCCACCTAATGTACAGAGTGGGATAGTAGCAGTAAATTGTCCCATTAGGGAACCAACGTCACCCACTGCCCCTGAAAAAGAGTTATTCTGTTATCTTCCTAAACTCTGTGGGAGCGGAAGAGAGAAGAGTAAAGGACTTACAGTGAAAATGAGAATCCTGTTAAGGGGGAATCTGAGAAAAGCCTGTCCAACGGAAATCAGTAAACAGGCATCTCTGAAGACAAGGGACACGTAAAACTCCCTTTCTTGTTTAAACTAGCAATCACAGACTAAAAGGATTGTAAGGCCAGAATAGGCCTGTCCGAGCCACTTGGCTTCGGAACGTGAAAAGAAAACAAAGGCCTGAGAACTGTCCTAATTCAAATGATATGTGAAAAACAGGGATCAACACCCTTTGCGGTTAGAAACCTATGGAGCGCAGCCTGCAGTATGACTCTCTTGTCATCGTAAATCAGCCGACCTATGCCGAGGGACTCCTGAGACGGTTGTAACCGCCCAAGCCTTCTCCCATCGACCTGCGCCTACCCTGGGACCCTGCAGGTGTAATGGGTGTATAGGATGACATAAAATCAGACTGGACTGAGGATGTTGAACCTCTGCTTCAGCCTTTTTACCCTGAGAACCCCTGGCGACGAAGATATCACCCGTGTGGAGTCAAAAACCTGAAAGGGCACGAAAAAATCTAAAGGGAAGACCAGTAAAGGTCTGTCTTGGAGCTGGGGCAGTAGTAGGAGAAATCAAAGTGGACCTACCTCCATTGGTTCAAGAAATCCTGCAGAAAGTTCCTTCCCCAGAACCATCTGCCCCGTAGGATTTCATGTTTACTTGTCACTGTCGCAGCCCCAGAGGTCGTCGGGTTAAGACAGCCCAAGCGAAGATGCAGGGTCCGAGTCTGTAGACATGGAGACCTCCAAGGAACATAAAGCAGAATCGTGATTCTGACCTGTATCAAAGTATCAATTGATCCTGATGCGAAGCATCCTGTAACCTAGAGGACAATTGTTCCCCAACCTACCTGCTCCGGATACGGTAGAACCATGCTGCCGCATATGTCGATGGATCCCTGAGCAAGGTTGCCTCAGGAAAACGGCGGCTTGATGGACCGGCGATACACCGAGGTGTATACCCTAGAGAGGTTCTGATACCATCTCCTGCCATCTGCGGGGAAAAGATAGGAAAACAAACCTTGTTTGATACCTGATATTGTGTATTCGGGTGTCTGTCGGCCGCCTACCGGAGCCTGCCCAGCTCATCCGAAACTGAACCAGTCGCTGTCATTTTCGTCAATGGCGTGGAACCCTGATGGACTTGACGTGTCCTCCTCCTTTACCTGCAGTATCAGATGAACTGCTGTATTATGTACCTGTATATTCTGAGACACTGGTTCAGATCCACAGAAAACAGACATCAGTAATGCATGGAATGTTAGCAAAGTTTCTTTTTGGAAAGGTGTGTTTGGTCCCGCTGTGATTTGATCCTGTGACCTTGGAAACCAAAGTCCAAGGGCTTACCTGATGAGTTATTGTCTGGTTAATAGTGACATTACCTGCATCATTGATCAAACAGGGGTGTGCAGGTGCGTGGAGGGCGAAGCAGATGGCTCCGCCGCATACTTCACACCTAAGAGGGAATTCTTCGACTATCCCAGGAGAGACAAACGAAAGGAGAAAAGGTGGGTTAAATAAACAGAGCCCTACGTAAGGTGTGCACTATAATGTGTAGTGACCGATACGATTAAAATAAACTTTCTGGAGCAGCGGAGACCTGAACCAGCAACGCTGCGCTGTGGGACAGGAGTCTTAGCCCTAGGCTATAGGAGTTCTCCTTAAAGTTTTGTTTGGATTCAAACCCCTGTTCAGATACCCGCTACTAGCGTACTGAGCCGCAGCGCTATTTGTCTTATGCCTTACACGCATTCCACAATTACAAATAGCATTAGTAACTAGTGACAACAAGGAATAATAAAGGGAAGGCAACACCCCGCCCTGTATTTAGTGTACCGCTAATTAAGGTGCACCAGATGTTTCTCTGAGGTTCCGCTGGCTTTTCAAAATGGTGACCAGCCTGTGAGAAAGATGGGGGAAAATGTTATGTGCAAGATGTTGTTATTAGAAAACATTGCGGAAGTAGCCTACAGCACCTGGTATTCCCAGGCGGTCTCCCATCCAAGTACTAACCGGGCCTGACCCTGCTTAGTTTCCGAGATCAGACGAGATCGGGCGTGTTCAGGGTGGTGTGGCCATAGGCTTTTATCCCCTATATCTGGTATTTTATGGATTTATCTATATACATACCTACACGCACTTAAATATATATATCTATATATATACATGCACAAACATAACTATATATGTATATATACACACACACCGTAGGTAAATAAATACTGCACAGTAGATCCTTTTAATTATTATTGAGCTGAGTCCCAGCTACTGTAATAGAGCAGGTTCCCTGATTTGCAAGTAGGAAAATGCTGGGTAGAGGACTCTACTGCAGGAGGAATGTATCTATATTTCAGCAGCCTGAAGTATCGAAAAGTTACAAATCCCAGAGCTGTTGCCTAGCGACGGGGAGACCTGGGAGCCCGCTGAGTAAAGCAGGTTAACTGTTAATATACCTGGGACTTTATTTGTATTTGTCTCTGAGTATGCAAGATTAGCCCACTGGGCTATAGGAGACACTGCAAATATGAAGCCAGGTCTGTGCATGGAGGAAATGGCCGCCAGAGTGAAACTCCTCTGGGCTATGCGATAAAATCTATATAGTGGATAACTGGATTAGTGCTGAGCCACTCTGACTATATCACATTCTCCTCAGCACCATGTGCATTAAACTCACATAAATGCCTATTACACTATAACAGTGGCCGGGGAGCGGAGAATGCTGAGCCCGCTGTACAGAGCGGGAGTTAGCTCCGCCCCCCGGCTATGGCGCCTTATTGCAAAACTAAGCGGGAAGCGAGCTGTACCCTCCGCTGGGCCTGCGAGTCACCGCCGGGGAGCGCTGAGCGCTGAGCCCGCTATACAGCGCTAGTAGAGCCCTGTATCTGCTAGCCGCCGCCGGGGAGTGTTGCGCTGAACAGAGCGCGAGTCGCCGCCTGGGAGCAGGGAGCGCTGAGCTCGCTCTACAGAGCGGGACTTAGCTCCGCCCCCTCCGTACAAGGCGCCAAATTTAAACATTGCTTTGCGCTCGAGCGGGATCCCTGTGCCGGCTCTGTGAGTCGCGCTGAGTGGGGATCTGTGCGGGGGGTGCGGGGAGCTGGGGGAGCAGAGGGTTATCAGAATGACACACACCCGTTTTTCAGTCAGGGTTGTATAAACACATACTCAGCCTCCCCCAATCATCCTGTCTGTTTCTCCATGAGGAGGACAGGTAAGGATACAATAAAGTACATTACAGCCCCAGAGAGCCCTTCTGGAGTGGGTTGTACAACAATAAACAGTGCATTGCTCTAAAAACATACATAGCCACCACAAATAAAGTATACTTGTTCTTGGTGGATCGGCCCCGACACACGCCGCACGCAGCGGCGTCCAGCCGGAATCTTCTGTGGTGGGGTGGTCCCGACACAAGCCGCACGCAGCGGTGTCCGACCATTTTTTGATACTCACCGCTGCCATGCTGCCGGAATCTTCTGCTGGATGGAGTGGCCGCGACACGCGCCGCACGCAGCGGTGTCCGCCAACTCAGGAGAGCTCAGTGTCTCCCTCAGCCGGGGCCCATCCCTAGCCGCACGCAGCTGCGATGGGACCCCGCCGGCAGCTCCCACGGTGCAGACTGGCAGTGGCAGAGCTGCCAGTCTGTGAGTGTGTGTAAGAAAAATAAAATAATAAAGAAAAAAGAAGAAAATTCTTCAGCTAAACCCAAGTGAACCAGCTACCTCGGGCACTTAACTAAGACTGGCTTGGAGGGGAGATAGTAGGGGAGGAGCTAGCCACAGTGTGAGAATTTTTAAAGTGCCAGCTACCAATACCACCTACTATCTCCCCATTGTAACTACACTCCAGTGGCCCCTAGTGGATGAAGGAGAAAAGGTGTTTTTATTGCGTCTCAGGGCGCCCCCCCCCCCAGCGCCCTGCACCCTCAGTGACCGGAGTGTGAAGTGTGCTGAGAGCAATGGCGCACAGCTGCGGTGCTGTGCGCTACCTTAGTGAAGACAGGACGTCTTCTGCCGCCGATTTTCCGGACCTCTTCAGTCTTCTGGCTCTGTAAGGGGGACGGCGGCGCGGCTCCGGGACCCATCCATGGCTGGGCCTGTGATCGTCCCTCTGGAGCTAATGTCCAGTAGCCTAAGAAGCCCAATCCACTCTGCACGCAGGTGAGTTCGCTTCTTCTCCCCTTAGTCCCTCGATGCAGTGAGCCTGTTGCCAGCAGGTCTCACTGAAAATAAAAAAACCTATTTAAACTTTTACTCTAAGCAGCTCAGGAGAGCCACCTAGATTGCACCCTTCTCGTTCGGGCACAAAATCTTAACTGAGGCTTGGAGGAGGGTCATAGGGGGAGGAGCCAGTGCACACCAGGTAGTCCTAAAGCTTTTTACTTTTGTGCCCAGTCTCCTGCGGAGCCGCTATTCCCCATGGTCCTTTCGGAGTCCCCAGCATCCACTAGGACGTTAGAGAAATGTGTAATACATTTTTCATTGCCTCAATCATGTAACGAGTGGCCCTATTGGACATTACATTAGTTTCTTCGTCGTCGACACTGGTATCAGTATCCGTGTCGACATCTGTGTCTGCCATCTGAGGTAGCGGGCGTTTTAGAGCCCCTGATGGCCTTTGAGACGCCTGGCCAAGCACGAGCTGAGAAGCCGGCTGTCCCGCATTTGGCATGTCAATTTTTTTTTTCTAGGAGCTCAGGAGAGCCCCTAGTGTGCATCCAGCTCGGCCGGGCACAAGATTCTAACTGAGGTCTGGAGGAGGGTCATAGTGGGAGGAGCCAGTGCACACCAGGTAGTCCTAAAGCTTTCTTTAGTTGTGCCCAGTCTCCTGCGGAGCCGCTATTCCCCATGGTCCTTACGGAGTTCCCAGCATCCACTAGGACGTCAGAGAAATAATGTTAATATACCGGCTGTCGGGATCCCGGCTTTCAGGATACAGACGCTGGAATCCCGACAGCAGATGAAATGCCGGTGGTCACAATCCCGTATTCCCACGAGGGTGTTGGGTCCATGCCACCTGAGTGGGAATATAACCTGTGGCGTGCAAAGTTCGACACTGGGCCCGAAACATGGCAAGCCACAGCGAGGGGACTGAGGGATGCCACTGATGGAATAGTGACAGCCGGTCTTCCATATGTGCTCTGATGAAACATACAGAACGACAATCAAAAAACTTCTGTCGATCCTTTTCCATGATGACCTTTTGACCCTGCCGACCTAATGCATGTAGAGCCAATGACTGTCTATCTAATTAGTCTAGATCTTCTATATCATGGTGCAGGGGTGAAAGTTCACAGTACTGTGATCTGCCTTGGAAGTGTTTGTGTGTATGCACAACCTTAGGTCACATATGTGCGCAAAACCACGCGGAGGGAGCGGATGGATCTTTGCACTCGGACGGTTCTTCGGGGTGTGGTTCATCAAATCGACAGTATCTAGGTCGACAATGTTTAGGTCGACCACTATAGGTCGACAGTCACTAGGTAAACATGGATGGAAGGTCGACAGGGTTTCTAGGTCGACATGTGCTAGGTCGTCAGGTCTAAAGGTCGACATGAGGATTTTTTTTTTTGTGTCGTTTTCTTTGTAGAGTGACCGGGATCCCAAATTAGTGCACCGCGTCCCCTCGCATGGCTCGCTTCGCTCGCAATGCTTCGGGCATGGTGCCTTCGCTCCGCTACCGCTTCGTCCGGCACAGATTACCGTTCCAATCGTAGTCCACGTGGATCGTTAAGTATGGGGGGGGGGGAAAAAAGTGTGAAAAACTCATGTCGACCTTTAGACATGTCGACATATCACACGTCGACCTTCCATCCATGTCGACATAGTGACTGTCGACCTATAGTGGTCGACCTAAACATTGTCGATCTTCAGACCGGATCCCGGTTCTTCAGACGTTCTAACGCCATTTCATCAGCTATCATTTTGTTCTTACAGGATGAGAAATTGTACAACTGCTGAGTCCCCCCTACACTGTATGCAGATGGCGGGATGCTGAGATTTGATAGTGGAAATCTTATATAAACTGCTGTTCCTGCATGATACACCATGAGAAAAGCTTTATAAATAGGCAAATAATAGGATTTTAAATACCTACCGGTAAATCCTTTTCTATGAGTCCGTAGAGGATGTTGGGCACTCTCAAAAGACCATGGGGTATAGACTGGATCCGCAGGAGACATGGGCACTTTAAGACTTTCAAAGGGGCGTGACCTGGCTCCTCCCTCTATATCCCTCCCCAGACTCAGTTTGGAACTGTGCCCGGCGAGACGGACATTTCGAGGAAAGGACTTAACGAACAAGGTGAGCCAACACCAGCTCACGCCATAAGAATGCCGTATAACATGGCAGATAACTGAACACATCAACGGACATGAACAAAACCTCAGCAACAAGCTGAAGAAAAAAACAAAAACACAACCTGTGTGTAACCAGAACTAAACTGCAGATACAATACGCACTGGGACGGGCACCCAACATCCTCTACGGACTCATAGAAAAGGATTTACCGGTAGGTATTTAAAATCCTAATTTTTCTTTCGTCCTAGAGGATGTTGGGCACTCTCAAAAGACCATGGGGTTTATACCAAAGCTCAATAGCGGGCGGGAGAGTGCGGATGACTCTGCAGCACCGATTGACCAAATTTAAGGTCTTCATCGGCCAAGGTATCAAACTTGTAGAATTTAGCAAACGTGTTCAACCCCGACCAAGAAGCAGCTCGGCAAAGTTGCAATGCCGAGACACCCCGGGCAGCCACCCAGGACGAACCCACCTTCCTAGTGGAATGGGCCTTCACCTGATTTCGGCAACGGCAAGCCTGCCATTGAATGAGCCTGCTGAATCGTCTGACATATCCAATGGGCAATGATCTGCTTGGAAGCAGGAACCCCAATCTTATTGGGAGCATACAAAATAAACAGATACTCTGTTTTCCTCAATGGAGCCGTCCTGGCTACATAAATCTTTAAAGCTCTGACCGCATCCAGAGACTTATTCTCAGCCAAAGCGCCAGAAGCCACTGGCACCACAATAGGTTGGTTGATATGAAAAGAGGAAACCACCTTTGGCAGAAACTGTTGCCGAGTTCGCAACTCTGCTCTATCTTCATGGAAAATTAAATAAGGGCTCATGTGAGACAAGGCCGCCAACTCCGACACCCGCCTTGCGGATGCCAACGCCAACAAAATGACAACTTTCCAAGTGAGGAATTTTAACTCCACGTTACGCAAAGGTTCAAACCAATGTGACTGAAGGAACGATAATACGACGTTAAGGTCCCAAAGTGCCACAGGGGGCACAAAAGGAGGTTGGATGTGCAACACCCCTTTCACAAAGGTCTGCACTTCAGGAAGTGAGGCAAATTGTTTCTGAAAGAAAATGGACAAGGCAGAAATCTGCACTTTAATGGAGCCTAATTTAAGGCCCGCATCCACTCCATTCTGTAGAAAATGGAGAAAACGTCCAAGGTCAAATTTCTTCACTGGAGCACTCTTGGACTCGCACCAGGAAAAATACGATGATAGTGCTTTGACGTCACAGCCTTCCTGGCAAGAATAAGAGTAGGTATGACTTCACTGGGAATACCCTTCCGGGCTAAAATCTGGCGTTCGACCGCCATGCCGTCAAACGTAGCCGCTGTAAGTCTTGGTGGACGAACGGCCCCTGCCGCAGCAGGTCCTCGCGAAGAGGAAGAGGCCAGGGATCGTCGACTAGTAACGTCTGAAGATCCGGGTACCACGTTCTCCTTGGCCAATCTGGGACTACAAGGAGCGCTGTAATGTTTTTTTTTTTTTTAGAAGTCTCAACACCTTTGGGATGAGAGGAAGTCGAGGGAAAATGTACAACCGACGGAAACACCCAGGGTGTTGTCAGCGCATCCACTGCCTCCGCCTGAGGGTCCCTGGACCTGGAACAATACCTCAGAAGTTTTCTGTTGAGGCGAGACGCCATCATGTCTATATGGGGAACCCCCCATCGAACTGTTATCAGTGCGAAGACCTCCTCATGGAGGCTCCACTCTCCTGGATGAAGGTCGTGTCTGCGGAGGAAGTCTGCTTCCCAGTTGTCCACTCCCGGAATGAATATTGCCGACAGAGCGCTTGTATGTTTTTCCGCCCAAAAAAGAATTTTCGTGGCTTCTGCCATTGCTGCTCTGCTTCTCATGCCGCCTTGGCGGTTGATGTAAGCCACTGCCGTGACATTGTCTGATTGGATCAGAACCGGCAGGTTCCGAAGATGTTCCGCTTGTAGGAGGCCGTTGTAAATGGCTCTCAGTTACAGAAGGTTTATGTGAAGATGCGTTTCCGGACTTGACCATCTTCCTTGGAAGCTCACCCCCAGAGTGACTGCCCCCCAACCTCGGAGACTTGCCTCCGTTGTTACCAGGATCCAGTCCTGGATCCCGAACCGGCGTCCCGCAAGGAGGTGAGAGCTGTGGAGCCTTCACAGAAGTGAGACTCTGGTGTTGGGAGATAGAATTATCCTCCGGTGCATATGAAGGTGGGATCCGGACCATTTGTCCAACAGGTCCCACTGGAACACTCTGGCATGGAACCTCCCAAACTGGAGGGCCTCGTATGCCGCCACCATTTTTCCCAGCAATTGAATAATGCATTCAATGAATGGAGACCATTTTCGGTTTTAGCAAGAATTTTACCAGACTCTGAATTTCCCGAGCTTTCTCCATGGGGAGGAACACTCTCTGTCGGACCGTGTCCAGTATCATGCCCAAAAACGCCAACCGGGTTGTCGGGATTAACTGTGATTTCGGCAAGCTCAGGAGCCAGCCGTGCTGTTGTAGAATTGACAGGGATAGTGCAATGTCCTGCAACAATTTATCCTTGGACCTCGCCTTTATCAGGAGATCGTCCAAGTACGGGATAATTGTAACCCCTTGCTTGCGCAGGAGAACCATCATTTCTACCATTACTTTGGTGAAAATCCTCGGAGCCGTGGATAGACCAAACGGCAACGTCTGAAACTGGTAGTGCGTATCCTGGATAGCAAACCTCAGGAAACTTTGATGAGGAGGATAAATGGGGACATGAAGGTAGGCGTCCTTGATGTCCAATGAGACCATGAATTCCCCAACCTCCAGACTGGAGATCACCGATCAGAGACTCCATCTTCAATTTGAATTTCACCAGGAAGAAATTGAGAGATTTCAGGTTGAGGATTGGTCTTACCGAGCCATCCGGCTTTAGCACCACATACAGGCTTGAATAAAACCCCTGCCCCTGCTGTGCCAGGGGTACCGGGACCACAACCTGATTTTGTACTGCACCGCAGATTAGAGCCCTGTCCGGAAGCGAAGCTGGTAAGGCTGATCTGAAAAAACGGTGAGGTGGAAAGTCTTGAAACTCCAGTTTGTACCCTTGGGACACAATACTCAATACCCAAGGGTCTAGACCCGAGCGAACCCAGACCTGACTGAAAAGCTTTAAGCGTGCCCCCACCGGTGAGGGCCCCTGTAAGGGAGACCTGGCGTCATGCGGAGGATTTGGCAGAAGCCGGGAGGACTTCTGCTCCTGGGAACCCGAGGATGCGGGTACCCTCTTGCCTCTTCCTCTGGTAGCCAGGCAGAAGTTTCCTCTGCCTCTTCTATACTTGTTGGGCCGAAAGGACTGCATTTGATAATGTGGCGGTTTCTTCTGTTGCGTAGGAACAGAAGGTAAAAAGGTAGATTTACCCGCGGTAACTGCTGATACTAAATCAGTAAGATCGTCACCGAAAAGTTCACCTCCCTTAAAAGGAAGAGACTCCATATTTCTCTTGGAATCAGCATCAGCATTCCACTGGTAAGTCCAGAGCGCTCGCCTAGCCGCAACGGACATAGCATTCGCCTTAGCACCTAGCAGGCCAGCATCCCTTGCAGCCTCTTTCAAGTATGCAGCTGCATCTCTGATATAACCAAGCGTTACCTGGATGTTATCTCTATCCAGAGTATCCCAATCAGAAGACAAAATGTCCGCCCACTTTTCAATAGCACTACTGACCCACGCAGACGCAATAAGAGGCCTGAGCAGCGTCCCTGTAGTAGTGAAAATAGCCTTTAGGGTAGCCTCCTGCTTACGGTCCGCCGGCTCCTTAAGGGCCGTCGATTGGGCTGCAGGAAGGGCTACCTGTTTTGACAAACGCGCCAGGGCTTTGTCTACTGTGGGGGATTTTCCCACGTATCCCTATCAGACTCGGGAAAGGGGTATGCCACCCTGATCCTTTTAGGAATCAGACATTTTTTATCAGGGCTATTTCTAATGTTATCAAAGCGGGTTCAGTTCAAAACAAGGAGGAAAGGTAACCGAGCGCTTCTTCTCCTTGTAAATAAGGACCCTGGTTTCAGGTGTAATAGGGTCCTCATTAATATTCAAGATATCTTTGACAGCAACAATCATATACTGAATACTCTTAGCCATTTTAGGGTCCAACCTAGAATCAGCATAATCGACATCGGCCTCCGAGTCCGTGTCGGTACCCGTGTCAACTAACTGGTCAAAACTACGCTTGTGCGACCCCGCAGGGTCTTGCATTTGTAATAAAGCGTCCTCCACTGATCTTTTCCACACCTGGGATTGAGACTCAGACTGATCAAATTTTTGATTTAATGACGTGACACTAGCATGCAAGGCATTCAATGTAGTTAACCAATCTGCAGTCGGCGGTGCCGACAGGGCCACCCCCAAAACACTCGGTGTCCCTGATAAAGTATCCCCCGAAGAAGGATAATCTGCCTCCGACATGTCGACTACCCAGAGACAGCACACACCAAGCCTGTGAGGGAACACAAAGGGAAATAGCCAGCTCACACCCCAGCGCTAAATAAGCAGGTCTGACCACACTAATAAATGTCCCAGAGCTGCTGCGCTTTACTTATAATAAATAAATATGCCCCCCCCCCCCTTCTGTTCTGAGCCCCCTGGTACTTGCTGCGGGTGAGGAAGGACCAGCGACTTCACTGAGGAAAATGGCACCAGTGAGCAGTGAGGAAGAAGCCCCGCCCCCAACATGGCGCGCTTCGTCCCGCTTAATTTTATATATTTATCCTGGCGGGGGAATTGCAGACAGTGCCTGGGCACTGAATATCATTGCCAGCCAGTTTATAGAGGTAACACGCTCCCCAGGGCGCGCCCCCCCCCCCCAGCGGTGTGACCTGAACGGGAGCCTGGCGCGCACTGAGCAAGCCGCTGTGCGGTACCTCTTCTATGCCGTCTTTTTGAAGAAGATGTCTTTTCCTCAATACTCATCTGTCTTCTGACAGAAGAGCGGGGATGGCAAGCTGTGGGAGCGAGCATCCAGGAGAGCCCAGCGTTCATCTCCCCTCAGGAGCTGAAGGCATCCTGTCAGCAGCAGCAGAGCCCTGGTACTCATCAGAAGTGGGTCTAGACTGCTCTCCCCTCTTTCCCACGAAACAGGGAGTCTGTAGCCAGCAGATCCCCCCCAAAATAGAAAACCTAACATTAAGTCTTTTCAGAGAAACTCTAAGAGCTCCCCGAGTGCCCTGTGTCTCGTCCGGACACATTTCTAAAACCGAGTCTGGGGAGGGATATAGAGGGAGGAGCCAGGTCACGCCCCTTTGAAAGTCTTAAAGTACCTATGTCTCCTGCGGATACTGTCTATACCCCATGGTCTTTTGGGAGTGCCCAACATCCTCTAGGACGAAATAGAAAAGTAGGTTTAATATGATAAAAAACTGTCCGTGTCATATTGAGTACAGAAAATACAAGTACAGCACATACCCCAATGTTAAGCTTGATCGTCTGTCCTTCTTTGAACCCCAAATCCAGCTTGGGGTGATTGTCCTGTCCTTGGGGCTCTTTGGAGAAGTCAGATTCCTGTTTCACCCACCTGTGTCAAATTACAGGTCACAGTCAGCCACTTGTGAGAGGCGAGGAGTCCCTGTCAAATGCCAGGAGCTGGCGATCTGCAATCCTACGGAGTGGAACAAGGACTGGCACCATATCTGCACATTCTGCAACGGAGAATATTCAGTACTAAAGGCCCCCCATACACAGGTCCGATTTGGCCTGTTTTCCTTCGATGCAGAAGGATCGGATGAAAACCGGCCATATTATCTGTGTTTTGACATCAGGTCGGATCCGATGCATGTTCCTGTATGCATTGGATCGGAGTCGGAAAGCGGACGTGCTGCACGTCCGACCGCCGACTTGGGGCGGGCTACGGCAGTGGGAAATGGGATCGCATGCAACATGTCACATGCAAAAGGGCCGCATGCGATGCTGTTGCCCGGGAAGCTCAAGGGGCATCGGCTGGGATTTCTCCCGTAGGAGAAATCGCACCGGTGTATGGCGGCCTTAAGGCTCAGTGTGGCCAGACGGCAGAATCATTTATACAGACTCACAGGACATTTTCCATTACTGTACCTCTATGAATGACTACTTACAAAACAGCAAAAAGTAAGAATTCTCCTGGGTGAAGGTGAAGTCTAATGAATGACTGGCCAGGGAACTGGCACAGACCGGGTGGAGCCTGATAAACCCTGAAAGGTTCTCCGCTCTTTAAATCCCGAACCCAACCCAACCCTTCCATCACGCTATGGCGATGTCCCAATAATACACGCTGTGGCTTGCAGATTTTCTGGATGGCAATGAAGTCTATGGGATGTTCACAAGATCTGATCCTGTTCTAGTTCACACTCACTTGAAGTGATCCTGTAACGTTACATTGAAGTCAAAGGCATCCCCCCGATCTGAGAAGCCAATTCCAATGAAAGCGCTTCTTCCTGCGGGGGAACAGGAAGGTCACAATGATCCGTCCGATGCAGAGCAGCACCTCCCGTCATTTTCTCTCATTGACATCCTAACCTCCACTCATTATACATACCGTTTCCATCCTGGATCCTGAGTACAAAGTAACGGCTTGAATCAGTCACTGTCTCCACTGCAATTCCAGGAAACTGGTCAACTGGGGCCTGAGCAAAGAGCTCCCCTGAGAAACATAAAGACATTACTGAGAGTCCTGCATTGCTGTACAGTGCGGAGTCCGGGCAGTCCTGTCCTGCCTCAAACCCAGCGCCGACAGCAGGCGTAGGCAATATGCCCAGTCTAGGAAAAGAGATGTTATCAATCCCATCCACGGCTTATAAACAGTTTATGCAAGCACCTAACTACTGAACGTGCTATGGACCTCTATGCACTGGCCTGGTCACCGGTGAGAAGCTTTTCTTTTACTACACAGCAGCGGCGTCTGCAAGCACCTGCCTAGTTAGTATTGTAGTGTCCGGTCTATGAAGTGCCCGTGGAGAGTGCCTTGGTCTCTGCAAGCACCTGCCTAGTTAGTATTGTAGTGTCCGGTCTATGAAGTGCCCGTGGAGAGTGCCCTGGTCTCTGCAAGCACCTGCCTAGTTAGTATTGTAGTGTCCGGTCTATGAAGTGCCCGTGGAGAGTGCCCCGGTCTCTGCAAGCACCTGCCTAGTTAGTATTGTAGTGTCCGGTCTATGAAGTGCCCGTGGAGAGTGCCCCGGTCTCTGCAAGCACCTGCCTAGTTAGTATTGTAGTGTCCGGTCTATGAAGTGTCTGTGGAGAGTGCCTTGGTCTCTGCAAGCACCTGCCTAGTTAGTATTGTAGTGTCCGGTCTATGAAGTGCCCGTGGAGAGTGCCCTGGTCTCTGCAAGCACCTGCCTAGTTAGTATTGTAGTGTCCGGTCTATGAAGTGCCCGTGGAGAGTGCCCCGGTCTCTGCAAGCACCTGCCTAGTTAGTATTGTAGTGTCCGGTCTATGAAGTGCCCGTGGAGAGTGCCCCGGTCTCTGCAAGCACCTGCCTAGTTAGTATTGTAGTGTCCGGTCTATGAAGTGCCCGTGGAGAGTGCCCCGGTCTCTGCAAGCACCTGCCTAGTTAGTATTGTAGTGTCCGGTCTATGAAGTGTCTGTGGAGAGTGCCTTGGTCTCTGCAAGCACCTGCCTAGTTAGTATTGTAGTGTCCGGTCTATGAAGTGCCCGTGGAGAGTGCCCTGGTCTCTGCAAGCACCTGCCTAGTTAGTATTGTAGTGTCCGGTCTATGAAGTGCCCGTGGAGAGTGCCCCGGTCTCTGCAAGCACCTGCCTAGTTAGTATTGTAGTGTCCGGTCTATGAAGTGCCCGTGGAGAGTGCCCCGGTCTCTGCAAGCACCTGCCTAGTTAGTATTGTAGTGTCCGGTCTATGAAGTGTCTGTGGAGAGTGCCCTGGTCTTTGCAAGCACCTGCCTAGTTAGTATTGTAGTGTCCGGTCTATGAAGTGCCCGTGGAGAGTGCCCTGGTCTCTGCAAGCACCTGCCTAGTTAGTATTGTAGTGTCTGGTCTATAAAGTGCCCGTGGAGAGTGCCCTGGTCTCTGCAAGCACCTGCCTAGTTAGTATTGTAGTGTCCGGTCTATGAAGTGTCTGTGGAGAGTGCCCTGGTCTCTGCAAGCACCTGCCTACTTAGTATTGTAGTGTCCGGTCTATGAAGTGCCCGTGGAGAGTGCCTTGGTCTCTGCAAGCACCTGCCTAGTTAGTATTGTAGTGTCCGGTCTATGAAGTGCCCGTGGAGAGTGCCCTTGTCTCTGCAAGCACCTGCCTAGTTAGTATTGTAGTGTCCGGTCTATGAAGTGTCTGTGGAGAGTGCCCTGGTCTCTGCAAGCACCTGCCTAGTTAGTATTGTAGTGTCCGGTCTATGAAGTGTCTGTGGAGAATGCCCTGGTCTCTGCAAGCACCTGCCTAGTTAGTATTGTAGTGTCCGGTCTATGAAGTGCCCGTGGAGAGTGCCTTGGTCTCTGCAAGCACCTGCCTAGTTAGTATTGTAGTGTCCGGTCTATGAAGTGCCCGTGGAGAGTGCCTTGGTCTCTGCAAGCACCTGCCTAGTTAGTATTGTAGTGTCCGGTCTATGAAGTGCCCGTGGAGAGTGCCTTGGTCTCTGCAAGCACCTGCCTAGTTAGTATTGTAGTGTCTGGTCTATAAAGTGCCCGTGGAGAGTGCCCTGGTCTCTGCAAGCACCTGCCTAGTTAGTATTGTAGTGTCCGGTCTATGAAGTGTCTGTGGAGAGTGCCCTGGTCTCTGCAAGCACCTGCCTAGTTAGTATTGTAGTGTCCGGTCTATGAAGTGCCCGTGGAGAGTGCCTTGGTCTCTGCAAGCACCTGCCTAGTTAGTATTGTAGTGTCCGGTCTATGAAGTGCCCGTGGAGAGTGCCCTTGTCTCTGCAAGCACCTGCCTAGTTAGTATTGTAGTGTCCGGTCTATGAAGTGTCTGTGGAGAGTGCCCTGGTCTCTGCAAGCACCTGCCTAGTTAGTATTGTAGTGTCCGGTCTATGAAGTGTCTGTGGAGAATGCCCTGGTCTCTGCAAGCACCTGCCTAGTTAGTATTGTAGTGTCCGGTCTATGAAGTGCCCGTGGAGAGTGCCTTGGTCTCTGCAAGCACCTGCCTAGTTAGTATTGTAGTGTCCGGTCTATGAAGTGCCCGTGGAGAGTGCCTTGGTCTCTGCAAGCACCTGCCTAGTTAGTATTGTAGTGTCCGGTCTATGAAGTGCCCGTGGAGAGTGCCTTGGTCTCTGCAAGCACCTGCCTAGTTAGTATTGTAGTGTCTGGTCTATAAAGTGCCCGTGGAGAGTGCCCTGGTCTCTGCAAGCACCTGCCTAGTTAGTATTGTAGTGTCCGGTCTATGAAGTGCCCGTGGAGAGTGCCTTGGTCTCTGCAAGCACCTGCCTAGTTAGTATTGTAGTGTCCGGTCTATGAAGTTCCCGTGGAGAGTGCCCTGGTCTCTGCAAGCACCTGCCTAGTTAGTATTGTAGTGTCCGGTCTATAAAGTGCCTGTGGAGAGTGCCCTTGTCTCTGCAAGCACCTGCCTAGTTAGTATTGTAGTGTCCGGTCTATAAAGTGCCTGTGGAGAGTGCCCTGGTCTCTGCAAGCACCTGCCTAGTTAGTATTGTAGTGTCCGGTCTATGAAGTGTCTGTGGAGAATGCCCTGGTCTCTGCAAGCACCTGCCTAGTTAGTATTGTAGTGTCCGGTCTATGAAGTGCCCGTGGAGAGTGCCCCGGTCTCTGCAAGCACCTGCCTAGTTAGTATTGTAGTGTCCGGTCTATGAAGTGCCCGTGGAGAGTGCCCCGGTCTCTGCAAGCACCTGCCTAGTTAGTATTGTAGTGTCCGGTCTATGAAGTGCCCGTGGAGAGTGCCCTGGTCTCTGCAAGCACCTGCCTAGTTAGTATTGTAGTGTCTGGTCTATAAAGTGCCCGTGGAGAGTGCCCTGGTCTCTGCAAGCACCTGCCTAGTTAGTATTGTAGTGTCCGGTCTATGAAGTGTCTGTGGAGAGTGCCCTGGTCTCTGCAAGCACCTGCCTAGTTAGTATTGTAGTGTCCGGTCTATGAAGTGCCCGTGGAGAGTGCCTTGGTCTCTGCAAGCACCTGCCTAGTTAGTATTGTAGTGTCCGGTCTATGAAGTGCCCGTGGAGAGTGCCCTTGTCTCTGCAAGCACCTGCCTAGTTAGTATTGTAGTGTCCGGTCTATGAAGTGTCTGTGGAGAGTGCCCTGGTCTCTGCAAGCACCTGCCTAGTTAGTATTGTAGTGTCCGGTCTATGAAGTGTCTGTGGAGAATGCCCTGGTCTCTGCAAGCACCTGCCTAGTTAGTATTGTAGTGTCCGGTCTATGAAGTGCCCGTGGAGAGTGCCTTGGTCTCTGCAAGCACCTGCCTAGTTAGTATTGTAGTGTCCGGTCTATGAAGTGCCCGTGGAGA
Organism: Pseudophryne corroboree; assembly: GCF_028390025.1. NCBI lineage: Eukaryota > Metazoa > Chordata > Amphibia > Anura > Myobatrachidae > Pseudophryne > Pseudophryne corroboree. The sequence continues at coordinate 770,719,960 of NC_086446.1, forward strand.
GTGCCTTGGTCTCTGCAAGCACCTGCCTAGTTAGTATTGTAGTGTCCGGTCTATGAAGTGCCCGTGGAGAGTGCCTTGGTCTCTGCAAGCACCTGCCTAGTTAGTATTGTAGTGTCTGGTCTATAAAGTGCCCGTGGAGAGTGCCCTGGTCTCTGCAAGCACCTGCCTAGTTAGTATTGTAGTGTCCGGTCTATGAAGTGTCTGTGGAGAGTGCCCTGGTCTCTGCAAGCACCTGCCTAGTTAGTATTGTAGTGTCCGGTCTATGAAGTGCCCGTGGAGAGTGCCTTGGTCTCTGCAAGCACCTGCCTAGTTAGTATTGTAGTGTCCGGTCTATGAAGTGCCCGTGGAGAGTGCCCTTGTCTCTGCAAGCACCTGCCTAGTTAGTATTGTAGTGTCCGGTCTATGAAGTGTCTGTGGAGAGTGCCCTGGTCTCTGCAAGCACCTGCCTAGTTAGTATTGTAGTGTCCGGTCTATGAAGTGTCTGTGGAGAATGCCCTGGTCTCTGCAAGCACCTGCCTAGTTAGTATTGTAGTGTCCGGTCTATGAAGTGCCCGTGGAGAGTGCCTTGGTCTCTGCAAGCACCTGCCTAGTTAGTATTGTAGTGTCCGGTCTATGAAGTGCCCGTGGAGAGTGCCTTGGTCTCTGCAAGCACCTGCCTAGTTAGTATTGTAGTGTCCGGTCTATGAAGTGCCCGTGGAGAGTGCCTTGGTCTCTGCAAGCACCTGCCTAGTTAGTATTGTAGTGTCTGGTCTATAAAGTGCCCGTGGAGAGTGCCCTGGTCTCTGCAAGCACCTGCCTAGTTAGTATTGTAGTGTCCGGTCTATGAAGTGCCCGTGGAGAGTGCCTTGGTCTCTGCAAGCACCTGCCTAGTTAGTATTGTAGTGTCCGGTCTATGAAGTTCCCGTGGAGAGTGCCCTGGTCTCTGCAAGCACCTGCCTAGTTAGTATTGTAGTGTCCGGTCTATAAAGTGCCTGTGGAGAGTGCCCTTGTCTCTGCAAGCACCTGCCTAGTTAGTATTGTAGTGTCCGGTCTATAAAGTGCCTGTGGAGAGTGCCCTGGTCTCTGCAAGCACCTGCCTAGTTAGTATTGTAGTGTCCGGTCTATGAAGTGTCTGTGGAGAATGCCCTGGTCTCTGCAAGCACCTGCCTAGTTAGTATTGTAGTGTCCGGTCTATGAAGTGCCCGTGGAGAGTGCCCCGGTCTCTGCAAGCACCTGCCTAGTTAGTATTGTAGTGTCCGGTCTATGAAGTGCCCGTGGAGAGTGCCCCGGTCTCTGCAAGCACCTGCCTAGTTAGTATTGTAGTGTCCGGTCTATGAAGTGCCCGTGGAGAGTGCCCTGGTCTCTGCAAGCACCTGCCTAGTTAGTATTGTAGTGTCCGGTCTATGAAGTGCCCGTGGAGAGTGCCCCGGTCTCTGCAAGCACCTGCCTAGTTAGTATTGTAGTGTCCGGTCTATGAAGTGCCCGTGGAGAGTGCCCTGGTCTCTGCAAGCACCTGCCTAGTTAGTATTGCAGTGTCCGGTCTATGAAGTGCCCGTGGAGAGTGCCCTGGTCTCTGCAAGCACCTGCCTAGTTAGTATTGTAGTGTCCGGTCTATAAAGTGCCTGTGGAGAGTGCCCTGGTCTCTGCAAGCACCTGCCTAGTTAGTATTGTAGTGTCCATTCTATAAAGTGCCTGTGGAGAGTGCCTTGGTCTCTGCAAGCACCTGCCTAGTTAGTATTGTAGTGTCCGGTCTATGAAGTGTCTGTGGAGAGTGCCCTGGTCTCTGCAAGCACCTGCCTAGTTAGTATTGTAGTGTCCGGTCTATGAAGTGTCTGTGGAGAGTGCCCTGGTCTCTGCAAGCACCTGCCTAGTTAGTATTGTAGTGTCCGGTCTATGAAGTGCCTGTGGAGAGTGCCCTGGTCTCTGCAAGCACCTGCCTAGTTAGTATTGACACAGCGCCCCCCCATGGGTGGGGGGTGGTGGCAAAGGTTGGACACAGCACTGCCGGGGAGGGGTGGCGGGGGGTGGTGCAGGTGGGACACAGCGCTATAAAGGGGGGATAGCGCTATAGGGGGATAGCGCAGGTGGGACACAGTACTATAGTGGGAAGGCGGAGATGGGACACAGCGCTACCAGGGGGCGGAGGGTGGCGCAGTTAGGACACATCGCTACCGGGTGGAGGGATGTGGTGCAGGTGGGACACAGCGCTGCCGGCGGTCAGGGGGGGGGGTTTTGATAGGTTGGACACAGCTCTACCGTGGGGATGGTGCAGGTGCGACACATCACAGGGGAACAGTGCTTCCGGGGGGGGCAATTCGGACACAGCGCTACCTGGGGGCGGGGGGTGGAGCAGGTGGGACACAGCAGTACCGGGGGGGGGGGGGGGGGCAGGTGAGACACAGCACTTTGGGGGGGGGGCGGCGCAGGTGGAACACAGCACTATAGTGGGATGGCGGAGGTGGGACACAGCGCTACCAGGGGGTGGGGGGTGGCGCAGTTGGGACATGGGGGGTGGCGCAGGTGGGATACAGCGCTACAGGGGGATGACAGGTGGAGTGATATGTGACGTGTCTGCGGTACCTGACACCTTGTCTTCCAGCTTGATGAAGGCCACTTTCCCCTTGGACGTCAGCCTCATCCTCCCCGTCCAGTCCGGCTGATCCAGCTTCCAGTCCGAGGCCCTGATACGGGGAAACGGGAGCGTGAGACTGGCGGGGCAGGAGCTATTATTGGGGTGACAGGGTGCAGTGTATAGGGGGTGGGGGGCTGAGTATTTTGGGGTGACAGGGTGCAGTGTATAGGGGGAGGGGGGCTGAGTATTTTGGGGTGACAGGGTGCAGTGTATTCGGGGTGTCAAGGGGTCACCCACCTGTAGCCCCGGTTGGACGCCCGGGGCGGAATCCGGTACACGCTGATTTCGGGCTTCACACAGAGCACGGATTCGTACTCCGCCTCCGCCGCCATCTTTACCGAGCCCTAACAGCTGGCGGCCCGACTTCCGCTCGTCACCATGGAGACCGCATCCGGGCCTCGTCTAGTCGGTCACATGACTTGCCTGGGCTCCGCCCCAGTGCGGCCGATCGGAGTCGCACGTCCATCGGTATGTCAGTGAGCAATTCCCGCTGGCCGCCTGTAGGTGGTGCTATACATTACTATGTATATACTGTTTTTGCAGGGGCAAACGCAGGATTTTTAAAGAGGGGTTTCCAAGCGTTTTTTTAGGTGTGTGTATATATACACATATATATATATATATATATATATATATATATATATATATATATATATATATATACAGGCGTGGAGGCGCGGCACTCAGCTTCCCAATAGAATAATGCACGGACCAATATTGTCATATGTCAACGTTTCAATGTATTGTTCACATTTTCGTCGTGTGAACAATACATTGAAACGTTGACATATGACAATATTGGTCCGTGCATTATTCTATTGGGAAGCTGAGTGCCGCGCCTCCACGCCTGTATCTATTTTCTTCTTGCGAGGGCACCAGCGTTGTTTATATTATATTACTATGGAGTGCCAGACCCCAGAGCAGACTATATATATATATATATATATATTTACCAAACCCGGTCTTGTGTTTTCACTCCTTTACAAAGGGCTTTCTTAGCGTTTCAATCGCTCAAACAAGCATACACATTGTAAGGTATTTAAGCGTTACATCATTGTAGTAATTGACTATTAAGGTTTTCAGGTAAAAGCATATTCTTACTGTGTTTAATATAACAAGGTTTAAAGGTTATCGACTGTGTGTGCGTACCACGTGCAAAGTCTTTGTACGCAAATAGCGTACAAAGTGCGTAGCACGTGCATGTGGTCTGGCGGCCATTACGGCTCCAAGGTGATTGTATATAGCTTTATGTTTAAAGGTAATATTTGACATTATCAATTGAGGGCTCGTACGGTCCTCCTCATATCCGCAACCTAGCAGGACAAGGCAGACTTTTATCCATCAGCAAAGGGCGGGAAAGTAGTATCCCTTTTTAGCCGTTTGGTGGTCGGGGATACAGTAGTGCTGATTAGATAAGTGTCTGCTCCGCTTGGTTTGTAGGGATGCTGGTGGGATCCGTGTAAGGTAAGAACGTAAAGCTATTGTTTAAATCTGTTAAATTTCTGTTTGGTACAAACTGCGCACGCAACACACGCACACACCTGTATTTTCATTTGTGTATTTTTCGCATATCTACCTTCTTGTGTGCCATTAGCATTGATCACGTGCTGAGAAAAATTTGTTGCTATTTAGTTAAAAGTAAAAGTAATACTTAAGGGAGTAATTGTAAAACACACACGCAGCCTGACCCAGTTATAAAGGTTATACAGGAGATACTGTGTGGTGCTTGATAAGCGATTATAGTTAAATATCGTTTACATTTATAGAAGCGTATTATTTGTGTTACTGTGGACGTATCCGGCCTGTGTACACGTGTCTCTGACCGCGTGCGAGACTGCGTACGCAACGCAAAGGCCTACAGACGTGTTTACGCAACGTGGGTGGAGATACGCCCACTAAATACAAATCACACGATAGCATTGTTTTAGTAGGCGATACGGAAGCCACGCGATAATAGCACAAATTGGTTTCAGTTTCCAAAATTTTAGTTCAAAAGATCCTCCTCTTGTTGCATCACCTCTGGGATTAGCTGTTTCACCTGAATGAAAGTAATTTTCTGTACAGAAAAATCAAAGTGTATATGAAGTGAACGAGCGTGTGTATGCAAATAAAGGTTTTGTGAACCCCTGAATTCGGGATCCCGTCGAAGGACACCCGTGAAGTGAACACGTGGGAGTGGCTTTCCTCACGTTAACATTGTATAAGGTATAAAGGAGCAAGGTAGCAAACAGCAGACCAAAAGGCCGGCGAAAGTCAGAAATCCGTTTAAGGTAAGTAATGAGGTTCTGAAAACCCTGACTTAGGAAAGGTCAGAGGTAGAGAGCGCAGCCCCGGGGGTTGGCGCAGTACCCATATAGGCCCGTTTTGAGAAAACGCTCCGGCTGAGGTTTTGCAGCCTAAACAACCGATTCCGTTGGTCGTTCAGTGGATAAGTAATAGTTACCTATACGCAGTGCGACTGTACCGCACATTACGGTGTGCATTAGTTGGTTACCTTGATACCCATTACGCAATTTGCGTACACTTTGCGGTATCATAAACGCTATTTGTACACTTTGACGTGATTTGTGTAGGTTTTTTTTATTTTAAGGGCGTTTCGCTGGTTACTCAGGAATTCTCCAGCAACTGATATTTACTGGGAAGGGTAGCATACTCCCACACGCTCCCAGTAAATAGAGGTTACACATAGGGCCCTGGGTTGGGTACGCCAGCACTGAGGACGGTGTGTGGGTGTATTGGCCGACGTGGGCGAAAGTGAGTGAGAGCACTTGTTGAACTTTCACCGTCGCCTTACCTCTGGGAACTTGGTTTTTGTAGGAATTCGCTGAGAAGGCAATACCTGCAAAGAATGGGGGCCAGTTGCTCAAGTAAGGGACGATCAACCCAGGTTCAGGTTGATATAATTCCGCGGCCAGCAGGGTCGGCGAGGTATATAATGTGTGAAAAATATGGATCACACGCAGAGGTTCTATGCAATGAATGGAAATGTATGACTGTGAACGATGGGGAACAGTTCCCTAGGGTAGGCAGTTTTAATCCTGAGGTTTTGCAAAATTTAAGGAGAAGGATATGTCTGATAAAATCCGGAAAGCAACGGATTAGACATTATGATTATTTACAATTATGGCAACAGGAAGGTGAGATACAAAGGGGATTGGCTCAAGCAGCTGGTTCCAACCCTATCAGAAAACTGATAGCTACAGCACCACCACCACCATACATAACAGGAGAGAAAGTGGCTACAGAGAATGGCATACTGGTATATGATAAAAGTGCACTTAATAAATGTATTAATGGTAAAAGTAAAGTAGATAAGTGTATTGATGCTAATGCTAACCCGTGCAAGTTGTATCCCGTCTTAAACTTCCCTCAGGACTGCGAGCAGGAAGATGAACCTACCACAATATCGGCACTCTCTCTAGCAGCCACCATACGAGAGACTACAGTGGGCACGGCCCAACCAGTAAGAGGAGTAGCAAAGGCCCCTTGTGGAGGGACAGGTGAGGTCATGTCCACATGTAAGTACGGCACTGTACATTATGCAGAAACAATTACACCACACATTGTAGAATCAACCCAGAGTAATGTGATTGAACTTAATCCTGTCAGGGTGATCGCAGTCCCCAATGGAAAAACTGACACTTCGGGAGTCACTCCCGTCAGAAACATTGCAATGCATTGTCCCTTTTCCCGGACAGAATTAAGGACAATTATGTCTGAATTTCCTGATCCTAGGAAAGATCTAGTTGCAAGCCAAAGGTTCATTAAAGAACTAGGTAACTCCGCAGAACCCAATAACAAAGATTGGCGGACATTGCTGAGGGCATGTTTGCCCCCCAATATCGACTCTGCGAGATTCATCACTGATTGTAAGTTAGATGAAGAGGTACCTCTCACTGATGAGTACAATCAGGACAATGTAAAATGGATAAACCTGCAGTTAGGAGTATATTTCCCAGCTGTTGTCAAGTGGAACAAAATCTTCTCCATAAGACAAAAGGAAGGTGAAACTGCTCCTGATTATGTCCATCGGGCACTGCAGGAAATGGCTAAGTATACTGGAATAGAAGACATTAAGAGTAATGTGCACCATAGGGAAGTAGCGGTTTCTGTATTAATGGATGGGTTAAAGGAAGTGTTGAGAACTAGGGTACAGACCACTCAACCTAACTGGAGAGGTATGCCGGTGGCTGCTTTGAGAGAGTCCGCTATTGAGCATGATCGGAACATCATCAGACACGGAGTCACAGGGCGATAAGCTGATGGCAGTAAGCATACAGGCCCTTACAACAAAGCCACCTCAGCCTAAGCCCCAGACCCCTGTTGGTAAGTCGAATGTGATAACATGTTTTAACTATCAGAGAGAAGGACATTTTGCTCGAGGTTGTATGTTTAAAGACACACATAAGGTATATCGACCCCCTAGACAACAGTATGACACACGCAATTGGGATCAGGGACCGCAGAGAAGAGGTGATGAACCGCATGCAGGGGAAACAAAGAGGTACCCACCAAGGAGAGACTGGCAGGTCTCTGAAAATCCCCAGTTACCCCCTTCACATGTTGTAGCTGCCAGCGCGCTGCGGGGAGGTCACCACATACAATAGGGGTGGGGCCACACCTGTAGTCTGCAGCCAGTGAAATTAATTGCGAGCCTTGGAAATGAACCCGAGGTCACAATTGATGTAGCTGGTAGATCACTACCTTTCCTTGTAGATACGGGGGCGGCCAAGTCAGTGTTAAATTCAACGGTGGGTATGAAAACCACTGGTAAAACAATTCCAGCCATGGGAGTAACAGGAGTAGTACAACACTACCCTTTAAGTAAACCAGCAGAGATTACGATAGGGCCTTTGCAGACCAAGCACTCCTTTTTGCTAGCTGCATCGGCTCCGACTAATCTACTTGGGAGAGATTTACTGTGTAAGATGGGCTGTGTCATATATAGTACTCCTGGAGGTGTATTCTTAGATATACCCGAGAATCACGCTCAGGAAGTGCAGGATATGCTAGACTCCTCTCAAAGGTTAATGTCACACACTGCTGTTACAGACAGGTGTCCATCCAAGGTAGAGGAAATGATCTCCCAAATACCGGAGTCACTTTGGACCAAGGATGGACAAGACACTGGATTGATGGCAAATGTAGCTCCTGTAGTAGTTCAAGTAAAAGATGGTAGGATAGCTCCAAAAATCCCACAGTATCCTCTGAAGCCAGAGGTGGAGTTAGGAGTTTACTCAGTAATAGAGCGCTTGCTACAACAGGGCATTCTGGTTAGGACGTCCAGCGCTGCCAATAGTCCCATCTTCCCTGTGAAAAAGAGTGGGGGGAGGGGTTACAGGCTAGTGCAGGATCTAAGGGGGATCAACAAAATAGTTGAGAGCCAATTCCCCGTAGTGCCAAATCCAGCTGTCATCCTTATGCAAATCCCTCCCACTGCGAAATTTTTCACTGTGATTGACCTCTGCTCCGCTTTCTTTTCGGTTCCTCTGCACCGTGACGGCCAATATTTGTTTGCATTCACATACAGAGGAGTACAGTACACCTGGGCTCGTTTACCACAAGGTTTCATTGACAGACCAAGTATTTTCTCACAGGCTTTGCAATCTTGTTTACAATCCTTTCAACCTGAGAGCGGAACAGTATTAATACAGTATGTAGATGACTTACTGCTGTGTTCTGATTCACTCGAATCGTCCTTGAGAGACACGAAACAGCTTTTGTTTCATCTTTCTGATACGGGACACAAGTTTACACAGGATAAGTTGCAGTTATGCCAAGCCAAGGTAAAATATTTGGGACATTGCTTGACACAAGGACTGAGACACCTCACCGCTGATAGAATACAGGCAATTCGCGACATGACTCTGCCACAAACCCAGCAACAGATTTGCACCTTCCTAGGAATGTGTGGGTACTGCCACAACTGGATCCCAGGGTTTTCCATACTGGCCTTACCTTTACAAGAGATGGTCTCATCAAACAAACCAGATCGGATTTCGCACACAGACGAGTCCGAACTGGCATTTGAGAGACTCAAACAGTGCCTATCGCAGGCACCAGCATTAGGTATGCCAGATTATGGGAAACCCTTTGAACTGTATGGTACGGAAAGTGCTGGGTGTGCGGCAGGTGTTTTAACCCAGAAACATGGTGATGCCAGCAGGCCGGTAGCCTACTACAGTGCTCAGCTAGACACCATAGCACGATCCCTCCCCACATGCTTGCGAAGTGTTGCAGCGATAGCATTGCTAGTGAGTAAAAGCGAAGATGTAGTGCTAGGACACAACCTGACCATCCAGACACCTCATGCAGTGTCAGCCTTACTGAATTCTGCCCAAACCAGACACATCTCATCTGCACGGTTTACAAGGTGGGAATTAGCACTAATGGCCCCTGTAAACATCACCATAAGGAGATGCAGCGTACTAAATCCTGCAACGTATCTCCCAGGTGTGCCTGGACAGGCACAAAGGATGGGGGATGAGAGTGATGGTGAAGGAGGATTTAGTACAGACACTGACACACATGATTGTATGGAATATTTGACCCAAAATTTCACTGCAAGGCCCGACATCAGTGAAAACCCACTGGAAGGTGTAGATTTTACGTTTTACACTGACGGTAGTTGCCACAGACAGACGGACTCGGGAGACTTGTGTACTGGATACGCAGTCGTAGATGACAAAGGTACCATAGAAGCGAAACCCCTGGGCCCACCACACTCAGCACAAGTTGCTGAGCTGGTCGCCCTAACCAGAGCGTGTGAATTGGCTAAAGGTAAGTCAGCCAATATGTACACGGATTCTAGGTATGCCTTTGGAGTAGTGCATGATTTCGGGGCCCTATGGCGCCTCAGAAATTTCATGACGGCAGCTGGCACACCCGTGGCACATGCAACCCACATCAAAAGACTTCTAGCAGCGATACAGGAACCTGACAGAGTGGCTGTTATCAAGTGTAAAGCCCACACATACAGCCAAGACCCAGTGTCACTTGGTAACAGCCGGGCAGACGAAGCTGCTAAATCAGCAGCCAGCACCCCCATACAGACAGACATCACACAACTGATGGTATTCAATACCGTCAACACACAGAAATTGAGTGAAATGCAAAATTTGTGTTCTCCACAGGAAAGGCAGTCTGGAGGTCAAAATGATATGGCCAGGAGTCCTCAGAACTCTGGACAGATGGACAGGGTAAGCCAGTGGCACCCAGAGCATACCTTCCAAGTTTACCTGAGGCGGCACATGGTCTGACTCATCTTGGCAAAGAAGGTATGTGCAAGTTGGTAAGAGCCTACTGGTGCGCGCCAGGATTTTCTTCCCATGCGGGTAAGAGAGCAATGACATGCCTCACCTGCTTGAGGAAGAATATTGGAAAGGCGATACCAACAGAACCATCCCATATCCCGCCAACGGACGGCCCTTTTCAGGTGATACAAATTGATTTCATACAATTGCCACCTTGTAGAAATTTAAAGTATGTATTGGTTTGTATTGATGTGTTTTCAAATTGGGTTGAAGCGTTCCCCGCTGCCACAAATACCGCTGTGTTTACTGCAAAGAAAATTGTGCAGGAATTTGTGTGCAGGTATGGTATCCCTAGAATAATTGAAAGTGATAGAGGTACCCATTTTACAGGTGAAGTCTTTCAGGTAATGTTCAAATTGATGGGAATTAATTGTAAGCTGCATACTCCGTACCGCCCACAGGCGAGTGCGAAAGTGGAAAGAGTAAGCAGCACTATTAAGAACAAGTTGAGCAAAGTGATGGCTGAAACTGGATTGTTGTGGCCAGAAGCTTTGCCACTTGTGTTGTACAGCATCAGAACCACTCCAAGGTCCCCTCTTAACCTGTCACCCTTTGAGATTCTTTTTGACAACCCCATGTAATGATTGACCCCCAGGATGATTTGAAATGTAACAATGAAGTAACCGTAAAGTATTTGGTTAAGATGAGCAAGCAGTTGAGGAATCAAAATAGCAATCTAAAGCTAATGATTCCTGATCTGCTGGACAGTAATTGTCATGACATTGAACCTGGGGATTATGTAATGTTTCAGAATTTTCTACGCTCAGGTTGTCTAATTGACCGTTGGGAAGGACCGTACCAAGTCTTACTGACCAGCACAACAGCATTGAAGGTTGCCAAGAGAGAGACTTGGGTCCACTCGTCCCACTGTAAGAAGGTCGCTGACCCAGAGAAAGCCCGTGACAAAGAGCAGAGTGTGGAGGAAACCATATCACTGGATTGTCTGTTCAGGGAAAGTTGAGAGGCAGGACTGTTGTCACGGCACCTGAGCAAAGAGAACTACAGGATCAGAGGCGGTTGTCGCACCAGTCTACTTTCCCTCCTAATTATTTTCTTTCCCCCATTACAACTCTTTCTTTCTCCTCCTGCAAGATGGACTTGCCCCAAGAGCCTGCATTCCGTATTTTCCTGTTGACCCTGTTGTTGACCAGAGCAGTCTGTTTCGGTGAGAGTACCAGGGAGGTCGAGAAAGGATCTGGAATGGGTTCTGATGACAAGGACGGATTCATAGAATCACTGAGTAAAGGCGAGTATCAGAAAACGATCTGGTAGCCATGACACTAGGAGACATTGTGAAGGATCGTTAGCTGAAAAGAATTGTATCTGCAGGAATTGTGAGAACATAGTTGAGGACGGGTGCATCCAGAGATGTCAGTCCAGCCTTAATATCAACATGGACCGTCATCCATTGAGTGACTATCACTCATTAGTGGGGAAGGTTTTAAACCAAACGGAATGTTGGGTGTGCTCACAAGTACCTCAAGGTCATAGAAAGTCAGGGCTAGTGCCATACTCTTTAACGCTAGATGAGGTACTTGGATTAAGGGGTGGGAGACCAGTGGACAAGAAATGTAATATTTCTAAGCCTCCTAGTTTGAAGCTCCATCAATATCATGTAGATAGGTCCCTAATATGTTTTAACATTTCCAATCCCCGAAAGCCGGGAAATTGGGAAGTGACATGGAACAACCAAACCATGGCATTTTCACACAGAGCCGAGAGAATGCCCGTAGACTCAGAACTTATACGCCAAATAGCCAATGGTGGGAGATATTTTCAGTACAGGTACACTCTAGGAAGTAGGACCATGCGAGTCGGAGAAGTATCACCAGGATACTGTGCACATATCATACAGCCTGATACGTGTACTAGACAAATGAGAGAGTTAGGGATAGGATTTTTCACCTGGAAGTTTTGTAATATGGTGATGTCATATTCTGTCCCATATGTCCTCCCCGATGATGCATATTTCATATGTGGGAGGAAGGCATAAAAGTGGCTTGCCCCAAACTCAGAGGGATTGTGTTACATTGGAAGAGTGTTGCCAGAAGTAATGACCATTACCCATGAAAAGATGAAAGACGTTCACCGCAATGCTCAAGCTCCTTATACTCACACTCATTATGAACACATCGTTAAGAGACACCTTGTAGATAGGACAGAGCATGCAGCCTCTGATTTGATCCACGAATCCACCGGGATTCAATTCCTACTCGCGTTAGATATCACCCGTACCGCCAGAGGAGTTATACATTTTAGGTATATAACTGCGCTGGCGAACCTGATAGACAATATCACCGAGATGTATGATGACACCTTCAGGTATACTGGGAGAGAATTGCAAGCTTACAAAACGGAACTGATCCAGCACAGGATGGTTCTCAATTACATCACAGCGGTGACAGGCTGGTATTGTGTCACCCTAGCAACTCAGTATGGTGTGAAGTGCTGTACATATATCACGAACAGCACTGAGGACCCAACCGAGGTCATAGATCAAAAGATGGACAATATCTTGCAATTGAAGTGGGAGTTCCGAAGGAGGCACAACCTTACCTTTGCTGCTGTGGGTAATGAATTGACCGGCTGGGTTTCATGGTTGAACCCACGCAATTGGTTCTCAGGTTTAGGAGAATGGGCTCAAAATGTTATCGTTAATGTAGGAAAATTTCTCTTATGTATCCTAGGAGTTGTCATAATGATTGGATTGATATTTAGATGTGTTCGGATTTTAGTGCATTGCAAGCGAAGTACCAAATTGATGAGTTTAAGGAGTGAGGGCATTGTTACAACAACTGGTTTAATTTATGACCCATCAATCGAAACAATGCTGTGATAAGACGTGATTCCACGGTCCGTTTCTTTCACCCGTTTCTCCTTTGTTTTTCTCCAAGGTAAAACGACATCCACACGGAAGAAGATTTTGATGACCCTTTATACAGACCATTGATGAACTTTTCACAGAGCATTGATGAACTTTTAGAGACTTTAACTTTTATGGACACTTGAAAAACTTTGCTTGCCACTTACAGCAAAGATACAGCAACCCGGACAAGACATCAACAAGACATCCAAGGACGATCACACACATTACCATATGACTGCATTTATAATGAATGTTTCTTATCTTCATCTCTATGATCTTCAGGTAGTGACACACATAGTCGACAGGTAATATAGGTACATATATTAGCACTCACATATTTTCCCCTTTCATGTATCATCAACTAATGTGCACCCCATTTGTTGGAACTAAAAGCCGAAAAGAGCTCGGTAGAGTTTGTTAGCCCACTTACAGACCCTTAATACGGGATAAGAAGGATTCAATGTATACTTCGCAATACCTCGAAGCTTATTTTAGAACATGTACGGCACGATGATACATGACCCCTCAGACATGAATTCCATACATACATGCTTTTACTATCTCATTAGGTCATTCATTTCTCACCTTCTCCTCTCCTCCCTACTCCCAATCATATATAGGTATTCCACGGTATTATATATTTTTCTGCTTAATTGTTTAGATGAGTGGCAATTATTGTTGACTGCCAAAGGGTGGACTGTCAAAGTCGAAAAATATCATGATGCAAATGCCTTGTGCTAACCCCAATGCACATGCCCGCTGCGCGTGCACACGCTCTGCCGTGCGTGCACATATCCGCAATTTGCGTACGATCGCTCCGGCGATCGGGCGCGTGGTATGCGCATTTACGATAGAGTTTGTGAGCATGTAGCGTGCGACTCGATTGTAGTATATTTAACCCATATAGTGTGTTTTATAGTTAATATTCCCCTAGACAATGTCAGCGAGTATGTTTAGTTTAAACGGTTCCTGGACAGAGAGATTCCTCTTTGCATGATAGGAAGGGTCAGATAAAGGTTGAAAGGTGGTGTCTAGTATCCAGCTGTAGGGTATTTTAAGGGTAACATTTCGGTGTTAGTTAGGAAAGGATCGCTCGCTCCTGCGTATAGTTATGTACAGAAGTAGTATATGGACATTAAATGTATTTGCTGTTTATTACACATGCGGCGGGAATCCAGAGGATACCTCCCACCTGAGCAGTTGGGGAAAGACACAGCCCACCTGTTCAAATCCACCTATGACCTTTCTTAGAATGCGGAGACACATTCCTGTGTCCAATGAACAATGAGATTGCAGGGACCATTGTATTGTGAATGTATGCTGTGTATATAAGGACCACCATTGCCTGGCCAGCCTCAGACTCTTTCTCTGAAGGCTTTCTCCCTGAATGCTGAGGACTGGATCCAGGTCGCGCTTGCGAATCATTCTCATGTATGTATATTCTCTGTGGCCATCTTATTCTCTGTTATTGTGTTAGATTTTGATGTTAGTTTGTAGTGTATAACTTGTACTGTGTTTTTCCCTTTTCTCTGAATAATCCACGGCAGTGTTAGAACTGCTGCGGTTTTTACCAAACCCGGTCTTGTGTTTTCACTCCTTTACAAAGGGCTTTCTTAGTGTTTCAATCGCTCAAACAAGCATACACATTGTAAGGTATTTAAGCGTTACATCATTGTAGTAATTGACTATTAAGGTTTTCAGGTAAAAGCATATTCTTACTGTGTTTAATATAACAAGGTTTAAAGGTTATCGACTGTGTGTGCGCCCGCTGTGTGTATTCCGTACACTCAGCGCAGCGTGTGTACACTATGTGCGTACCACGTGCGAAGTCTTTGTACGCAAATAGCGTACAAAGTGCGTAGCACGTGCATGTGGTCTGGCGGCCATTACGGCTCCAAGGTGATTGTATATAGCTTTATGTTTAAAGGTAATATTTGACATTATCAATATACACACACACACACACACACACACACACACACACACACACACACACACACACACGTGTGTGTGTGTGTGTGGAGTGTTCTGAAAAAAATGTATATACTGTATTTATACATTTAATTGTCTTTTATTTAAAATCACACAATTCTTAGAAGTCATACCCAGGATTAGAACTCATGACCTGTTACACTGACAGCAGACACTTTACTGATGGAGTTATTTGCTCCTGTAGAGGAAGCATGAGAATTCTAACTATATGAAGTTACGTGTAATTGTCAGAGAAGTAGCTTCGTATAGTTAGAATTCTCATATTTCCTATACAGGAGCAAACAGCTTCATCAGTAAGGTGCCGCATCCAGTGTAATAGGTTGTGGTTTCTAATCCTGGGTTTGACACTTGTAAAATGTGTATCCACAGTATAATAAAGAGGGTGTGATTTGTAAGGTGCAGGGACTAGTGAGGAAGTCGGACACTGACTAGACAGCTGCAGGTATCAATTGACTTAATTCAATGGTGTCACAGAATGGGAGGAGAGGTACCCGCTTCAGAGCAGGAGCCCGGCGGCAGATGACTCCGTTGCCTCCCAGAGTTCTGCCTCTGGGCGTGTCATGTTGGAGGGTCTGCACTGGCCACCGCTGAAAGGTGCTGGCTGGGCTGCGGCCAATAAAAAAATGGAGCGGGGCTATGCTCTGTGTTCCGCCACCTTGCAATAAAAACAAATTCATTTACGCTGTGTCATCCATGGAGGGAAGCAATCTGGTTCTCTCCCATCGATGGCAAAAGCATACAACATTGGCCATCAACCATCGATTATTACGAATCATCGATGGTCAATGGCCATCCCTATCTCACACTTGTCTCGGTCCTCAGGTTTCCTGGGTCACCTAGCAGGCGCACCGGGGTACCCACTACTCACTGCATACCTCCCAACATGACCCCCTCCAGGAGGAACACAATGCTCTGTTTCTGGAATTCCTGCTTAATTTAGGATTTCCGTCACCTGTGGTGAAAAATATTTGTTATTAATTAACAGGTGAGGGCAAATTTAACTTAAGCGGGTAGTCCAGAAACAGAGCATTGTGTCATCCTGGAAAGGGTCATGTTGGGAGGTGTGCTCACTAACACGTTCCCCCCGTGTCACCCGGCACAGGGCCGACTCCACGCCTACTAGCACCCTGAGCAAGAAATTTCAAAAGCATCCCCCCCCCCCCCCCCTGCTCCTGGGAAAGTGGGAGTGGCCTCCTGGAAAAGTGGGCACGGCCTCTTTACTTCATCTCATCAAACTATAAATATATTTTCACACCCCCTCTACGCACACAATTGGCAGCCTTACACATAACAGCCACAGTAGTGTTCCTTACACACAATGGGGGTAATTTCAAGTTGATCGCAGCAGGAATTTTTTTAGCAGTTAGGCAAAACCATGGGGGTAATTCCAAGTTGATCGCAGCAGGATTTTTGATAGCAATTGGGCAAAACCATGTGCACTGCAGGGGAGGCAGATATAATGTGCAGAGAGAGTTAGATTTGGGTGGGGTATAATGTTTCTGTGCAGGGTAAATACTGGCTGCTTTATTTTTACACTGCAAATTAGATTGCAGATTGAACACACCCCACCCAAATCTAACTCTCTCTGCACATGTTATATCTGCCTCCCCTGCAGTGCACATGGTTTTGCCCAATTGCTAACAAAAATCCTGCTGCGATCAACTTGGAATTACCCCCCATGTGCACTGCAGGGGGGGAGATATAACATCTGCAGAGAGAGTTAGATTTGGGTAGATTATTTTATTTCTATGCAGGGTAAATACTGGCTGCTTTATCTTTACACTGCAATTTAGATTGCAGATTGAACTCACCACACTCAAATCTAACTCTCTCTGCACATGTTATATCTACCCCCCCTGCAGTGCACATGGTTTTGCCCAACTGCTAAAACATTTCCTGCTGCGATCGACTTGGAATTACCCCCAATGTCTCCAGTATAGTGTCAGATACACATAATGTGCAGTGCCAGATAGACATGACATGCCCCCCAGCAGTGCCAGCTACACATGACATGCTCCGCAGTAGTGCCAGCTACACATGACATGCCCCCCAGCAGTGCCAGCTACACATGACATGCCCAGCAGCAGTGCCAGCTACACGTGACATGCCCCCGAGCGGTGCCAGCCACACGTCACATGCCCCTCAGCAGTGCCAGCCACACGTCACATGCCCCCCAGCAGTGCCAGCTACACGTCACATGCCCCCCAGCACTGCCAGATACATGTCACATGCCCCCCAGCGGTGCCAGCTACATGTGACATGCCCCCCAGCAGTGCCAGCTACACATCACATGCCCCCCAGCAGTGCCAGCTACACGTCACATGCCCCACAGCAGTGCCAACTACACGTCACATGCCCCCCAGCAGTGCCAGCTACACGTCACATGCCCCCCAGCAGTGCCAGATACATAAATGGCCACACAGTGCAGATATGCCCCCACAGTGCCAGATACATAAATGCCCACACAGTGCAGATATGCCCCCATAGTGCCATATACATAAATGCCCCCAGTGCCAGATACATAAATGCCCCCACAGTGCAGATGTTCCCCCACAGTGCCAGATACATAAATGCCCCCACAGTGCAAGATACATAAATGCCTCCACAGTGCAAGATACATAAATGCCCCCACAGTGCCAGATACATAAGTGCCCCCACAGTGCCAGATACATAAGTGCCCCCACAGTGCCAGATACATAAATGCCCCCACAGTGCCAGATACATAAGTGCCCCCACAGTGCCAGATAATAAGTGCCCCCACAGTGCCAGATAATAAGTGCCCCCACAGTGCCAGATACATAAATGTCCCCAGTGCCTGATACATAAATGTCCCCAGTGCCAGATACATAAGTGCCCCCACAGTGCAGATATGCCCCCACAGTGCCAGATAATAAGTGCCCCCACAGTGCCGGATACATAAATGCCCCCAGTGCCAGATACATAAATGTCCCCAGTGCCAGATACATAAGTGCCCCCACAGTGCAGATATGCCCCCACAGTGTCAGATACATAAATGCCCCCACAGTGCCAGATACATTAATGCCCCCCAGTGCCAGATACATAAATGTCCCCAGTGCCAGATACATAAGTGCCCCCACAGTGCAGATATGCCCCCACAGTGCCAGATACATAAGTGCCCCCACAGTGCCAGATACATAAGTGCCCCCACAGTGCCAGATAATAAGTGCCCCCACAGTGCCAGATAATAAGTGCCCCCACAGTGCAGATACATAAATACAACCACAGTGCAGATATGCCCTCACAATACCTGCACTGCGATGATGGGAGCCGGGAGGGGTAGTCATGGTGAGGGCGCGGGAGGACTGTTCAAAAGTCTTGTATGCGCGCTATGCGCGCTATGCAGCGCCGGCGTCTGACATCACTGACACGTTTCCCAGGTCACCCGGCAGGTGCACAGGTGTACTCACTACTCACTGACACATTTCCCGGGTCACCTGGCAGGAGCAGAGGTGTGCTTACTACTCACTGACACATTTCCCGGGTCACCCAGAAGGAGCACAGGTGTATTAATTACTCACTGACACATTTTCCGGGTCACCCGCCAGGCGCACAGGTGTACTCACTGAAATATTTCCCGGGTCACCGTGGCAGGCGCACAGGTGTACTCACTACTCACTGACACATTTCCCAGGTCACCCGGTAGGCGCACAGGTGTACTCACTACTCACTGACACATTTCCCAGGTCACCCGGCAGGCGCACAGGTGTACTCACTACTCACTGACACATTTCCCATGTCACTGTGGCAGGAGCACAGGTGTACTCACTACTCACTGACACATTTCCCAGGTCACCCGGCAGGCGCACAGGTGTACTCACTACTCACTGACACATTTCCCAGGTCACCCGGCAGGCGCACAGGTGTACTCACTACTCACTGACACATTTCCCAGGTCACCCGGCAGGCGCACAGGTGTACTCACTACTTACTGACACATTTTTCAGGTCACCGTGGCAGGAGCACAGGTGTACTTACTACTCACTGACACATTTCCCAGGTCACACGGCAGGAGCACAAGTGTATACATTACTCACTGACACATTTTAAAAGATCCACAGGTGGAGCTTTATTACACTTGCGATTCTGTGAGGACACCTGGAAAACCTGCCCTTTTTGCCAACTTTGAGAACCTGTAATGTAGGGAAACACACATTCTCTAATGTTATTATATCACCCAAAGCAGAAGTGGCCAGCAGCCACAATAACCACAATACCCAGCGTGCCCTCCCAGCCAGAAAGCCACAGGTTATATAACCAGCAGATTGGATCATCGCTGGCGGCTGATCTTCCATCATTTCCAAGATTACATCTATTTGACTTTATTAAAAATATATATTGTGACAATTCTTCCTCTTCCCAGAAAGAGTCATATAAAAGAAAAAACAAAGACATAAAATGGGTATATAAATAATGACTTTATAACATATAGTATAAGCACGTTTCTTTTATGTCATTTATTCAACATTTCGCTGGTGAGTGCGTATACCCAATTAATGTAGAACAATAGAGAGTATATCTTTACAATTTGCTGAAACCATTTTAACCCCAACTTTATATTTCTTCACACTTTATATTTCAGATTATGCTACTAACTGGATCTACTGGTTATTTTATGGAAAACAATAAAAGTTATGATTTAAACTTGATCTTTTGAAATGTAGCTGATTAGGAACTGCAATTTTTTTTATTTCCGTTTACTGAGAGTCCTCCCAGACTCCCAGGAGCGCAGGCTAAACTCCCAGAAAGGGCGCTCACTCACCGGCCTGACCTGTAGACGGGGCTGGTCACGATGACGCAAATCCCGTCATGGTATTCCTCGCCCCGTCCACTTGATGATGAGAATGGCTGGTTGCTGTTGCCAGAAGTTCCATGATTTGCTCTGCAATGTGCTGCATTATCTCAGCATGCCAGAAACTAATGGCGCTTGTGTTTCTTTTGCAGAAAACACTGATTTGGCGTTCATTTCTTACAGTAATATTCCCAGTTGAGAACAAAGGTTGTGATAACTTCATTAATGGTGAAACAAGGGTCTTGTGAGCCCTAGAGGACGATGACGGAATCATTATTAAACCATCTGATAAAGATGGTGCCATCACCTTCCTTATTATTATACATCCTTGACTGCTACCTCCTTTCCTTTAGTCTCTCCCCACCTCCTGCTCCGATCCCATCATGCAAATCCAAAATCCCAGCTTTAGGACTCCATTCTCCAGTAATGAAGACCGCTGATGATTCCAAGTCATTCTCCCATCAACAGCTCTGTCCTCTTTCTCACTAATCAGCCTTACGGTCATTTACTTATTACCACTCAGTCATCCCACCCATTAACTTTAATTACCTGCATCCCCCTCTTCTTCTTCTCCCCATCTCCATTTCACAACCAAAACTGTCGTCATCCGTCAAGAAATCTCCTGCTTCCAGAACCATCTAGTTTACTTGCATCCTCCTCCTCTCTCTCCAGAGAGTGCAGTGTGAGAGCCACAGTATGCAGAGTACAGTGGAAGGAACCAGGAACAAAGCGGATCCCCACCTTCAGGGGTACCCAAGAAGAAGGACGGGAGGTGTTAGTCTTCTGGAGAGGACTATCTGGGTGAGTGGTAGGAAACCACATTTGGCGGAAGGCCCCTAGTAACGTGTCCATGAGAGATCCCGTTTAGATAGAGCCCCCAGCGAATAGGGGAGAGCCCACCGAAATGGATCTCAGTTTGCGGACGCCGCACTACTGATTCCCAGAGACTGCACTGGTATGTACAGTACTGTAATGCTGTCCCATCATTGTTAATGCTGTTAATGCCAGTGAAGCAAATGAAAGGAAATGTAACCTGATGTAACCCATATGAATATTTCTCTGAAGAGAAGAGAACAAGAAATCAAATGTTATTGTCGTGATAACCCTGTCTGAACTGTGAATAAACTGCTTGCTTATGTGATGAGACGGCCTGGCGTGCAATGCTTTTAAAAATGACTGATGGACATGACGCTGCCTGGCTACCACATTAGCTTCCTCTTCTCCAGCACCTATCTGTGCCCAGCCAAACTCTGCAACTTGTCCCTCTACACTAGCATTAAGGTTTCAAACCTTCTAAACAGGATACGTGGAGGTGTTGGCCGTAGCAAACAATGAGTTTCCAGCTATCATTTTATAGAATGTACTTGAAATCTTATGCTATGGGCAACCTCCTCTTCTCCTCTCTAGAAGGTCTCATACACCTTCCTCTTAAATACACTGTTATCAACAAATCTTTTGACTTTGCCTCTCTCTTTGAGTACCGCCAATTCTCTATTTTCCCATTTGCCTCCAAACAACCGGAGCGCCAGGTTTATAACTGTCAGCACTTGATTCGTGCTCTTCATCCTCGCCTCTACATACCATCCCCCGCCTTTACATATGTCTCTGTGTGGGTTGGGTATGGTTGACCTATGGTCAGGAGACCGTCAGGCTCCATACCGACGCCAGTATCCCGGCCACAGAACGTCGGCGGGGGGGCTCGAGTGCAACAAGCCCCTTGCTCCCCACGCTACGGGCTTAGTGGCGGCCTGCGAGTGGGATAAGTCCCTGTTGGTCGGCAAGCCGACCGTCGGGATTGTGAGGGGGCGGGATGTATGGGGAGGTATTGTGAACGGTGGTTTCCTGACCGCCGGTCACATAACTACATCCCCTCTGTCTCACTTCCAAACTATTCCTCCCTTCTCTCAGGTCTGATAACCTCTCTCTCTATCTCTCTTGCCGGTTACAGCCGATGTGCTAAAGTTTCCTATTCATGTGTAGGGCTCTGGGAAATCGCGTGGCTAACATTTTCCCGGCGATTCCCCCTACTGTGCATGCACAGGATGCCAGGAAAATGCCACACGCACCATTTTCCTGGTGCTTTTACAGGTCTGCCACAGTGGACACTGGACTCCGGATAGGTGAGTACTTAAAAATGAGTGCAATGTATGCTGTGTAGGGCCCTCTGGACCCAAGGGGGCCTGTTTGCACAGCACACACTGCACCCATTATAGATTTATAGCTATACTAGTGGTTGACACCCATCTTGTCTCAACTTTTCCTCTCCCCATTAGATTGTAAGCTCCTAGGAGAAAGACTCTATCTTTCTGTCTTCTCTGCCCCCGCCTAGTCCAGCAAAGCGTCCATATATTACGCCTTGTGCATGTTCTGTACTACACTTTATGTTTGCTCTATACTTTACCTATTGTGCAGGCTATGTATCAAGCCTTGGAGAGAGCTAAAGTGGAGAAGATGCCCGTAGCAACCAATCAGCTTGTAACTGTTATTTCAAAGACTATGCTGGATAAATGACAGAAACTGGTACTTTATCTTTCTCCACTTTATCTCTCTACAAGGTTTAATACAGCCACCCCCAAAGTCTTGGAACATCTACCCCAATGTTTTAGATATTGTTATTACAGTATGTTATTGATTTTATGATTCTTGAATGTCCTGTATTTTTCCTCACTGTACGGCGCTGCAGCATATTATGGTGCCATATAAATAAACACTAATAATAATAATAATAATAGATTAGGTTTGCCAGAACAGCAGAGCTAAGTATGTGACCCTGCAGTGTGTGAGCAGCTTGCCATGGCAGCTCCTGTGTCTGCGGTTCTGGGATAGCTATTAACCTGTGAATCAGTTTCCGTATCTTGTGATCCTGCCTGCACAGAATACTGACAGCGGGATCCCAACAGATTGCAGTAAGAATTTTTACCCTACCCCTAACCATAACCGCCCGTTTGCAGCCTAAACCTAAGCTTCCCCTCCCACAGCCAAACCCTAACCTTCCCTTCCTACAGCATAGCCCTCCCCTCCCACAGCCAAACCCTAACCTCCACCTCCCACAGCCAAACCCTAACCTCCACCTCCCACAGCCAAACCCTAACCTCCACCTCCCACAGCATAACCCTCCCCTCCAACAGCCAAACCCTTTCCTCCACCTCCCACAGCCAAACCCTAACCTCCCCCTCCCACAGCATAACCCTCCCCTCCCACAGCCAAACCCTAACCTTCCCTTCCCACAGCATAACCCTCCCCTCCCACAGCAAAACCCTGACCTCCACCTCCCACAGCCAAACCCTAACCTCCCCCTCCCACAGCATAACCCTCCCCTCCCACAGCCAAACCCTAACCTTCCCTTCCCACAGCATAACCCTCCCCTCCAAAAGCCAAACCCTAACCTCCCCCTCCCACAGCCAATCCCTAACCTCCCCCTCCCACAGCATAACCCTCCCCTCCCACAGCCAAACCCTAACCTTCCCCTCCCACAGCATAACCCTCCCCTCCCACAGCCAAACCCTAACCTCCCCTTCCCACAGCATAACCTTCCCCTCCCACAACCAAACCCTAACCTCCCCCCTCCCACAGCCAAACCCTAACCTCCCCCTCCCACAGCATAACCCTCCCCTCCCACAGCCAAACACTAACCTCCCCCTCCCACAGTCAAACCCTAACCTCCCCCTCCCACAGCATAACCCTCCCCTCCCACAGCCAAACCCTAACCTTCCCTTCCCACAGCATAACCCTCCCCTCCCACAGCAAAACCTTAACCTCCACCTCCCACAGCCAAACCCTAACCTCCCACAACCAAACCCTAACCTCCCCCCTCCCACAGCCAAACCCTAACCTCCCCCTCCCACAGCATAACCCTCCCCTCCCACAGCCAAACACTAACCTCCCCCTCCCACAGCATAACCTTCCCCTCCCACAGTCAAACCCTAACCTCCCCCTCCCACAGCATAACCCTCCCCTCCCACAGCCAAACCCTAACCTTCCCTTCCCACAGCATAACCCTCCCCTCCCACAGCAAAACCCTAACCTCCACCTCCCACAGCCAAACCCTAACCTCCCCCTCCCAAAACATAACCCACCCCTCCCACAGCCAAACCCTAACCTTCCCTTCCCACACCATAACCCTCCCCTCCAAAAGCCAAACCCTAACCTCCCCCTCCCACAGCCAATCCCTAACCTCCCCCTCCCACAGCATAACCCTCCCCTCCCACAGCCAAACCCTAACCTCCCCCTCCCACAGCATAACCCTCCCCTCCCACAGCCAAACCCTAACCTCCCCTTCCCACAGCATAACCCTCCCCTCCCACAGCCAAACCCTAACCTCCCCCCTCCCACAGCCAAACCCTAACCTCCCCCTCCCACTGCCAAACACTAACCTCCCCCTCCCACAGCATAACCCTCCCCTCCCACAGCCAAACCCTTACCTCCCCCTCCCACAGCATAACCCTCCCCTCCCACAGTCAAACCCTAACCTCCCCCTCCCACAGCATAACCCTCCCCTCCCACAGCCAAACCCTTATTTACCCCTCCCACAGCCAAACCCTAACCTCCCCCTCCCACAGCCAAACCCTAAACTCCCCACTCCCACAGCCTTACCCTAACCTCCCCCCACCTGCAGCCTAATCCTAACCTCCCCACTACCACAGTCTAACCCTACCCTCCCACAGCCAAACCCTAACCTCCACCTCCCACAGCCAAACCCTAACCTCCCCCTCCCACAGCATAACCCTCCCCTTCCACAGCCAAACCCTAACCTTCCCTTCCCACAGCCAAACCCTAACCTTCCCCTCCCACAGCATAACCCTCCCCTCCCACAGCCAAACACTAACCTCCCCCCTCCCACAGCATAACCCTCCCCTCCCACAGCCAAACCCTTACCTCCCCCTCCCACAGCCAAACCCTCCCCTCCCACAGTCAAACCCTAACCTCCCCCTCCCACAGCATAACCCTCCCCTCCCACAGCCAAACCCTAACCTTCCCTTCCCACAGCATAACCCTCCCCTCCCACAGCCAAACCCTAACCTCCCCCCCACAGCATAACCCTCCCCTCCCACAGCCAAACCCTAATTTACCCCTCCCACAGCCAAACCCTAACCTCCCCACTCCCACATCCTTACCCTAACCTCCCCCCACCTGCAGCCTAATCCTAACCTCCCCACTCCCACAGTCTAACCTTCCCCTCCCCTCCCACAACCTAACTCTAACCCTCCCCTCCCACAGCCAAACCCTACCCGCACCCACCCCCTTGTCTGCAGCCTAACCCTAACACTCCCACAACCTAAACCCTAACCATCCCCCCCCACCCACAGCCTAACCCTAATCTCTGCCACAGCCCAACTTTAAACCTCCCCCTTGTGCCTAACCCTAAACTCAAGGCCAGTACTTACCTTCGGGATCCATTGGGTTTCTGACTGTTGGGATCCCGCTGTCAGTGTACTATCAGGATCCTGACTGCTGGGATCCTGATCGCATCCCCTTTAAACCAAGTTCAGACATGTTCATGGTAGCTGTACAGAATAGTAATGCAGCACGTACAAGAATCACACGTGAAGTTTCCAAAATTGTTGCTACTGGCCCCAAAATACATTTGATGTTCACACAGTTACAATTTACAAAGCAGAAGCTTAGAATCGATGAGAACACACAGGTTCTCTCTTCTTTGCTATTGTTATGTTTTCTAACCCCCTAATAAAATAGTTTTACATGTTGCAGCAATAATCTCACTGCTTCTGCTTTTGTTGTCATCCTCATTTTTGCAAGACACAGCACATTCTGCAGCGTCTAGTATCTCTGTGTCTGACTTGGGGAGAGTTAGGAGAAATTCCAGTCAGAAGGTGCAATTTCAAACCTTTTTAAATTACAATGTGCAGAAAGATTAAGGGTCTGATTCAAAAGGGGTGCAGCCGAGGCATCGACGGCGTCTTTGGGTGGTCACCCGTCTGCGATTTTATGCAAATGCCGCTACTAAGCCATTCCCTGGTGTACATCCATGCTTATAAATGTGCAAGGACTGGGATGCCCACTTACAGCGACTGTACACTCTGTAATACCGCCTGGTGCGTGTTCAGCCCCCACCATCGGTCGCACCATCGAAACTTGCATCAGCCCTATGCAGGTTTAGATTTACCATCTGAGTATGGCCTCCAGAGTGAACAATTTGACGTCTGTTTATGCAAATTATTCATCAACACGCTCGCAACACTCACATTACATGCCCACGAGACAGAGCATGCCCGTGCGTCTGCTTAGCCACTTCCCAGTCACTGCCCAGGATTGCCCAGCACATTTCCAAGACATCTCTAATACCACGCGACTCGTATCCTGTCTGTCTATTGACTGTCACAAACCGCACCAAGAGAACCTGCTTGTGTACTAAACATTGACACTTCATAGCAGTTCACCACTCACCTGTCGTGTAGGACAGGTTTTCCAGAAGCACTCTGCATAGTGGAGCTGGTGCCACTGGGACTTGAACGCCGTCACCATGACCGGGCCACAAATCCTCCAGTGCAGGACCAGCTTTACTGCACATGACTGCTGCTGCCAATCAGCAGCCAAAGTGCCCTATTTAAATTTCTCCAGACCCATCCTCCATTGTCAGTGCAACTTCTGTTGATCCTGTATGTACTCTCTGACTGCCATTCTCCGAGTTTGTCTCCACAGTACCACTCCAACTGTTACTGTGTAAATTCTACTCAGCATGTCCTGCTGTTCCTGTCTACAGCGCACTACTAATCTCAGTGCCAGTCTCAACAAATCCTGCTGTTCCTGTCTACAGTGCACTAATAATCTCAGTGCCAGTCTCAGCACATCCTGCTGTTCCTGTCTACAGCGCACTACTAATCTCAGTGCCAGTCTCAACAAATCCTGCTGTTCCTGTCTACAGTGCACTAATAATCTCAGTGCCAGTCTCAGCACATCCTGCTGTTCCTGTCTACAGCGCACTACTAATCTCAGTGCCAGTCTCAGCAAATCCTGCTGTTCCTGTCTATAGTGCAAAACTAATCACAGTGCCAGTCTCAGCACATCCTGCTGTTCCTGTCTACAGTGCACTACTAATCTCAGTGCCAGTCTCAGCACATCCTGCTGTTCCTGTCTATAGTGCAAAACTAATCACAGTGCCAGTCTCAGCACATCCTGCTGTTCCTGTCTACAGCGCACTACTAATCTCAGTGCCAGTCTCAGCAAATCCTGCTGTTCCTGTCTACAGTGCACTAATAATCTCAGTGCCAGTCTCAGCACATCCTGCTGTTCCTGTCTACAGCGCACTACTAATCTCAGTGCCAGTCTCAGCAAATCCTGCTGTTCCTGTCTATAGTGCAAAACTAATCACAGTGCCAGTCTCAGCACATCCTGCTGTTCCTGTCTACAGTGCACTACTAATCTCAGTGCCAGTCTCAGCACATCCTGCTGTTCCTGTCTACAGTGCACTAATAATCTCAGTGCCAGTCTCAGCACATCCTGCTGTTCCTGTCTACAGTGCACTAATAATCTCAGTGCCAGTCTCAGCACATCCTGCTGTTCCTGTCTACAGCGCACTACTAATCTCAGTGCCAGTCTCAGCACATCCTGCTGTTCCTGTCTACAGCGCACTACTAATCTCAGTGCCAGTCTCAGCACATCCTGCTGTTCCTGTCTATAGTGCAAAACTAATCTCAGTGCCAGTCTCAGCACATCCTGCTGTTCCTGTCTACAGTGCACTACTAATCTCAGTGCCAGTCTCAGCACATCCTGCTGTTCCTGTCTACAGTGCACTACTAATCTCAGTGCCAGTCTCAGCACATCCTGCTGTTCCTGTCTACAGTGCACTAATAATCTCAGTGCCAGTCTCAGCACATCCTGCTGTTCCTGTCTACAGTGCACTAATAATCTCAGTGCCAGTCTCAGCACATCCTGCTGTTCCTGTCTACAGCGCACTACTAATCTCAGTGCCAGTCTCAGCACATCCTGCTGTTCCTGTCTACAGCGCACTACAAATCTCAGCGCAAGTCTCAGCACATCCTGCTGTTCCTGTCTACTGCGCACGACTAATCTCAGTGCCAGTTTCAGCACATCCTGCTGTTCCTGGCAACAGCGCACTATTAATCTCAGTGTCAGTCTCAGCACATCCTGCTGTTCCTGTCTACAGCGCACTAATAACCTCAGTGCCAGTCTCAGCACATCCTGCTGTTCCTGTCTACAGCGCACTACTAACCTCAGTGCCAGTCAAAGCACATCCTGCAGTTCCTGTCTACAGTGCACTACAAATCTCAATGCCAGTCTCAGCACATCCTGCTGTTCCTGTCTACAGTGCACAATTAATCTCAGTGCCAGTCTCAGCACATCCTGCTGTTCCTGTCTACTGCGCACGACTAATCTCAGTGCCAGTCTCAGCACATCCTGCTGTTCCTGGCAACAGCGCACTAATAATCTCAGTGTCAGTCTCAGCACATCCTGCTGTTCCTGTCTACAGCGCACTAATAATCTCAGTGTCAGTCTCAGCACATCCTGCTGTTCCTGTCTACAGTGCACTACTAATCTCAGCGCCAGTCTCAGCACATCCTGCTGTTCCTGTTTACAGCGCACTACTAATCTCAGCGCCAGTCTCAGCACATCCTGCTGTTCCTGTCTACAGTGCACAACTAATGTTAGTGCCAGTCTCAGCACATCCTGCTGTTCCTGTCTACAGCGCACTACAAATCTCAGCGCAAGTCTCAGCACATCCTGCTGTTCCTGTCTACAGCGCACTAATAATCTCAGTGCCAGTCTCAGCACATCCTGCTGTTCCTGTCTACAGTGCAATACTAATATCAGTTCAAGTATCAGCACATCCTGCTGTTCCTGTCTACAGTGCACTACTAATATCAGTGCAAGTCTCAGGACATCCTGCTGTTCCTGTCTACAGTGCACTAGTAATATCAGTGCCAGTCTCAGCACATCCTGCTGTTCCTGTCTACAGTGCACAACTAATCTCAGTGCCAATCTCAGCACATCCTGCTGTTCCTGTCTACAGCGCACTAATAATCTCAGTGCCAGTCTCAGCACATCCTGCTGTTCCTGTCTACAGTGCACTACTAATCTCAGTGCCAGTCTCAGCACATCCTGCTGTTCCTGTCTACAGTGCACTAATAATCTCAGTGTCAGTCTCAGCACATCCTGCTGTTCCTGTCTACAGTGCACTAATAATCTCATTGCCAGTCTCAGCACATTCTGCTGTTCCTGTCTACAGCGCACTAATAATCTCAGTGCCAGTCTCAGCACATCCTGCTGTTCCTGTTTACAGTGCACTAATAATCTCAGTGCCAGTCTCAGCACATCCTGCTGTTCCTGTCTACAGTGCACTACTAATCTCAACGCCAGTCTCAGCACATCCTGCTGTTCCTGTCTACAGTGCACAACTAATCTCAGTGCCAGTCTCAGCACATCCTGCTGTTCCTGTCTACAGTGCACAACTAATCTCAGTGCCAGTCTCAGCACATCCTGCAGTTCCTGTCTACAGCGCACTAATAACCTCAGCGCCAGTCTCAGCACATCCTGCTGTTCCTGTCTACAGCGCACTACAAATCTCAGTGCCAGTCTCAGCACATCCTGCTGTTCCTGTCTACAGCGCACTACTAATCTCAGCGCAAATCTCCACATCCTGCTGTTCCTGTCTACAGCGCACTAATAATCTCAGTGTCAGTCTCAGCACATCCTGCTGTTCCTGTCTACAGCGCACTAATAATCTCAGTGTCAGTCTCAGCACATCCTGCTGTTCCTGTCTACAGTGCACTAATAATCTCAGTGTCAGTCTCAGCACATCCTGCTGTTCCTGTCTACAGTGCACAAATAATCTCAGTGCCAGTCTCAGCACATCCTGCTGTTCCTGTCTACAGCGCAAAAATAATCTCAGTGCCAGTCTCAGCACATCCTGCTGTTCCTGTCTACAGCGCACTAATAACTTCAGCGCCAGTCTCAGCACATCCTGCTGTTCCTGTCTACAGCGCACTACAAATCTCAGTGCCAGTCTCAGCACATCCTGCTGTTCCTGTCTACAGCGCACTACTAATCTCAATGCCAGTCTCAGCACATCCTGCTGTTCCTGTCTACAGTGCACAATTAATCTCAGTGCCAGTCTCAGCACATCCTGCTGTTCCTGGCTACAGCGCACAACTAATCTCAGTGCCAGTCTCAGCACATCCTGCTGTTCCTGTCTACAGTGCACTATTAATCTCAGTGTCAGTCTCAGCACATCCTGCTGTTCCTGTCTACAGCGCACTAATAATCTCAGTGCCAGTCTCAGCACATCCTGCTGTTCCTGTCTACAGCGCACTACTAACCTCAGTGCCAGTCAAAGCACATCCTGCTGTTCCTGTCTACAGCGCACTACAAATCTCAATGCCAGTCTCAGCACATCCTGCTGTTCCTGTCTACAGTGCACAATTAATCTCAGTGCCAGTCTCAGCACATCCTGCTGTTCCTGTCTACAGTGCACTACTAATCTCAGCGCCAGTCTCAGCACATCCTGCTGTTCCTGTTTACAGCGCACTACTAATCTCAGCGCCAGTCTCAGCACATCCTGCTGTTCCTGTCTACAGTGCACTACTAATCTCAGTGTCAGTCTCAGCACATCCTGCTGTTCCTGTCTACAGTGCACAACTAATCTTAGTGCCAGTCTCAGCACATCCTGCTGTTCCTGTCTACAGCGCACTACAAATCTCAGCGCAAGTCTCAGCACATCCTGCTGTTCCTGTCTACATCGCACTAATAATCTCAGTGCCAGTCTCAGCACATCCTGCTGTTCCTGTCTACAGTGCACTACTAATATCAGTTCAAGTATCAGCACATCCTGCTGTTCCTGTCTACAGTGCACTACTAATATCACTGCAAGTCTCAGCACATCCTGCTGTTCCTGTCTACAGTGCACTAGAAATATCAGTGCCAGTCTCAGCACATCCTGCTGTTCCTGTCTACAGTGCACAACTAATCTCAGTGCCAATCTCAGCACATCCTGCTGTTCCTGTCTACAGCGCACTAATAATCTCAGTGCCAGTCTCAGTACATTCTTCTGTTCCTGTCTACAGCGCACTAATAATCTCAGTGCCAGTCTCAGCACATCCTGCTGTTCCTGTCTACAGTGCACTACTAATCTCAGTGCCAGTCTCAGCACATCCTGCTGTTTCTGTCTACAGCGCACTACTAATCTCAGTGCCAGTCTCAGCACATCCTGCTGTTCCTGTCTACAGTGCACTAATAATCTCAGTGTCAGTCTCAGCACATCCTGCTGTTCCTGTCTACAGTGCACTAATAATCTCAGTGCCAGTCTCAGCACATTCTGCTGTTCCTGTCTACAGCGCACTAATAATCTCAGTGCCAGTCTCAGCACATCCTGCTGTTCCTGTCTACAGTGCACTAATAATCTCAGTGCCAGTCTCAGCACATCCTGCTGTTCCTGTCTACAGTGCACTACTAATCTCAGCGCCAGTCTCAGCACATCCTGCTGTTCCTGTCTACAGTGCACAACTAATCTCAGTGCCAGTCTCAGCACATCCTGCTGTTCCTGTCTACAGTGCACAACTAATCTCAGTGCCAGTCTCAGCACATCCTGCTGTTCCTGTCTACAGCGCAAAAATAATCTCAGTGCCAGTCTCAGCACATCCTGCTGTTCCTGTCTACAGCGCACTACAAATCTCAGTGCCAGTCTCAGCACATCCTGCTGTTCCTGTCTACAGCGCACTACTAATCTCAGCTCAAATCTCCACATCCTGCTGTTCCTGTCTACAGTGCACTAATAATCTCAGTGTCAGTCTCAGCACATCCTGCTGTTCCTGTCTACAGTGCACTAATAATCTCAGTGTCAGTCTCAGCACATCCTGCTGTTCCTGTCTACAGCGCACTAATAATCTCAGTGTCAGTCTCAGCACATCCTGCTGTTCCTGTCTACAGTGCACTACTAATCTCAGTGCAAGTCTCAGCACATCCTGCTGTTCCTGTCTACAGTGCACTAATAATCTCAGTGTCAGTCTCAGCACATCCTGCTGTTCCTGTCTACAGTGCACAACTAATCTCAGTGCAAGTCTCAGCACATCCTGCTGTTCCTGTCTACAGTGCACTAATAATCTCAGTGTCAGTCTCAGCACATCCTGTTGTTCCTGTCTACAGCGCACTAATAATCTCAGTGTCAGTCTCAGCACATCCTGCTGTTCCTGTCTACAGTGCACTACTAATCTCAGTGCAAGTCTCAGCACATCCTGCTGTTCCTGTCTACAGTGCACTAATAATCTCAGTGTCAGTCTCAGCTCATCCTGCTGTTCCTGTCTACAGTGCACAACTAATCTCAGTGCCAGTCTCAGCACATCCTGCTGTTCCTGTCTACAGCGCAAAAATAATCTCAGTGCCAGTCTCAGCACATCCTGCTGTTCCTGTCTACAGTGCACTAATAACTTCAGCGCCAGTCTCAGCACATCCTGCTGTTCCTGTCTACAGCGCACTACAAATCTCAGTGCCAGTCTCAGCACATCCTGCTGTTCCTGTCTACAGCGCACTACTAATCTCAGCGCAAATCTTCACATCCTGCTGTTCCTGTCTACAGCGCACTAATAATCTCAGTGTCAGTCTCAGCACATCCTGCTGTTCCTGTCTACAGCGCACTAATAATCTCAGTGTCAGTCTCAGCACATCCTGCTGTTCCTGTCTACAGTGCACTAATAATCTCAGTGTCAGTCTCAGCACATCCTGCTGTTCCGGTCTACAGTGCACTACTAATCTCAGTGCAAGTCTCAGCACATCCTGCTGTTCCTGTCTACAGTGCACTAATAATCTCAGTGTCAGTCTCAGCACATCCTGCTGTTCCTGTCTACAGTGCACAACTAATCTCAGTGCCAGTCTCAGCACATCCTGCTGTTCCTGTCTACAGCGCAAAAATAATCTCAGTGCCAGTCTCAGCACATCCTGCTGTTCCTGTCTACTACAGCGCACTAATAACTTCAGCGCCAGTCTCAGCACATCCTGCTGTTCCTGTCTACAGCGCACTACAAATCTCAGTGCCAGTCTCAGCACATCCTGCTGTTCCTGTCTACAGCGCACTACTAATCTCAGCGCAAATCCCCACATCCTGCTGTTCCTGTCTACAGCGCACTAATAATCTCAGTGTCAGTCTCAGCACATCCTGCTGTTCCTGTCTACAGCGCACTAATAATCTCAGTGTCAGTCTCAGCACATCCTGCTGTTCCTGTCTACAGCGCACTAATAACTTCAGCGCCAGTCTCAGCACATCCTGCTGTTCCTGTCTACAGCGCACTACAAATCTCAGTGCCAGTCTCAGCACATCCTGCTGTTCCTGTCTACAGCGCACTACTAATCTTAGCGCAAATCTCCACATCCTGCTGTTCCTGTCTACAGCGCACTAATAATCTCAGTGTCAGTCTCAGCACATCCTGCTGTTCCTGTCTACAGCGCACTAATAATCTCAGTGTCAGTCTCAGCACATCCTGCTTTTCCTGTCTACAGTGCACTAATAATCTCAGTGTCAGTCTCAGCACATCCTGCTGTTCCTGTCTACAGTGCACTACTAATCTCAGTGCAAGTCTCAGCACATCCTGCTGTTCCTGTCTACAGTGCACTAATAATCTCAGTGTCAGTCTCAGCACATCCTGCTGTTCCTGTCTACAGTGCACAACTAATCTCAGTGCCAGTCTCAGCACATCCTGCTGTTCCTGTCTACAGCGCAAAAATAATCTCAGTGCCAGTCTCAGCACATCCTACTGTTCCTGTCTACAGTGCACAACTAATCTCAGTGCCAGTCTCAGCACATCCTGCTGTTCCTGTCTACAGTGCAATATTAATCTCAGTGTCAGTCTCAGCACATCCTGCTGTTCCTGTCTACAGCGCACTAATAATCTCAGTGCCAGTCTCAGCACATCCTGCTGTTCCTGTCTACAGTGCACAATTAATCTCAGTGCCAGTCTCAGCACATCCTGCTGTTCCTGTCTACAGCGCACTACTAACCTCAGTGCCAGTCAAAGCACATCCTGCTGTACCTGTCTACAGTGCAAAACTAATATCAGTGCAAGTCTCAGCACATCCTGCTGTTCCTGTCTACAGTGCACTACAAATCTCAGTGCCAGTCTCAGCACATCCTGCTGTTCCTGTCTACAGTGCACAATTAATCTCAGTGCCAGTCTCAGCACATCCTGCTGTTCCTGTCTACAGCGCAAAAATAATCTCAGCGCCAGTCTCAGGACATCCTGCTGTTCCTGTCTACAGCGCACTACAAATCTCAGCGCCAGTCTCAGCACATCCTGCTGTTCCTGTCTACAGCGCACTACTAATCTCAGCTCAAATCTCCACATCCTGCTGTTCCTGTCTACAGTGCACTACTAATCTCAGTGTCAGTCTCAGCACATCCTGCTGTTCCTGTCTACAGCGCACTACTAAACTCAGTGCCAGTCAAAGCACATCCTGCTGTTCCTGTCTACAGTGCACTACTAATCTCAGTGCCAGTCTCAGCACATCCTGCTGTTCCTGTCTACAGCGCACTACAAATCTCAGCGCAAGTCTCAGCACATCCTGCTGTTCCTGTCTACTGCGCACGACTAATCTCAGTGCCAGTTTCAGCACATCCTGCTGTTCCTGGCAACAGCGCACTATTAATCTCAGTGTCAGTCTCAGCACATCCTGCTGTTCCTGTCTACAGCGCACTAATAATCTCAGTGCCAGTCTCAGCACATCCTGCTGTTCCTGTCTACAGCGCACTACTAACCTCAGTGCCAGTCAAAGCACATCCTGCAGTTCCTGTCTACAGTGCACTACAAATCTCAATGCCAGTCTCAGCACATCCTGCTGTTCCTGTCTACAGTGCACAATTAATCTCAGTGCCAGTCTCAGCACATCCTGCTGTTCCTGTCTACTGCGCACGACTAATCTCAGTGCCAGTCTCAGCACATCCTGCTGTTCCTGGCAACAGCGCACTAATAATCTCAGTGTCAGTCTCAGCACATCCTGCTGTTCCTGTCTACAGCGCACTAATAATCTCAGTGTCAGTCTCAGCACATCCTGCTGTTCCTGTCTACAGCGCACTACTAACCTCAGTGCCAGTCAAAGCACATCCTGCTGTTCCTGTCTACAGTGCACTACAAATCTCAATGCCAGTCTCAGCACATCCTGCTGTTCCTGTCTACAGTGCACAATTAATCTCAGTGCCAGTCTCAGCACATCCTGCTGTTCCTGTCTACAGTGCACTACTAATCTCAGCGCCAGTCTCAGCACATCCTGCTGTTCCTGTTTACAGCGCACTACTAATCTCAGCGCCAGTCTCAGCACATCCTGCTGTTCCTGTCTACAGCGCACTACAAATCTCAGCGCAAGTCTCAGCACATCCTGCTGTTCCTGTCTACAGCGCACTAATAATCTCAGTGCCAGTCTCAGCACATCCTGCTGTTCCTGTCTACAGTGCAATACTAATATCAGTTCAAGTATCAGCACATCCTGCTGTTCCTGTCTACAGTGCACTACTAATATCAGTGCAAGTCTCAGCACATCCTGCTGTTCCTGTCTACAGTGCACTAGTAATATCAGTGCCAGTCTCAGCACATCCTGCTGTTCCTGTCTACAGTGCACAACTAATCTCAGTGCCAATCTCAGCACATCCTGCTGTTCCTGTCTACAGCGCACTAATAATCTCAGTGCCAGTCTCAGCACATCCTGCTGTTCCTGTCTACAGTGCACTACTAATCTCAGTGCCAGTCTCAGCACATCCTGCTGTTCCTGTCTACAGTGCACTAATAATCTCAGTGTCAGTCTCAGCACATCCTGCTGTTCCTGTCTACAGTGCACTAATAATCTCAGTGCCAGTCTCAGCACATTCTGCTGTTCCTGTCTACAGCGCACTAATAATCTCAGTGCCAGTCTCAGCACATCCTGCTGTTCCTGTTTACAGTGCACTAATAATCTCAGTGCCAGTCTCAGCACATCCTGCTGTTCCTGTCTACAGTGCACAACTAATCTCAGTGCCAGTCTCAGCACATCCTGCTGTTCCTGTCTACAGTGCACAACTAATCTCAGTGCCAGTCTCAGCACATCCTACTGTTCCTGTCTACAGCGCAAAAATAATCTCAGTGCCAGTCTCAGCACATCCTGCTGTTCCTGTCTACAGCGCACTAATAACCTCAGCGCCAGTCTCAGCACATCCTGCTGTTCCTGTCTACAGCGCACTACAAATCTCAGTGCCAGTCTCAGCACATCCTGCTGTTCCTGTCTACTACAGCGCACTAATAACTTCAGCGCCAGTCTCAGCACATCCTGCTGTTCCTGTCTACAGCGCACTACAAATCTCAGTGCCAGTCTCAGCACATCCTGCTGTTCCTGTCTACAGCGCACTACTAATCTTAGCGCAAATCTCCACATCCTGCTGTTCCTGTCTACAGCGCACTAATAATCTCAGTGTCAGTCTCAGCACATCCTGCTGTTCCTGTCTACAGCGCACTAATAATCTCAGTGTCAGTCTCAGCACATCCTGCTTTTCCTGTCTACAGTGCACTAATAATCTCAGTGTCAGTCTCAGCACATCCTGCTGTTCCTGTCTACAGTGCACTACTAATCTCAGTGCAAGTCTCAGCACATCCTGCTGTTCCTGTCTACAGTGCACTAATAATCTCAGTGTCAGTCTCAGCACATCCTGCTGTTCCTGTCTACAGTGCACAACTAATCTCAGTGCCAGTCTCAGCACATCCTGCTGTTCCTGTCTACAGCGCAAAAATAATCTCAGTGCCAGTCTCAGCACATCCTACTGTTCCTGTCTACAGTGCACAACTAATCTCAGTGCCAGTCTCAGCACATCCTGCTGTTCCTGTCTACAGTGCAATATTAATCTCAGTGTCAGTCTCAGCACATCCTGCTGTTCCTGTCTACAGCGCACTAATAATCTCAGTGCCAGTCTCAGCACATCCTGCTGTTCCTGTCTACAGTGCACAATTAATCTCAGTGCCAGTCTCAGCACATCCTGCTGTTCCTGTCTACAGCGCACTACTAACCTCAGTGCCAGTCAAAGCACATCCTGCTGTACCTGTCTACAGTGCAAAACTAATATCAGTGCAAGTCTCAGCACATCCTGCTGTTCCTGTCTACAGTGCACTACAAATCTCAGTGCCAGTCTCAGCACATCCTGCTGTTCCTGTCTACAGTGCACAATTAATCTCAGTGCCAGTCTCAGCACATCCTGCTGTTCCTGTCTACAGCGCAAAAATAATCTCAGCGCCAGTCTCAGGACATCCTGCTGTTCCTGTCTACAGCGCACTACAAATCTCAGCGCCAGTCTCAGCACATCCTGCTGTTCCTGTCTACAGCGCACTACTAATCTCAGCTCAAATCTCCACATCCTGCTGTTCCTGTCTACAGTGCACTACTAATCTCAGTGTCAGTCTCAGCACATCCTGCTGTTCCTGTCTACAGCGCACTACTAAACTCAGTGCCAGTCAAAGCACATCCTGCTGTTCCTGTCTACAGTGCACTACTAATCTCAGTGCCAGTCTCAGCACATCCTGCTGTTCCTGTCTACAGCGCACTACAAATCTCAGCGCAAGTCTCAGCACATCCTGCTGTTCCTGTCTACTGCGCACGACTAATCTCAGTGCCAGTTTCAGCACATCCTGCTGTTCCTGGCAACAGCGCACTATTAATCTCAGTGTCAGTCTCAGCACATCCTGCTGTTCCTGTCTACAGCGCACTAATAATCTCAGTGCCAGTCTCAGCACATCCTGCTGTTCCTGTCTACAGCGCACTACTAACCTCAGTGCCAGTCAAAGCACATCCTGCAGTTCCTGTCTACAGTGCACTACAAATCTCAATGCCAGTCTCAGCACATCCTGCTGTTCCTGTCTACAGTGCACAATTAATCTCAGTGCCAGTCTCAGCACATCCTGCTGTTCCTGTCTACTGCGCACGACTAATCTCAGTGCCAGTCTCAGCACATCCTGCTGTTCCTGGCAACAGCGCACTAATAATCTCAGTGTCAGTCTCAGCACATCCTGCTGTTCCTGTCTACAGCGCACTAATAATCTCAGTGTCAGTCTCAGCACATCCTGCTGTTCCTGTCTACAGCGCACTACTAACCTCAGTGCCAGTCAAAGCACATCCTGCTGTTCCTGTCTACAGTGCACTACAAATCTCAATGCCAGTCTCAGCACATCCTGCTGTTCCTGTCTACAGTGCACAATTAATCTCAGTGCCAGTCTCAGCACATCCTGCTGTTCCTGTCTACAGTGCACTACTAATCTCAGCGCCAGTCTCAGCACATCCTGCTGTTCCTGTTTACAGCGCACTACTAATCTCAGCGCCAGTCTCAGCACATCCTGCTGTTCCTGTCTACAGCGCACTACAAATCTCAGCGCAAGTCTCAGCACATCCTGCTGTTCCTGTCTACAGCGCACTAATAATCTCAGTGCCAGTCTCAGCACATCCTGCTGTTCCTGTCTACAGTGCAATACTAATATCAGTTCAAGTATCAGCACATCCTGCTGTTCCTGTCTACAGTGCACTACTAATATCAGTGCAAGTCTCAGCACATCCTGCTGTTCCTGTCTACAGTGCACTAGTAATATCAGTGCCAGTCTCAGCACATCCTGCTGTTCCTGTCTACAGTGCACAACTAATCTCAGTGCCAATCTCAGCACATCCTGCTGTTCCTGTCTACAGCGCACTAATAATCTCAGTGCCAGTCTCAGCACATCCTGCTGTTCCTGTCTACAGTGCACTACTAATCTCAGTGCCAGTCTCAGCACATCCTGCTGTTCCTGTCTACAGTGCACTAATAATCTCAGTGTCAGTCTCAGCACATCCTGCTGTTCCTGTCTACAGTGCACTAATAATCTCAGTGCCAGTCTCAGCACATTCTGCTGTTCCTGTCTACAGCGCACTAATAATCTCAGTGCCAGTCTCAGCACATCCTGCTGTTCCTGTTTACAGTGCACTAATAATCTCAGTGCCAGTCTCAGCACATCCTGCTGTTCCTGTCTACAGTGCACAACTAATCTCAGTGCCAGTCTCAGCACATCCTGCTGTTCCTGTCTACAGTGCACAACTAATCTCAGTGCCAGTCTCAGCACATCCTACTGTTCCTGTCTACAGCGCAAAAATAATCTCAGTGCCAGTCTCAGCACATCCTGCTGTTCCTGTCTACAGCGCACTAATAACCTCAGCGCCAGTCTCAGCACATCCTGCTGTTCCTGTCTACAGCGCACTACAAATCTCAGTGCCAGTCTCAGCACATCCTGCTGTTCCTGTCTACAGCGCACTACTAATCTCAGCGCAAATCTCCACATCCTGCTGTTCCTGTCTACAGTGCACTAATAATCTCAGTGTCAGTCTCAGCACATCCTGCTGTTCCTGTCTACAGCGCACTAATAATCTCAGTGTCAGTCTCAGCACATCCTGCTGTTCCTGTCTACAGTGCACTAATAATCTCAGTGTCAGTCTCAGCACA
Organism: Pseudophryne corroboree; assembly: GCF_028390025.1. Lineage (NCBI taxonomy): Eukaryota > Metazoa > Chordata > Amphibia > Anura > Myobatrachidae > Pseudophryne > Pseudophryne corroboree. The sequence goes on from NC_086446.1 coordinate 770,758,984, forward strand.
TCCTGCTGTTCCTGTCTACAGTGCACAACTAATCTCAGTGCCAGTCTCAGCACATCCTGCTGTTCCTGTCTACAGCGCAAAAATAATCTCAGTGCCAGTCTCAGCACATCCTGCTGTTCCTGTCTACAGCGCACTAATAACTTCAGCGCCAGTCTCAGCACATCCTGCTGTTCCTGTCTACAGCGCACTACAAATCTCAGTGCCAGTCTCAGCACATCCTGCTGTTCCTGTCTACAGCGCACTACTAATCTCAATGCCAGTCTCAGCACATCCTGCTGTTCCTGTCTACAGTGCACAATTAATCTCAGTGCCAGTCTCAGCACATCCTGCTGTTCCTGGCTACAGCGCACAACTAATCTCAGTGCCAGTCTCAGCACATCCTGCTGTTCCTGTCTACAGTGCACTATTAATCTCAGTGTCAGTCTCAGCACATCCTGCTGTTCCTGTCTACAGCGCACTAATAATCTCAGTGCCAGTCTCAGCACATCCTGCTGTTCCTGTCTACAGCGCACTACTAACCTCAGTGCCAGTCAAAGCACATCCTGCTGTTCCTGTCTACAGCGCACTACTAATCTCAGTGCCAGTCTCAGCACATCCTGCTGTTCCTGTCTACAGCGCACTAATAATCTCAGTGCCAGTCTCAGCACATCCTGCTGTTCCTGTCTACAGCGCACTACTAACCTCAGTGCCAGTCAAAGCACATCCTGCTGTTCCTGTCTACAGCGCACTACAAATCTCAATGCCAGTCTCAGCACATCCTGCTGTTCCTGTCTACAGTGCACAATTAATCTCAGTGCCAGTCTCAGCACATCCTGCTGTTCCTGTCTACAGTGCACTACTAATCTCAGCGCCAGTCTCTGCACATCCTGCTGTTCCTGTTTACAGCGCACTACTAATCTCAGCGCCAGTCTCAGCACATCCTGCTGTTCCTGTCTACAGTGCACTACTAATCTCAGTGTCAGTCTCAGCACATCCTGCTGTTCCTGTCTACAGTGCACAACTAATCTTAGTGCCAGTCTCAGCACATCCTGCTGTTCCTGTCTACAGCGCACTACAAATCTCAGCGCAAGTCTCAGCACATCCTGCTGTTCCTGTCTACATCGCACTAATAATCTCAGTGCCAGTCTCAGCACATCCTGCTGTTCCTGTCTACAGTGCACTACTAATATCAGTTCAAGTATCAGCACATCCTGCTGTTCCTGTCTACAGTGCACTACTAATATCACTGCAAGTCTCAGCACATCCTGCTGTTCCTGTCTACAGTGCACTAGAAATATCAGTGCCAGTCTCAGCACATCCTGCTGTTCCTGTCTACAGTGCACAACTAATCTCAGTGCCAATCTCAGCACATCCTGCTGTTCCTGTCTACAGCGCACTAATAATCTCAGTGCCAGTCTCAGTACATTCTTCTGTTCCTGCCTACAGCGCACTAATAATCTCAGTGCCAGTCTCAGCACATCCTGCTGTTCCTGTCTACAGTGCACTACTAATCTTAGGGCCAGTCTCAGCACATCCTGCTGTTCCTGTCTACAGCGCACTACTAATCTCAGTGCCAGTCTCAGCACATCCTGCTGTTCCTGTCTACAGTGCACTAATAATCTCAGTGTCAGTCTCAGCACATCCTGCTGTTCCTGTCTACAGTGCACTAATAATCTCAGTGCCAGTCTCAGCACATCCTGCTGTTCCTGTCTACAGTGCACTACTAATCTCAGTGTCAGTCTCAGCACATCCTGCTGTTCCTGTCTACAGTGCACTAATAATCTCAGTGCCAGTCTCAGCACATCCTGCTGTTCCTGTCTACAGTGCACTACTAATCTCAGCGCCAGTCTCAGCACATCCTGCTGTTCCTGTCTACAGTGCACAACTAATCTCAGTGCCAGTCTCAGCACATCCTGCTGTTCCTGTCTACAGTGCACAACTAATCTCAGTGCCAGTCTCAGCACATCCTGCTGTTCCTGTCTACAGCGCAAAAATAATCTCAGTGCCAGTCTCAGCACATCCTGCTGTTCCTGTCTACAGCGCACTACAAATCTCAGTGCCAGTCTCAGCACATCCTGCTGTTCCTGTCTACAGCGCACTACTAATCTCAGCTCAAATCTCCACATCCTGCTGTTCCTGTCTACAGTGCACTAATAATCTCAGTGTCAGTCTCAGCACATCCTGCTGTTCCTGTCTACAGTGCACTAATAATCTCAGTGTCAGTCTCAGCACATCCTGCTGTTCCTGTCTACAGCGCACTAATAATCTCAGTGTCAGTCTCAGCACATCCTGCTGTTCCTGTCTACAGTGCACTACTAATCTCAGTGCAAGTCTCAGCACATCCTGCTGTTCCTGTCTACAGTGCACTAATAATCTCAGTGTCAGTCTCAGCACATCCTGCTGTTCCTGTCTACAGTGCACAACTAATCTCAGTGCAAGTCTCAGCACATCCTGCTGTTCCTGTCTACAGTGCACTAATAATCTCAGTGTCAGTCTCAGCACATCCTGTTGTTCCTGTCTACAGCGCACTAATAATCTCAGTGTCAGTCTCAGCACATCCTGCTGTTCCTGTCTACAGTGCACTACTAATCTCAGTGCAAGTCTCAGCACATCCTGCTGTTCCTGTCTACAGTGCACTAATAATCTCAGTGTCAGTCTCAGCACATCCTGCTGTTCCTGTCTACAGTGCACAACTAATCTCAGTGCCAGTCTCAGCACATCCTGCTGTTCCTGTCTACAGCGCAAAAATAATCTCAGTGCCAGTCTCAGCACATCCTGCTGTTCCTGTCTACAGTGCACTAATAACTTCAGCGCCAGTCTCAGCACATCCTGCTGTTCCTGTCTACAGCGCACTACAAATCTCAGTGCCAGTCTCAGCACATCCTGCTGTTCCTGTCTACAGCGCACTACTAATCTCAGCGCAAATCTCCACATCCTGCTGTTCCTGTCTACAGCGCACTAATAATCTCAGTGTCAGTCTCAGCACATCCTGCTGTTCCTGTCTACAGCGCACTAATAATCTCAGTGTCAGTCTCAGCACATCCTGCTGTTCCTGTCTACAGTGCACTAATAATCTCAGTGTCAGTCTCAGCACATCCTGCTGTTCCTGTCTACAGTGCACTACTAATCTCAGTGCAAGTCTCAGCACATCCTGCTGTTCCTGTCTACAGTGCACTAATAATCTCAGTGTCAGTCTCAGCACATCCTGCTGTTCCTGTCTACAGTGCACAACTAATCTCAGTGCCAGTCTCAGCACATCCTGCTGTTCCTGTCTACAGCGCAAAAATAATCTCAGTGCCAGTCTCAGCACATCCTGCTGTTCCTGTCTACAGCGCACTAATAACTTCAGCGCCAGTCTCAGCACATCCTGCTGTTCCTGTCTACAGCGCACTACAAATCTCAGTGCCAGTCTCAGCACATCCTGCTGTTCCTGTCTACAGCGCACTACTAATCTCAGCGCAAATCTCCACATCCTGCTGTTCCTGTCTACAGCGCACTAATAATCTCAGTGTCAGTCTCAGCACATCCTGCTGTTCCTGTCTACAGCGCACTAATAATCTCAGTGTCAGTCTCAGCACATCCTGCTGTTCCTGTCTACAGCGCACTAATAACTTCAGCGCCAGTCTCAGCACATCCTGCTGTTCCTGTCTACAGCGCACTACAAATCTCAGTGCCAGTCTCAGCACATCCTGCTGTTCCTGTCTACAGCGCACTACTAATCTTAGCGCAAATCTCCACATCCTGCTGTTCCTGTCTACAGCGCACTAATAATCTCAGTGTCAGTCTCAGCACATCCTGCTGTTCCTGTCTACAGCGCACTAATAATCTCAGTGTCAGTCTCAGCACATCCTGCTTTTCCTGTCTACAGTGCACTAATAATCTCAGTGTCAGTCTCAGCACATCCTGCTGTTCCTGTCTACAGTGCACTACTAATCTCAGTGCAAGTCTCAGCACATCCTGCTGTTCCTGTCTACAGTGCACTAATAATCTCAGTGTCAGTCTCAGCACATCCTGCTGTTCCTGTCTACAGTGCACAACTAATCTCAGTGCCAGTCTCAGCACATCCTGCTGTTCCTGTCTACAGCGCAAAAATAATCTCAGTGCCAGTCTCAGCACATCCTGCTGTTCCTGTCTACAGCGCACTAATAACTTCAGCGCCAGTCTCAGCACATCCTGCTGTTCCTGTCTACAGCGCACTACTAATCTCAGCGCAAATCTCCACATCCTGCTGTTCCTGTCTACAGCGCACTAATAATCTCAGTGTCAGTCTCAGCACATCCTGCTGTTCCTGTCTACAGCGCACTAATAATCTCAGTGTCAGTCTCAGCACATCCTGCTGTTCCTGTCTACAGTGCACTAATAATCTCAGTGTCAGTCTCAGCACAAGTCTAAGGGCAGGGCCACAACCAGGGGAGGGGCCTAAGGGGTGTCAAAGTCAGAAAAATATCACGCTACACACTGCCATATATGCACCTCATGCGAGTGCCTGCTGTGTGTGCATGAGCCCTCCCGTGCGTGCGCAAACTCTCAGTTGCGTGCACCCGCAGGCGCACGGTATGCGCATTTACGGTAGAGTTTGTGTGCGTCTAGCGGGCGACTCAATCGTAACATGTTTTAGTCATATAATGTATTTTGTAGATTATGGTCCCTTTGATAGAATCTGAAAGTTTAGTTAATGTAGTATGTTCGGGGACAAAGAGATCCCTCTTTGTTTGATACGAAGGGTCAGACAGGGGTTACACAGTGGTGTTTAGTATCCATCGGAAGAGAATATACTTAGCAATATTCCGGTGTTGGTTTGAAGCGGATTAATCGCTCGTGCGTATGGTTATGGACATAAGAAGTTTATGGACATTTACTATATTTGCACTTTATTACCCATGCGGCGGGAAACCCAGTTTCCCACCCACCTGAGCAGTTAGGAATAGTCACAGCCCACCTGTATGAACCAACCTATGACCTTTTGTTATAATGCGAAGACGAATTCCTGTGTCCAATGAACAATAAGAATGTAGGGACCATTGTACTGTATTGTGTGTAGTGTATAAAAGGACAAGCCGATCTGGGCCAGCTCTCTACTCTCTTCAACGGTTCTCATTGCTGATAATCGGGAGCTGGATATCCAGAAAGGCGCTTGCGATTGTTTCCCCTGGTGCGTAAGTTCTTTGCAACCATATTGTCTCTTATTTAATGTTATAAGCCATTCTCTCTCTCCTTCCCCCCTTTAAATGTAATTGTATCTGTATTGTATTTTATGTGTAGTGATTCGATTAGGTATTTTATGTTATCTTGGTAGTGTATAACTTGTATTGTATTATTCTTTTGCAATTGAACGTTCATTCTCTTCCTTAAAAGTGTTGTGACCTTAGACCGGTATTAGAGTGTTTATTATATTGCTAAAGGGTTCTCAGAGCGTCACATACGCTCATACAGCTTTTAAACTAACAAGGTTACACTGTGTTGCATTTACACCTTATCACTGCACAAGGGTTTACAGTATAAGTACATTATATATGGTATAGTTATAAAGGTTTAACACTGTGAGCGTCAGCGCCGCTTGTGATCTCCTCGTGGTCCTGAGCGTCCGCTACGCTGATAGCGTATCATTACGTTAGTCGGCAGCCTATAGCGTGCTTGCCTTTACGCTCTAAGCCGTGAGCGAACGTGCCGCTCGTGCGTCTCATCCACGGCTAAGCGTTCGTTACGCTACGTGCGTACTCTTATGGTATTCCATACGCCAATTGCGTACTGTGTTCTTTAACCTTTTAGAGTGTTTTATACAAGGTATATTATAGGCATTATCAATTGAGGGCTCCTCCGGTCTTCACATATCTGCACTAGGTAATTTCAGCAGACATTATCGATCAGCAAAAGGCGGGAGGTAATATTCCTCGTAGTGCTGACCAGATAAGCGTCTGCTTCGCTTAGTAAAGAATGCTGAAGGAATCCAGAACCGGAAGGTAGGAACAGTACGTTATTGTCTTTTAAAACCTGTTTAGTTTCTGTTTTGCGAACGTACGCATAAGCAATAAGCATACACACCTGTATTTCTTGCTTAGTAATATTTGTCCATATCTCATTCTCCTGGTTGCCATTTCATAATTGATAACATGCTGAGAAAGATTTGTTGCTATTGGTAGTTAAAGAGTAAAAATAATACATTCAGGGGTAATTTGTAAAACACACACACAGCTTTGCCTAAGATACAAGGAGAGACCTGTGTGGTGCTCGGTAGATGATTACAGTTAAAGATCATCTACATTGATAAACGTGCTAATTGTATTTCTGTGGACATATCTGGCCAGTGTACACGTGTCTCTAACAAAAGGGTGAGACTAGCGTACGCGACGCAAGGGTCGACGCACGGAGCGTATATTACGCAACGGAGCGTCTGGGTACACCCACCGAAACTCAAATCGCACAATAGCATTGTTTTAGTGGGGGCGGTATAGTATAGCCACGCGATAATAGCACCAATTGATTTCAGTTTCCAAAATTTAGTTTAAATACCTTACTTTACTGTAACGCCTCTGGGGAGAGCTATCAGATTACGGGAAATTATTTTTCTGATCAGAAAACTATAGAATGTTAGTGTGGGTTGAATAGGGTGTGAATATATTGAATCCCGCTTGGTGAACTTGGTGAACTTGGTGAAGCTTGGTGAAACGTGATAAGCACGGTCTAGGTGAAAACGTGCGACGGAGTGTGATAAAGTTTTCGTTGTATTACGCTCCGGCTGTTGTGGAGCACAGTAGGAAGACTCCAGTGATCCTACCATTTATAGATAACAAGTATCTATAAGTGGTACGATTGGACCGCACGGTTGTATGTGTGACCAATAACGCAACGTGATATGAGGTCGTATATTTAAATTGCCCTCATGCGTGTTGTAGGGAGCACATGCAAGCGTGATTTGTGTAAAATATAAAGGTAAGGAATTTTCGCTGGTAGGGCCTGCAACGATTACGTGGGTCTGCTAAAAGGGGCGGATTCGTTGTACTCGGAGCAGAAGAAGCTGGTGGTAGAGCTTGGAGAACTTCCACCGTAGACTTCTGTGTTTGGTGCATTTTAGGAAGTTTTTCTGTGTTAAAAAGGTCCACAATGGCAGCCAAGTGCACAACACAGGGACGTTCAGCAGTCAGGGTTCAGACTGAAGAGGCTTGCAGACCCCGAGGGTCTGCTCGGTTAGTAATGTGGGGGAGGTATGGTCCCCACACTGAGACCTTTTGTGACGAATGGACACGAATGACTGTGGGGGATAAAGCACCATTTCCCGGGATAGGTAGTTTTGACTCAGAGGTATTGCATAATTTAAGGCGAAGGATCTGTCTCATCAAATCCTGGAAACAACAAATTAGACATTATGATTGTTTACAGTTATGGCAACAGGAAAGTGAAATGCAAATAAATTTAACTTACATACCTAACTTTCATCTTGAGAGGAGAGACATGGCAATGGAGAGGATTATGGCTGCAGAGAATGGCACGAGGGTGTACGATAAAAATGCACTTAGTAACTGTATTAAGAATGAAAGTAACAAATGTAATAAGGTTTATAAAAATGAAAGTGTTAAATGTACAACTATTAACCCATGCAAGTCGCACCCCATGTTAAACTTTCCTCAGGATCACCAGCAAGAAAGAGAGCCCAGCACGATGTCGGCATCTTTTCCAGCAGCCATCATACAAGACATCCAGGTGGACGTGACCAAATCGGTAAAGGCAGTAATCAAACCCCCTAACGAAGGGTCAGGTGAGGTCGTGTCCACAGGTACGTATGGTGTTATACATCACGCACAAACAAATGTACCTCATATCGTAGAACCAATTCAGAATGACGTTATTGGACTTAATCCTGTCAGGGTAATTGCAGTACCAAATGGGAAAACTGACACTTCAGGAGTCACTCCTGTCAGGAACATCGCCATGTACTGCCCCTTTTCCCGAACAGAATTAAGAACAATTTTGTCTGAATTTCCTGACCCTAGGAAAGACTTAGGCCCTCATTCCGAGTTGATCGCTCGCAAGGCGAATTTAGCAGAGTTGCTCAGGCTAAGCCTACGCCTACTGGGAGTGTATCTTAGCTTCTTAAAATTGCGACCGATGTATTCGCAATATTGCGATTACAAACTACTTAGCAGTTTCAGAGTAGCTTCAGACTTACTCGGCATCTGCGATCAGTTCAGTGCTTGTCGTTCCTGGTTTGACGTCATAAACACACCCAGCGTTCACCCAGACACTCCCCCGTTTCTCCGGCCACTCCTGCGTTTTTTCCGGAAACGGTAGCGTTTTTATCCACACGCCCCGAAAACGCCGTGTTTCCGCCCAGTAACACCCATTTCCTGTCAATCACACTACGATCGCCGGAGCGATGAAAAAGCCGTGAGTAAAAATACTATCTCCATTGTAAAATTACTTGGCGCAGTCGCAGTGCGAATATTGCGCATGCGTACTAAGCGGAATTTCACTGCGATGCGATGAAAAATACCGAGCGAACGACTCGGAATGAGGGCCTTAGTTGCATGCCAAAAGTATATTAGAGAGCTAGGAAATTCTGCAGAGCCAAATAACAAAGATTGGAGGATAGTTTTGAGGGCATGTTTACCCCCCGATGTCGACTCAGTGAAATTTATCGCTGATTGCAAGTTAGATGAGGAAGTACCACTAACAGACAAGTATAACCAAGATAATGTAAAAAGAATCAATCTACAGTTAGGAGTATATTTTTCTGCAGTAGTAAAGTGGAATAAAATCTTTACAATAAGACAAAAAGAAGGTGAATCCACACCAGAGTATTTTCACCGGGCTCTGCAGGATATGGCTAGGTACACTGGTATAGATGACATTAAAACTAATGTACACCACAGAGAGAAAGCTGTGTCTGTATTAATGGACGGCTTAAAAGACACACTAAGAATCAGGGTACAAACCTCTCTACCTCACTGGAGAGGTATCTCGGTGGCTGCATTAAGAGAGTCCGCTATCGAGCATGACCGCAATATCCAAAGAACCAGGGAAGCACAGGGAGAGCGGTTGATGGTAATGAGCATCCAAGCACTAGAGGAGGCATCAAGTCGACCGAAACCCCAGGCCACTAGCACATGGAGGAAGCCAAGGATTTGTTATCTTTGTAAAAGAGAAGGGCATTATGCCAGCAATTGTAATAGCCCACATAAAGTCAGACCCCCTAGACAAAGAAATGAGCAAAGTTATGACACACCAAATTATAATCAGGGATCATATAGGAAGAATTTTGGGCCACACCCATGATATGTAGTCAGGAAAGGTGATCATTAGGACTGATGGTGAGCCTGAGGTTATTGTTAACAAATTGGGAGGTCATTCCTTGAGGACACAGGAATGACCGGGTAAAATTTGTAATGTATCTGTGAAATGTTTTCTTTTTCCCCATCTCTGACGGTTATCGGTAGGACTCAAACATTACATAGCTACTTGGTCTTCGCAGAAGTCTACCAAACCCCAGCATGACCTACCCGCATCAATGTATCCTGGCCAGATACAAAGGGTGGAGTATGGAGGTGCTGGTGGGAGGGACTGCGCAAGGATACCATTGGACATGTAGATATGACAGCCTGATGATGAACGGCAGATCTGACAATGTTTTAAAATGTTTGAAAAATGTTTTTTTCCTGTTGTTGTTTATTGTTGGTTTATGTAATATATATATATGAATTGTTCTCTCTCTCTTTTTTGTTTTTTTTGTTTTCTCTCTTCTCACTCATGTTTTCATGTTTTAAAGATGGTATGTCACACATCAATTAGACAAATGGTGATGCAAGATTTTTGCCCCTTACAGAGAGATCGCTGATTTGGAAGGAATATTGCATCACCGGAGTGTTCGTTTGGAAGACTGAGAGACAGCACCTTTGAGATGACAGCAGAACAAGAAGAACAACAAGACTAGAGAACTAATTATCGTAACAAGTTTCTCTCCCCCTCAAACTGTTTTTCTGTACCCCCATTACAAATTTCTCCTTTCTCCTCCTGTAAGATGGACTCGCCTCAAGAGACTGTGATCCGTGTTTTCATGTTGACCCTGATGTTGACCAGAGAAGTCTGTTTCGGTGAGAGTACCAGTGAGGTCGAGAAAGGATCCAGAATGGGTTTCTGATGACTGAGACGGAGGTGTAAATTTCCAATAGCAACACAATCACCGAGCAAAGGCGAGTACCGGAAACAATCTAGCAGCCATGTTATTTGTAAACATTGTGAAGGATTGTTAGCTAAAAAAAAAAGAACTGCATCTGTAGACACTGTGACAGTAGAGTTGAGGAGGGGTGCATCAAGAAATGGCAGTCCAATTTTAACATTAACATGGACCGGCATCCATTGAGTGACTATCACTCCTTAGTGGGTAAAGTGTTATATCAGACAGATTGTTGGGTATGCTCTCAAGTACCTCAAGGCCATAGCAAATCAGGATTAGTGCCCTTCCCTTTAACTATAGGGGAGGTACTTGAGCTAAGTGGTGGGAGGCCGGTGGACAGGAGGTTTAATATCTCCAGTCCTCCTAGTTTGAAGCTCCACCAATATCATGTGGATAGATCCCTAGTATGTTTTAACATTTCCAATCCCCGAAAGCCGGGAAATTGGGAAGTGTCATGGAATAACCAAACCATGACCTTTTCATACAGAGCCGATAGAATGCCTACAGATACAGAACTTATACGCCACATAGCCGGTAGTGGAAAATATTTCCGATATAGGTATACCCTAGGAAGTAGGACCATGAGAGTTGGAGAGGTATCACCAGGATACTGTGCACATATCGTACAAACTGATACGTGAACTAAACAGATGGGAGAATTAGGGTTAGGAGATTTCATATGGAAAATGTGTAATATGGTAATGTCCTACTCCGTCCCATATGTTCTCCCCGATGATGCATACTTCATATGCGGGAGGAAGGCGTATAAGTGGCTTGCCCCAAACTCAGAAGGGTTATGTTATATTGGAAAAGTACTGCCTGAGGTAATGACCATATCCCACACTAAAATGAAGGATATTCACCGCAGTGCCCAAGCTCCTTATACTCACACTCATTACGAGCACATCGTTAAACGGCACCTGATAGAAAGAACAGAGCATCCGGCCTCTGACCTGATCAATGAATCCACCGGGATTCAATTCCTAATCGCGTTAGATATCACTCGTACCGCCAGAGGAGTGATAAATTATAAATATATATCTGCGCTTGCAAATTTATTAGACAATATCACTGAAATGTATGATGACACATTCAGGTATACCGGAAGGGAGCTCCAAGCTTATAAAACAGAACTGGTTCAGCATAGGATGATTCTCAATTATCTCACAGCTGTGACAGGCGGGTATTGTGTTACCCTAGCGACTCAGTATGGAATAAAGTGCTGCACATATATTACAAACAGCACAGAGGACCCGGTCGAGGTCATAGACAAAAATATGGATGACATTTTGCAATTAAAATGGGAGTTCCGAAGGAAACACAATCTCACCCTTGCCGCTGTGGGTAATGAGCTGACCAGTTGGGTGTCATGGTTGAACCCGCGAAATTGGTTCTCTGGTTTAGGAGAATGGACCCAAGGTATTATCATGGATGTAGGGAAATTTCTTTTGTGTATTCTGGGTGTCATCATATTGGTCGGTCTGATATTTAGATGCGTTCGGGTTTTAACAAAGTGTAAACGTAGCGCCCGAGTGATGAGTTTAAGAAGTGAAGATACTGTAATAACAACGACTGATTTGGTTCATGACCCAACGATAGAGACAATGTTGTGATGAAAATGTGATTCCACGGTCCGTTTCTTTCACCCGTTTCTCCTTTGTTTTCCTCCAAGGTAAAAAGACATCCGCTTGGAAGAAGAATTTGACAACCTTTTACACAGACAACTGATGGACTATGCCATAGACCCCCATATCCCTAGTACCTTTAATTTTACGCTAGCCCAACACTTTTTGTAAGTCTATGGACATTGAAAAAGTTTTTTGCACACCGTTATAGCAAAAGCATCGGGAGACTACAGTCAACATGTACATCGAGACAAGACAAAGACAAGACAAGACAAGACACAAGACAAGACCTCAATCGGCAAATGTATATTAAACTCACATAGTTTATCACTGCATTTACCATAATTGTTCTTTATCTTCATCTCTACAACCTTCAGGTAATAACACACATAGTCGATAGTGAATATAGGCACAGATATCAGCACTCACATATTCCCCCATTCATGTATCATCAACTAAAATGTGCTCCCCCATTTTGTTGCAACCAAAAGCCGAAGAGAGCTCGGTAAAGTTTGGCAGCCCATCCACAGACCCGTACCACGGGATAAGAAGGAATTCAAATGTATACTTCGCAATACCTCGAAGCTTGATTTAAAACACGTACGGCACGATGATACAAGACCCCCCAAACATGGATTCATACACACATGCTTCTGCTATCTCACTAGGTCATACCCTTTTCTCACCTTCTTCTCTCCTCCCCTACCCGACCATAGAAATGTATTTACACATGACATATATTTTTCTCTTTTTGAAATGTTTTAGAAAGTGGCAGTTATTGGTGACTGCCAAAGGGTGGACTGTCAAAGTCAGAAAAATATCACGCTACACACTGCCATATATGCACCTCATGCGAGTGCCTGCTGTGTGTGCATGAGCCCTCCCGTGCGTGCGCATACTCTCAGTTGCGTGCACCCGCAGGCGCACGGTATGCGCATTTATGGTAGAGTTTGTGTGCGTCTAGCGGGCGACTCAATCGTAACATGTTTTCGTCATATAATGTATTTTGTAGATTATGGTCCCTTTGATAGAATCTGAAAGTTTAGTTAATGTAGTATGTTCGGGGACAAAGAGATCCCTCTTTGTTTGATACGAAGGGTCAGACAGGGGTTACACAGTGGTGTTTAGTATCCATCGGAAGAGAATATACTTAGCAATATTCCGGTGTTGGTTTGAAGCGGATTAATCGCTCGTGCGTATGGTTATGGACATAAGAAGTTTATGGACATTTACTATATTTGCACTTTATTACCCATGCGGCGGGAAACCCAGTTTCCCACCCACCTGAGCAGTTAGGAATAGTCACAGCCCACCTGTATGAACCAACCTATGACCTTTTGTTATAATGCGAAGACGAATTCCTCTGTCCAATGAACAATAAGAATGTAGGGACCATTGTACTGTATTGTGTGTAGTGTATAAAAGGACAAGCCGATCTGGGCCAGCTCTCTACTCTCTTCAACGGTTCTCATTGCTGATAATCGGGAGCTGGATATCCAGAAAGGCGCTTGCGATTGTTTCCCCTGGTGCGTAAGTTCTCTGCAACCATATTGTCTCTTATTTAATGTTATAAGCCATTCTCTCTCTCCTTCCCCCCTTTAAATGTAATTGTATCTGTATTGTATTTTATGTGTAGTGATTCGGTTAGGTATTTTATGTTATCTTGGTAGTGTATAACTTGTATTGTATTATTCTTTTGCAATTGAACGTTCATTCTCTTCCTTAAAGGTGTTGTGACCTTAGACCGGTATTAGAGTGTTTATTATATTGCTAAAGGGTTCTCAGAGAGTCACATACGCTCATACAGCTTTTAAACTAACAAGGTTACACTGTGTTGCATTTACACCTTATCACTGCACAAGGGTTTACAGTATAAGTACATTATATATGGTATAGTTATAAAGGTTTAACACTGTGAGCGTCAGCGCCGCTTGTGATCTCCTCGTGGTCCCGAGCGTCCGCTACGCTGATAGCGTATCATTACGTTAGTCGGCAGCCTATAGCGTGCTTGCCTTTACGCTCTAAGCCGTGAGCAAACGTGCCGCTCGTGCGTCTCATCCACGGCTAAGCGTTCGTTACGCTACGTGCGTACTCTTATGGTATTCCATACGCCAATTGCGTACTGTGTTCTTTAACCTTTTAGAGTGTTTTATACAAGGTATATTATAGGCATTATCAGGGGGCATGCGCCCCGGGTGCAGGATTTGAGGGGGCACCAAAGAGTTACAGAGGAGCAGGGTTTTTTTTTTTTTTTACTGACAGTGCTGTGCTGCTCAAGTGAGACAGCAGACTGCTCCCAGGGCAATGTACCTGACTCACCTGTCTGCCTGCAGCTGGCTGCGATGCTGTGCGGGTGAGCTCCAGTACCTGGGATCTCTCCTATGTCGGCTACTGTCTTAAACTCTCTTCTTTGCCATGCAATGCTGCGACTAGCGTGCAGTGCACAGTACAAGCTATAGAAGCGCACTGTGCTCCCAGTTAGCGGTATCAACCTACGCTTTGCCTCCCAGATGGGGGGATTTGGTGTAGCTTACAGTGGGGTGTAGTGCAGTGATGTAGTGATGTGCACCGGACATTTTTCGGGTTTTGCGTTTTGGTTTTGGATTCGGTTCCGCGGCCGTGTTTTGGATTCGGAAGCGTTTTGGCAAAACCTCACCGAAAATTTTTTGTCGGATTCGGGTGTGTTTTGGATTCGGGTGTTTTTTTCAAAAAACCCTAAAAAACAGCTTAAATCATAGAATTTGGGGGTCATTTTGATCCCATAGTATTATTAACCTCAATAACCATAATTTCCACTCATTTCCAGTCTATTCTGAACACCTCACACCTCACAATATTATTTTTAGTCCTAAAATTTGCACCGAGGTCGCTGGATGGCTAAGCTAAGCGACACAAGTGGCCGACACAAACACCTGGCCCATCTAGGAGTGGCACTGCAGTGTCAGGCAGGATGGCACTTCAAAAAAATTGTCCCCAAACAGCACATGATGCAAAGAAAAAAAGAGGCGCAATGAGGTAGCTGTGTGACTAAGATAAGCGACCCAAGTGGCCGACACAAACACCTGGCCCATCTAGGAGTGGCACTGCAGTGTCAGGCCGGATGGCACTTCAAAAAAATTGTCCCCAAACAGCACATGATGCGAATAAAAAAAGAGGCGCAATGAGGTAAAATGCATAGAATGTAGATGGATAGTATACTTGACGACACAGAGGTGGGTAGAGCATTGGCCTTCCGTACCGTACTGCTATATATACACTGGTGGTCACTGTCAGCAAACTGCAAAACTAAAATGCACTACAAGTATAGAATGTAGATGGATTGTATACTTGACGACACAGAGGTAGGTACAGCAGTGGCCTTCTGTACCGTACTGCTATATATACTGGTGGTCACTGTGTCAGCAAACTGCAAAACTAAAATGCACCACAGGTATAGAATGTAGATGGATAGTATACTTGACGACACAGAGGTGGGTAGACCAGTGGCCTTCCGTACCGTACTTCTATATATACTGGTGGTCACTGTCAGCAAACTGCAAAACTAAAATGCACCACAGGTATAGAATGTAGATGGATAGTATAGTTGACGACACAGAGGTAGGTACAGCAGTGGCCTTCCGTACCGTACTGCTATATATACTGGTGGTCACTGTGTCAGCAAACTGCAAAACTAAAATGCACCACAGGTATAGAATGTAGATGCATAGTATACTTGACGACACAGAGGTGGGTAGAGCAGTGGCCTTCTGTACCATACTGCTATATATACTGGTGGTCACTGTCAGCAAACTGCAAAACTAAAATGCACCACAGGTATAGAATGTAGATGCATAGTATACTTGACGACACAGAGGTAGGTACAGCAGTGGCCTTCCGTACCGTACTGCTATATATACTGGTGGTCACTGTCAGCAAACTGCAAAACTAAAATGCACCACAGGTATAGAATGTAGATGGATAGTATACTTGACGACACAGAGGTAGGTACAGCAGTGGCCTTCCATACCGTACTGCTATATATACTGGTGGTCACTGTGCAGCAAACTGCAAAACTAAAATGCACCACAGGTATAGAATGTAGATGGATAGTATACTTGACGACACAGAGGTAGGTACAGCAGTGGCCTTCCGTACCATACTGCTATATATACTGGTGGTCACTGTATCAGCAAACTGCAAAACTAAAATGCACCACAGGTGTAGAATGTAGATGGATAGTATACTTGGCGACACAGAGGTGGGTAGAGCAGTGGCCTTCCGTACCGTACTGCTATATATACTGGTGGTCACTGTGCAGCAAACTGCAAAACTAAAATGCACCACAGGTATAGAATGTAGATGGATAGTATACTTGACGACACAGAGGTAGGTACAGCAGTGGCCTTCCGTACCATACTGCTATATATACTGGTGGTCACTGTATCAGCAAACTGCAAAACTAAAATGCACCACAGGTGTAGAATGTAGATGGATAGTATACTTGGCGACACAGAGGTGGGTAGAGCAGTGGCCTTCCGTACCGTACTGCTATATATACTGGTGGTCACTGTCAGCAAACTGCAAAACTAAAATGCACCACAGGTATAGAATGCAGATGGATAGTATACTTGACGACACAGAGGTAGGTACAGCAGTGGCCTTCCGTACCGCAATGACGTGCGGTGAGGTCACTGGTTGGGGAGGCACTGGCAGCGAACAAGCCCCCCCCCCCCCCCCCCCCCCCCGAGAAAAAAAGAAGAAGTGTGGTCCCCGATACATATAAAACCAGCACTAGGCAGAACCAGCCAGGGGGAGTAATGCCATAGCAGGGGAGACACTCAGAGTGGGGTCCCCCTGCCATAACATTAATCATCCGCCAAGCCAGTCAGCCCAGTGTTGGCATTCCTCGGAAAGTGGGAACCCCATAAAAATGGGGTCCCCCCTCCCGAGCAATAACCAGCACTGGGCTGATAGCCCAGTGCTATGCCCCGCACCCCTGGTGGCGGTGGGTGCGGGGTTCATTGTGTGTTAATATTCTTTACAGGTGGCCTAAAGGTCCCAGCAAGCCTGCCCCAGCATGCTGGCACTTGGAGAACCACAAGTGCCAGCATGCCTGGACATAAAGGGCTCGCTGGCACCTGTAGTCCACCTGCAAAGAATAGTAATATTGGGGGTAATTCCAAGTTGATCGCAGCAGGAATTTTTTTAGCAGTTGGGCAAAACCATGTGCACTGCAGGGGGGGGGGCAGATATAACATGTGCAGAGAGAGATAGATTTGGGTGTGGTGAGTTCAATCTGCAATCTAAATTGCAGTGTAAAAATAAAGCAGCCAGTATTTACCCTGCACAGAAACAAAATACCCCACCCAAATCTAACTCTCTCTGCAAATGTTATATCTGCCCCCCCCCCCCCCCCCCCTGAATTGCACATGGGAGGTCATTCCGAGTTGTTCGCTCGGTAAAAATCTTCGCATCACAGCGATTTTCCGCTTAATGCGCATGCGCAATGTCCGCACTGCGACTGCGCCAAGTAAATTTGCTATGCACTTAGGAATTTTACTCACGGCATTTTCATCGTTCTGGCGATCGTAATGTGATTGACAGGAAATGGGTGTTACTGGGCGGAAACAGGCCGTTTTATGGGCGTGTGGGAAAAAACGCTACCGTTTCCGGAAAAAACGCAGGAGTGGCCGGAGAAACGGAGGAGTGTCTGGGCGAACGCTGGGTGTGTTTGTGACAACAAACCAGGAACGACAAGCAGTGAAATGATCGCAGATGCCGAGTAAGTCTGGAGCTACTCAGAAACTGCTACGAGGAGTGTAATCGCAATATTGCGAATACTTCGGTCGCAATTTTAAGATGCTAAGATTCACTCCCAGTAGGCGGCGGCTTAGCATGAGCAAATCTGCTAAAATCCGCTTGCGAGCGAACAACTCGGAATGAGGGCCCTGGTTTTGCCCAACTGCTAAAAAATTTCCTGCTGCGATCAACTTGGAATTACCCCCATTGTTCTTTACAGGTGGCCTACAGGTCCCAGCAAGCCTGCCCCAGCATGCTGGCACTTGAAGAACCACAAGTGCCAGCATGCCCGGACATAAAGGGCCCGCTGGCACCTGTAGTCCACCTGTAAAGAAAATATTAAAATAAAACACCACACAGGCTTAAAAATAAGTTTTATTAAACTGGATCTTCACCTGGGGGCGGCGGCCTTTAAGCTCTTTTGCGTGGCCGCCGCCTTCCCAGGGCTTCCTGCGTCTTCACCTGGGGGGGGGGGCGCCATCTCCCCAGGGCTTCCAGCGCTTTCACCTGGTGGGCGGCGGCTGCTAAGCTCTTTTGCATAGCCGCCGCCCATACAGGACTTCCGGCGTCTTCTTTCTTCAGGAGCTCTTCAAAGCTCCTCCTCCGCCGTCGGACTGACGCTCCTCTGCCTCGCGCTGACTTATACAAGTCAGCCGGAGGGGGCGGGGCGATGACGCGCAAGCCGTGATTAGCTCGTGGCGGCCATCTTGAATTTAAAAAATGACGCTGAGGCGCCATTTTTGAAACTGGTACCGCTCCGCTGCCAAACTCTGCAGGCTAAAGGTAAACCCTCGCCGCCCGCACCGCCGCCGCAGCCCGCCGCCCGCACCATCGCCGCATCCAGCCGCCCACACCTCCTCCGCCAGCGTCGCCCACACAGTGATTGACAGCGGATCCAGTGACGGATCCGCTGGCCAATCACTGTGGCCTCACTGAGAGGGACGTGCTTTCATAGGTTGAAAGCACGTCCCTGTATGAAAGCGGCACCTCTAATGGTGCCGCTTTCCCATATATTTTCAATGGGCTTTTACAGCCCATGGCTAGTCCCCGCCCGTGCCCGCCCCCAGCTCCCCATACCTTTCCCCAGAGACAACGGGAGGCACCACGATCGGTGCCTCCCAAACACATACAGAGGGGAGCAATGATAAGAATAATATGAAGAGGATACATATGACACAGAATATGTGTCATATGCATCTTCTTTGTATTATCTTAATCATAAATGACAGGGGAGGCACTGCCTCCCCTGCCTCCCCTGACTGCAGGTCCCTGCCGTACCGTACTGCTATATATACTGGTGGTCACTGTGTCAGCAAACTGCAAAACTAAAATGCACCACAGGTATAGAATGTAGATGGATAGTATACATGATGACACAGAGGTGGGTAGAGCAGTGGCCTTCCGTACCATACTGCTATATATACTGGTGGTCACTGTGTCAGCAAACTGCAAAACGAAAATGCACCACAGGCATAGGTGTGTGCAGGGGCAGAGGCAGAACTCTGGGAGGCAACGGAGTCAGCTGCCGCCGGGCTCCTGCTTTGAAGGGGGGCACCTCTCCTCCTGTTCTGTGTGTTCAGCGACATTAATCCATTAAGTTAATTGACAGCAGCCGGTATCTCTTCCGTAGCCGACTTCCCCACTGGTCACTGTGTGATACCCCACTGGTATCTGGGTATGCAAAATCTGCAGTCACTGTGTATAGTACATCACACTTACTTTGCCCCGGCTTGTCATGGGTTCAGGCACAGTTACCAGAGGGTCCCCTGAAGAATCAGGTCTTTAACTACAAGTACATTGTGGGTGTGGACTACAGGTGTCGGTGCAGCGCATAAAGAATTGGGCGCCAGGCCATCTCAGATAAACAGCATAAAGTTTATTTAAACTTAAAACAGGGAAATTGCAGGGATAACTTGTGAACACTCCTCCAGCACAAAGCATAAGGTACAGTGGATCACACATCAGGGCACCTCCTCCAGCGCATCGCTTAGTCGCAGCGGCATATACATGGCAAACATCAGTACGTACCAGGGCATTCTGTGACCAGTAGTGCTACACATCAGGTGACCGTCTCTCTCTCTCTTACTTAGCGAGGATTCTTTTCCTTGGGGGCGCTTACTCATGCCGCGTGGCTTGCCGACCACTTCACCCGGATACCTCTCGAGATACTTTTCCATGGGGGCGCTTACTCACGCCGCGTGGCTTCCGACCACTTCACCCAGATACCTCTTGAGACTCACACCATTAGCACACTTTTCTCCTGGCATCACCCTTTCACTGGATTCTGCATACTGCTGCTCTTACACTGCGATGTCTCCCTCTGTCATCAAGTGCTTTGCTGTGGCTGGCATCACTCCCCACCTAAACATGTGGGGAGCCCTCACTGGGGCTACATCTTTCTGGCTAAATTCACCTCACTGTCTGCTCACTCTCCTCACTGACTGTCCTCTCCCTAGGCTGCTGCAGGACAACCTTTTTATAACCCTGCATTCCCAGGTACACATTCTATCTGGGATTTCCCGCTCTGTGTTTCCCGCTCTCAGTTTCCCGCTCTGAGTCTGCAAATGAGTGAGTCATGCCCTTTGCATTTTGCAGACTAATCTGTATAGCTATGAGCTGTGCTGTTAACTCCTTCTGTGCTGCAAGCCGTAGGCTGCTGGCACAGTGCTATGCAACTCCAGCAAACATTTTACTTTTATTAAAGTCATGCTGGCACCTGTAGTGCCACAGTTGATTTGGGCTGCAGTTTCAGGGTATCACAACTGCACCTTACAAATCACACCCTCTTTATTATAGATACACTGGAAGCAGACACCTTACTGATGAAGCTATTTGCTCCTATAAAGGAAACATGAGAATTCTAACTCTATGAAGTTATTTTTCTGACAATTACACGTAACTTCATATATATTCTCACACTTCCTATGCAAGAGCAGATACCTCCATCAGTAAGGTGCATGCTTCCAGTGTAATAGGTTGTGGGTTCTAATCCTGGATATGACACTTGCAAATTAATTGTCAGAGAAATAATCAGCATTGTGAGTGACTGAGCAGATCTATGTAGTGTGTGGTTGGACCCCTACATTGATCTGCCTAGTTGCAACGGTTTTGTAGTAGCTTTATATAGTTAGAATTAGAGATGAGCGGGTTCGGTTTTACTCTGTGTTACTCGGATCTCAAAATTGCATCTTATTGGCTCACGGATGATATGGTGGTGGTGGGGGGGGCACCAATATTTTTCTTGCCTTCGGGCAACTGGGAGAAACTTACGCCAGTGCGCAGGGGGGGTGCCTGGTGCGCACAGGCACCCCCTAATGTCTGGCACCTCAATCTCACATGCCTGATGCAATGATCACCGAGCAGGCTTATTACTGTCCCTTCTGTGCTGCACCCTGTCAGGACTGCATTACTGACCGGACGCCTGGGTTAATCAAGGGTGCCACTGCCACCAGCTTACAAACTCCCGGCTCCACCTCCATGTATAAAAAACATGCTCGCACGCCCACCCGTCACACCCACCACATGCCCAACTCTCTCCTTCTATGCTATGCCAACACCAGCCACTGATGAGGAGTAGCATGCAGCCAGCGTTCCTCTTAGGAAGACAAATTCAATACTGTCAGATGTCCGGCAGCAGCATTGACATGTCACTCATTTTTCCAGCAGCAGCAATACTAGTCTGCGACTGTCAGTGTCAGTGAGTGACTGACTTGTAAGTAAGCTGCTGCAGCTTGCAGGGGAAAGAGAGGGGCAGCCAGACCAGGCTGAGGAGGAGCACTGTAATTGCAGTCAGTGCCATCACGGGTGTTTGTTTGGTGCACACCACCACATCTGACAATGTATCTGCTTTATTAGGACTGGTACAAGGGTGGATATTTTATATGCGTTGACCGTCAATAGATGGTGCTAGACACGCCCAAAAGGTGGTGCTAGACACACCCCTCCGATGGTGCACCCCCTAATAAAATGTGCTGCACACGCCTATGACCACAGGTATAGAATGTAGATGGATAGTATACTTGATGACACAGAGGTAGGTATAGCAGTGGCCTTCCGTACCATACTGCTATATATACTGGTGGTCACTGTGTCAGCAAACTGCAAAACTAAAATGCACCACAGGTATAGAATGTAGATGGATAGTATACTTGACGACACAGAGGTAGGTACAGCAGTGGCCTTCCGTATCGTACTGCTATATATACTGGTGGTCACTGTGTCAGCAAACTGCAAAACTAAAATGCACCACAGGTATAGAATGTAGATGCATAGTATACTTGACGACACAGAGGTGGGTAGAGCAGTGGGCTTCTGTACCATACTGCTATATATACTGGTGGTCACTGTCAGCAAACTGCAAAACTAAAATGCACCACAGGTATAGAATGTAGATGGATAGTATACTTGACGACACAGAGGTAGGTAGAGCAGTGGCCTTCCGTACCGTACTGCTATATATACTGGTGGTCACTGTGTCAGCAAACTGCAAAACTAAAATGCACCACAGGTATAGAATGTAGATGGATAGTATACTTGACGACACAGAGGTAGATACAGCAGTGGCCTTCCGTATTGTACTGCTATATATACTGGTGGTCACTGTGTCAGCAAACTGCAAAACTAAAATGCACCACAGGTATAGAATGTAGATGGATAGTACACTTGACGACACAGAGGTAGGTACAGCAGTGGCCTTCCGTATCGTACTTCTATATATTATATACTGGTGGTCAGCAAACTGTGCAAAACTGAAATGCACCACAGGTATGGATGGATAGTATACTTGACGACACAGAGGTAGGTACAGCAGTGGCCTTCTGTACCGTACTCCTATATATTATATACTGGTGGTCAGCAAATTTATGCACTGTACTCCTACTATATACTGTCTACAATGCAGCACAGATATGGAGTGTTTTTCAGGCAGACAACATATACTGGTGGTCACTGTCAGCAAAACTCTGCACTGTACTCCTGCTATATAATACAGCTGCTCCCCAGTCCCTACAATTAAGCAGTGTGAGCACAGATAAGGAGCGTTTTTTTCAGGCAGAGAACGGATCAAACTGGTGGTCACTGATCAGCAAAACTCTGCACTGTACTCCTCCCAGGGGCGGATCCAGAAAAAAAATTACAGGGGGGGCACCATTAGGGACGTGGCTTCGTTGGAATGGGCGTGGCTTCATTGGAATGGGCGTGGTATTGCAGGAAAAGACTACCTTATACCCCAGTTTTGCAACCTGCACGCCCAGACGTTGGCCACCACAGGAAAGAAAAATAATCCTGATTCATGCCCCTTACATTATTTGTCATTTTTCCTCCTTATAGTAATGCCCAGTATACATTATTCCACATACTGCAATGGCCCTTAGACATTATTCCACACACAATAATGCACATGACACAATATGCACACACTGTAATGCCCCAGACACATTATGCCACACACCGTAATGCCTGTGACACATTATGACAGGAATCGCAATGCCCGTTATACATTATGCTACACACTGCACTGCCCCTGATACATTATAGCACATACAATGTCTGTGACACATTATGCCACACACTGCAATGACCTTGAGACATTATACCACAATGCCCGTGATATAGTATACCATACACCGTAATGCCTGTGACACATACCGCAATGCCCGTTATACCCTATGCCACACACCGTAATGCCCGTTATATATTATGCCACACTGCAATGACCCTGAGACATTATACCACATATCACAATGCCAGCGATATAGTATACCATACACCGTAATGCCTGTGACACATTATGACACACACCGCAATGTCCGTGATACATTATGCCACACACCGTAATGCCCATTACACATTAAGTCCTACAGTAAGGCTTCTAATTACTTTTCAAATACCTGCTCGTTGTCAGGGGTTTCATGCACTGGGTGTCATGCTCGTTGCCAGGGGTTTCATGCTCTTGGTTCCATGCACGGTGCCAGGGGTTTTCATGCTCAGGGTGTCATGCTCGTTGCCAGGGGTTTCATGCACTGGGTGTCATGCTCGTTGCCAGGGGTTTCATGCACTGGGTGTCATGCTCGTTGCCAGGGGTTTCATGCACTGGGTGTCATGCTCGTTGCTAGGAGGTAGTCCTTGTTGCAAGGGCTGTGCTCCCAGTGCCACATATGTCCCCAGTGCCAGATATTCCCCCACGGTGCCAGGTACTCACATGCCCCCAGTGCCAAATATAGCCCCCCCCCATGTGCCAGGTACACATATACCCCCAGTGCCAGATATTCCCAGACAGTGCCACATATGCCCCCAGTGCCAGATATCTCCCCCCCAGTGCTTTATATGCCCCCAGTGCCACATATGCCCCAGTGCCACATATGCCCCAGTGCCAGATATTCCCCCCTCCAGTGCCACATATGCCCCCAGTGCCAGATATCCCTCCCCTGCCAGTTATTCCCCCCAGTGCCACATATCCCCCCCCCAGTGCCACATATGCCCCCAGTGCCAGATATCCCCCCCCCGTGCCAGATATGCCCCCAGTGCCAGATATTCCCCCCAGTGCCATATATGTCCCCAGTGCCAGATATTCTCCCCCCCCCCTCCCTGCCAAATATGCCCCCAGTGCCAGATATCCCCCCCCCTGTGCCAGATATTCCCCCCAGTGCCATATATGTCCCCAGTGCCAGATGTTCTCCCACCCCCCCCCCTCCCCCCTCCCTGCCAAATATGCCCCCAGTGCCAGATATAACCCCCCAGTGCGTCCCTTCCTCCGCCGCCGCCGATGCTCCCCCCGCTCCCCTGCTGTTAGGAGGGACACGGAGGGCACAGTGCGCGCCTCTCCTGTGTCCCTCCTGTGTCTCCGGCGGCCGCGGGTCACTGTAATAAAGGAAGTGCTCACGAACGGCACTTCCTTTATGAGACCAGCGGCCGCCGGAGACACAGGAGGGACACAGGAGAGGCGCGCACTGTGCCCTCCGTGTCCCTCCTAACAGCAGGGGACGAAACGAGACCGCAGACTGACATGCGGACGCTAGTCCGCATGTCAGTCTGCACTAAAAATGACAGGGGGGGCACGTGCCTTGGTGCCCCCCCCTAAATCCGCCACTGACTCCTCCTATATTATACAGCTGCTCCCCAGTTCTCCCCACAATTAAGCAATAAAGCACAATCAAGTTCAACAATAAACGGAGAGGACGCCAGCCACGTCCTCTCCCTAACATTTCCAATGCACGAGTGAAAATGGCGGCGACGTGCGGCTACTTATATAGAATCCGAATCTCGCGAGAATCCGACAGCGGGATGATGACGTTCGGGCGCGCTCGGGTTAACCGAGCAAGGTGGGAAGGTTCGAACCTGCCTCGGACCCGTGTAAAAAGGGTGAAGTTCGGGGGGGTTCGGTTTCCGAGGAACCGAACCCGCTCATCACTATGTACCATATAGGGTATGTAGTGTGGTCATGTATTGCAGTATATAGGAGCATGTAGTGCACTGATGTGGTGTAGCATATAAGCGGATGTAGTGTTCCATATAGGGTATATAGTGCAGTGTATAGGGGCATGTAGTGTAGTGATGTAGTTCAGCGTGTAGGGGATGTAGTATAGTGATGTATTGCTGTGTATAGGGGCATGTAGTGCACCAATGTGGTGTAACATATAAGGGGATGTAGTATAGTGATGTAGTGTAGCATATAGGGTATGTAGTGGAGTGCATAGGGGCATGTAGTGTAGTGATGTAGTTCAGCGTGTAGGGGATGTAGTATAGTGATGTAGTGCAGTGTATAGGGGAATGTAGTGCAGTGATATAGGGCAATGTATGGGGACACACAGAGGAGCATGTAGTATCCCCTTTCTTCAAAATGTTTGATAATCTGATTATTTTAGTCTGGTAGGTTTTTTTTTTGTGTGTGTGTGTGTGTGGGGGGGGGGGGGGGGGGGGGGGCTCCAAATGACCGCCTTGCCCCGGGTGACGAAAATCCTAGTTTCAGCCCTGCTAAGGGGGACAATTACTAAGCAGTGATAAGAGTGGAGAAGTGAGCCAGTGGAGAAGTTGCCCATGGCAACCGATCAGAACTGAAGTAACATCTATAATTTGCATACTATACAATTATATAGAGCTGCTGATTGGTTGATGGGGCCACTTCTCCACTGGCTCACTTCTCCGCTCTTATCACTGCTTAGTAAATGTCCCCCTTAGTCTGTCCCAGTTATACTGTGCACTAAAAGTCTCAGTCTGTCCCAGTTATACTGTGCACCAGGGACGTGCAGTCAGAGGAGGCAGTGCCTTCCCTGCCATTAATGATTAAAATAATATAAAGAAAATACTCATGACACATATTCTGTGTCATAAGTAATTTCTATATATTATGCTAAGCATTTTAATAATTGTAATCAGTTTGGGAGGCACTAATAACAGGGACGCTGACTGCCGCACGCTGCACCGCCACTAAAAGGTAACACCACAGACAACAACTAGCAGTGGTCAGAGGGACATCAATGCTGCATCAACGAAGGACAGCTTAGTATCGCCACATCCCTCGCAGACAATGGGCTCCTCTGCCGTCGACGACTACAGTCCCTTCCGCACCTCCGCTGCACATATCAGGTAATGTTTCCCTTACTTCCCTATGTCTCTGCTGTCACTCTCTCTCTGTCCCTGCTGTCACTCTCTCTGTCCCTGCTGTTGCTTTCTCAGTCCCTGCTGTCACTCTCTCAGTCCCTGCTGTCACTCTCTCTGTCCCTGCTGTCACTCTCTCAGTCCCTGCTGTCACTCTCTCAGTCCCTGCTGTCACTCTCTCTGTCCCTGCTGTCACTCTCTCTGTCCCTGCTGTTGCTCTCTCAGTCCCTGCTGTCACTCTCTCTGTCCCTGCTGTTGCTCTCTCAGTCCCTGCTGTCACTCTCTCAGTCCCTGCTGTCACTCTCTCTCTCCCTGTCCCTGAATTTCGGCTCATACCGTGTGCTGTAATGTGAATTTCGGCTCATACTGTGTGGTATAAGGTGAAAGGAGCACCAGTACTAGATAGTATAAGGGGTCCTACTACACTGAAGGACACGTCCCATTTGAGTGGTCACGCCTCCTTTTCCGGAGGTGTGTGCATAATTGCAACCTTCTCTTTTCCAAACCTCCACTTCAAAATTTCCACTTCGACCACTGGATATATATATATATATATATATATATGCGAAACCCCTCACTCACTCACTCACTCACTCACTCACTCACTCACTCACTCACTCACTCAGCTCACTGAATCATCACTAAGGGGGAGATGTACTAAGCAGTGATAAAAGTGGAGAAGTGAGCCAGTGGAGTAGTTGCCCATGGCAACCAATCAGCTGCTCTATATATGTTTATAGTATGCAAATTATAAATGTTACGTCAATACTGATTGGTTGCCATAGGCAAATTCTCCACTGGCTCACTTCTCCATTTTTATCACTGCTTAGTACATGTCCCCCTAATTCTCTTACTTCCTGATATGTTAGGAAGATGAAATGTAACATAGGTATTTTTCAGGTGGGAAATAGGAAAACGGCATAATTAGAATTTTAATAAACCTCCCCTAAGGGGATGACAAGGGGGTTGACATAATGACGTCATTACCAATGCGTGGCTTGCGTTGCGTGAACAATAACGCCCAAACGGACAATTGGATCAAAGTGTGGATTGCACCTCCAGTGGGTAGAATTTAATAAACTATAAAAATGGTCCTTTCACTTGTTACCGTATCTGCTACGAGTGCTCCTCAGGTAACGCCAAGAACCATGGATTAATATTTACTTGCAATAAGACGTCTCATATTTACATCCCTATAGATTTACCAAATTTTTAACATTTATTTATATGTACAAGTATGACAATCAGAAACTCCCATGTGAAGAATGGGTGGAGCAGCTAGTAAGAAGATATAAGCTCTATCATTTGCTACTATAAGGATTGTGATGTTAGTGTATTAGAATGCTTAATATTTGTATACACTCCCTTACTAATATGTGTAAGCCTGAATCTTCAGTGATGGTCTCTGGGACCAGGGGGATGCTGGGAAGTGGGTGGTCCAGTGTGCAGTGTGTGCCTGGAGTTGGTGATGGAATAAACAGCACAGCAATGAACTCACATGTCTCTGTGTCCTGATGACTGGATTTACAAAACATATGAACAAAACATGGTGTCAGAAGAAGTTTAACTTGGACTGCTAGTGCTCTCAGAGTGTGAAAGAATCTTGCAGAAGTCTGTAAGGCTGTGATACTCAGTGTCTGCCGTGTGCTCCTCTCTTCAAACAGTGAGTAACCATGGATAAACTAGCTCCTCCAACCGGCATGCTGATGTCTGGTAACTTGTCTGAAAACTGGAAAAGATTTAGGCAAAGGTTTAATATATATCTTGCTGCATGTGGAGCTGATACAGAGGCTGACAAAACAAAGGCATCCATTTTCCTCCATGTGATAGGAGAGGATGTGCTGGACATTTATAATAGTTTTCAGTTTGATGAGGGGCAGAATATGGTGCTATCTTCTATAATGCAAAAGTTTGAAGATTACTTTGTGCCAAGGAAAAATGTGACATATGAAAGATATAAGTTTTTCACATGTGATCAGAAGTCTGTAGATGGATTTGATCAGTATGTTACAGAGCTGCAATCACTCAGTAAAATCTGTGAGTTTGGTGATTTAAAGGATTCACTGATTAGAGATCGTATTGTCTTTGGAATACCTGATAATGGACTCAGAGAGAGACTGCTGAGAGAGCAAGACCTAACACTAGACAAGGCAGTGACTATGTGTAGATCTGCAGAAATAACTAGATTTCAGGCCAAAACGTTACACAAGGAAGCTGATGCTGATGTACATGTAGTGCAGACAACAGAGCCAAGCAAACCTCCATTCTCAAGAATGAAGCAGTCTAAGCCACAGTCTAATAAGGAAATGTGCAGTAGATGTGGAAATGCTCACAATCCTAAAATGTGCCCTGCTTATGGTAAAACCTGCATGAAATGTGGTAGACTTAATCACTTTGCCAAATGCTGTAAAATTAAAAGTAAAACAACCAAAGTGCATGCTGTTCAACAAACAGATGAATTCTTTGTGGATTGCATTGAACTTTGCAGTGCAGATAAGAAAGAATGGATTGTCCCTTTAACTGTGAACGAGATTGTCATTCCCTTTAAGCTTGATACTGGCGCGCAGGTGAATTTAATATCGTTTCAAGACTATAAGACTTTTAGAGTAAAACCTAAAATTCATCCAGCCAAAGTGAAAGTTACAGGGTACACTGGGGAGGAAATTCCTGTAAAAGGTACATGCTTAGTGACACTGAAACAGTTTAAAACATCTCTACTGATTGTTGATAAAAATGTGCAACTGATTCTAGGATTAAGGTCCTGTGAGAAACTAAGCTTGCTAAAGAAAGTTTTTATGGTGACATCACAAGTAGAAGATGACTGCAAATTGATGTTTACAGAATACAGAGACTTGTTTGAAGGTCTAGGTTGTTTGCCTGGAGAGCATAAAATAAATATAGACACGCAAGTTTCTTCAGTGATACACCCCTGTAGAAAAGTGCCGTTTGCGCTGAGAGAAAAACTGAAACAAGAGTTAAATCGCATGGAAGCCTTGGGTGTGATACAGAAAGTTGATAAGCCTACTGAATGGGTAAGCTCCTTAGTAATTGTTGGAAAGAAAAATGGACAACTCAGAATATGTCTAGACCCCAGAGATTTAAACAAAGCTATTAAACGAGAACATTTCAAACTACCAACCAGAGATGAAACCATGTCGCAATTTGCTGGAACAAAATGGTTCAGTAAATTGGACGCATCTTCAGGATTCTGGCAAATGAAGCTAGATGAGGCCAGGTCAAAGCTTTGTACATTTAATACACCAGAAGGTCAATACAGATTTCTTTGAGTACCATATGGAATATTGTCTGCTCCAGAAGTATATCACAAAAAGATACACATGATTTTTGAACATATTCCAGGTGTTGAAACAATGATGGATGACATTATTGTCTGGGGATCTACAAAGGAAGAACATGATTCTAGATTGAGACAAGTAATGGAACTTGTCAAGAAAGTGAATCTAAAGTTAAACAAGGACAAATGTGAACTTGGTGTGAATACACTTACCTTTATGGGCGACGTGGTCTCAGATCAAGGTATAAAACCAGACCCAAGGAAAATATCAGCCATAGTGAACATGGAACGTCCTAACAACAAAGACGATGCCAGAAGATTCCTAGGAATGATTACTTACTTAGGAAAGTTTATTTCTCAACTCTCTGAACAAACAGCCTCTCTTAGATGGTTGTTGGACAAAGATAATGAGTGGATGTGGTCACATGAACAAGAAGAAAGTTGGCAAAACTTGAAACAGATCATTACAGAGCAACCACTGCTAAAATTCTTTGATCCTGCAAAAAGATTAAGAATTTCAGCATATGCTTTGCAATTTGGCCTAGGCTCAGTGCTGTTACAAGAACATGAGGATACATGGCAACCAGTAATCTATGCATCAAGAGCACTGACAAGTGCTGAAACAAGGTATGCTCAGATAGAAAAAGAACTTCTAGCGATCACATATGCATGTGAGCGATTTAATTAGTTTGTGTATGATCAAACATTTACAGTGGAAACTGACCACAAGCCATTGGTAGCTATCATGACTAAATCTTTACATGACTGTCCCATGAGAATTCAACGAATGCTTATCAGACTATAGAAATATGATGTAGACTTGCTGTACTGTCCTGGCAAATACATGTACATTGCTGATACACTTTCTCGTGCTGTGGACAAAAGTGAAGGTTCCAAAAGTCTGATGAATGAAGAGATAGAAGCCTATGTTAATTTGATCGTAGCTTCTCTACCAGTGTCTCTTGCAAGGCAAGAACAGATTAGGAAAGAAACTGAGACAGATGACACAATGAAAGTGTTGAAAGATATCATTCTGAAAGGTTGGCCAGCAGAAAAACATGCGTGCCCGCTGTCTATCCATGATTATTGGATGTACCGCAGTGACCTTACAGTTGTCGATGGTATTATTTACAAAGGCAATAGGTTTGTCATACCTGCACGACTAAGAAAAACTATGCTGTGCAAGATACAGGAAGGCCACTTAGGAGAAGAAAAATGTAAGTGGAGAGCGTGTGAAGTTATGTATTGGCCAAGAATGAACCAAGACATAGCACACACTACAGCTACATGTGAATTATGTCTTCGTATAGACCAAAACAACAAGTCCTCACGCAGTGCTAGAGAGACCGTACCAGAAAGTTGGCGCAGATTTGTTTGATTGTAATGGGAAAACGTACATTGTCGTGACTGATTAACTACCCTGAGGTGAAGACACTACATACAACTACTAGTATAGCCGTAATCAATTGCATGAAGTCAATCTTTGCAAGGCATGGTGTTCCTATGGAAGTGTTCACTGACAATGGTCCTCAGTTTTCCAGTGCTGAATTTAGACAATTTGCTGATGAGTGGGAATTTGTCCATACTACGTCAAGTCTCCACTATCCACGCTCAAATGGGTTGGTGGAAAGTTCAGTAAAAACTGTAAAGAGTCTCATGAAAAAAGCTCAAGAAGGTAAAGAAGATTTCTACAAAACTCTTTTAATCTACCGCAGTACACCTTTACAGAATGGACTTTCTCCTGCACAAATGCTGATGGGAAGGAGGATTAGAGCAAATATCCCGATACATGATGAACTGCTTAATACACATAACTCAGCGTTGGTCAGACTGAGTAAGGAACGTCAACAGGCAAAACAGAAACTGTTCCATGACAGATGAACAAAAAGCTT
This sequence comes from Pseudophryne corroboree, assembly GCF_028390025.1. Lineage (NCBI taxonomy): Eukaryota > Metazoa > Chordata > Amphibia > Anura > Myobatrachidae > Pseudophryne > Pseudophryne corroboree. The sequence continues at coordinate 770,790,316 of NC_086446.1, forward strand.
ATCTGATCTAAAATCGGGTGACCAAGTCCGTCTCAGAGATCACGAGAAAGGTATTTGGGTGCAGAAAGGTATTGTGCAAGCACAAGTAGCACCAAGATCTTATACTATACGTACAGAGCATGGAACGGAAGTAAGAAGAAATCGGGTGGATTTAAGATCTCAACCTAACCATAATGAAGACAACATGACTGAAGAATACCCTTCATCTGACATGTATGATGATCCTGATAATGGTGAACCAACCACGATTCTAGAAAGGTCCAACATGGTCAATGAAACACAGACTGTGTATGAAAGACCCAAAAGGGAAATACGCAGACCTGAGAGTCTCAATGAAACGTGTTAGATGATGTTCTTAATATGACGTTGATAATTGTTGCATTGAAGCGTATAGGGCTTATCTTTAAAGAAAAGAGGATGTGATGCTAGTGTATTAGAATGCTTAATATTTGTAGACACTCCTTACTAATCTGTGTAAGCCTGAATCTTCAGTGATGGTCCATAGGACCAGGGGGATGCTGGGAAGTGGGTGGTCCAGTGTGCAGTGTGTGCCTGGAGTTGGTGATGGAATAAACAGCACAGCAGTAAACTCACATGTCTCTGTGTCCTGATGACTGGATTTATAAACATATGAACAAAACAAGGATAATATAACATTTGTTGTAGCTTAGTTAGTTTGCAGTACTGTGTATGTTTTTACAGTTTTATGTAATTATTGGGAATTTATCGTTAAAAAAATTCTGTTCATTTTAAATTTAAAATAAAAATAAATCCAAAATTATTTTCTTAGTTCCTGTTTTTTTTTCCTGAAGGGTTTGAGAATCCACTGAACCTTGGAGAAGGCGCTGGTCTAACCATATCATGTAGAGAAAGCATCATGGGAGAAAGATGTGTGCGTTGGCTACTCAGCGTTCTCTATCCAGGACAGAACCTACCATAAAATGAACCGAACCAGTGACATTCCCCCCAAAATATGTTTTTTTTGTTTAAATCTACTTATAAGTGACAGAAATGGCCAGAATCCACCTAAAGAACAGCACGTTGAGTATTTGAGCAACAATGATCAAGTCATAAAACTAACAACTAATCACTTAATAAGTCTTTTGTTAACAGCTCCCATAACCAGCGTCTTAGCTATAGAGAGGTTTGTATTTTCTTTTCCTGATGAGCTGATTATTTGAGAACCACAGTGCCAAAGCTATAGATCTTGTGCTAGGGATGGCCATCGACCATCAATGATTCAAAATCATCAATGCTTTATGGCCGATGTCAAGTACTTTAGCCATCTCTTTAAAATGTGTCCTGACACGGAGCATAGCTCTGCCCCCTGACATCCACGAACTCTTGCCCCCAGTCACTGATTGGCCCACTGTCCACTTCATAGGAAAGCAGAGATAACCATCGATGGGTGAAACCATTGATGGATCCCTAGCAGATAGATTTATACCATTGATGGTTGTCATCAATGGTACCATCGATTGCAACCATCGATGGATAACCCACCGATGGCCATCCCTATCTTGTGCTTCTTGTATTTCCTTAACCAAAGCCTGTGTGTGGAACTTCACCAGTGTCTTTTCCCTTACTCAGTAGGTCTATGACTTTCATGTAAAGGCAAGTTGGCCACAGTTGCGGGCAGGGCTGCCATCAGAAATATGGGGCCCGGGACTGGCCAAACAAGCAGCTCCCCTTCCTCCCCCCCCCCCCCCCAAGAAAATAATAATAAAAAATATATATATATTTATATCTATTAAAATAAATTTATATATAATAATAATAATTCCTATGCCCAATCATCGAATTATCATATTATTAAATGTCCCAGTACTTGTAATGAGGTTCTAATCGTGTTGTCAGGGGTTCTGCTCGTCCTCCGCCCATCCCTTCCGCCGTAGCAGGTAGTTCAGCAGCCTGCTTCTAGTAAAACTATTGAAAATATCCCTCCCAATATGGCCGCCGCCTCAGAGGAGACAGTTATTAAAGATACTAGAGCCTCCTCTAGTATCTTTAATAACCGTCTCCTCTGAGGCGGCAGCCATCTTAAAGGCACACAAAGGTAGTGGCGGCAGATGAACTGACGATGGCGGACGGCGGCGAGCGGCAGCAACATGAGTGGCCTGGGCCCTCCCCTCTCATTCAGAGAGGGCGGGCCCGGGACAGCTGTGCACACAGCACCCCCTTGATGGCGGAAATGGTTGCGGGCATTAAGTTAGTGCAAATATTTGCCCATACAGTATGCAGAGATATGCGCACTTGGAGTGCCCCTGTCCCTACACTTGGGTGCTCATTTATCAACAAGTAATAGAACATGTTGCGTATGATAAACCATAGCTCCCAACTGTCCCAATTTTCATGGGCCAGGCCTGTCTTTTGGGGGACTGTCCCACCGTTCCCTCCCATGGGTCGCAGTGTCCCGCGGTTGGTGGGGGGGGGCGTCAGCTGGGAGGCTCCTGTCACTCTATATAGACGCATGGTGCTATTATTTGGCTATATGGCCACTGGAGGGTGTGCTGACAATGGGGGGTGAGAAGTTATTTTATAATGGGGGCCTATGGACATGGGGGTAGGTTTGATGGTGGGGGGGTGCAATAAAAACCCTAGATTTTTTAAAATAAAATATTTAAATATATTTCTCTAACGTCCTAGTGGATGCTGGGGACTCCGTCAGGACCATGGGGAATAGCGGCTCCGCAGGAGACAGGGCACAAAAGCAAGCTTTTAGGATCACATGGTGTGTACTGGCTCCTCCCCCTATGACCCTCCTCCAAGCCTCAGTTAGGTTTTTGTGCCCGGCCGAGAAGGGTGCAATCTAGGTGGCTCTCTTAAAGAGTTGCTTAGAAAAAGTTTTTAGGTTCTTTATTTTCAGTGAGTCCTGCTGGCAACAGGCTCACTGCATCGAGGGACTTAGGGGAGAGATTTTCAACTCACCTGCGTGCAGGATGGATTGGATTCTTAGGCTACTGGACATAGCTCCAGAGGGAGTCGGAACACAGGGCTCGCCCTGGGGTTCGTCCCGGAGCCGCGCCGCCGACCCCCCTTGCAGATGCTGAAGATGAAGAGGTCCGGAACCAGGCGGCAGAAGACTCTCAGTCTTCATCAGGTAGCGCACAGCACTGCAGCTGTGCGCCATTGTTGTCAGCACACTTCACACAGCGGTCACGGAGGGTGCAGGGCGCTGGGGGGGGGGCGCCCTGGGCAGCAATGTATAATACCTGTATGGCGAAAAATACATCACATATAGCCCTTGAGGCTATATGGATGTATTTAACCCCTGCCAGATATCTAAAACTCCGGAGAAGAAGCCCGCCGAAAAGGGGGCGGGGCCTATTCTCCTCAGCACACAGCGCCATTTTCTCTCACAGAAAGGCTGGTGGGAAGGCTCCCATGATCTCCCCTGCACTGCACTACAGAAACAGGGTTAAAACAGAGAGGGGGGGCACTGATTTGGCGATATGTATATATATTAAAATGCTATAAAAGGAACACTTATATAAAGGTTGTCCCTGGATAATTATAGCGTTTTGGTGTGTGCTGGCAAACTCTCCCTCTGTCTCCCCAAAGGGCTAGTGGGTCCTGTCCTCTATCAGAGCATTCCCTATGTGTGTGCTGTATGTCGGTACGTGTGTGTCGACATGTATGAGGAAAATATTGGTGAGGAGGCGGAGCAAATTGCCTGTAATGGTGATGTCACTCTCTAGGGAGTCGACACCGGAATGGATGGCTTATTTATGGAAATTACGTGACAATGTCAACACGCTGCAAGCCGGTTGACGACATGAGAGGGCCGGCGAGCAAATTAGTATCTGTCCAGGCGTCTCAAACACCGTCAGGGGCTGTAAAATGCCCATTTACCTCAGTCGGTCGACACAGACCCAGACACGGACACTGATTTCAGTGTCGACGGTGAAGAAACAAACGTATTTTCTTTTAGGGCCACACGTTAAGGGCAATGAAGGAGGTGTTACATATTTCTGATACTCCAAGTACCACAAAAAAGGGTATTATGTGTGAGGTGAAAAAACTACCTGTAGTTTTTCCTGAATCAGATAAATTAAATGAAGTGTGTGATGATGCGTGGGTTTCCCCCGATAGAAAATTATTGGCGGTATACCCTTTCCCGCCAGAAGTTAAGGCACGGTGGGAAACACCCCTCAGGGTGGATAAGGCGCTCACACGCTTATCAGAACAAGTGGCGGTACCATCTACGGATAGGGCCGTACTTAAGGAGCCAGCTGATAGGAGGCTGAAAAATATCCTAAAAAGTATACACACACATGCTGGTGTTATACTGTGACCAGCGATCGCCTCAGCCTGGATGTGCAGAGCTGAGGTGGCTTGGTCGGATTCCCTGACTAAAAATATTGATACCTTTGACAGGGACAGTATTTTATTGACTATAGAGCATTTAAAGGATGCATTTCTATATATGCGAGATGCGCAGAGGGATATTTGCACTCTGGCATCAAGAGTAAATGCGATGTCCATATCTGCAAGAAGATGTTTATGGACACGACCAGGGGCGGAACTCCCGGAGGCAGCGGAGTCTGCTGCCGCCGGGCTCCAGTGCTGTAGGGGGCACCTAGATCCAGCCTCCTCCATTGCACTCTGACCGCAGGGCCTTAACTAGGGTAGTGCGGATGGTGTTCAGACCACATTTGCCCTGTGGGCACACCATCCGCAGGCACCCGCCGATGCGTGCGGTACCACGGTTACGCCACTCTACTGTCCTCCCTCCCACCTCCTCCCCCCAGCCAGTCATCTCAATCTGCAATCTTCCACCAAACCACGCCCCCTTGTGACAATCGTGGAAGTTCTTCCCCGCCACACAGAAACAGGACACCGTGACAGGCAGCTGATCATCCTGGTGTCCACACCGCACAGGTCAGCGAATAGCTCCAGGAGTCTGTCCCATTACCTCCCGTCCTTCCCCCTACCCTCACCCACTCTCTCCCATAGCCGTCTCTACAGAGCTGTGCTGGCTGCACTGTTTATAGGGAGTGTGCTGCCGGAGAGCATCAGCCGCAGTCTGCCTGTGCAGGGGAGGAATAGTGGCTGATCACACTGATCATGCTTCTCCCACTCTCCCTGGATTTGATCCTTTCTTACTGGTTTTCATAGCGGCACCCCATTCATCAATATATTTTTATATTACATAAGGGGGCGTGGCCTCACGGGCCGTGATTAGGCCACGCCCCCAAAAGTGCCCTGCACACTCTGACAAGTCTTCTCTTGGACCTCTTCTCCCATCCCCCTCCCACTATTCCCATGCTGTCAGCAGCAATACTGACGCTGGCATCATAATGGTGATGATCCCAACAGAGGTGAGGTAAGTATTATACCTTGCCCCCCTACCCCTTGCCCTCTGGTACTGCAACCTAACCCTATCCGTCCCCCCTTAGTGCTTAAACCTACGCGCCCCCCCAGTAGTGCCTAACACCCCCTCCATGCAGCCTAACCTGGCATATTGTGCAGTGTAAAGGGTTAGGCAGCTCATTTTAGAATAAAAGCAGTGTTAGTTAAACTGATTATTCTATATTACTGTCTTGTAAAAAAAAATCTGTACAAATCAAAGGTTACTCTTATCTGCTGTCTTTAATTCCTCAACTAAATGTAAGACTGTTGCCTAATAAGCGGCTCTACTGTGGTGCAACATGTATAAGGGACTAACGGACAATACTGTGTGGTACAATGTGAGTAACGGAGACACTACTGTGAGGTGTAATGTGACTAACAGACACTACTGTGTGGTGCAATGTGAGTAACGGATGCTACTGTGTGGTGCAGTGTGAGTAACGGACACTACTGTGAGGTGTAATGTGAGTAACGGACACTACTGTGCGGTGTAATGCGAAAAGTGGACGCTACTGTACAGCGTAATGCGAATAATGGCTGCTACTGTGCGGTGTAATGTGAGTAACGGATGCTACCGTGCTGTGTAATTAAAATAATGGACACTGATTTAGTCAGTGATTTAGTGTAGGGTATAGAGGTGTCAGTGATTTAGTGTAGGGTATAGAGAGACGGGGTCAGTGATGTAGTGGTAGGTATAGAAGGGTAAGTTAAAATACTAATCATTTTTTGTGGGGAGGGGGGCACTCAACATTTATCTTGCCTCCGGGCAACTGAGATGAAGTTACGCCACTGGACACGACAGTGGTCAGGTGATGCAGATTCCAAACGGCACAAAGATGTATTGCCGTATAAAGGGGAGGAGTTATTTGGGGTCGGTCCATGGGACCTGGTGGCCAGGGCAACTGCTGGAAAATCCACCGTTTTTTACCCTAAGTCACATCTCTGCAGAAAAAGACACCGTCTTTTCAGCCTCAGTCCTTTCGTCCCTATAAGAGTCATATCTGCCCAGGGATAGAGGAAAGGGAAGAAGACTGCAGCAGGCAGCCCATTCCCAGGAACAGAAGCCCTCCACCGCTTCTACCAAGTTCTCAGCATGACGCTGGGACCGTACAGGACCCCTGGATCCTACAAGTAGTATCCAAGGGGTACAGATTGGAATGTCGAGAGGTTTCCCCCCTCGCAGGTTCCTGTAGTCTGCTGTACCAATGTCTCCCTCCGACAGGGAGGCAGTATTGAAAACAATTCACAAGCTGTATTCCCAGCAGGTGATAATAAAATTACCCCTCCGACAACAAGGAAAGGGGTATTACTCCACACTATATGGTGGTACTGAAGGCTAGGTGAGACCTATTCTAAATCTGAAAAATTTGAACACTTGCAAGGGTTCAAATCCAGATGGAGTCACTCAGAGCAGTGATAGCAAAGAACAAGGGGACTATATGGTGTCCCGGGACATCAGGGATGCTTACCTCCATGTCCCAAAATTTGCCTTTTCTCACCAAGGGTACCTCAGGTTCGTGGTACAGAACTGTCACTATCAGTTTCAAGACGATGCCGTTGGATTGTCCAAGGCACCCCGGGTCCTTACCAAGGTAATGACCGAAAGGAGGATTCGTCTTCAAAGAAAATGGACGACCTCCTGATAAGAACAAGGTCCAGAGAACAGTTGGAGGTCGGAGTAGCACTATCTCAAGTAGTTCTACGACAGCACGGGTGGATTCTAAATATTCCAAAACCGCAGTTGTTCCGACGACACGTCTGCTGGTCCTAGGGATGATTCTGGACACAGTCCAGGAAAAGGTGTTTCTCCCAGAGGAGAAAGCCAGGGAGTTATCCGAGCTAATCGGGATCCTCCTAAAACCAGGAAAAGTGTCAGTGCATCATTGCACAAGAGTCCTGGTAAAAATGGTGGCTTATTACGAAGCGCTTCCATTCGGCAGATTTCACGCAAGAACTCTTCAGTGGGATCTGCTGGACAAATGGTCCGGATCGCATCTTCAGATGCATCAGCGGATAACCCTATATCCAAGGACAAGGGTGTCTCTCCTGTGGTGATTACAGAGTGCTCATCTTCTAGAGGGCCGCAGATTCGGCATTCAGGATTGGATGCTGGTGACCACGGAGGCCAGCCTGAGAGGCTGGGGAGCAGTCACACAAGGAGTGTGATCAAGTCTGGAGAATTCTCTCCACATAAATATACTGGAGCTAAGAGCAAATTTATAATGCTCTAAGCTTAGCAAGACCTCTGCTTCAAGGTCAGCCGGTATTGATCCAGTGGGATAACATCACGGCAGTCGCCCACGTAAACAGAAAGGGTGGCACAAGAAGCAGGAGGGCAGTGGCAAAACTGCAAGGATTTTTCGCTAGGCGGAAAATCATGTGATAGCACTGTCAGCAGTGTTCATTCCGGGAGTGGACGACTGGGAAGCAGACTTCCTCAGCAGGCACGACCTCCACCCGGGAGAGTGGGAACTTCATCGGGAAGTTTTCCGCATGATTGTAAACCGTTGGGAAAGACCAAAGGTGGACATGATGGCGTCCCGCCCGAACAAAAAATGGGACAGGTATTGCGCCAGGTCACGAGACCTTCAGGCGATAGCTGTGGACGTCCTGGTAACACCGTGGGTGTAACAGTCGGTGTATGTGTTCCCTCCTCTGCTTCTCATAACCAAGGTATTGAGAATTATAAGACATAGAGGAGTAAGAACTATACTCGTGGCTCCAGATTGGCCAAGAGGGACTTGGTAACCGGAACTTCAAGAGATGCTCACAGAGGACTAATGGCCTCGGGAGCTAAGAAGGGATTTGCTTTCAGCAAGTACCATGTCTGTTCCAAGAGGAACCGTGGCATCGGCCTTTAAGAAAGGACCTGCTCCAGCAGGGACCTTGTCTGTTCCAAGACTTACCGCGACTGCGTTTGACGGCATGGCGGTTTGAACGCCGGATCCTAAGGGAAAAGGCATTCCGGAAGAGGTCATACCTACCCTGGTCAAAGCCAGGAAGGAGGTGACCGCACGACGTTATCACCACATGTGGTAAAAATATGTTGCGTGGGTGAGGCCAGGAAGGCCCCACGAAAAAAAAAAAAAATTTCAACTAGGTCGATTTCTGCACTTCCTGCAAACAGGAGTGTCTATGAGCCTCAAATTGGGGTCCATTAAGGTTCAAGTTTCGGCCCTATAGATTTCTTCCAGAAAGAATTGGCTTCAGTTCCTGAAGTCCAGACGTTTGTCAAGGGAGTATTGCATATACAGCCCTTGTGTGCCTCCAGTGGCACCGTGGGATCTCAACGTAGTGTTGGGATTCCTCAAATCATATTGGTTTGAACCACTCAAATCTGTGGATTTGAAATATCTCACATGGAAAGTGACCATGCTGTTGGCCCTGGCCTCGGCCAGGCGATTGTCAAAATTGGCGGCTTTGTCTTACAAAAGCCCATATTTGATTTTCCATTCGGACAGGGCAGAACTGCGGACTCGTCCCCAGTTTCTTCCTAAGGTGGTGTCAGCGTTTCACCTGAAACAACCTATTGTGGTGCCTGCGGCTACTAGGGACTTGGAGGACTCCAAGTTGCTAGACGTTGTCAGGGCCCTGAAAATATATATATATATATATATAATTCCAGGACGGCTGGAGTCAGAAAGTCTGACTTGCTGTTTATATTGTAGGCACCCAAAAAGCTGGGTGCTCCTGCTTCTAAGCAGACTATTGCTCGTTGGATTTGTAGTACAATTCAGCTTGCACATTCTGTGGCAGGCCTGCCACAGCCAAAATCTGTAAATGCCCATTCCACAAGGAAGGTGGGCTCATCTTGGGCGGCTGCCCGAGGGGTCTCGGCTTTACAACTTTGCCGAGCAGCTACTTGGTCAGGGGCAAACACGTTTGCAAAATTCTACAAATTTGATACCCTGGCTGAGGAGGACCTGGAGTTCTCTCATTCGGTGCTGCAGAGTCATCCGCACTCTCCCGCCCGTTTGGGAGCTTTGGTATAATCCCCATGGTCCTGACGGAGTCCCCAGCATCCACTAGGACGTTAGAGAAAATAAGATTTTACTTACCGATAAATCTATTTCTCATAGTCCGTAGTGGATGCTGGGCGCCCATCCCAAGTGCGGATTGTCTGCATTACTTGTACATAGTTATTGTTACAAAAAATCGGGTTATTATTGTTGTGAGCCATCTTTTTTTAGAGGCTACTTCATTGTTATCATACTGTTAACTGGGTTCAAATCACAAGTTGTACGGTGTGATTGGTGTGGCTGGTATGAGTCTTACCCGGGATTCAAGATCCTTCCTTATTGTGTACGCTCGTCCGGGCACAGTACCTAACTGAGGCTTGGAGGAGGGTCATAGGGGGAGGAGCCAGTACACACCATGTGATCCTAAAAGCTTGCTTTTGTGCCCTGTCTCCTGCGGAGCCGCTATTCCCCATGGTCCTGACGGAGTCCCCAGCATCCACTACGGACTATGAGAAATAGATTTATCGGTAAGTAAAATCTTATTTTTAATTTAATTAGCAAAAAATTCATAGCCAAAAAATCAATTTCTGAGCAGCTCTGTGGGGAAAAAATCCTCAGTTACATGGTAAACACTGACATCTTTACATGATATGATCTGCACAGCTAACATGATATAAATGGTTAATCTATTTGTTTCTCTCAGCATAAATGTCTTCCCGTTTCTTATTCATGATGCCCCGTCATTATAAGGAAAGTCACGTCTGTACTTCCCGGAGGTCACTGGCTTGCAGTCTATGTGACACACAGCTGGCAGCACTATGTCACACCCAGCCAACGAGAGAGGGGTCGCCAGCTGTGGAAGAAGTCACTTCATGCTGCAGCCGGCTAGTGAGCGGTCACCCACAGACGTGTATAGTGTGACAGTGTCACATCACGGGGACATTGACTCTATGTATGTTCACATCAGCAGAGCTGGCCCTAACCAATATGATGCCCTAGGCAAGATTTTGGCTGGTGCCCCCTAGCACCGCCACTGGTTCTGCAGGAGATGCCTGGCATGAGTCAGCTGGCAGCTCTGCTAACGTCGGGCGCCTTTTGTTTATGAAAATGCATCATATTATTTTCATTACTATGTGGCTAGGATGCACAAGCAGCTTCTGCTGATTAAAATGATATGCAGCATGCCTATATTCTGTGTGCAACTGCGGCTGTATCTGCATATGAAATGCTATAGTTCAGTGATTTTCAGGAATACACTGTAACATATAATTTTGTATGCAGATACAGCCGCAGTCACACACAGAATATAGGCATGCTGCATATCATTTTAATCAGCAGAAGCTGCTGGTGCCCCTAAGCATACCAAATGCCCTAGGCAATTGCATAGTTTGCCTATGCCTAAGGCCGGCTCTGCACATCAGGAACCAAACGTCTTACAATTCACACTATTCATCCTTTCCTTTAGCGAGCAAGTAAAACCATTAACTCACATGAAAAATATATAAAGGGCTATTTATCAGTTGAACTCTATGGGGGTGATTCAGACCTGATCGCTGGGCTGCTAACTTTGCTGTCCTGCGTTCAGATAGTCGCCGCCCCAAGGGAGTGTAAATTTGTCGTGCAAGTGTGCGATCCCATGTGTGCACAGAGCAGCAAAAATCCACTGTGTGCAGTGTGTGCGCAGCCCAGGACTTACTCCTACCGTGCGATCACATCAGGCTGACTGGAGCCGGTGCTGACGTCAGGAACCCTCCCTGAAAACGCTTGGGCACGCCTGCGTTTTTCTGGACACTCCCTGAAAACGGTCAGTTATCACCCACAAACGCCCTGTCAATCACCTTACGAACGCCCGAGCGATCGGATTTTTGCACCATCCTGTCGCTGACCGGCGATGCCCATTGTTGTTGTCCGATGCACGTGCGCATTGCGGTACATACACTTGCGCAGTTATAACCTGATCGCCCGCGGTGCAAAAACGCGCAGCAGCGATCAGGTCTGAATCATACTTGCCTACCCTCCCGGAATGGCCGGGAGGCTCCCGAAAAACGGGTGACCCTCCCGGCCCACCCGGAAGAGCAGGCAAGTCTCCCGATTTACGGGGGTCACCCCCTGCTCGCCGCCCATTTAACGAGTAAAGTGGGCGGTCCGGGCAGGTGATGACGCAAAGTCGGCAACCCTGGTCTGAATCCTCCCCTATGCTCCTGATGCAGAGTTGCCCCCAATGTGCCTGATTCATAGCCTCACGCACAGAAGGCCCATCTGCAGAGTTGCCCGCATCGATGTGGCTGCTCTGCCCCCCTACACAGCCATATATGAGCGCAACTGCCATTACTATCAGCTGTGCAGGACCCTGGAGGTGGCATTGATGCTGCCCAACGGCACCTGCATGTGGCTTGTAGGGTGCCGGGAATGGTACCATGCAGCAGGGCCAGATTGGGACTAATAATAGGCCCTAGTATTTTTGAAGCACACAGGCCCACCTCAGCGTCAGCATCTGGTTCCTGGAATAGACTCCACCCCTTACTACTCTGACTCCTCCTACTTCTTGGTCTATGCTCTTACAAATATAATTAATATTAAAACAACAAACAAGTGTACATCATTCTCTTAAAATACACATAATAGAACTCATCCTGCAGGGGATCGCACAGGTTTCATAGGTAATAGATAAGGTTGGTTGGTTCTGTCAGGTAAAGCTGGCACTGTATTGGTGTAGGTCACACAAAAAGAAAAGGGAAGACATTTTCCCAAGTGACCAAGCCCTGGCTTATCTGGTGTAGATTATATAGTGCTCACTGTAGGAATGATTTAGGGCAGGGTGCTGATCACAGAGCACAGCTGTAACTACACATTTTGGTGCCCTGTGTACATAAATAGCATTGGTGTCACCGTCCATGCCTTAGGTAGGGAGAGTGCGTTCCGTAGGTGTGGGACGAAAAATAAGGTGTGGTCTCACTGGGTAGGGACGTGACCACACAGTAGTATCCCAATTCAAATTATGCCACACAGTAGTGCCCCTTAGTCACATTACAAAGCACAGTACTGCCCCTTATTCACATAACATCACACAGTAATACCACTTTCTCTATCGTCCTAGTGGATGCTAGGGTTCCTGAAAGGACCATGGGGAATAGCGGCTCCGCAGGAGACAGGGCACAAAAAGTAAAGCTTTAGGATCAGGTGGTGTGCACTGGCTCCTCCCCCCATGACCCTCCCCCAAGCCTCAGTTAGATTTTTGTGCCCGGCCGAGAAGGGTGCAATCTAGGTGGCTCTCCTAAAGAGCTGCTTAGAAAAGTTTAGCTTAGGTTTTTTATTTTACAGTGAGTCCTGCTGGCAACAGGATCACTGCAACGAGGGACTTAGGGGAGAAGAAGTGAACTCACCTGCGTGCAGGATGGATTGGCTTCTTTGGCTACTGGACATTAGCTCCAGAGGGACGATCACAGGTACAGCCTGGATGGTCACCGGAGCCTCGCCGCCGGCCCCCTTGCAGATGCTGAAACAAGAAGAAGGTCCAGAATCGGCGGCATGAAGACTCCTCAGTCTTCTTAAGGTAGCGCACAGCACTGCAGCTGTGCGCCATTTCCTCTCAGCACACTTCACACGGCAGTCACTGAGGGTGCAGGGCGCTGGGAGGGGGGCGCCCTGGGAGGCAATGAAAACCTATTTTTGGCTAAAAATACCTCACATATAGCCTCCGGGGGCTATATGGAGATATTTAACCCCTGCCAGAATCCGTTAAGAGCGGGAGACGAGGCCGCCGAAAAAGGGGCGGGGCCTATCTCCTCAGCACACAGCGCCATTTTCCCTCACAGAAAGGCTGGAGGGAAGGCTCCCAGGCTCTCCCCTGCACTGCACTACAGAAACAGGGTTAAAACAGAGAGGGGGGGCACTAATTTGGCGTTAAAAATATATAAAAAAGATGCTATAAGGGAAAACACTTATATAAGGTTGTCCCTATATAATTATAGCGTTTTTGGTGTGTGCTGGCAAACTCTCCCTCTGTCTCTCCAAAGGGCTAGTAGGTCCTGTCCTCTATCAGAGCATTCCCTGTGTGTGTGCTGTGTGTCGGTACGTGTGTGTCGACATGTATGAGGACGATGTTGGTGAGGAGGCGGAGCAATTGCCTGTAATGGTGATGTCACTCTCTAGGGAGTCGACACCGGAATGGATGGCTTATTTAGGGAATTACGTGATAATGTCAACACGCGGCAAGGTCGGTTGACGACATGAGACGGCCGACAAACAATTAGTACCGGTCCAGACGTCTCAAAAACACCGTCAGGGGTTTTAAAACGCCCGTTTACTTTAGTCGGTCGACACAGACACAGACAGGGACACTGAATCCAGTGTCGACGGTGAATAAACAAACGTATTCCTTATTAGGGCCACACGTTAAGGGCAATGAAGGAGGTGTTACAAATTTCTGATACTACAAGTACCACAAAAGAGGGTATTATGTGGGATGTGAAAAAACTACCGTAGTTTTTCCTGAATCAGATAAATTAAATGAAGTGTGTGATGATGCGTGGGTTCCCCCCGATAGAAAATATGGGCGGTATACCCTTTCCCGCCAGAAGTTAGGGCGCGTTGGGAAACACCCCTTAGGGTGGATAAGGCGCTCACACGCTTATCAGAACAAGTGGCGGTACCGTCTATAGATAGGGCCGTCCTCAAGGAGCCAGCTGACAGGAGGCTGGAAAATATCATAAAAAGTATATACACACATACTGGTGTTATACTGCGACCAGCGATCGCCTCAGCCTGGATGTGCAGAGCTGGGGTGGCTTGGTCGGATTCCCTGACTAAAAATATTGATACCCTTGACAGGGACAGTATTTTATTGACTATAGAGCATTTAAAGGATGCATTTCTATATATGCGAGATGCACAGAGGGATATTTGCACTCTGGCATCAAGAGTAAGTGCGATGTCCATATCTGCCAGAAGATGTTTATGGACACGACAGTGGTCAGGTGATGCAGATTCCAAACGGCACAAAGGTGTATTGCCGTATAAAGGAAGAGGAGTTATTTGGGGTCGGTCCATCGGACCTGGTGGCCACGGCAACTGCTGGAAAATCCACCGTTTTTACCCTAAGTCACATCTCTGCAGAAAAAGACACCGTCTTTTCAGCTTCAGTCCTTTCGTCCCTATAAGAGTCATATCTGCCCAGGGATAGAGGAAAGGGAAGAAGACTGCAGCAGGCAGCCCATTCCCAGGAACAGAAGCGTTCCACCGCTTCTGACAAGCTCTCAGCATGACGCTGAGACCGTACAGGACCCCTGGATCCTACAAGTAGTATCCCAGGGGTACAGATTGGAATGTCGAGACGTTTCCCCTGCGCAGGCTCCTGAAGTCTGCTTTACCAAGGTCTCCCTCCGACAAGGAGGCAGTATGGGAAACAATTCACGAGCTGTATTCCCAGCAGGTGATAATTAAATTACCCCTCCTACAACAAGAAAAGGGGTATTATTCCACACTATATTGTGGTACTGAAGCCAGAAGGCTAGGTGAGACCTATTCTAAATCTAAAAAAATTTGAACACTTACAAAGGTTCAAATCAAGATGGAGTCACTCAGAGCAGTGATAACGAACCGGGAAGAAAGGGACTATATGGTGTCCCGAGACATCAGGGATGCTTACCTCCATGTCCCAAATTTGCCCTTATCACTAAGGGTACCTCAGGTTCGTGGTACAGAACTGTCACTATCAGTTTCAGACGCTGCCGTTTGGATTGTCCACGGCACCCCGGGTCTTTACCAAGGTAATGGCCGAAATGATGGTTCTTCTTCGAAGAAAAGGCGTCTTAATTATCCCTTTGTCACGATCCGGGTATCTGGACGCCATTACTTACCCTTCAGATGCCTCCTAAGGCGGGCTCAGCGTTCCAGGACCAGATTCCGCTGTTCCTGAGTTTCCACATGCAGAGTGTCAGAGTGGTGTTTTCATCAGCCGCGGCCTCCGCTGTGCCCGCGTGGTTAAATGTGCATCTATCAGCCTGGCGTCTCCTGTCTCCGGTGGCCGGCGCCGCCATTACTGTTTCCCAGACCACATGGATTACAAACCAAACTTCCCTCCAAGTGTCTGCATGGGCGCAGCCATCTTGGATTCTGTCATCTGATCATTTCCACCAATCTGCTGTTTGTATTGTTGATTTGCATAATTGCCTAGCCAACCCCTTCCTTGCTGCAGGTATAAGTAAGCTGTGCCTGAGCAAGGAAGACGTCAGTGCTTTGGTTGTCAAACCTAGTTCCTGTTTGTCTCTCTTCTATGATTGTCTTCCAGGTTCCAGCTCCTGTCTCAAGACTTCCACCATAGAGACCCGCACCAGCATTCCACCTGCGGTGTAGCCTGACTCTCCAATCCATTGTGGATTCATCTGTTTCCAGCTACAACACTACCTGCTTCCAGCCTCAGCTTCCAGCAGAATACAGCTTCCCTTAAAGGGCCGGTGTCCTTTCTACACTTTACCACTCTCCACCGGAATTATTATTTCTCCGCTCTCAAGTTCTACATTTCAGTTCACATTTCATCGCTCCCAAAGTTCATTTATTATTTAACTGGTTCCAGCCAGTATCCACTCCGTGCTAACAACAGTCTGGTTCCAGCCAGTATCCACAGCAGCTGTTTTACCTTCAGCAACCCAGCTCTTCCTGGAACACCAGCTGGTACAATCCTGGGTTATCTCCATTGCTACAGCCGGGCCTGGTAAGGACTTTCCATCTAGAAGATCATAAGAACTATCTCACACTACCAGTGCCCTGTGGCTCCTGCCATGCTGTAGTACTCAGGAACTGTATTTATTCTTTGCTGACTTTTACGTTTTCTTTTATTGCTGCTGTGATGCGGAGTTGTCATAATAAACATCATTGACTTTTATCTAAGTTGTCGTGGTCACGCCTTCGGGCAGTTATTATTCATGTTACTTACATGTCCAGGGGTCTGATACAACCGCCCAGGTTCCGGTACATCTCAGCCCCTACAACTGAGGCTGCCTCCCGTCAGCTCAGGCCCTCAGTTGTGACAGTAAGCACTGACCTAATGAATCCAGCCGGAGACCAGGATCAAGCGGCCAGGCCGATGCAAGAACTGGCAGCCCGACTAGAACATCAGGAGGCTGCACAGGGCCACATCATCCGCTGTCTCCAGGATCTCTCTACTCGGCTGGATGGGATTCAGACCACTCTCCGTGGATCAGGCGCGTCTGGTGCGTCAACCACAGTGACTCCAGCTATAACCCCACCCACCTTACCCATTCCTGCTCCACGTCTTCATCTTCCAACGCCAGCAAAATTTGACGGATCTCCAAGATTCTGCAGGGGATTTCTCAACCAGTGTGAGATTCAGTTTGAGCTACAACCTGGCAATTTCCCCAGTGACCGTACAAAAATTGCCTACATTATTTCTCTTCTCAGTGGCTCAGCCCTCGATTGGGCATCACCGTTATGGGAGAGGTCCGACACCCTGCTATCTTCTTACACTGCATTCGTGTCAACATTCAGGCGCATCTTCGACGAGCCAGGCCGGGTAACTTCAGCTTCGTCTGAGATTCTCCGTTTACGCCAGGGATCACGTACTGTAGGACAATATCTTATACAGTTCCAGATCCTGGCATCCGAACTGGCATGGAACGACGAGGCCCTGTATGCTGCATTCTGGCATGGTTTATCCGAGCGTATTAAAGATGAGTTAGCTACCAGAGACTTACCCTCCAAGTTAGATGAGTTAATCTCACTTTGTACGAAAGTTGACTTACGTTTCAGAGAGAGAGCAACTGAGCGTGGAAGATCATCTGCTCCAAAATCTTCTGCTCCTCCTCCTCGCCAACTGTCACCAACTAAAGATGAACCCATGCAAATTGGCCGTTCCCGTTTAACTCCTGCTGAGCGCCGAAGACGTCTCTCCGAGTTTCTCTGCTTGTACTGTGCAGCTCCGTCTCACACCATTAATGCCTGTCCCAAACGTCCGGGAAACTCCAAATCCTAGCTCGCCAAGGAGAGGGCCGGCTAGGAGTAATGATCTCCTCAAGATTGTAACCTCCCAGTCTCGCTTCAAGTTGCTCAACGTTATCAGAACGTCATTGCCCTCCTGGATTCCGGAGCAGCTGGGAACTTTATTACCGAAGCCTATGTTAAACGGTGGTCCCTACCCACCGAGAGACTTCCTTCGTCCTTTTCCTTAACTGCTGTGGATGGCAGTAAAATTTTTGATACAGTTATTTCTCTAAGGACTCTACCAGCTCGTCTGAGAGTGGGAGTTCTTCATTCCGAACTTATTTCACTTTTAGTGATTCCAAGAGCCACACATCCTGTGGTCCTGGGCCTTCCATGGCTCCGTCTTCACAATCCTACAATTGATTGGACGACTACGCAAATCCTGGCATGGGGTTCCTCCTGTACTAAGACATGTTTGTTTAAAGTGTTGCCTGTCTGTTCCTCCTCCCCCAGGTCGTCTGATGTTCCACCTCCTCCATATCAAGATTTCACGGATGTGTTCAGTAAAGCTTCTGCTGATATCCTTCCCCCTCATAGAGAATGGGACTGCCCGATTGATCTCGTTCCAGGGAAGGTTCCACCTCGAGGCCGAACTTATCCGTTGTCTCTCCCCGAGACGCATTCTATGGAGGAATACATAAAAGAGAACCTAGCAAAGGGGTTCATTCGACCTTCTTCTTCTCCAGCCGGCGCAGGCTTCTTTTTTGTAAAGAAGAAAGATGGTGGTCTGCGGCCGTGCATCGACTACAGAGGTTTGAACGACATTACCATCAAGAACCGCTATCCTTTACCCCTGATTACTGAGCTCTTTGACAGAGTTAGCGGAGCTACCATCTTTACAAAGCTGGACCTGAGAGGTGCATACAATCTCATCCGGATCCGTGAGGGTGACGAGTGGAAGACCGCATTTAACACCCGTGACGGACATTATGAGTACCTCGTCATGCCCTTCGGATTGAGCAATGCTCCAGCTGTCTTCCAGCATTTCGTCAATGAGATCTTCAGAGACATTCTATACCGTCATGTCGTGGTCTATCTAGATGATATCCTCATTTTTGCCAACAATTTAGAGGAACATCGTTTCTGGGTAAAGGAGGTTCTGTCCCGTCTCCGTGTCAATCATCTCTACTGCAAATTAGAGAAATGCGTCTTTGAAGTCAAGTCCATTCCGTTTCTAGGGTACATTGTGTCCGGTTCCGGACTAGAGATGGATCCTGAGAAACTACAAGCAATCCAGAATTGGCCAGTACCCTTAACCCTCAAAGGGGTCCAGAGGTTCTTAGGGTTCGCCAATTATTACCGAAAGTTTATACGAGACTTTTCCACCATTGTGGCGCCTATTACTGCTTTCACCAAGAAGGGTGCTAACCCGTCCAAGTGGTCTGAAGAAGCCATGCAAGCTTTTCATCTTTTAAAACAGAGGTTCATCTCTGCACCTGTCCTGAAACAGCCTGACGTCGACTCTCCTTTCATCTTAGAGGTGGATGCCTCCTCCGTTGGAGTAGGAGCGGTGTTATCTCAGAGGGCTAAAGATGGTCATTTACATCCTTGCAGTTTCTTCTCACGGAAGTTCTCCCCAGCGGAGCGCAACTATGCCATTGGCGACCAGGAGTTGCTAGCCATCAAGCTCGCTCTAGAGGAGTGGAGATATCTGTTGGAGGGAGCTTCTCATTCAATCACCATCCTTACAGACCACAAGAACCTTCTATATCTAAAAGGCGCACAATGTCTCAACCCTCGTCAGGCCAGATGGGCACTTTTCTTTTCCAGGTTCGACTTTAAACTCCAGTTCTGTCCGGGCTCTCAGAATCGCAAGGCCGATGCCCTTTCCCGCTCATGGGAGCAAGAAAATGAGTCAGAGTCTTCAGACAAGCATCCTATTATAAATCCGTTGGCATTCTCCACGGTAGGGATGGACTCTACGCCCCCATCAGGGAAAAGTTTTGTGAAGCCGACACTAAGGAAGAAGCTCATGCATTGGGCCCATGCTTCCCGTTTTGCCGGACATACAGGTATCCAAAAAACCCTGGAGTTTATCTCTAGGTCCTATTGGTGGCCAACTCTGAAAAAGGACGTTTTGGAGTTTATTGCATCTTGCCCAAAGTGTGCTCAACATAAAGTATCCCGCCAGTCGCCTGCGGGGCAACTGGTTCCACTATCTGTTCCCCGTCGACCATGGACCCATTTGTCGATGGATTTTATTACAGATTTGCCCATGTGCAACAAGTTCAATACCATCTGGGTGGTAGTTGACCGGTTCACCAAGATGGCACACTTCATTCCTCTCACCGGTCTTCCGTCAGCTTCCAAGTTGGCTCAAGTATTCATACAAGAGATCTTTCGACTCCACGGTCTTCCAGAAGAAATTATCTCAGATCGAGGAGTTCAATTCACAGCCAAATTCTGGCGAAGTTTATGTCAAGTCCTCCAAGTCAAGTTAAAGTTTTCCACGGCTTACCATCCTCAGACCAATGGTCAAACTGAGAGGGTGAATCAGGACTTGGAGGCCTTCCTCCGCATCTATGTGTCCTCCTCTCAAGATGACTGGGTTCAATTACTTCCCTGGGCCGAGTTCTGTCATAACAACCAGTATCATTCTTCATCTTCTTCAACACCATTCTTCACCAACTTTGGATTCCACCCTAAAGTCCCTGAGTTCCAACCGCTTCCAGCAACTTCTGTTCCCGCAGTGGATATCACCTTGCATCAGTTTGCCAATATCTGGAAGAGCGTACGATCAGCTCTGCTCAAGGCATCGTTCAGGTACAAGAAGTTTGCGGATAAGAAGCGTCGAGCAGTTCCTGCTCTCAAGGTGGGTGATCGGGTATGGTTATCCACGAAGAATTTGAGGTTAAGAGTTCCCAGTATGAAGTTTGCACCTCGCTACATCGGTCCTTTTAAAATTGATCAAGTCATCAATCCTGTTGCTTACAGACTCCAGTTACCTCCCTTCTTAAAAATACCCAGGACATTCCATGTTTCCCTGTTGAAACCGCTAATCTTGAATCAGTTTCATTCCTCACTTCCACCAACTCCGAAAGTCCAAACTCAACGAGGCGTTGAGTATGAAGTGGCCAAGATCCTGGACTCACGTCACCGTTACGGTCAACTTCAGTATCTCATTGACTGGAAGGGCTATGGTCCTGAAGAACGCTCTTGGACCAATGCCTCTGACGTCCATGCTCCTGCCTTGGTCCGAAATTTCCACGCAAAGTTTCCTTTAAAGCCTAAGAAGTGTCCTGGGGCCACTCCTAAAGGGGGGGGTGCTGTCACGATCCGGGTATCTGGACGCCATTACTTACCCTTCAGATGCCTCCTAAGGCGGGCTCAGCGTTCCAGGACCAGATTCCGCTGTTCCTGAGTTTCCACATGCAGAGTGTCAGAGTGGTGTTTTCATCAGCCGCGGCCTCCGCTGTGCCCGCGTGGTTAAATGTGCATCTATCAGCCTGGCGTCTCCTGTGGCCGGCGCCGCCATTACTGTTTCCCAGACCACATGGATTACAAACCAAACTTCCCTCCAAGTGTCTGCATGGGCGCAGCCATCTTGGATTCTGTCATCTGATCATTTCCACCAATCTGCTGTTTGTATTGTTGATTTGCATAATTGCCTAGCCAACCCCTTCCTTGCTGCAGGTATAAGTAAGCTGTGCCTGAGCAAGGAAGACGTCAGTGCTTTGGTTGTCAAACCTAGTTCCTGTTTGTCTCTCTTCTATGATTGTCTTCCAGGTTCCAGCTCCTGTCTCAAGACTTCCACCATAGAGACCCGCACCAGCATTCCACCTGCGGTGTAGCCTGACTCTCCAATCCATTGTGGATTCATCTGTTTCCAGCTACAACACTACCTGCTTCCAGCCTCAGCTTCCAGCAGAATACAGCTTCCCTTAAAGGGCCGGTGTCCTTTCTACACTTTACCACTCTCCACCGGAATTATTATTTCTCCGCTCTCAAGTTCAACATTTCAGTTCACATTTCATCGCTCCCAAAGTTCATTTATTATTTAACTGGTTCCAGCCAGTATCCACTCCGTGCTAACAACAGTCTGGTTCCAGCCAGTATCCACAGCAGCTGTTTTACCTTCAGCAACCCAGCTCTTCCTGGAACACCAGCTGGTACAATCCTGGGTTATCTCCATTGCTACAGCCGGGCCTGGTAAGGACTTTCCATCTAGAAGATCATAAGAACTATCTCACACTACCAGTGCCCTGTGGCTCCTGCCATGCTGTAGTACTCAGGAACTGTATTTATTCTTTGCTGACTTTTACGTTTTCTTTTATTGCTGCTGTGATGCGGAGTTGTCATAATAAACATCATTGACTTTTATCTAAGTTGTCGTGGTCACGCCTTCGGGCAGTTATTATTCATGTTACTTACATGTCCAGGGGTCTGATACAACCGCCCAGGTTCCGGTACATCTCAGCCCCTACAACTGAGGCTGCCTCCCGTCAGCTCAGGCCCTCAGTTGTGACACCCTTACTTGGACGATCTCCTGATAAGGGCAAAGTCCAGGGAACAGTTGGAGGTCGGAGTAGCACTATCTCGGATACTGTTACAACAGCAGGGGTGGATTCTAAATATTCCAAAATCGCAGCTGATCCCGACAACAAGTCTCCTGTGCTTAGGGATGATTCTGGACACAGTCCAGAAAAAGGTGTTTCTCCCGGAAGAGAAAGCCAGGGAGTTATCCGAGCTAGTCAGGAACCTCCTAAAATCAGTGCATCATTGCACAAGGGCCATGGTAAAAAAATGGTGACTTCCTTCGAAGCAATTCCAGTCGGCAGATTTCATGCAAGAACTTTTCAGTGGGATCTGCTGGACAAATGGTCCGGATCGCATCTTCAGATGCATCAGCGGATAACCCTATATCCAAGGACAAGGGTGTCTCTCCTGTGGTGGTTACAGAGTGCTCATCTTCTAGAGGGCCGCAGATTCGGCATTCAGTTTTGGATGTTGGTGACCACGGAGGCCAGCCCGAGAGGCTGGGGAGCAGTCACACAAGGAAAAAATTTCCAGGGAGTGTGATCAAGTCTGGAGACTTTTCTCCACATAAATATAGCTAAGGGTAAATTTATAATGCTCTAAGCTTAGCAAGACCTCTGCTTCAAGGTCAGCCGGTATTGATCCAGTGGGATAAAACATCACGGCAGTCGCCCACGTAAATAGACAGGGCGGCACAAGAAGCAGGAGGGCAGTGGCAAAAACTGCAAGGACTTTTCGCTGGGCGGAAAATCATGTGATAGCACTGTCAGCAGTGTTTCATTCCGGGAATGGAAACTGGGAAGCAGACTTCCTCAGTAGGCACGACCTCCACCCGGCAGAGTGGGAACTTCATGGGGAAGTTTTCCACATGATTGTAAACCGTTGGGAATTACCAAAGGTGGACATGATGGCGTCCCGTCTGAACAAAAAACGGGACAGGTATTGCGCCAGGTTAAGAGACCCTCAGGCAATAGCTGTGGACGTTCTGGTAACACCGTGGGTGTACCAGTCGGTGTATGTGTTCCATCCTCTGCTTTTCATACCTAAGGTACTGAGAATTATAAGACGTAGAGGAGTAAGAACTATACTCATGGCTCCGGATTGGCCAAGAAGGACTTGGTACCCGGAACTTCAAGAGATGCTCACAGAGGACTTATGGCCTCTGCCGCTAAGAAGGGACTTGTTTCAGCAAGTACCATGTCTGTTCCAAGACTTACCGCAGCTGCGTTTGACGGCATGGCGGTGGAACGCCGGATCCTAAGGGAAAAGGCATTCAGGAAGAGGTCATTCCTACCCTGGTCAAAGCCAGAAAGGAGGTGACCGCACAACATTATCACCACATGTGGCGAAAATATGTTGCGTGGTGTGAGGCCAGGAAGGCCCCACGAAGAAATTTCAACTCGGTCGATTCCTGCATTTCCTGCAAACAGGAGTGTCTATGGGCCTCAAATTGGGGTCCATTAAGGTTCAAATTTCGGCCCTGTCGATTTTTCTTCCAGAAAGAATTGGCTTCAGTTCCTGAAGTCCAGAAGTTTGTCAAGGGAGTATTGCATATACAACCCCCTTTTGTGCCTCCAGTGGCACTGTGGGATCTCAACGTAGTTCTGGGATTCCTCAAAACACATTGGTTTAAAACCAGTCAAATCTGTGGATTTGAAGCATCTCACATGAAAAGTGAACATGCTCTTGGACCTGGCCTGGACCAGGCGAGTGTCAAATTGGTGGTTTTTTTCCTCAAAAAAAAAAAAAAAAGCCCATATCTGTTTGTCCATTCGGACAGGGCAGAGCTGCGGACTCGTCCCCAGTTCTCTCCCTAAGGTGGTGTCAGTGTTTCACCTGAACCAGCTTATTGTGGTGTCTTGCGCCTACTAGGGACTTGGAGGACTCCAAGTTGCTAGATGTGGTCAGGGCCCTGAAAATATAGGTTCCAGGACGGCTGGAGTCAGGAAAACTGACTTGCTGTTATCCTGTATGCACCCAACAAACTGGGTGCTCTTGCTTCTAAGCAGACTTTTGCTAGTTGGATGTGTAATACAATTCAGCTTGCACATTCTGTGGCAGGCCTGCCACAGCCAAAATATGTAAATGCCCATTCCACAAGGAAGGTGGGCTCATCTTGGGCGGCTGCCCGAGGGGTCTCGGCTTTACAACTTTGCCGAGCGGCTATTTAGTCAGGGGCAAACACGTTTGTAAAATCCTACAAATTTGATAACCTGGCTAAGGAGGACCTGGAGTTCTCTCATTCGGTGCTGCAGAGTCATCCGCACTCTCCCGCCCGTTTGGGAGCTTTGGTATAATCCCCATGGTCCTTTCAGGAACCCCAGCATCCACTAGGACGATAGAGAAAATAAGAATTTACTTACCGATAATTCTATTTCTCGGAGTCCGTAGTGGATGCTGGGCGCCCATCCCAAGTGCGGATTATCTGCAATACTTGTACATAGTTACAAAAAGCGGGTTATTATTGTTGTGAGCCATCTTTCAGAGGCTCCGCTGTTATCATACTGTTAACTGGGTTCAGATCACAGGTTGTACAGTGTGATTGGTGTGGCTGGTATGAGTCTTACCCGGGATTCATAAATCCTTCCTTATTGTGTACGCTCGTCCGGGCACAGTATCCTAACTGAGGCTTGGGGGAGGGTCATGGGGGGAGGAGCCAGTGCACACCACCTGATCCTAAAGCTTTACTTTTTGTGCCCTGTCTCCTGCGGAGCCGCTATTCCCCATGGTCCTTTCAGGAACCCCAGCATCCACTACGGACTCCGAGAAATAGAATTATCGGTAAGTAAATTCTTATTTACACCTTAATATGTCCACACAGTAATACCCCTTACCTCTTAATATGTCCACACAGTAATGCCCCTTACATCTTAATATGTCCGCACAGTAATGCCCCTGACACCTTAGTATGTCCCACACAGTAATGCCCCTAGCACAATATCATGCCCCACACAGTAATGCCCCTAGCACAATATCATGCCCCACACAGTAATGCCCCTGACACCTTAGTATGTCCCACACAGTAATGCCCCTAGCACAATATCATGCCCCACACAGTAATGCCCTTTGCGCCTTAGTATGCCCACACAGTAATGCCCTTAATACCGTATTATTCCCCACACAGTAATGCCCTTTAACCTTATGTCTCACACAGTAATGCCCCTTACACAATATTATGCCCCACACTACCTCCTCGGGGAGGGGGGGGGGGGATTCAGCACAACAGGGGAAGATAGGATTAGGCTGCAGTAGAGGAGTTTAGGCGGGAACTTAAGGTAAGGCTACGGGAGTGAAGGCTATGGTTAGGGGTGAGGTGATAAGGCTGCGGGAGCGGATGATAGGGTTAGGGAGGAGGTTAGGGTAAGGCTGCAGGAGTAGAAGTTAGATTAGGGTACGGCTACGTGAGTGGAGGCTACGGTTAGGGGTGATGTTATGATATGACTGCGGAGTGGAGGCTAGAGTTAGGAAGAAGGTTAGTGTAAGGCTGCTGGAGTAGAATCCAGGTTAGGTTAAGCTACGGGAGTGGAGGCTACAGTTAGGGGTGAGCTTATGATAAGGCTGTGGGAGTGGAGGCTAAGGTTAGGGAAGAGGTTAGGGTAAAGATGCAGGTGTAGAGGCCAGGGTTAAGAAGGAGGTTAGGGTAAGGCTGCAGGAGTAGAGGCCAGGGTTAGGGAGGAAATTAGGGTAAGGATGCAGGAGTGGAGGCTATGGTTAAGGAAGAGGTTAGGGTAAGGCCAGGTTTAGGAGGCCAGGGTTAGGGAGGAGGTTAGGCTAAGTAGGCCAGGTTTAGGGAGGAGGTTAGGATAAGGTTGCAGGAGTGGAGACTAAGGTTAGGGAGGAGGTTAGTGTAAGGCTGCATGAGTAGAGGCCAGGTTAGGTTAAGGCTAAGGGAGTGGAGGCTACGGTTAGAGTGAGGTTATGATAAGGCTGTGGGAGTGAAGGCTAAGGTTAGAGAAGAGATTAGGTTAAGGCTGCAGGTATAGAAGCCAGGGTTAGGAAGATTAGGATACGTCTGTAGGAGTGGAGGCTATGGTTAGGGAAGAGGTTAGGGTAAGGCTGCAGGTGTAGAGGCCAGCGTTAAGGAGGAAGTTAGGGTAAGGCTGCAGGAGTAGAGGCCAGGTTAGGTTAGGGTAAGGCTGCAGGAGTAGAGGCCAGGTTAGGTTAGGGTAAGGCTGCAGTAGTAGAGGCCAGGTTAGGTTAGGGTAAAGCTGCAGGAGTAGAGGCCAGGTTAGGTTAGGGTAAAGCTGCAGGAGTAGAGGCCAGGTTAGGTTAGGGTAAAGCTGCAGGAGTAGAGGTCAGGTTAGGTTAGGGTAAGGCTGCAGGAGTAGAAGCCAGGGTTAGGGAGGAGGTTAAGGTAAGTCTGCAGGAGTAGAGGCCAGGTTAGGTTAGGGTAAGGCTGCAGGAGTAGAGGCCAGGTTAGGTTAGAGTAAGGCTGCAGGAGTAGAGGCCAGGTTAGGTTAGGGTAAGGCTGCAGGAGTAGATGCTGGGGTTAGGGAGGAGGTTAGGGCAAGGCTGCAAGAGTAGAGGCCAGGGTTAGGTTAGGGTAAGGATGCAGGTGTAGAGGCCAGGTTAGGTTAGGGTAAGGCTGCAGGAGTAGAGGCCAGGCTAGGTTAGGGCAAGGCTGCAGGAGTAGAAACCAGGTTAGGATAGGGTAAGGCTGCAGGAGTAGAGGCCAGGTTAGGTTAGGGTAAAGCTGCAGGAGTAGAGGACAGGTTAGGTTAGGGTAAAGCTGCAGGAGTAGAGGCCAGGTTAGGTTAGGGTAAGGCTGCAGGAGTAGAGGCCAGGTTAGGTTAGGGTAAAGCTACAGGAGTAGAGGACAGGTTAGGTTAGGGTAAGGCTGCAGGAGTAGAGACCAGGTTAGGTTAGGGTAAAGCTGCAGTAGTAGAGGCCAGGTTAGCTTAGGGTAAGGATGCAGGAGAAGAGGCCAGGGTTAGGGAGAAGGTTTGGGTAAGGCTGCAGGAGTAGAGGCCAGGTTAGGTTAGGGTAAGGATGCAGGAGTAGAGGCCAGGTTAGGTTAGGGTAAGGCTGCAGGAGTAGAGGCCAGGTTAGGTTAGGGTAAGGATACAGGAGTATGTGATGTTAATGTATTAGAATGCTTAATATTTGTATACACTCCCTTACTAATATGTGTAAGCCTGAATCTTCAGTGATGGTCTCTGGGACCAGGGGGATGCTGTGAAGTGGGTGGTACAGTGTGCAGTGTGTCTGGAGTTGGAGATGGAATAAAACAGCACAGCTGTGAACTCACATGTCTCTGTGTCCTTATGACTGGATTTACAAACATATGAACAAAACATGGTGTCAGAAGAAGTTTAACTTGGACTGCTAGTGCTCTCAGAGTGTGAAAGAATCCTGCAGAAGTCTGTACGACTGTGATACTCAGTGTCTGCAAAGCCTGCCGTGTGCTCCTCTCTTCAAACAGTGAGTAACCATGGATAAACTGGCTCCTCCAACCGGCATGCTGATGTCTGGTAACTTGTCTGAAAACTGGAAAAGATTTAAGCAAAGGTTTAATATATATCTTGCAGCATGCGGAGCTGATACAGAGGCTGACAAAACTAAGGCATCCATTTTCCTCCATGTGATAGGAGAGGATGTGCTGGACATTTATAATAGTTTTCAGTTTGATGAGGCGCAGAATATGGTGCTATCTTCTATAATGCAAAAATTTGAAGATTACTTTGTCCCAAGGAAAAATGTGACATATGAAAGATATAAGTTTTTCACATGTGATCAGAAGTCTGGAGATGGTTTTGATCAGTATGTTACAGAGCTGCAATCACTCAGTAAAACCTGTGAGTTTGGGGATTTAAAGGATTCACTGATTAGAGATCGTATTGTCTGTGGAATACCTGATAATGGACTCAGAGAGAGACAGGCTGAGAGAGCAAGACCTAACACTAGAAAAGGCAGTGACTATGTGCAGATCTGCAGAAATAACTAGATTTCAAGCCAAAAAGTTACACAAGGAGGCTGATGTAGTGCAGAAAACAGAGCCAAGCAAACCTGTAGTGGAGGTAGTGCAGAAAACAGAGCCAAGCAAACCTCCATGCTCAAGAATGAAGCAGTCTGAGCCACAAGGAAATGTGTAGTAGATGTGGAAATGCTCACAATCCTAAAATGTGCCCTGCTTATGGTAAAATCTGCATGAAATGTGGTAGACTAAATCACTTTGCCAAATGCTGTAAAATGAAAAGTGAAATAACCACAGTGCATGCTGTTAAACAAACAGAGGAATTCTTTGTGGATTGCATTGAACTTTGCAGTGCAGATAAGAAAGAATGGATTGTCCCTTTAACTGTGAACGAGATTGTCATTCCCTTTAAGCTTGATACTGGCGCGCAGGTGAATTTAATATCGTTTCAAGACTATAAGACTTTTAGAGTAAAACCTCAAATTCATCCAGCCAAAGTGAAAGTTACAGGGTACACTGGGGAGGAAATTCCTGTGAAAGGTACATGCTTAGTGACACGGAAATATAAGGGACAACAGTTTAAAACATCTCTACTGATTGTGGATAAAAATGTGCAACTGATTCTAGGATTAAGTTCCTGTGAGAAACTAAGCTTGCCAAAGAATGTTTTTATGGTGACATCACAAGTAGAAGATGACTGCAAATCGATGTTTACAGAATACAGAGACTTGTTTGAAGGTCTAGGTTGTTTGCCTGGAGAGCATAAAATAAATATAGACACGCAAGTTTCTTCAGTGATACACCCCTGTAGAAAAGTGCCGTTTGCGCTGAGAGAAAAACTGAAACAAGAGTTAAATCGCATGGAAGCCTTGGGTGTGATACAGAAAGTTGATGAGCCTACTGAATGGGTAAGCTCCTTAGTAATTGTTGAAAAGAAAAATGGACAACTCAGAATATGTCTAGACCCCAGAGATTTAAACAAAGCTATTAAACGAGAACATTTCAAACTACCAACCAGAGATGAAATCATGTCGCAATTTGCGGGAACAAAATGGTTAAGTAAATTGGACGCATCTTCAGGATTCTGGCAAATGAAGTTAAATGAGGCCATCTCAAAGCTTTGTACATTTAATACACCAGAAGGTAGATACAGATTTCTTCGACTACCATATGGAATATTGTCTGCTCCAGAAGTTTATCACAAAAAGATACACATGGGCCCTCATTCCGAGTTGATCGGTCGCAAGGCGAATTTAGCAGAGTTACTAGAGATGAGCGGATTCGGTTTTCGTTTTGAGAACCGAGTAAAACCGAGTAAAACCGAACCCGCTCATCTCTAAGAGTTACACACGCTAAGCCGCCGCCTACTGGGAGTGAATCTTAGCTTCTTAAAATTGCGACCGATGTATTCGCAATATTGCGATTACTAACCACTTAGCAGTTTCAGAGTAGCTCCAGACTTACTCTGCCTGTGCGATCATTTCAGTGCTTGTCGTTCCTGGTTGACGTCACAAACACACCCAGCGTTCGCCCAGGCACTCCCACCGTTTCTCCGGCCACTCCTGCGTTTTTTCCGGAAACGGTAGCGTTTTCAGCCACACGCCCCTGAAACGCCGTGTTTCCGCCCAGTAACACCCATTTCCTGTCAATCACATTACGATCGCCGGAGCGAAGAAAAAGCCGTGAGTAAAAATACTTTCTTCATAGTAAAGTTACTTGGCGCAGTCGCAGTGCGAACATTGCGCATGCGTACTAAGCGGATTTTCACTGCGATGCGTTGAAAAATACCGAGCGAACAACTCGGAATGAGGGCCATGATTTTTGAACATATTCCTGGTGTTGAAACAATGATGGAGGACATTATTGTCTGGGGAACTACAAAGGAAGAACATGATTCTAGATTGAGACAAGTAATGGAACTTGTCAAGAAAGTGAATCTAAAGCTAAACAAGGACAAATGTGAATTTGGCGTGAATACACTTACCTTTATGGGCGACGTGGTCTCGGATCAAGGTGTAAAACAAGACCCAAGGAAAATATCAGCCATAGTGAACATGGAACATCCTAACAACAAAGACGACGTCAGAAGATTCTTAGGAATGATTACTTACTTAGGAAAGTTTATATCTCAACTCTCTGAACGAACAGCCTCTCTTAGATGGTTGTTGGACAAAGATAACGAGTGGATGTGGTCACATGAACAAGAAGAAAGTTGGCAAAACTTGAAACAGATCATTACAGAGCAACCAGTGCTAAAATTCTTTGATCCTGCGAAAAGAATAAGAATTTCAGCAGATGCTTCAAACCTTGGCCTAGGCTCAGTGCTGTTACAAGAACATGAGGATACATGGCAACCAGTAATCTATGCATCAAGAGCACTGACAAGTGCTGAAACAAGGTATGCTCAGATAGAAAAAGAACTTCTAGCGATCACATATGCATGTGAGCGATTTCATCAGTTTGTGTATGGTCAAACATTTACAGTGGAAACTGACCACAAGCCATTGGTAGCTATCATGACTAAATCATTACATGACTGTCCCATGAGAATTCAACGAATGCTTATCAGACTACAGAAATATGATGTACACTTGCTGTACTGTCCCGGCAAATACATGTATATTGCTGATACAATTTCTCGTGCTGTGGACAAAAGTGAAGGTTCCAAAAGTCTGATGGATGAAGAGATATAAGCCTATGTTAATTTGATCGTAGCTTCTCTTCCAGTGTCTCTTGCAAGACAGGAACAGATTTGGAAAGAAACTGAGACAGATGACACAATGAAAGTGTTGAAAGATATCATTCTGAAAGGTTGGCCAGCAGAAAAACATGCGTGCCCACTGTCTATCCATGATTATTGGATGTACCGCAGTGACCTTACAGTTGTTGATGGTATTATTTACAAAGGCAATAGGTTTGTCATACCTGCACGACTAAGAAAAACTATGCTATTTATGGGACCGCAGATATCCCGTCACCCCCCCGGGACGATCGGCCGTGATGTCCTTATGGTTGAATAGCCAAGATATTATGAAGTGATCGCTCTGCCTACACCCGAATGCTCCTATGACATGATATGACAACTTGACCTTTGCGTTGACCCCTCCTCGATTGATACCCCAGAAGCCGTGTGCCTCTCGTTCCTCTACTTCTGTCACTCAGCGCTGCCATGCCTCCCAAGAAATATAAGGCCGCTAAAACTGTCTCCCAGGTGGCGTTCTTTAAACCTTCTCCTCAGGCTGCTAAAGCAAAGGATGCACGGGGTGGTATCTCTAAACCTGCTGTCCCCGTGCCCTCGCCATCTAGAGACATGTCTGCCCCTACCACAGCACACCCCCGCTCCATCAATGATGGTGACTCG
Organism: Pseudophryne corroboree; assembly: GCF_028390025.1. Lineage (NCBI taxonomy): Eukaryota > Metazoa > Chordata > Amphibia > Anura > Myobatrachidae > Pseudophryne > Pseudophryne corroboree. The sequence goes on from NC_086446.1 coordinate 770,821,376, forward strand.
CTTACGGTGGGTGCTATGAAACATCTCCTGACCCAATTGAAGGATGAAGTCGCGGCAGAATTCAGAGCGACTATGAAGGAATGTCAGAGGTCAATCGACGAGATAGGTGGCTGCACCGATCACCTAGAAACGAAAATGGGTGAGGTGGTGTCGTCGCACAACTAGAGATGAGCGGGTTCGGTTTCTCTGAATCCGAACCCGCCAGAACTTCATGTTTTTTTTCACGGGTCCGAGCGACTCGGATCTTCCCGCCTTGCTCGGTTAACCCGAGCGCGCCCGAACGTCATCATGACGCTGTCGGATTCTCGCGAGGCTCGGATTCTATCGCGAGACTCGGATTCTATATAAGGAGCCGCGCGTCGCCGCCATTTTCACACGTGCATTGAGATTGATAGGGAGAGGACGTGGCTGGCGTCCTCTCCGTTTAGAATAGATTAGAGAGACACTTGATTTACTAATTTTGGGGAGCATTAGGAGTACTCAGTACAGTGCAGAGTTTTGCTGATAGTGACCACCAGTTTTATTTATAATCCGTTCTCTGCCTGAAAAAAGCGATACACAGCACACAGTGACTCAGTCACATACCATATCTGTGTGCACTGCTCAGGCTCAGGCCAGTGTGCTGCATCATCTATTATCTATATATAATATTATATATATCTGTCTGACTGCTCAGCTCACACAGCTTATAATTGTGGGGGAGACTGGGGAGCACTACTGCAGTGCCAGTTATAGGTTATAGCAGGAGCCAGGAGTACATAATATATTATATAGTGAGTGACCACCAGACACACAGTGCAGTTTATTTAATATATCCGTTCTCTGCCTGAAAAAAGCGATACACACAGTGACTCAGTCAGTCACATACCATATCTGTGTGCACTGCTCAGGCTCAGGCCAGTGTGCTGCATCATCTATATATATTATATATCTGTCTGACTGCTCAGCTCACACAGCTTATAATTGTGGGGGAGACTGGGGAGCACTACTGCAGTGCCAGTTATAGGTTATAGCAGGAGCCAGGAGTACATAATATTATATTAAAATTAAACAGTGCACACTTTTGCTGCAGGAGTGCCACTGCCAGTGTGACTAGTGACCAGTGACCTGACCACCAGTATATATAATATTAGTAGTATACTATCTCTTTATCAACCAGTCTATATTAGCAGCAGACACAGTACAGTGCGGTAGTTCACGGCTGTGGCTACCTCTGTGTCGGCACTCGGCAGCCCGTCCATAATTGTATATACCACCTAACCGTGGTTTTTTTTTCTTTCTTTATACATACATACTAGTTACGAGTATACTATCTCTTTATCAACCAGTCTATATTAGCAGCAGACACAGTACAGTGCGGTAGTTCACGGCTGTGGCTACCTCTGTGTCGGCACTCGGCAGCCCGTCCATAATTGTATATACCACCTAACCGTGGTTTTTTTTTCTTTCTTTATACATACATACTAGTTACGAGTATACTATCTCTTTATCAACCAGTCTATATATTAGCAGCAGACACAGTACAGTGCGGTAGTTCACGGCTGTGGCTACCTCTGTGTCGGCACTCGGCAGCCCGTCCATAATTGTATATACCACCTAACCGTGTTTTTTTTTTCTTTCTTTATACATACATACTAGTTACGAGTATACTATCTCTTTATCAACCAGTCTATATTAGCAGCAGACACAGTACAGTGCGGTAGTTCACGGCTGTGGCTACCTCTGTGTCGGCACTCGGCAGCCCGTCCATAATTGTATATACCACCTAACCGTGGTTTTTTTTTCTTTCTTTATACATACATACTAGTTACGAGTATACTATCTCTTTATCAACCAGTCTATATATTAGCAGCAGACACAGTACAGTGCGGTAGTTCACGGCTGTGGCTACCTCTGTGTCGGCACTCGGCAGCCCGTCCATAATTGTATATACCACCTAACCGTGGTTTTTTTTTCTTTCTTTATACATACATACTAGTTACGAGTATACTATCTCTTTATCAACCAGTCTATATATTAGCAGCAGACACAGTACAGTGCGGTAGTTCACGGCTGTGGCTACCTCTGTGTCGGCACTCGGCAGCCCGTCCATAATTGTATATACCACCTAACCGTGGTTTTTTTTTCTTTCTTTATACATACATACTAGTTACGAGTATACTATCTCTTTATCAACCAGTCTATATATTAGCAGCAGACACAGTACAGTGCGGTAGTTCACGGCTGTGGCTACCTCTGTGTCGGCACTCGGCAGCCCGTCCATAATTGTATATACCACCTAACCGTGTTTTTTTTTTCTTTCTTTATACATACATACTAGTTACGAGTATACTATCTCTTTATCAACCAGTCTATATTAGCAGCAGACACAGTACAGTGCGGTAGTTCACGGCTGTGGCTACCTCTGTGTCGGCACTCGGCAGCCCGTCCATAATTGTATATACCACCTAACCGTGTTTTTTTTTTCTTTCTTTATACATACATACTAGTTACGAGTATACTATCTCTTTATCAACCAGTCTATATATTAGCAGCAGACACAGTACAGTGCGGTAGTTCACGGCTGTGGCTACCTCTGTGTCGGCACTCGGCAGCCCGTCCATAATTGTATATACCACCTAACCGTGGTTTTTTTTTCTTTCTTTATACATACATACTAGTTACGAGTATACTATCTCTTTATCAACCAGTCTATATATTAGCAGCAGACACAGTACAGTGCGGTAGTTCACGGCTGTGGCTACCTCTGTGTCGGCACTCGGCAGCCCGTCCATAATTGTATACTAGTATCCAATCCATCCATCTCCATTGTTTACCTGAGGTGCCTTTTAGTTGTGCCTATTAAAATATGGAGAACAAAAATGTTGAGGTTCCAAAATTAGGGAAAGATCAAGATCCACTTCCACCTCGTGCTGAAGCTGCTGCCACTAGTCATGGCCGAGACGATGAAATGCCAGCAACGTCGTCTGCCAAGGCCGATGCCCAATGTCATAGTACAGAGCATGTCAAATCCAAAACACCAAATATCAGTAAAAAAAGGACTCCAAAACCTAAAATAAAATTGTCGGAGGAGAAGCGTAAACTTGCCAATATGCCATTTACCACACGGAGTGGCAAGGAACGGCTGAGGCCCTGGCCTATGTTCATGGCTAGTGGTTCAGCTTCACATGAGGATGGAAGCACTCAGCCTCTCGCTAGAAAAATGAAAAGACTCAAGCTGGCAAAAGCAGCACAGCAAAGAACTGTGCATTCTTCGAAATCCCAAATCCACAAGGAGAGTCCAATTGTGTCGGTTGCGATGCCTGACCTTCCCAACACTGGACGTGAAGAGCATGCGCCTTCCACCATTTGCACGCCCCCTGCAAGTGCTGGAAGGAGCACCCGCAGTCCAGTTCCTGATAGTCAGATTGAAGATGTCAGTGTTGAAGTACACCAGGATGAGGAGGATATGGGTGTTGCTGGCGCTGGGGAGGAAATTGACCAGGAGGATTCTGATGGTGAGGTGGTTTGTTTAAGTCAGGCACCCGGGGAGACACCTGTTGTCCGTGGGAGGAATATGGCCGTTGACATGCCAGGTGAAAATACCAAAAAAATCAGCTCTTCGGTGTGGAGGTATTTCACCAGAAATGCGGACAACAGGTGTCAAGCCGTGTGTTCCCTTTGTCAAGCTGTAATAAGTAGGGGTAAGGACGTTAACCACCTCGGAACATCCTCCCTTATACGTCACCTGCAGCGCATTCATAATAAGTCAGTGACAAGTTCAAAAACTTTGGGTGACAGCGGAAGCAGTCCACTGACCAGTAAATCCCTTCCTCTTGTAACCAAGCTCACGCAAACCACCCCACCAACTCCCTCAGTGTCAATTTCCTCCTTCCCCAGGAATGCCAATAGTCCTGCAGGCCATGTCACTGGCAATTCTGACGAGTCCTCTCCTGCCTGGGATTCCTCCGATGCATCCTTGCGTGTAACGCCTACTGCTGCTGGCGCTGCTGTTGTTGCCGCTGGGAGTCGATGGTCATCCCAGAGGGGAAGTCGTAAGCCCACTTGTACTACTTCCAGTAAGCAATTGACTGTTCAACAGTCCTTTGCGAGGAAGATGAAATATCACAGCAGTCATCCTACTGCAAAGCGGATAACTGAGGCCTTGGCATCCTGGGTGGTGAGAAACGTGGTTCCGGTATCCATCATTACTGCAGAGCCAACTAGAGACTTGTTGGAGGTACTGTGTCCCCGGTACCAAATACCATCTAGGTTCCATTTCTCTAGGCAGGCGATACCGAAAATGTACACAGACCTCAGAAAAAGAGTCACCAGTGTCCTAAAAAATGCAGCTGTACCCAATGTCCACTTAACCACGGACATGTGGACAAGTGGAGCAGGGCAGGGTCAGGACTATATGACTGTGACAGCCCACTGGGTAGATGTATGGACTCCCGCCGCAAGAACAGCAGCGGCGGCACCAGTAGCAGCATCTCGCAAACGCCAACTCTTTCCTAGGCAGGCTACGCTTTGTATCACCGCTTTCCAGAATACGCACACAGCTGAAAACCTCTTACGGCAACTGAGGAAGATCATCGCGGAATGGCTTACCCCAATTGGACTCTCCTGTGGATTTGTGGCATCGGACAACGCCAGCAATATTGTGTGTGCATTAAATCTGGGCCAATTCCAGCACGTCCCATGTTTTGCACATACCTTGAATTTGGTGGTGCAGAATTTTTTAAAGAACGACAGGGGCGTGCAAGAGATGCTGTCGGTGGCCAGAAGAATTGCGGGACACTTTCGGCGTACAGGCACCACGTACAGAAAACTGGAGCACCACCAAAAACTACTGAACCTGCCCTGCCATCATCTGAAGCAAGAAGTGGTAACGAGGTGGAATTCAACCCTCTATATGCTTCAGAGGTTGGAGGAGCAGCAAAAGGCCATTCAAGCCTATACAATTGAGCACGATATAGTAGGTGGAATGCACCTGTCTCAAGTGCAGTGGAGAATGATTTCAACGTTGTGCAAGGTTCTGATGCCCTTTGAACTTGCCACACGTGAAGTCAGTTCAGACACTGCCAGCCTGAGTCAGGTCATTCCCCTCATCAGGCTTTTGCAGAAGAAGCTGGAGGCATTGAAGAAGGAGCTAAAAGGGAGCGATTCCGCTAGGCATGTGGGACTTGTGGATGCAGCCCTTAATTCGCTTAACAAGGATTCACGGGTGGTCAATCTGTTGAAATCAGAGCACTACATTTTGGCCACCGTGCTCGATCCTAGATTTAAAGCCTACCTTGGATCTCTCTTTCCGGCAGACACAGGTCTGCTGGGGTTGAAAGACCTGCTGGTGACAAAATTGTCAAGTCAAGCGGAACGCGACCTGTCAACATCTCCTCCTTCACATTCTCCCGCAACTGGGGGTGCGAGGAAAAGGCTCAGAATTCCGAGCCCACCCGCTGGCGGTGATGCAGGGCAGTCTGGAGCGACTGCTGATGCTGACATCTGGTCCGGACTGAAGGACCTGACAACGATTACGGACATGTCGTCTACTGTCACTGCATATGATTCTCTCAACATTGATAGAATGGTGGAGGATTATATGAGTGACCGCATCCAAGTAGGCACGTCACACAGTCCGTACTTATACTGGCAGGAAAAAGAGGCAATTTGGAGGCCCTTGCACAAACTGGCTTTATTCTACCTAAGTTGCCCTCCCACAAGTGTGTACTCCGAAAGAGTGTTTAGTGCCGCCGCTCACCTTGTCAGCAATCGGCGTACGAGGTTACATCCAGAAAATGTGGAGAAGATGATGTTCATTAAAATGAATTATAATCAATTCCTCCGCGGAGACATTGACCAGCAGCAATTGCCTCCACAAAGTACACAGGGAGCTGAGATGGTGGATTCCAGTGGGGACGAATTGATAATCTGTGAGGAGGGGGATGTACACGGTGATATATCGGAGGGTGAAGATGAGGTGGACATCTTGCCTCTGTAGAGCCAGTTTGTGCAAGGAGAGATTAATTGCTTCTTTTTTGGGGGGGGTCCAAACCAACCCGTCATATCAGTCACAGTCGTGTGGCAGACCCTGTCACTGAAATGATGGGTTGGTTAAAGTGTGCATGTCCTGTTTTGTTTATACAACATAAGGGTGGGTGGGAGGGCCCAAGGACAATTCCATCTTGCACCTCTTTTTTCTTTTCTTTTTCTTTGCATCATGTGCTGATTGGGGAGGGTTTTTTGGAAGGGACATCCTGCGTGACACTGCAGTGCCACTCCTAGATGGGCCCGGTGTTTGTGTCGGCCACTAGGGTCGCTAATCTTACTCACACAGTCAGCTACCTCATTGCGCCTCTTTTTCTTTGCGTCATGTGCTGTTTGGGGAGGGTTTTTTGGAAGGGACATCCTGCGTGACACTGCAGTGCCACTCCTAGATGGGCCCGGTGTTTGTGTCGGCCACTAGGGTCGCTAATCTTACTCACACAGCTACCTCATTGCGCCTCTTTTTTTCTTTGCGTCATGTGCTGTTTGGGGAGGGTTTTTTGGAAGGGCCATCCTGCGTGACACTGCAGTGCCACTCCTAGATGGGCCCGGTGTTTGTGTCGGCCACTAGGGTCGCTAATCTTACTCACACAGCTACCTCATTGCGCCTCTTTTTTTCTTTGCGTCATGTGCTGTTTGGGGAGGGTTTTTTGGAAGGGACATCCTGCGTGACACTGCAGTGCCACTCCTAGATGGGCCCGGTGTTTGTGTCGGCCACTAGGGTCGCTTATCTTACTCACACAGCGACCTCGGTGCAAATTTTAGGACTAAAAATAATATTGTGAGGTGTGAGGTATTCAGAATAGACTGAAAATGAGTGTAAATTATGGTTTTTGAGGTTAATAATACTTTGGGATCAAAATGACCCCCAAATTCTATGATTTAAGCTGTTTTTTAGTGTTTTTTGAAAAAAACACCCGAATCCAAAACACACCCGAATCCGACAAAAAAAATTCGGTGAGGTTTTGCCAAAACGCGTTCGAACCCAAAACACGGCCGCGGAACCGAACCCAAAACCAAAACACAAAACCCGAAAAATTTCAGGCGCTCATCTCTACGCACAACGACCTGATCTCTTCTCATGATCTGCTACAAAATGAGGTCACGGCACTCAGGGACAAACTCTTGGATATTGAGGACAGAGCGAGACGTAACAACATAAAGCTACGTGGTGTCCCGGAAGCCGTCGCTAAAAGCACTTTAAAAGATTTGCAGTGGACCTCTTCCGCAAACTCCTTCCCTCGTTCCGTTCAGCGGACTTTCTACTTGATTGTATCCATAGGCTCTATAAAGCCAGGAACGCTCCAGACGGGGTCCCCCGGGATGTCCTTATGAGGGTACACTACTTCCACGTGAAGGAGGCGATCTTGAAAGCTGCTAGACCCTCGGATACTGCATCGGAGGCTTTGGGCTCACTTCAGATATTCGGAGACCTGTCCCCCGCAACTTTAGCGAAACGGCGCTCTCTTTACCCCATCACATCAGTGCTACGTAAAGAGAACATTCTATACAGATGGGGATATCCCACTAAGTTGCTTATCTCCCCAGAAGGTTCTACTGTCGTCATAACGAATGTCGAGGAGGGGAAAAAGATCCTAGCATCATGGAACTCTGCAAGCTCTTCTACACACACCTCTCCCGAGCGGGGCCTTCAGCGGGACTGGGCCTCTTCGGCGGCAGAACTTTGAGTATTGTTTGATTTACTACACTTGCATTGACTTCATGTTTTCTGATTGGTTTGTAGTGTCGTATTTCCTACGTTGCACCAGTTCCTTGGCAACTGTTTGATGAGGGTGTCTATGGGATAGCTATGTGTTATTAGCATGTTTTTCAGTGATGCCTTCTCTCTGCCGATTTACTGTTAGTTACCTGTCTCTGCTGCCCCGTCTGCCGCCCGCATTTCTCTGTCGGCTGGGAACTCTACCCAAGCCTCCTTTAATTCTGGTGGCGGTCGGGGGGACCAGAGATGGAGTGCCGAGGAACTACAATTTGTTTAATCTAGGTTCGGGTGCAGGCAGATTAACCACTACCCCCCACAGTTTAACTCTGAGTCGCCATGGTTAGGCGTCCAAATGTGCCCCCGAGAGGGGTTATTGTTCTGTTTCTTCTTTCTGTTATCCTCCATCTTTTGTGTCCTTTCCCTTCCTTTCCCTCTTTATTTGTCCGGAAACGTTACATACACTTTTTACTTGCCAGTTGGTTGTCGATAGTTATGCAATCCCCGACAGTTCTACAAAATGGTTAACATTGTTTCTATAAATGCAAAGGGTCTTAATTCCCCACACAAGAGGAGATTAGCACTTAATTATTTCCATAAACTTAAAGCTCAAATCATAGCCGTCCAGGAGACCCACTTTATTAAATCAGCCCCTCCCAGGTTTACTAATGGGAGATTTCCCCATTGCTTCCTAGCCAACGGGCCAGCAAAGAAGGCGGGGGTGGCAATCTTGATATCTCAGCACTGCACGTTTTCCCTCACTTCGCAATACTGCGACCCTGAGGGGAGAATTCTAATTTTGGTTGGCACTCTTGAAAATAAAGAGGTGACATTAGTTTCTTGCTACGCTCCCAACAACAAGCAACTAGCATTTTGCAGGAAACTTTGCGCTAAGGTGCAACAATTGGCTAAGGGCGCTTTACTCCTAATGGGGGACTTTAAATTGACCCTGGACCCTCTAGTTGATAACTCTAGCAAGCGGCCCTCGCTCTCCAGTCAGCTCCATAGGAATGCAAAGGGCTTTAGCCAGCTACTGGCGGAATATAATCTCTTAGACCTCTGGCGCGTTAAACATCCAATGGACAGATATTACACGTTTTTCTCCCCAGTGCACGACTCCTATTCTAGAATAGATCTAGCATTAGCAGACAAGTGGACTCTACAGTCCATCCGTAAAATCTCCATCCTCCCTATGACCTGGTCGGATCACTCCTCACTATACATCGTATGGGACATAAATAGTAGAAAGGTTTCCCCGGGCCCCTGTCACTTGGGTAAACTCAGTCTTCTTCAGCCAGAGACCACGCAGGCGATCCAAACCCCTTTGGATCATTATCTCTCTGAGAACTCTCCTCGGGAGACATCTATCTTCACATTCTGGTGCGCCCTCAAAGCAGTAACACGAGGGACGGCGATTCAAACTGCGGCTAAGCTTAAAAGGGCTTATCGTAAGAAATTCGAACAAGCTGAGCTCACGGTCGCTTCCCTGGAGAGTTCTCACAAGGCACATCCGCACAATAAAGACCTTCTTAAATCATTGAAAGAAGCAAGGGAGGCGGTAAATGTTTTCTATCTAGCGGAGGTCCAACGCAACCTACATAGACTGAACCAAAAATTTTATGTTTATGGCAACAGAGCTGGTAGATTACTGGCGAGGAAGCTGAGGGGTAAGAGGGCGAAAGAAAAAATCCATATTGTCCACTCAGATAGGGGTAAGAGAGTATACGATCCTGACGAAATTGCTAATGTTTTTTGCATCTTATTACTCTAAATTATACAACCTAGGGGGGGATTCTTCTACTTTTCAACCTACAGGCATAGATATCCAGAATTTTCTGAGTAACTTTCCTCTCCCCTCGCTGTCGTCGGAGTCATGTAGCTCACTCAGTGCGCCTTGGACTTTAGCCGAAGTTGAAAAGGCTATTGACTCCCTTCCAGCAGATAGGGCCCCGGGACTTGATGGTTACCCCTCCGGTTTCTATAAATCCTTTAAGGAGAACTTGGCCCCGGTGCTCTTGACAGTGTTTAATGAAGCCTCAGAGGTTGGCCACTTCCCCAAAGAGATGCTGGAAGCTCAAATCATCACCATTCCCAAACCGGGAAAAAGCCCTACCTCAGTCCAAAATTTTATAACAATTGCTTTATTAAATACGGATCTAAAAATCTATGCCAAATTAATTGCTAGCCGCATCAGTCCCCTTCTCCCTTCCCTTATCAACCCTGATCAAGTGGGTTTCGTATTAAACCGTCAGGCCCCAGATAATACGCGTAGGGTGATTAATGTCATTGAGCACTCTGCCTGTAGAGGAGATCCCCTCCTAGTTTTGTCTCTGGACGCCAAAAAGGATTGAACTGGGATTTTATGAGATTAACCCTGGACAAATTTGGCTTTTCTGGAAGGATCTTAGACTCTATCCTGGCTCTCTACTCCACACCCAGTGCGCGGGTCTTTGTTAATGGATGCCTTTCTTCGCCCTTCAATATTTCTAATGGCACGCGACAGGGCTGTCCGCTATCTCCTCTTATTTTTGCATTGGCGATAGAACCCTTGGCTGCCTGTATTAGATCCCAGGACTCGATTAGAGGCCCGGTTATAGGGGGCATTTCCCACAAAATTAGCTTGTTTGCGGACGATATTCTGCTATGTCTTTCGGACCCCGAGGCTTCCTTGCCAGTTCTTCATGACGTCCTACAAATTTACTTGAATGTTTCCTTTTATAAATTAAATACAAATAAGACTGAAGCCCTCCCACTCAATATAACCCCGACTGTGGTCTCTAGGTTGAAGGACCCGTACAAATATGCCTGGAAGTCCTACTCTTTGAGATATCTAGGAATTAATTTAACCAGAGAAGATAATTTGATTGAGTGTAATTATGCCACGTTGTTAAAAGCATTTGCGGAGCTGACTGGGGAGTGGATGCTACAGGAGGTGTCTTGGTTGGGCAGGATTGCTGCTGCCAAAATGGTCCTGTTGCCGAAATTAATGTACCTGTTTCGCGCCATACCTAGGCCCCTTCCCAGACCCTTTTATAATAAATTTAATCAGGTCCTGATCAGATATGTGTGGGGAGGCTCTAGACCAAAAATTGCAAAAAAAACTCTCATTCTGCCCAAACTGTCTGGTGGGGTAGCTTTCCCAGAAATAGAAAAATACCATGCTGCATGTCTGATGAGTCAGTCTAGAGACTGGTTCGACACCTCGAGCCGGAAACCCTGGGTTATCCTGGAAGCTTCATGCTTAGACGCTGTTTCTCTCCCTGATCTGTTTTGGTTACCACTGTCTGTGCTCGGAGTAGGGCCGGATCCTGCAAGTCTATTAAAACGACCCTAGATTCATGGCATAAACTAGTGCTTTCTTCGGAAGAGATTCATTTACCTGCCCCCTGCCTGTCGTTATTTGCTCTTATGTCATCGATTCCTAACGTCTCCCTAGAGGAGTGGATTCGAAAGGGGCTCTTTACTGTGGGCGATTTATTTGTAGGCAACGTCTTGATGTCCTTCTCTCAACTGCAAGAGAGATTTGGGATTCGGACTCAAGATTTCTTCAAATACCTGCAGGTGAGAAGTTGGTTACACTCATTTACTCCCCCACATCTACACAAACCTTCTCTTCCGGCTTATATTATAAGTCGATTGAAATCGTCCTCGCATAAATATGGGATTACGTGGTGGTACCAATTTCAATTAACTAATGGCCCACAGACAAAATTAAAAGCCCAGACTTTATGGGAAAGAGATTTGAACAGGTCCTTTGTTGATGCAGATTGGGACAGTATATTTAGTTCTTGTTTTAAAGTCTCCAAATGTGTAAACCACTCTGAAATGTTCTACAAACTTATTCAGAGGGCCTACTTTACCCCTGCAAAACAACACAGGATCTGGCCTTCATAATCTAAATCATGTTGGAGGAAATGCGGCTCTACGGGGGATATCTTTCATATCTTTTGGGCATGCCCAAAGGTACAGCCTCTATGGAGAGAGGTTTTACATATGGCTAGTACACTGTTAGGGCTCAACATCCCCATGGACCCAGCTTTAGCGCTATTCCATTTATGCATTGATCGCCTCGGCCGTAGGTGATCGTTACGTCTTGGGACATATCTTGATAGCCACTAAAGCTGCTATAGCACAATTGTGGAAGTATGAGAATATTCCTACCTTAGAGTTTATTCAAAATAAAATTCATAAACATTTCATTTTCGAAACAGCGGAGGCTAAATACTCTTCCTCGACTAACTCTATTCACCTGAAATGGTTAGGAGGTCCAACTATAGGAGTAGAGAGGGTAGGCTAACTGTTTATAGCTCTCCAATTGATGTGTCTGTGCTTTACCCATCCTAGATCGACCTCTACAAGAATGTTGTATTATCAGGTATTCTCTAAGTGTAATGCACTTTAATCCTTATTGTTCTTTTTTTCTCTCTTCTTCCATCTCTTTTCTCAAATGCTTTCTCCTCCTCACGTATTTGAAAGCTTAATGTAGCCAATTGTATATTCATCCAACTGTGCACTGTTTATATTCTGTATATGGTAACCATTCTGGACTTCCCCTGTGTTTCCCTTACCCCTATTTCTTTTTTTCTGTTCCCCATTTCTGTGTGTAAACCCTTCAATAAAAATTTAATGTTTAAAAAAAGAAAAAGAAAAACTATGCTGTGCAAGATACATGAAGGCCACTTAGGAGAAGAAAAATTTAAACAGAGAGCGCGTGAAGTTATGTATTGGCCAAGAATGAACCAAGACATAGCACAGACTACAGCTACATGTGAATTATGTCTAACTACCCTGAGGTGAAGACACTACATACAACTACTAGCAAAGCCGTAATCAATTGCATGAAGTCAATCTTTGTAAGGCATGGTGTTCCTATGGAAGTGTTCACTGACAATGGTCCTCAGTTTTCCAGTGCTGAAATTAGACAATTTGCTGATGAGTGGGAATTTGTCCATACTACGTCAAGTCCCCACTATCCACGCTCAAATGGGTTGGTGGAAAGTTCAGTAAAAACTGTAAAGAGTCTCATGAAAAAAGCTCAAGAAGGTAAAGAAGATTTCTACAAAAGTCTTTTAATCTACCACAGTACACCTTTACAGAATGGACTTTCTCCTGCACAAATGCTGATGGGAAGGAGGATTAGAGCAAATCTCCCGATACATGATGAACTGCTTAATACACATGAACGTCAACAGGCGAAACAGAAACTGTTCCATGACAGGCGAACAAAAAGCTTATCTGATCTAAAATCAGGTGACCAAGTCCGTCTCAGAGATCACGAGAAAGGTATTTGGATGCAGAAAGGTATTGTGCAAGCACAAGTAGCACCAAGATCTTATACTATACGTACTGAGCGTGGAACAGAAGTAAGAAGAAATCGGGTGGATTTAAGATCTCAACCTAACCATAATGAAGACAACATGACTGAAGAATACCCTTCATCTGACATGTATGATGATCCTCATAATGGTGAACAAACCACGATTCTAGAAAGGTCCAACATGGTAGATGAAAACACAGACTGTGTATGAAAGACCCAAAAGGGAAATACGCAGACTTGAGAGACTCATTGAAACGTGTTAGATTATGTTCTAAATATGACGTTGTTAATTGTTGCAATGAAGCGTATGAAGAGGATGTGATGTTAATGTATTAGAATGTTTAATATTTGTAGACACTCCCTTACTAATCTGTGTAAGCCTGAATCTTCAGTGATGGTCCCTGGGACCAGGGGGATGCTGGGAAGTGGGTGGTCCAGTGTGCAGTGTGCCTGGAGTTGGTGATGGAATAAAACAGCACAGCAGTGAACTCACATGTGTCTGTGTCCTCATGACTGGATTTACAAACATATGAACAAAACAGAGTAGAGGCCAGGTTAGGTTAGGGTAAGGATACAGGAGTAGAGGCCAGAGTTCGGGAGGAGGTTAGGGTAAGGCTGCGGCAGTGCAGGTGCTTACTACTGTGTGAGTCTTCTCTTCAGCAGCCTGTAGCGGGCGCCGGCAGCTTGGTGGATCCATGAGGGAGATGCGGTTGCTGCGAACAGGGATACCCCACCCATCTTGCGACCGCTGCCCATGGTCAGCAGTCCCGGCTGGCACTTCCGGGTACCGTGCACTGCTTGCAATGCCCCCTTTACTATTTAAAGAGGACCCTGTGGCCATTTTGAGAGGGACATTTTTAATAGTATCTGCGGACAGCCATACGGGTGCATCTGGGCATTGGCCCTTCTGGAATTTGCCAGAAGTGCCAGATGGCCTGTCTGGCCCTGCCCAGCTGCCAAAAGCATCGCTGCAGCGGTGCCCGGAGCATCCATGGAATGCTGCAGGCAGGCACTCTACAGCCTGTGGAGCTGCCTGTAGTGTCCTAAGGATGCTCCGGCAGTACTCTCCTTCCTAGAGCCGAACTTTATCACTGTGCAATTTATCACTCTCCAAGGCTTGATAAATCTGAGCCTTGGTAATTAGGATGGAGCAGAACTTGAGTGGAGCATGCAAAGCACCAGCCGGTGATGTATGAGGGTAGCAATGCAGCAAGGTGGCGCTGCGCATGCTCTGAGTAATGAATGGCAGCCATCTTGGTAAAGTAGAATGCTTCATCTAAGTAGTACTAATGGAGATATAACAGTAGTGCACACTATTCCACACAAAGGACCCTATTCACTAAGGATTGGAAATTCTGCTAAACAGCAGAATTTACAATTCTTTTGCTCGCATACTGGGGGCCGCCATCGCACCACAATTTTTGCGTGGTGATGGAAGATGGAGGCCCGCCGCCATCTTTTTGATTGGAGCGGCTACGATCACACCCACACGGCGCCCCGATCACATCCACGCTACACCCACATTCAGAAGCCCCCATTCCCTTTTTGCCAGCCACCGCCCCTGCAACGCTCCATCTCCGCCTTGGAAACAGAGCGTTTGCCACCCCCCTCCCGTCCGTCAAACGACTCTGCCTGTCAGTCAGGCAGAAATGTTCGCATTTACTCTGGGTCACTCGCAGTAAATGCGTGCGCAAGCGCAGGATGGGCCCTGCGCATGCGCCCGCATCATCATTGTATTATTTGAGGTTGGATCGTGATTTGCGATCCAGCCTGAATGAGCTCCTTAATACGTTGGTGACGGCGAAAACGCTGGAGTGTTCAGGCCATTTTCATTTCCAGTTACCGTCTCTCCAGCGTCTCAGTTATGGCGCCAATGTGACCGCAGACTCACTCAGGAAGTCGATGTTTGCATGATGTTGCATTTCTGCACAGCTGCGGACAAGTTCGATACAAGTTCTGTTGGCTGTTGCATCAACAAATGTTTTACACATCTACAACTACGAAAACCTCAGCGGCAGCAATAGCGCGCACCTATATATATCAGCCCCTGTGTAAAGTACCGGTTTCTGAGTCCTGTACACAATTCCCGGGTATTGGCTTACCCTGCCGATATGGATATGTCACAATGGGGGTCATTCCGAGTTGATCGCTTGCTACGGATTTTCGCAGCGCAGCTATTATGGCAGAACGGGGCTAATCTGCGCAATGCGCAGGCGCGTCGTACAAGTACAAAGAGCATCATGGTTTTGCACAGGATCTAGCGACGCTTCCAGTCGCACTGGCGGACGCAAGAAGATTGACAGGAAGTGGGAGTTTCTGGGTGGCAACTGACCGTTTTCTGGGAGTGTTTGGAAAAACACAGGCGTGGCCGGGCTTTTGCTGGACGGGTATCTGACGTAAATACCAGGACCTTTGTCGCAGCAATCATCGCACAGGATAAGTAACTACAGGGCTGGTCTTGTTCTGCACAAAATGTATTTGCTGCCGCGCGGCTGCACAGGCGTTCTCACTCCTGCTAAAAGTAGCTAGCGAACGATCAACTCGGAATGACCCCCATTGTTCCTTTTCTTGCCTGTAGCCTTGTTTTCATTTCCAGGCTCTGTCCTTGCTCGGCATGCTGTATAAGTTGGTGTATGATGCAATTTCAGTACCTCGGACCAGGGGCTGGCGGGCAACTTTCAGCCTGGGGGGCAGACTCAAGCAAGCTGCCCAGCTTTTCACAGGGAATCTGCAGTCAGATGGTCCTGGAACACTTAAATTGCACTGGCCTGGGGGGCAGATGGCACTCTGCCCAACTTCCCAGCCGGCCCATGCCTCGGACTATACTATATATATATACACACACACGTATATAACCCAGCCCAGCAACTTCCTTTATGGTTTTTACCAAGCCACAGATTAGCTGGCAATTTATTTGCATCCCTCGTACGTCTCTGCACTACTGTAGGTCTGGGTCTACCCTGCGGTCTTATGTCAGCTTTGTGGTTTACTGTGTGTGAGTATATACCTGTTATTGTCCAGTATTACTGTATATTGCTATCCAGTGGTCATGTAATGCGAGGTTTGTATGGCTATACACGGCTGCTAAGTAACGAGACTGCATAGATTAATTTGGGACAACTAGTCACTCAGCGTGGGTCAATGTAGTCTCTTACACCATACTGCGTGCCACAAATACAGGGCCGGATCTACCCCTTGTGGCGCCCAGTGCGAGAGTTTCCACTGGCGCCCCCCCCCCCCCTCTCCGTGGCAAAACAGTTAGTGTGTGGGGGGCGTGGCTTCATAGGGGAGGGGCGTGGCCAGTTATGCTCACAGTAGCTGTGCCCCCCAGTTGATTTGCCCCCTCTTTATTTGCTCCCAGTATTTGCGCCTCCTCTTTATTTGCCCCCAGTAGTTGTGTCCCCAGTATTTGTGCCTCCTCTTTATTTGCCCCCAGTAGTTGTGCCCTCTCTTTATTTGCCCCCAGTAGTTGTGCCCTCTCTTTATTTGCCCCCAGTATTTGTGCCTCCTCTTTATTTGCCCCCAGTTGTTGTGCCCCCTCTTTATTTGCCCCCTGTCGCTGTGCCCCCCGCTTACAAACACACACACACACACACACACACACACACAAAATAATAAAAGCAATACTTACCACTGCCCCGCTCCTGCTTCTTCTGCTGCTGCTGCTCCGTCAGTCTGGCCGCCCGCTCCTCTCTATGGGAGAGACGTCAATGACGTCTCTCCCATAGCGCCGCACAGACACTAGAGGTCAATAACGACCTCTAGTGTCTGTGCCTGGAGCCGGCTGCAGCGGACGCCCACACAGCCCACGGCGTCTGCTGCAGCCGTGGAGCGGGGAGCGGAGTGCGGGCAGGCGGCGGTGCCTCCGGGGTGACTGCGGCCGCGCCCCCAGGCCGCAGCGCCCCGGGCAAAGGCACTGCTTGCCCGCACCAAGGACCGCTCCTGCACAAATATGTAAATAAAGCAAGTTAAAAGGGTAAAATTCCAATCGTAAAGTGCAGTGGAATATATAAATATATACATAATATATAAATGCTATATAAATCAAAGTTAATAAAAAAAGGGTTAGTTCTTGGTCCATGAAGAAGTGATTCTCCCCCACCCCCCACCCACTCAAAAAAAAGGGTATAGAATCTAGAGATGAGCGGGTTCGGTTTCTCTGAATCCGAACCCGCCAGAACTTCATGTTTTTTTTCACGGGTCCGAGCGACTCGGATCTTCCCGCCTTGCTCGGTTAACCCGAGCGCGCCCGAACGTCATCATGACGCTGTCGGATTCTCGCGAGGCTCGGATTCTATCGCGAGACTCGGATTCTATATAAGGAGCCGCGCGTCGCCGCCATTTTCACACGTGCATTGAGATTGATAGGGAGAGGACGTGGCTGGCGTCCTCTCCATTTAGATTATAAGAGACTGAGAGAGATTTACTGGAGCTGACTAGGAGGAGTACTGTTACTGTAGAAGTGTAGAGACTGAGTGGAGAGAGTTTACTAGTGAGGACAGTGCAGTTTACTTTATAATCCGTTCTCTGCCTGAAAAAAGCGATACACAGCACACAGTGACTCAGTCACATACCATATCTGTGTGCACTGCTCAGGCTCAGGCCAGTGTGCTGCATCATCTATTATCTATATATAATATTATATATATCTGTCTGACTGCTCAGCTCACACAGCTTATAATTGTGGGGGAGACTGGGGAGCACTACTGCAGTGCCAGTTATAGGTTATAGCAGGAGCCAGGAGTACATAATATATTATATAGTGAGTGACCACCAGACACACAGTGCAGTTTATTTAATATATCCGTTCTCTGCCTGAAAAAAGCGATACACACAGTGACTCAGTCAGTCACATACCATATCTGTGTGCACTGCTCAGGCTCAGGCCAGTGTGCTGCATCATCTATATATATTATATATCTGTCTGACTGCTCAGCTCACACAGCTTATAATTGTGGGGGAGACTGGGGAGCACTACTGCAGTGCCAGTTATAGGTTATAGCAGGAGCCAGGAGTACATAATATATTATATAGTGAGTGACCACCAGACACACAGTGCAGTTTATTTAATATATCCGTTCTCTGCCTGAAAAAAGCGATACACACAGTGACTCAGTCAGTCACATACCATATCTGTGTGCACTGCTCAGGCTCAGGCCAGTGTGCTGCATCATCTATATATATTATATATCTGTCTGACTGCTCAGCTCACACAGCTTATAATTGTGGGGGAGACTGGGGAGCACTACTGCAGTGCCAGTTATAGGTTATAGCAGGAGCCAGGAGTACATATTATATTAAAATTAAACAGTGCACACTTTTGCTGCAGGAGTGCCACTGCCAGTGTGACTGACCAGTGACCTGACCACACTGACCACCAGTATAGTTAGTAGTATACTTATATTGTGATTGCCTGAAAAAGTTAAACACTCGTCGTGTGACTTCACTTGTGTGTTTTTTTTTTTTTTTATTCTATAAAAATAAAACTCATTCTGCTGACAGACAGTGTCCAGCAGGTCCGTCATTATATAATATATAATATATACCTGTCCGGCTGCAGTAGTGATATATATATATTTTTTATATCATTTATCATCCAGTCGCAGCAGACACAGTACGGTAGTTCACGGCTGTGGCTACCTCTGTGTCTCTGCACTCGGCAGGCAGTCCGTCCATAATTGTAATACCACCTAACCGTGGATTTTTTTCATTCTTCTTTATACATACATAGTTACATAGACATCTTCTCTTTATCAACCAGTCTATATTAGCTGCAGACACAGTACAGTACGGTAGTTCACGGCTGTGGCTACCTCTGTGTCTGCACTCGGCAGGCAGTCCGTCCATAATTGTATACCACCTAACCGTGGATTTTTTTCAGTCTTCTTTATACATACATAGTTACATAGACATCTTCTCTTTATCAACCAGTCTATATTAGCTGCAGACACAGTACAGTACGGTAGTTCACGGCTGTGGCTACCTCTGTGTCTGCAGTCGGCAGGCAGTCCATAATTGTATACTAGTATCCATCTCCATTGTTTACCTGAGGTGCCTTTTAGTTGTGCCTATTAAAATATGGAGAACAAAAATGTTGAGGTTCCAAAATTAGGGAAAGATCAAGATCCACTTCCACCTCGTGCTGAAGCTGCTGCCACTAGTCATGGCCGAGACGATGAAATGCCAGCAACGTCGTCTGCCAAGGCCGATGCCCAATGTCATAGTACAGAGCATGTCAAATCCAAAACACCAAATATCAGAAAAAAAAGGACTCCAAAACCTAAAATAAAATTGTCGGAGGAGAAGCGTAAACTTGCCAATATGCCATTTACCACACGGAGTGGCAAGGAACGGCTGAGGCCCTGGCCTATGTTCATGGCTAGTGGTTCAGCTTCACATGAGGATGGAAGCACTCAGCCTCTCGCTAGAAAAATGAAAAGACTCAAGCTGGCAAAAGCAGCACAGCAAAGAACTGTGCATTCTTCGAAATCCCAAATCCACAAGGAGAGTCCAATTGTGTCGGTTGCGATGCCTGACCTTCCCAACACTGGACGTGAAGAGCATGCGCCTTCCACCATTTGCACGCCCCCTGCAAGTACTGGAAGGAGCACCCGCAGTCCAGTTCCTGATAGTCAGATTGAAGATGTCAGTGTTGAAGTACACCAGGATGAGGAGGATATGGGTGTTGCTGGCGCTGGGGAGGAAATTGACCAGGAGGATTCTGATGGTGAGGTGGTTTGTTTAAGTCAGGCACCCGGGGAGACACCTGTTGTCCATGGGAGGAATATGGCCGTTGACATGCCAGGTGAAAATACCAAAAAAATCAGCTCTTCGGTGTGGAGGTATTTCACCAGAAATGCGGACAACAGGTGTCAAGCCGTGTGTTCCCTTTGTCAAGCTGTAATAAGTAGGGGTAAGGACGTTAACCACCTCGGAACATCCTCCCTTATACGTCACCTGCAGCGCATTCATAATAAGTCAGTGACAAGTTCAAAAACTTTGGGTGACAGCGGAAGCAGTCCACTGACCAGTAAATCCCTTCCTCTTGTAACCAAGCTCACGCAAACCACCCCACCAACTCCCTCAGTGTCAATTTCCTCCTTCCCCAGGAATGCCAATAGTCCTGCAGGCCATGTCACTGGCAATTCTGACGAGTCCTCTCCTGCCTGGGATTCCTCCGATGCATCCTTGCGTGTAACGCCTACTGCTGCTGGCGCTGCTGTTGTTGCCGCTGGGAGTCGATGGTCATCCCAGAGGGGAAGTCGTAAGCCCACTTGTACTACTTCCAGTAAGCAATTAACTGTTCAACAGTCCTTTGCGAGGAAGATGAAATATCACAGCAGTCATCCTACTGCAAAGCGGATAACTGAGGCCTTGACAACTATGTTGGTGTTAGACGTGCGTCCGGTATCCGCCGTTAGTTCACAGGGAACTAGACAATTTATTGAGGCAGTGTGCCCCCGTTACCAAATACCATCTAGGTTCCACTTCTCTAGGCAGGCGATACCGAGAATGTACACGGACGTCAGAAAAAGACTCACCCGTGTCCTAAAAAATGCAGTTGTACCCAATGTCCACTTAACCACGGACATGTGGACAAGTGGAGCAGGGCAGGGTCAGGACTATATGACTGTGACAGCCCACTGGGTAGATGTATGGACTCCCGCCGCAAGAACAGCAGCGGCGGCACCAGTAGCAGCATCTCGCAAACGCCAACTCTTTCCTAGGCAGGCTACGCTTTGTATCACCGCTTTCCAGAATACGCACACAGCTGAAAACCTCTTACGGCAACTGAGGAAGATCATCGCGGAATGGCTTACCCCAATTGGACTCTCCTGTGGATTTGTGGCATCGGACAACGCCAGCAATATTGTGTGTGCATTAAATATGGGCAAATTCCAGCACGTCCCATGTTTTGCACATACCTTGAATTTGGTGGTGCAGAATTTTTTTAAAAACGACAGGGGCGTGCAAGAGATGCTGTCGGTGGCCAGAAAAATTGCGGGACACTTTCGGCGTACAGGCACCACGTACAGAAGACTGGAGCACCACCAAAAACTACTGAACCTGCCCTGCCATCATCTGAAGCAAGAAGTGGTAACGAGGTGGAATTCAACCCTCTATATGCTTCAGAGGTTGGAGGAGCAGCAAAAGGCCATTCAAGCCTATACAATTGAGCACGATATAGGAGGTGGAATGCACCTGTCTCAAGTGCAGTGGAGAATGATTTCAACGTTGTGCAAGGTTCTGATGCCCTTTGAACTTGCCACACGTGAAGTCAGTTCAGACACTGCCAGCCTGAGTCAGGTCATTCCCCTCATCAGGCTTTTGCAGAAGAAGCTGGAGGCATTGAAGAAGGAGCTAAAAGGGAGCGATTCCGCTAGGCATGTGGGACTTGTGGATGCAGCCCTTAATTCGCTTAACAAGGATTCACGGGTGGTCAATCTGTTGAAATCAGAGCACTACATTTTGGCCACCGTGCTCGATCCTAGATTTAAAGCCTACCTTGGATCTCTCTTTCCGGCAGACACAGGTCTGCTGGGGTTGAAAGACCTGCTGGTGACAAAATTGTCAAGTCAAGCGGAACGCGACCTGTCAACATCTCCTCCTTCACATTCTCCCGCAACTGGGGGTGCGAGGAAAAGGCTCAGAATTCCGAGCCCACCCGCTGGCGGTGATGCAGGGCAGTCTGGAGCGACTGCTGATGCTGACATCTGGTCCGGACTGAAGGACCTGACAACGATTACGGACATGTCGTCTACTGTCACTGCATATGATTCTCTCAACATTGATAGAATGGTGGAGGATTATATGAGTGACCGCATCCAAGTAGGCACGTCACACAGTCCGTACTTATACTGGCAGGAAAAAGAGGCAATTTGGAGGCCCTTGCACAAACTGGCTTTATTCTACCTAAGTTGCCCTCCCACAAGTGTGTACTCCGAAAGAGTGTTTAGTGCCGCCGCTCACCTTGTCAGCAATCGGCGTACGAGGTTACATCCAGAAAATGTGGAGAAGATGATGTTCATTAAAATGAATTATAATCAATTCCTCCGCGGAGACATTGACCAGCAGCAATTGCCTCCACAAAGTACACAGGGAGCTGAGATGGTGGATTCCAGTGGGGACGAATTGATAATCTGTGAGGAGGGGGATGTACACGGTGATATATCGGAGGGTGAAGATGAGGTGGACATCTTGCCTCTGTAGAGCCAGTTTGTGCAAGGAGAGATTAATTGCTTCTTTTTTGGGGGGGGTCCAAACCAACCCGTCATATCAGTCACAGTCGTGTGGCAGACCCTGTCACTGAAATGATGGGTTGGTTAAAGTGTGCATGTCCTGTTTTGTTTATACAACATAAGGGTGGGTGGGAGGGCCCAAGGACAATTCCATCTTGCACCTCTTTTTTCTTTTCTTTTTCTTTGCATCATGTGCTGATTGGGGAGGGTTTTTTGGAAGGGACATCCTGCGTGACACTGCAGTGCCACTCCTAGATGGGCCCGGTGTTTGTGTCGGCCACTAGGGTCGCTAATCTTACTCACACAGTCAGCTACCTCATTGCGCCTCTTTTTTTCTTTGCGTCATGTGCTGTTTGGGGAGGGTTTTTTGGAAGGGACATCCTGCGTGACACTGCAGTGCCACTCCTAGATGGGCCCGGTGTTTGTGTCGGCCACTAGGGTCGCTAATCTTACTCACACAGCTACCTCATTGCGCCTCTTTTTTTCTTTGCGTCATGTGCTGTTTGGGGAGGGTTTTTTGGAAGGGCCATCCTGCGTGACACTGCAGTGCCACTCCTAGATGGGCCCGGTGTTTGTGTCGGCCACTAGGGTCGCTAATCTTACTCACACAGCTACCTCATTGCGCCTCTTTTTTTCTTTGCGTCATGTGCTGTTTGGGGAGGGTTTTTTGGAAGGGCCATCCTGCGTGACACTGCAGTGCCACTCCTAGATGGGCCCGGTGTTTGTGTCGGCCACTAGGGTCGCTAATCTTACTCACACGGCTACCTCATTGCGCCTCTTTTTTTCTTTGCGTCATGTGCTGTTTGGGGAGGGTTTTTTGGAAGGGCCATCCTGCGTGACACTGCAGTGCCACTCCTAGATGGGCCCGGTGTTTGTGTCGGCCACTAGGGTCGCTAATCTTACTCACACAGCTACCTCATTGCGCCTCTTTTTTTCTTTGCGTCATGTGCTGTTTGGGGAGGGTTTTTTGGAAGGGACATCCTGCGTGACACTGCAGTGCCACTCCTAGATGGGCCCGGTGTTTGTGTCGGCCACTAGGGTCGCTTATCTTACTCACACAGCGACCTCGGTGCAAATTTTAGGACTAAAAATAATATTGTGAGGTGTGAGGTATTCAGAATAGACTGAAAATGAGTGTAAATTATGGTTTTTGAGGTTAATAATACTTTGGGATCAAAATGACCCCCAAATTCTATGATTTAAGCTGTTTTTTAGTGTTTTTTGAAAAAAACACCCGAATCCAAAACACACCCGAATCTGACAAAAAAAATTCGGTGAGGTTTTGCCAAAACGCGTTCGAACCCAAAACACGGCCGCGGAACCGAACCCAAAACCAAAACACAAAACCCGAAAAATTTCAGGCGCTCATCTCTAAATTAGAATCTTTATTTTGGCTGACTCAGCCTCTATCTATGAATCCGGGCTGAAGGGGGTTTTTACAGGAAGGGTCTCTGTTTTCATGCTTGATTTAACAGAATTGTTAACTCTGCAAGTTCTGAAACAGTAGAGGGCGTGGGACAGAGGCACAGGTGCACTGGCGTATCTATACTGGGTGCATGCAGGGGGTGTGGTGCTCACATTGCACTCATGTAATTATACCTACGCTACAGTACCACGGGAAAATGGCGCAGTGGCCATTTTCCCAGAGATTGGCACATGGCAGTAGAAGATGATATTCACGTAGTTGAGCGATTATTTGCAACTGCACATGAGCAAAAAATACAGAAAAGGTCTACAGTGGGAAATTGCTGCCAGGGCCCAGGGGTCAACCTTATATCCGAACAATTAGATTGCGGACGCATCTGACGGTGGGCTCACACAAGCTGGGCAGCCTTGCCCTGTGCTGGGCGGCTCCCAGCATCTGCGTTCATCTCTGAATAACCCCCATGGTCATTTAATGAGGATAAAAATTTGCAGATGGCGTATGTGTAAGGTTGCTGTCTGCTTTGCGGGATGGCTCATGGTATTAGTCTTCAGTGACTATTTATCCATCCCTAGGACTCACACTGCATATTCCAGCTGTGCTGTTGTGGAAAAGGTCAATCCCTGACCACAGAAACCCTCTTTGAACCATGGGGGTAACTCAAACCTGATCGCTAGGCTGCGTTTTCGCACAGCGGGCGATCAAGTCTGAACTGCGCATGCCTATACACCGCAATGTGTAGGCGCGATGGTCCGCAGCGCAGGCGAGCGCCGGGCAGCGACGGGATGGTGTGAAAAATCCGATCGCACCGGCGGTAGTAAGAAGATTGACAGGAAGAGGCCATTTGTGGGTGGCAACTGACCGTTTCTAGGGAGTGTCCGGAAAAACGCAGGAGGGACCCGGCGTTTTGTGGGAGGATTCGTGACGTCAGCTCCGGCCCTGATCATCGCAGTGGCTGAGTAAGTCCTCGGCTGTGCAGTTTGTACAGCAATCCTGCACATGCGATCACAAACCTGCACAGCGAATTCCCCCTTCCCCTCTAGGTGGCGACTACCTGATCGCAGGGATGCAAAAAACGCACCCTAGCGATCAGGTCTGAATTACCCCCCATATACAGTAGTTACCTATGGCTCTCATTCCGAGTTGTTCGCTCGCTAGCTGCTTTTAGCAGCATTGCACACGCTAAGCCGCCGCCTACTGGGAGTGAATCTTAGCTTATCAAAATTGCGAACGAAAGATTCTCAAAATTGCGAATAGACACTTCTTAGCAGTGTCTGAGTAGCTCCAGACTTACTCGGCATCTGCGATCAGTTCAGTGCTTGTCGTTCCTGGTTTGACGTCACAAACACACCCAGCGTTCGCCCAGACACTCCTCCGTTTCTCCAGCCACTCCCGCGTTTTTCCCAGAAACTGTAGCGTTTTTTCACACACTCCCATAAAACGTCCAGTTTCCGCCCAGAAACACCCACTTCCTGTCAATCACATTACGATCACCAGAACGAAGAAAAAACCTCGTAATGCCGTGAGTAAAATACCTAACTGCATAGCAAATTTACTTGGCGCAGTCGCACTGCGGACATTGCGCATGCGCATTAGCGACTAATCGCTCCGTTGTGAAAGAAAAATAACGAGCGAACAACTCGGAATGACCCCCTATGGCCGGTATTTAGGGACCAACAAAAGCCTCACCAGCTTCGCTGGATCCCCATTGGCTTAGTGGCTAACACTGACCCTTCATGGGCAGAGGTAGGTGGCTGGCACTTGCACCTGCCTCTTGCTAGCTGCAAGCGATCTGCCAGACATACAGTAGGCTTCCCTTCTCTGTACGCACCACTCAGAACCACACAGAGCACTCCCCCAAGTCAGAGCATTGCATACCTCCCAACTGTCCCGATTTTCGTGGGACAGTCCCGTTTTTTGGGTACTGTCCCGCTGTCCCACCCGTGGGCCGCAGTGTCCTAAGGTGGGAGGGGGGGGGGGGGGCAGTTGGGAGGCTCTGACTCTCGCTGCCCTGCTTAGCAGAGCAGCGGTGAATAGATGCTGTGCGCATGCGCACAGCGTCTCTCAGTGCGGACAGAGGGAGAGAGGGTATGCCAGCGGCTCACAGAGCGCTGGGCATGCCCCCTCAGTAACCAAAACGGGGCGTGTCTCGCGGCCGCGGCTCCTCCACAAAGCCACGCCCTCTTTCCATAGGCCACACCCCTTTTGGGAGCGCGCACGGCTTCACTGCTTGTGTGTCCCTCTTCATGGGAGGACAAAGTTGGGAGGTATGGCATTGTCACCGTCCAGCTCACACCCAGCAAACACCCTATTACACAGAAAGACAGACCCAGCCAGGTACAGTGTGACTCTGCATAGGACGCACATACGCAAAGATGAGTAAATTTGCTTCTGCGCATGCGCTGTATGCAGAAACTCTCATTTGCATCCACGAACATGGGCCCTCATTCCGAGTTATTCGCTCGCTAGCTGCTTTTAGCAGCATTGCACACACTAAGCCGCCGCCCTCTGGGAGTGTATTTTAGCTTAGCAGAATTGCGAACGAAAGATTAGCAGATTTGCGAATAGAAAATTCTTAGCAGTTTCTGAGTAGCTCCAGACTTACTCCTACACTGCGATCAGTTCAGTCAGTTTCGTTCCTGGTTTGACGTCACAAACACACCCAGCGTTCGCCCAGACACTCCCCCGTTTCTTCAGACACTCCCGCGTTTTTCCCAGAAACGCCAGCGTTTTTTTGCACACTCCCATAAAACGGCCAGTTTCCGCCCAGAAACACCCACTTCCTGTCAATCACACTCCGATCACCGGAACGATGAAAAATCCTCGTTATGCCGTGAGTAAAATACCTAACTTTTGAGTAAAATAACTAAGCGCATGCGCTCTGTGAATCTTGCGCATGCGCAGTAAGCGACTAATCGCAATATAGCGAAACTCGGCAACGAGCGAACAACTCGGAATGAGGGCCTTGGATCCGTCCTACTCAGAATCAGCCCCTAAAACTTTACTTAGTAGAGACCTCAGAAAGAAAAATGGATCATAACTATGTCACCCAGAATAAATAACAGGAATTGTATTATGCAGAAGGTCAATGCTAAAACACAGGGACATTCATAGAAATAAATACACATTCAGGGAGCAATCTGTAACTTGTAGGACTGTTCCTGGGATTTAGGAACAGTTGTCGGTGATACGTTATATTAGGGAGGCAGGAAAACTGCTTGGAGACTGGGGTCTAATAATTCTGTAAGGTCTGTCCCGTTTCCAACATGCATGTGCGATGGGAGCCGGGCAAGGAGAAGCCCTTCCAACAGTTCCCACTGCAAGGGAGATGGAACACACCTAGCGGCACAGGAGAGGACCAGGCCGGCCATCAGGAGCAAGATATGTATGGGAGCAGGCGGGGGTGGGGGGGCATGTAAGAGGTGGGGGGGGGGGGGGCAGCGGAAAGTAGTGGCCGGGCAAGAAAGAGCAGGGCGGACTTAGATAACCTGGGCCCCTTTACTAGTTATTTTACACTGCTCAAAAAAATAAAGGGAACACTAAAATAACACATCCTAGATCTGAATGAATGAAATATTCTCATTAAATACTTTGTTCTTTACATAGTTGAATGTGCTGACAACAAAATTCACACAAAAATTATCAATGGAAATCAAATGTTTTAACCCACGGAGGTCTGGATTTGGAGTCACCCTCAAAATTAAAGTGGAAAAACACACTACAGGCTGATCCAACTTTGATGTAATGTCCTTAAAACAAGTCAAAATGAGGCTCAGTAGTGTGTGTGGCCTCCACGTGCCTGTATGACCTCCCTACAACCCACACTAGTAGCTCAGGTAGTGCAGCTCATCCAGGATGGCACATCAATGCGAGCTGTGGCAAGAAGGTTTGCTGTGTCTGTCAGCGTAGTGTCCAGAGCATAGAGGCGCTACCAGGAGACAGGCCAGTACATCAGGAGATGTGGAGGAGGCCGTAGGAGGGCAACAACCTAGCAGCAGGACCGCTACCTCCGCCTTTGTGCAAAGAGGAACAGGAGGAGCACTGCCAGAGCCCTGCAAAATGACCTCCAGCAAGCCACAAATGTGCATGTGTCTACTCAAATGATCAGAGACAGACTCCATGAGGGTGGTATGAGGGCCCGACATCCACAGGTGAGGGTTGTGCTTACAGCCCAACACCGTGCAGGACGTTTAGCATTTGCCAGAGAACACCAAGATTGGCAAATTCGCCACTGGCGCCCTGTGCTCTTCACAGATGAAAGCAGGTTCTCACTGAGCACATGTGACAGACGTGACAGAGTCTGGAGACGACAAGGAGAACGTTCTGCTGCCTGCAACATCCTCCAGCATGACCGGTTTGGCAGTGGGTCATTAATGGTGTGGGGTGGCATTTCTTTGGGGGGCCCGCACAGCCCTCCATGTGCTCGCCAGAGGTAGCCTGACTGCCATTAGGTACCGAGGTGAGATCCTCAGACCCTTTGTGAGACCATATGCTGGTACGGTTGGCCCTGGGTTCCTCCTAATGCAAGACAATGCTAGACCTCATGTGGCTGGTGTGTCAGCAGTTCCTGCAAGATGAAGGCATTGATGCTATGGATTGGCCCGCCCATTCCCCAGACCTGAATCCAATTGAGCACATCTGGGACATCATGTCTCGCTCCATCCACCAACGCCACGTTGCACCACAGACTGTCCAGGAGTTGGCAGATACTTTAGTCCAGGTCTGGGAGGAGATCCCTCATGAGACCATACGCCACCTCTTCAGGAGCATGCCCAGGCATTGTAGGGAGGTCATACAGGCACGTGGAGGCCACACACACTACTGAGCCTCATTTTGACTTGTTTTAAGGACATTACATCAAAGTTGGATCAGCCTGTAGTGTGTTTTTCCACTTTAATTTTGAGGGTGACTCCAAATCCAGACCTCCATGGGTTAATAAATTTGATTTCCATTGATAATTTTTGTGTGATTTTGTTGTCAGCACATTCAACTATGTAAAGAACAAAGTATTTAATAAGAATATTTCATTCATTCAGATCTAGGATGTGTTATTTTAGTGTTCCCTTTATTTTTTTGAGCAGTGTAGTATAGCAGAAAGGATTTTTTTTTCTTAAGACGCACACATTTGTTTCCCAGATTAAAGTATTTTTTATCTCAATATCACATGGGTAAATATCAATTGCTATGCTGACACCTACAAAAGTTTTGGAGGAAGGAAGTTGTGTAACTTTGGTTTATACATAGAATAGAGTCATTGAGAGACTTCCAGATTCCCTCAGTTCAAGACTGTGGTGGATCCTGGACACACCTCACCACCTGGCAGGGAGAGGTAAGGGTTACTTATCATTGCAGGTGTTGTATGGCCTCTGTCAGCTAAAATCTGAATAAAATATATATAGCACAGAAAAATTTTATACAAAGACAGCGTAGTATACTATTGTCTGTGTATAGTGTACAGCTGTGGGACAGTACATGTAAGGTTAGAACAGACCACAGTCAGAGAGATAGGAAGCATGATGGAGAGATAAGCGTTTAAAGAATGTCCTGATCTATAACTAGCAGACATCAGTTCTCGGGTTTTAGAGTCGATCAGGTCATTAGAGAAGGGGCAGGGCTAGGTGGTACCACAGGGGCAGGGGTAAGTGCACCATGTGCCAGGGAATAAAAGACATTCAGCATCTCTGCAATTAATGTTGGAGAACCATTGACTGATGGATGCCGGCCGATCACTGGCGTTTTTTTAAAGGGGCAAAACCATGCCTTGTAAATGATTGCCCATTTAAAAAAACATCCGTAACTTATCACCTTCTACTTTATCTCTCTCCAGACTTAATACATCTGCCCCTCAGTGTGTTGTGCATGTGATGTAATGATGCACATGCTCACAGTGCTTAAAGTGGTCCTAGAGAGGTGGTGAACTCACCACCCCTGTCCCCCCGGCGCCCATGCAATAAAGGTATCGCGCGCGCGCCCCAAAAGGGGCGTGGTCTAAAAAATAAAGGGGCGTGGCCACACAATAGTAATAATGCCCACAGTAGTAGCACCCCGTAATACACAATGCCCACAGCAGTAGTGCCCCTTATACAATGACCACAGTTGTAGTGCCCCTTATGCAATGTCCACTGTACTGGTAGTGCCCCTTATATAGAGCCCATAGTAGTGGTGCCCCTTATGCAATGCCCCCAGTAGTAGTGCCCCTTATGTCCCCAGGTGTGATGCCCCTTATGAAGTGCCCCCTTTATAATTTATTATAGTAATGCCCTTAATGGTAATGCCCCCAGTAGTAATGTCGCCTGTAGTAATGCCCCCAGTCATTTAGCACCCTGTAGTTTAGCCCCAGTAGTTATGCCCCCAGTAGTTTAGCCTCCCAGTGGTAATGCCCCCAGTAGTTTAGCTCCTGTAGTTTGCCCCATGTAGTTTAGCCACCCAGTAGTAATGCCCCAGTAGATTAGCCCCTGTAGTTTAGCACCATGTAGTTTGCCCCAAGTAGTAATGCCCCCTGTAGTTATGCCCCCAGTAGTAATGCCCCCAGTAGTAATGCCCCAGTAGTAATGCCCCAGTAGTTTAGCCCCTGTAGTTTAGCACCATGTAGTTTGCCCCAATTAGTAATGCCCCCAGTAGTAATGCCCCCCAGTAGTAATGCCCCAGTAGTAATGCCCCAGTGATTTAGCCCCTGTAGTTTAGCACCATGTAGTTTGCCCCAAGTAGTAATGCCCCCAGTAGTAATGCCCCCAAGTAGTAATGCCCCCAGTAGTAATGCCCCCTTGTAGTAATGCCCCCAGTAGTTTAGCCCCTGTAGTTATGCCCCCAGTAGTAATGCCTCAGTAGTAATGCCCCCAGTAGTAATGTGCCCAGTAGTAATGTGCCCAGTAGTAATGCCCCTGTAGACTAGTTATGCCCCCAGTAGTAATGCCCCTGTAGTTATGCCCCCAGTAGTAATGCCCCTAAAGTTATGCCCCCAGTAGTAATGCGCCCCTGTAGTTATGCCCCCAATTGTAATGCGCCCCAGTAGCTTGCCCCCTTGTAGTTAGCCCCATGTAGTTTAGCCCTACGTAGATTGCCCCCAGTAGTAATGCCCCCAGTAGTTTAGCCCCTTGTAGTTTAGCCACCAGTAGTAATGCCCCCTTGTAGTTTAGCTCCCCTGTAGTAATGTCCCCAGTAGTTATGCCCCCAGTAGTTTAGCCCCTTGTAGTTTAGCCACCAGTAGTAATGCCCCCTTGTAGTTTAGCTCCCCTGTAGTAATGTCCCCAGTAGTTATGCCCCCAGTAGTAATGCGCCCCTGTAGTTATGCCTCCAGTAGTAATGTGCCCCAGTAGCTTGCCCCCTTGTAGTTAGCCCCATGTAGTTTAGCCCTACGTAGTTTGCCCCCAGTAGTAATGCCCCCAGTAGTTTAGCCCCTTGTAGTTTAGCCACCAGTAGTAATGCCCCCTTGTAGTTTAGCTCCCCTGTAGTAATGTCCCCAGTAGTTATGCCCCCAGTAGTAATGCGACCCTGTAGTTTGTCCCCAGTAGTTTGCCCCCTTGTAGTTTGCCCCCAGTGGTTAGCCCCCTGTAGCTTTCCCCCAGTAGTTGGGCCCCCCTGTAGTTATGCCCTAGTAGTTTGCCCCCCTGTAGTTTTACTCCAGTGGTTTGCCCCCAGTGGTTAGCCCCCTGTAGCTTGCCCCAGTAGTTTGCCCCCATGTAGCTTGCCCCCAGTAGTTTGGCCCCCTGTAGCTTGCCCCCAGTATCTTGCCCACTTGTAGTTAGCCCCCAGTAGTTAGCCCCATGTAGTTTAGCCCTACGTAGTTTGCCCCCAGTAGTAATGCCCCCAGTAGTTTAGCCCCTTGTAGTTTAGCCTGCAGTAGTAATGCCCCCTTGTAGTTTAGCCCCCATGTAGTTTAGACCCCCCTGTAGTAATGTCCCCAGTAGTAATGCCCCCGTAGTAATGCCCCCAGTAGTTTAGCCCCTTGTAGTTTAGCCTGCAGTAGTAATGCCCCCTTGTAGTTTAGCCCCCATGTAGTTTAGACCCCCCTGTAGTTTGTCCCCAGTAGCTTGCCCCCTTGTAGTTACCCCCAGTAGCTTGCCCCCTTGTAGTCTGCCCCCAGTAGTTAGCCCCCTGTAGCTTGTCTCCAGTAGTTTGCCCCCAGTGGTTAGCCCCTGTAGCTTGCCCCCAGTAGTTTGGCCCCCTGTAGCTTGCCCCAGTAGTTTGGCTCCCTGTAGCTTGCCCCCAGTAGATTGCCCCCAAGTAGTGTGCCCCTAGTGGATAGACCCCTGTAGCTTGCCCCCAGTAGTTTGCCCCCAGTGGTTAGCCCCCTGTAACTTGCCCCAAGTAGTTTGCCCCCTGTAGCTTGCCCCAGTAGTTTGCCCCCCTGTAGCTTGCCACCAGCAGTTTGCCCCCCAGTGGTTAGCCCCCTGTAGCTTGCCCCCAGTAGATTGCCTCCAGTGGTTAGCCCCCTGTAGCTTGCCCCCTTTAGCTTGCCCCAGTAGTTTGCTTCCCTGTAGTTTGCCCCCAGTGGTTATCCCTCTGTAGCTTGCCCCCAGTAGTTTGCCCCCAGTAGATTGCCCCCATTGGTTAGCCCCTTGTAGCTTGCCCCCAGTAGTTTGCCCCCAGTAGCTTGGCCCCAGTAATTTAGCCCCCTGTAGCTTGCCCCAGTAGTTTGCCCCCCTGTAGCTTGCCCCCAGTAGTTTGGCCCCCTGTAGCTTGACCCAGTAGTTTGGCCCCCTGTAGCTTGCCCCCAGTAGTTTGCCCCCCTGTAGCTTGCCCCCAGTAGATGCGCTGTACAGTCACACATGTTTAAAAATAAAAAAAAACACCATACTTACCAAGCCCCACTCCCGCGTGACCGCTGTGATCCTCCTGGCGCCCGATCCCCGGCACTATGAGAGAGACGTCATGACGTCTCTCTCATAGCGCGCACTGACAGAGCCGGGAGCTGGAAGTCGGAGCTCAGTACTGAGCTCCTGCCGCCGGCTTCCGCTGTGCAGGGAGAGCCGGGTGCCGCTGGTAACATAATCTCAGCGGGCGTCCAGCATCTCCCTGTGCGGCGCCAGCACACATCACATAAGGTGAGACGGGGGAGGCGGAACTGCGTTCCGTCTCCAAGTGGAACTGACGGAACGTATTTCCGCCCCGTTCTGGCTCACTTTAACCTCTGTGCGCGCATGACGTCACATACACGGAGGGAGTTGCCGGCCCAGGACATGCCCAGAGAAGACTGAAGACTGAAGAGGGTGAAGTACGGTTACCGGTATATAGACACTGTCCCGCTGTCCCGCATGCAAAGCAGCCGGTGATCACTGAACAGATGCCGTGCGCATGCGTATGGCATCTTACAGTGCAGGGAGGTGAGCCGGGGCTGCCCAGCTTCTCAGGGAGTGCTGGGCATGCCCCCAAAATGATGAAAACGGGGGTCGTTCAACGAGGCCCCACCCCCTCCACACGAGGCTCCTCCCCTTTGCATCTGTGGGCGCACATGGTCTGCTGAGCCTGCAGCTCTAGTCCCATCCGCCCCATAATCTGGCCTTGCAGGCCACACAAACAGGGCTGGACTGTCCATCGGACACTCCTGGCTTATGGCAGAAGGGCCAATGGTCTGGTAGGCCGGTCCGGTCACAAAGAGAGCCGGGAAGGCTGCGCATAACGCAACTTCCGGCTCTCTGTTTCGCTCTCCCCTCATCCGAATTGCAATTGTCACCATCCCATGAAGGATGCATAATTATCATGTAACAAGCTGTGGTCTGCCCCAAAAACTGTGCAGTGTATGTAATACAGGGCATCAGATATATGCAGGCCCAGTGATCACTGTGTGCTGCTTACCAGATGCTCTCTCTGGTGCGATGATTAAGCGCTCTCATCATAGTAATATAGTAACATACATAGTAACATAGTATCTAAGGTTGGAAAAAGACAATTTGTCCATCTAATTCAACCTATTTGTGGTCTCCTGTGCAGTATTATTTTTGGACTAATTTTGTCTGATGCTGATGTCAGCCGTAGTGTTTATACCTTATTCCTCTTTTTTTAATATCTATAGTGCGTGACTATTCACCATAACCCTGGATATCCTTATCCATTAGGAATTTGTCAAGCCCATTCTTAAAGGTGTTGACTGAGTCCGCCATTACTACTCTCTCAGGCAGGGAATTCCAAACCCGTATTGTCCTTACTGTGAAAAAACGTTTTTGTCGCTTTGTGCGAATCTCCTCTCCTCTAACCTAAGCGAGTGTCCACGTGTCCTCTGTGCTGATCTTACCAAAAACAGGTCCCACGCAAGCTGTGTATTGTCCCCTTATATATTTGTAGATGTTGATCATGTCCCCTCTTAGTCTCCTCTTTTTCAGTGTAAACATGCTTAGCCTTGCAAGCCTTTCCTCGTATTCCAGCCTCTCCATGCCCTTAATTAATTTGGTCGCCAGCCTCTGAACATTTTCTAGCTCCAGGATATCCTTTTGTAGTATTGTGCCCAAAACTGTACACAGTATTCAAGATGTGGCCTCACTAGTGATTTATATAATGGGAGTATAACACTCATTCCTTGCATCAAATCTGTGTTTTATGCATGCCAATATCTTATTAGCCTTCTTTGCTGCAATCCTACTTTGGGTACTGCTGCTTAGTTTGCTATCTGTGAACACCTAAATCTTTTTCCAGTACAGCATCCCCTAATATTACCCCATTTAGTATGTAGGTGTTATTTTTGTTCTTGCTACCACAGTGCATTACCTTACACTTGTCTGTATTGAAGCTCATTCTCCATTTTGCTGCCCATGCTTCTAGTTTTTGTGCTCCCCAGCCCTATATCTTGTAGCTTATAGATAAGTCGCATGTGTGGTACTGTGTTGAAAGCTTTGGCAAAGTCTAAAAAGATTACATCCACCTCCTTATCCTGATCAAGGTTCGCATTTACTGTTTCATAAAAGCCAAGTAAGTTGGTTTGACATGATCTCTCCTTCACAAATCCATGTTGGTTCCTTTTAATTACCTTATTGGCTTTAAGAAACTTCTAAATACTATCCCTTAAAATACCTTCCAATACTTTCCCTACTATAGATGTAAGACTAACTGGTCTATAATTAACCGGTTCAGCTTTACTTCCATTTTTTAATATTGGTACTACTTCCGCTATACGCCAGTCTTTGGGAACCATACCTGATATAACTGAATCTTTGAAGATCAAAAATAGCGGTCTTGGAGGGGCGTGGCCTGGACCTGGCTTTGAGCAGAGACGTGCAGTTTCAGAGCTCCTGCTTCCTGAGGCCAGATTTCTGCTTAATAACTGTCCCCTACGGCTTGTTTCCTCCTGACCTACCCCACCTGTAGCCCTGCTTGTCGTGCGGGTCTCAGGGAAGATTTCAAAGTGGCCCCCCTTGACGTTTGGCGACTGAGGCCTACCACCCCTGTTGAGACCGGGGCCTTGAGTTTGGCGCCTCACCGGCCGTGAGCTCCGGGGACATACTGGAGCTGGACCGGGATCGGTGGTGGCTCTCTCCTGCCCCGGACGAAGTTCCCCCGCTGCCTATCACCTGCGCTGAGGCTCTGGGACCGGCGGTGAGATCGGGGCTCCTCTATATGCCCTCCTGAGCCGCGGCTGCAGCGGGCCTGCATCTGCCCCTCTCCTCCCGGCAGCCATCTTCTTCTACACAACTTCCTCTCCTGCTGTTCCATCCTGCTCCGGCGAGCACCGGACGCGCTCCTCCACCCCCCAGATCACCTAGTTGCCCTCCTATGGTGGAGTGGAGTGGCTGGCTGCCTGCTTCGGAGCTCCGGCCGTTCACGGCTTATATCAGAACCGGGAGCCGCGGCCTAGATTTGGGCCTCCTCCCGCCGAAAGTGCCATATTAGCGTGGAAACCTGGAGCTGCCCCCCTCCCAGCCTACCTACACTCCTGGGTGGCAATTATCATTCACCTACTCCTCTCCTGCCTGCTAATCCCTGCATTCTGCAACAGGGAAGTGCCTAGAGGGAAGTGTGCCCTATCAGTCCAGTCCTGTTTCATATTATTTAAGGTGCAGTGCTGCTGGACCCTGGCTGTGTGCCTGACCTCTCACCCCTCTCTCCCGGCTGGGAGCTTACCATCTGGGTCCCGCAGGCTGGAGATGACCCCCTGCCTGGCCCTGGTGATACCGATCTTCTGATGTAGTCCAGACCGCTTGTCCGCCACCACCCATGTTCTTTTTGCTTACCTAACTTTCCGCCATACATTCTGCGAGATCCTGAGCTTCTTTATCATCGTCATTCCGCCTACGGAACCTCGTCTCATTGGAATGCCTCCTAAAAAGGTCAAAGGGGTGCTGCCTCCCAGAGTATCTTTTCCGCCTCAGAAGACGGCCCCTGCCGCCTCGTCTCTACAGAAGTCCTCGGTTGCCGTTTCCCCACAAGATACCCCCTGCAGCCCTGCCTCTATGCCGGGGTTTGACCCTGATTCTGATGCACCTCTCACGGTCAAAACTCTGTATCAGGCCCTCTCAGCGTTTAAATCTGAGTTGACTCAAGATCTCACAGCCGCTCTTCGGAAGGTTAAGACGGAGCTGCACGCTATAGGAGACTGTACGGACCATCTAGAGAGGAAAGTAGAGGAACTGGTCTCGTCTCATAATGACCTCATAACGGCCCACGATCAGCAGCAAAGTGACCTTGAGGCGTTTAAACTCAAGATTGCAGATATAGAGGACAGATCCCGGCGTAATAATATTAAGATCTGAGGCATCCCCGACTCCGTGCAGAATTCCGAGTTGGAGAATTATGCCACCGTGCTGTTCCAGAAACTTCTGCCTAGACCCGACCCTAAAGAGCTGCTTATAGTCAGGACTCATAGACTACCTAAACCACGCTCAGTTGCTCCCTCGCTCCCGAGAGATACGCTCATGAGGGTGCATTTCTTCACAACCAAAGAACGCATCCTGAAAGCGGGCAGGGAAGCGGGCGACTCCGACTCGGATGTGCTTGGCGGATTACAACTGTTTCCGGACTTCTCTGCTCTGACCTTGGCCAATCGATGAGCATTCCTCCCTATCACTTTGGCACTTCGCGACCAAGACATCACGTATAGATGGGGTTTTCCGGTGAAGCTTGACATCTCGTAT